>NC_092587.1:12005000-13255000 GCF_047663525.1 Anas platyrhynchos
ATATAGAAGAAACAAATGGGAAAAATAAATGGTGTGTCAGCAGAACCTGAACCTGCAGAAATAACTCTGCAGGCTGACCCACTGTTTTGAAGCTGATTGACACAGCCCAGCATGATTGTTTGAAGTCAAAGCATAAGGAAGCAAAGCAAGCATTTAACAAATAGCTCCTTTGTTAGCTTAGGAAAGAAAACCATGTTGTGCCTTCAGGAAGTATGTGTTGCTCATTATGCATCACCATTATTGTCCTTTTGGCTCATGCTCAGCTTAGTAGGTCACCAGCCACAGGTAGCTTCTCTAAATCAAGGCAAAAGTTAACCTCCTTTCATTGCTGTTCTGAACGTAAGATAGATGGCATCTACCCTTTGCACAGGAGTTCAAGGTCTGAAGCAAGAATGCCTAGTTTTTAACTCTATCTTTCTTCCAAATGTCAGTAACTTTTTGGAAGGCAAAATAACCAAAGCATAGCGATTCCTGATTTCTGCACTAAACAATGACTTCTAAAGAAAAATAAGATGACATTGCAGCACTCCAGCAAAAACTTTGTTGAATTGTGTATTTTCCCCCATTTTGTGATATAATTCATTTGTTTCAAAGAAAAGGGGAAAGAAAGAGCTATAAATTGCTGAACTTGAGTACAGGTTTTGATTTACTTTTCTTGTTTTGCTTGTCTTGGCCAGGAAAAAGGTTTCAAACTATATTGCTTTCTATAGTTGCTTGTTATTTTTTCTGATTGTGTTCTTTATTTTTCTTAAGAAAAGTGGTTTCTTATAACTACAGCTGAGTTCTTCTGAGATGAATAGACTGTAAAATCAGTAAATGGCTAACAGAAAGGAGACCAAGACAAAATGACTAGGCTTTTCCTTGTTCAGTTCTCAGAGTATAGGATGGAAGTCTGACCTCATGTTTAAAAGGAGTAGTTTAGGCCCAATCTGAATTCCACTGAGTGGAAAGTGTCACTATACCTTTAACGCTAAAAGAGTTGGGGCCTTTATTAGTAACTTTAATATACTACTGTCTCAAGTGGTTGCATTCTACTGCATTTTATGTTTGAATATGACTGCTTTGCTGCAAATGATCTGGTTATTGTGATTGCAGCAGCAGCAGGCAATTTCATAGAATCACGGAATCATAGAAGTTGGAAGAGACCCACAAGGATCATCAAGTCCAACTCCTATTCTCTCCAATTTCTTGGACAGATTACTATCATGAGGTACGGTGTGCAGGGAGGAAGGAAAGTTTATTGCCCACTTGAATTTCTTCAAGGATGAAGAGCTAGAAGTACAGAAGTTCAAAGAACTGCATTTCTTAGTTCTAATGCATACTGCCTTGTTCCAGAAAATAATGTTTTTCCATGAATGATATATTTAAATGCTACAGCACCAAGGAATTGTCTCCAAAACAGGAGACAAGACAATGGCATCAGTGCTGGGCTATGGCAGACTGTGGTGCTGTGTCTCAGCACTGGACTTGGTTTGTTTTGCAGTACATCTGCAAAACAGTACAGCCACAGCTAACAAGTTATCTATAAATGTAGTGGATTTTTTCCCCCGTTTTTGTTCTGCCTCTTTCCTCCCATCCCCCTCATCCCCTCATTCCTTCCAGCAGGAAAGAAGGAGAAAATTGTTAGAGTACGCCATCCTAGCTTTTCTCATGATGTGTTGTTAGAATAAAGTGGGAATAGTTCCCAGTTCTATATCATAGAATCATTTAGGTTGGAAAAGACCTCTAAGATCATCTGGTCCTACCTTTAACCTAGTACTGCCAAGTCTACTACTAAACCATGCTCCATGCAGGGTGTAGCCCTTATCTAAGTTGCTTTTTCCTTTGAGCTCTAGAGCTGCATTGTTGGAGTCAGATTAATTGTATCTGGGCATATTTCACATAATAGATGATGCCCTTCAGACTTACTTCTCTCTCTCTTTCATTGCCATGTACCTAGTAAGAGAAATACAATAATGATTAGAAAATCAGAAAAAGACTGGTTGCTTTGTTTTACAAAAAGAAAAAAAAAATCTAACATCTACTTAGTTTACTTTTTCTGCCATTTATATTTCAGCATATACAGATGCAATATTGTGAAATAATAAAATTATACAAATTATAATGCATTTTTTTCTGATTTCAATGCTGACATAGGAGAAGTGACACAGGACACCACAGATTTCTTAGTGTTGTCTTCTAAACATTTAAGAAAACAGGTAATTTCACAAAGACGTTAGCTTTAAATTTTGTCAATACAGTCTCATAAATGTACTTAAAAATTGCTTTTCAAATGAAAATATAATAAACTGTCATTGTTTACAGAGTGTGTCATTAACTAACCATGAACAATTTCTAAAACAGTAGTTTTGCTGCTGAAGTTTAAATCTCCTCCTAAGGCTAAGTTGGAATATAAATTCTAAAATGGTTCAGAATAAGGACTAGTAAGTCAGAATTTATTTTATTTGCTTGGGATCAGAAAAGCTTTTTTATCTGTTGGAGGAAACAACTGTGGTCTGCCAATGCCCTAGGAAATTGTCCACATGGTGGTAGTTCAGTGTGCCCAGAAGTGGGTGCTGCGAGGGCTTCAGGTCTGAGGCTCCTGTGCATATTTGGTTTTGGGAAACAAATGTGGGCTTGTAGATGAGAAAAGGCCACTCTTCCATCAGCTGTCAGCATAGTTAGCCTGCATTCACTGTGAAAAGTCTTGGTGTCTTTCAGCATACAGGTGGAACAAAAAGAACATCAAGACTAAGGACTTATTAACCTGCTCCCCCAGAGCTGCAGGTGAAGTATATAAAAGAGAACGAAGGCCTTGTCCTCTTGCTTGTGCAGTGCTCTGGTAGGTGCCCCATCATAGCCACCATTGCTAACAGTTCCCCCTCTGCTCACGAGGAGAATGAACCTCTGCTTTTCAGCTAATTTTGTAGTTGTATTTCTATTATGGCCTTGCTCTGACATCTTGTGATCCTTGCATGAACTCGTTTTAGCATTTAAATAATCACTTCTGGCTTAATTTTGGAAGTGGAGGATTGTTGGGAGGGGTTGGTGTGTGTAATTTTTAAAATATATATATTTTTTTTTATTTAAATGCTAGCACTTATGTGAATTTACCATCAAAGCAAAAGTGCTGGGAAGGGATCTCATAATGGGAAACCTTCCTTTCCCTTCTGCAGCCTCTACAGGGTCACATAATAACTTGTTTAGTTGAATGCTATTTTATGTTGACAAATATAGGTGTATATATAAAAAACAAGGGAAAACTAGCATAAAAGAGTTTAATTGTCACTATGGATGTGCTTTAATCTAGACAAATAAATTAATGAGCAAGTGATAAAAATGTTTCAACCAATTACTACTGCTGCTACTACTAATAGAGAAATCTACTTTTCATTACTTGAAGCTAGTGTGCTTTCTTAGGGTATAAGAAATGTCTTCTCTGTTGGGAACCTGTGACAGTATCACCATATGACATTACAGCCAGGTTTCTTGAAGAATGCAATTTGCATATTGACTTTTCTTCAGAGGAGTTGACCCATCCTTACATAAAACAAATTCCAATTTCTGAGATGAAGGTGGTTTGCAAATAAGGAAATGGAGGCGGGCTGTGTCACAACATGGTAACTGCTTTCCTCTCACAATCTTGAGGCAATGCTTGTGACTTAGTTGCTCTTTGTTGTTGTTACTGTTATATATTTTTTTTTAATTTTTTTCCACTTTTACTATTCCTAACTCTGTTGCTACTTTTCTGCTTTTAGCAAGACCTTATTGCTATAGGAGCTTAGTCGTCTCTGTCCAAGACCAAAACTGGTACCACACAAGGTTCTTGTTTGATACCACAAAGAGCCTGGTGATTAGAAATAGAAGGATAAGACATGCAGATTGCAAAATTGCTAATTTAGCATCAGTCCAAACCAACAGAGGATCTGCCAGGGTGTTAGGCACAAGAGGAGACAGCTGCTGCCTTTTTTGTGTTGAGCATTTAGTGAGCATACATTGGCAGGGTGAAAAAGAGCATTTCCTGGCCCCATCACCAAATGCTTTGTTTCTCTCATTTTCTTAGCAGTTTGCATGGGCTTAAATACTTACACATATATGTATATTTATGAATTAGTCACTTGAGGGTTGTTTAACTCCAAACTCTGTTTACTTCAGAGACGTGTTATTTCTGATTTCATTTGCTTGCTCTAATGGTGTGCATTCATTAAAAATATCCTGCAAGTTCCTTTATAGAGCAATGCTAATGAACTTCCTTATCAACCAACTATTCTAATGCTTCATTTCTGATCAATTTATTATTTCAAGCCAAAATGTATATTATGTTTGCTTCCAGATAATCATAGACCAGAGACTAGACTGAATTTATTCCTTTGTTTCACTTACATGGGCTTGAATCTAATGTTTCCGAAGAGGAGAGCTAATGTTTGTATGCAGTGACTTTGCTGCAGCATATAATATTAGAGGGACTATAATAGTTTAGTGTTGGTGCTTCCATTGACAACAAAATATGAAAACTCTCTGTAGGAATCAACATTAAGTTAGTACAATCACATATCACACTAATCAAAGTAAACAACATTAGTAGTAGTAGTATTTCCGCTAACAGCAACAAACAGTGTCATTTCAGGAAGAAAAAAAAAAAAAGCAGAGATTTGTGTGCACATACTCACACCAGTTTCTACCCCCCCCCCTCCCCCCCCAGAAATGTACCCATGATTTGGTTGTAAGTAAAAGTATAAAAGTAGAAGGTGTCTAAGAAAGAGGATTTTCCTCTGATGCTTTCCTTCCAATGCCTGAAGACCTGTTTTCTTCCAGCCCCTGGTAATGCACAAAGAACATTGTTTTTTTGCTTGTTGGTTTGGCTTTTATAGTAACTGAACCAATACTCATTAGAACAGCCTGATAGTTGTATGACAAAACAAGATGTGTAAGAGTCCAGGAGGAGATAATAAACCTATCTTTCATCATTTTATTAGCTTCAACTGTCCAGGCTGGCACTTGTTGTGGTAATGTATGCCAAACATTCGCGTTTATTTGTATGGCCCAGTAGCAATGCTGCATGGCTTTGTAACAGGTTGGTCTGTTACCTTTAGTGCACCTCCTTTGATTGTCTTTTCTGGCCCAGTTCTGTTTTGCTCAGTGGTTTCCTTTCCTACTGCATACATGCAGACATACAAAAAAAATCAATTTTCTTTCAATTAAAAATAACCCTTTTGCATCACTGAAATATTTCATTTGCAACTCTATTCCATGTAGCATAAAAAATTGTCACTCTTTTAAATATTTTTTTTCCTTGGGGACTAGATTTCAAAACAACACAAGGGGGGGGAAAAAATCTTTCCATTGTATTGTTTCATTTATAGTAGTCTGAACTCAAAAAAAAAACAAAAAAAGAAAACAAAAAAAAACATAAACAGAATAAATTCTCCAGCATATTTAAAGTTGAGAAAATGTACTTCATAAAGATAGAAATCTCTTGGGACATGATATCCAAAAATTCATGTAAAGTGAGCAATTAGGATTTTTGCTTACAAGAGCTCTTTCTTTAAGGTCTTTTTCTATCAGAAGTATGATCAGAAGAAGAACTATCCTTAATAAAAATGGTAAATTAAATAGTTTTATACTAAAAAAAGTATTTTTATCCCTAGTTGCTCAAAAATAGTAATTATTCATTTACAGCTCTTTATTATTATTATTATAGATTTGGATGATGGTTTTCATTTCAAATAAAATATTTGTGTAAATGAAAAATATAAGTTGGTGAACAAGTGCTCTCTAGTGCAGATTAAAGGTCTGGTATCTGTTACAGCTCATGGCTATAAAGGCACCTGTACTAAATTTTGTAGACATTCCTGTAATCCTCTCCCATTATTACATTAGTACTATTATTTTTTTCCAAATCAAATGCCTTTTTGCCTTTAGGCTTCTACATAAGAGAGTGATCAATAGTATATTCTTAAATACCATCAAACACTGAGAATAAAGCATGTCCTTCAGTCTTTCCAGAATTGGAGCCAATAATAATAGCTTTCCAAATAGTTGCGTAGCATACAAAATTCATGAATGACACTTGCATTGTTTATACTACCCATAGTCATCTGTTCAGGTGCTGATGGTGCGGACAAATAAACACTAATTAGGATAAAAGGAAGAAGGAAACAAGGAAAAATCTAAGGTTTTGGGATATATATACTTTGGAAATTAGATTTTCTGTCTATCCTTCCATCAAAAGATAAATTATAAATTTTGCTTAGTAATGTGCGCAAGTACCTTGTTGATTTGGGATTTTCTCTTTCTATTTTTCATTTTGCCAATTGAAAAAATTGTGATGGAGGCAGCCTTTATGGGATATCTGATATAGCTTTTTGAAGAATCTTACAAAATTGATCTTCAGCAAATTCATGTTCTAGAGTTTTTGTTTTAATGTAGACCTTTCTCAGGTTTCAAAATATACATACATAGATATATGCTATGTAAACTACTGGACAGATGCTTTCTTAAACTCTGTTTAAAACAGATTGAGGAAAGGGACTCTAGTGATGTATTCCTCAATCACTCACCTCTTTTTTGATTATTTTGAACTATGGATCTTAAATATGTACATAGGCATCTTTTCATCATTGCACCAGATGGGAGTAGCTTTGTCACTTAACAGAATCCAAATTGACTTGAGCAGATATTTCTCATTTATTTTAATGTGTTTAATTTCATGTCTCCAAGTGTTTTCATTTTTACCCCATTCGTGGGTCAGTTCCAAAATTCACATACTATAACCCTTCTTCTCCCCACCTCTACCAGAATGAGCAATTGTATTTTATTTCTTATTCTCTCAAAGGAGCTGCTTCTGCCAGACTTGTGTTTGTTTTGTTTGCCTGCCAAACTCCAGCAAATGTCTTATGTGTTAAGGACGATGGGCCAGTCTCCACATGAATTCAGATGGCTCTTGTGTTGCTTTTTTTTAAGTTGTAGATTTTTCAGTCTGTATGGCATAGCAGATGAAATGATCTTCAACTAAAGAGTGAATTTAGTTCTGTATGTCCAGAATGGTAAAAGTTGAAATTATCTTTAAAGCCATCAGGAGAGCTGAGTACAGCATGGCTAAATCTTTTGCTCATTCACGAAACAAATATCAGCTGTCCAGGAATTTGTTGTTTAAACATGGTATTTACAGCTAGTACACTTCAACAGCTCTTCACTGTGTTTACATAACCCTTTAAGGGCAAAACTGATGTTCACTCATATTCTTCTACTATCAGTTTAATCCTGGAACATGCCATGAAAGTTTGATTTTGGTAGTTCACTGCTGACACTTTTATGAAACTCTGAGATCTAGATATTTATTTTACCACTGTGGATAATTGTCTAGGAAAATAAAATTAATTACATGCAAGGATGAAATGTTTTGGTGTCCCCCACCAAATATTTATCAATTCTGTTCCATTCCACAAAATAATAATGATGTGCATATTCAGTTTGTGATCTGAATATTACGATGTGTGGGGGATATTTTTCACATGACTGTTACCTCAGTCAAAACTGGGTTTGGGAGCACAAATAGTGTTCTCCTCTATCCTCCTAGTTGGTGACTGGGATCCAAGAAGGAGATGAAGGGATGAAGTGAACGATTGGCTGTGAGGATTGTGCCATGCTCAAGGTTTTAGATTCTACAGTCTTGGACACATTTTTGAGAGACTGGGCACACCTGAGCAGATGGGGAGAGGATGTTCTGGACAGCATACTGGCTGGGCTTCTTATCAGAGCTTTAAACTGGATTCAGTGGCAGAAGGGGAGGTACTTCTGACTGATGGAAATGAACCTGGGAACATTGTCACCTTAGGAGGCAACAGGGAAATTTGTGAATGGCCTCCAGAGGTCCCTTCCAACCTAAAGCATTCTGTGATAGCCTCCTAAGCAAGAATCATCAAAGAAGCATAGAATCATTTAGGTTGGAAAAGACCTGTAAGGTTGTCTAAGCCAACCTTTAACCTAGCGCTGCCAAGGCTACCATTAAACCATGTCACTGAACTCTACATCTACGCATTCTTTGAACGCTTCCAGGGAAGGTGACTTAACCGCTTCCATGGGCAGCGTGTTCCAATGCTTCACAAACCTTTCAGTAAAGAAATTTTTCCTAATATCCAACCTAAATCTCCCCTGGTTCAATTTAAGGCCATTTCCTTTTGTTTTATCACTTGGTGTTTGGGAGAAGAAACCTACACCCACCTCGCTATAGCTGCCTTTAATGTAGTTGTAGAGCACAATGAGGTCTCACCTGAACCTCCTTTTCTCCAGGGTAAACAACCTCAGCTCCCTCAGCTGCTCCTCATAAAACTTTCTCTCTAGACCCTTTACCAGCTTTGTTGCCCTTCTTTGGACCTTGATGTCCTTCTTGTAGTAATGCGGATGACCAGAAGCTAATATGGAAAACACGTTTGTTTAGACATGATAGAAGACTGAGGTGATATAAAGATAAGACAAATACAAGATAAGGAGCAGCTATAAAATAATTAATGTGGAAGGATTTTACTGGCAGTGTGAGGGAAAAGAGGAAGATGGGGGGGGAAATGAAATAAATGGGGAAAAGTACAGTTCCAGGTACAGAAGGCTGCAAGAGGCATGGGCAGAAATAGTAATTGGAGAAAATAAGATAAACTGATGCAGAAGAAACAATTAATTTGCATTTTTCTCTTGAAGCTCTTTGCAAAGCAAAGGACAGCAACAGAGAAAAGGTGACTTGCATGCTGAGGGATTTGATAATGCAGTCAAAACAGGATGAGGCAAGCCAACAGAATTCTTTACCAATCAACTGTCTCTTCCACATTGCTGAATCCCTTTTCATGGGGAACCTTTACTGAATTCAGGGCTGTCTTTACAGTCCCAGTTAAAGTCAGTGACATTATCATTAAAAGCAGTTTAGTTTATAGGTCTTCTAAATTCATGATGTCCCCTATACATGGACCAGTGTTGAACTCAGTAGAGAGAACATTGTTCATCTGATAGTGGAATGTATTGAAAGGGGTTTACCAACTGCCTTTTGTCATAGTCCCTGGTTAGTCATACCCTTAGAGGTCCTTGTGGGATCTTTGTGTGCCTGGATCAGTTACAAGGATTGGGACATAGTGAATGTTGTGACAGCCACTCTCTTAAGACTCTGCTTTCGCTATTACTGTTTTAGAAATGGACTCTGTGTAGGCTCTGAAGGATAGCAGAACAATTCCAAGAACATGCACTGTTATGCACATTTGGTTTTCCTCATTAAAGCTCTCGATCAGTGGTTGATGGGCCAGCCAACAGGGTCTTAAGGAACTCAAAGCATGGAATATATTAAAATCTGTGGCAAAAGTTCCTCTGTCAGAAGTGTCTGGGAAGGACCTTGGGGATTGTCATGTCCACTGTTAAGCCCACTTAACAACTAATATACACTATTTTCCATAATTAAGATATTCTGGGCTAGCCCCTTCTTATACTACTCCCTTTCATCTTACACCTTGCCTACTTTTTCAACAGTAAATTTAAGGAGAAAACCCTTGTTGTTAATCCTAGGCAATAAATAAACTAGTAGTATAAACTACTCACCATCCTAGCTTTTTTCTACCTCTGACATGAAAAGTCTTGATGTTACAACCCAATTTAACTTGCAAAAATGGCAGAGGAAGGAGAAAACAAGAAGACAGAAATATTTCCTTCCTATCCAGTTTGTAGCCTCATAATTGTGAAGTGAAAGGAGGGGGGTAGCATTTGCAAATTACATGTAGATTTAGTGCTTTTGGATCACCTTCATTTTGGAGCATTTATCTTGATTTGTGTCTGCTCTGGTTCAAGTGAAAACAACCAGGAGAAAAAAAAAACTTTGTGGATGACCTACATGGCCTTATAACCTCTGGGTTTGTGAATCTTTTGATCCCAACATAAACGTAATTGCTGCTTTTCTACCTTGAACATTGTGTGGTCATTTATAGCCATGAAATGAGACCAGGTAGGTTGTAGTGTTACCATTTTACTCTCACTCCATAAATGTATAAATCATCCATTAGACAGTAAGCAGTGGAACATTTCACCCACTCTGCATCTCCAGAGAGTGATGATGATGTGCTAATTTAGGGCAAGAAGTATTTGAAACAGCTAGTTAGTGTATGGTAAGTACATGACTGGAAGTTTGTGTGTGTGATGCACTTCAAAGAATGAATTAAAAGCCCCCTGTTCTTTCCTGAGTTTTATTTTTATTTATTTTTTAAATAGAATAAGGAACAGTATAATGCTATGAAAGGGATATGTAGCAATAATAAACAAAGAAAGGCAGTTACAATATAAGGGGGCAATGAGATTTTCCCTCTCAACAAATCTTAGGTATCTTGAATTAGAGTTTTTTGTCTAAGTATCCTATTTATTGTTTTGGTATTGGTATTAGTATTAGACTCCCTGACAGACCTTTTGAACTCTGTTTTTTGATTTTTTTTTTTCCATTATTATTTTATTTTAAACAGTTTTTATTAATCATTGCCTCTGAGACTTCCTTTCCAAAGACTTAAGTTTTGGACTACAAGAGTCATTTTTGTTTATGTAGGAGTAGAAGTGTGTAGAAACTGCCTTGTGGAGCTGTAATGCTCAATGGTGAGTATTTCTCAAGTACTTGCACCAGGGACAAAGCCAAAAAGCTGCAGATCTGACTTCTCTGGCACAAACTGAGGCCAGCGTTTTAAGGCTATCCAGAGTAACACTACAATAAAAATGGTGGCTTTCTATTACTACTAGTAGACAATTCAAGTTGAAGAGAGGAAAATACAGAAGATAAACAATGAGGGGGAAAGAGAAATCATACATCTGTATACAGTAACTTGAATGGGAGATTCTGTAAGGTCATTGAGGAGAGGGCAAGTGATCAAGTTTGGAGCTGCAAGATGTCTTCATTACCATTTCCTTCATGAGGTAGGTAACTGGGAGTTTGCAGGGGTTTTACTACCCTCTGTTACCAAACAATAGATAAAAAAAAAAAAAAAAAAAAAGATAAAGCCATGATTCTTCACTGTGTTCTGATTGCCTGTGGCAGTGTTTGCTCAACTCTAATGAGTTGTTTGAAGACATTTTAGAGTAAGTGCAACATCAGACCAAGAGGTTGAATAGCATCTATCCCTTCCTAAGACACACTGGAGTGTAATGGAAATCCATGGATTTGAAGCACACTTATAACAGATGAGGAGCAAGATTAGTTTAAAGAGTACCCTTGAGTGGGACTAGGATTTCTGTGAACTACCAGAGAAACAGAAATAAGTCATCTGCAATTCCTTTTGGCCGCATGATGCACAAGAGAGATGCTACAAATGGTATTATTTAGTAAACATGGTAGTTAGGTGCAAAGATGATAATAAAGGCTATTTTTAAGTGCATCCTCTGAGCATACTACACAAAATTTATGACAAGATAGTACTCCTTAGTGACTATAGGAGAGTGTAAAATATTCTTGCTCAGTTTTGATCTCAAATAAAAAATATTTTAGTAGTGAGAAAAGGGAAAGTGTGCTTCACATGTCCTCCTTTGCTATTTTATTCTAAGATAGACTTTGCCAGGATGAAGAGATTAAATCTTGGCCATAAAATAAATTTTGATCCCACCAGCAAATAAATCATTACATGGAGAGAATGCATTTTTTTTTTTTTTTTCAAGAAAAGAAAAAAATCCAATTCACTTCCAAACTTGTAAACAGATGACACCATATCCACACAGACAGGTTTCAGGACACAGGGAAAGCAATCAGAAGTCACTGAACTGCATGTTTGAGGTAGACTTTTGCAGATGTGTCATGTAGAGAAAACCTTTTGACATGCATATGTGGCCACGCATATATGCATATACACATATAGATACAACTCTTAGTTTGAAGGTGTCCCACTTGATGTTGCAATTATGGGGAACATTCAGAGATATTAAATGCATAGGAGAAGAGAAGAAATGGGAAAGCCAACAAACAAAACCAACTCTATAATAATGACTACTTTCTGGAGTAGTCACGGAGTTGATAGATTTGATTTTCAAACTCTAATTCTTGAAAATGTAGTTTTGTTGGTTAGCGTGTGTCTTCCTTTTCCAAAAGGGAAAGCAATTTCTTTGTTGTTGTTGTTGCTGTTGTTTTTTCCCCGTCAGCTGGCTTACTGCCTTATACATGTATCTCATGGTAGAGGACATGAGAATCACCGTGACTTCTCTCTGCTGATGTTGGGTGTAATTTCCCCCTAATAACCATGGGGAAACATATTTCTAAGAAATTGTCCTTTCATTGCATCTGTAAAGGCTGGGTTTATTGTTTGGCCTATTTCTCTACTATTCTATAACTGGGTTGGAATTGTTGTCACTGAAGGTTTAAAAAACCTGCATGTCAGACAAGCAGAAAGAAGAGGAGAGTGGCAAAAGCTTTTTAATGCTTCATCAAAAAATTATTTATTTGCTCTTAATAAATTCTAGTTAGGGAAATCAACTCCTGGTTGATATAAGAGAGGGGGGGGAAAAAGACTTCTCCAAAATTTCACTCTGCACTTGTGAGCTGAGCTGCTCCTTGTCTGGGGTTCGTGTTGGCTTTGCAGGGAGGTTTCCCCCGATCTACATTATTTGAGCACATTGGGGTGATGGGATAGAATACCTGCTGATCAGTTTGTTCAGGTCTGTCCCAGTTGAGCCACTTTGTCCTTCTGTCATCCTCTCTCTTTGCTGGCATGGCCCCAGAAGTACTGGGTGTTGACTGAGGTCTCCATCTGATGTTTCCAGGTGACTCTGTTGGGCAAATAGAGCTTTTGTTCTTCTGCTTTCCCTGCTTGTCTGATTGCTATCGCTGTCCCTAATGTGCTGACAGCATGTACAGCTGCTCCCAGTAAAACACAAACACAAAATGTATGTGCATACATAAAGGACTGAACACCCTGGTATCGTATTCAAGTTCATAATTCCACACAACCGAGGCACCAGCAAAGTCTTGTGTGTCAAAGCCCTGTGGAGGGGGGATGAGTGTGCTGCAGGAGCTGAAGCATTAACGTTCAGCAGGTTCTTTTCTTCCTCCCAGAGGTGTTTCTGATCAACTTAAAGCTGTAACTCTGCTGCTGAGCTGTTCTTTTTTGATGAGTTAAGACCTACCAATATATAACCCTAAGTTATTTTGAAGAGCTTGGCACATAAGTGTAGAATTAATTATTCTAATAACGTTTTTTTACAGAAAATTATAAAACAATATTCTAAACAAGGGATTACTTTGTACTAGCTGTACATAACAAGAAATGATGAAGAAAGAAACAATTTTGTGGGGATAAACAGTTGTGATATTAGTTAATACTTTCTATTTGGCTAAGTATAAATTAAGTATAAATAAAGAAGTTTTTTTGTTGTTGTTGTTTTTTTTTTTTTTTTTTTTTTACCTACTACCATTTATGTTAATGCTCTCATAAGTTAGCAAACTAGTTCATTATCTGACTGCCTAGTGCTTCAGGAAATGTCTTTCTTTCTAAGTGTTTACTTTCATTTAAATGTTGATTGTGGATGATGTGCACTTTCTTATAATAAGTTTTAAAAGGTTCAAACTGCTTTCCAAAACTAAAATATGCACGTGAGCTTTGTAATTGAGTGGAAGTGTCAGTCTCAGAGCATCGCTCTGTTCTCCACAATTCTACTCTTGCCTCTTCCAGGGACATTGGCTTGGCTGATGTTGCTTTCTGTAGATATAAACTAAGACAGGCTGGAGGAGCAGAGCTGCTTCCAGAAAGAATGTGGGTATTTTGTGTGTGTGTGTGTGTGTGTGTGTAAGTGCTTTGTAATGAAATATTCATGCTTAATTTTATTAGAATTGTCATTAGGTCACATGCTTCTGGAGGGGGAGACTGCCAGGCATGACCGAGCTGTTGGATCTTCCTCAGTGTTGGTCCATTTTTCTTGTACAGATTTAATTGACTCCAGATTCCCTTTGTGCACTGCATGCAAATGTATTGTTAGGTTATAATCCTGAAGTCCAAATCAGATGTGGCTCCCACTGACTTGATGGGAAATCATTCCCAGCTAAGAGTTTTGGGACCTAACCAGCTGAATTTGTGGTGCTTTAGGGAAGCAGCAGCAGTATTATCTGCTTTCATATCAGAACTACTTATAAAGCATTAACATTTTCAATCTCTCTGTTAAGCAATATCAGCTCTTCAAGTTTTGGCTCCAGTTTTACTTCCTTCATACTTGTACAAAAATCCCTATGGATGGGGGAGGAGTAAGGCTCTGTGCAAACTGCCTTTGAGCCTTTTTCAGTTTTGCTCCACGTTTCCCAAATCCTTCACATAGACACCCCTTATTTTCTTTTATCATTTTCTTTTGAATTGTCTCATCCCCAGGAAGCCAGGCTGGAGCCAGGGAAGTGCATCTGGCTTGCAAAACAATTTACATACAAGTAGGCTGTCGTGAGCACCGGTCCTAAAAGCACCGGTGCATGGGAGTCAGCATGTTATGGGCTGGTTATGCGGAGGAAGATTTGTCCGCTGGAGGTAGTGGACTTAAGGTAGTCAAAATGTATAATACTTTTGAATGCAAGGATAAGCTTAGTCACAGCTGAGATACCTCATGTCTTGATCTGGAAATTAAGAAGTGGCTTATATGCAAGCAGAAAGTTCATATTCTGGCTTATTCCTTTCCAGAAGCCTGCAGAAATGCTAGAGATGAGCGAAAGACTATTGAATTCAATGAGAAGTGCTGAGAATGATTGAATCAATTCTTTCACTGATGTCAAATACAGATATGGCTTCTCACTGGTTAGGTTTGCCAGAAATCTGGCAAAAATATGACAATACATTTAGGGTGCTTCAGGACTGCATTAACTATACAAGAACACTAAAGCCTATTTAAAATGCTTATGTAAATCTTTTTAAGTGCTCATAGCTTCTTGCTTAAGTAAGAGCACAAGCTTGTCATTTAGATGATCACTCAAATTTCATTTAAATGCTGTACACAGCAAGGGCCTGAAATGGATTACTGAGTCTGAGTAGCTTTGACTGAGGTATGCTCTTATCGCCTGGCAAGTGAAGGTGTTGCAGTGGATAAAGTAATTTCAGATTTTTTTATTTCTTTAACTATGGTAATAAATGGGATGCATAATGGATTTTGTTATTGTAATTTGTGTGCTTTAAGATTTAGTAATTTCCATGAAGAATTAATTCAATGTCAGGACTAATGATACATTTAGTATGCATTACAAGAGGATGAGAAGAACTACTGCTGCTGTTGGTGCTGCCTCAGTTTCAGACAGTTCCTCTAGGTGATTTGTGTAAAGCAGGCAAAGCTCTGGCTTGCCTGTATGAATTCAGTAGTGGTTGAGAGCAGGAAAGAGTTAACTGGTGTCAGAAGGTAACAGCAAAACCTTTGCCTGAAGGGCCAGTTCTAGAAGGAGATCTCAGATCTTAGCGGAGGAAGCTGGAGGCAAAAATGTCTTTTCTAGCTCCAGGGTAACTTGCTGCTGCAAATCTTGAAACCTGGTGTTTGCATAAGAGCCCAGCTTACTGGCCAAACTTACAACCATGTGTCATACTAAACTGATACAAGTATCTAGGTCCCGTGAGGTAAAAGGGATGTTAAAGGATTAATGGGTGATGAGATCCACCCAGCCCAATTAAATGAAAGATTTTGACTGTGGAATGGAAGCCTGACCCTATCTAAGCAATTCTAGTGATTGGCTGTTAATTGCACTTGGCTTAGACCTAAGAATTTAAGCAAATTTCTGTGAAATTAAATTTTGTGTAATTTTGTGTATAGCTGTTGTAATTTTGGCACAGCTGTTGCCTGATTTGCCCCTTTTTGGAGGAGGGGACTGGAAAGGAGAGTAAAGAAGAAAGATTTTAATGTTATCAAGTTTTATGGTATGGGAAATAAAGGGTGCAACTGTGTTGGGGGAAAAAAAAAAAAAGAGAGAGAAAGAAAAGCTTGAAATCAGTGAGATGAGAGGGGAACAAAGCAAGGAATGTTGGGAAGAGACCAAGACCACAAGCTCCACAGATATTCCACATCAGCAAATGCACTTTTTGTTCTTGGGTGACATTCCTGATGATGCCCTAAATTATATATTGGGAGTAGAAAAGAAGGATTTTTCACATAAATGCAGATGACAGCAGTGTGTTAAAAATGAATTTGTAAATAAAGTGATGTTGTTCACTTCTGCAGAGAGATGGTGATAAGTATCTGTGACAGTACCAGGTGACCAAAGAGAAATAGTTGAAATGTGTAAATAATTGCAGGATTTCACTTCTTAGGCTCATATTTTTGATGTAGACAGCAGTAAGATACTGATGTGCTCTCAAACATAACTGAGAGAGGTTGTGATCCTTTAGGGCTCTTGTGCGTACACCTAACTTTAAACACATATTGTGATTTCTTAACAGGATTTTTCACATGCTTAAACTTGTTAGCACACTGTAATGTTAGAAATGAGATGCTCTATTTCCACTCATGCTTATGATTAGGTAAAGAGCACCAGGAAGAAACCAGCAATGTGCGTACCAAAAAATCAGTTCAAGGACTAATGTTTAGTAAAGAGCAGTATCTCAGTTAGGAGACATAGTCTATGCTATGTAGTTCTGTGAGTGAGAGCATGTGCATATGTATATGTAACTTGGCAAATAGGAAAAACTATATTTTAATATATATTAGATAGACCAGAGCTTTTTAGCTTGAACTGTTATGTAAAAGTAACTGTAAAAAAAGAGTTAATGAGACCTTTTGCTAGTTTCTTCATTAGTTTATTCATTTTAGATGACTGTTGTTTTAACATCAAAAAATAAAATTAATAAAATTTTATTTTAAATTTTTCTTAATTATAGATTTTGGCATAGTAGTTACCTTCTAAGAATAATATCGTGATTTAAAATACATTAACTAACAAAACATGTAGAAAAATTATTTTTAAAAGTTGATTGGATTCTGAGCTTTCTGTTTTTCCTTTCTTGGAGGGGGGAATGGTTAGGGGGCAAAAAGCAAATTTAGTAACTTTTGAATTGTTCAGTGAAAGTAAGGCAGAAGCTTCTGCCAAAGTCATTTAGAAATGAGAATTACAGTTCTATTATCATTACATTTACTTAAGAATAGCATCAAATTGATATTTTTGTACTTAAAATAATGACAGGGCTGTCTGGGAACTTAAAAGTTCTTCTAGTTTCTCTCTTATGTCAATGCAGGATCAGCTATACCTACGTGCTTCCTGATAGATGCTTATCTGACTCTTTCTTAAAGATTTTCAGTAATGGAAATTCCGTAGCCCCTGTAGCCATTCTGGTGCCTTCCTTATAGCAGACGTGTTTTTTCCTTCTCTCTAGCCTGAATCTGCATTACTGCAGTTCAAGGTCATTTTGTAGACGAGGAGGAGAAGAAATTATTTTACTTGTAGCAGCAATTTCTCTGTATTTTAAAGACTTACTATGATCCACCAATGTCTTGTGTTGATCAAACTCTTCATTCTTCCCTTGAACATTTAACCTAGGATTATAACCTAGGATTTAAAATACATTTAACCTAGGATTGTACTAAAATTGAGAAATTTTAGTGTAATGAATATGTCTACACTTACAATGAAATTGGAGTATTGTACCTCTTAATTATAGGTCTTTTTCCAGCAGATACTTGAGATGCCACCAATGCTCGTCATGCTAGAATGGAAAGAATATAAAGTGCATAGAGTATTAAGAGATTTCAATCATAGGAAGGTAATGGACATATGATACTGATGTGTTCTTATACTGCATAAATACAATACTGCAGTGCTGCACTACTAGCAAGCTACTATCAGATTTTTGTTGCAAATTCTGTGTGGTTTAATACTGGGATAAAGTAAAGATTCTGTTTCATTTTTTATTAATTTGGGCAATTATGTTATTAAACCAGTGGGAGAGATATAGATTATGTTTTGTTTACCTACAGAATTGTAAGAAACATCTTTGGAGGTTGAAGGGTGTCAAATTTAAGATTTAAGATTTCAGCAAGCAGATTATAATTCATTTTACAATGCTTATGTGTTAGACAGACCTTTTCAGCTTTTGCTGATTTTATTTTTACTTAATTTATTTTTAAAATGCTGGGATTCTAAAAGCCTGAAAAATTCATCCTCTCTTTAATTCAGAGGAAGTTGCAGTTTGAAGTCAGATATCCTGAATTATACTGAATGTATGGAATTTGCATTCATGCCTGGCTTTTTTATTATTTTATTTTCTTTTAATTTTCATTTGGGAATAAAAGCAGAATAATCACAAAATTTATACTGTTGAAATGAGGGACCACAAATAGAGTATAAGCTAGAAGCAGAAAGATTTCCAACAATGCATGAGGGGTTGTAAAAATGGAGACTTTATTAGTTTGAAAGTCCAATTATATCAAAACCAAAAACAAGACAACAACAACAAAAGAATCCAGCCTGTTCCAAATGGAAAACATAAAAACACCAACATGTTTGCTATCTGCCAAATGCAGGGTTAGGTGTAGCCATGAGCATGCCATGAAGTGTGTGTGTGGTCTGTTCCTATTTTCCAGCTACTCTGCAGATCACTGGCAACCAAAGCCACCCCCCTGCTCAGTTAACACCTGAAACACTAATCGATTACAGACTTCACATCAATACCTCTGATTATTCTTCAGATTCACTGCAAGTCACTCAGTGTTTAAAACAGTCTCTTTCTGGATGCAAGATGGATTTCTGCTAATTTAGTTCTAAGACCAGTACAGCTGCAAGCAACTTCAGTGTATTCTCCCAACTGTAAGGTCAGTGTGTTAGAGTGGGCAGAAACACGAGTTCAGTCATTTGTTGCACGTGGTTCCCATGCTGTCTTCATTCTCACTGTTTTAAAATAAAGCATTACAAGATATTTATGTATGAATTTATTTATTTATTGGTACAACTTCTACTTACTTTCCCCAGAAGGCATAGGCCAGTAGTAAACAGAAAACACTTGCAGTAACTTCTGGTCTTTGCAAGCTTTGAAAATCTCTTGAGCTTCACCACTGGTGCTTCAATTTATCTGTCATACTTCATTTTATGGTATGCTAGTAGCACTGACTATTCACAAATATATTTTTCTCTTCTCTCTGGGAGTGTCACATTCTTCACATGGAGACCAGGACTTGGTCATTCTTCCACCAGTATAATCCTGTGGTCATCAGTTTGGGGTGGGAATGGGGATGGACATTAATTCCGTGTGTATATCGGAAGTTGTGGAGAAGGGAAAGTCATTGATCTGAGTTCTGTAAGTGCTTGCTGAACATATTCCTGAGATGCAGGAAGGCAATTGATCTCTGAACTCAATAGGTCAACAACTCATGCGGAGTGTAGGTCATGAGTGATGGTCTTTCTTTTTAGATTAGTGATTCTTTAAGCTATGCACAGGATTGTTTTATCATAGTTATGAAATAATTACTCACAGATCAGGTCCTTTTAACCGTTTGTCTGTGGACATTATCTTGGGGTCACTTGCAATTTTTTCTGTAATAATATATGAATGTAGTAATCCAAATTGCAATTTTGACCCTAGTAAAATGAAAGAATTTGCTAAAGCAATCATGCATTTGCTAAATTAATCATACCTTTCTTGTCAGCAGTATGAAATTAAAGGTGGGATTCCCGTGACTGAATGTAGTCAACTCGAATACATCCTAGAGCGTTTGCATATCCCCACACAATATGAAATGAACTTGTAGTGGTCAGGTAAATATACAATCATCCACTCACAGTGGAAATTTTAAAGTGATCTAAAGAGAATTTTGTTGTTGTTTGAGAAGTAAAGCAATTTATCTTATATCTGACAACCAGAACTGAATTTTTGGTGTAATGGTTTTTTTGTGTGTTATGTGCATATATATATTTAAAAATCTAATGCAACTGTGTTCATATAATTAAGTTTAGGACTAAATAGCATACACACACCATACACAAAATTATGAACCTGTAGGTGAACATAAGGGAAATATAAAGCACAGGCCTAAGCACCAGCAGAGGTGCTGCCATAGATGAGTAGGTTCTGTATTGTAAATGTATATTCTGAACTGAAACAGCTGTGAAACTTTTAAAATTAAGCTATGTGGTAAAAATCTATTCCTTGAAAACAAGAATGTTGCTAGCAGAAACCATAGCTGTAAACTCATGGATTTTTAATACTTTACTTAAATTGCATGTTGCAGCTATCGAATTAATACTATTTCAGTAAAGTAATTAAAGCAGAAAATAACTGTTTTGGCATTATATCAAGCTCTAGTTTTAGGAAGTATCCCAAATACTTAACAATACTTAAATGAAACACATGCTGATAATGTAAGTAACTTCCATAACTTCCATGACAGAATTTTGTCATGGTGATTTATTAAAGAAACACATAGAACATGGTCAGGAAAATATACCATGGTTATTAATAAATAAATAAATAAAAAATCCAAATCCTGTATTATCATGAATATAGAAATTGCTGGTGCCATCTACTGGAGGGAGAGTAGAGAGAATAAAGATGCAAGCCTAGCAGTGCCAATGAGCACCAGAAAACAGAAGCTGAATAATTTCCTTCCTTAATATAAAACTGAAGAAAATTGTGATGGGAAGATTATTTTATCATGCTTCTGAATGCTTACCAGTGAAAAAGTCTGAAAGGATTGAGACAATATCTGGAACTTGTTAGGCTCTTATGATGCCTCAAACTGTGTTTGTTAGAAAGGAAAGCAGGACTGGATGTGTGTAATTCGGCTATTTTAAGATTGGAGTTTGTCTCAATAGCTTTATCCTGTTTTTCTTTAGCTTTTAAGTCTTAACCCAATCAGCTCTTCAGCTTGAATAAACAAGCATTGTTCATTTAATGTTAGGGTTGAAATCCCCAGACTAACACATGGTTAAAGAATGCTCTTTTTTCACTTTGCAGGAAGATTTTTTTTTTCTTTGGCTTCTAAGAAAGCGGATAAATGTTAGAATAGCTTGAACCAAGTCAACAACAATAACACAGATCAAACAGGATGACAGCAATAGAAATCATCATTCAAGTTTTTAAGAAAAAAATCAAAATAAAGAACAAAATTTTTCACCATAAGAAAGCACTGCTGCAGTTTAGGAAATTGAACTGCTTGGGTTGTTCAAGTGAGCTTGAAGCAGTGATAGAGGCAAGTACAAAATGTTTCTGTCGGCGTGCATACAGCTCTCCCACTGAAGATCTCTTTCTCATTCATTTCTGGTTCTAGGGCTCTTTTTTTTAAAATAAAATAAAATAAAATAATAATAATAAAATATATATATATATATTATTTTTATTATTTCTCTTTCACTTTTAAGGCTGTACCTTGGTTTCACCATTTCACTGAAATCAATAGCAAAAGTCTTGATTACTTCAGCCAAGGTAGGATTTCACCCACAGGTTACCCTGAAATATGAAACTTGCTCCCAGGCCCATCTCCTAGGCAGAACTGTGCTCCAGAACATAAGCTTTCATTCCCTTAAGGACTGTAAGTTTGTAACCTCTTATGTGATTTTTCTTAATATGACCAGGACTTAGTTTAAAGTTCAGGGTTGAGGAGGTGACCACTCTGTCAGCAGCCAGACTGAAATAAAAATTCAAAGGTCTATTTTGTTTCTTTACCCTTCTGGGAGCTTGCCTATGAAATGTAATGGGAATTTAAACATCACTAGTAAAATAAATGTATCGTACAGGAATGCAGTAATGCATCGTCAGTTTTATTTTATGAGGACTTTAAAGACTTTTCTTGATTTAGGGAAAAAAAAATAATAATCTTGGGCTCTTATCATTCATGCATGTTTTAAATTCAGGACATTTATGAGATGCCAAGTGTCCCTCAGTGTATAGAGCAGTTCTGAGATATTCGATATAAGACCAAAGCTTCCTATATAAAATGAGTCATACCAGCTGCAGGTTATCTTGCTAAGGTAAGGAGTGCCACTCTCCTCTTCCTCTTCCTTTTCCTTTTCCTGCTGCCTGTTGGAATTAGGCTGCTAATTCCAGTGTGTGGAGTTGGGGCATTCAGGTGGGGAAGGGAATGGCTGTCCTGAACTCCCTGGTCAGCTATTGCCAACTCCTTGCCCCTGCTTTGGAGGAGGCAGCGAAGTCCCCTGCAGTGCTGCAGCCACCAGGTCACAGACAGGCTTCCTCACATTGTCTCCTGGGGGAGTGAATCTGGAGCGTCCCAGCATCACGATGCCGGCAGTAACACAGGTGCTGGGCTTGCTTGCCAGCAGAAGCCTAGCATAGACACTGGCACACTTGCAACAAAACCTTCACAATCTAAATCCCCTCCTTCTGCCTGATCTGAAATAGCAGACAGATGGGCTTGCCCCCTTGTGTATTCGCTGTGACAACACTAGACATATCAGTGGACAGGATGGAGGGGATTTAGGCAGAAAGGCTCCTGCATATCAGGAGAGGAAAACATTGGGGAAAGGAAAACAGCTGCAGAGAGAGAAATCTGAAATTGCTTGAAAAACTTTTTCTCCAAAGGGGGAAAAAACAAAAACAAAACAAAACAACAAAAAAATGAAATTTAGGGTTCCTGTGTTTCGCTATGGATGATTTTTATTACCGTGCTTCATTTATTGCAGAAACTGGAAGGTATCAAGTGAATCAAGCATGAAGGTAGGAAGAGGAAGTAGTGTCTTGTTTAAAGCCGTTCAAGTGTTATTCTGAAGGACTGGACTATAAGAATGTCTGTGCCACTGAAATGCTTTACTATGTTAATCAACTTGCTTAAATCTGACTTTTCACAGAAAGGAAAAGATGGCATCTCAGTAGCAGGCATGCTGAGCACTCAGAACTGACACACCTTCAGTTCTTTGGACATACAAAGCCCAAGCAATGTGAAAATTCCAGATTGTTTTCCTTGCTAAGTAGGCTCCAAAATCACTAAATATGTGCTATTTTAAGCTCTTTCTGTCTTACAATTCTTTATCTCAAAAGTGAGGATAACAGCATTCTCTTCCTATAAGTTTCATTGTGAAGATAAACTAGTATTTACGATGTTAGATCAAGGAACACTAGAACAATTCCATAGAAAAATTAATCATCTTTTCTACAGAAATGTCTGAATGAAGTGCACTAAACTAAAGCATATAGTCACGCACACCGAACACTGAGGAGAAAGCCAATAATTTTTAAGTATCCTTCATTGAATGAGTGTTGCCATCCATCTTTTGCATTAAAATGGGCAAAGGTCTTGCAGAAGAGTTCATATATGACTATACAGTTAAGAACAATGTCATGGTGCATACACACAGAAGGGTATCCATTAATTATAGCATTCCGTGAGTTTTTTAGTACGTTTTTAGATAAATAGCTGAAATTGCTGTCAACTATTGTTTTAACCATATTCTGCCTCTTGCTTTTATAGCCTTATATACATTTAGCTTGTATATATTCCATGTTGCAGCTCCATTCCGCACACTGATGTCTGTTATACTAATGATGCTAGAGTGAATAGGCATACATCAACGTATATAGACTGTGAAATTGCGCCTTAAAGACTTGAGGTAAACTTAGAAAAAAGAAGAAAAAAAAAAATCTTATTCTAAATATGTTTTCCTTATCCAGGTAATTGATGATCAGAGATTGTTTGAGTCTGTGCCAGCAGTACAAATCACTGCATAGATGGCTCTCAGCTGTGAAATTGGTCAGCCCATCCAAGGTCTATGCTGTTTAAAGTATTATTAAATATATTTTCGCATGTGTGTAAAATCTGAATAACAGCATTGTGTAATCCTCCTGTTACTTTTCAAGGCTTTTCACAGACTGATTAACTTCCATTTAGGACTTAGATAATGCAGGTAAAACTAATGGATTTATCCTTCTATTGTGTATGCTTTTATTTTTTAGTATACATTGAAACAAAAGCTTTTCTGTGCTGTGCTTTTTTATTGTTGTTATTAGAATGCTGTTAGCATTAGCTATTGTTCAAGTATTTTAGTGTTTGTTTTATTCACCAACACTGTTGTAATGTTGTGGTGGTGTAAAGGCACAGCACAACTCTGTGAATGTGGAAGAAAGCTTCTAGGGAAGGACTTCTGCTTTGGTTGCTTTTTTTTTTTTTTTTCTAGTTCACGCTTTAGGATTAGTTTATCTGTTGTCTGTTGCTGACAGAATTTTGCAAAGTACTTGTATATAAATCTGAACACTAGTGATTTGTGCTAGTATCTTCCATTCAAAGTGGATGGCTCCCAGCCTTGATAGAAGTGAAAAGCGATTTCTAACATATAACTCAATGATTTTATAGCATCTCTAAACCTGGATGGTGCAGGAGAAAGAGAAGTCTTTATGAAGGTTAAAACTTTGGCACAAATCCAGATCAAGTGCAGAGCAGAACAGTGAGATGCTGTTAAATTAGCAGTACAATTTACAATTGAAGATGCAACTCATCAGCTGCTAATCTAATAGCACTGCTTTGACTCTCAGTGAAGTTCAGGTTTACTCTTTTTATCTTTTTTTTTTTTTTTTCTTTATAGTTTGAAGGTTTTAGTGGTTTAGGATTTAACCACTCTATGTTGGTAAGGAAGAGCCTCAAACAAAGTCCTGTGCTTTGTTTTCATAATGAAGTATAAGGTAGGTTAAAAATGACGAAGTTTCCAATTCTAATTACATTGACAGTATTTTGCCAACAGGTAAACTAACCAAGGAAATTGCAGTAATGCAAATGAGTTTGCATTTTTTTTTTACATTTAAAATATAACTTAATTATATTGTAACACTGGTAGAAAATCTATTCCAGATCCAGCCCATGCAAATGGCAATATTGTAAATTTACTTACCTTCTCCTCCCATTCTCAGAAAGTTTTTTAACAGTCCCGGTAACTGTTCCTGGCTATAATATCTCTATAGCAGGCATTTGTCTGAAGTGTGAGAAGCACCTGGAGATGGACAGGTTTAAGTTATTATAATAGATATGCATATTTTAAAAAAAAAAAAAAAAAAAAAAAAAAGAAATTAAGCTAGCATCAGGCAAAGTCAAAGAATGTGTCTTTTAAATGTACCTCTCTCAGATTATTTCTATTCTGGTCTTATTTGGGTGAAATAATTTAAAAATCAAATTGCCTAGGTTTGGTGTTTCATTTTAGAATATACAGTGTTTATTTTTAAGGCTCTGTGAATGAGTTTTATATTCCATCAGGGGATAAAACTCAATAACATTTCTAGATGCTTGATTGTTGGAGTCTTGAGTAGTATAGTTGCTTGTTTCTTGTTAAGCAATTTTTCTTACTCAGTCAGTAGAAATTATTTGTGCTTGGTAGGGTGGGGGAAGAGATCAATCTAAGCTTTACGGTCTTGTGGTGTTTTTAGTTCAGAGCAAAGTGATTTTAGATTTATATTGTACCCAAAGCCTTCCTGGATGAGCTGCTCACTGTGGTGACCACTTTCCTCTGACTTGGCTCCTAGTATATTTTCTAACAGGTGACTGCCACAAGAAGATTTGTCATGTTTGGTGATAATTAACATCACTGGGAGAGGCTTAGCACAAAGCTTAAGATCAAAACGTTTCCTTGAGCTGATTTCTTTTTTCCTTTCTTAGGGTGGTGATGCCTGCAAATATGGGCTGTGGCAACCCTGGAGTTGAATGGGGAATAGTTTTTTGTGCTTTTCTAGATAATTAGAGGCCTTTAGTCTCCAGCAACTTTCATCACCATTGATTTTCATTGGAAGAAAATTTGAAGAAAGTGGGAAAGCAGAAGAGACTGCATTACACTTGAGCTGAAATCGCAAACATATCAGAACAAAATGTGTTTGGTAGACCTGGTGTTTTATGTTTGTTTTCCTTCAAAGACCAGCCCACTTCTAGGTGGTTTTAGCAACTTCCAGTAGCAGAGTTTTAGTGATGAAACAGCAATGGTCTTGCCAGCACAGGGATATTTCTTGGGCAGCGTTTGGGGGCTCCTGCATAGTGCTCAGGTTTGTTTCTCCTCCTTCAGAACTTCCAACCCGCATTTTTAAAATAGAAGATGTAAATGAAGAAAGTAGATGAAAGATATCTCCTTTGGAGACCTCATTTAAAAAATAAATAAATAAATAAATATATATATATATATATATTATTATTATTATTACTTTGAATGCAGAAGATGAAATTGAGTGTGTTAATCTTTTCTTAGACTGAAGGTTTTCTCCCTCTTCTCTGTCTGAATAGCAGGGGAGCTGTTACCACTGTCACCATCTGTGCTGCGGGTAAGAGGAGGAGGTGACACTGCGAGTAATTGTGTAGGTCTGGAAAATATTTTATTCAAATTTAATTAAAACACCTTTAGGAGTAAAGAACTGATTAACACTTGTTATTCTTTGATATTAACTACCTTCTTCATTTTAAAACTTTCTTTTTGAGTATCTTTTCCTGGAGTGTTGGTCTGGGCATCTTCTGCATTGCTGGTGAGTGATCTTTGTAGTCCATGTTGCAAGAAACTTACAATTTTTTTTTTTTTTTTTTTTTTTTGAGGAATTATACTACTATATTTGGGACTACATATCAGACAAGACGCATGCTCAATTAATTACTTGTGAGCTGCAGGTGGGTGTCAGGATCATACCCAGTGAGGGGAGTGGGGCTCAGACCCAGACAAGGGCATCGGGCACCTCCCTGGGACACTGGCAGCAGTGGGGCTGTGAATAGCATCCTGTGGCCTTGCTGGGCAGGCAACGATGGCCCCATGGACTGGAGTAGGGTCATGGGCGGGGTGGGGGAGTCCCAGGAGTGGGCAGGGACATCAGGGCCTGTGAGTACACTCAGGCGCTGGCATTTCTAAAGGGACATTTTCATTATTGACGGTGTTAACGGAAGTGTAACACGATGGGCAATGGTAATGCCCAATTGTTAGAAACGAGGCATTAAGTATGATTGGAAGTCCATTTATTTAGAAGTAAAGCAGAACACTTTATGATGAACGGAAGACAGTGAATTGGTTTGTTTTTACTTGCAGAAAACATTTAAAATATACAGGAAAAAGAAAACCACAAGCCATCAGCTGTCCTAACACTTAAACACCATGCATCACAAAGCTTTAGATAAGTTTTAGAAATGGAGAGCTACTCTGTACTGTACTCTGTACAGTATCATTTTATCCATTATGGAAATTATTGACAGTAAACATGCCTGCTGGCTTATGACTAAGCTCAGTGTTGTGGCTGCAGGCTCTTTTATCTGAAGCAATTACAGACTCTCATAACATAGTACAGTAACGTTTCAGAGAAGAGCAGGCTTTAGAAGATACCTAGATGAGCCATCTCATGTAGATATAGGACTGGAGTCTCTTCGGTAGCTCTGGCAACAACTGCATTGTATTTAACTGGAGGGGTTTTTGCTGATTGAGTAGCAGAGCGCACAGCTGGCTTCCTGCCATGCTGAATTTAGGGTCTTTCCCAGGCTCCAGCACAGAGGCTCATGGGGCAGAGGTGCACAGCAAGCTCCAAAGCATCACAGTCTCACAGATCGGGCCCTTAACTCAGAGAAGGAACCCTTAATGGAAGAATAAGTCTTGAGATCTCATCTCAGTAGGAATTCAGGCAGCAGCTTGGATTTGATAGATGTGCTCTTGCTGTCTCAGAAGAGTTAAGTGTAAGCCTATTTCCCTTCAATTTATCTTGCAACTGAAAGAATTTGTTATGGTGCCTTTTCAGGTATGAATGTTTACTTGCAAAAGGTTTAATTGCAATCTTTTAATAATTTCTGCTTTCTCCTTATACTGCATATGTCTTAATAGTATAATTTGAAGCTGTATGTAAGCCCTAGTTATTTTTTCTTTAATATTGTTTTGCTTAAGTAAAATAAAATCTTGTCCAGTGTTTATTACACAGAACATGATATCAGACACTCTACACTCCCTCCTGAGGATCAGGAAAACAAACTGTAGTAGTGTCTGAAATCCTAGCTTGGCTGCTGTCATTGTACTGCAAGGTAAAAATTGGCTGGGGGAATTTGATCTGTGCGATCAAGTTCTGCACTCTGAGGAGCAAAGGGATCCCAGGGCACTTAATGGAAGTCTGCTTTGTGTCTCTCAGGTTGTCTAACAAAAAAACCCCATTCATAAATTACATTATTGTGCAAAATGTAAAACCAAAGTAGTGAAAGTAAATTGAATGGATAAAGAAAAGAAGTAATCTAATAATTCTAATATAATAATATCAACTGCAGATTTTAAAAGATGTCAAAGCTGTCTTTGCCAGTTCTAAGTGTATTCCAGATATACTTTGTCACTAACTTGAGTTACAAAGAGGGTAACTTTGTTATTGTTACTCTCTTATTGAAATCCTTCTTATCACCAGAGGGGTCTTCAAGCTCATCACCTCTGCATCTTCATTCAGTGCTCTCCAGATTATTCTAGGTGTCACTCTATGATGTGTCCTTTTTCATCTGCTTAGTCCTTTATCCCATCTCACTCCATTGCACTCTGTTGTGGCCCTAACCTGTCTGTGCTATACTAAAAGCTGGCTGTTGATGCATTTCATTCCTTGTTGCCTCTTGCTGGCACACTGCACTGATGGGTATGACTTCCTTTAGAGGCCCGCTGGGAGTGGAGTTTAGGAATTGCATTGTTTGGCTAAAATATA
Organism: Anas platyrhynchos; assembly: GCF_047663525.1. Lineage (NCBI taxonomy): Eukaryota > Metazoa > Chordata > Aves > Anseriformes > Anatidae > Anas > Anas platyrhynchos. The sequence goes on from NC_092587.1 coordinate 12,033,527, forward strand.
ATTGCAAAATGGTTAGTGATCTAGGACTTCACTGTGTGCTGTCCTTTTGCATTGTTAGCTCTGATACAGGGCTGTCCTACTGGCTGTGAATTCCTTTGGTCTTGCATTTCCCAGTACTTCATGAGCTCTAGCCCCATTTCTCCCTCACAGGGAAAATCATCAGTCAAGGCTGAGTTTGTCTTGTGAAATTGTTTGAGCTCTGTGTTCTTTGCCTCCAAATGAAGACAGTGTCAGCAGCCTGTGTACATGAATGGGCAGCCCTACACAGGACCCAACCTGCCCCTTCAGCTCATGGGCCCAGGGAGACAACATCACCAGTGGCTGCCAGCTCACCTGCCCTCCTGGAGCAGTCGTGCTCTTGCTGCTCTCTGACAGCTGGACTCCCAAATAACTTCCTCTTGTTTTGATGCAAATGCCCAAAATGGCCTTGGCTTGCTCCTAGAGCTCTCAGAACTCACTCTGTTTGTCCTAGGAGATTTTATACCTCAACAGGAACCATATCAGATTGTAAAACCTTGAAGAGAGTAGATAGTGAGTTGGACAGAAGGTCACTTCCATCTGCCTTCTCTGCCTAGTCCACTCCTTCTTCAAGGCCTTCTGGCCCCAACAGAATCCTTCAAGACAGGGATGTTTTGCTGCAGAGACCTCAGTATTATTGCTTAGAGCAGACCCATCATGGGCAGTGTGGGACCTATGAGCAGTGGTAGTTTTTTGTTTTGTTTTCCAGAGGAATGTGTATCATGAGCAGGATGACTGACTCATACCTCCAGCCTTTGGTACAGATAGAAGGGTGAGCATTTCCAGTGTGGCAGTGGAAGGATCTCAGTTTGTGCACAAAATTCTTTTCTGTTTGTTCGTAACTGTAGCTTGTCAGTCTTCATTGTTGTAACATAAAGCAATTCTTGGGAGATAAGTTATTTGTTACAAGTTTTGGTAAATTAATTTGTTATTAATTTGTTATTATCTTGTTATTCTAATGTTCTTTTAATGAGTTGGCACATAATGTTGCATCATTCCCCTTACCTTTTTTTTTTTTTTTTTTGGAACTGTAAATGTGATATTCATGAGATACCTTTAAAAACTTAACATGTAGAAATAATTATGATAGATAGTAATGTTCTGTTCCTGTCTTTCATCTTACAAAGTTTAAACACTGAGGAGCACACTGACAAAACATTGATTGTGCTCCAGAAAGCACTACTTGAATGCTCTGTGCATTGACTACTGCATCCACATCTTATCTGTCACAGACTTAATTATACTTTTTTAAGTGGCTGTTCATGGAGCTTGTTTGTTGAGAGATAGCACTCTTTCACAGGATATTTTGGGTTTATAAGGGTTGAAAGGGATATGAGCTGTGGGTCAAGAATTCCCTCATCTGCAAACTGTTTTTGAAGTCTAGAGTCTGCTAGACAAAAATAGTATTACACTTTTTTTCATGGCTTATTTCTATATTGTCTTGGACCCTGCTGGAGACAGGATCTTGGGTTAGATGGATCTTTGTAAGAGCACCTGTACTGAGCCAAAGCACTTTCATATTATGCTCTTCAGTATTCAGAGTAGGGATATATGATAGGTAAAATGATGTTCCCAATTCTGAGTAAGTTAAAGTTTTGTGAAATCATCTCACAGTGAAGCAAGGATTCTTTTCTACGATACTTGAATTCATTAAAGGTTAATAGTGTAGGATTTGTGGAAGCTTAGAGAGAGTTCAAGTAGTATAAAAGTAGGACACATTTTGGCCTCAGAGGCAATTGAGAGGTAACTGTGGCAATTGAACCACGGAGGTTCCTTTAGCTGCAGCTTGATGCATACAGTGCATGCTTTGCTTAATATTTGTATAAAATCTGTGATCTTAAGTAATGTGCTGTTCTTTGGTGCACTAAGATTTACGGTTTCTTTAAAAGAAACAATTCAGTGTCCTTCATGGTTAGATTGATGTAGTGTAAGCCAGGGCCAGTAGAAAGGAAGATACATCAGAACCATCAATCGCTGCCATTAGGTAAATGTTAATAAAGACTCTCTTCATGCTTGATAAACACGCAATGGATCAGCTCGAAAAGCTTTTCACATAACATTTTTGACTAATAATTTAGATTACTCATCCAAGCCCGGCTCTTGCTTTTTGGTGATTTTTTTTTTCCCCCCAACTTAATGATGGTGTTACTGGTTTCAAATGGATTGGGGGATGGTGGAAGGAACAGAGGAAAAAGCAAAGGTGTGTCTACAATAAGTCATTCTTATTTCTGTGTCTGAGTAGCTTTTCATAGCCTGCAGGGTTGCTTTGGCCAGGAGAGGAACTAGACAATACTGGAGCTGATGGTCCAGATTCCTCTGCTTCCTTTCCCTAAAGGGATCATTGCCAGGTGGCCAGCAAAGAGATACCTGTGTCCTTACAGCTGCCTTTGTTATCATTTATTTGGTTGAGAAACTCAACTTTCTGCACTGAAGCATGGGCATGCAGTCCCTGAGTTCGGTGCTGCCTTCCTGCTTCACAACATGCTTCTTGGGAGGTCTGTCTTGATATCCCTGCCTCAAAGGCAGCACTGATCAGAGGGTTTGGGTGTCGATTTTGAACTGTTTCCTGACCTACAGGTGCAACAAAGCAAATACAGAAGAAAAAAGTTCAATTTTTTGGAAAGCTGGAACATCAGGAAATGTCTGAGTTAGGTTTTGCTCATCTTTCCCCAGGAGGATTATTGGAGCAGATTCCTCCAAAGTATATAAAAGGACATATTGTCTCTTGGCACTTAATTTTCTTATTTGTGCAGTTCAGCAGTGATGGATAATCTTTTGGCCTTTATCTTCCCTACTGTGCTCCCAGTGAATTATGGAAAATAAAACAGAAAGAACAGGGCACACATCTAAGCTGATTCCTCAAGAAGTGAGTACTCAAAAAAAAAAATACTTTTTTTCTTCTTCAGGGAGGAAAGCCACCTACCTATCTGAATCAGAAGAATAAGTGAGAACATTTATATATGAATAGTTATTCCTCCAGGTGCAATTTCAAGTACTGTGAATGTATACTTAAGAGGGCTACAGCTATAGCTTCCCCAGACAAGCTATAGCCACTTCTGTTTGCTTGGGAATCTGGAAGTAAGAGGGGAAAAAAAAAAAAGATTTCTTGCCATTTATGAAAAACTAAAACAGCATTTGACCACTTCCACAAAGTACCAGCACCACTGTGAGTTTCTGTGCCTTTATGTCTGCACCAGTAGCACAGCTGATGCTGCAGAAGGCTACACTTTTTTTATTCCTGCTTCTCTCTTCCCATGGCTAGAGAGAGAAGCCCTGATACAAGAAAAGCAAATGGCCTTTTGGCTTACAACATATTTTCTACTCTGCTGCATCTCCCACATGCATACAGTCTTCTCCATCTTTTGTGAGAGTACAAAATTTGTCAATCCTAATTAAGGCTAGTGTCTGTACTGATAATACACTACACATTACTGTCTGAAGAGGTTTCTTTCGTATTTTTTAAGTTGGAGATGTCAGCTTATTTTTGTTGTTTCTGTTGTTATTTCTAACCCAAGTGGAGTATGTTAACCCTTCACAGACTGTAAATCAAGGATGCAACTTCAGGTTCCGTATCTATGCATTAAGGGAGAGGAAGAAAAAAAAAAAAAGGAAGAAAAAAAAAATCAAAACCAAACTGTTGGCACCTGAATAACACCAAAGAATATGAAAGTCTGAAATGTCTTGCAACATTGTACCCTTGTGATCTAACACAGGTGCTTAGTTTATGATTTCTGCTCTTCAGAAACAACCAAAACCAAACCAAAACAAAAACATAAAACTAACAAAAAAAAAAGTAAATAAAACAAATAAAACAACAGAAACACTTTTTGCAGAAGCGAGATACGGTTGTGTATCTCATGTTATCATAATTTTCCACCTCCCTTCTTCCATTGCAGAAGCATATCTTTAAAAAAAATATTACAAGCACTGAAATCAGATGCTCCCTCAGACCCCTGACTCTTATGCCAGAGCAGGAAATTTTGCACAAATCTCGAGGGCTAACCAGAATCAACTGTAGTTTTGGTGCCGTGTAAGCATTTTTATTTTTATTTTCTATCAGAATCTATAGATATATGCTGAATAGCAAGTCTGAAGCAGTTCCCAAAGCACACCAAGAGAGAGTATCACTTTGCAAGTGGTTTCTGGAATAGCACCAGACCTCAGAGCAAACCGCATGGCTCCTTACCCACCATTCCTGGAGCTGGTCCTTGCAATTTTCCAGGAGCTTTCAGTCTGGGAACAGAAAGCTAACTACAGCTTCAGACAAAAGGAGGGAAAATGGCATCATCTAGATGGGGAAAACTTGTGGAGGTGTGCTTGAATCTTGCTAGCAAAGATGTCAGCAGAGTAGAAGCCATGTAATATCTATCATAACAATATAAGATCATAACATTGGAGGATATTGTAGTGCCTTTTGAATAAAACCACGAAAAGCAAACCCGAATTCCACCTATAAATATCTGTAGAGGAGGTGCTGTTGTTAAATCACCACTCACTTTCCACATCTCCAGCAGCACACAGATGGGCATCAGCTTTTCCTTGCCCAATACAGCAGCACACAGATGGGCATCAGCTTTTCTTTGCCCAATACAAATAATTTTCATTTGATCTGAAAAGCATTTCCAACTAGACAAAGTTTTTTTTTTCTTCTCTCATAAAAATATTAAAATTAGAGTTTAAGAAAAGAAGATGGAAATGTGTTCTGCTGATCATCATTCTCTCTACCGAGAGACAGAAAAAAATAATTATATACTCTTTTATGCAATATCATGATTTTTGATAAAAGCAGACCTAAGTATAATAACTGCTAAACTAGGAAGCCTTGGTGGATGATATAGCCTATTTTAGTAGAAGCGGATCTTGGGAGGATGTTAGCTGAAGATAGTCATTAAAGATGTGTGTGTCAGAAACAAAACTATAGCTCCTAGGGAAAACCATCTGTGAATCATAATTTCATTTACAAATATGTTTTGGTGAATTGGTGTTCACATTAATCCTCTCCAGTAGTTCCTCCATACTACATTGTATTACCCTACTGGCAGAAGTCAAGATCCTAAATCTCATCTGTTTTTAAGGGATTCACCTCTTTAGTTGTGAAATGATCCTTAGATAGGATCCAGTATCAGGAACAGTGAAATGAAGTAATTCAGGAACTGAGTATCTAACAGACAAGTTGCAATATGCACTGAATCTCAAAAGAAAAAAGCCACCGTCATCTATCACAAATACCTGTTTTGTTCCTGTTGTGGTAGCCATTGTGTCTGTTAGGGATTGCACAAGGAAATCAGAAGGCATCCAAGCTGCAGCTGAAAAAAATCATCAACTTTCATGGACTAGGTAGCACTTCCATGGAGAAAACTCACACCAAGGCTTACAGGACCAATAGCATAGAAAGAAACCTGGCCCCTGAACATCCTTATTCACTGTAAGTCAACTTGATGTGTCCCCCCCCCCGCTTTTTTTTTTTTAATTTATTTATTTTTTTATTTTTTTAAGATGCTGCCAGTTATAAAACATGTTGTGGTCTCTTCAGATTGCCAGACTCATCTCAACAGGTGATAAATGCCATCTCACAGATTGGAAAGGTTGCTGCTATATATCTTCACATAGCTCTACAGAGCTATAAAATACAGGAAGGAAGAAGCAGCAGTAATATTCATGCCTTTTTTGCTGAGAAGGCTCTGGCTCTCCATGCTGATTGGTATGAAAGCAGAATTTTCAACATACTTCTTTCTTCATTGGGGAGATTTAATCTGGCTCTCAGTTCATAGTGACTCCAGATAGATACCTCAATGAAACAGAAGTTGCTTTCATGCACTTTATAGTGAAGCTAACAAACATGGCTTATTCCCTAGTTGGAGTGAAAGCAGTAGCGTGAATATATTGTGTAGTATCTTTGTACTTGTATGCCTTGGTTCTGTTGCTTTATATTTTTTCTTATGCATGACATTCTTATGCATTTTTTCTTGCATTCATTAAAATAGTCACTTTAAATAGACCTACGTTTAAGCTATTTAGAGAAGATAATCTGCTTGAAAGGTTAGTACAACCCATTGGAAACCCTTCTGGCAGTGTTGCCCCCTTGGATTTATAGCTGATGCATACTTTCTGGTTGGTCCTAAAGTAAAGCATTGATTATTGTAATCATTTGTTGAGTTGGAAGCCTTCTTGGATGAGACCCAGAATGATGCTTGTACTTTAGAAAAGTCCTAACAGCCACAGCCATGAATTTCCTCAGTAAGTTTTATAAATATTTATTTTTCTTTTCAAGCACAAACATTAAGATCATCAGTGCTCTTGCAAAATAAAAGTGGGGAAATAACATCCTGTAAGGAGATCTGCTTGTTAGAATGGCATGGTGTTCAGAAAACATTAATGTGTGCCTTTGCCAAATTATTTAAAATGGTCACCTAGTGCCAAATTAGAGCAGGGGTCTTCTTCAATGGCCAGAGGTAAATAAGAATGCATAATTCTTAATTTTGAGCTGTCCATATGTAAAGAATAAATATGCTTCACATACTGAATGATAATGCCTTGAAAATCCACTTGTGATGATTGTCCTTATATCATTATGGTAAAAAATAAGAAAACCATACTTTCTTGCAATTAACTTTTTTATTTTTTTACCTTTGATCTATCAAGATATGTTTGTTTGGTCAACCTAGAGAATATTTCCTGGTTTATAAATATAAACTATTTTTCTCAGAAGATGCCACTGTAATAAAGTGGAGAGTTGGTTGTGCCTGTAATCTGTAATAAGAGACACTAAGGAAAAAACACCAACTAGGGATAATTCCTCTGTAATTTAGGAAAGCAGAATGGAGTTCTGGTTATAAAAGATGTATCAGCGAATTAAATTCCAGAGATGCTTAATACTAGTAGAAAAATGTGATATTTGTTGTTGAGATGGAAAGCTGCCATGCATTTTAAGGGATCTATGCACATTATTAAAGGACATTAAAAAAAAAAAAAAGTAAAATATATGTAGTTTATGGTTGTGGTAGGGTAGCAGACTTAGTCTGTTATATTGTGAAGCTGCAATTGCTGACAAAGATTTCTAAGCATAAAGTGCGTAGTATTGTGGATTTGCCAATATTATTTGCATGAGAAAAAACATGTTTTTCCCCCAGGGCTTCAGAGGTTTTCTGAAAATTCGGCACTTTTTGTGCTAAAATGTTAATGAGCATTAGTAGCTCATTTCCATTCATCTTCCCCTGGGGAAATGAGAGTTTTGCAGTCACTCACTCTCTGAATGTGGGTAGCGAGATGCAGATGATAACTTCAAAATCAGTTGTCCAACTTTAGCCAGGTTTTGCAGAAAGATGTGTTTCCATTAATTGTGATACCTCAGGATTTGGGAAAAGGGGGAGTCCAATGCAAAGGTTTGGTTTGAACAATAATATTAGACACTGGAGAAGGAGCTGATATAAATGTCCCATGCTGGACTGGTTACATTTACCAATGCTTTTCTTGTTCTGGCTTCTATAAATAAAATGCTAGTGAATTCAGAACAGAACACTAAACAAACCCCTTCAGCTTCTTCAGTTTTGTTTCTGTGTCTCATCTGGTTCCAGAAAAGCTCATACTTGCACAGGGAGCCACTAATAGAGCTGCAATGGACATAATGAAAGGTAAACACCTTTCATTATGTTGTTTCTTTTCAAACAGATCTTTCTTTCCAGAGTTACTCCTACTGTCTATAGAATTCTCTAGCAGAAATATAAAATCTTATTTTAAAAATCATTTCTTTGATTCATAGCTCAGGTGATAAATGCAAGCCAAAAAGACACTTTTTACCTTTAAATTGTCTTCCAAAGACAATTAATACTTAAAAAGGTGTATTCATAGCATATTGAGATTCTTGATCCAGAGTGTGGATTCATAGGCTTAATCAGTTTCATTCTGTAGATTCATTTATAGGCTTATTCCACCTATGCACACCCATACATACAAGTCCCCACAGACCAGACTGCCCCATACTCCATGTTCCTTTTTTCCCTTTCAACAAGAAAGAAATTCATAGCTATACCCCCCCAGCAAGAACATTTCTGGACTTCCCAGCTCTGACAGCCTATGAATTCTGTCTCTTGAGCTGACCTTCATCATAAGAATGAAGATGATCTGTCTGCCAGTATTTGTCTTAGTTCAAATGTCTTTTGTAGTAGTTTATAAATGCATGAGCCATTTATTATTCTTTCAGCTACTACCATATTCACATCCGTACCTCCCTTAATTGCAATGGATGCAGAAATATCTCTAATAGAATGAGCACTGCATTTTTCAGTGTCACTGCATTCTCATCCATCAAGAACTTTATCCATGAGCTAATTGTATTAACCTTGAGTGATTTTACTAGTTCAGCAAAACACAAAAGAAAAAAAGCCTTCACCAATTCTGTCTCTGTTCTTTAAATATGGGAACAGCTCAAATATATAGGCAAATAAGCAGAAGCCAAGCATTCATATATTGCTACCTAGATTTAGTTTATTGGATTTTGATGCTGATTTCTATTTCGTTAGACTGGTTTACAGTGGGGGGGGTGGAGGGAAAAAAAAAAAAAAAAAGTATATTCTTCTGGGACTACTTTTAACCTCAACCTACAATATATTTACAGAATCCATCATTAAACTCTTGCTAACAATGTTAAAGATGTTAAACAAGGGAACTTTTGAGGCATGCATTTCCCTGATAATATACAAGGCTGGAAGTCCATATAGAATAATAAGATCATAGAATCATGCAATCATTAAGGTTGGAAAAAGAAAGCAGTACAGTCTCCACCAGCTTCTGTTTCCCATTGAGTGTGTTTCTCAGGATGGAATCAATGACACTTCCAGCTCCAGCATTATCTGTCTACTTCAAATCTGCAAGAAATTTAGAAAAAAAGGTCATGAAACCTGCTGGGCATGAGATGAGTCATTGACTATTCCTTGCATAAAAGATAGAAATGCATTATCTAGGTCACAGATTTGGAGGAAAGGATCAAAATTTCATACATATTTTTGGATGTGGTGGTGGCATCTGTCTTATGATCCCAGAAGTATGTTGCCTTATGACCCAGGTCAACTTAATCTGCTTTTGAAATGAAACAATCATTTGAAAGTATTCAATTCTTTTGCTGAACACTTTGCATGTAATTTTAAAGAGTTTCCTTTTTTTTTTTTAAAGGAAATAATCAAGTCATTAACAGGACTTTTAGAACATTCTAAGCTATATTTGAAAGTTTTAGTCATTAATTTTATGCATTTGTGATATGTTTATGCCTGCAAAAATATGAACATATTAAGTCCATATCTTCACTGAACATAAGCAATAGAGCTTTTTTTCCACTGTTCCCATAAAAACAAACTAATTCAGCTGTGGCCTGCAAATCCATCAAGAATAGTACCAGAAGTGATTATCACACAGTATTATAGCTTACAGAAAGTAGTAAATACAAAAATCTTTACTCATGTGCATAGACATAGTAAGACCTGTGTCACAACTCAGGACCATTTAACACCTGTGTTTTAACAGGAAAATCTTTTGGTATCTCTGTCACGCTATCAATGCTGCTGCTTATTAGACACAATTTGCAGACAACAGTAAGAATTCAGGTCTGTTGTAAGTGCCCGGATTTTGTACAATACACTTTATATATTATGTAATAGTAGTTTTCTATATTTATAGATACACTATAAACACTTTTAGTGTTTTTCTTTGCAATTTTCCCCTTACATATATTCTACCTTTGGCTTGGCCGGAGAAGATAGGTTTTACTCAAAATGTTTTTCATTTATTATTTACAGCTAGTGTGAATAAAGTAATACCTGGTATTTGCCATTTAAATAAGGCATTGAACCAAATAAATAATTGAATTAAAAAAGGAGAGTTATCTAGGCATCCATATTTTTTCAGTAATTTGTCTTCACAGTGCCACTGTATATGTATTTCTTTTCTGCATGACAGTTGGTTAATCTGTTCCAACAGCTGCTTAATTTTACAAGCTAAGATATAGGGCTGAGAATCTATTAGAAAGTATTTCTTGTGAGGCACTTGCCTCAGGCTAGTTTCTTATTTAAATGAAGAGCCCCCTAAAGCACAGCATCTACATTTATGTACCTAGGTGTGTTTGAAATATTAGGCCTGTCTCTGCTACTAATCTGTGAAAGGCATAGAAATAAGATTGAAAATTAACATGTGTCAAAGTGGTAATATAAGATTCTTGTTTTTCCTTTTTTCTCCTTTAAGTATATATATATATATATATATTTAAGAGGAATTTTTGAGTCTTTATTCTTTCCTGCATTTATTATATCTTTTCTCCTTTTAGGATAATCTTACTTTAGTGTATGAATTAAAAGTATGTCAAGTGTTTGTAATATGCTATGATTTTGAAAGGTTGCACTTCTTATGCTAGTCTGTCTGAAAATAATCCTGGTTGAACAATCCCAGTTGAGCATTTGAAAGGAAGAGGAGCCAGCAACCTCCCCGCTCATCATCTTTATCCTGAGTAGAGAAGTGAAATGAAGAGGTTAAAATAATGTTCAACTGTGTAACTGTCACACGAGCAAAGGGTGCAGCAGCTGACAGATAGCACCGTGACACACTTGGTCCAGCTCCCAGCTGCATCTTGCATCCAACCAGAGCACCCCCAGCTTTGTAGCTTTGTACAGGTACAAACTCAAGACATTTGGATAGGAAGAGTTGATGCATGTGCCAGGGAGGGATGAAATTATTTTGTATTCTGCAGATTTTGTTCTAACTTCCCTCGGTTGCAAGCATTTTTAGTATCTTTTTGGTGTTCAAAAGGAGCTAGAAATGTGTTCATCCCATTCTAGGGGAGAAAAAAACCCAACCAAACAAAAAAACCTTCCTGGGGTTATGGGATATATATATATATATATAGTATATATATATATTATTTTTTTTCGTGTCATCTCTGTTAAATTATCAGGTAGCTGTGAAGCCTGCAAGACAACCAAAGCTCTGGTGGGCTAAGAGACAGTGGTTGAGTGGGGTCGAAAAATGTGCGACACCTCCAAATGCTTCCCTTATGACTAATGAGCAAAACGTTTAGAGAAAGAAACTACTTGTGAAACATATTTTTTTCTATCAAAATATTTCCAATCAAGATAAAAATAAAACGTGGGGGAAAGATGAAAATGGGTGAAGGGAAATGTCTTCTGTTCATAACTTACCTACTAGGACTAAAATGTCCTTTCTTTAAAAATATCCTTGGTAGATCACCTCTAAGCCTATTTTTAGCCTATTTTTATTCATTTTTATTTTATGACAGATGACAGTTAAAAACCTATCTTATTTCCTAGTGAAACATTTTATTCCCTTTAAATTTGCTTTCTGGAATCTTAAAATGACACGGCTATTCCTAGTTCTGTCCTTGTGACATTTAAATAAAATTGAACAAAATCTGTGTATTATCTGAACAGAATCTACAAGGAAGGGCAGCCATAAGGAGAAGAATGTTTGTATAAAGTTGTTTGAGCTATGATATTGCTTTGCATTTCATAGCAAAATGCAAATATTGCATTTAAAAGAAGCCGCAAAGACAGGAGAAAATGAAGAGAGCAGATGGGGAAAAAAACAGCAAAGAAACTGAAAGATGGATTGTGCTGGGGCAAATGTGCCAAAAAGGATGAAAATATACAAAATGGAACAGCATGTGCAAAATAGGACAAGAAAAGAGAAAAGTGAATTAGAGATTAAAAGAACAATGAGAAAAAAAAATGGAGTAAAACAGCAACAGGAAGATGAATATAACAGCATAAGATTTGAAAGAAAATGAAAATGAGCTTTAAGATGCTAAATAGGGAACTAAAACAATAAGAAAATAAAATCTGGAGTTAGGATTAACTGGTGTCTGACAGGTGACTTTTAAGAAACGTTGAACCTTGTATGTTTGCTTTCTCGAAGTGTTAATCTGGTGGCACTAATGTCACTTAAACTTGCAAAAAAAAAAATGTTGCTTTCATGGAGTGCACCTCAAAATGCAGCTTCCTGGACAAAACCAGAAATTTTCAGGTTTAAGAAATAAAGGCTAAAAGCAATTAGTGGAAATGCTCTTCAAAGTACTTACTGGAAAAAAAATCCTGTTGAAATGTTTTTTCTAGGATTATGTCCACTGGAGTTTTTGAAATAGCCTCAGACTGGTAGTGTTCCCACAGCTTCCCTCAAGCAATTATTTCACAGTTTAAGAAAAATGCACATCCATATGCTAATATTAAGCAACTCTTTCAGAGCTGCTCTTTGTCCCTTAGACAACCTTTTCCAAGTCTCTTCAGGAATTTTTTGTTCAGCTGAATTGCGTATGTTTGTAAAACAATCTTTTCAGCTATTTCTTTCACTTCCCAGGTCACCTTGCAGTGCCCTCTCTCTTTTTTTTTTTTTTTTTTTTTTTTTTCCCCAGTACACTGCAAAGTTGGAAGGCTTGAATTCTATGTAGATGCTGTGGTGTGTTACTGCAGCACAACCAGTCACCATGTGTCTTTATCTGCATGCTCTCTACCTTCTGATCTTCAATGGGAACTTGTAATCAAGCATAGTAATCAATCATATGTGTGATCTAAGGCAATTGTTTTTCTTTGTTTGCTTTTCTTTCTTGTGTGTGTTTTTTTTTTTTTTTTTTTTTTTTTAAATTCTCTGGCACTATGGAGGCATTCTCCCCCCTCCAGAAATGCATGCTCAGACACTCCTTTTTTTTTCAGCAGTGTTGCCGAAATGGAGGACTCAGCCCCCAGTTTTATCTGTGTGGGCTTCCAGTGCTTGCAGCCAGATGACCAAGATGGTGAGCCTCCATAGTGAGCCCAGTGCTGCTCCGGTGCCTCCTCTGCTAGCTGGATGTGAGCAACAACCATGTTGCAGTCTGCCAGTGCATGTCCTAAATGCCTGCACAAGGTGTATGCAGATGCAGCGGTGTCTGCAAGCCCTGGTGCTGGCAGTGCCTCATGCCATGGCAGATGAAGGCCACGGTACCCTGATCCCCCAGGGCCTGGCAGCTCTTCAGCCCCATGCTTCCAGGCCGGAGCATCTGGTCACAAAGGCATAGGCCAGATGAAGAGCCTAATTAGGTAAATGAGTCAGGTTTTTTATTTATTTTTAACTGCAGCCCATATTGTTGAAGGGGTGAGGTCCCCTCCATGCCCAAAACTAGATGCAATTTGTGATGCTGGACTGCCATCACCTAACGACAGTAGTGTCCAGCATATGTATCCTAGTCAGATATTGAAGTCCTCATCCAAGGAAGAGAAGCTGGCAGGTAGTTGAAGCAATCTACCACAAGTAAACAGGGATTGCTGGAAAGCAAACTTAATTTGTTGATCTCTATCAAATATTCTACTGAGAGCAGTGGATTAACTAAACCTTAGTGTAGCTTTACAATCACTTTTGTTCAGTGGGATCTCTTTATCTTGTCAAGTCCTGCACTGGACAGAAGTCTCTCGTAGTGGTTTTGGGTTTGGTGTGTATTTTCTTGAACATCTCTCCTAATTCCAGTTCCAGTTTTTCAAGTACAGTTGCAGAAACACTCCTGCTCTTTTCAATGCGAGTTCAGCTTCAACTTTGCTGTAGTCTAAAAAGAGCCTAAATTATTCCTCATCTATTGAATGAGGAATGCAAATAGGTCGTTCCTACCTAAATAACCTAATTCTGGATGTACTAAGCCCAGACTTAAGATGTACTAAGCCCAGACTTAAGATCCATTCCTGTCCTCGACAGTGGCTGCTGCAGGTGTTGAAGATGTCTGAGGACAGAACAGTCAGGTAGTGATAATTCTCCAGAATACCTTGACAGGTTTCAGCACATCGCAACTCATAAATTTCATAAATTACAGGAGATAGCATGAAATTCAATAGCTGTCAATGGATTTTTCTTCCATAAATTTGTCTAGTCATTTTTTTAACGTAGGTGAACATTGAGAGAGAGTCCTGTGGGAAGGAATAACATAGCTGAACCGCAGGATGTGTGCAGAAATATCTTGTGGTCAAATCTGTTATGCAATAGCATCTTTTGATACCCCTTGATACCCCTTGGTATAGGAGGACAGTGAGCACGTTCCATAGCATTCCAGATTTCTTAAATTTCTTTCCTGTCCAATTCTAGTTTTCTCTTTTCCAGCTTCAGGTGTCCTGCTGTATATAGTCTTATGTCATCTTTGTCCTCTTCTCTAGTTTTTCCTATTTTGCTTTTTTAGAGTTTGAGTTACTCTACCTAGTGGACTCTGTATTCATTCCCCCAATACTTTTTAACATTTTATGTGTTTTGTTGTTGTTGTTTTGTTTTGTTTCCTGTTTTCTAACTTCAAGATCTCATTCCTCAGTAGTGTTAACTATTTCAGAACCAACTATAGCATGCAATTTTTTATTCTCATGTATATCACTTCACATTCATTTATACATTTTGATCTGCTTTACCACGCAGTGTTTTTAAGTTCTACATTTCAAATTGGCCTTTGTTTATCTCTAAAGGGTAGTTGATACTCTCCACAACCGTTGCTACTTCACTGTTCATTCCCTCATCTGGACAGAACCTTTTCTTTTTTTTTTCTCTCTTCTGGTAAATATGCAGGAGAAAATAAAATCAAGATCACTCTTCAGTTTTGAACAGGCCTCCTAAAGCCTCATGCAAATGTTGCTCAAGACTGTAGCTAAAACTTGACAGCTGTACGGATAGAAGCTTTACCTTTCCCTATCAGTGACAGGCTGTTCCACCTGCCCTCCAATGAGAATTTATCTGGCTAAACGAGGCACAACAAAGACAAGAGGAGATACTGCAAAGTAATTAGCTGGAGAAGTATTAAGATCAGAAAGTACAAAAGGGGTAGATACTGCAAGCATTTGCTCTCCTTTTTCTGCTTTCAGACTCTAGAAACAGTTAATCAAACACACCTGTGTTGATAAAATCCCTAAATATTTTATCATTTGACATACATCTACCAGGTGTGAAATTATTGTTCATGTCATACAGGGTTTGTTGTCTCTATTAATGAAATAGCACAAATGTGCTTTTCAAAGAAATTTTACAAAGAACTCTGCTGTTTACAGTGCACTCACTAAATAAACATTGTGTACTGGGAGGAATGGTTTCAAAAAAGAAACTGACCATTTCCTTGGAAGCAGAATTTTTCACATGGCCATTTCCCATTCACAAAGAGAAACTGAATATTTTTAGCCCAGATAATCACATGAAGGGGCAGCACATAGCAAACACAAATGACAAAAATTCATATAAAATAAATTTCAGTAGAGAAGTTTTTTACATCTCTGCAAGAATAAATTATAGAATATCTAATAACAATCGCAATAACTTCTAGATGCATTATAAAAAAAAATAATGTTAAGCAAAAAATACTGTCTACTGGAAAGTTAAGTTAAGACTCTGATATAGTGATATTAGATATGCTAACATTTCTGCTAGTTAGGTAATTGGCAGCAAGCAAAACACTTGCTTTCAAGTGTTTGATTCGAAGTGATATAGGAAAAGCCATGTGAGCCAACTGTAAACTGAATTTCATCCAGCCTTTAGCATTGTCCAGATGCAGTTTTGCAGGAGGCGATGCTTCTGAACAGAACAGAGTTTCTACTGAGGGGTTCTGTGTATTGTGGGAAGTGGATACAGATGGTATTTAGAGACTCAGCAACCAGTTTCTGTGTTCCTGGACCTTTGGAATGAGGCACTAGATTTAGGCAAGTATGTAGACATTCAGAAATATTAACCAGCCAACAATAAGGCTTTCAAAACATTTGTTCATCTTTCTCAACTGAAATAAAGATACAGGCATTTCTGTAAATCCCGAATGAACCTTCAGTTGATTCAGGTAGGGTATGATATTTTTGGAAGAGATGCGTTGTACTAGTCTTGCTGGTTGCAACATCCAGTGCATTTCCTCGTAATGTAACTAATTTTGATATCAAAGCATTTGGAGTGTTGGGGGGAATTGTTTGGCTAATTAAAAATATTCAGAAGTAGTGGTGCTCACTTCCCTAAAGGAGTGGTAGAAAGATTATTTCTGCTAAAGTAAAATAATCGTTTAAATCAATATTTACTTTGACAGTTAACATATTTGTCTGACATTTAATTGCTCACTTTCAGGGTCAGATGAAGTCCTGCTGTTTTCAAAAATATTCAGTAATATGTAATCTGCCTTAGTGGTAATTGTGTAGTTTGTGCTTATTTGTACAGTTTTGAATAACCTAAGATATATTTGGCCAAATAACAAAGTGGTTTATAAATCAGCCAAATTACCTATCTCCCTATCCCAAAGGAAGCCAAACACTATGATAACTTAATATATGCAAAGTGTAATGACTTATCTGACAAGTGAAGGACAGCCCATCATCAAGTATAGCAACTGTACTTTATGTATAATTTAAAATATTGTTATAATGGGAAAACAATATAGAAAATATTACAGCTGCACTGATAGTCTACTATTTTCTGTAAGTTTCTTTTTTTTGTTGTTTATAATTTGTTTTCCTTTTATTCTCCTAAGATACGCAAAGACAGTTTAATCTGTAAAAGAATTGCTGGTAAGTTTAGGTAAAATAAAACTACCCAGGTCTCATTTTAATGAAGACTTCCCATACATATATGTCACAAAACCTCAGGATCTAGCGGGTCAGGATCTCTTCTTGCTTAAATTATTCCAATAATCTTTTTTTCTGTTAAATTCAGGTTTTTCTGTTTAACGTTGTTGCTCTCTTCTGTTAGAATCTGGACAGTCCTAATTCCTAAACTGCTCCAGTTAGATTTTTGCCATTAGCAATAGTCTTAGGAATAAGAAAATGCAAAATACTGTGACAAGATTGATTACACAGTTTAATAACCTAAGAAAACTTTAGCAGTGATTTTGAAATAAAATTTTACTAATCCTGTGTGCTTGAATAGATGTAACAGTATTTGAACTCCTTAACCAGAGCACTAGTTTAGCTTCCACAGTGCAGAATTTAATAGCATTTGCTTGATGTTATTGTAGATTTTCCAGTATTTACTCATTCTTCAAAATGGAGTGTATCTATCTTATTCAGAGATGCTTTTTAAAATAATATGATATCTTCAGTTTTTAAGGGCCCAAATCCTGCCCAGGTTAGAGCTACACCTTTTAAAACCAGAAGAATACAAATACCCAGTTTTTCTACATAAAACATAATCACCAGCCCATTTGCTAGGAGTTGCTTGGCAGTGACCAAGTGTATTAACAGACTGTGCTCTTAAAACATAGGCTTTGCTCTGGGTGATGTGCAGCAAATGTACCCAATTCTACAGGTAGCTTTTAGCTCCCAGCAGCCAATTCCCAACTGTGTTGCTTCATGTGTTGACCATAAAATGAGTGTTGTCTTTCTGAAGCTTGAGTAAGCAGATTTGGATATTACAAAGGCTCCACTGAGTGTTTTAATTTGCATAGATTAGTCTTTCTCCTTTTTATTACATTGACTAATCAGGAGAATTTCTTAACCCAGAGGTTTATAACCTTGTATGATCTTATTTATGTACACAAATAAAACATTCTCTCATTTGCCTGATTGTTGCATGAAAACAGTGCTCTTAGTTAAAACAAGCTAAAACAATTTAACAATCCCTCTCTGCCTATTTTGTCTTCCATTTTCTCTCAAAGAACCCACTTGTCGTCTAAATTCCCACTTCCTTTTGCCACTTCGTTATTTCAGTGAAATTTTTGATGGAGTGGACAGAACAGGCAAATTTAAGGACGTTGCATCTAAAATATTCTGGCATGTTAGGTGTGTAAGATTTTCATAAAACTTAGTGGATAAACTTCCAGCAGTGACTATTAACATCCAAAGACGAAGAATCATAGAATCATAGAATATCCTGAGTTGGAAGGGACCCTTAAGGATCATCAAGTCCAACTCTTGACACCGCACAGGTCTAGAAATGACGCTTGAAATTGCATGATTTTTTAATCTTGTTTGGTGAATGGCATTTTTGTCCAAATGGGATTATGTGGTGATAGAAATCATCTGAGAGTTGAACCTGAGCTCAGCAAATAATTAAGATGTTGCAAAAACATAAACCAGCATTGACGGCATGCTCCCAGTGCTATCATACCAAATTCACATGGTTTTCTCGTAAGTCATCTAGCCATCATTCCAAGCAGAGAGAAGAGCAAGCTGTCTTCATAAATGGATGAATGTGCACTTTGATTTATTCTGTTGATTCTGCAAAACCAGCTGCTTGAACTAAACCAGGGACAATGAACTCCAGGCCAGGTGTCCATCAGAGAGCAAAGGAAAAGGAATAACTTCAGACAGCTGAAAGGACAGGTAGAGTTGTCGTTGTACTTACCCCATCACAGAACTGACTGACAGTCAACATGAAACTTTTTTTTTTTCCCGTCTCACATGTGTTTTGAACATCACCTTTTATTAAGTAAGTAAACAAAAAGCTAGTTTCTGATTTTCATGCGGGCTTGCTACAGTTGTTTCTCTGCTTTATCAACAGTCCTTATCTACATGTTCCTAATGCATTTGACACATTCATGCCTTCTGAATTAAACTGTAGGATTATAGTACCCTGATTTGTTTCAAATCATCGTGTATTTGGAATAACTGGAGTACACCATGGAACAGTTAACAGCCAAATGATTGCATTCTTTTTTTTTTTTTTTTTTTTTTTTTTTTTTTTTTTTTGGAGGGTTGGGGGAGTGAGGGGAATGAGGAGTGGGGGAAGGTTGATTTGGAGCAAAATGTGCATTTTACCAGACTACCATCTTTCACTTTGTGCATGTATTACCAATCACAGTGGGTTTTCAGTTCTAAGTAGGGCATCTTGGAACTGTACAAATGCATGCATACATATTCTAGGTGAGTGTGAAAGTGTCTTGCTGCACCATGCAAGGACACTCCTTAATGGCATTGTTAAGAACATTTTTCTGAAAATGTTTCCTAATAGCTATAGAGATCCGTTCTCTACCCTTAACTTCACTTACATTCAAATTCTTTTTGCTAGGGCTTGCATGGTATAGTGTCTGGTATTATTATTAATACTTATTCAAAATCTGTCATTATGAAAAGGCAAATGTATAATTTCGTATTCATAGCATATAACAAAAAAACCAGCCTGTTTTTCTGATCTTTCTTTCTTTTTCTGGTATTGTACAAATCATCCGAGTTTGTCTGGAAAATTAATTCTGTACCACTTCTTGTCAAAATAGTAAGTTCAAATTTTAACTTGGTATATATGAATTGTACTTTTCATTAATTTATTTTACTTCCTTTTTAGGAAAGTGATGTAGTGGTTTGTGCCTGGATTTGTTCTGCTTTTAATTTTTTTAGCTTCCTTAGAGCATTGTCAGTTGTAGAGAACTGTGTAATGGTTAGGACACCATAGAACTTTCCGTTTATTTTTCACTATATTTAAGTGGTAGAGATGAGTACAGCAGTGCAGGGTGGGCACTTAACACTGCATACAAATTCAGACCAATATTACTAAGACAGTAATGTTTTAGAAGTTTGTTGAAAACTAGTCAACTGACTATCTTTTTTTTTTTTTTTTTTTTTTTTTTGGGTGTATCATCATTACGGTGGGTAAGGTGGGTAAAGTCATTACCAAGAGAGCTTGCCTAGACTTGGAAGCTTCTTCACATATGAATTCTTGCAAGTCGGCCCCTTTAAATCACATGAACAAGAGCTGCGGAATCAAGCTCACAGTTTTCCGTTTCCCTTTTTTTTGCTGTATATTATAATCTGTATTATTACATCGTGAGAGGCAAATCAGAAAATCTAAGCCAACACTTCTTGGAAATGTCTTGAGCTGCTTATTTCAATTGTTTTGCATAAACCTGGTTTGCTAATTCTTATTCAGCATAAAGTACAGTTTAAATTCCCGTAAGAAAATTTAGAGAGGACTATGGGAGGTATTTAACAGTCATTGAATAGTGAATGTCTTCACCATTTACTGGATTTAAATGGAAGTAGTTTGAAATTTCATTGTACTCCAGTCATTTAACCACTAGCAAAAACATGATAACCATGGCTGCCAAAGACATAGCTATGCTCATTTTATAAAATATGCCATCAAGCACTCTCTGTGATAGCTTTCTTTACGTTCACATTGAAAATTAATTTACAGTTGTCAAAAGAAATGATACAATCATCCAAACAAATGGCACAACTAGTAAATTAAGAGTTTGACTATGTTTTTTCAGTTAGTGATTTGAAAAAGTCATTTACTTATGATTCACTCGTGCAATTATGGGATGGCCTGTCAAACCACCTGCCTTAGAAAATGGCTCATTAAAATGTGGAGTTATGTCAAATGTATCTCAGTGAAATACATTCCCAAATGTTTTCATTTCAGTCTGTCAGTTTCCAGTGTGCAAGAGAGATGTTTGCTACCTTCTGCTAGAAGCAATGTCTGATGGGTCTGGTTTTGGCAGGAGTACTTTTATTAATTTCAGACTGAACTTTCAGACCCTTCCCGCTTTTGTCTGGCTTCACACAGACTGTCGTGAGTGAAGTCTTACAGATGGTTTTTGGGGTTCACTTTTTTTTATTATATATTTAATCATGACTGTGAATAATTAAGAGCAGGATGTCAGACTAATTTTCCACTTAAAAGGTATGCCCAGTAATCATGCTGATCTCAGATGATAAAGAAGATTAATTACTGTACTCCTCTTCAGGCTTCTGTTGGATACTGCTAGAAGGAACTGCAAAAATATGCAGTAATTAATTGCTCTGTATATATTCCATTGCTAGCTCTCTTCCTCCTTTGAATACTTTGGAGTGCTATTATCTTTTCTGAAGTCTTTATGAACTCTTGTGAGTATTTAAGCACTTTTGAAAAATTACTTAACAAATATAATCTGTGTCACTTAAATCCATTATAGTCTTGTCTCCCCCCAGATTGTCTGCAACTAATAAATGACACACGAAAGAGAAGGAAAAAAAAAAAAAAAGGCAAAGGCTATCAAGGCTATCAGTCTCTTTCCTCCACAGAGGATGTGGTATTTTATATGTGGCTGTGGTTGGGTAAAATTTTACTTGGAAATTTACATCCATAAGTAAATGTTAATATTGAAAACATCTGTAGTGCTTTAGTCTGTCATATTTTGGATAGTAAAACAGTTGCAAAACATACTCATAATGTTGCACATCTAATTTTATTTGACTAGTTTTTTCCTGTTTCACATTAAAAACAAAAACAGAAAAAAAAACCACCACCACCATACAACACTCATTCTATATTCTAACACCTACAAATTATCAGCACTTTTGAAAACAATATTTAATATTTTTAAGAACATCTCTCAAGAAGGAACGTAACAGTTTCAGTTGAACCACATAGAAATGGTGTAGGAAATGGAGAAGATGCTAAGAAATGGTGCAGAGAGGTAGAAAATAGATGATATTTCAAGGCTGTCTCATGCAGAAGTGCCCAGGTGAACGAAGAATGGCCACCACTACTCTGGCGGTGTTCATGGAGCTGCAGAGCTGCACGGAGATGTGCTCCTTGTACTACAGTCTCTCCTTGCTTACATGACAAAAACCCTGCCCAGCAACAATAGTGGCAGCTAATATAGAAAGTTCACTGACCTGACTGTGGTTCTTGGGATTTGTGTTAGGTAATTCTCCCTTGTCCTTGGGGCATTGCCCATGCATTTTGCAATTCTTGGTATTGATGTGCCACACTTTTAACTTCATTTTGTTAATAATGCAGTGGACTCCTTTGGATTTCATTCAAATATTTTTATTCATGAAAGTATAGAGTACTATTATTTATTAATTATTATAGTGTGGCAGATAAGCCATAACCAAAATTACGACCCCATTATGCTAGGCAGTGATTCAGCACAAAAACAGAATGTTGTTCTGCCAAATAGTTTTATAGTTCTTGCTTTTCTGTTTTATAGAGGGGAGTTAAAGGCACAGCGTGAAGATATATCTTTTCCAATGTCACATGGGAAGACTGTGGCAGAATCTGGAATTTAAGACCTTATTAATCCTAGTCAGCTGCCTTAACCAGACCAGCATTTTCCTTCCTTGCAGTAGTTAATAATATTTACTTAGAGTGTAGCTAAGCTTTCTCCCTCAGTTGGTAAGAAACTATTAAACTGTAGTTTAATAATGCTGTAAATCTAAAACAATTAACATATTCACTGGAGCAAAGACTTTGTGGTTTGAATATTTAGGGGAGGGAAATACTATTTATTTTTGATTTAAACCAAAAATAAGTGTGCATGTTATGTGCAAATATTGTATTTGTTTGTGTTTTGCTCTTCCCCTAAAGGAATGAACCGATTACTTCTCTCAAACAGAGCATAACATACTGGAAGAGTTATATATATTAAGGAAAAAAAATATCCAAAGTTAAAATTTGTATTTACAGTAAAAACAAAAAAAGCCTTCTGTGAATTAAAGAAATCTAAAATTAAAGTATAATATGTCAGGAAGAAAATTACAATAGAAATTTTCTGTGCTATAAATGATGCTGAAGCAGGAGCTATATAGACCTTTTAATTCTGTTAGGTTTCATGCACTTCTGAGATTATGGGATTTCCTAAATCCAGGTGTGGACATACCCTCCTGTAGGTTTCTGAAAAACAATTCTGTGACAGTGCAGGGTGAGAAGAAGAAATCTAAGCAAAATATTTATGATGATGATGATGATTATGTAGAGGAGCAGGAATCATAGAATCATAGAATGGTTTGTGTTGAGTTCCAACCCCCCTAGATGAGGTTTCCCAGGGCCTTGTCCAACCTAGCTTTGAACACCTCCAGGGATGGGGCATCCATAACCTCTCCGGGGAACCTTTTTCAGTGCCTCACTTGTTATTCTTTGCATCCCTTGCCAAGCTCAGTTCCAGCTGTGCCTTGGCTTTCCTGATCCCGTCCCCGCACATCTGGACAACATCTCTGTACTCTTCCCAGGCCACATGGCCCTGCTTCCACTGTCTGTGTATTTCGTTCCTGTGCCACAGTTAGACCTACCGGTCCTTGTTCAGCCATCTCATTTTTCTGCCCTCCCTGCCTGCTTTCTTACACAGAGGGATGGAGAGTTGTGCTTTGAGGAAAACATCCTTAAGGAGTTGTCAGCTCTGTTCAGCTCCTTTGTTTCTAAAGACAGTGTTTGAGGGGATCTCACCCACTAGGTCTTTAAACAGCTTGAAGTTTGCTCTTTGGAAGTTCAGGGTCCTGACTTTGCTCTTTGTCAGGCCTGTATTCCTTGAGATCACAAAGTCAACCGAGGTGTGGTCACTGCAGCCCAGATTGCCTCCAATCTTGACCTCCTTAATGAGTTCATCTACAATGGTGATGCATAGAGTTCTCTCAGCCTGTCCTCAAAGGAGAGGTGCTTCAACCCCTTGAACACCCCTCCTCTGAACAGGCCCTTCTCTGGACTTGTTCTAATACATCCATGTCCTTCTTGTGCTGGGAGCCCCAGAGCTGAATGCAGGGCTTCAGGTGGGCTCTCTCGAGAGCAGAGCTGAGGGGCATCTCTCTTGCCCTGCTGGCCACGCTTCTTTTGATGCAGCCCGGAATCCAGTGTGCTTTCTGGGCTGCAAGCACACATTGCCAGCTCATGTTGAAGTCATCAACCAACAACCCCAGGTCCTTCTCCTCAGAGCTGCTCTCAATCCAGTCTCTGTTCAGCCTGTGTTTGTACTTGGGATTGCCCCAGCCCAGGTGCAGGACCTTGTACTTGGTCTTGTTAAACTTCATGAGGTTCACACAGGCCCACCTTTCAAGTCTATCCAGGTCCCTCTGGAAGCCTTTCAAGGTAGATGTGGTATCTCACTGATGAGTTTTTGAATTAGTTGAGTGTGTCAGGGGGCCTGGTGGGCCAGGGGGGTTGGATGGTCAAGGGAGAATTAAGGGATAATTGTAGGAAAGTGGCTGACCTCCATGCAAGAAACAGGAAGGTTTTATAACTGCAACTAGCACCTTGTGATGATGGAATGAGGCAGAAGCTGGGCTTAAGAAGTCATCCAAATGCTAGTGGAAGTGAAAATTTATCACAGGACAAGACAAATTTGTATAGTCTGAGAAAGTCTGTAATAAAGCTGTATCTTTGTAAGATTGCTTTCTAGTTCAATCTTTTAATAAATGCTTTCTGATTGTGTAGTATGGTTTTTCATTCTCTTTTCTGTATAACTCCTATTTGTAGACTCTATTGACAGAAATATATATATAATTAAGGTAATTAAGTTATATTATTGAAAAATACAACAGAGGAAGATGTCTAAATTAATCTTTCTTAATTTTGTCAGAAGGCATGAGTTCTTGGCAATCTGGAAAGCTAAGTCACTCTTTGGACAGTCTGGATAACTGTTCATATTAAGAAGATGAGCATTTTGTTTCTTTTGGAAATTTCTGTTTTTCAGTGAAACCATTGAAATGGAAGGAGACCTGTACAGATTGCAGATTTCTTCCATGAAACTTGCCAAAATAAACATTTAAAGCACTTTTGAAGTAGGTCACAACATGCCTGATAAATATATTTTCTGGCAGAATTAAATCAGTTTATTTGTAATTAGTCAATTAATATAATAATTTATTACAATGACTCTTTGGAATGAGACATCAAGACGTATGGATATATATAAGCTTTACATGATTATTTGACAATTGCTTGTATTAAAAATATTATTTTAGTGGAAGACCTTTAGCCTCAGATGCATATACTATGATGTTTATGATTTTTTTTTTTTTTTTTTTTTTTTTACTGTGAAACATAAAGGTTTGGTGTTGAATTTAAGAAATGGCTTCAGTGCAAGCTTTAAGGACAATTATAGAAAGGTAACAACAAACAAAACCAGGTTCTCTGTCTAGCTTCCCTACAGGTTTTTTTTCATGTTATAAAGTTTGCCTCTCCCTTAAATTTTATTTCTAAAAATCTTGAAATGAAATTCACCTTTTTTTTTTTTTTTTATCTCCTCAATGCCAAAAAAATTCTTTGACTATAGTATGAGGGAGAAAATGCAGAGAATGAGAGCCAGAGTTTATACAATAAAACTTATAACCAAATAATTATTTAGAATGCTTCATTTTTTTTCTTTCCTTTTTTTTTTCCAATGAAGTAAGTAAGATGATGTTTATAGTTCACTACAAAATACAGTTTTTGATAACATTATATTAAAATAAAGGAGGTCCAAGTCTACCTCATCTATACTAGTATAAAATCAAACTTTAAGCTTTTAGTTGCTTTGTTTGTACCTTACCAGCTATAAAATGTCTTCAAATATCGTTTCTTTACAATTTTTTTTTAATATATATTTTTAAAACTAAGTTTACAAAGATTTATGCCTGTACAAGCTGTTCACATGTAGGTTTCACATTTTCATGTGGAAAAAATGTTCTACTGAAGCGATGCAATGTCACTGAAATGCATTTATTTGAGGAAATATAAAACTTAGGTCTGGACCCTTACAAAAACAAAATATCCTGTACTTCATTTTTCCAAATGAGGTTTGACTTCTGGTTTGGTCAGTAGATATACCTTCACGATGCAAAGTCATCTGGGAAGCTTAACACAAATCTTTTAATCAAAATCCAGTAAATATTAGGTCACCTTTTACATAAATAGCACTACAGATTAGTTCAATGATTATATACTTCTGTATTCAATTTCATCTGTGTAGCTGTCTGAAACATGCACTGGAATTTCTTACCTCAATAACCAGTTTGTACAAGTAATAAAGTTTTTGAGAGGATACTGTGTCTCATAAGCAAGAAGCCAGGATTTCAATATTGTTTTCTTATTTATAAGACAATTGGATAAATAAAACACTCAGGGAAAAAAAAAATCCAGTTTTTAAATTGTCACTTCCCTATCAATGATCTGATAAATTCTACAGCAGTGATGGATCTTGATGTCTTCTACTCTGCTGGCTACCAGGATATGTTATAAGCTCTTCTTCCCTACCACCACCACCAGCAAATGAAGTTATTCTCCAAATCTAAAAAAAAAATGAGGTGTAATAAATAAAATAAAAGTGCTGGAGATAGAGAATGACTAACCAGTTCAAATTGAATGTTGTAATTGAATTTCGTTATTTTTAGCATTTATTTGAATTAATATAGCATAGGTCAATACCATATGGTTATGGTACTCACTGCTGTAAGCACAGAGAAACAGGAGTTCTATTAATCAGCAAAGGATGCTTGTTTATGAAAATGGTGAATGATTTTATGTACAGCCAAATCCTCTTGCAGATACACAATTTTAAAATGAAAAGTTTTGTTCCATTGTACCCAAACTTGCAGTCTTTGCTTAACTAAAACTACTAGTGAAAACAATCTCTGAAGTCAGCAGAAGTTTTTACCTGGGTGTGGGCTGCAGGTTTCAGTCCATAATTATTAATATATTCCAAAATGACTGTCATTATAGCTCCATTATAGAAAGACTGTACACCATGGCTCTGATTCTAGATTGAAGATAGGGTAAATTAGGCATGAGGTCAATGAAGTTGCAGGTATTTAAAATATCCTACTGTTTCTGAGCTGGGAAGAATCAACCTGGAAATGATCCTTCTTGTTACTCAGTCGTGGCAGTACGTTTTATGTAAAATGGAAGGAAAGCATTAATGATCAAGGCCGAATGTCACTTTGATCTTGATTCATTGTCCACTGTCAGGTCTGTAATTTACCTTTAGGCCACAAGCTGCAGAACTGTATTATTAGTGAATTAAATCCTTGGAGATGAGAGGAATGTGCACACAGCATGAAGATAATCTTTCCAACTATGTCTCTGCACTCTGAAAGTTAAAGAGAGAAATGTTTGAATTTCAAAGCCGCCTAGAGCATGCGGATGGAAAATTAATGGAAGAAATTCCATTAATTCCCTTGGCCACTTTGGAAACATCAGCCATTGTTTCTGTGAAAGCTGTTTTTCATTCAGGAGATCAGTGGGTGTAATGCAAGTAATGACATCAGCTGAAAACTGCAGAATTTCATTATTCTGAAGTTATATATAATCTGATATATGAAAGAATAGATAAATTTGTTATTTTGAAAAGAAAACATCCATGTAAAAACCTCTTATAAAGCCTCTTGGATCCTGCTTTTTAAATAAACATGCCCTGTTTTATTTCCTGAACATTAATAAGTACAGGGACCATGTATTTAATAAAATATGAAGCAATGCATTCATTTTGCCTCATTCTGTAGTCTTATCCAACCTCAAGTTAAAATATGTTCTGACTCATACAGTCAAATATCTGACTACTTCATTAATAAAATGATCAAATCTTGTTCTGTGACAGCAGGTGGCAAATTAGTTTTAAACAATCCTGTTTTCTGAAAAAAAGTAATTAATTCTATGCCTTTTTAAAAGGTTTTGTTTTAGGCTGTTGATATTCATGCTGCCTTTGTTACTTTTCAAACTTAATACTCCTTTAGTTAGTTGTAGTTCATGACTGCTGGACTGCATGTTGCCACTTGTTTGGACAACTAGAACATAATATTTCTCGAGTAGATAGTCATTAAAAGGGATTTATCTATCCAATTTTTTTTCCATATAGGACATAATAGACATTAGAGTTGAATGAAAGGAAAATGCTTGTTATTTATATGTTTTTCATTCTGTTATTCCTCAAAATTATTTAATAATAATAAAATCTCTGAACTTGTATTAATCAGACTTCAGGTATGACCTTAAAGACCTTATCTGTAGAAGCAATCATGCCTGATGAAAATTCAGATAAAGAATATAGCTGTGCTAAATTGTAATTAAAAATTCTCATTTATCAAAACTATGGATAAATACATATATTTACTTAAAAAAATATATATATTTGTATTTTTATTTATATAAATTTATATTTCTCTGATCAAAGAACATTGCTTGCTAAAGTGAAGATAAAAGTCTGCAGGGCCAGAGTTACTTCCGATTTATTCCAGTCTAAGCTGTCTTGAAATGAAATTCTTGAGTATGTTACTAGGAATTTAATCATTGTATGACCAACGTTCAAGGAATAACATATTACAAGAGTTTAGCAAAGTACAATGAGCAAAATTACAAAGCTTTACTATGTGTATTGTAATTTATAAAATACTGATTGCTTCTAAGTACAAAAATACTTTTCATTAGGAAGAAATACATTTTTGCCTGGAAAATTTACACCAAATATCATTTAAGAATTTTTAATGCCTGTAGGTAAGTGTAGTTGACACTGTTGGTGTTACGAAGAATTTTATGTTATGTGCTGCTGACCTCTATTGGCTTATTTCCACTATATACTGATATTTTGACACTGCTCTTTTCTTCCTCTGGAAATTATGCATGTATGTTTGTTTTAATTTAGGCAGTTTTGTAGCAGGATGACAGACTGGAGCATATATGTAACTTGTCATGCACAAGTACACCCATTAAGTGACTTTCCAGTCTTGGGTAGGTCAATGGAAAAACCATTAACTTGAGGTAATGATTTGGTAGGAGCTTCCCATGTGTATGAATTTACAAATAAGTGTAAATGGCTTGTGGGGCCTTGGATATACTGAACTATAAAAATTAAAATAAATGCTGTAGTTGCAATCTTCCCCTGCCTCTGTTAGTCAAAATCTACTTTTGTTTAAAAAAGAATAATTTGGCAAATCATCAGCCTGTAACACAGCCTAATTGGTTTTGAAACTGCAACATAAAATTTAAATTAGAAAAGATATTTAACTGTGCAAAATATTATATTGATTCCCTCTTAGAAGTCAATGCCATAAAGTTATGTTCAGACTGTTTGCTCTAATCAATTTTATGTCCATTCTTAATATCTTACACCATTTTCCTGGTGTTTGTACAGAGGTACATAATTTTATTTGCATTTGTAATAACACTAGTGTTGTGGAGCAATCCTTAGCCTAAAGTCACCTGCACTGGCAAATTCAGATATTGAGTCACGGTTCTAGGTCATGCTGACCCCAACCCAAGATTTTTAGTAAGAATACTCTGCTAATGCCATTTGGTCTTCAGAAGAGAAGAATGTAATGTAGACTTATTTTCCAAGATTGCATTCTCAGAGACAGAGCCTATGGTTAGCTCTGAAAATATTATTACTATACCCTATGCTATGGGTAAAGTGATGCTCAATGTGCACTTTTTACATAAAGCCATTGTTTGGGGTTATTTTTGAGAAATAGTTGCTTAAAAAATGACTGTTTAAAAGCATCAGTAGGATTTTGCTGGTTAAGGCACTGCATTGGAATTTCGTATTTTAATGACTAAATTGGCCTGAGAGAAGAGTTCAAGGAAATAAATGTCGAAGAAGTAGGCTTTACGTCATGGCAGCCTGCTTAGAGATTATAGGAGCAGCCTTAAAGGTCATAATGATTCTCCATGTGAACCTTCTAAAATCATGTGCACCAATATGAGTAAATATAAGAAGCAGGTTTTGACAGATACTTTAGGCTCAAAATTTGGAGTCAGGTCCAAAATACTTCATGATTTCCTTTAATTTTCTCCAGAGAAACATATAAAAACTGAGAGGCTGAATAGTAAGGTTTAGAGAATGCTTGGGGAGCTCTATATCCCCCCTGGTTAAGTTATATAGCAAATGCACAAAAAACAAACACATTTTTCTTCTGTCTTTTCTCTTTCAGAGAATGACCAGAAATGTTCTAACCCTTTGGTTTTCCTTCAGATCTAATTCTGTCCAATTAACATGTAGTCCTAAAGCAAGTGGGGACCTCTTTTCAAAAAGCAGAGAGTAAACTTCTGTTCTGGCTGTTCCCTACCAAAACTTCTGTTGGGGAAAGAACATTTCAAAGGGCAGTTCCTTCAAAGCCAGCTCTTCTTAGACGAAGTGTGTTTCTAGAGAAACATTTCATAGTTCTTTGCTCTCCTAGCAATCATAACTTTGCTAGTGCTTATTTTATTAGGTCAAAAATTGCCCATTGCTGGAGTTAGCTGTGCCAAAAGTTTTTTTCGGACTGTGAGGATGCTAGTGCTCTTGCTATATACTGAAGAGTTTTCCAGCCTTACTCTTAATGAAAGTATAATGGTCAGGATACTTACAGTCAAACCTAAGTTTTAGTATTTTGGCACATACCCAGTATAGTGAAGTAGTACAGATTTTGCTGAAGATGAGGTTGGAAGGTGGTTAGAGGTAGAATTAAGGGTCAGGAAAGAAGCATATCCATGCAGCAAGTACAGCCAGGAAGGAGGAATAACAGGGAAAGCTTTAAAAAAAAAAAAAAAAAAAAAAAAAAGAGAGAGAAAAAACAATGCTGAAAGACAGGCAGAACTTAGATCTAGATTGACAGGAGGCTTGGGAGTAAAAATTGAGCAGCTCTGTAGCTCTGTGCTGGGCTGGCTGGCTTTGCTTTGGAAAACCAAACCCATAGCAAAGCTAAATTCATGAATCTCCAGTAGTCACTGTAGGCACTTCGCAGTGTCTGCCTTTCTGGAGCTTTCAGGAAATTAGTTTGGAAAAGGAAATGACACAAGATCAGGTTAGGCTGTATTGTAACAGCCTCAGTGAGCGCAGCCTGGCATGGCTCCATTAGAGTTAACGGAGTGGTGCCACTAGAGAGGTAAGTCTGGCCCTCTTCTTTAATGGGCTGCATCCTCGACTAACTGGTATCTGATGGTTGAAATTTCCAGGGATTTCAAGTGATCTATTAAACTTTGAACTAAAAGCTAGTATATCCCTATTCACCACACGACAATGGATGCAGCTAATCATTTTTTATCACTGCAGTAAGAATTGCCCTGTTTAATCTTGCTTTATAATGCATTCCATGACTGTGCTAAGCATATGCTAAACATCTAAATATAATCTTTTCTGATTTTTTTTTTCCAGAGGGAGCTTTATATTTTCACAATTATTATTTTCTAAGATAAAATATTTAATAAAAAAAATTCAGGAGAAATTGAGTATTTTCCCTTGGAAATATAAAGCAAGAAAAAAAAAAACAACATTCTATTTCCTTTCCTTGTTAGAGTAATCAGCCTAGAAAAGCTTGAAATTCATAGAAAATGAAAGCCTGAAAGATTGTATTTTCAGCTCAGACTGGTTTATCTGATTCCCACAAGAATTTAACAAATTAGATTTCTCTGTGTGTCTGTGCGAGTGTACAGTTTCATAATGATGATATAAGTACTCCTGTGTTGGTTTCAAAGTAAGATCAAACTCTCTACTGAAGAGCACCTGATAGGCTGGTACAGCTAATGTTGCAAGTGGGAAGAAATCTTGTTCTAAAAGGTGTTAATCATTTTTTTATTATTATTATTTTTTACAGTATTTTCTTTGTGGAAAGGCCATGAGCATTGGGTACTGTTGAGAAACGTTATTATGTTGTTCATACTGTGATCATAGTTTATAGTTTTAGTAAGTTTTGTAGTTTTTCTTCAAGCTTACTATGTTCCCAAGTTCAGTGATATCCTAGATGTTTAGAAAAAAATATTGTGGATGTTAAGTCTTTGGCAGGAGAGTTTTATATTTTAATATTGTATAGAGTAGTGAATGAACTGTGTTAATCAGCATTATCTCTCTCCTGCCTCAGTAGTAGCACCCAGCAAGAACATTCCTTAAGAAAAATGTCTTTTATAATGAAACTTTTATACATCTAATGCATATATTTATCCATTAAAAATATTTATAAAGAGAAATATGTAACTACTCTGAGATAGGCTTATAAAAAGAGGGACCAGCCAGCCCTTTGGCATGTGCAGCGAGTAACTGGCCTACTAGTGCGAGGGGGCAGAAAGCTCTTTGTGTTCTCCAGTACAGCTGCCAGGAGCAATGCAGTTCAAAGTACAGGCAGTTTAAGGAAAAGTCTGCTGAACTCTGCAGGATTCTGTCTTGCGCACAGGATTAAGTCTTAATGTCACATACTCTAAAGATAGACTCATACAACATTAAGAATTTAGAAATTCTGTCTGTTCAGAAACCAAAGAAAAATCCAAGTGTCAAATAATGTAACTCACTCTCCTAAGCAGATTGGCATCTTTCAGTATAGCGCTAGACAATTCTGATGCCTGTATGGTAAGATAGCTACATAGTTGTATGTTTTCTTCTTCAGACTGACTTGTAATTGGGACAGTTTGCTGCCAGCATGCCCATTGCACTGAGGGTACACCATACTGAAAATGTCAGTGCTCTGTGTTTGTGCTCTGTGGCTATTTTCATGGTACTATGATGAAGGCTACAATAGTCTAAAGTTTCCTGAAAAAGTACTATTGTTCCAGAAATAGATTTAATAGCCATTTGTTCTCACCACCTTCTGAGCTCATATGCCAGATGTTCAAGTGGTTCCGCCTCCTTTCTACTTCATCTGGTCATGGGTTATTAAATAATGACAGGGGAACAGTGAGTGACATGTATAGAAAGCAGTTATATGTCATGTAAAATGCTGTTGTCAGAAAAACATCCAGCTGTCTGGGTAAGAGCACATCTGAATTACTTTGTACCCTGCGTATTTGTTCTTTTATTTGTCAGTGCCACCAAACTGAATTTGTGCATGTAAAATAATTAATTGATAACACTTAGTCTGGTGGTCTGTTCTATAGGAGCTTAACATTTCATGTGACTGAAACTTTTCGACATTAACAATGTTGGGAACCTTAGAGGAGAGACCTTGGAGCCACATGCAGTTTTCAAGCCATGTGAATCAGAGTATCTGCTTATGTCCATTCATCTTTCTAATGTATGTGGAATTAACCCATATGGGCAGGATAAATTTCAATGTCCAAGAAATAAAAAAGGACCAAAATATTTTTAACAGTTGTTGGGTTGTTGGAAAAGTAGTCCTTTGACTGGGGATTTTATTTGGCATCCCAGATCAGGAAATGTAGCCAGCCCTATAGCCAACAATGAAGAAATGTCCATCCTTATATCCCTAATGTGAGCAAGACTGGATGTTCTCCCTGTCTCATCCTAAAAATAGAAAGAGATCTGATAATGAATAAATAAATAAATAAAGATAATTGCCTGTTACTGTCTTATTTGCTTGTGTGTTCCTACCACTATTTGGGTTTTACTGAGGAGTGAATTCCTGCTTTACAAATTTAAACTTTGGGTAGATGAATCTATTTAACTGTAATTTTTATAGTTATCTGATTCACATTGTACGTAACATAATCCAAAACAGTCACTATCTTGACTGTTCGTAATTAGAGTTGACAATTACTTGGAAAAGCTGGAAATCCAGAAAAATTTCTTGTGTGAAATTATAGGCAAAATCTGTAACTGAACAAAAAGCCATTGGAAAATAGCATGTTTGGGGATCATCTTCCCTGTCTAGCTGGAAATTACTGGATGTGTTGAATTAAGCACTCTGTGCTTAAGAGTTTCTTATAGTTTTGTTTGTATTTTCCACATTGCCTTCTATTAAAAAATCCTTCAGCTTGAAGAGCATATTCTTTTACAGACCTGGTTAAAAACAGAGTGAGTGTGCAGTAAGCTCTGCATTGACAAAAGCAGATAAAGATAACCCATGGTCCTATGTAAAAGTGATGAACCTCTTGAATGAATTCTTCTGTAAAAAGTCTGCTTATTTTAACACATATGAAGTTTTAGCAAGTTAATGCTGTTTAAGAAGATGTGTTGAGATGATAATGGTGGACAACGCTTCTAGCAGAAGCTTATAAAACATTATAAGCAATTCTCTAGTGTTTTTATTATGCTATGATTTCATTCCTATTATTTTTGTTATAGCTGGCCAGAAGCTTTGTTGGAGATATTCTGTACAGTAAATTTCTGTCCTGAGAAAATGAAATATTTTGTATGAGTATGTGTAATCTTTAGAGGGAAAAAAAAAAAAAAAAAAAAAAAAGACCATCCTTTTTTGTTAAGCTTGAAATATTTTGGTTTGAAAAAAAAAAAAGTCTTTGAAGGTTGACGAGTTTTGACATGGTAAAAATAATAATTGTATAATTTGGGCTATTTTATAATAAAGATTTATTTTGCATTGTAGAACTAAAAAAGCCTTTGAGCCTTACTGAAAAATGCCACTTCAGAAAGACCTTTTTTGTATTTTCAAATCAATTTTTCGCTCCTGTGATGGTATTGGAACATTGTGGTAATGGAAAGTTACATTCCTTACCTCTCATATTCTCAGGGATTATTCTCAGGGTCCTCTACTGAATCAGCGTGTGACCAAGTCTATTCCCTAATTTTTCCCCCCAAAAAGGATGATATTTTGGAGAGTTTTAGGATTTTATTGCAATAGTTGCTGCCTATTACCTGTTAGATAAACAGGAAATTCACTCAATCGCAATGGCATCAGGGAGCTAGGTAGAGCTTTTGCTGGATAGGCACTTGTCCTTACTTTACTCCTTAAAGATGAAAGAGCTTTATGTGACTTGGTTCTGTATTTCATTGTTGTCACATTATAACTACAGTATAATCACAAAGAAATAAATCTTGAGAAGTGCAATAGCATAGTGAGTTCTTGATTGTTTGTCCCACTAGTCTTCTTCTATAGCAGCAGGCTGCAGTGCCTAGGTTTCAGGTGCTGCCCTGCTTAAGCTTCAAGTGATCAGAAAGGAACAGTATTGAAACTATTTCTAGAAATATTGAAGTTCTTCTTCTGCCTAATAAACATCTAGAAAATACTTATTTGAGGAATTCTTGTGTAAAAGGCAGAGAGAAAAGACATCCAGTATATCTGGGAGTTCTGACTTGGAAAACTCTGGTATGCTGTAGGATATTCATATTTATATTATGGAAGGGCTCCTATGCATTAAGTTAAAAATTACTGTTGGGAAAAGTGTTATTCTCGCCTACAGTGCAACTAGATAAAGCTGTTTGCACATTCTACAAAACCGAGCAAATTCAGCTGAGGAAGAAGATAAGCTATGAATTACATTGAAAAGAATCTACAAATAACAATAACATTTTACTTTTTAGCAGTTTTCAGGCTTTTCTGCCTGAAAACTTTTGGGGTTCCTACCCCTAAATGTTGTAAAGAGTTATACAGTGTTCTGTTGAATACACTGTGTATCACTAGAAATATTCTTCTATTGCTGTCTCATTTGAGCTGTGGGACGTGGAACTGCAGATCCTGAGGTAGTGTGGTCAAGGCTGCCAGGGATGATTGCACCCAAACTGGGAACAGAAATCAGATCATGTGCTATTCAGTATATAATACCAGTGCTGGCCATACAGATGATTTAGTCTCACAAACAGTCCCACAGAAAGTTGCCATAGTGCTTCAGTGTCCACTTGGTTGGTATTTCTATATTTTAATAAATTATTAGTGATGCTGTTAAATATTCACTGATGCTTTCTGTGACTTAGTTCTTGCCATGGTAGGTGTTTCTTAGATGTATGGGAGATTTTTAGATTTTTTTTTTTTTATTATTATTTTTTAAATCCTATCCAGGAACTATATGTGATTTAGGAAAAAAATGAAAATGTGTTTTTATCACCATTTGATCACTTCAACAGTTATTTGCATGCAGTTGTAGAAAAGTGGTTTTCACAAAGACCAGAACAGTTACACTGAAAGGCCGTCTATAAAGTGCTTATTCCTACAGGATTTCAGAATTTTATGTTAAGTTTTAAGATAAGAGTAGTTTTGCATATTTCCTTCAACAGGCCTTTAATCTAAAATAATAATAATGCTTAGCACTTTCCAGCTTCAAAGTGCCTTACAAATGATAATTCCACTACACCCCAATGATACAGAGAGAATTTTATTTGCCCAAGGCAATGAAGGAAGTTGCTGTCAGCCCTCGGATTAAAGTAAAAAGGAGAAGGGTGTGTATGGAGTAGAAAATTTTCAGGAAAACTTTTCAATTGTTCTTTATTTCTTGCAAGTTCCTTTGCCTTTTCCAAAGTGCACATTTTAATATTTAATTTTGAGAGCATTAGGAAAAAAAAAAAAAAAAGACTGACAGAGATCGCCTCTCTTGGGGAGGGGAAGGTGGGATCTAGTTCTTGAGATTATTTAATGTAGTAAAAACAATGTAATAATGCATGCCCTTTAATGAATAAATCAGGGCATAAAAGTTAGAAATGAAATGCAGTTAAACTGTCAGTGTCCTGAATTTTCCATTTTTGTTTGTATCTACAGAGGGCAGCAAAGAGCTTCAGTTTAAAACTTCTGCAGCAGGTAACCTGCAGTGTCTACTTCGTTTTTGATCATAGCTTTAAAACAACAACATGAAAACATTTTCAGAGCATTCTTTATTTTTTTGAGTCCAAGTATAATGACAGTTCTGTATGGGATAGCTTTCAGTTACAAAGTAGGATGGTCAGAATTAACAACCTGACCACAGGCAAAGGATGTTGCCAAATCAAGACAGAGTCTCATAATCACAAACTAAGCTCAGTTTATCAGTCTCAGTGCCTCCAGGTGATTTAGGATATTAGAAAATGGATTTTTATTAAACTTTTGGAAACCTATTCATCATCAAATCCATTGCCCTGAAAGAGCAGTCTGGAAATGTGTCCCAGACAGACTTAGCAGAAAAACTGAAATTCTTGCTCCCCCATACACAGATATTCCAGGAGACTGTAGATACTGGCAAGGGTGAGGAATCTTTTGCAAAGTTTAGGAAGGAAGATGGGCTATAGGATTCTTGGAATTAATATCCATAAAACATCCTGGCATTAAAGAAACGGGGAAAAGAATCACAGAACGGTTTGGATTGGACAGGACCTTAAAAATCATCCAGTTCCAACCCTGTGCCATAAGATGTCCCTAGACCAGGTTGTCCAAAGCTCCATCCAACCTGGTTTTGAAAGCTTTCAGGGATGGGGCATCCAAAACTTCTCTGGGCAACCTGGCCCAGTGCCTCACAACCCTCAGAGTAAAGAACTTCTTCCTAATATCTGATCTAAGCCTACCCTCTTTCAGTTTACAGCCATTCCTATTATTACCCCTTGTCCTATTACTGTACCCCTGACAAAGAGTCCCGCCCCAGCTTTCCTGTAGGCCCCCTTTAGGTACTGGAAGACCTCTTTAAGGTCTCTCTGGAGCCTTCTCTTCTCCAGGCTGAACAATCCCAATTCCCTCAACCTGTCTTCATTGGAGAGGTACTCTAGCCCTCTGAATTATCCCCATGGCCCTCCTCTGAACTTATTCTAATAAGTCCATGGAACACCCAGAGCTGAACACAGGGCTCAAGGTGGGGTCTCACAAGAGACCCTGGAGCAGAGCAGAGGGTCACCTTCCTCACCCTGCTGGCCATGCTTCTGTTGATGCAGCCCAGAATCCGGTTGGCTTTCTGGGCTGCAAGCACACATTGCTGGCTCATGTTGAGATTCTTGTCAACCAGCACCTCCAGGTCCTTCTCAGGGTTGCTGAGGAGATCCACCCAGCCTGTGTTTGTGCTTGAGATTGCCCCAGCCCAGATGCTTGCACTTGGTCTTGTTGAACTTCATGAGGTTCACACAGGCTCACCTCTCAGGCGTGTCCAGGTCCCTCTGGATGGCATTGCTTCCCTCCAGCATGTTGACTGCACCACACAGCTTGCTGTCATCAGCAAACTTGACAAGGGTGTACTTGATCCCACTGTCCATGTGACAAGATGTAAACTAGTGACACTCTCAATACCAGCCCCCAAGGAGCACCACTTTTCATTGATCTCCACCTGGACCATGGAACCATTGGCCACAAGAAGACAGGTACTAGTCCACTTTCCAGTGCACTCATTGCAGCTGATTCCTTTGGAGCAGAGATGTAAGAACATGATGATGTTACTGTGAAGTCCAGGCTCTTGGATCTGAACTTTCCCTCCTATTCTTCACTATTCTCACCTGCCTGGCTTAAGTCCAAATTTTGCTCCCAGTGAAGTTTGTGGGTATTTTACCAGTAATTTCACTAAGAGCAGCTTTTGAGATTAGCAGAAGCATCCTTACTGAATTTCCTATGTTCTTCTGTGTTTGTCTACGCTATTGTTGCTATATAATGTTCATAACCACCACTGATTACCTGCATATACATTGTGTGATGTGAAACTATACCTGCCAGCCTGAAGTGAACCATAAGGTTAAACCAGTTGTATTTTCCTAATATTCTGGGACCGAAAAAGTGCTTTATTTTTACTGCAGTTTGCCACTTATGTACTTCGATTCTTTGGAATAGGTGGAACAGGCTAAGTGCTGGCCCTGACCTCATCCATTGACTAGAATTGATCTCCATAACATCCCTCTTGAAAGTAGGAATTTATATCCTCCTCTTAGAGCTAGAAATCCACAGAGAAGGAATCACGGGAATCATATGTGTTTAAAAAAAATAAAAAAAATACTGAGCAGTTTCTGCTCAGTAACACCTAGTGACAGGACAAGAAGCACCAGGCACAAATAAAGATATAGGAAAATCATGAAAATCCATTTATACATAAGAAATACTTGGGGGGGGGGGGGGGGGGGGGGAGATTGTACTTCAAATGTTATTTAGAAGTCCTGACAACAAATAAAACATGAACCATGTATGACAAAGATGTAAACAAATTGGGCATGATTTTTCTTGATTTCTTTGTTTTATAAATGTTGTGACATTTTCACCAAGAAATAAAATACAGGTGACATCAAAATGTGAAAAATTAATGGTGGATAATCTTAACTGTACATTTCTGAAAGTCAATACATCAAGTTCTTACTTTGCCTTTCAAGCCTCAGTGGCGTTGTGTGAGAGCTTTTCTGATCATGAAGTGATATCAAAAATAATATTAATAATTTAAAAAGAAAAGGACACACACAATAAAAACAATGATGAAAATAAAACTTGCATCTGTGATGAATGTTCAGAGAAAGTCTGGGAGAGAGGACCAAAGTGAATTCAGAAACAGCTATACTGTGCTGCTTGGCTCACATCAGAGAAATTTCTCGAGTCAGTTTTTTGTGATCTCACCTTGTTAATCATTCTTAGATGTTGGTTCGATCATTTGCTAACAATCTGTAGAAAACATTTCTTTCCTACTGTTGGTAGCAGTGTTTTGAGTACTTGAAGACTGTTTGCTTGTACAATGTCCTCATTACTCATTTTTAGAGTAAACTATCCTGATTGTGGTTTGTTTGTCTGTTTTCCCCTATCCTTTTCATTTGTCTTATTGCTGCTGTGTGGACTCCTCCAGTGGCTAACATCTCTCTTAATGGACATCCACTAGTCATGCTTTCTGCAAGCCAGCAAAAAGACTGCTACAAGAATATAGAGTTGCATTTTTGAAGTAGAGAGAAAATTTTCAAAAAAGGACTTTCCTAAGGGCAGCTCCCTATCTAAGCCTTTTTAACTTGGAAACTTTTCAAGTCTCTGAGATGCAAGTCGGACCCTGACCCCTGAAGTGCATGTATTTATTTGGCAGGGAGGAAAAGCTATTCTTTCGAGTCCCTAAGGAGTTAATGTGCTGTGTCAGAATCTGACTGAAGCTGATCACAGCAGTCCAATTGTGATGGTTTACCTCGGCTGAATGGACAGAAAAGAGGTATATCCGATGCTATTCTCCTTGTAGGATGTTTGCCCTTTTTACAACAGCCTGAAACCATTGACTTATATTCAGCTAGTGGATGGTGGATCCATGGCTTCTTTTGAATTATCAAATCAGTTGTTCCTCATCCTTGGAAGAATATCTAAGGTACCCTGTTCTTCATTCCTGTTCATTTTCCTGCTTACAGAGTCTTCTCTAAGTGATCATATTGTATAGCACATTTCAGTACGTTTTCTCTCACTTTTCTCTCTCTCTCTCTTTTTTTTTTTTTTTTTTAACTGTATTTCCAATTCGTCAAGATATAATTTTGCTCATCAGGACACTGGTGGCTCCTCACAGCTTGGTGTTTTCTGAAAATTTACTCTTGGTTCTGCTACGCAAGTCCTTGCTGCTTCCGACAGTTGCTATTTTTAGATAAGGAAGAAGAGCAATGTTGAATGAAGAACAAACACCCGTCTCTAACTTTATGTGTATGGAAGTAGTACAGTGATGGAAAACATTTGCTATCCGTGTAGTTTTCCTTTCTTCTTCATCCACATTTCTTTCCTAAATACCTATAAAGCATCGCCACAGACCTTTTGTTTACATTTAAATCTATCACTGGATGTGTAGATTTCTACTTTGAAAGGTGGTGGGTGGATTCACAGTCATATAATAATATTTTTTTTCACATGTTGTCTTGATCTGTATAGCCATGGTGTTGCTTGCTGGGAGAAGAGAAGGTGGGAGAGGAAAACTTCCAGTGAAGAACCCTCTGTGGTACCTGCAGTGGTGCGTCAGGTTTCTGCAGGGGAAGGGCATGAGAGAGGGGGTAAATCTGCTGCCTCCCTGGCCAGCCAGGTCAGCTGGGTCTCATTAGCTCCTTTCCTAAGAGTAAAGGAATGAATAGAGAGGGAGAACTAGGTGAAGGATAATGAGTCTTAAAAGGAATGTTCTTTAAACACCAACCTGGGAACAAAATTTAGGCTATGTGTTGTGTTGTTACTTTGAAAAAAAAAAAAAAGAAAAGTCAGGAAATGAGTGGGTTAGGTTTGCTTATATCAGTATTTTTGTTTGTGCTGAAAGTGATGTTGATAATTTAGCTGCTTACGGTTCCCTATGTTTGCTTTATTTTGTTTGAAAATAGCTTGGATTTAATGAATTAGAACACCTGAAATATGTTTAAAATAAATCACTACAGAAAGTCTGTATTAAGAAAATCAGCCCAAACCTTCCTGTATGCTCATTCTCACCATGCAGAAGAAAAATGAATTAAAGATATGGGGTCCCAGAAGAAAGAGATGCAGAGGCCCTAGAGAAATATAACATCATGTGCTCTGTATTTTGAATGAGTGATATTTTTCGTGTGACCTTTAGACTCCCTTCAAAAATTGCTTTGAACCTCGTAAGCAGAAGAAGGAAAGAGTATGGCCAAACAATGGCTAAGGAACCACAGGGGAACAGACATTAATGTAATAAGCATTGCCTCAATCTCAGATTCTTTTTTTCTTTTTTTTTTTCTTTTCAAACTGCCTTGTTTAATGCTGCATAAAGTACCATTAGCTCTCCCTCTAGGTTTCAGGAATCCTACTTTGTAGGTGATGGATCTCAGGCATTGGTAAGTCATCAGGGACCGGTGAAAATGTAGGAAAGTTCAGAGGAAAGAATATGCCCTGAGGACAACATCAGAAAAAGCTAGTCCTTGGCTCTAAGTTTAGTACCAACAGATTTGGAAATACCTGTGTTTCCTTGGTATTCAAATACATCTATAGAACCACTAGCTTGCCAGCCAGTGTTCTGGGTGGTTCTGCATGTGGGTGCTTCCCATAATGTCCTGGCTACGTATTTTCTCCCTTGACAAGATTCCACAGATGTTGCAAGCCTACATATTAAAGTGTAATATTAAAATGAAAGAAAGCAGTCACCATAGCTTTTTCAGTGACTAATACTGTGTAAATAGTGTCATGGTACTGTTGGATTTATTTTTAATTATTAGACAAGCCTAGAGATGT
This sequence comes from Anas platyrhynchos, assembly GCF_047663525.1. Classification (NCBI taxonomy): domain Eukaryota; kingdom Metazoa; phylum Chordata; class Aves; order Anseriformes; family Anatidae; genus Anas; species Anas platyrhynchos. The sequence goes on from NC_092587.1 coordinate 12,074,857, forward strand.
GCTGTCAGAGAGCAGTGATGGCCTGTCCATTGCTCGTTTGGGCATAACAAAGGCTTTGACTTGGAGTGAGTTGTAATGCAGATAAAGTATTGTCTGAGTTTTTTTCTGCTTTTGGCAGAAATGTAATCTAGAGCTGCAACAGAATTTAATACTAGGACAGATCCTTGCGGAGTAGTAACTTCACTATACATTTCTCAGATTAGCCATAATCTTTTGCTTACCTACTTCTTTTATTGTTTTTGTATGTTCTTGACCGATCAGGAAAATTTAACACTGCTCTGTCAGAGATGTTGCTGTCATTGGTCTATTTCCTCTTCTACTTTTTTTTTTTTTTTAATTAAACTTAATTTTCTTCTGAGAAGTGTCTCTCATTATATTCACATCAGCACTGAGCCCAAGAAAATTTTAGGATTTTTTCCTTTATGGACTTGTTCACATTTTGTTATTCTAGGTTTTCAGGGGGGTTACATGTATGGAAATACTCTTAAAACAGAACTGGAATAAACCAAGGGGGAACAAGTAACTTACACAAAGCTTATGTTATTGTATTTACTTGCATACAGCATATCATCTTTTCTTATGCTCTTTTATCGTTCTGTTGTGTTTTATAAGCTCACAGCTCAGTCTTCTTCAGTATTGCTGCTTTTCAGATGTGCAGTAAGATGCTGATTATTTTTGTTGTTGCAGAGTCACTGCAACTATAAAACCAGATTTTTATTTCAAACTATCTTTTTGAAGGAAAGGAAATGATGATGCAGGAGTAGTTTATATTGAGCCAGATTTGTATTTGGGGAAAGGAGTTAAAAGACAACTTGAATAATTTTGCAAATTAGGAGGTCAGTAAATAGTCAAGACATGACATCTGGAGCAGGACTGCATTGCCCGAATATGGACACCTAGTGCCATTTTAGATGCCCTTGGGTTCTGAGATATCTGCAGAGAATATGTTGATATGGCCAGGAGCTAATGGACTGGAGACCTGTGTTGTTCTGGATGGGCAGCTTGGAGGCCAGGTGTCCAAGAATCACCTAAAGTAGTTCCAATGCTCTTATATATAAGATATATATGTGTGGATATATATATATGATTGATATATATAGAGAAAGGGAGACAATAGAAATCTGCCCAGTGCTCTAAATTAACACAACAGTCTTGCATTGTAGGAGGTGAAGGTGAATCTCAGATTGTTTCCTGTCTTGTGTTATAGATATAGGCTAGGTGGTAGAACCACTTTGGGTGGACAGGAAAAGGTTACAGAGGAGAGAGATATGCAGAAATCTTTTACCAGTACCTTCTGAATCGATGTTAGTATCAATTTAGATGGTCCTGGGAATTCTGGATGGGAATACAACAAATTTTGGCATTCACTCCTTTCAGAGTGCCAGAATTTTCTCACAGTGCAAAGGAGATCCCCATGCAGCTGTTAAAATATTAGAATTTAAAATGTTAATGTGTTTAATTGCAGGAAGTTCAAAGAAGGTTGGAAATGTCATGTACAACTTATTTTTCATTATTCATAGGCAGAGCCATCTAGCTCATCATTGCAGCCATTTTAGTGCATGTCAGCTCTAACCCCCATGAGAGAAGGCAGTTCTCATTTTGTACAGCAAAGGAATGGCAGAAAGGCTAAAATTTTATTGCTTAGAGATCAGGTGAAAAGAAGGATCTATTATTGGAGACTCTGTATATATATAGTAAGGGTATGTTCATAAAATTACAAGTGATCAAGATAGCTTCTGCCTCAACTGAGAACCCTGTGACTTGGAAACACTTGCCACACATACATTTCTTGTCATCTGGAAATAAGTAGCAAGACGCATTAGCTAATCTGCTTTCATGGCTAAAGGAAGATAGAGTATGTTATTTTAAACCTAAATGAAACCTTCCATTCACAGCTGTTTATAAATATATGTGCGGTGGGAGGAACTAACAGTCAATAGCTCATTTAATCACAGCCACTAGACTGTGCACTTCCAGCCTGGGAGACAAACAGGGATGCTGCTCTGCTTGGGGAGCTGATGAAGCCTGAGCAAGAGCCTGAAGTGCAATCCCAGCCAAATTCCCCAACTACCAAAGATCTTCCATAGTCTTCAAGATCTAAGAAATCGCCAAGAGCTTTAGTAAAGATTTAAATTTTCAGCATTAGCAATGCAAATGCCATGATGTGTTTTCAAGGTAGCCTAGAATGCAAAGATTTTTCACTAAGCTCAAAAAAATATATAATGTAAAACAAAATACATTATCTAATAAAATTAATAATATGGTCTAACTGTCCATGTATATTATCCTTTATTTTTTTTCCCTTTTAGTCTCAAATCCATTTTCCTAAACTACCTGATTCTGCTTTATCAAGTACTGAGAACTGGGAATTATACTAGTAAATATTTTAATTACCTGTGAGTGAGTAGATGAGGGCATATGTACTGGAGTTTGTTCTTGTGATGCAGTTGTCTTTTGTGTGATGATATTTTTGCAGTCTTTCTTCTCAGAAGTTGAAGAGGATTATCACAGATTTTTAAATACTTATTCAAGGGGCAATTTTGCTATAACAGGTTAGAAATAGACAGTCTCATGTGAAAAGCATGTGTGTGCCCTAATACTGACAACTTTATCCTTTTTTTCCCCACTTAGTTTTGCTTCATTCAGAACTTAAGTAAGTCAAACACTTTTTAAAAGTCCATCATTTCATGATTTCTATTTAGATGAGAAAGTACTATTACTTATTGGCAGTAGCTAGAATATTTTTTATTACTGACTGCAGTTGTAGTGGAAGAATCTTGGCATCTATCCACAGGTTTTTATCTACAGCTATCTACAAGTTCCCTTCAATTCATAAAAGTGCTGGGAAAAAAAAACGCAAAGAAAATATTCACAGAAATTTGCTCAAATGAAAGTAAAGCATGTATTTCGACCTCAGCCATGCTTTTATTGTGATAATGCCACATCAATATTCTAGTGCAAAAATTAAACACGGAGATATGCCTTCACTCAAGTTCTGGTCTTTAAACTTATTAATTCTGAGAGAGAAAAAGCATCAACCCTGCTTTACCATTACTCATCCCATTACCTAATCTAATGCAGAAGGTATGACCCTTTCTAGTTAACCTGCAGTGAGTTACATGCCAGGAATTGCCTGTAATTCATCAATTTAGGAGCATGTTTCCAACATGTAAGTTAAACAGGGACCTCTACAGCTCTTCTTGTTTGCATTAAATTTTAGGGAGCATGAAAATCATAGACATTGTGTGTATAGATACAAAAAGATTTCAAATAAATAATGAAAATATTGTATTCTTTATCTCTTGCTGAAGGTTTTGCTGTTTTCTGAATGCTTAGCATGTTCTGTAAGAATTTGAAAATGCATTTGTGGAGCCCATCAGATGTTGACATGGATAATGTGATATCTTCAAATATCAAATAAGCAAGCTGATATATGTTGTAGATTTAAAACAAATCTTTGCTATTCCTCATAAAATAGTCAAATACTGGTGCTTCTAGCTGTGGACAAAGGGCTGTAGAAAAGAGAGCAAAATTCTTGCCTGCTTACCTTGAAATTAATTACAAATTAATTATATGCAAAATTAAGTACAGAAAGTCTTGGTTTCTCCCTCTCTTTCTCTTTTCCTTTCATTATTTTTAACATTATATTACACCCCCCTTTGCTCTGTAATCCCCTGAAACATTTCACAGTCCTGATTTTCACATTCCAGCTCTACAGTTTTCCTGTGCCCAGTCAGCTCTGTGTTGTTCATAATCTTTCCTGCTTTCACGCACATCTTTATCTCTCTACATCCCCTTATCTATTCCCTCCAAAATCTCCTTATCCTAGATCCAGAATATACCCTAACCTTACTCATGCTCCAATCTCCTTTCCCTTGCTTTGATGATGTGCATGTCTTTCAGTTGCCCAGTCCAACTTGTAGGTCAGATGTTTATCCCTTCTGATTGCTTTTTGTATTCTGCAGATGTTTCTGCCCCACTTTGGTACAACATGGTCAGAAAAGCTCAGTTAGTGAATATCTATTAGTATAGATTAGGATGTGAAAATACCTTGTTTTGCCCCTTTCTACTTATTCATCAAATTAATATGGTGTAAGTCATTTCAGGAAGTTGAAGAAAACTTCAAACTTGGCTCTATAAAACCTATGAAAAATTCTCATTGTCTTTACAGTAGCAGTTGGATCACATCCATTATTATTGTTACCTTCATTAACTATCTGTAGACTATGAAAGTTCATAAGGACTCTAAAAGAATCTTCTAAGCCCAATCCCTTTAATGGGGACTGTTTAATAGTCTGAAATCTCTGTGTCAGTACTAGCAGTAATATTCTTTGTTCACCGTAGTTCTGTGAAGTGCCCTCAGCAAGAGCTCCAACCCAGGACCTCCTGAGTTGCTTCCACAGCTTGGAGATGTAACTTTACCTGGTACTGCAATAGTCGTTGCCTTTTACACTACATTAGTTCACAGGCATAAGTGACTATCTAACATGCATTGATGTGTGTCCTAGTCTTTTGGCTGTTTTCTTGCTTTACTGTACTAAGTATGAAGAATGTTTTTGGGGATAGTGCTAAAACTATATATCTTACCTGAAAGAAAGATGGTGTTGAGCTGAAACAGTCAATTGGCAGGGAGAGAACTCTGCCTTATGTGAGGAAAGGTGTGCTGAGTTTATCAAATTTGAGTTTATATTGAAATTAATTAACATAACAGAGTTGCAGATCTTTCGTGTGAGACTGGATCCTGGACCATGTCCTGGCAGTAAAGAGCAGTACAAAGGTGCATATGGAGTTGAAAGGTGCTGAGGCTTTGCCTTTCAGCCTCACTCCTCCCATGCCAGCCTTCTCAATACAGAAGTGGCACTGCCTGAGTGATGCTTGGAAAAAATGTTTTTTTCAAGCTGGATAGTAGGAATCTGTTCTCTTGGAGATGAGCAATTTAATGCATGCACACACACATAGCACTTCTGATAAAAATAATATTGTTTAGATACTGAGTAGAATGTCCAAAAAAAACAGAAACTTTACTGATGTAGACATACAAACATCTCATGTCCTGGGATGCCTTTGTAAGTGAATTTTACTTCTCTTTTCCATCCTCTCCTTAGCTGTTTATTTGTATTATTCCACATCTATTGCATTTTATCACAGTGAGTTTCAACAATAGAGAGAATGATTGCCTTCCATTTACATATTGGTTTTCAGTTCAGTTATGAATGGAGCAGGACTGAAATGTGAAAATAGTGGAGGAATACTAAACAAACCAAAAAGCAACAACAGCGCTACTCCTGTGTGTAACAATACATGAAATACATTGAGTTTGTGTTTCTTATTTTGACTGTTTTAATCAGAGGGGTGATTATTATGAAAAATATTCTTACCAATCCTAATAAACAAAAAGCATTGCATTTAGTCAGTTTTAGAAAGAAGAGGAAAATTTTGCATAGAATAGACCAGACATGACATGAAGATGTCACAAGTCAAGTTGATGCTTTAGACTCTTTTCTCAAAAACTGAAATTGAAGAGATTTTTTTAGATCACTGAGATTCAGTGAGTGATTCAGTGAAAGCTTTACTCAACAGCCTCTGAAAAGATATCAACAGAAATATGATTGGATTCGGGTAAGCCAAAACTGAGTTTGTACTTTTCTTGCAAAGTTAGAGTGCTATGGGACTTCCTTATGATTTCTTTATAGAGGAAGTTTCCTTTTTTAACATTCAGAAGAACTGAAATTTTACATACAGTCTTAGAAGTTCCAAAAGGATCAAATCGTCAATAGTCTAGTACAAGTCAGTTTTTTTTCTTTAGTATAAAAATGCTTATGACTCATAGTATGCATGAGGAAGAAAAGTATACAGGGAAGAAGAGCAAAGGCTAAGCTTGTCTTTTGCAGATGGGACAGTATTTGGAATAGGTGCTGAAAAAAGAACTTGCAAAAAGTCTAAAGTGCTTGTGGAAGGTATGGATGTTCTATTACACAAAATAAAAGAAAAATTCAAGTATCATAAGACAGTGAAGGGAACAAAGTAGTTTATTTTTTTTTTCAGCCTCATTGATTTGGAAGGAGACAAGGCTGTTGTTCTGGAGTTGTTCTGCACAGAAGCAAAGGATCTGCCTCAACTCAAGATGGCAATAGACAAGGTTGCAGAAGAATAAGATAAGAGAGAACATTGAAAAAAGCAGTCAGCAAAGAGGATAGGAATAATGATTTTCATATGATAGGGTATTCATTGATACAGTTAAAAAAAAAAAAAAAGTTATTCAACCTGATTATGAATCATCTAAAAAATGATTGTAAAACTTGCTGATGATAGTAAATTATTTTGTATGGCAAAGACAAAGGCCAACTGGAAAAGCTGAAGAAGTCATTCACAACACTGAATACTGGGGAAATCCAATGGCAGAGGATAGGATGTTCAGTATTGAAAACTGCAAAGTGTTACAGATGAGAGAGAAAAGCATTCCCTACTTTTGGCTCAGCATTTAGCACTGGGATGGTCTCATTCTGGTTTCTATGGTTTATAAAACATCCAGGATGCTTGATGCCTTTTTTTTTTTTTTTTTTTTTTCCTTAATAATTTGGGATCTGAAATTACCAGCTGGTGGTTTTCCCTAAAAATAGTTTTACTATGAGCATAGTGTGTGTATTTCCTCTCACTGATTTTGTAAAGGTACATTACTAGTGGTACAAAATAGCTGTAATTTACTCTTGGATACTAGAACTACAGAAACACACACACACACACAAAAAAAAAAAAAAAAAAAAAAAAGATGAATGGGGTGTATACATACTGTGTAGACAGCTTTCCTTTTGTTGCTTTGGGCAACCATATAGTTAAGTGATAATGTTCCTGGAGATTGAGTCTGTGAAGCAATAAATGGCTTTTATAGTTGATTAAATGCTGAAGTGCAGCTGGAGCTACAAAAGCCATCTCAAGCAGTAAGTATGTTATTGCCATTATGGAAAGATAAAAGGAGAACATCATGGGAGTAGGAATCTTTAAAATTTGGAGGCCGGGGAAAGAACAGAAAGGATATTTTCATAAAAAATATTTGTAGGGTAGATGTAAACCAATACTGTTAGTCTATAACCTTTGCATTTGCAAATAAATCAAGATCCATAATATGTAATTAAACACTGTTAACATAATCTGTAAAATGTTGAAGACAAGGATGTGATGACACTTAAATCTGAGCTGGTTTGTATCTGAATTAGGCTCTGTATTTCTTGAAATAAGCATTAAGAATGAAGACTAGTAGATTTTGCAGCAAGAGTAGTTTTGCACAATTTTCTTAAATTTGTGCTAGTTCCAAATTATGTTGGGTTTGAAAGCTAGCATGTTAATTTGTCTTTACAAGCTCTGGCCTCCTAGGACATCTCCTTCCTCCTGGCAAATGTATTTTATATCTACTAGTTGTTTGGAAGAGAAGGAACTGTGGAAAGAAAAGATTAGAAGTGGGCCAAGATTTGACTTCTGACTTGAGTTAAGGAGACACAAGTCCTTCAGCAACAGAATTTATTCATTTCTGGTTCAAACCCACAGCAGAAATGAGGTTCCAGCTCTTTTTCCAAGAGGACATATACCAAACCTGTTCACTGTAATGAATAGAGGCTTCTTGTGTTGGTGCTGTATCTGGTAACCTAGTGATGGGGTGGTCATTCCTGCTCTGTAGTCTTAGGCTTGAAGGAAAGAACAATAATGCGTTACGCCAGCAGTTGAATGTCACGAAACAGTGTCCTTTACCTCAGATATCTGAAGTGATTCATTCCTCACCCTCTGATTCAAGTGGTACCGCATCGTAAGTAGTGTTGAAAATGATCAAAAGTGCTCAAAGTGTCTGAAATAAATTCTCCTAAGTAATTATGTAAAAACTACCTTCACTTTTGAGCAAGCTCTTCAGGGCTGTGCAGGCAAATACATAACCATATGAACTAAAAGGTGAGCATGCTTCCTTTATCCCAGACCAGTCCAGTCACTGGAATTATTTTATCAAGAAAAGGACTTGGGTGAACACTGGACTACTAGGAATTTAAATTGTGGGCATGGAGTGGTAACACCTGCAGGACTGATTTTATATCAGATTTACTCAGCCATGGCCTGATCTCAAACTCCCTTTTGAAGGCCAAGCTTTCAACAATTACTATCCAGTGTGTGTCCCTAAACTCAAGACCTAAAGGTGAGCCAATGAACAAACATTGTGCTGAGCAGAGCTGCTTGTTCTTGGCTTCTGCATTGCCTGACATGCAGGGAGGTCTCCAGGGCTACAGCTCCTGAATCATACATTTAGATTAACAGATGTGTCTCTTTTCCACTTATTTTAAGAGTCATGAAAAAATAGTACAGTCATGAGGGCCCAGTCTGTTCCCATTAAGTCAACAAAAGTTTTTTTAATGCTTAAATGGAAGCAGACATGAGTCCAATACAAAAACACCCTGACACCAGAAAAACAAACCGAAAAAGCTCGATGTAACCAGGCTTGCCTTGGGTATTGTCCTTGTTGGGACATCTACAAACAAATGTTCCCTGTAGACACCACAGATTTAGCTTTAACTACATAATGAGCATGAAATTTATTTTGAATAACTTTGGAAAATGGTTATTTTAATTAGGCCTTGTATATATATATATATACCTGTAATGCATACAGCGGAGATAGGAACATATCTGTTCATGACAGCTATCTTTCTGTAATGTGATCCTGATGAATGAAAACTCCCAGGGACCAAAATGCCAGGCTTTATTCAACTACAGCTTGCTGCATCTCTCTCTCTCGTTTATTTTTTTTTTTTTTTTTTTTTTTAGCCATTTGTTTAATTTCTTGCCTTGTTTCATTAAAGAATTTTGAATGTCACTGGTAGGAAATAAGTCTTCATAGTGCATTATCTTTTTATATATAAATGACAGTATTTATGCACATGTTATTTTATTTTTCTTTCCTTAAAGTCACAGAAGAAAAAAAAGTACCTGCACTTTCCTCATGTAAGTTGACTTCAGTCAGCCCTTGAACAGGTTACAGTTGTTAACTGGAACCTTTAACCGCAACAAATCATTATAGCAATATGGATTCAGTCAGGTGGGAAAGGTCTCAGGAGGACATCTGCTCAAAGCAGAAGTGACACTGAATTCCAAGCAGGTTGCTCAGGGATTTGTCCAAATGGGTCCTGGAAACCTCCAAGGATCTGGGAGCCTCTCTGGGATACCTGTTCCAGTGCTTAATTATCTTCATAGCAATTTTATTTTTACTTATAATCACTAGGGTCCCCTGTTTGAAGTCATGCCTGTCATCTCTTTCTTCTGCACTTCAGTGGAGAGCCTGGGTCTTGGTGACCCTTTTGTTAGGTATTGACAAGCTGCAGTAGTTGTTACTCCTGCAGTAACTTTTCTAGGGACTAAAAAACCTAGTCCCTTAGACTGACCTCATTGGCATGTGCTTATACAATTATGTATATTATGTCACACGTACAGAATCATGAGCTGTAAAGCACATAATTAATTGAATATTTTATCTTTTTTTTTTTTTTTCTGAAGTCAGATAATGTCTAGTATATTTATTACAAATTTGAATTTATTTTCAAAGTGGTAACTAAGAAATGGCTTGTAGCTATAAAACATTAGTCATGAAGAATGTCTATCTGAAATTACATGAACCCATAATTATACTTTCTGTCAATAGAGTCCATTATAATTGTGTGCTTATCTCAAGAAATGCTGATGCATACCTTTATATTCTGTGTGCTTTAATCCTTAAATATCAAATCATATCTCTGTCTCGGGAACAGATATGTTACTTCAGACTGCTTTCACACAGATGTATTAACATAGGGCACATAGAAACACATACTTTATGGAACAAGGCAAGAGTGTTGCACATCTGCTTTCTGGTACACACACCAAGATCTTCTCTTGCTTCATTTATGTTATGCCAATCCTACGGTCAGCTTCAGAGGCAGCAAGCCACATGCAAAGGTAGCCCACACAAGAAGTTTTGCTTTTATTACTAGATAATTACCTCTATCACCTAAACGAGGCACAAAAGGTCTTGCATTTATTACTACATCACTTACAGAAATCTCAGGAGAAAGCCTTGTGGATTTTCATTTTCAAATAAATTGAGTGTGATGTCAAGTCAGTGTTCCAATGTGCATGAGTAAGATAGATCAGAGATTTCTCAATGGGCCTCATTTCTGTACCATTTTTATGAGCTGCTGGGAGTTGATGAAATAATCAAGCTCATTCTGTGGGACCCTCTTTTGAGATTAAATTATATCTTTTTTTTTTATTATTTTTTTTTTTAAGTTACCAATGTGTGCAGGTATATGACTTTGATAGCTATACATGATATTTTTGTAATTGGTAAATGAAAGTGTGAACAAAGTCATTTACCTCTTTTCTTTTTTTATGGCTACTGTCCTGGTTTCAGCTGGGATAGAGCTAATTTTCTTCCTATTAACTGGTATGGTGCTGTGTTTTGTATTTAGGATGAGAGCAGTGCTGATAACACACTGAAGTTTTAGTGTTGCAGAGCAAGGCTCACAGAGAGCCAAGGACTTTTCAGCTTCTTGTGCTATCCTGCCAGTGAGGTATTTGGGCGTGCACAAGGAGCTGGGAGAGGATAGAAGCAGGACAAGTGACCCAGACTGGCCAAAGGCAGGCTTCATACCATGTGGTGGCATGCAGGACAATAAAACTGGTGAGGGGAGTTGTCCAGGGGAGGGCTGCCACTGCTCAGGGTCTGGATGGGCATCAGGCAGCTGGTGGTGAGCAATTAATTGCATTGTGCCATCACTTGCTTTGTATATTCTATTATTATTCTATTATTATTATTATTATTATTATTATTATTAATTATCCTTTTATTTTCTGCCCTATTAAGCTGTCTTTATCTCAACCCATGAGTTGCCTTTCTTCTAATTCTCTCCCCCATCCCTCTGGGAGAGGGAGTGTGTGGATGGCTGTGTGTGTGGTGCTAAGCTGCCTGCCGGGTTAACCCCCAACAGTTAGCACATGAAGCAAGGTAGTGTTTTCACTTTTCAGCAAATAACATGAAATGTTCCTATTGTAACCCACATTTCACTAGAGTTACTGTGGCTTGCAGGACTTCAAAAAACTCAAAGTTACAAAGTTTTTACATTTTATGAGGAGCTAAATTAAAACAAACAAACAAACAAAAAATAAATATACACAAAAAAACAAACACCACTGATGATCATGCATTTTTTTCCCACAAAGCTGACATCTGATTCCTAGCAAAACAGAATTATCTGACTTTGTGTTTATGCCATGGAAGCGACTGTTAGGTAGGAGAAGCTGCTAGAGATGAATGGAAAGTAGTGAAAGATAAATGTGATTTTAAAAACCATCTGAAGGAGTAGGATCTTCCAGGTTCCCAATCCATGGAAACTGAAGGTGATTGATAGGCAAATGAATGAGATATCCATAGTTGCATGAAACAGATGCAGATGTATTATAGGTAGGATGTGGGACTGAGGTGATTCAGGCTCTGTATGGTTCTAAGATGAAGGTGCACGTTTCTAAATAAACATAATTTGCATTTATGTAAGGAAGGGAAAAGTCTATGAAGTGCAGGTATATAGCACTTGATAGTCATGCATTTGATACAGCAAATAATTTTCCAACTTGATGCCAAGCATGAATCCTTGTTCTCTATTTTTTTCCAGTGGTACTATGGTAGCTCTTGCTGTCATTAGCTGGCATATTGCTGTTTTGTAAACACAGATGTGTGCAGCAAGGAGTTTAATGGCAGTGAAAAAGGAGCAATATCTCACCTACTTTTGTCAATACTGTTATTATTCATTATTTTTACAGCCCCCAAAAGTGTGCTAGGTACTTGGAGGAGCTATTAGAGCAATTTAACACTTCTTGTAATCCTTCAATAACCAGAGATTTTTTTACACATATATTTAGCTTTATGTAGATAATTTTACAAGATATTCTGTAAGCAATTAGCTAACAGCTCTGTCTCACCACCGTGTGTAGAGCCTTGCAGATTTTTCCTCCTTTCTTGTTCTCGCCATGTCACAAGGGAGTCTGTGACAATGTTTTTTATTGTCATGGTGCTTTATACCTAAATGCAATAGTTGGTTTGCACTAATTGCAATGTAATTATAGACCCTGCTCATCTTGAGTCATGATTGTATGTATGAAACCGATAGACATACGTAGACAGACCAGCAAATGTCCACACATGTTCCTATGAGTCCATGCTCGAGCTCTACCTTGAGGGAGAGTTTCTTTTAAAAGAGAACAAGGGTGCTTAGTTCATTTTTCTCAGAGTTAGCTCTGGTTCTTTTATAGCCAAGTCTCTACAACTGCATTTACATTTGGAGCTATTGCCAGTTAATTGCAATGGTTTGCAACCTGAAAAGATCTGTTGTATCATGGCTGATCACCTCTGCTTCATGTGTATTGCTGGTCAATGCTTTAGACATGGTCTAGGCAAATACATGCGCTTGCTGGATGACTGTGTACATCCCCGTTAGCATGAATGCAGAATATTTCTTGTCTACAGCACAGTTCAGAACTAGTTCTCACATATGGTACAATTCCATTCCATTCGGCTTTACCACCCAGTTAAATTTGATTTAGAATATGTAATATTATGTTATATGTAGCAAGTAATTTTTATTTTTTTTTCTATGTTTTTATGCCTGGAACATTCTGTCTTTTTTTCTTATTCATAATTTTTGATAGAGCTTCACCATTAAATCAAATGAGAATGCTTTTACGTATAATATTGAATTGTGCATGGTTAAGTCTGAAGCCATCAAGAATGTGCAAATCAAATGGGCTGTGACCCTCACTTGTCATTCTTAAGCAAACCAGAACCACTTCATAATTATAGTTTAACTTTTTCTTTCACTTGCATTGACTATGAATGAACTGGAATGAAGAGCAAATGTTACTAGTTTTATTAAGAATAGAAGTTATATTGAACATACAAGTGGAGTGCTGGAAGCCCAGTTTGTTAGTCAGATTGGGAGTATTATATATGACATTGCAGTAGCAAAACAGCATTAACTTTAAGTGCTGTTTTGAATAGACATGTACTCTTTCTATTTGTATGAGTTTTTAGAAGCAAGTATGTACTAGGAGCAAATAAATTTAAACTCTAAAGAATGTGCTTCTGTACTTAAAAGGTAGACAGAATTCATAAGCTATTGAAACCAGCCTATTAATTGGAAACAGTTCCATTATCTAAAAAATAAAAAATAAATGGGGGGTGGGTGGAGGTTCGGTGCTGATTCCATTTATGTGCTAAAATAAAATCAGTTTGATAGAGAATTGTTCAGGCAGCAGCTAAGGGCAGATTGAAAGTTGTTCTAGAAACAAGTGTGTGGTTTTGATTTTTTATTATTTTTTAAATGAAGGTTTTTAATGGCAGGGGTATTATATTAGTATTTTTAATTTAAGTTAGAGAAAGACTGTATGTGTTTGTGAGTGGATGCATCCTCTTGGCATTCAACAGTATTTCTCTGGAGCAGGAATTACAGCAGCTTGTTTAAAAGATATGTGAGATCTTTTAACACTGTATTTTGTGAATGTCCGGAGAGTACAAAGTTTCAGTATCTGTTCCTAATGATAAAGATATTTTACAGTACCCTTCATCCTGACACATCCCAGAGAGCCCCGCAGGTAGAAGCTCAGATCTGCATACCTACAGGTATTTCTTACAGCCACCTACCGACTTGCAGGTGAAATAGAAACTGCATATTATTACTTTGCAACAGCAGGAAGCTGCATCGGAGAGGAAAAGGGAAATCACTTTTTAAATTATGTGCCTGTCTTAAGGTTTGCTGAAGTATTCCTCTGTATTTTAATTTCTAAGTTCTCCTCAGGTCTATCAGACTTGCCTAAAAAATCCTGGGGATTGTTTAATACCTCTGTGTTCTACATGGTAGCACCTGTTTTTCCATTTTCCTGTTTATAGGAAACAAAAAAAGTTTAAAGGAAACTTGTGTTCTGATAAAACATACATAACTAAAAGCTCTTTCAGAGCCCTCAGCAGTGTAGGCTCCATCTGAGCTCACTTCAAACAGAGCAGATAAGCAGGGTGATTGAAGTTAGAAAATGACCTGAGAATAACTGAATGAACATCGTAAATTCAGAAACTTCTTCTGCCAGCAGATAATTAATTGATTTGTCCATAAAACCTTACTATGGGAATGGCAAGAGCTTTCACAGTGGTGTTAAGCAGCTGTGTAGCAGTTGCAAAGGCCCAAGAGCTGCAGGCAGCAGGTGGGCACTAAACCCCAGCCCCACTCCAGCCAGCTCCACACCCCACTGTGGGTAGGGAGAGTCTTGTTTCCACAAATTAGCAACAGTTGTGGGAATTTACTTCTGCCTTTAGAGGGCAAAGGTCTTGCCATAACACAACATCAGTAGTCTTCAGAGGAAATGCCTAGATTTTTGCCATTTTGTTTCTGTCAGAAATAGAGAAAATAATACTGTTGAAATACATTAAATTGAATCCTTGAATTTAAAAGGTCTTGAGATTCATTCCATTATTGAAGCTTGCAGAATATTCTTTTTTTTTTTTTTTTTTTTTTTTTTCTGTTTAAACTGCCTGGACTTAGGAATTGTTTGATTGTTTGCACTTTCAAGTGTAAAGGTTGCCCTGGGTGATTTGAAACTTCAGGCATAAATTACTACATATTTACTGCTATAAAGATAATCTTCCAAACATGAATTGATGCAGCTCCGACTTCCTGAGGGTTCAGCATTTCTACTGTAGAAAACTTTCCCAATCTACAAAAGAAGGAAACTGCCAATACTTTGGCAAGATTTGTTATTGCTACCTGGAAGCCTGAAGGACGAAGTTGATGTGATCTGTGAGCATAAGTATGCGAATGTTCCAGGGGAAAAAACAGCATGTGGATAGTTGGTAGCTAGGAAATGCTTCTGAGCCTCAAATAATGCTTTAGTGGGAAAAATGTGCCTAACATCTTCGTAACCCAGTCTCTGTATACCTTCATTGGACTGATTAGTTGGAATTCCTCAACTGAGATGTTATCTAGGCTCATACATTTATTTGTTAACTTCATAACATAAAACGAAACAAACCAGACTGCTTAACTGAAGAAAAAAAAAAACAAAAAACAAAAAACAAAAAACAAAACAAAACAACAAAAAACAACCAAACAACAACAACAACAAAAAAAACACACAAACAAACAACTATGAATCTACCATTACAGTTACAGTTTTTCTTTGTCCTTGTTCCCTTGGTGATTCTTTGTAAACAGAGCGAGCAAAAATGGTGGGAAGATAACATAATTCATCTTTATAAACACAATTCCTGCCTTCCTATTGGCCCAAGTCTCTGGAAGAGCAGTCTGGATAAGCCAACTGTTACATGTAACATATATTTTATATTTTTCTTGAAACAACAATGGCAACGCAGACTTAAATATTAGCAATTTTAAGCACTATGGGTGCTGAATGAACACAAGACTAAAGGAACAAAATCAGTACTAGTCAATACTGATAGTTCCTTTCACCTCTCCATCTGGAGCTGCAACACAGGGCATACAAGGGCAAAGGTAGAGATAATGAATATGTTTTGAGGAAAAATTTAGGAAAAGAGGATCAAAGCATTAACTAGCAATTTTGTGTTAAAAAGCAGATCCATTTAAAAAAATTCTTTTCTTTTTTTTTTTAGTCAAAAAAATATAGCAGCATTAGTCTAGACTAAAACCCTTTAATGTTTTTTGTGGATGAATACATTATTTTTGAATGAGAAAATCGATGCATTGTTGATGTGCTAGATAAGGATTTATGCACATAAAAATTGTTCTTGATGGATTAATTTTCAAGATAAAGGTGCCACTGTTTGGAATAGTATATGACATATTTTTGTAATGATTTCAAATGACTGAAATCACTGCTTTTGGAAAAAAAATATATATTGCCTCTGAGTACAAGTGTAAAATGTGTTCTTTCCCTTTTTAGGAGTTAACCGTTACCTTCTATTACAGCATATTCACAGAACTGTGAGATGGTAGTCACATTTGTCACATGTGTGACAAAACTTAAGTTATATTTCAAAAGGAGTTTCTTGGCTTTTTGCATCTAAATGCTTTGTGAGAAATACAAGGTGTATATCTTCCAAGCCTGTTATTATGTGTTATTGTCTATTCAGTATCTCTGTTAATCCTGAAAAAAATATATATTTCTATTTGGGTAAGGATGTGATACACTGCTACTGAAGTGAATGGTGAGAGTCCATTAGATTTTAATGGACTTGGGGTCATGTTGGTAGTGAGAAAGTATATTCTGGAATTGATAGCCTTGTTGCCTCTTGGTCATTTCAATTTAAACTTTGGAATTGGAAAAGATGAATCATGTAAAACCCATTTATAATCAGAGATTGTATTTCATTGCAGTTATTGAGTACAACAGAAGTACACGTCCTAATTTCATCTCTCCCATCAAGGTTTACAAGCTGTTCCAGTTCTGAATAACTTACAGAAGTGAAAAAGCAACCAATTTCTTTTCTGTTCTTTTCTGATTTCTGTAATCCACTCCAATCCATTTTAAAAATGTGATTCTGGTGATGTGTGCTCAGCCGAAGTCCATGGGATCAGTCAACCTTCCTGCTGCTAGTAGATATCTCTTTATCTAATAAATTCAGGAAATTAACATTAATTATTCATAGTTTTTTTTGTTAGATCAGATAGTGTCATTGCTTCTAAGTGACACAGTGTGATGTTGCTTTACCATATCTTTGTGTGTGTTGTGCGCATGTGCTGTGCAGAATCTTGACGAAAAAGCAACTCAGTGCAGTGTCAGAACAGCTTACTGCCAACACGAGGCTGAAGTAAAAGAATTAGAAGAACTAGATTATTTGATTTTACTGAGATTACATCTTTTTAATACTTGTACAGCTTTGTCAAGATCTGTTACTAACCATCTGCAAGGATAAAGAAGCAAAAATCTAGTGTTAAAAATATATATACATGTATATACATAGGACATCTACATACTAGCTAACTTAAGAGTAAATTATTATGTTTGTTTATTGTGATGATATCCCTAATAAAAAAAATAAATAAATATTGGGCTAAAGCTGTAGAAGACTTTTCTGCTGTTAATCAACTTCTTTGGCAAAGCTGCCTCCCTAATGGCATTGAACCATGTTCTTCCCAATAGAAACAAAATAATTCTAATCAATTAATTGATTACAGGTTGAAGAAGTCTCATGAGATATTCACACAGAAATCACAGAAGCTCAAATACTATTTCTATTCTAGGTAATAACATGAAGTTAAGGCTATTCCCAGATCTTTGGAGCAAGTGCAATAGTATGGTTCACATCTCCATTGCTGTTCTCTTTCCCGTCAGGCAGTGACAGTAGCTATACTGCTAAGAACATGATTGTCCTATCCCTTACACTATATCCACTTAAAAATCTCTTAGGTTTTGAGACATTTTTTCATAAATTAACTCCATGCTTTTTGGCTTCCAAAGATTGTCAAGTCAGTCACAGAAAACTTTGGAAGTATTATGTTTGCAGGCAGCTTTAAGAATGGTTTATACAATTCCCTATGAGACTTTTCAGTTGAATTTCCATTCCAGTTTACTTTGTAATCTACGTTGTTCCCAAGATGTTAGCCTCTGTTTAAATATCAGTGCTATGCATGCTTATTTGAATGTCACCATCAGCTGCATCTAATAATTTTTATGAATACTCTAAGAGTTCACTGAGTACTTTATGAGTCTCTGTACAAGACCCCCAAATAGTTAAACTAAATGAGCTTGATGTGGAAACTACACTTGGGCATGCTCTGGTTTTTGTACATATAAATCAATGGCAAAAGAAAGCAACACTTGGAATACATATGTAAAGAGCTACAGCAGTCAGTGAGGTCTTCAAGGTGAGAATGACAAGCTTGAATTTCATATTATGCTAGAGAATGTAATGGGTTTTATGACTTCGGCTCCATTCCAGCAAAGTACTTAAAGCCAGAGTATTGTCCCATTATGTAAATCTATTTATAGGGATAGATATATTCCCTCTTGAATAGATGTGTAACTCATTAGCATTAATAGAATTTATGAGTTAGCAGTAAGGAACAAAGACAGATATTAGCTTGAACATCTGTTATTATTATTATTTTAAATAAAATCTAACCTTTGTCCTCTGGGGGGAAAAAAATAGTCTATGTCAGACTTATTCTCAGGATATCTCTGAAATTAGATTGTTTTGTCATGCGGAACAGAACATGATATCACATTCACAATTCAAGCTGGAGGTTTTCACATAGATCTAATATTAAAACAAAACAAAACAAAATCAGAATTATGAATTAAATAATAATCAAATTAAATTAATGAGAATTTAGAACAGCAGCCACAAGTATGCCTGTTTTGCAAGAATGGAAACCCAGCGATATTTTCCCTTCCACAGTGTATTTTAAGAAAGTATTCTCCAAAATTGTAAGTCATTGTTATGTAATTTATTACAACACCTTACAATTATTGGTGAAAGTTCAGAAGTCTAATATCTAGAGATCCAAATAAGCTTGAGGAATGTAAATTTTGTAAGAATTTCTGCAAGGGATAAAATGAAAGGTTCTGCAGAGGTGCAAGAGAAAAGCAGGAGCCAAAACAGAATAAAATGCTGAAGAAGTGAAATTGGAATAAGGCTGGAAGACTCTCAAACGTGGGGAAAGGATGCAGTGGGGGGTGGGCAAGAAAAGGCCAGGGATGATGTGGCAAAATTGCATGCTGCTGATACGACAGGCTTAGTGCCAGCCTTGAAACCTCGATATGTTATTTCTGGCCACTACTTCATAAAGTAAAATATTCATCATCAGATGCTTCTCAGTAGTTTGGGTAAAACAGTGTTTTTGTCTTAAGGCAGAACAAAAATAATAGTTTGCTCTGGCCCTGTGTGGTGTGGGACAATAGTAGAAGCACCTACTTTCTCCTTTCCTCTGCAGCTGTTGGTGGCAGTAATAGCAGCAAGGCCATCTCCTCAAGACCATGCCATTAAGGAAAGTTGGCAGCATGGACACCTCTTACTAGGACAGTCTGCCTCTGTGAACATCTACTTATTTTACCTCTGCCTGAAATTGGCCCCATGTTCCTCTCAGGGTGATAAATCCATATAGAATGATTGCAGTCTCACTGCCAGTCACTACTCTTTGGCATGAGAAAACTATCTTAGTCTGGGTTACCAACCCCAGAAAGGTTACATAAGAATTTTTCTTTCTTTCTTTCTATTTATTTATTTATTTATTTAAATTTAGAAAATTGCTTACAGTTGCTATCTTGTTCTTTCTTCCTAAGTGCTCCCCAAGCCCTTTTTTTTTTTTTTTTTTTTTTTTTCCCCCACCCACAATATTCCTGTCTCAGAACACAGGATAAGTGGTGATCACTGAACCAGTAACTACTCAATATTTCTTTTTAACATCAGCCATATGGTAAGTCTGTGATCATTGCCTAACTCGGTCAGGGGCTTAAAGATGTAAAGCTTCTTATGCTTTTCTTAGACCAGCTGTTTCTGCTGGGAGACTGAAGATCAAGCATCCACACTGCTGAATTTATCTAAAAAATCTTACTATGAAAATCTTAAAAAGGGGGCATTTAAAAAATCTGACCTCAAATATGTGTTGAGAATTCTTACCTAAATAAGATATCCAAGGCCAGGCAGAAAATGACATTCCCTCTTTTCCCATCCTTCTTGCTGGTTTTCTCAAGTTTCTTAATCAGAGTATCAACCATCCATTTATTTTAATGTTTAACCAATTTCAGCAATATGTCAGAAAGGAAAACAAAAATATTTCATTTCCAGTTTTATTTTAAGCACAGTTCAAATGTTTCTGTAACAGCTGGTAGTAATGCAAGAAACATTTTCTGTCATACTTTTTTAAAACATATTTTCCAGCACTATCACAAAAGCAGTAGCATTACAACTGAAACAATTAATTGTATGTGGCACTACAATTACATGACAGGTTTCTAGTAGATTATGACTTTTCTGCAGAATTATAATCAGATATGTTTTAAAAGCACCTTATCAAATAACACTGTCTTGAAAGCTGTTCAGGAGTTGAATAAACTTCCTAGTAAAATAGTTTCTGGGAGTGGGGAGGAAAAGGGTTGATACTCAGGAAAAAAATAATTTAAAAAAATGTGTTTTTCTAATGCTCAAGGTGGATTTGCACTGAGAATAGCACTGGCCTCTGCCACAAGAGCCATCCATGTGTGCATGTTGTGCATACCCACCAGAGCTGACCAGAGCCAAGCCTTGCCTTTGGCTTGCTCCAAAGCCATCCTATTAGCCAAGGCACTGATATTGCTGATCTCATTCTCACGGGTGTGCCTCCTGCTATTGTATGTTGAAGCAATCAGATAGGCAGAAATTATGTTTCTTTGTAAGCCTTACACTTGATAGGATGAGAGGAATTGGCTGAGAGGCTCTGAAGACATCTTCTAGACATAACCTATCATCAAATGGGTGAAGCACTTCCTCATCTGTAGGATGATGGTTGCTTCAGCCTCTCCTTTCTGGCTGAGGGGCTGTGGTGGAAATAGAAGAGCTTAATTGCAAATCAAAAAGTCCTATTCTCAAGTATAAAACCACAATTAGGAGTTGGCAAATGGATTCTTCAAGACAAATATTTAAGAAACCATTCCTGCTGCAGAACCTACATGGAAGGAAGGAGAGTTTTGTGCCTCCTGGAAAATTAGAAGTTGCAACTCAATAAATAGAACCACGGTATCTGGATGAATGCAGCTACTCCTTATTCTGACTTTCCACAGTGTCTCACAACACGTTTCAATAACTGCTTGGCAAGTATTGACTTTGGGAGCACTAATCTCACTGCCGAGTTGTTCAGAGTACCAGTGAATTGCTATTATAGTGTGTCAATGATTGTAGTTACTGCCCTTTTCCTTTCTGCCTTTAGGTTAAAAGACAGTTTCCCATGCTTTGTAATTACCGGCCAAACACCAAAGAATTAACACTGTCCGTCTGACAGATTCTGTGATACTGTGTGATTGCTCCTGTGGAAGCAATAACCGTTTGCTGACCTACAAGTTCTTGCAGAAGGCTTATATTATAGCTCTGTTCAAACGCATTTAAGAAAACAAGAATTTGAGGAGATACTCTATGGGAAGATATAAGTAATGCTAAGATAGCATAGCTTGCACACTGATGTTTCAGAGCTTTAATTTCAGACAAGTGGTACAGTCATTGAGGCAATCAACTGAGAATGACAGAGAACATTTAGATAAAAATTTAGTCTATTGCATAAATCTGGGTGCAAGGGAAAAAGAAAAGGTGAGTTGACTAAAGAAAGGAAAGATTGCCTGTAGAAGAAAACTGAAATACAAACTGAGTAGTAGTAAGAATCTTAGCAAATATCTGTTTGTAATGTGTAGTCATTTCAGTTTAGCACCATGAAGTCTGCAGGAGCTGGGCCTTTTCCATACTGAGGGCTTCAGGCCAGATCTAGTCTGCTGATTGTCAGCAAATGGTGAAAATGCTGTCAATTAGCAAAAATCACTCTCTGTCCTCTCACACCAAAATGGTGATAATGTGCCCTTTCATTGCTTGGCAGAGCTAGCAGGGAGGGAAGGCAGTCCTACCAATCAGGAACACTGCTTCATAAGCACTGAAGTAAAATCTGATCTTGATTATATCACTGTAGCCACCAACTTCACTAGTAAGCATAGCTGAGAGCAGATATTGTTCTATAAAAGTCAATCGTAAAACTCAAAATAGAGGGAGGTATTAGGAGTTTGTTAAAGAGGAAAAAAATGCAAACAATTATGCCAGAAGCAAGTGCTTTATCCATATGTGCCTCTGCTCATCATGAATCTGTCTTCCAGTAATAACAATAGCCTTATGAAATTAAACTGTTTTAAGTCCAAAGATAATCCAAAGACTTGAAAATTCTGGTCACCTTTTGCTTTAAATTGTGGTAAATCGGAAGCAATTTTTCACAATCTTTTTCTCTTAAGTTTTCGGTTTGTTGAGCTCAACAATAAAAACTGACATCAGCAGCATAAAGTTTAAAGTAGTGAATTGATTTTTAAGCTTGGACAGCCAAAGGCAAAGTTCTCAGTGACATAAAACTCTTAAGCCAACGGGTTCTGAGTCTGAACACTACCATAGATCATTTCCACTTGTAGTGCAATATGTATAGGACAAATGCAGATCTTGGTAAATGCTTTGCCTTAAATCCCTGTAGCACAATTACATTAAAATCTCTCAGAGGTACTTAGAAAAGCAGTATCTGAGAAAAGGGCCTGAATGGGAATTAATTCTCTGCATCTCTATAGGTCATTGTCAGTGAAAATGCCGTATGAC
This sequence comes from Anas platyrhynchos, assembly GCF_047663525.1. NCBI lineage: Eukaryota > Metazoa > Chordata > Aves > Anseriformes > Anatidae > Anas > Anas platyrhynchos. The sequence goes on from NC_092587.1 coordinate 12,097,196, forward strand.
TAGCAGGGAAAGCAATTGCTCTCAGACATTCAGTAGTGTCCTACGTTATCGAACAGTGTGAGAAAAGACCCATCTGATTAAGTCATTCTGCTGCCTGCAAATGCCAGAAGCAGTACTGTCCTGTGGTCACATCTCTGGACTGGTGCTGCTTTTAATCCTAAGGTTCTGTGTGGCTCATTTCACCTTCTTTGCTGTCCTTCTTGCCATTTTGTGAAGGTTGTAAACTTTTAAGAAATCAGGCTTTTTCTGACACAGGCATCTTATACCACATAGGATAATGCTACACTGATCTCACTTTCCACAGCAGCTGGTATTGTAGTAGTAGAGAATAATTATGCAGGTTGCACCTGCCTGTTTAGTGCACTGGAACCTAATAAAAATATCCAAATATTTTGTTATTTGGAAATTGGCAAGACAATACTTATTAATTTAATTTAACAGCAAAACCTGAAAGCACTGCTGATATTAGGAACTGTCTGGGACCTGTTGGGTGTACTTTGTGTCTGTGATTGCAGTGGTAATTTTAGGTTGCTGAGCAATATTTATTAAATCGTTCTTAATATTCCTGGCTGCCAATTTGTGTGTGTGATTAGAATTGCAATCCTTTGCATGTTTTTTGGACATTTATATAATATAAAAGACTTCAGAGGAATAGACCTGGCCTTGAACAGCTGTTTTGTAGCATGCCTCTAATTGTGTATCTCCTTGCTTTAGCTCCAGGATGTGTTCTTCCTGCTGTTGCCAAAAATCTTGAGATGAGTTAGGGTTTTCCTGAGAGTGTTGATGTTTGCACTTATTCCGCATTTGTACCAAATGGTGAACAATTTATCAGAGAATCATAGAATGTCTTGAGCTAGAAGGGAGCCACAGTTGGAAAGGATCATTGATTCCAGCTCCTGGCTCCACTCAGGAGCACCCAAAAATCAGACCATGCATCTGAGAGCATTGTTCAAATGCTCCTTGAACTCCAGAAAGCTTGGTGCCTTGAGTTTAGACTGCTCCGTTTCAGAATGCATGAACCCTCCCTGTTACCAGCATTTCCAGTATATCAGTCAGTGCTCAAGGGCAGCAGACTGTGGGAGTAGCAGTTTAAGAGGTTATTATTAGTTTGGATGTTTCTTTGAGGGTTGAAAAGTAAAACAACAAAGGAGGTGGCTACAATTCTCTTGACATTTTATTGACAAAAGTGGTAGAATTATTTCCTTTCTATATCTGATGTTTTCTGCATTTTCAATGGGTGGTTTGGGTTAGTGTTTCAGCAGTTGGCATTCATATAGATAGGAATTTTCATAAAATTGAGCTTCTGCTCCTTATTGGGATGAGACAAGTGAATGTACTTCTTGCAACTCTCCTTCAGAGGCTTTCTACCCTGGACTTCCTTTTAACCCTGCAGTTTCTCTCACTGTGTAGGTAAACCTACAAGGCCTCTCTTGACATAATAAAGTGTGAGAAGTCTAGTATAAAAAAATTTAAATATTACAAGTATAAAACAAGCTAAAGAAATTTTAAGTAGTTGGGGAAAAAAAAAAAAAAAAAAAAAGCACCCAAAATAAAACCTATTCTAGGAGTGGATCAGTGAAATTAAAGACTTTCTGATTCATGCATTAATTCCCCATTGAATATGCACATAGAGTGGAGGTATATATATATAAAGGAAATTGTTGCCAAATTAACCTTTTCTCCCAATTTCAATTCTTGCAATCTAACCACAGTGTCTGCATAGCAACATATATAGTTCCACAGAACAGTTATTCAGCTGGAAGAAACATTAATCTTTGAGTATAAGATTGTTCAGTTTGCATCCTGTTATGGATTATTTAGTGCTTTTCATGTACTATAGCTCAAAGTGTTTTACTAAGCAATGAATTATAGTAGAGATGTGCTGTGAATGCAGAACTCACCAGAGCTACAGCTACAAATGCATTAAAGAGTTATTTTTTGAGTCTGAATGTTGTCACTTGCACCTATACAGATGATGGATAGGGATGAGTCCTTTGCAAAATAGATGTTTGCTTTTATAGACTAACCAGAAAATATGAATCCAAGAGTAATATTTGCCAGCAGGAAAGCTGTCTTAGAGATAAAGGCTTTTTGCCATCCCATAAAAAACACAGCAGAATATGTACGAAAACTGCAACCAGGAAAAATATTAGTAAATATGAAGCAGTATTCTACTGTTTTATTAGTTTATTTATTTTTTATTTCACCAGCAGCTGGAAGCTCAAAAAATAATCAGACACGCATTTTCTTAGGAACTGCAGAAGTCCGTGACCAAAGACAATTCACAGAAGTCAAGGTAGACCACATCCTAAGCCTTTCCCTCATCCACTAAGCGCGTCACTTTGTCATAGAAGGAGATCAGGTTTGTCAAGCAGGACCTGCCTTTCATAAACCCATGCTGACTGGGCCTGATCATTCTTCCCAGAAGAGCTTGCGGTCTGGATAGATAAAACAGAAAAAGGTTGGTGGTGGCAACTGAAAGATGAGGATTTATGTATGAAAGCCATTGAGTTGCAGTTGCATAAAAAAAAATAAATAAATACCCAGAAACTGAATGACAAATGTATTTTTAGCCTTTCAGTCATGGGGTTATATTAATTTGCTTCATCATCCTTCACTGGAAAGTCAGGAGAGTTCTTGCATCCAGTGATACTTTCTTGGCTGCTCTGAGGTGACTGTATTCACCGCTGTGACTTGACCTTTTTTGATCATTTGCCCACATCCTCAGTCATTTACAGATTGGAGTAGTTTGCACAAGCTCTTTGATATTTGAATCTTGAAGTTTCTTGTTCCTGGTGCAGTACCTTAAGCCCTCCTACCTTTCATGCAAATCCCTTGTCTATTGCTATATTTAATGAGGCATATAAGAAGATGAAGAGTCAGAGTGCAATTTGAAAAGATCAGAGAATGTTATATCTACTGTGCTGGTTTTCAAGCTTGTTTGCTCTAGGTCTCATCCTTCTGTAGCACAACAGTATGAAAGCAGCAGTCTATAACAGCGGGAATAAAAAAAAAAGGTGTCTTGAAAATGAAGGATGACAATACACTGAGTATCTTCAATCACTTGTTAAAGTATTATAACATTTGTTAATAGATCCCTTGGGCAAAGTATCTTCACCACTTGCTACTTGTACCGGCTATCACAGAAATAAAATGAATCTGAAAATTGATTTAAATAAGAGGAACTGAAGAATCTATTAACTTTTTTTTTTTTTTTTCCCTCGGCTTTCTGTTCTTTCCATGTTCTCTTTATTCAGTTGAGTTAGGAGGATCACCAAGATCAAGTTTTAATAATTTCAAGCACCAGTATTTTTCTTATTGTAGAAGAGCAGAACCCCTTTTTTTCTTTGTATCTCACGCTGATGTATATGCTATTGTTAAACAAGTACAATTTGATAAATAGAATAGTTTGATGTGATGTCTATAGCAGAAAAGTATGAGGTCTTTCCCTTTTTGAAGAGATGCATTTTGGTCTGGTTCACCTACTTCCAAAGTATCAGTCTTTAAAGTCCCACTACAGGATGGTCCAGTGCCTTATTTTTTGGACTACAATGCTAAGATTTATTGTTTAAAGATGGATCTTGTTTTGTTTTGTCTAATTTTTACATCTATGAATAAAGGTCAAAGGATACATCTCCTTCACGCACTGAGTAAAGTTAGATTTTTCTGTCATTGTTAGACTGTATTTCAGTCTCTCTACCCATAACTCTTGAGTTTGAAGCCTCATTTAAACAGCCATTAAACTCTTTATTTAAGCTAGCTTTTGTATTTTAAGAAGTGGATAATCTAAATGTTGTGCTTTGAAACACAGGAATAAATACTTCCAATGGATGAAACAGGCCAGACATATTTCTTTCAAAATCTTTTCAGTGTTATTGTCTACCACCAATGGAAGTCAACTGCAATGCCCTACATAATCTTCATGTAAAGTCATTTATATATTTTTTTTCCTGTGATTTTGTTTCTTTTCCTTTTTGGGTTTATTAGCCTCCCTGTTCTTTGTTGTGGATTGATTTGTTCTTACTACAAGCATAATAGTGCATTATTATTAAAAAATAAAATAAAATAAAAATCAATGGCCTGTTAACATGAGGTCTTCCTCCAGTGTAAGAGGACTATTTTTTATAAGAGAAGATTGACTATAAGTTAAAATAACAAGATCTGTGTTCTGCCTCTTGCTCAGTAACAGCTTCTTCACTGCCCCTGAGTGACTCACTTAAACTCTTTCTTCTCTGAAAATTGTGGGTACTAATGAATCGAATACTTCAGTATCTCATAGGGTGCTGGAAAACCAAACTTCTGTGGGATAATCCACGATGAGAAGGCAGTAGGGCAAAGCAAAGATACATTACGTTACTAGTCATATTTTGAAAGCAAATGTTATAACAAGTAGCATAAAAATTGCATCTGTTTCAGGGAAATGTACCTTCCAATTAGCTAATAACAAATAACATCCATTATATGCTGTCAGGAGGGAAGAAGAAAAATGTCAAATATATCATGCTTTGTCATGAACTTTTGACTTCTTGATACATACAGACAGTGCTCCAGCTCTCAGACTGCTTTGGTGTCCCTCACAGGACCTGCTCCAGTATGTGAATGTCTGTCACATACAGTGGAGCCCCAGCCAGCGCGTACACCTGCATTCCAGCTGCAGCCTCAAGAGTGCTGAAAAAGCTACTACCTCTTCCATGCATATTTTCTCTCTTTAAAAACAGTGAAGAAGCCTTAAACAGTTTTGGAGTGGAGCTATTTTAGTTTATCATTTTTTTGCCCTAGAGATCCTACACTGTGGGCAGGAATCCTTAGAGTTTTCTGTGTAGAAAACTCAGGGCAGGATTTGTTGCCATTAACTGTTATGGACCAGACTCTCTGTGGAGCAATTTTATTCATATTCTTGTGGTTAGTGTTCAGTGTGCTGATGTATTGGTTGCCACAGTAATGAAAATGTCTGAGTATTCTCTGTTGCATAACTTTTATTATTGTCAAGAAGATTAGAGAGCCAGCTAACACAGACAAGTTCAGAGTCTGGCATGGCAGGGGGGATGGAGTGCTATCTAGCTCCACCTAGCATTTTTATAGGAAAAGTAGTTTGAGAGAAGTCACCTATAAAATAAATTAAATTGCTTGGCACTGATAAATACTATGGCAATTATGTAGAAGTGATAACAAATGGGAAATTGTAAAAGTTCATTTACTGAAATGCGTAAGTATTCTAACCAACAAAGTGATTAAGACCCCGTGTGTCATTACTGTAACGCGTCTCAGTGGTACAAAGCAGCAGGGTGATATTCCAGCATTAGATGTGCCTACACACACATTGAGTACTGCCTAATGAAACAAAGTCTATTTCTTTGCAACTTGTCAAGCAGCCACATAAAATGTGAAACTAATCTAACAAGTTATGTTTTCTTTTTGATCAGCCAGCACAGATAATTTTAAAATCTTCACATTTGTATAAGTAAGGCTGTATTCACCTCAGCTGTATGGCTAAAATTCTTATTTCTCTGGTTATTTTGTAGTTTAGTAGAAAAGCTGTTTTCATGGAAGGGGCAGCAATCTGTTCTTAAAGTACATAAGCAATCTCTTATACTTGACTAACATTTAAAGCTGTCTTATGGAATCTGTTTCTTGCCTTGCTCTTAGCCATTTGAACTTTCCTGTTGTCAGTAAAATCTATAAAAAATGACAAGGAGATGCTGGTTTGTACACAAGTGAACTCTGAGCTCTTCTAAGACAGTGGTCACAAGCAAAACCTGAACATCTCTGAATCATTATTATCATTATTATTATTTCAGAAAGCAACAATGTTTGACCATTAAGTGCACTTCTTGATGTTTAGCTAATCCTGTAAGATTCCTAAAATGAATAATCATTCCTGAAGTACTGAAAAATTGCCCTAGTACAGTGTGGAAGACAGGGTGCTTCTTAAGTTTCATAATTTTCTACCCATCAGTATATTTTGGAGAGCGGACTGTTCAAATAGATCAGTTGTAGCTGCTGTTTGGCAGTACCTTTCATATAAACAATGTTCAATGCTTCATCCGTGGTAAGCATCCAAACTGTGGTTTCCAGATATAGAGACTGCTAAAACAGTCCTGAAGGTAAAAGCATGCTGAGTCCTGGCTTCACCTTTGAACCACAGTAGAGTGTTTTTTGTTATTCAATAGAATACAGAAATGTGAATAAAATATTTTTTTGTTGTTTATCTGCATTTGTCTGTAATGTACTAACTGCATTTTTATATCATTTAAATTTAATGCACTTTTTTGGAGATGATCTAGAATGAATTTTTTAATTATCCCCATGTTTACTTGATTAGATAGAATAACTAAGACATCAATCCAGGGAACAGGTTCTCTTTGAATGCCTAAAAGAGCATTGCATTGATGTTTTAGGTCAAATTAAAGACTTTCTTATATATTTGTAAGAAATTGCTATCAAGCTGCATGACATGTCCTCTGATTCTCAATAGTTTAGAAGGTGATATCCAGTAGTAAATATATTCAGAGACCTCAGGAGCTAGATATATAGTCATAGAATGGTTTGTGTTGGAAGGGACCTTAAAGATCCTCTAGTTCCGCCCCCCTGCCATGGGCAGGGATGTCTCTCACTAGATCAAGCTACCTGACCTTGAACATTTTCATGGGGTGGGACATCCACAATTTCTGTAGGCAATTTGTTCCAGTGACTCACCACCCTCATAGTGAAGAATTTCTTCCTTATGTCTAATCTAAATTTACTCTCATGTAAAAACCATTACCCCTTGTCCTTACCCATTGTACAAGAGCACTCCATACCCTTGTAAAAAAATCTCTCTCCATCTTTATCATAAGCCCCCTTTAAATATTTGAAAGTTGCAATAAGGTTTCTCAGAAACCTTCCAGCCTTTTCTTCTCCAGGCTGAACATTCCCAGCTCTCTCAGCCTTTCTTCATAGGAGAGGTGCTCCATCTCTCTGATCATTCCTGTGACCAGAATAATACTGCCTTTCTGACTCTGTGGCATGCTTCATAGAAGCAGATGTCAGACTTCCTATTCTTTCAAGACTTTGCTTGGTATTTGGAATCCCTTTTATCTAAATGATCACACAACACAATAGTTAGTAGATGGTTTCCTCTGTAGAAACTACATACTGTTTTTACAAATGCGCAATCATTTTTGTTAGGTAGGCTGTAGATGACTAAGATAGTATTTAAATAGGTAAAAGTAGTTTCTTAGGTATATTGAGTTTTATTTTTAATTTTTCAACACGTATAAAGCAGCACTGTTATGTTTAGAACAACTTAATTTAAGACTGAAGTAATGTATTCATATATATTCATCACATATCTTAAATGATTTTTTCCCTTCAAATATACAGAAAATCTTAATGTAAAACTCACATGTCTATTCAGCTTGTGTTAAAATCCCTGTTTAGTCTGAAGTGCCAGGATTTCACAATGAGCCTTACTGAGCCTTCCTTTCTGGCAGTGTCATCTGAGGATGCGGTTAACCTAGTGTCACTTTGAGTGCTCCTTGAGTGCCGCTAACAGGCACTGGCAGCATGCTTGCAGGATGTGATGCCTTCTGCCTTCACACCTAGACAAATGCTGCTAGTGTTTTGTGTAAAATGTTGAGCATGCACTATGAAAGAAAACCCTACAAATAATGGATCTTTCAAAGTCTTTCCACTGTGTAATATTGTTTGTCCTTCAAAACATACTGCATGTTGTTAGTGCTTCTCTGGGTCTCGTGTTGCTCTGCTGTGCAGAGGGCTCCACAGGTGTAAAAGCTGATAGATATCGGAAAGTAGGTTGGTATTTTTGAAACAGGAGATATGCCAGTAGCAGGAAGGATGCCTCAGTGAAATTTGGAAGATCCAACTGTATTTTACTAGAAGGAAAAAAAAAGCAAATATTTTATTCTATTGGTTGTCAGTTACCAGGCACTTATTAAAAGGCCAGCAAGGGTAAAGACAAGAACCTCCCATTCAAACAGATAAAAAAAATTCTCTTTTAATTTGTTTTATATTATTAATTATCCTTTTCATATTTTGTGTTCATGATGAAGAAATAAAATGAATGGAATATTGCCATTCATAGCTCCTATTTTTTTCAAAATCAGATATTTTATTTTCTTCATGTGTCATGTTACTTGCGATGACACTTGCAATCCTTGTAACCTTTGTGCGTCTTTTTCATCTTCTATCTGAAAGATGGTTTCTTGTTTCAAAGCAAAATTAGGCAGTCAGTTCTGAAAAGCATAAGCAAACACCAAACAGAACAAAACTTTAGCTCTTTCAAAGACCTGTGTTGGCACCCATGGAAAGTTGTGCAGCACAGATGACTAAGACAGTAAGGCTAGGAGAGAGATAATACAAAAAATATATGCAGAAGTTAAACCAGAAGTGATGTAGGATGATGAAAAAAAAATATTTAAGAATATATTTTTTTTCCCTTCCTTTAATTCCTTTAAGGAAATTCCTTTAAGCGTTAATCCCAGTGTAGATCTGTAAACAAAAACTGCTTGTTCAGGTATTGCTCTACCTTATTAATTGTATATATATAGACATACATATATATAATCAAGATAACTGATATTATTTCTATTGTGTAGGTGTTGTATCTAGTTTAAAATATAATACTTTATCAGGACTGACTCCCACCCATAGTTTGGTGTGATGGCTAGGTCAGGCTATGCAATCTCTTGTTCAGGTGTGAATATGTTATTGTATATGGGAAATTGTTAGTCCTGAGCAAGAAATGCAACAGGTTTGCTGCTTGCATACTAGCAACTTTGAATTTGGAAATGGATATATAATTCTGCCAGTCTTCATTGTAGTACTGTTTGCCCAGTGCAACAAGAGCCTTTGCACAAAAGCAGCGAGAGCTGGTTAGATTGCTACACAATGGGAAGCTTGTCAACCTGAATGGGTGGCAGGCTTTAACAGTGGTCAGCAAGGGCCTGGCTTATAGATCCATTTTTTTTATAGATGTTATCTGATAACCCTTGTTATCAACAGCAGCTCGAGAGGATGTGCTGGTTGTTACAGTCCAAATTGTCAAAGCCCTGAGAAAGGACAAAATACACTCACAATTATCCTAACAAAGCAGATTCAGTTCAGAACACCTCAGGCGGAAGCCAGTTTCTGTTATGGACAAATATTTCATCATCAGGTATGCAGGTAGTTTGTTGTACTGCCACCTCTGTATTGATTTTGTAGTATTCTTTAATATCAGGTATGTCAGGTTTGCTTTTGCACAGCTGTGTTTCTACACACAGTCATCACAAGCCCCAGTTTAAATATATGAGGACAGGATAAAATATCAAAATAATGGAACTGAACTGAACTATAAGAACAGACAAGTTTTTCTGTTAAAAACAAGCAAGCAAACAAACAAGCAAACAAAAACAACCTATATGTTGTGAATTTATTTCCATGTTTACATCATTAATAAAGCAGTTATAATCCTCCAAACTGAATTATTAAAGGTTTTTTATGGCCATGCTTAGACAATTTAAGCAAAACTTAACTGATGAAAAGATTTATTGAGCAAAACAGAACACTGGAACTATGATACACATATCCTGGCTAATTAAGTAATTTGACTAGAAAATATTTATTTTTCTGTAGTAATAAAAAAAACTTTATTTTTTATTTTTTTAACAGAAAATATACATTTCAGGAATGTCAGCAATACAATCCTCTTTTATATATATATATATAAAACAAAAACAAAAAACAAACAAACAAACAAAAAAACACAACCTGTTCCTTTTAAACAAAACCAATTTGTTAAACAAAATTATAATTATGGTTCCAAAATCCCAGTAAGAAAAATCTTTGGTATTTGTACATTTCTAATAAAACATTTATTGTACCTCTCTAAAAGGGGGAAAAGAAAAAGTGTCAATAATAAATATACATAAGAAATGCATATCTAAAAATGCATTAGAAAAATTCAGGTTAAAGACAATAAAAGTAGTATCAATTTCTTCTCTCTCTTTCTCTTTTATTTATTTATTTATTTATTTTTTCTTTAAGCAAAGAATGAGTTATAGTATATTCTAGAAACTGATCTTTGACTACATCCACTTCTGAAGTACTTCAGCTGTAAATTGGCTACATCTACCCCAAAATAACATTTTTCATAGGCAAATGAAGACCTTTGCATGACATGATAGCAAAACAAAACCAAAACAAACAAACAAACAACAAAAAGCAAACAAAAAAGAGAGAGAGAATGGTAAATGTTGCAAAGAAAATTAACTCAGTACTTTTCAACACCTCACAAAGAGTGTAACTGATCAAGAGGGGGTTCACAGAAAAGCAATATAAATGATCATGGAGTTTCAGGAAAAATGTCATGAATGAAAGATGAAAAATTCTGAGATTTATTTTTTTAGAATACAATTAGTAATAAATGTATGTTGGGATTGAATACATGTATGTGAATAATGTGAATAATGTGAAAAAAATATTTATTGATCTTCAGAATTTTAATCTTAATTATTTTCAACATTTTTCAAAGGCTGTGAAGTTGTACACCTCAAGGGTTATACTCATCTCTACTTTTAGAAATAGATATTGATCAAATGTAGAGAGTAAATTACCCCATGTAAGTGTGATATGGCATTCTTACACCTTTTTCTGAAGCATCTGCTACAGTTAGGAATACAACAGATCCAACCACAAATCTGTGTAGACAGTGTTGAATTTCCTTCTGTTTTTAATAAGCTCAGATAAATCACTGGCTCAATGCTGTGTCCAAACCAAAACTATCAATCTGTGAACAGCTTTCAGCATCTACACTTTTGCATCCCCTGCCCGTAAAAATAAATCTGTTCAGATAGATAATTTTAGTTTCAGTTTTCCTGTTTCATCTCTAAGGAATTCATCTTGCTGTCTTGGAACCTTACAGTACCAAAGGAACCCATTAGAAACTAGCTGTATATTTATTTATTTATTAACTTACTTAATAACTTACCATCCACTAGAAATACAGCAATGGTTGTGAGTGTTTTGAAGACTTTATTACTCTTCATATTAAATTCCTCAGCAGTGAGATCAGTGGGTATTTTCATTTTAACTTGTGTTGTAAAATGTCTTGCATGCTTTGTAGGAAATTATATAGTTGTTCTTTAAAACAATTTAGAAAAAAAAAAAAAAAAAAGAAACTCTCAAGTTTTCTCATTTTCAAGTTGACATTTTACCCTTGGTCACATGCTGGGGACTAGATTGGCAAAAGCAAGTGAAGAGTTAAGGTCCGTCTGTCCCAAGGAAGGTCATGGAACTGATCATCTCAAGTGCCATCAAGCAGCTCACAGAGGACAACCAGGTGATCAGGCCCAGTCTACAAGGGCTGTTTCCTACAGCCTTTTCCTAGAAAAAAAAAATAATAAAAATAATAATAATAAAAAAGGCTACTCATGGCTTGGATGGGGGTACTGTTCTCTGGGTAAGGAACTGACTGAGTGACCAGGCCCTAGAAGTTGTGGTGACCAGGCCCCAAAAGTTGTGGTGAATGGAGTTATATCCAGTTGGCAACTGATCACAAGTGGTACCCCCCAGAGCCCAGTATCAGGGCCACTTCTCTTTAGTATCTTTTATAATGATATCTTAAAAAGAACTAGCCCCAGTACTGAGGTCTGGATGAGACTATTGAGTGCACTTTCTGTAAGTTTGCAGATGACAGCAAGTTGGGCAGGAGTGTTGATATGCTCAAGGGTAGGAGGGCTCTGTAGAGGGATCTAGATAGGCTACACTGATGGGTCGAGGCCAACTGTGTGAGGTTGAACCAGGACAAGGGCCAGGTCCTGCACTTGGGGCACAACAACCCCACACAGCGTGACAGGCTGGGGGAAGAGAGGCTGGGAAGCTGCCCAGTGGAAAGAGACCTGGGGGTGTTTGTCGATAACCAGCTGAACATGAGCCAACAGTGTGCTCAGCTGGCCAAGAAGGCCAACAGTATCCTGGCTTATATTAAAAGTACTGTGGCCAGCAGGACTAGGACAGTGATGTCCCCCTGTACTCAGCTCTTGTGAGGCTGAACCTTGAGTACTGTGTTCAGTTTGGGGCCCCTATCTACAAAAAGGACATTGAGGTGCTGGAGCACGTCCAGAGAAGGGCAATGAAAAACCACATGATGAGGTTAGAGAACAAGTGGCTGTGGAGTGGCTGAGGGATCTGGGATTTTTTTGCCTGGAGAAAAGGAGGCTCAGGGGAGACCTCATTGCTCTCTACAACTACCTTAGAGGAGGCTAGAGTGAGCTGGGTGTCAGTCTCTTCTCCCAAGAAACAAGCAATAGAACAAGAGGAAATAACCTCAGGCTGCACTGAGGAGGTTTAGGTTGGATAATAGGAAAAAAATTCGTGAGGATCTTAGAGGTCTTTTCCAACCTAAATAATTCAATGCTTCTACTGGACAGAAAATTGACTTTTCAGGCTTCCTATCCTTAGACACTTATGATTCTTATGATCCCACTTACATACATCATTTCTAAAGTGTTTTAGCTCCCCTCTGTGTCAGTGGAAACAGAGAAGGGCAATTCCAGGTTGAAACTCAGATCTTACTGATTTGCCTGTTGAACTTACCTCTTGCTTCTGTTGACTGTAGAGACAGATTGCAATAGTTATGGTGTGATTCAGTTCACCTAATTTTAGATATATTTGTACATTTGTAGAGTGTGGTTTATGTGACATACACTAAACAGCTGCTTTAGGATGAGATGAATCATGTCTTAAAATGTTCATTTCTCCCCAATTACTGTGAGGGAAGTCTGTATAACTACCTCATAAGTAAATGTCTCCATTTTTTATGTGGGAGAATAATTAGGCCATCAGCAATTCTGTGATGAGGGATTTATTCTAAATTCCTTTTGTAAAGGCTGCTCCACTTGGCCTAAACAATTAAGATACACTAGCTAAAAGAAAGTACATTAATGAATGTTAACATCAAAAAGAAGAAGAATGTGGCTGTTGCAGTTAATTAGCTGTACAGCTGAGGAACACATGAGTTGCATCTTTTTTTTTTCCAGTAAATGCTGAAGAAAAGGTACAACAAGGACTGGAAGCCAGAACTACCACCACAGCTAAATGCCCTAAAACTAAGCATTGTACTGAATCTGTCTTCTACCCAGTAAATATTTATGCAAAATAGAAGATAGGAAGGATTGGAAGTTACATGCTGCCCCTTGTAGAATACCCTTCAGGCTTGTGTTTGGTGTAGTTGGGCTGAGTATGCTTGTTGGAAATATCATATAATAATATAAAACTTTTCATTTCATACAATGCAAATGTGCTCTGTATGGAAAAGATGAGTTCATTTTCCACCTGAGAACAAGCAGCTGATGAATAGTGATTGATGGTATACAGTACAGCAGGGAATAAGTAGGAATCCCCTAACCAAAAATAGAATTTGGCCAGACACTGGAAATAATTCCTTACTTATTACATCTTGCTGGTTTGTGACCTTTAGTTAATCTGAATGAATGGACTAATGAAGTTGCACATCAGCTTTAAATGTCGTCACTATTTATTTATGTATTTATTTTTCTTTAGCAATTGCCCCAGTTTTGGCTGGAATAGAGTTATTTTTCTTCCTTGTAGCTGGTGTGTTGCCATGTTTTGGATTTAGGATGAGAACAGTGCTGATAACACACCGATGTTTTAGCTGTTGTAGAGCAGTGCTTATACGGAGCCAAGGACTTTTCAGCTTCTTGTGCTGCCCTACCAGCGAGGAGGCTAGGCATGCACAAGGAGCTGGGAAGGGACAGAACCAGGACAGCTGATCCAGGTTGGCCCAAGGGAGGTTCCACACCATGTGGTGTCAAGGTGGACAATAAAAATGAGGGAACTGGCCAGGGAGGGCTGCTGCTGCTGGCTAGGCATCAATCAGCTGGTGGTGAACATTGTGCATCACTTGTCTTGTGTATTCTTTGTTTTTGTGGTTTTGTTTTATTTGTTTGTTTGTTTTTCCTTTTTTTTTTCTTATTAAACTATCTTCATTCCAGCCCACTTTGTTGTTGTTGTTATTATTATTATTATTATTAATAATAATAATAATAATAATAATAATAATAATAATAATAATAATAATAATAATAATAATAATAATAATAATTTTCTTCTCAAGTCTCTCCTCCATCCCACTGTGGGGGGAGTGAGCAAGCAGCTGTGTGATGCTGAGCTGTCTGCCAGGTTAAACAAACTACAACCAGTATGCCACATGAATGAGAGAGCATTCATACAGAGACATCCCTGTTGAATTTTGAATGGGATTTTTTATTGTAATAAAAATGTTCATGCTATTGCCACACAGGTCTTAAAGTAGATCCTTCCATGGGTGGAACAAACCAAACAACAATAAGGGAACCTAGGGATCAAAGGTAGCACTGAAGATGAAGCTAGAACTTTCAGATTCTTTCATAACTGAAAATGCAAATTTAAAGAGATATATTTGTATTTTTATTTACTAGTTTTTTTGTTGTTGTTAAAAATGCAGAATTATGCTAATAATCTAATTTATTTTCAAAAGGAATTTCAATTTATTGTGCTTCAGAGTGTGAAGTATGGAATCAGTATTTAGTAGGCATCAGTGCAATTTAGACAGATATTATGCTCAAAGTCAGTAAATCTTTGCTGCACTTTTCTTTGAATCATCTAAATTAGCAAGAGCCAAGTATTCTATGGACTAAGCGGACCCCAAGAAAACCCCCATTTTATTATTTCTGAAAAAAATTCTTTATTTTTGTTTTATTTTTTTGTTTCATTTTTATTAAATAAACCTGCAGTAGTATAAACCCTCAAAAAAAAAAAAAAAAAAAAAAAAGATTGCTCTTTAGAGTGCCTTGGTAGAACAACTTCTATTTAGAGCTTCTATTTAGATTCTATATATCTTATATAAAAATAAAACGTAAATAAAATAGATTTCATCTAGACATGTTTGTGACTATGCTCATTTTCTCTTTTTAGCAGGAATCATTGTGATTATGTACAGTAAACAATAAACTAAAGCAGTAGATGCAGAGGTGTGAGAGATATGTTTGTATTTCTTGTTTGGGAATGTATTTGCCCACAGTAGATGCCCTATAACTTCTGAATGTACAAACTGCTTTAATTCTTGTTAAATCACAGTCTTGAGATCATTATGCTTTGTCCCAAGAGCGCATCTTTGTCATTGTCCTGTTCAAAGGTCAAGGGCTAAGTCAGACCCACAGATAGCTCTCAGTAGATGAGCTGAATGATGAGTTTTGAAGCTTCAAGCTGCTCACATACATCTGCGTGCATTGGTGAGACTGCAAGGGCTTTTCTGTCCTTAGCATGAGGCTCTCTGGCCTGGACACACAACTGTCAGCACACAGCACATGCCGAGCTTTATTCTCCCGAAGCCCTTTGATCTCACTTTGCGTAATAGAACACAGAAAAATGGGTCTTCACATGTTGGCACTAACTGTAGATTTCATAGATCTTTGTAGCCATAGTTTATATAGCTTACATATGATAACCATAGCCATCACTGAGGCATCGTATCATGCTAGGGAGAGTTATGAGAGTTATGAAATTGTAACAAAAAAAAAAAAAAAAAAAATTTTTGATTGCTTAAGGACCTATTAGGGCAAACATTTAAGTGTTCATAACACAAACCATATAACTTACTGAGCCATACTGAAAGACACCATTGGCTGTCCAGTGGGTTTTAACTATGCTCAGTTTTACTGCCTTGTGAAAAAGTACTTTGTAGGACTCCCTCTTCTGCACTGCAGAAAAATGAATTTTTTTCACACTAAACATACTTTATTCCAATGAAAATTTAGAAAATATGAAGCTGATTTAATTTAATTCAAGTTAAGTGCCTCTTAATAATACAACTATACATTATTTGGATTGATCTGAACATTTGGTGTGTGCATCTAGTAGAGTAGTTTTAATTTATTTTTTCTGTCTAAATGCAATGACAAATTAGAGGACACGTGAGTCAACAGTGTGCAACAAGAGTATCCAGTTGTCAAATCAAATTTATCATTTGTGTTAGCAGACTTGTTAAAGTACAAATAATTGGCTAACATTGGACTTCAGAGAATTTCACCAAAATCGTATTTACAAAACAGAGCAAAAATAAGCTGCCATTCTATTTTATTATAACATTAGTTCCTCCAGTAGTGTAGTCTTATGTGAGTTTCTGTGTTGGTGAGAATCCTTGTACACACTATTGCTTTCTAAATGAGTCTATGAGTAACAAACAAAATACTGTACATGTGTTCAATCGTTTTAAAGTGTGCTTTTTCCAAGAGAAATATGGCTCTCTAAAATGTCTCTTGGGACTTCACAATAGCTCAGATATATTCATTCAAGATTGTGCTGTTGTTCAGGTTCCTGATACCAAGCCAATAAATAACAATAAATAATTAGAATAATAACAACAAAAAACATTTAGGTAAAGAGATATTAAAATAGACTGAACCTACTATTTTGCACTGGAACACCTGCCATTTCTGGTCTGTGCAATAATTGTTGCTTCACCATTTAAAAGTGGTTGTTCCCAGTATAGATGCAGATGTAAATCCAATCTGCTTCTGGGAAGACAGCAAAGAGCTGTTCCTGTGGGTGAAACCTCTTCTTGGACAAATTTTCTGTCACAGGCACAGCATCCTTGTAGAATTGCATGGCCCTTGGCGGTGGCTGGTGAAGGAGGAAATGGGAGGGTCTTTGCAACATCTGAACTGATTTCAGTTTATTAGCTGTAATACTCAGTCTTCAGAGTTGGCTCTTATTTTCACCCTTGAAGTGGTTTTACTCAGAGATGCAGATAAAACTGAAACTATCTCTTGAGAAAAACTAAAAGACTGCCATCCAGAACTGTGAATAAACTACTTAGCCAATATCAGCTTTTTAAATTTTCTGAGCAGCTGCTTAGATCTACAGTAATTACATACCTCTACAAAAGACTGCTGCTTCAATATGTTGTAAGGGGGAGTCTAAATTCAGTTCATTTACCATCAATGGCTATTCCACAGCTGAGATACTAAGCCATCCCTTGTCTTTGTGTCTCTGTTTAATGTATAATTATGGCTTTGTAATTGCATTTTAAAACCACCTGGTTTTTAATTCTACGTGCTCCTTCTAGGTACATTTTCTTCATGAACAAGATGAATGAGGATTTTTATTCTAACATTTTTGCAAATAGGTCATGTTATTTGCTTTTAAGCTACAAAATTTGTTTTAAAAGATAAAAAAAAAAAAAAAAAAAAAAAAAAAAAAGATCAAGCATTAAAAATATCCAATTCAGAGGAAAGAAATCACAAATTCCAACTTTCAGATGGCAGCCCACCCAGTGATTAAAAATCATGACTAAAAATCTCAGCTTGAAAATTATCTCTTTCTACACAATTTACTGTCACCAAGAATATTTGCATAAAGTTTCTTAAGTCTTATAAAAACACTAGAATCAATCCTGACTTGATTGCTTCTGAAAATATCAGGGAAGAAGTCCTTTTGAGGGCTTCATTCTGCATTGCACATCTACAGACCCGTAGGCAGTGCCTGTATTTGCAGATTCTTATCACCTGCATACGCAGCATCTGTGCAGTTCTGCTGAATTTAGTGGAATTGTTTCTTATAAAGAGTGGACAAAGGTGTTGTCCTGGATGCAAATGGCCCATTGTGTGAGTGTATGGATCTTTGTGCTAGAATTCAAATGAACCCTTTCTATGTCTTCACTAGCTTTTGAAGACAAAATATTGTCAGCAGAAGATGTCTGCTGACAGTGCCTCTGAGGAGTGATGAATCCTCTTGAGTGGACCTTTCTTCCAGGATCAGTGATTGGTACAAATTTGAGCAGGCAGCAGGATTAGGAACTTTGCTGCTATTATCAGTGATAAAACAATGGTGAGGAAAGTCTGTTGCTATTTTGTTGGGAAGCATTTAGTTGTGGAAATGGAGCACTGGAATACAATTAGCCTGTTGGTGATGTGCTGGGGACAGGAGAAGGAAGGGGAGTAGCTCATAAGCAGCTGGTTGAAGATGAAGGACTTACAGATGCAACATGATAAGCAACTGAAAAATCTCAATGAGCCTGTATTCCTTTTGCAAGAGCAAGCTTGATTAGACATGTTTAGAATCAGATTCAATAAAGGTTTTAAGTACTTGCAGGTTAAGAACAGTCTTGACAATTCTGGCCACTGTTTCCAAGAGGGGAATCTGAAGACGACCATTGAGCAACCAAATTCTCTCTGTGGAAGGAGAGCTATTTCAAGCAGCTGTTGTTTTAATCTCTGAAATGTGACAGATGAAGGCACACTAGGTACACCTAATCAAGGGATTTTTCATTCTCTACCTAATTTCTAGACCCAAATGTGTTTTAGTTAGGATCTCAGGTTTCTCCTGCTCAGCCATGGCCACATTGGGCATGAACCCAATGTGTACATCTGAGAAATTTTCAAAGCATAAATCAAATGATTCCAAGGTTTAGGGTGTTGCTTTGCTTTGGAAATCTCAGTTTTACTTTTTTTTTTTTTTTTTTTTGTGCCTGAAGGGTACCACACTGAACCATATTTCAATGCTTTTCATTGGACTGGGTTCAAAGCATGTAATGTAGTTACCAAGGGAATAAGAACCAGTGCATAGTTCACTGAAGTTCTTCTGTAGTGTGGAATACAGTGTGAGTACAGTGCACTACTTACAAAAACGGATGACAGGAGAAAGGTCAAGTAATGTTAGCATGAATCAGCTAGACGTGGATATGATGTCCATATATTTAGCTTTTTTTACAGGAGTCTGCATTTTAAGCATTAATGTGTTGTTTTACATTTTTCTGGCTGGCTGGCTCAGAAATTCCTGTTTTGGCAACTTAAGAAAGATCTTTTATTTGTTATTGTTTTGTTATTTTGCTTCAGAAATAAAGATTTTTTTTAATGAGGCATTCAGTTTAAGATGTTTCACAAAGCAGGTATGCTGTGAACGAAAGGATTATAACGTATCTAAACCACTGGACAATGTTATGCTGTGTGACCATAAATGGTTCAAATCTGAGGATAGGGCTTTTGTGAGAGTTTGACTATTCATAAAGTAGAAAGCAACAAATCAGCCAACCATTTTAGTAATCCTTCAACAAGTTATTTTCTCTGTGCTGATACGTACAGTAATCTTAATAGGTCTTCCTGGTGCAACAGACCATGAACTGAAGTTCATAATATTAACTTGTACTGTGTCATCTAAATCACCATACTCCTGCCAGAAGCATAGTGCAAAAATAGTTTCGCAGTAAAAGACAAAGAACAATGGTTGAGTCATACATGGGTCACTACAGAAACATTTGAAAAAAAAAAAGTGTTTCCAACTAATGGTTGTTGTGCAGAACCTCGATTTAAAGTCATTCTTTCTGTCAGAAACTTCTGTAGAAAAATAACAGGATATAAGTTTTGCACAAATGTTAGAAGTTAAGGAACTGGAAAGATGACTTACCAGAATTCATGCATATTTTATTTCTTTTTATAGCTCACTTTCTGCTCCTCCAAAACAGCTTCAAATAGATTCTCCAGTGACCCCTGAGTCTTTACTCTAAAGATGATTTTTTACATTGTTTTTGATAGGATAAAGTGCATCTATATGTCTGCTTTATTCAGTGTTCTTAGTGCGCTCAGGAAAATGGCACTTCTGTTGACAGACATACTTTTTTTTTTTTTTTTCTTAAAATTTCTTCAGATAAAACATTTGGTAGACTAATCCAGGCACATCAGATTTATGATCAAATTCTGATTTCAGTCACTCTGCTGGCACAGAGAGATTTAACATTTCAGTAGATGACTGAAAAGAATGACTTCAAAGATCTCAGTTTCTGTGTCACTTCATCTCTGTTGTGTCCCAAGTTCTGAATCCTGTATGGAGTCAAACTGATATCCTCAGGACAACACAAGAAAAAACAAACAAAAAAAAAACAAACACATTCAGAGTGCAACACCTTATTCATTTTCTATCTCTTATTCTAAAACCAAATTTAAAATGAATTTTTATGACATTTTGGCAAATTTCGGTTGATAGGTTGGTTAGGCACCTGTCCCATCATGAAATCTAATTAGGAATTATGCCTTTTTTTTTTTTTTTTTAAGAGAAAAAATCGATATCTTGGAAGGAGTGGTGAGGCTTTTGGTAAAAAGTATTGAAGTAAGAAAAAATAAATTCACTGCTGTCAGTCTTTTGAGACACTTTGGTTTCTGAATACTTGTTTCACATTTTCCTTCGTTAGCTTCACATAAAAATCTCTATTTCTATTCTTTCTTATTGCTCTTTCAAATCCCACTTCCCTGTCTGGACTTTATCCTGTCCTAAGGCATGCCTACAGCCATGTAGTGCAAACTCACCGTGCAGAACTGCACCTGTTCTAGCTCAGGCAGCAGAAGTGATATTACTGCCACACCTTCTGTTGGGCACATCAGCCTGGCTGAAAAGCAGAACTTGCAACACAAACACATCTTTGTGCTGTTGCAGCTGCATCTAGCTCAGGTCTGTTTGTACTCCACGGTACACTACAGAGGTTCTGAGTGGAATTCTCTCATTTTAAGCAGGTTAAAATTAAACATGTTAATCTTAGCCCCTCTATTGGCATTGGAAGGAAACAGGCTGTCCAAGAGAGTCATTCTCCCACCTCTGACATCTATTTTAGTACTGCATGATTGTACCCGTCTCACTGTGTTAACTGCACAAGGAGACCAAATGAGTAGTTCAGGCTGGATGTCTGACTCTCAGCAGATAGCTGAAGATGAATCAGATTTGCTCTATATTACCATTTAATTTATCCCCAGTAAGTGAAGAATGGAAGACCAGTGGGGCTGCAAAAGTCATGAATCCCTCAGCTTCAGTAGTTTCAGTTTTAATTTCCCTTTTTCAGTATCTGTAGCATTTATTCTCTGACAATTCAAAATGATATCAGGTAGGCTTTTAAAAGAATAAAAACTAAAAGAAATTGAAAGGAAGTAGTAGTGTATGGCAGTGCAAAAAGGGCAATAAAGGAAGGGCAATAAAGACCAGAACCAATGGCACAGGTTGCCCAGAGAGGCTGTGGATTTCTTGGAGTTCTTCAGGAGCCACCTGGACTTGGCCCTGGGCAAGCAGCTCTAGGTGGCCCTGTATGACCAGGGGTTGGAGCAGCTGGCCTCCATAGGGCCCTGCCAACCTCAGCCATTCTGTGATTCTGTGACTTCCATAAGAATTCTAAATAGACCAGGTGGTGCCCTGCCCTATGGCACAAAGCCAGGAGTCAGCACTCTGCTTCTGTGGCCTGATTGGTGTTTGTAACTTCAGGAGGTTAGGCATGGGTATCTTCTTTTGCATTAAGAAATACATGCCTCCAGTTTCATAAATGTCCTAAAGGAATTTTGAAGGGAACCTGAAATGTATACCCTCAGAAATAACAGTGCTGGTGGTTTTTCGCTATTAATAGAGAAGTGGAAAACGAGAGGGAACAGAAGTGGGACAAAACCAAATGGCTAAGAAGTAGAATAAAAACAAATTGATTTAGTGACATAATGAATCTTCTCTGCAATTCTCATTCCCCTGTATTATATTCAGAATTAGGAAGATTGTGAGTTATAATGCAGTTTTACTTTGGAGAAGAGAGTATGGGGAGAACCAAACCAACTGACTGGAATTGTGCTAACAACCTAACACCTCTACTTTTATATAGTTGAATATATGTGATTGCAAAATGATTGGCTTAAAGACAACCAGAGATTGTATGTCTACAGGTATTGTAAAACTCTTATTACAAAGAATACCCAAGACTTTTGTGAGTCTCATCAAAACATTTTAAAAAGCCTTTCTGTAGCGGCGCAACAGTTTTCTTTTGTTAAAGTATAGCATGCTGCGGCTGAAATTTAGTAATGTGAAAACACCACAGAGATATTTGGCTGCAAAGATATTCATGTGCAAATCACAGTTTATGAAGCAGAGTAGCAGATTATCTGTGAAATGTGATTTTATTCATTTTCTTTAGGTATGTGTAGAATTAGAATTTCCAAACAGAGTAAATTTAGCATTTGCATGGTCCAGAATGCAACTTCATAAACATGCTGTTTTTACAAATTGCTTTTAAATGGTGGTTTCAAATGCAGAGGCTGGTGAATGATCTACTCGGATAGCACCTCAGCAGGAACTTATTAGACAGCCCAGGAGGTGCATACTAAAACTGATTTCATTCTATGGAGGGGAGGACAGCATTATTCTAATTGACCTTCAGCACATAAAATACAAATACTTTTTTTGATCATCTAACATAGTTCCAGAAACAAGGGAAAGAGAACAAGATTTTATTTTAAAAGTGCAAAAATGTACTTCACTAGGTATATAGCTTTCTGGTGCTTCTAACATTTTCAAGGTAGCCTTAATATCAAAATAAAGAACTATATTGGTCTTTTTATAGGCTTTTATCACTTTTTAGATGTTCAGTCTTGCAGAGAAAAGTCATTCATACTACTGAGAGATAAGGGAAGTTCCATTGATTTTCATCACATCTCTTCAACTTCTAATGCACTCTCCTGCAGTGGACACAGTGCCCATAACCAGCTTGGCTCTGTCCCAGGCATCCTGGTTTGGATGATGGTTTTCAAAGGCCAACATCAGCTACAGCACTGCAATATGCAGAGTCTTATTTTTAAGAAGCTTACTACACATTCCACTGATGCTCTGTGTCTTCTGAGGAAAGGAAGTTGGAAAGGAATGTTTTGTTTCAAGAAAAGGAGCTTCCAAATTTTTGTCTGAAGTAATATATGATATTGTAATAAATGGAAGACTGTTACTGAATAATGATACAACTTACAATCCAAACTTAGATTCAAAAAAGTGCCAATTCAGTTGATCAGCTTAGCAGTTTTTCAGATGTGGGGAGACACATTCTGTAATTTAGAGCATAGGCTAGGAAAAGCAAAGAAACCTTATTGTTAGTGTATGCTGAGATAAATGGATTGAAAACTAAGAATTGTTATACTAGATAATAAAAGATCTTCTGTGAGCATTGACTGCTGTATCTTCCTTTTTAGAGAGACTTTTTGAAGATCTGCAGAAAAACAGATATAAAAATTAAATTATGCTCTTATTTAGACAAATTGCACGTTAAGTAGAATGTCTAATATAATTTTGTTAACCAGAGCGGTCTCTGTCTTCTACAGTATGACAAAAGGAATTCAGAAATTTCAACAAGCATTTTGTGTTCATTAGAATAATTTTCTCATTGTTTTGTTCTGCTCATCAGCAATACATATTTTCCTCTATAAGCATAGTAACTTTTGAGCTATCTACAGTTAGTGCTTTAGGAGGAAAAAATACTAACTGCAATAACATTTGCCTTAGCAAAAAGTGTCGTAAAAAGTATATCCCTAGAGTGTAAGAAGAATGTTAATGTTAGACAATTAAGCCTTCAGAACCGATGAAATGCCAGTTAAGGTTGAACGAATAGCATTAACTCTGTCCCTTGTGCACATATACATTCTGATATTACTTAATGATGTGATTGCTTACAGTTTATCACTTAATATTTTATAAAGCCACATATTTGTATTGTGCAGCTTTAGCTCTGTCTCTGTTATTAGGTATGGCTAATGCTTGCAGAAATTTTAAAAATGAAAAGGAGCTGATTTTTTGTTGGATTTCCCATTATGTATCTAATTTAAGGTGAATATGAAGTGGAGTTTATTTTGCATCAGATTTATAAAAAAAAAAATCCATTATTTGGGGATTTTAGTACCTATAAACTTTAGACACAGGTGAAAATTATAGAAATATTTAAGTAGGTGAAAATGAGAAATTTTAGAGATTTTTGTGTAGTTTTACTATGTGCAAATCCAGTTTTCATATAGGATATAATGCACTAGATGTAATTCTTACTTGATTTTGTTAATCTTTGTGTGTGTGTATGTGTGTGTGTGTGTGTGTGATGCTGAATTTTCCTAGGCCCAAATCAGCAAGAGTATTTAGACATCCACACCCTATTTTTGTGCCTGACTTTGAAATCACAGTAAATTTTTCATATATTTCCTGCGAGCATATTTTATAGTGGTCACTTGTGAGAATGACCAGTGTAACCAATGGTGTTATAAATTATTTCCTACTTTGCTTTGTAATTGTTCAACATTTTCCTTTTGCTGAATAGTTGTCTTCCATTTTGTCTTTTTTTGTGTCCTGTGACTGCCAGTTGGAAGAACATTACCATTGAAAGCCTTCTTGTTCTGATACTGAAATACTCTTAAATATACAATATTCTATAGGCAGTGTAAAAAACTAGGGGACTTTTCTGAAGAGCTGAGTGTTGATTTTAAATGGTCCTTGTAAAGAGACTTTAAACTTCCCCATTTCAGCTGTGGTGCAGTCATGGATGTTCTGTGTTGGTGAGTGAGTGGAGAGACTGTGTGCAGCTTCACTCGGTTGTTAGGTGTCATGTAGACAAATTAGGAATGAGCTGAAGGGAGTTAAAAACAGAGTAAATCTGTCCCTTTCGTTATTCAGATTAACAATAACAGGAAAAAAAAAAAAAAAGAAAGGAGAGGAGAGGAGAGGAGAGGAGAGGAGAGGAGAGGAGAGGAGAGGAGAGGAGAGGAGAGGAGAGGAGAGGAGAGGAGAGGAGAGGAGAGGAGAGGAGAGGAGAGGAGAGGAGAGGAGAGGAGAGGAGAGGAGAGGAGAGGAGAGGAGAGGAGAGGAGAGGAGAGGAGAGGAGAGGAGAGGAGAGGAGAGGAGAGGAGAGGAGAGGAGAGGAGAGGAGAGGAGAGGAGAGGAGAGGAGAGGAGAGGCTTTTTTTTTTTCTTTTTTTCTCATGTATCTATTTCAGGTATTTCACTGCTATAGAGAAATATACTCTATCCAAAGGACTAGAAACTGAAGTCAGAGACATTCAAATTAAAATTAAAGTACGATGTTTTAAGAGTAAGTCCAAATGAACTGCCAAAGAAAGAGGGGGTTCTCCATCGTTAAGCCTGTAGATCTTTATAGAAAGTGCTGTAGCAAACATAAATTAATGGGGTCACTGGCTGAAATAGTATGTCCTGCAGCATGTGGGAGTCCAGACCAAATGATCTAATATTTTTGTCTGACCTTGAACATAAAGTATTAATATATGTAATTTAAAAATAAAACTGCATGCATTTGGCCAGCTTTGAAGAGGTGTATGGTCTTTCCAAACCTGCAACCATCACATTAAAAATCTAGCATCTCAGTGTGGTGCTTTTCAATTCCCCACGTTATTTGTCTCATGTGCTTGGTTACATGTTTACAGACATACAAATTGCTCAGTGACATTTTTCTAACCCAATCATTGTTTAGGTAGCCCTTGGCAGCCTGGCTACTTTGAATCTGAAACGCTGAATAAATTCTTTATTATATCTAGTATTTTTCAGTAATATTTTTCTTTTTCGTGGTATAGCAATTGGCTGCTATCCCTAAATACAACATTTTCCCCTTGTGGTATTCTATTTTGGGCACAAATTAACACATGGATGGATAATAACAATAAAAACCTGAAAGTAGCAGTAGTATTGATTATCTCTTTGGGTACTTGTTAGGTCAAAAGATAACCTTTAAGTGTTGCCTATAGAAGAAAAGTGAAAAACAAGAGGCCTAGCATACATTAGTATAGCATGAAAAGAAAGATTTGATGACAACAGGATAAACCTAGTTGCAATGACAAATGCAGTTTATATTATTATCAAAACAACTTTAATTTATTAATGGTAGTGATTTATTCCCAGCACAAATTAATCAAATTTTGTATAATCATTATAAACTAAATTCCTCTGAACTGTTATTGAAAAAGTTGTAAATGAAATTGGAACATGATTTAGTCACTGCTTTCATCAAAACACTCAGTGAAATGTCTATATACATTATACATGGCATATTCACAGATGTTGGATGGGGAGATGTAATCTGTGGTCACTGTAAAGTTTGTTCTTCACAGTTCAGAAAGCAAATGTGGGTGCATATGCACTAGCATTCATTCTGATCAGGAATGTTCTTTTGAAGTAAATATCCCAATGGTCCCCATTTGGTCACATTTTAATTCACTCCATGGGTCAGTCTCTCTCACAGGATCTGGACTTGGTTCATTCTGGATGAGGCTCAACCAGGAAATGGCCAACGGTGTGTGATCACTCCACTCATGAGACTAGGCTAGTACAAGTACAAAATAACTCACCTAAAGTCTGGATGTTGGGTCCTCAATTGTTTTGTTCTACCACTTTGCAACCATCACACTGCACTATTTGCTAATGTAGTAGATTCTTTAGCCATTCACAAAATCATGCAGTATTAATTGTTATTTTTCAGAGGTACTAAGGCAGTATCCTCATATGTTAGTTTTCCCTTTGTTTTTCCTTGACATACAGCATTCCCTTTATTGTTGAGACATCTGCAAACAAAAAAGCCAATAACTCTACAATGACTGCTACCTTTCTGAATTAGGGTATCTGCCAGCTCTTCCTCGACAACTGAGGAATTAGTATGTCTTCTATGTGTTCCTTACGAAGAGACAGATCGTTTTTTCCTGGCACCTTTGGTCTTTTACTGATTAGGAAGATGCCTGTAGACTGTAGTACAGTAGACACTACTTTACTCAATTTTCTTTGAAATTTTTTCTCCTCCATTTGTTTTATTAAAATACTAAATATCAGAGGCCTTTGTGGAATACCTCTGAATTCACCTCATGAATAAGATCATAGCTACAGCTGAAGTCTGTCTTGAAACAGCACTCTAGCCTTTCTGATGATTTGTTCTAAGCTACAACCAGCATCATGCATTTAGAAATTTCTTGATTTGCATTTCCCTCACCTTCTCAGTTAAAACAGGAGAGTTCCTTAGCCCTAGGCACTCCCTGTCAGGAGCTCACTGTTTTGATGTAGACAGGTAGTACTGAGTCTGATTTAAATTACTCAGGCTAGCTTACTGAGATCATTAATACAAGTGTGAATACATATTTTTTTCTTCAGGATTCTTCATGTATCTATATGTCCAACATGTTTCAGCTGAAGCCTAACTCTTTGCCAAACTTCTAATATATAAAAGGTCAATAGGTAGGACATGCTGTCTATTAATATTGATCCCCAGACCACATCATCTTTTCAGATACCCACACAGTTTTTGAAGACTTCAAATAGTGTAAGTCCAATACAGTCTTTCAGTTCTTTTATCATACAAATTAGTCTACTTTTCTTGTGGTATCAATTGGCAACTCAAGGAGCTTTCCGAAAGCAGTCTTAACATTCAAAGTAAAAGTTTAGCATGTTTCTCTATGCAGTCTGGAGGAATTCCTGAAACAAAAACTCTTTATTAAAGTACAGGAATTGGTATAGTTTATTTACTGCATTCACTATGTGTAGAAAATAATTGTTTCTCCCTGTGTTATGATCCCTCCTTTTCTATACTCCTAAAGCAACACAGAGATTTGCAGAGTCCTTTAATCTAACCCTCTGGGTTCATCTCCACTATCTCTGCTCTGACTCCTAGTACTCCAAAAACTGACTGCAGACCCGCTTTGGTATAAGCTTTATTAGAGCTTAATAGCGTAGGATTACAATCCAACTTGTACCCTAGAATTGTTCTGCGTACAAGACACAAGTCCACCACTGTGTATTCCAGAAGGCCTCACAGTAGCATTTTACAATGTATAAAGGCAAAACAATTTAAGCTGACTGCTGAAGTTCTTCTGGTTCCTATCAGTCTTTATATGTGTAGAAGAGAATCGTGAGATGAACAGAAGTTTTTCTTCACCATTGCTACATAAGGATCCAACAGTCTGGCACTGTCTTCACTGTTTTACACTTTTAGACTCCTATGTTGACTGTAACCTTATAGAAACAGAAAACAGTAACTTTTTGATTAAGAACAATAAATCCATTATCTCCATTATCTCTGCATGCTAGTTTAATTGCTGGTTTAATACTATTGAGCTTTTTTGAGCTTTTTTTTTTTTTTTTTTTTTTTCAGGGATTTTCAGCAAATTGCTGTCATTTCTTATATGGTATTTTATATGATGTAGAGCTTATTTTTGGTTTATTGGGTCTGTAGCACTAAAAGAAGGAAGTGGAACTAGGAAAGTACAGACCTGATATTTTATGAGGTGTGAATCAAAATCTCAACAGAGATAGGTGGGTGAAATTATAGCTACATCCTCTTTGACAATATTCACATTTGAAATACCTTTATGGCTTTGTACCATATGCACACTGATATTGACCTTAACATCCACAGATAAAGATGGAAATGTGTAGCTATTAATCCACACCTCAGTAGCTTGCCAAATTCTTTATTGTCCCATGATTTTAGCCCACTAGTTTTCTGTTTTAATTAAGTAACAACAACTGTGAAAATGTAATAAATTCTGTATGAACAGCTGAGCATACTTCTTAACTCTAGACTGTATTGATTTCAGTCTAGTAGATCATAGCCATGGGGACAATGTGCCTGAAGGGTATATAAAGTAAACCTAGAACTCTGTCATCTCATTTTTATTTGTTGTGACACCCTCCTGCTTCTGGGGATGCAGAGTGAGCAATTTTAGTCCAGCTGTAAACCTGTGTTCTGTGGTTCGGCATACTGGGGTATCACAGAAGTGCAGCAGCGGTCTCTTCCCTGGAGGTTGAGGGCATCGTTTCTCTGCAGGCAAAGTGAGTGATCTTGCTGCAGTACCCACCATCTGCCTGCCTGGAGCTCCTGGGAACAGGAGCATTTTATTTCTTTGTTGAAACGTATTATGTAAACCCACATATTTTGCACAGTGTAATTTTGCACAATGTGCAGTGTCTCTTTTGGTCATTTGTATTTCCCAGCAGTGCTAATTAGATCAGCACAAGGGGACTCAGCTAACCAACTGAGACTGTCCCAGAATAAGCAGCTCCTTCACACACTATGCAGCTGGTCCAGTGCTCAAAAACCAAGTGCTGTCTTTTATGTTAAAGTACTGTACACAAAAGTACCCTTGATTGCTTAAGACATTTCTATATTTTCTGAGCTTAGCAACATACAGTAATTTGAAAGTGCTTATTGTCCTTCCTTTTTTTTTTTTTTTTTTTTTTTTTTTTTTTTTTTTTAATTTGAAAAATCAAACCTGGTTTTGTAGCTTTTTGAGAACAAGGTAATTTGAAACTCCTTTGTCTTTGTGCACTGGGATTCTGCTATTGTTGACTGATACAGAGACATTAGTTCATGCTGTCCATTGTCCCTGCATACATGTAGAAGAGAAGAATGGCATTGCTGTTTCATAGAAAACAGTGAGCAGTAAGTACAAAGAAATAATTTGCTTGGTCATCCACAAATCTCTCTGTTGTATCTTTGGTGTTTTTTCTTTCTGTGTGTGTATGTGTGTGTTTTTCCTTGTATTTTATCCTGCTGTTTTTTTCTCTACATATGAAAACAGGAGGTATTGTAGGAATTGTATTCTAAGTGAGTGAGTCAGAGGCAGTTAGAGAGGATGTCGGCCCTGCCCTATTGCAGGAGCTAGAGCATCCAGGATCTGGTGTCAGGTGTTTTATTTCTTCTTTTATCTTGCCAAAATGTTTGCCAGAGACAGATTGCTAAGCATAAAAGCCCAGAGCTTGATACAGAACAGTATTTCCTCTTAGCTGAAATGCCCTGTAGGAGGAGGACTTTGGGCAAGTCCAGAAGAGCCCACGAGGATGATCAGAGGGCTGGAGCATCTCTCTTATGATAACAGGCTGAGAGAACTGGGGATGTTCAGCCTGGAGAAGAGAAGGCTGTGTGGAGAGCCTTCTCTTGCAGCCTTTCAGCACTTAAAGGGGCCTTATGAAAAAGATGGAAACAACAAATTTTTATTTGGGCAGATATTTATAGGACAAAGGGAGATGGTTTTAAACTAAAAGGGGAAACTTAGATTAGATGTTAGGAGTAAATTCCTCGCTGTAAGTGTGATGAAGCACTGGAAGAGGTTGCCCAGAGAAGCTGAGGATGCCCCATTCTTGGAAGTGCCCAAGGTCAGATTGAATGGAGCTTTGGGCAACCTGGTCTGGTAGGAGGTTGGAACTGGGTGATCTTTAAAGTACCTTCCAACCCAAACCACTCTATGATTCTATGAATATTGTAGGATTTAATTAATTTGTAAGTAAGAAAAATATCAAAGAAAGTTGTAGTGGAATTCTGTAGCAAACCCAGTGCACAGTGTTATACAATACTAGTAAGGACTCAACAACTTCATTTTAATTTTTCATATTGCAGTGTGACTCGATGTTTTACCAAAACTTACACTGCTTTGATTGTACTTTTCCTGCACATCTTTGAAACTTGACTAGTGCAATGGATTATGTCAGAAAATACTTTGATTGGGCTTTATATTAAGGTAACAGCATCTGTCAAGGTCTCGTGCTACAATAGCTAATAAGTTTGTCACAATAAAAAGATGCTTAACTGACAAACTAGTGCTTTTTGAACCTTCCTTCAAAACCATACAACCCCTTGGTTTATTTGGATCTTTTCTTTCTTTCTCAAACTCAGACTTATTCTTTATGTCATTCTTGTAATTACTAGTATTAATTGTTAATTAATCTTGAAAGATTATTAATTGCGCTATAAGACTGCACAATGAATGGTGAGGCTTTAGATGTCTTCAAGAAAGAAAATAAGACTACCTGTGACTTGTTCTCCAGACATTTTTAAAAGTGGATGCTTAGTTTGTAATAGATTATTACGGCTATATCTAGCTTTATATATATATATCTATATATATATATAGATATATATATATTAGTTTTGTAGTGAAATTACATACTATTTCCCATATATATATATGTATTAATATATAAAATTATTTTTTCCTGACAGTTCTCTATGTAATATTTAAGCATCCTGGATGCCTTAGGGGATTGGACACTCCAGGCAGGGAAAGAAAACGGCATTTTGGTTAAAGGCTCTAATTCACAAGCCAGTGTGAAATTAAAATCCTGAATAATATATAGCCTTAGAAATATGTATGCTGTACTTTTAACAGGATTAAAACTGCAGCTCTAAATACTATGTCCAGTGTTCCACTGCTTGTCTAGTTATTTCAAGATGGTATCACTATGGATTTCAAGCTGAAAGGTGCATCACACAGAAATTAAACAGAGGGGACCTTGTTAGTTAATTGTTCTGAGCACTTCCATGTGTATAAAGCAGGAGGACACCTTCTCAGCCTTATGATTATTTACATGTTTTATGTTGTCTTTATTTCTCATTACCGAAAAAATAGCTATAAAGCACCTCCCATTATAATCTTTTTAGTGTATTACTCTTGATATGAACGCCATGAAACTTGATTCAGGAAACCAGATTTCTGGGTGAAGGATACACACCTTATAACATATGTATATGTTATCATATATATATATATATATATATATATGTGCAATTCAGTTTCAGTGATTAACAATAATTTTTTGAACCCTGCTTTCAAAGTTCAGTTAATCTATTGCAAATTGAGTTTGCACTTTGTAAGTATCATGAGTATAAAGTCTGCAAAATGGTGTTCTGCTATTTATGCAACAAGCTATTAGAAAACCAGGAAATAATGCATTATGACAGTGATTTTTCTCAGTACATTATGGGTTCAGACTGAGATGCTGTAAAGGCTAAAAATCTGGGCACCTATGACTCAGATACTAACTTAAATCACACTTTTAAACTATTATTAGAACTCAAAATTGTACCCTCTGTGAGCTTGCTTTCCTCATAAATTGTGTGTTACTGGGATTTACCCAGAGTAATCTTTCTCTTTTAAAAATGTCAGCACACCATTCACAGCCTATTAATATGGCAATATTATTTCCAGAAATAAGGAAAATAAGTCTCTATCTCAAGCAATTAAAATTATATAGCTATAATTTAAGTAGAATGTCTTTCATATAATTCAGGTCTGGCAAAACTATGTCACTATTCCAATCCAGTTTTTCACATTTTATTCAAATAATTGTCAAACCTCAAAGTTCTACCAGAAGAACATTTGTGTCCCTAGTAGATGAACTGCCATCTTACTGCTGTATGCATAGAAAAGAGGAGTATTAACCAGAACAGTAACTTTTCCATTAAAGATGAAAAGCTGTCTGCTTGTAAAAGGAGATGGTTTTACCTGTCACAAAGAAAGAACAGGAAAATATTTCTCCATAGTAAGACAATCCTGGAACACATTCTTGTTCTACTTTTGCTTGAATAATGAAACCTGTAAAATATGATTCTGCGACATTCTTGATGAAGTAAGACCAATGATGTATCTGTGTAGCTCTCAGTACAGTTTTTTAGGAGGAAGCAGCCCAGAAAGGAGCCCAGAGAGGACTTTAGAGGCTCTGGATTTGTAGAACAGATGTGGCTTTGGGTAGACATAAGTGCAGGTTGTTGGTTCCTGAGAACTGTCTGAACATGTCTGCAAGTATTCTGAGCATTAGAGTTGCTCCTCCACCAGATGACACCAAGAGAGGCATCAGGGTTTCTCTGTTAGCTTACTTGCCTTTACAGCACTGAGAATTAAGCTGACACAATAAGGCATAATTTGTACCCAGTCAGAATGAACGAGCACACATATCACCATTATTATATATCAGAGATTAATGCTGCCTTTGAGCTTTTCCAGAGAAGGCAATTTGTAAGTGTATTTTTCTAACAAGCATGTCGGTAAGCAGCACACAGAGAGAAGCATTTTGTCTGTTAGTTTTCCAAATATATGCATGTTTAAGTTAATATTCTGGTATTGTTTGATTAAAAAAATAAAATTCTTACATCTTTATGACTTCTTGTTCCTTTGATTAACTTGTCTATCGGGCATTTGTGGCTAATGTGGATTTTCCTAGAATTCAAAACAACTTCCTGGCAATATATCCAGCCCAAATAACAATATAAATGTTTTTTTCTGAAGCTAAAAGAAACCTTATTAGTCCTATTCAAATAGTTTTTGTATGCTATAGTCAATCTCTGGTTAAGCTTATTCTGTGAGTTTTCAGCTTTATGCGCCATCAATTTTCAGAGAAGTTTTGTCTTTAGAAGAGTATCAGTAAGATGCTTTATTTCCCTACTACAACTTTTCTTGTTGCAGTCAATTCAGAGCTTTCTATCACTTTCTTTGGGATCTGTATGTGGAAGTTAGGTTGCATAACAGTGGTTGTAAAATGATTCAAGCCCCTTTGAGGTACCCTTTGTCCGAATAAAAAGATATGACTGAGAGCTTCTGACTACCGGGTAGAAAGTAGGAACTATTTGAAGAATTTTGTATATGTGTTCAAATTTCAAGACGAGAAGTGTATCCTGGGCTCTGACAAGCTGACAGTGTCATTTTTGACATTCTCACTTTGTAAGTAAATGCATAATCCCTTACAATGTAGTGTTTGTCAAAAACATCTGTAGAGATAATTATTTTTCTTGTAGTAAATCTTGTAGGAACAATTACAGCCTTTTAAATATCTCAATAGAAATTAATGTTTATGTGTAAGTTATCAGTCAAATCAACGATATACTGGAGGCACCTACAAACATCTCTGTTCCATAATTAGGAAGTGTTGCTTTAGAGAATTTCAAAAACAGAGTAAATGGCAGTTCATTTCCAGACAGCCTTTGCAGAGAAGCAGTAGCAGCATTCTAACATTTTTTTAAAACTCTGTTTATATACCTACTGACTAGAAAATGGAAGAAAAATCATTAGTCTTATGAAAGTAAATGCCCAAATGCCCAAACTGTCCTCTCAGTAGCATGAATTATAACTTGATTTTTTTATTATTTTTTTATTATTATTTTTTGCCAACCAGTTATATCATGGTGTTTCCCAGATACTCCAGTCAAGAACTGCAAAGTACCTCTACATAGCAGAGCTACAAAATGGTTTTACTTTTTAAATGGCAGTTCTCTGAGGTTAAAGTCAATGTTGTATGCAGACTCTGAAAGATGCTGCAACTGGTTTTTAAACAATGGAAGCCTGTTTCTGTAGCCATGACTGGAGAGCTACTATTTTAATAAGAGCTGAAGGTCACTAATCTGAGACAAGGTACAAAATGTAGATGCTTTTGGCTCAGCTGGCATAGTCTCCCACTGACACAGTCTCCCAGCATTGTGGAAGCCACGTTTTTGCTTCTGGCATAGTGCAAACTTACAGTTCAAGTCTTATATTTCAAATATTGGCTTAAGGTTAGCCACAAAACAAAGAAAGTAATTCCACACAAGATATACTTTCACATTATTCCAAGGGTCACTCTACCCCTGGCCTTCACCTGTTGCTACTGTGGGGTGTCCCACTGATGTAGTCCTTACTCAGACTGCCCCAGTAGCACCTGCCTGAGGATGGGTGTCAGAGGGCATTGAACCAAAACCAGGTTGTCCTTAGGCAGTGACAATACTTCCATCCTCAGCAAGGCAGAAAGTTAAGTTAGGTCAGAGGGTATTAAAACCTCAGCTCGTCTCTTAGTCCAGGAAGAGCAGGAGGAGCACATCTCCTGCAGACATTAGGGAATTGCATACTTGTATATAGACATACATCCATATCTAAGTGCTAAGGGACATGTTGTAGAGAAAATTATTCATTGCTTGGCTAGATTTAATTGTTTTATTAATACACTCTATATTCTGTACCATCCCTATTCAATTTGTCCTACAAGGATATCAAATCCTTAAATTTGAAATGCTAGGAGGGGCTATAAAAGGTGAAATCTAAGGATGGAAATGTCGGGGGGGGGGGGGGGGGGGAGGCGGGGCGGGGAGAGTTGGGGCACAGAATATATGTAAGTGATATATAATACAAAAGATCAATAAGAAAAGAAAAAAGTAATATCAATACAATAAAGAGAAAATGAAAGGCTAAAAAATAGTAGGCTATTAAAAGAGAAGGCCATTTCCCAATTAATAAACTAAATCTCATTGTCTTTCATCATATATGATACATAGAGAGCCCCATGATCTATTATTTTCCAAAGTCTTTACTCTTTAGATTTACATAGATCTCCAGTAAAGGATCATGAAATTGAATTTATTGGTGTAGTTCCAAGTATGAAAGAAAATAATTTTTTTCCTGAGAAGTCTAATTTTCCTTTTAAAATTTCCGCTTGTTTATTTTTCCCACTTTATCTTACTACATGTTTCACGGTGATGATAGCTCACCCTGATGCTTTGAGACTTGCCAGATAAGATGTCTCATGGCAGACTTGGCTGAAGGTAGTAGTGGAAGACAGACAGAAATTCAAAGAGCCACAGAGTTTAATGTAGAGGTAGAAAAGCTTTAAAGATTAAAATGTACAATCTTTAGCTAATGACTAGAATGTAATACATACTTCTTGTAATTTACTAAAGTGTTGTACTGTTTTCAGAATATTGTTATAGAGGTTATATACTTTACCTGGAAACCTGATGTAACTAACAGGGTTGAATATACAATGAGAAGTGAAGTACCAAAATTCATATTTATACTCCTCTGAGTACTAGGTAGGTTTGTTGAGAATATTTTCCTTTAAATAATAGGCTTAGCTGCAGGCTGCATTTTAATAACCAATCCTTATAAAATCCAATCCAAAGTTTTTGTTATTACTTTGGAATATTCATAATGATTTTATTTCTTTTGTTACTGTTAAAAAAATAATAAAACAAATTGTTTCATACTAGTTCTGAAATGTTATATGCATGACATCTGTATTGATCATGTACTCAGTAGGACTTTTTTTTTAAATGTTTGTAGTACAAACACCAGCAATTCATATTAAGTGTTAATCATCAGTTCTCCTTTAATTAATACTTTCTTATGGATATTCTTTTGATGTTTATTGCTACGAAATATCATTCAACTAATGAAAAAATGTCTAGTGAGCATGTTTTATCTCTTGTTCACACAGTTATGGGTTAGGTGGAGCTCTCAGGAGAAGAGGACATTACTCTTCTCCTGAGAGGACCATCTGGGGAAAAAGCTTTGAGAGAAGAGGAAATGTGACAGTTGATGTTTTTTTTTTAATTTAAAATATTTTCAATTACTTTGACAGTGAGAAGGCAGTAATGTTTTGGAGCCCTGGCTGACATGGACTTTCTCTCTGCTGTGTACTGCCAGTCCTCCACCGCTGCTGAAGTTTGCTTTGCTGCATTTAATTGCAAACAAAACAACTAATGTTTTACTGATTTCTTTTTTTTCTTTTTTTTTTCTTATACAAGCCTCAAGTGGTGGGGGTCTGGAGAAAAGGACTGGAGGAGGAACCATAGGTCACTTCAGGTTAGGCCTTACATGCCAGAATGAAAACACCATAGAATTTTTTGTAGGTACGTGGGTAAGATGTCACTGAATTGACGGAGATGACTTAAAGAAGTTGCTGAAAGATGATTTCAGGTATTCTGAATTCTCACTGGACCATTTCCAAAAATATTCAGAAATGAGCAATTAAGCCATATACACAGCTTTTTTATTCATGATGGTCTTGATTTTCTTTATAGAGCCGTGACAGGGTCACAAAAAAATACGTCTTGCAGCCACTGTCATGGACTTTTTTATCTCATCAGTAGAGAAAAGAACAAATAAACTAGATATTCCTGTTTAAAGTCCTTTAGGCTAATAAATACAGAAATCATTTGGGCTAATGATAATTAGTAATTTGGGCCAATGATTGAAAGGTCAGTTGGATCATCTGTGAATGAAAGAGAAGTTAATCTGGCATGCACCAAACTATGTCTTTTACTGAAGAGGTATAGAAAAAAGTCATCAGATGTCCAGGGAGGCACATCACAGTATTAATCTAAAGTTCCAGATTACACCTGAATTTGGGGGTTATTTGAATCAGTTAGTCCTGCTCAAACTGGTGAAAGGCTATTAAGCCAGAGCTTTTGACCTGGCCAAATATAGGTGTCCCATATTTACAGTCAGAATTCGGAGCTTGTTGAAAATAAGGGGAGACATGGATTCATGCAAGTAGGGCTAAAGAAGGTAGTTTATACTAAAAAAAATATGTTTGTCCATTTTTGCAAGGTACATGCCCTAAATAATTTCCTTTATTTTTCTCAGACACAGGTCATGTACAGTTGCTAATCTAGATATGAGAGGTTTACTTACTCATAGATTTTTCAAACCAGAAGTATTTATAGAACCCAGGGAAGCTGAAATATTTTCAAGACAAATTATTCTTGGTTGAGATGTAAAACAAACAAACAAACAAACAAACAAAAAACAATGTAGCGGACCAGGTTTGGGGAATTCACTAAAATGTTATAAGAAGAGATGAGAAGATGAGAAAACAGTAATAGGTGAATATTGTTGCGGAGTTATAACCATAAAAATTGTGTTAAGTATAAGAAATAAAATATTGAGAGGTGACATTGTGGGAACAACAAGAGGGATGTTCATGTTTTGCAAGCAGTCTGTCACTGAAAAATAAAATACGAGAGTATACTCCATCTGAAGCATCCATGGTACACCAAATGGAAAGTTACAAACAAAACTAAACGAAACAAACTTCCTGCAATATTTAGGGCTAGAGAAAATTATAGCCCTCCTTACATTTATCTCTGTCATTTTCTCAGAAATGGTAATTACCTTGTTCAGTTTTGAATCTTTTAATGAGCTATGAACTGTTCAATATCCTTTTGTATGCATGTTTTTTATTGTATTTCTTTTTCGATTGGGCTTTGCTGCTAAATTTTGAGAAGGGAAGGAAACTTGACATTAATATATTAAAACTATAAAAAGATATACTTTACTCGTTAAATTCATGAGTAAAATATGCAAACAGAGCATTTTTCAGTTCAACCAAGTGGTATCTACTTTTATAAACTGTGGAGTCAAATTCATTCTTGGTTATGAGTTTGCCGTCATGATTGGTATCTGCACCTAAAACATACATTATGAAAGAAATCATTACTGGAAGTATTTAATTCACATCCTATATTTCCTAGCTAGCAAAGCAATGGGATTCATTGGAGTGAATGAAACTGAAGCCTCAAGCCAGGAAAAAGAAAAAAAACACCCTGCATAGCTGCAAGCTGGTGAATGCTTGTTGCGTAGTTATCAGCCTCCTCCTGTGGCAGCAGCCAAAGAACATTTTTAATTATGGTCTCTGGACTGGGTTTTTAAAGCTTGTGCTGTGTAATACCGCTGACATACGATAGTGCTTCCTTTCACTGTCACACACAGCAAGCAGGATGCAGCCTTTGTAAACTCCTTGTTTCTGGGCTCTTTCTTGTGAGCTGTTGTTGAGCTGCCTTAGGGTTGGTGGTATGGCACTATGGGCACCTCTCTGAGGGCCCACTGTGGGCCTCAGCGAATAACAGAAAAACACAGGTTGAGGTTCATGCCTGGACTTTTTCAACATCTCAGTGGTTTTAAATGTACTGTGAAAAAAGAAAATCGAAAAAAGAGAAAGTTGAATTTTCCAGAAACCATGTCAGTCCTGGGTATCTGACACTTGTCTAAATGGATTGCAAATGGATTGCCCCACTAAATAGTGGAGTGGTGTTACTTTCTGCAAAAACAGTGACCGCTGTTTTCTGACTGCTTCTCTTTCTTCAACTTATTGATAATATCACTAAATTTCATTTTTCCTGTGAAAGTGAACCAACTAATATGATTTTCAATCTGTTGTTTCAATCTTTTGAAGGACATAATTCTATTATTTTTCCTCCTCCTGACATGTTATTTTTGATTTCTCTATTCTGTAACACGAGATCTAGTTCACTGCTGTTATATCAAGGCTGTTTTGCATTCTTGTGAATCACTATAGTTTCTTAGGGCCCCAAACTACAGACGTTACATTTTCTTCTGCTTGTACTTTAAAAGGATCAGGCTGCTCAAAAGTTCCTGTCCAGCATTATAAATATCTGGAAAGCACATCTGGAGTCAAATCAGGTATTCTTTTGACAAGCATCTGGTAAAGTAACAAAGATTTTTAGGGAAGAAAAGCATAAAAGTGACAACTGGGAGAATGAATTAAAAATATTTCATCTGCTGTTCAGGACTCTGGAGCTATTTTGTTTTTAATATTTTCCAATATTTCATATTTTTTTTTCCAATTTTTCATATTTTTTAAAATTCATTGTTATACCAGATTCAACAAAAGGGTAGCTTATGCCTAAAGAACTGAAAAATGTCAATTAGGTGAGAAAACAATGAGTTTTGAAGAAGGAAATTTGTCAATAGTACATGTGCTGTCCATAGTTAATCTGACTGCTCTTTAAAATAGACTCTGCTCCTGGTAGAGTATATACCCAGATAATGAGAATGATTGCATACATTTCACTTCTGCTACGAAGCTGGCAAGGTTTTTGTTTGATTGTTTGTTTTTCCTCTCCTGCATGATGTTCAAGTCTTACTCTTGTTACAAACTTTTGCATTTTAATGTGTGTGTAACCAAAACAAGGTTGTAGACACCTCCTCTTGTAAATGTAAGCTTTTATAATCGGGTTTGGAATAAGCATTTAGGCAAAAATATCAGGTGACTCTTTATGAAGTGCTTAGGAGGTTTTAGTGCATTTGTTAACACATGGTGAAGTAAATGTCTGTGTCTGAAACAAAATAAGAAATCACTTAGAGGGTCAGAAATCTATGTAGACTCCTAAACTTACTTATGTCATAAGTGGAATGATTCAGGTTTATGTCAGCGGGCAGGCTACAGCTGTTGTTCTTGAGCTGGCATTTTCTCAGGCTGCCAGAAAGCATCTGCATCACTGGGCATGTTCTGTATATTAGAGCAAGAAGAGCAAGAGCTGCAGGACCTTTACTCTCTGCAGCCGATCAGAAAGGACAGCAAAATCCAATCAGGAGCAGAATGCTTTCTGCAGCCTCCTCTAGCCTTCACCTCCACTGAAATCTTGTTAAAAAAAGAGCAGGAGTAAGGATAGTCTGGTCTGCAAAGACAGCTCATTGCGAGAAAAAGTGCTAGGGATACCAAAGTAGTGGACTAAGTGGCTCAGCCTGGATCCTGGAACAACAGAGATCTGTATGAGGGTTCTCAGCATCTGGGAACCAGGCACACAGGTATTTCTTTGTGTCTATTATGAGTGCAGGATTATTATTATTATTATTTTTGTATTTCTCTTTTTTTTTTTTTCTTTTCTTTTCTTTCCTTTCCTTTTTTTTTTTTTTATTTTATTTTTTTATTTTATTACGAAAGTCTGCTGCTTTTTGCCTTGAGCTAAGGATGATGGAAATTATTTATAAGCTTTTTATAAACCTGGTACAAAAGGTTTTGAAGTTATTGACAAAGAGCAACAATAATAAGATTATGGACTTGTAATTGAGAGATAAATAGGAATAGCTGCAAGGAGAAATATATTTTAATTTATAATCATTTGTGCTCTTCAGTGACTTTCAAATAATTTGGTGGGAATATTATTTGTTCCTTTTTACAGGAAAATCTTTAGAGAGTCCAAGTCAATAAGACATTTGGCAGGTGTTTCAATAGCAAATGCCATTTTAAAAAGTACTTTAAGGTTGAATTTATGAAGCAACAAGTTAGAGAGCTATCTGATTGCAATTTCTCATCTTGGTAATACATGTCAGAACTGTGTTGTAATGATTTCCCATACTTTTCTTATGTCAATATTTCAGAGAAGGAAGAAATGCAATTATTTATAGAATTTTTCCCATAATTATAAATATCATCCATACTCCAGGTTAAAAGAAATGGAGAGGAAATATATCATGAAATATTTATTAATCTTATATTATACAAATATATATGCCTTTAACAGTGGACTGAGACACACCAGTCATTAGCTAAACAATACTTTAAGTTGTTTTCTTCTGAATTTATGGTAAAAATGGTAAATACTGGGTTTTAAACTCAATTTTTTTTTCCACATTAGTTTGCAGTGCTATCCTAAGATGTTATATTACTACTGACTCTTTTCAGTGGTAGAAATAAAATATGTACCCTTGTTTGCTATGGTGTCTTTTTCATATGTGAGCACTATTAGAAATAAATAGCACAAAAGATTTTATCATAATTTGTATGGTCATTAATTACAGTTAATAACTAGTTTAATTGCATTTTATTCTGGTTAGACTTGTATTGAAATCACTGAACACTGCAGAGATGTTTTAAACAACATTTTTTGGTTTACTAAATGGGTAGAAAATTGGTCCATGGTCACAGGGAACATAATACCTAATAATGTATTATACAGATATATATGCATGTTATATAGTAATAATGTTACCAGTTTGTGCAGGAAAAAAACGACACCTCATCATGTATTTTCTGAACTGTACAGATTTAGCCAATTATCATTAGCTGTTTTTAACCTTTACAATAATCAATACTAAATAATATTATACCAACTACCAGTCTTAACTAGAGAACTTTTGTGCTTCTGTCATCTACCTTGACAGAAACATGAAGGAAAATGAGAGACCAAGACTTTACAAGTGATTATTTTTTCAACACAATATACTTTTAAATCATCTTTTCATTTTTCTTGTCCTTGACAGGTGGCATCGTTGATAAGGACCTTCGTCACTACCTCAATTTACGGTTCCAGAAAGGTTCGGTGGACCATGAGCTCCAGCAGATCATAAGAGACAATCTCTACCTCCGCACAGTGCCATGTGAGTATGGTGGAGATGAACAAGTGTATTTTCTTAGTGGCAACAGACTGTCTGAATTAATGCTGCTGAGGCCATTTGCAAAGTGCTGAGAGGTGGACTGTAGATGAAGCAGTCTCCCTGTAAATAGATTAATGGCTTGGTTCGTGTCTTCTGTGCTATCGCTGTGGAACTGAACAGTCTAATTCTGAATTAATTTCTGAAACTGCATGGTGTTTTCAAAGTTGGAGCTCTCATAAACGGTGACTGTAGAAGAATAATACTTTTCTTCTGCAGTTTTAGAAAGCACAAATTTAAAGAAAAAAATAAAAAAAGAACTTTTCTGGGGTGGTTAAATTGATGTCCAACAGAGAGAGTTTGATCTGCATCGTATTTCACCATAATACTTTACTGAATGGTACTATGGAGTTTAGAAAGCAAAAAGGCAACAGGGAAAAAAAAAAAAGTAGGAAATGTTGTAGTTGAAGTGCAGCAGGCATGGCAATGAAAGTTCAGAATGTGCATATGTGTTAGTTCTGTTGTTGTGTGAGTGAATTGTATCTATAAAATATTCTGAAACTTCTAGCATCATATAGCTATTGAAAGTTTTCACCTATATCTGCAGTAGACATGACATTAAAGCAGAGTAATATAAGCCATGTCAGACCATCAGAGCCATGCCTTTCAGAACAGATCCACTTGGTGGACATTTGATATATCATTTGTGATGGAATTAAGTTCTGGAATTCTTCCCTCATAAAACAGTTGCTTGGTAGACTAAAATAAAATAAAATAAAATAAAATAAAATAAAATAAAATAAAATAAAATAAAATAATAAAATGGTGCTTCTGTTTAAAGCAGACCTATTCTGGCAAAGAAAAGGAGCACCTTTGAATTTGTAGGCAACTTCACAACATACTTCTGAATGCTACATTCTTTCATTACAGCAAAGAATGGAGCTTTAAAGTACCAAAAAAGAAGCTCACTTCTGTTTTCTTTTGAAAGCTGAAGACAGATAAATGCAATGTCTTAATTTGAAGGGTTTCATTCATCCCTGATTAGAAAGGAACATGGGTAAAAAATAAAGAGTGATTACCTGTAGATTACCTGTACACAGAAAATCAAAAACATTATATCTCTGTGACATTTGTGGTGAATTAGGTTTGTCTGAAGGTGTTAAGAAACATCAGACCTGAAATGCAGAGGCAAGTACAAAGACATTTTGAGATTAAATTCCTCTTCTTAAGATGCCTGGGTGTTCATTAGCATAAAAGTATACTTACTGTAGTCCTGCCACACGCTTCTTAATGCTGGAGATCCAGATTTAAACAAAGGAAAAACCAACAATATTGCAAGTTTTGCACATGAGTAACAGATACTGTGTATGGGCAGTAGGGCATGATACCCTGTTTGTTTGTTTGTTTATCTTAATCAAGGCAATAATAAAATGTTCTCATTGGTCAAGTGAAATATAGTACCAGCAGGAACAAATTTATCATTCAAACAGGAGCACTGCAACCACAAAGACCACAATTTGA
This sequence comes from Anas platyrhynchos, assembly GCF_047663525.1. Lineage (NCBI taxonomy): Eukaryota > Metazoa > Chordata > Aves > Anseriformes > Anatidae > Anas > Anas platyrhynchos. The sequence continues at coordinate 12,140,199 of NC_092587.1, forward strand.
AACTTATGAATGCTCCAGACTACCACTCCTTTCTGCTGTGGTTTATTCATTTTCTGTGTCATCATATATATGGTTAGATTCTTGAATCATTATCATATTATATTTTGAGCAGTTTTAAGAAAGAACCAGATTTTCAAAAATTGTAGAGTGACGTGGATGACAGCTTCAGAATCTTGAGGTAAGCAGGTATGTTCTTGGATGGAGTGGAAGAATCTTTTCGATAGGGGTGAAAGAATAAATAGTGCTCAGGAAAAAATGACATACTGTCTTTGAAATTTTCTTGAAAATCCTATAGAAATGGCTGCATTCTGAGAAAAAGAAATTAACAAAAGAAGACAGGGTGATTTATGGCTTGCTAAAGCAGCTTCCATAATCAAGTGAGTGAAAAGGACACCCTCACACAGATACACAGATTGTAACTCATATTTCCCTTCAATCATTATTGAGAAGAATCTTTTTTTAATGCAATTTTATTCTGTCTCCAACATTCCTGTTTCAGAGGGAAAATAATCAAAACTTTTCATTTTTTTTTCCATATAAATTAGCTAATTTCTGAATTGTGAACTTACTTTTCAAGGATGCTAGTATTCAAAATTTTGTCCTTTGGGCAGTCTTTGTTTTTTGGCAGTCCTTTGTTTTGGAAGCTCTCTACATTGGGTGAGAGTAATGGTTCTGAACACTGTACTTAACAACTGGTAGGGAGATTTCTCTAGTATGCAGCAGTAGTATTTACGTGACTATAACATTGCCCACAAGTTCACTGAATAATGAGACTAACCACATGCTCATTACAAATCTTGCATCAAATGTTGACACAGCAAAAGCAGCCTTCAGTTGTTCAATTTCTTGTGCAGAAAAATATATAGAGGGCCAACTGCAGATAATGCAGCCTTTTATTTCCAATGACAGGTTGTAACATAAACAGAACAAATCTGAAAAATAGGTGACAACCTTTTCCCTTTAAAAACACACCTACAATCTTTCCTCAGTTATTGAGGTATAATTGCCAGTGAAACCAGAAGAATGTTTGTAAGAGAGTCCTTGACCTTAAGTTTTTACTGTTCTTTGCTTTTTGTTAAGATTGACAGCACTGGCCCTAGCAATACAGTGGGCATGACCACTGATTGCTCAGCCATAGGCTTTCCAGGTCAGACTAAGACATCTTTCACTTACATAAAATGAATGTTTTCTGTGAAACTAGGAAGCAGAGAATCAAATCCATAGCTGTTTTAAATCAAGATAAGCCAAATATACTTAGATCAGGTAAAATGGTATTTACTAGATAAGAATTTGAATTTTAAATTATATTTTACCCTGTGTGCATCAAAGGGTAGATGGGCAAGGAATGCAAGATATGAGAATAATGTATCAGTTCTGCCCTCTGGAACTGGCCCCTATGGATGGGATGAACTGCTTGGTTTTGTGTTCCTTGCCTTTCTCTATTTTTAGTATTGTGGTGCTGCTTTCTACAAAATTAGAAATGACCATGTAACCCTAAGAGTCAAATAGTGCCTTCCATAAGTGGCTGCAGTTCACAGTGCCATATGAAATTGATTTTCACCGCATTGTCAACAAGAATTACACACATATATTCCAGGGCAGAACGTGTGATTGCATTTGCAGCAGTTGAGATGCAGCTGTTAACTAGCTCTGTCCCCAGAGCTGTGTGACAGCAGTAATGAAACTGATACATAAACAAGAAAATGAAGAAAAAGTTCTGTTAATTTGAAGCTGAGTTAGAAAAGCAATAAAGAGGCAAGGTCAAGAAACTGAAACTTTTTTTTAAAGACACAGTATGACAAATAATATACAAGGAAATATGAATGCTTTAGAGAACAGACAGTGATCTTCTATCAAGGTAGAGCACTTGTTTTAATTCATGCAGGGGTGGACTTCTGGTTGAGAAAACAAAAATAATACAGATAAGAAGTATGATGAAGATCTCAGAGGAAAGCAAAGGAAAATAAAAGGCAGTTCTAGGAGAAAGAAAAGTTCACAGCTCTCTATATCCAAAAAAACTGACTGAAGTTTGTCTCATGCATTTTCTTCTCCTCTTTCAGTTGTATGGGTTTTAAGCATAGGTTTCATACCCTAAATTTATTCATAAGTTTTTTAGGAGCACTGACTACTGAACTGTACTACAATACAGAAAAATATTAATGGTAAGATATGGTAGTTGTTAAATACAAGCAAGAATATTTGAATTTCTGACAAAATTTCACCAAGAGAAAGGCCACAAAACACATCTAAGACTGTGAGTGTTACAGGCAGACAAGAATTTTGTCATGCTGAACCTTGTGCTTGGTAGTACTGTAATTAAACTGCAATTGTTATGTCGACAAGCACCTTTCTAGTCTTACTGAAAGAAAAGGATTCAAACTTCATGTCATAACAAGAATGAAACTTTTAGGATAATATATGACAGGAAGAAAGGTTTGGTAGTGACCGTCATGGTCATTCCTGTCTCCTTTGATACGTCCTTCCAAGAAATTGCAAATTTCACTTTCTTAAGTGCTTGCAAAATAGCAGAGCTGTGGTTGAAAGTAGTCAGTATGCTTCCCTCCCAGACAGGAAATATGAAATGATAGTGGAAGAAATACTATTAAACAGCACTGTAAAAAGTCAAACAATGACAAACTGATTTGTATAAGTGAAAAATCATCTATTAATTTGAAGAGATTACCACTGATATATCCTCTGGGATATAACATCAGAACAGTAGTAATTGGAGTTGCTCAAAGGAAATACTCTATCCCACTGCACTGATTCACACCAGTGGAGGTTGCAGCCCAGGAGCTGGGCCATGTTTCAAAAGTGATAATAAAAAAAAAAAAAAAAAAAAAAAAAAGGAGGGGAGGGAGAGGAATGTGGATGAAGACGTTTCCTTTCTAGTACTTACATTTAGAAAAACAGTGATGAAAATTTGAAAGAAATTGGTGTGCAGTGCTGGCTTATTGCACTGGATAACAGTATTACTATTAGCACAGAAGTCTTGTAGGAAGGATGGATTATATATTATTTTAAAAATTTGTCAGCTATGTAGGAAAAAAGGTTCAGTTTGTGACTCAGCCACATTCTGTCTGTGAGTGACCACGGGCAAGAAATACAGTCATTATGTGCTGCAGTTGAACTATGATATATGAAATATGATAATAATTCTTCCCTTTGCTTAGTCTGCCTATTGGCATTATGATTGCTCTCTGTTAGGTGAATATGGGCAACTCACTGAACTGCAAATTTGGAACCTATGAACACTTAATAATATCCATCCTTTCTCCGGTGATTTCTTATTTTTATCTATCTTCTTTATATAACTAGATTCTTAGGTCATTATTATATTACATTGTGAATGACTTTAAATAAGAGCCACATTTTCAAGCATAATTTTATTCTATTCTATTCTAATGTAATCTAGTCTATGTATAAATACATTTAACCTACATGCTGAAGTATTGTCTATGTACTATTTAAATGTTATACATTACAAAGCTCTTCTGTTTATTGTCTAGTCAGCTTCCCAGAAGATAAAGTGTATGCAGTGAAATATTTTGTTTTGGCTGGACTTGCTTTTGTGTGTCATACATGGGAAAGGTAGTGCCATTAGTGTTTTTTTGTTTTGTTTTGTTTTGTTTTTTAGAGAGGTACTGAAGACAATAAAATTTGTTTCTAATTGGAACAGAAAGTGCTCCAGGGTGATAAGGACACAGCCTTGGGGAAATTCACTCCACACTTTCAACCTTTGATAAAGCTTCTTCTCCACAACAATCATTGGCTTCCACTCTGGCAGAGAGGTTCATTGCATTAGGAGACTGAAGTCATTCATAGTCATGGGTAGAAATCAGAAGAAGCAAGGAACCTCTGGTTTTGTATGTACTACAGTATGCTGAAGCTTTCCTCCCCTGCCCCTCTTCACTGGCACTGGACCTCATAGATGTTATCATAGAATTAAATTTTGATTTTATATTAGTTACTATAGAAAGGGGCTAACAATAATAGGTAAATATTGAAGGAAATCCCAATTGCATACCAGGGTTTTCATCTAAAGTTTCTGACTTCAGAGCAGATGAAAGAGTGGCACTAGTGAAGTGGGCAACAAACATGTATTGCGTGAGGGAACAGACAATTCAGGAGCTGTGTTTGTAGTTATGCTGCTCTAAATAAGGATGTGAGCTATATTTGACTGATCTATATTGACCTTTCAAATTTCATTTTTAAAATACTTTGTCTTCTAAAAAGTATATAGCCAAGAACAAAGGGAAATGTGTTAAACAGACTTGCTGGTGGTTTTGTATATTTCCTTATAAATTGTCAAAAGCATCTTTTTTTTTTTTTTTTTTTTCAGTGTCAAAGTATCTTTCAAGAGTGGAAATTCAGTGTACAGCTTTGTTCTAAAAATAAAAAAAAAAAATTAGGAAGTCCAGATATTATCTGTTAAAAGATCTGCTACTTTGACGTCATGTGGATCTATTCTTAGGATAAAATAACCTGTGCTTAGCACACCAGACTGACAAGAAATGCCCACATGACTGGAAATAATAGTACCTAACTTTAATGACTACTTTATTCTTTCAGACAAGTGTTAGCTATTGCTTAGTCTTGACTTTGATGGCTCAGAATAGAGCATTGCAGAGCTCTAGGGAAACGTTCTTGTTGTGTATCTACCAGAACACACCGCCAAGGTGTATTTTATGCAGAATCATTGGTATATTCAGCCTTTTTTGTTTCTCAAGCAAAATTAAACCAAATCAGGTAATTACATAAGATGAGGGCCTCACTGTGCTATATGAAGTACAGCCACGGGTACCAGATGACTATGAAGAGGTCACTGCTTCAAATAACTGACAGCCTAAATAGAGGAGGCAAAGAACAGTTGACAGATACACCCACAGCACAGAAAGTGCCTGAACTGACTTCCACAAGATGGAGCATTGGTTAAACCCCATGGACCTTCCTTTCTTTTCCACTACTACGTGTAACATCTTTCCCAATTACCACCTAGAAATGCACACAGTACACTGACCTGTTCCTCTAAAGACACAGGCAATGTATGGTTATAAGTGATTGACTTATGTGTCATGTTTTGACTTTTCTGTGTGAATTTATTGCTGGTTTTGTCTGCTTCAGATCAGATGTTGTACTATAACAGTACTGCACTGCCTTGCAGCCAGCAGGCATGAAGCATTGCTCTGGCTCAGACTGTGTTCAGGCTGTGGGCACTGCATTGTCATCAGTAGGAAGCATTGTTAGAAAAGAGACCCCCCTCCCAATAAAAAAGTATATATATAAAAATATAGTGAATTATGATTTTATCTTAATTAAGATCTAGTGTAAACAGATGCCCAAACTTTATCTACAAATTGCATGGTTTCAATTGTGTGAAAACAATGAACTTTTTGGTAGTCATGAAAGATAAAACACACATTAGTTTTGTCACCTTTGCTCAGGAATTTCACAGTTCCTCTTATTGAAGACAGCAACTCTCAGCTATTCAGTGACTCATTCGTCTGTTTTAAATACTTGCCTCAAAACAAGAGGTATTGAAATATATATATATATATTTATATATATATGAGAAGGAGATGAAGTGTGTCAGATGTAAATGTAGTATGAAGTGAAAATAGATAAAATAAACAGCAGTAATTGTGTACTGATTAAGATACTACAGTTTGAATGTCCCATCAAAGTTTCTATTAAGACATTAGGATATTTGCATTGGCTGTACAGTTACAACAGCTTATGTTTCTCAGAGTTATTTGCACCCACATCACATCTGTAGGAAAATGTCTGCTAATTCTGCCCTTCACTCCCATTCTTCCCATCCTTAAATTTCCTCCTTTTTTTTTTTCTTCCTTAAACAGCTTACTTTTCTCTCCCATTTTAAAAATAAAACTATCTGAAATCAGTAACTTTTGTGTACCGTAGTGCCAATACAAATTATTTGTATAACAGGTAATCTGATGCGCTGTCAACTAAGGAGTTGATAATAATACCACAGAAGTCACTAGAAGATTTCAAAGAAAACAAGAAAACAAGTTCTGAAACTGCAAAACCTGACCATTTTAAAGCAGTTTTCCTACAAAAGAAAACAATTGGAGTTCTATTATATTATTAGTTCCATTTAATTAGTTCCATTCTATTATATTGTATTAGTTCCATATATCTTCCTCAAATGATGTTAACCAGCATAGGATTTAAAGACTAATGTTTCTGGCAAGCAGCTCAGGTTGCTAATCATATCTGTATGTAATTATTTATGTTATATAACAGATATGTTATATATGTTGACATGTTGAATACTAGATAAGACGTTTATTTACAGTATTTGTGCTGATTGCCCCAAAGAATCCACTTTTATTTTCGAGGAGCCCTTCTAGTGTTGCAAAATGAATTGTCCAATTCACATGATACAAAGGGATGAAGAATAGTGACAGTTTTAAAGGAATTTTGATGATAACACTAATCTTATTTATTATTTCAGAACTAGAGGAAAACTAGAGAGGCTATAGCATAAATCTGATAAAGTACCTTGTCCCTACAGAACAAGAAAAATAAATAATAGAAGAGTTCACAATTAACTTATTTTGTGAGTACAAATCATAGCTCTTGAATTGTCTAAAGCAGCTTGAAGTTTGGGCAGTCTAGATAGAGACAATACCTCAGATAGTAGGCTTTGCCAGCCTGAAGATGTTCTGAAGAGCTACTAGTGAACATTTTCCTGAAATAATAAAACTATGTTTGAAATTATGAGAATTCCTATTAGGATTTTTAAAAATCATAGTATTATTGAACATTAGCTACCCTAGCATTTCTAAACTTTTTTTTTTTTTTTTTTTATCTATTTGTTATTAAATGATTTTAAAAAATATACTCTAAATACATCTGGTTTATATTTTTGTGCCTTCAACTGCAGTCAAAAAGGTCAAAATATAAATGTTATTTTCCAAGAGAAGTTGAAGTACTTTATATAAAGACAGAAGCATGTACCAGCTTTTACAAGTTTTGTGGTGAAGCAAGGGTAATGCTGCTCATTTGAGAACATTAGAAATTTTTGGATTGAAGTTGCCTTGAAGAGGTTCTTCAGTTTGGAACTCACATCTACATTGCAATAATTAGATTATATAAATGAGACTGTTTTAAAGGTTTTTTGAATCTGAGATTTTTGTCATGCCTTTATAGAACAATGTACCACTCATATTTTCTTGGTCTTATGAAAAAAAGAAGTAATTACAAGCATTCTGTGCACAGTAAGCCAAGGTCAATATACTAGTGTCTCTAGCAGCACCGTGTTTTAGGTACAAAAATATCGTGGCTAGAATAAAGCCTTTTGGGGAAGAAAGAAATAGTGAAGATTGAAGAGGTGCTTTTTAACATCTGAAGAGTAAATAAAGCTTTGGTTTCACCTGTGGGCATGAGATTAATTTGTGATTTACTAGTGGAAAATGGTCATGAGGAAAACTCTTCCCTGCAAGTGTTTTTATTTCACTGTACCCTGAGGATACCACTGTCTTGTTTTTGTCCCATGTTGGTTTGAAACAACTTCATCTTTTTCATGTATCTCCAGATTTTGATTCCATCCAATGCACTTTTCTTTTTCTAGTTTATTACTGTTATTAACACATCAACCTCTTGACTAGCTATCAATCTAATATGGATTATTCAAATCATTCTGTCAAGTTTATTTCAATGATACTGAATAGGGAAATGTTCTTACTGTGGAGATGGCAGAAATATATTTTGGTAAAAAATAAAAAAAATAAAAAAATCAGAGATTCCAGATTGCATTTCAAAAGTATCCCTGAAAGCAATGATATGGGTTTAAATGAAAAACAGTCTTATAGTTTCAGCTTTAAAATTCGTCTCTTGCAATTTTAAAATGTTGGTATGAACATTTAAATATAAAAGACTGTTGAAAGCAATGTTTTCCAGTTATAGAGATCTCTGTTATTAAATGTAATAAAAACAAATTATGTGAATATTTTTATGAATGTATTTCATTTTTATTTTGTGGAAAGTAATCATTACTACCAGCAACATATTTATAAGATATTTCCAAATTGTTCACAAAAATAGTAGATCACTTTATATGTAGGAAAGACTGAAATTTACTCTAGGTGGCTGATGGAGTAATTTCTACTCATGTTCTAGTGGCATTTTGCTAAGGACAAAATGCACTCCACCACTCATTTCAAGTCATCTGTATTTTCTGATTCCTATTTCTGCTTTTGATTGACTGACAAGCTTTCTTCTTCAACTCATTGTGGTACTGGTATGAGTTCTTCAACTCATCTTAGTACTTACTTGACTGGATTCTTGACCTGTCTTTTGGAATTTGTTAATCATAATTTGTTAATTATATTTGTTAAACATAAAACATCATTTCTCTTCAAGCTTTAATTATAAAAAAAAACACATCCCTTTTGCAAAAATAGAATTGATCTTTTTTATTATGTTTTTTCTCTGCAGAAGAAGTTGTAGAGCACATTCTGGAAAACATGATCACAGGTGTGTCAGGAATCACACACAGAGCTCTGTCCTGTTATGATTTACTTTCTTCATTGGCTACTAGCCCATCAGTTAATGACCTTCAGTTCTTTGAAAATTTTTAAAAATTTTTAATTTTTAAGTGGCATTTAATATGGCAATTTGACAAAATTTTCTTTCAGAAGTTGTCTTTACGTAAGATCTCCTGTTAGCAGTAGCAGCATCTGTAAAAATCTCTTGTTACCTTAGAGTTGGCGTATTCTGTATTGGACTCATGACTTTGAGAGGTCCTTCCAAACTCAACCATTCTTTGAGTTGTGTAATAGTCATCATTAAAAGCCTCTACATCAAATCCTCACGGATTCTGAGACTGTGCAAATTCTATTTGCTTCCATAACTGTGGAAAGTTATAAGCACTGCATACAGTGGATACTGGAGCAGCAGCTGTCTTCCCTTCACTTTTTTGGAAAACATATGCATTGAATAGTGAGGGCTCTGTCTTTTCTTTCTTTCCATGAGAATCCTCTGTAATTCTCTGTGTAGCTGTTCTGTTGTGTGTAGTCTTGCATAATAAAAAAGCTTTTTCTCTTTTGCCCTGACAGGGAGGGAAAAAGAGGGTGTCCCTGTACAGTGCTGTTATAGAGTTCTTGACATTCTGAGTTAACAGTTGCAATATACACAAGTTAGCACAACTTTGTTTAAAGCCCCTCAGTCTGCCGTCATCATGCAGCTTCTCCTGGTTGCCCTGTGTTTTGCTCATTTCTAGCTAATGAGACCCATCTGGCTGCATACATTTTTCCTGTCTGAATAGAAACAATTTATTTGCAAAAGATGGTAAAATCATTTAATGTCTATGAATAGAAGAAATTTAAATTGTTATCGGCAGACTGGGGCTTCTCCAGTTATTTTGTAGCTTTTGTCAAAAAATTAATCCTGCACTAACGCACTTGGTTATCCCAGGTCTGTGGAGTGTACATGTTTTATGTACATGTGTACATAATAGTGTACATCAGTACCTAATCATGTGTGAGTTAGTACATCAAATTCCTGTAGTAGCCATCACTACCAAAATACCACTGTGAAGAAGCTAATAAACTTGCAGCTAAAACATCTTCACAGTATTTAGAGCTTATGGAGCTATATGAGTTTTCCTGGGTCTGAACAGAATGAAATAGAATGTAGCTGCTTAAACATCTAAAACTGCCATTGGTGCCTAAGCCATCATTCTTATTCATACTACTGTTACTTTCTATTTAATAGCAATAAAGGACCTCAAGGTGAGATCCACAGAGAGACATAGATAGGTTTAGGTAGAATTTTGGTACTTGTCTAGATCTGTGATCATTAAAATCCGTGCTCATTTGTCATCTAGCTTTATGGAGAGAGAAAATTCATAGCTGCTTACATTTTTGTTGTTACAAGTTCTTGTGTACCTGAAACATTGGTCTGGGCAGTCACATGAATATCCTACCTCTTGTCAGGATTTATTCTGTGAAGACAAATGCTCAAGTCCACCAAGGGGTACATTTTATAGGTGTTCACGTAAAATGAACCAGACACTGTACAAAACCACAGAAGTCATTGCTTTTGTTTGAAAACATACCTAATGGAGACAGGAGACAAACACCTCACGTTGTTGACTCTGTGTTGCTAAACTCTGGCAGACCCCCTGCTCCCTAAGCTGGTGTTTTGGTGTCTGACTCCAAGCCTCCATCCACTGGGCAGAAAAAAAGAAGGAAAAGAAGCTTTTGACTTGTATGTTTTACACAGGTTAGAGAAGTTGACTTACACCAAAGCTAATGCTTAGGTGATAGAGCAATGTAGTTTTATTCTATATCATAGACATGGCTCCTCCCCTAATATATCTCAAATTATATGTCTTCTAGATAATCTGGTGCAGCTACATTCTCAAGTGTAGGATAAAAACAAAACAAAACACACACACAAACAAACAAACAAAAAACAAACAAACAAACAAAACCAACAAACATTTGTCTTCCTCTTTCTTTCCAAGTCCTGTGAGAACATGGTGAAATGTACAACTGAGTGAGTCATTCTACTCTTCAGGTTTTCATTCAAGGAGTATTTGAGATAATACAGGGTTTTCTATTGTTTACCAAGGGCTATGGGACAGGATTTTTCCTGTGCCTTTTGTAGAATGAGGTTGGCTATAATTTTAATCTATAATGGCTATATTATTTTAGACTTCATCTTTCAGTGTACTTCAAAAATAATTATAGTTTCCTATAATGCTTCAAAACTTGCCCTGGGTTCATAAGTCACTTTTATCTACAAGGCAAGTGCATCCGTACTTGTTTTGTGATTTGGGCACAAACTCCACTATCTAAATACACAGTTAAAATTGTACTGACTCAGAAACATCATAATTAGAGCCAGAAACAATTTAGTAATCTGGGTTTTAAAGCTGTCACAAAATAGTTATCATTCTGGTTTTGTACTTTTTAATGCCATGTCCTGGAAGAGAACGATGAATTTCGGAGAAAATTCTTGCTTTCATCATCTTTACAAAAAGAGAGCTTTTAATTACTCCTGTTTTTTCCTGTCATTATCCTCAATTTGCATCTCCCACTTCTGACATGTCTGGTAGGATTTTGTAGAGATTATTATTTTTCAGACTCTTCAGAATCAGATACAAGTTTATTTCTGGCCTGAAACAGAGCTGCTTTGTCCAAACTGGAGAAAAGACAAAGAAAAGCTAGGATATCTGAGAGACTCAGCAGTGACCATACTTCCAGTAGTCTCCATGTGTTCCAGAAGATATTTGAAGTCTATCAGGGACTGTGTTTCCAAGAGCCTTTTTTTATTTTTTTCTTAATATCCAAGCTCTATGCTTTAAATAATTTATTTCTGTTAAGTAGTTACTATTTTATTAAAATTCTTTTAAAAGTTCTGAAAAAAATAAAAGAGAAGGTTTCTGCAAGATGCAATTATGCTGTCTCTTTTTGTCCCTCTTTTATTAGGTGTGGAAGACTCAAGCAACAATAATAAACATAAGAAAATGTTAGTTCTTGTATAATCCTCCATTAGCATCATAAAAGACAATTCTGAATAAAGATTAAAGGTTTGTTTTTTAAAAGAAAAGGTTACAGATTTATGTTCTCTCTTCTACAAAAGAAGGAACCTCAAAAGAAGAGGAGTGTAAAGGAAAATGGAAAAGATAAAGTAGAGGGGTTTGTTATAAAAACAAATTTCTTTACTACTTGAGCCTCATGTTTTTTGTCCATCAAACAGTGGAATGACCTGAAAGGCAGACATGTCATGGGGGAAAATGAAGTGCAGCTTTGTCCTTTTCCTTTAGCGCAGTACAGACCTTGGAAGTGACATTGTAATTTTTCAGTAAGGGCTTCATGCAGTGAGCAGTGTGCACATAGACCAACTCTTCATAAACTGCAGCAATGATATATCTTCTTTTGGTAACTTTAGGTCAAGTGAATATAATAATGACTTTATTTAAAGATTCTACCTGAAATTCTAGAAATAAGGTTAAGATATTTTGTTCAGAGGTAACAACCATTACAGTGCTGCCTTTCAAGGTCATGGATAAAGCTCCGTAAAAAAGGTGTTAAACATTCATGTATGGCACATCTCACTTTCATCTTTAAAAAGCAAACCTGCCCTTATAAATTCCTTACATCTCATTAGTCACTGAAACCTTCTAATGGTATTTTTCACTGAGTTTGAAAACATAGAGAGGTTGGTGAGGGCATGCATTTAAATACATTGCAGGCAAAGGCCAGATCCTGTTCTTGTAGAAAGGCAAAGTCTTCATGACTTGGGTGAGAACTACCTGAGGCTCACAGCATTCCTGTTGTCATTTAAGGCACGTTATGACATGGACTGTAATGTAAAGTACCATAACCGGTCTTTTATTCTGCCTTTGAAATATCTGTGCTCATAAACAGTTACCAGAAACTAGACAAAAGCTCATTTTTAAGAGAGAATTTTTGAAGAGATAGTAAGCTCTATGCAAAAACTCTATGTTATCTTCCCACTGAGCAAGCTGGGGTATGGCCATATAGCTGTTCTCTAGGTACACAGCACAAGCAGACCACAAGGCATCTATCTGTGAAGCCATTTGGATGATGGAGGGAATATGTAGGTTTATCTGAAGATAAATTTGTACATGATTGTGTGTTTTACTGAAAATCTACATTTTTTTTAATACTCAGTCTGCCAAATTGACAAGTTTTAAACTGAGTCTGACAAGTTTTAAACTGAGGACCACCAGGATATACTGTGCATGCATTTTTTTTTTAAAACAACAACAACAACATCTAAAAAGGCAGAATATTTTGTGTTCCATTTCATGAAGCTTTTGCAGAAACAATTACTGTTTTGTTTCCTTCCTTCCCCCATGAATGATCTTAAAAGGAGGTTGAAATGCTACCACCATAATCTGTTATAGGCATCAGAAAAAATAAAGAAATAAAATTACTTGTGTGGAGATTTTATCCTATCAGGTAAGAACCTAAGTGAAGTTACATAGGAAATGTACAGAGGAACAGTCATAACTTGTAGTGCTTTTTACTGCTCAAGTAAAATATTGTCATGAACTTTCATTGAGTTGAAGTGGGAATTGATTTAGTTCTCTGTGTCCCTGGTTGAATTTTATTAAATTACTACAGGCCTTAACATTCTCTGTCTTGTAAAATAACGCACCACTTTCCCAGACAATATAGCAATGTTTATAGCAGCTTAATTTTCTTTCATGAAGAGATTCCATGTAGCACCTCTAAAGATATGATCTGCAGAATGCTAACAATCCTTCAAAGTTAAAGCTTGAACAGATCAATGTGGTGAGGTCTGTTATACTCAAAGCACAAAGCACTCCTTGCAGATGGCCAGAAGAACTAATAAAGGTTTAACAGTTATATAGAAATAAGAAAATCATGAGTAGTTATGAAAACCAGATTCTCAATCTGATTTTTCCAGAAATCAAATAAATGGTTTCCAGATTATCCAAGGTACCTATCACCCCATTGAACACAATTGCCATAGCAGGTACACTTAGCTCATGCAAGTGACCTGAGGAGCAGTACAGGAGGATCTGCAGTGCTCTGGTGCTGCTGCATCATTCCATTCCACATTCTTCTGTTTCAGCATCATGGCACAATGCTGAAAATCTCTTTTTTTTTCTTTTCATAGTAGGTGTTAAATATATGCTTGTAGAAAGGGCTTCTAATTCAGTGTTGTAACAACAGAGAAGGAGGAGAGAAAGAGAATTTGCCAGGGAGAGAAAGGAATATTTAAAATGGGTTGCTTTCAATTTTGTTTCATACTATGTGTATGGCATTTTGCAGAGCTGCCCTGCTCCCTGTGAGTGGTGTACTGTCCCCTTTCAGACAGTATTGTACAGAAATGCAGCATGTGACAAGCAGAGAAATGTGTCTCCGTACAATACTCTATGCACTGCTGTAGTCTCTTCCTTAATATCCTGAATGTCCTTTAGTACCCTAAAGGAATGCTGCAGAAGATGCTCGTGTGGAGTTCCTGGAACCACTGACAGAACAATTTCCTTGGCCAAAACAGGCTGGCCAGAAGCAACAGTGCACAGTCCCACCCCTTCCAAGGCAATGTCTGTGTCTGTGCTAGAAAAGACACATAGGAATGAATAGACAGTAGTGACCCTGAAGACTGATGGCAAGGGATTTCTTTCCCTTCAACTTCACTTATAAAAACATATGAGATAGTTAAGTGTTTGTTTCCACTGCTCTATGAATCTCTCACAGAAGTGTACTTCCAAGCCTATTTTCCAATGACACGTGCTGCCAAGTTTGAGATGAGAAAACTGATTCTGTATGATATAGCCCAATTTTCACTTCTGGGAGCTGAAGAATATTGCGTCAACTTGGCAAATATTATTCAACAGCTGTTATATTAAGACAACTGTAGTACTTTTAAAATACATCTCTTGGCACATATGTAGGTTTTTTATTTTGTTTTGGACTATGTAGGATTATTTAAAAGATTGGGAGTCAGGGTTTGGGTTATTTTCTCATTATCTCTCGTTAGATTCATGATTCTGGCCAGCTGCTGTGTTAAATCTGGGCTATATACCGCTCATCTGTCTGTGTCCATAAGAAGCTTGAGAAGAGGACAACAGCTACAGTCCTATAACATGGGAGGCTCTAGCAGTGAAGAGTTCAGCCTCACCTCAAGCCCCACATATGAGTTCTGAAATAGAGAAGGGACAAGAAGAGTAGAGCTTATCAGAGGATACTCTGAAGGTATGGCCTCACTCATCAGAGCCATAAATAAATGTGTGTTCATTTCCTGCAAGCAGCAGGAGCATGCTAAAAATTTTTGCTGAAAATTTTGTCTTGTTTTCCTTCCACAGAGGCTAGGATTTGCTTCTCTATATTTCATTCTATCCATGAATATAGTAATGCCGCAGCATTGTTGTTTATTGGATATAATGCTGCTATTGTGTATTGTTCATACAGAACACTTGAATATTGGCCTAGGATTCTGCAAGATATTTCAGATGAACAATGCCATAAAACTAAAAGTACTTATTGTTAGAGCTGTTTGGTGCTTTGAGCAATAAGCCTGTTTTACATAAATGCATAGAAAAGGAGTTGGCAAGTAAAGAAGCCACTTTTTAACTTAATTTTCTTTTCAGTTTCATCTGTTTTTCTTTTTTTCTTCTTTATTGTATTATGCAAATAAAAATTCAGTGCATGACAGCTAAAGCATAATGCACCACAATGCTATTTCTTTAAAAAAAAAAAAAAAAAGGCTAAATTTCTTATTTATCCACTGGTATTTAAATCTACATAAATGTCAAATTAGGCATAATATATATTGTTGCATATTCATGCTGCTTGCAGATATTGTATTCATACATGTAGAGAAAACACTATGCACTCATGGAATGCTCATATGAAGGGATCCATCCTTGGTGATCCACACACGCAGCCTGTGAGATGGGGGTCTAAAGTCTGGACTCACAAGGACTTTGGCAAAACAGGAGACTTGAGATATACCAAAAGCTGTAACATACTGATTTAGTTGCCAATTTAGATCTGCAGCTAGAACTATTTTCATCCTCTTTTTGAACTTATTCTGTACTCTGAATTCTAAGTTTGAACTCTTAAGTGTTTCCATTATTCTAAATATATACCAGCAACCAATTGTCAGCTGATGTCAATCAATATAATTTCATTACTGTTGGGGAGCAGTGGAGATTAACACTGTCTCAAGCTTTAACCTTGTTCTTATAGCCAGGAAACATTGAGTTTCATTTCCAAATGAATACAGAATGCTAACAGCTCCCTTGATTTCACTGATATGGATAGGCACAAACAGCTTTAATCATTGCTGAGCTAAATATGTTCCTGAAATATCAAAATAATTAAATTGGTAGTTTTGCAGCATTTTTCTATAGAAAATTGTAAACTGCTTTGTTCTCCAGAATTACAAAAGAAATTAGGTAAAAATATAATCGTAGAGTTGTAAAAGGTTGCAAATATGAAAAGCAGTAGCCTTATTGTTTTCTTTAAATAATATACTGCTACCATCAGTGAAAAAAAAAGTCACAAAAAAACACTCAAATTTAAATTAAGAGAACTGTATTTATTTATTTTTATGTTTTTGAAAAAAATTACTTTTGCAATTTATTTTTTGAACAGAAGCTTAGTGAACTGATGATTGTCATAATCACTGCCTTTTTCAAGGTCATTTCTGTCACTTTCCCTATTTTTTTTTTCTTAAATCATTGTAGTTTAAAAACTATTAAAAATAACATGCCTGGTTGAAGCTTTGACAGAGGATCTACCTACTCTTCCTGTTACAAAACTGGTGCAAGCATATACTTCAGAGCCAAGTTCAGATGAACCAATCTCAGTAAAAAAACAGGGTGAAAGGCTGCAATTTTGTATCTTCTCATTTTCATGAATGTGGTTTTGATTGGGACTATTTTATGCTGGATATGCATCTGTGAACAGAGACAGAGTAATAGGACCATGTCTAGGACTGTTCGCATAGGCATAAGGCATTCATTTCCTTGAAGGAAAGAAGAAAACAGTAGATATGGAAATGAGAGAGTACATTTTTATGACAAGAGAAGGAAGATTGTGTTATAGCTTATGATTCTTCTGAAGAAATCAGTGTTAAACCAAGATGTTTTGAGGATCAAACTATTCAACTTCTTTCACTAATGATTTTTAGACTAAGTATGACTTTGATAGGGAAGGAATTCAAACTCTTCCAGAGATTTCACAACAGCACAAGCAGGGCCGAAATAAACAGTTTTGAGTGAGCCAGGGCAACAGTTCGGTAAGGAAGAGCTAACTAGGGTCAGGGGCATGTTTAAAGTGAATGGAAAAAGATGGAAAAGTTTTCAGTGATGAATGATGACATGATGGAAAGGATATCCACTACTGGGATTTGATCATTTTCTGAGAGCTATATAAACATCCTTTTGATCAGTGGAAACACTGAATTATAATTTTAAGAACAAAGAGGCCAGGAGAGGTAGAAAATATATTACTGCATGGATGTTAGAGTAAGCACAATGAATGTGACAGATCATGAAGTGCAGGAGAGAAAAGTGGGATGAGCAGTCCAAGGAGGATGGCTAATGGAATTGGCATGCAACTTGGCTGTGGATGACAGCAACAAGCAAACAGGGGGAGGAGGGAAGATGACACTGAATCATAGAATCATAGAATCATTAAGGTTGGAAAAGACCTCCAAGATCATTTGGTCCAACCATCCCCTTACTACCAATGACACTTACTGAAGGATCAGAAGGAGTAGTATAGAGACAAGGACAAAGACTTCAAAATAGAAAGAGCAGAGAAGGCAGCTGCCCAGACATGTTTGGGCATGTGACATGAGTTTCCTCTGGAATGTTTGGCTGGGTGTGAACTAATGTGGTAGTCTGGGAGGTTGCAGCAGTAGTGTAGGAGTCAGCCAGACTAAGTTACCATCTTCATCTGGCATATGAGTGTGGTGCCATATGAACTTCAATAAGCAGATTCTTGTTCAGACTACAGACAGGTTAGGTTTGTGCACTCATTTATGTAAATTTTCTTCATGGGAGCTGAGATTTAGAGGAAGTTGAGACAATGCTCTAGGGGCTTGTGATCATGGGTTAAGAGATGGCAGAAGAGTGAATGGAGGAGGTGAACATAAGGATCTGAATGATAAATGAGAAAAAGAGGTTGTAATTTTTACAAGACTGATTGAAGTGGAAATCCTGTGGGAAAAATAAAGGACAGGATCATTAAAAATTGCATTGTAATACAAATACAAGAGGACATGAATTAAAACAACTGCTAAACTAAGACGTTTTCTAATTAATAAAGTTCTTCTGTCATAACTTACGGAGTACTGATAATCATAAAATATTTTTTTTTCCTGAAAGAAACAATATTAAATATATATATATATATATCCCTTTCTTCCTGTTTATGGTGCTAGCAACACTAAACAATAACCTGGGAAAAAAATCAAATTCATTTTAATATAAAGTATCTATGACAAACAGTAAATATGAACACTGAAACAATTTTTTAGTAGAAAACCCACTATCACTTAAAATATTATTATTATTACTTTAAATATCCTATCAGGGAGGCTTTCTGGACATAGATTTACTTTTTTTTTTTTTTTTTTTATCTGATCTAACTTTAGTGAACAAGAAACAGTTTAGTCTCTTTTCAGTAATCCATGTTGAAAAATAGTGCTTATTGGGTAGATAAAAGTATCTCCAGCTGGGCTATGGCACAAAAAGCATTTTAACTCACATAGTTAGTGATTCAGATATTAAGATCCTTTTTAATAAATGTTTACACAGTAGACATTTTTATTGGAGAAAGTAACTGCTAAGAAAAATGTGAAGTATTATTTCAATGGTGTGACATACATATGTGCAAGTAAGCTCCAAACATCTATTGTCAGATGTCTCATAGCTTTTCACTCAGTAAACACCAAGTAAGCTCCAAGTAAACATTCACTATTTTTATATATAGGATAAGAAAAATGTCATTCACTTCCACAAAGAAAGTTTGCCTTTCATTTTTTTTCCAGTTATTTTCTTCTTTGATAATAAAAGATAAGTAGCATATGACTTAGTTAAACAGGAATAAAGCAAAGTCAGGTTGATGTTAGAATATTTTGAGAAATAAGCATATATAAATGTGCATATTTATATTGTTTACAGATTGAACAAAGATGTTCATTCTGGAAAAGTAAGGAGATAGCCTAAGTCAGTTAATTTGGGAAGTTTCATGGCCAGGGGATTGGAGCTTCTGTAAAATGCAACTGTAAAACATCCAGAATTTTTTTCCAGGTAAAAGAAAAAGAAAATCAGAGAAATATTAAATTTTTTACTATGATAAAAAAAAATTAGGAGTAGGTGAAGAGTCAGCAAGGTACAGAGAAGATATTTATCATCCAAGAAAGCCAGCTCTGTTCTAGATGTTGGAAGGTAAGTTTGAGAAAAAAATTGACTTCAAGCTGCACTTGGTGATAGAAGGAATTTCCTTCTAGCTATTTGTTTCTATAACATATGTGATTCAGCAATTCATCTTCAACTTTGTGTTTGCTTGCAACATCCCCATTAACAGGATGAGGATTGTTCTTGATATGAGGTTTAGTCTTAGTGACGTAGACCTTTCATATTTTGGCATATAAATATAGGGAATAAGGAAATAAGAAGCGTGTTTCATTAGTCAGGGAGAGATAAGGATTAGTTATATTTCAGATTAAAAGAGCTTTCAGTAATGTTCATTCAAAAAACAGATGTGAAGGCAGGTTAACTAATGAGAAAGTGTGCAAATGCGAAAAAGAAAAAAGTGAAAATTATTGTATCTGACATAGAAGCCAAACTAAGAAGTTGTCTTGGGATGTAGAAGAGCAGATTATCTCCATATCAATATACCTGAAGAATTGAAATATGAAATCGCCAGTTTGATATCAAAGATGTTTAGTACATTTATAACATCACAAGTGATACTTCAAATAGTAAATATAGCTTATCTAAGGAGAAAGACAAACTCTCAGGAAGCAACAGATTTATTTGTCCATTCTAGAAAAAGCAAAACTAAAAAGTAATTTTGGAGTGGTGACAAAGCAAAGTCACAGCTTTGAGTGGAAAAAGAGCTAAAATACATCCAGACTTTCCCAAGGGGTTAAAAATGTCACACCAATGTGATATTTCTTTGATGGCATAATTGATTTTAGCAGCAGAGGAAATGCACTAAATCTAATCTATCTGTAATTCATTACCATGTTTGGTATGGAGCAATGAAAAAGAGTAAAGCTGCTATATAAAAATTGGTGAGACCTCGTGAAATTCTTTATACTATTTTGTAAGCTCATGTTCAAGAAAGATGACGTAAATTGGACAAAGTGCTCTGAAAATTTACAAAGCTGCTCAGCAGAGCAAAATGCATGTCTTACTGAAATAACTTAATTACATTAGCAAAGTAAGGATCGATACATAAGACAAGTTATATTCACCCTCTGTAGAGAGATTCAGGGAAAGAATACAAAAGCATGTGAAAAATAAATAAATAAATAAATAAATAAATAAATAAATAAAAGAGGTTAAAGAAGTGGGTAAAAACTGAGTATTAACACTGGAAATGAATGTAACTTTTGAAAATCTGATGTCTGGTAATTTTAATGGAGCAATATATATATACATATATTTTAAATTTACGGAAAAGTCTATTTTCCCAGTGACGTCAAGCTGCACTTGGTGATAGAAGGAATTTCCTTCTAGCTATTTGTTTCTATAACATATGTGATTCAGCAATTCATCTTCAATTTTGTGTTTGCTTGCAACATCCCCATTAACAGGATGAAGATTGTTCTTGATATAAGGTTTAGTCTTAGTTAGACTTATGTTTAGACTCAAGATTTAGCTTGAGTCTCAGTGTGAAGTGCTGGTCAAGAAGTTATTTAAAGAAAGTTTTTGATTTAAAAGTACCTCAAATAAAATAAATATATAACAAAACTAATGAACGTAGTGGATGGCATGTTGCAGAATGAGGGACATTTCATAAGAACAAACACCCTGTTTTTTCCCACATCAACTGTTTCTAATGAAGAATGACCTTTAGAGATTAAGACAAGAATTCACTGATCTAAATCTGAAGGGTCATTTGTTTAGTATAGTTTAGTAAAAAGAAAAAAATGGGTGGGAACTCATCACAACTAAACTTTACCTAACTTTTCCCTAGTACCAGAGAAG
Organism: Anas platyrhynchos; assembly: GCF_047663525.1. Lineage (NCBI taxonomy): Eukaryota > Metazoa > Chordata > Aves > Anseriformes > Anatidae > Anas > Anas platyrhynchos. Next base: position 12,160,906 of record NC_092587.1, read on the forward strand.
AAATATGGTTTAACTGTACAAGTTAATTAAATGTTTGCTTTATTGTTGTTGTTGTTATTTTACGAGAAATGAGCTCTACAAAGAAGATAAAACAGAATGCATCTACTGTTTAATGTAGTCTCATCAGTATAGAAGTGCAGATGGCCACCTACCCAAAGTACCAAGTCTTCTGGAGGAGAGAGGCATTTTGCAAAACAGATACATCTTCAAACAGATTCTTTAAAACAAATTTTGTACAGTAAAAAGTATGTGATTGTAATCATCAAATAAATTGCATAAGTATGCTCAGACCTCCCAGAGCATCATTTGTACAGATTGTCATTGCCAAAAAGGGAAATATCTCAATGCAATGATCCAGAAGGGGATATGTGCATGGATAGTTAATAACATGAGGCTTTTGTTTTGAAGAGCAACCTATTTACAAAGGACTCAAGAAAAACTAAAAAAATATTTAATTGGAAATCTGATGTTTCAGATGCAAAATAAATAAATAAATAAAATTAACAGAATTTAAAGTAATGCCTTTCTCCAGGAGTTACTGATAGGATGATTTTTATTTTACTTTATTTATTTTATTTTTAATGACCTTCAGGTCATTAAGCAAGAGTCATCCATGCATTGTATACAATCTAACATAGTAATTCCCTGACTTCAGGGAATGGCCACTAGTAAAACTTATTCATTTTCATCTCTATAATTCTGTTTCTGGTTATTGAAAATTAAAAGCCTTGTTTATTATATTTGTAAAACAACCATTTCTATATTGGTTACAGTTTCAACCATATTTATATAAGCTTCTTCTAACAAAAACACTAATTTGTGTCATTAGTACTTTGGGGATGACTATCTTGGCATAAAGTGGTTGCTAATCTCCTCTCTAAATGAAGAAAAAAAAAAAAAACAAAAAACAAACAACAACAACAAACAAACAAACAACAAAAACAACAAAAACAGTAAGAAAGGGGCTTGTTTACAGAATCTATTCAGAAGAAATCTTACATTTTCTCTAATGAAAGTGTCAGCATAGCTTGTACATTTTCAACTGTGAATGTTAAACTTTTCTTCTAAATTTCTCTATCTTTGAATGGTAAGTTTTCAAAGTGTTGTTGCACCATGGATTTTACTAAGAAGACCAATCTAGAAAATCAGGAATGCCATATCAATTTATGCTATTGTCCTTATTTGAACTTACATATTGACAGACTTTTTTGTGTTTGTCTGACTTGAGAATTGTTCAGTGATTACAGGACATTCTTAATAATAAAAAATAATGTCTTGATTTATGACAATCTTTCAAAGGAAAACATTCAAAAATACTTAAAATGCTATCTGGGGAGTATTTTAATTGGCTTTAAACTGTGTGTGTCTTTTGTATAGGCTCAGAAAGCTACTCAGTGAGTTAGGCAGGAATTTTTGGACTAATTGGCTCAGTTACCACCCAGCAATAGCAGTGACAGCTTCTGTCATTACAGACCTCCATTTATGCAAAAAGAGAAGCATCCTTTTCCTTTCCATTTTCCAAGCTGGAACCCACATCCCATTATCTTCTTCCTTCCCTTGCATTCTTTTCCATCTTCCTCATAGACCTCTCCTCATTCCTCATTCTGAGGTCAGTGTCAAAGGCCTTACTGAAGTCCAGGTAGATAATATCCACTGCTCTACCCTTGTCAACCAGTCCAGTCATTTCATCACAAAAGTCTTTTTTTCAAGTTGATCAAGTGTGACATTCTCTTTGTGTATGCATGCTGACTACTCCTGTTGATTTTCTTGTCATTCATATACCTGGAAATTTGCTCTTTCAAAGATTTACTGCTTCATCATCTTCCCAGGGATTGAGATGAGTCTGACTGGCCTCTAGATCACTGGATTCTCCTTCTTGCCCTTCCTAAGGATAGGAGTGGCAATTACTTTCTTCCAGTCTTCAGACACTTCTCCCAGTCACTGTGATCAATCAAAGATTATTGAGAGTGGCCTTGCAATGACAAGAGCTCTCTCAGCTTTTGTGGGTACATCCCATCAGAGCCCATGGATTTACATATGTTCAGTTTGTTCCAAGTATTCCCTGACCTGATCCTTTTCCACTAAGATTACATCTTTGCTCCAGCCTTTCCCCCTGGTCTCTGGGACCTGTAATTCTTAAAGGTCAGTCTTGCTGGTAAGGACTGAGGCAAAGAAGGTGTTCAGTTTCTCAGCTTTTTTCACTGTTCTGGGTAACCAAGTCTACTATTTCACTCAGCAGTGTCTCACTGTCAGATGTCTCAGGCATGATGAGACATTTTCCTAGTCCTAGTCCATTTTCCTTTTGTCATCTATGTACTTACAGAAGCCCTTCTTGTTGGCTTCAACATCCCTTGCCAAGTTCAATTCCATCTGGGCTTTGACTTTCCTTACCTCATGCCTGCATGCTTGGATGATGTCTCTGTGTCCGTTCCACATCCACCCTTGCTTCCAACCTCTGTGTGCTTCCTTTTGGTTTTGGTTTTGGAGTTTGGCTAGGATCTCCTTGTTTATCCATACAGGCCTCCTCTCATTGAGGTCTGACTCCTATTTGTTGGGATGGACTGCTCTTAAGATTAGAAGAGATGATCACTGAATGTTAAATAGCTTTCTTGGCACCCTCTGCCCTTCAGGGCCTTATCCCACAGGACACTTCCAATCAGATCTTTGAAGATGCCAAAGTCAGCTCACCTGAAGTGCAGTGTACATTTGCTTTTTGTCCTCCTCTATACTCTGAGAATCCATCCATCCATCCATGTTGTGGTCACTGCAGCTGAGGCTGCCCTTGACCTTCACATTTTTAACAAGTCCCATATTTGTTTTTTCTTCACTGGCTACACAGGCTAAATGAGCATTGTAGGCACATGTCCAGGTGGGATTTGATGAATCCCACCAATTGTCACTATTCTATTAATTCATCTCCATGCATTCATGGTGCTAATTTCACTTTTGATAGGTAAATGTTCATCTTCACCTTCAGCAAGTATTTTAAATTACTTGGCTGTCAAAAAGCCCTTTGACAAAGGCAGTTCTGTCAAACATTAAAATCTTTTATCTACCAAATTAGCAAGAAAGCTTAATTTGCTTGGAAGTATATATGGAAAACAAACAAACAAACAAACAAACAAAAAGCATTACAATTGATTCTTCTTCTGAACACTCTCTAAGGTGGATTTTGACAGACAAAAGAATATTTTCAGAAATGGGATCCCAGCAGTGCCCTACTTGTAGTGATGTTTGCATCCAACATTGTATAGAAGATCTTTTGTATATGTTATATAAGTAATCTTCAACTGATTCTAAATTAAACCTGAAGGGACTGAAGGAAAACCTTTTGAAAAGGAACAGAACTTATACATATATATATATATTAAAACAAAACAAAACAAACGAAAAAAAACTAGACTGCCTTCAGCTTTACCAAATGCAGCCAAAGAGCAGATGGAGATGGAGCTATTTTGTGGTTCCTCAGCAGATGAAAAACTCACCACCACTCCCCCACCCAACAAAAAGGTGTGAAAACTGGAATGTGCTGTCATTGATTGTCCTGTTGCCCATTGACTCTTATTCCATGGAAAGTGAAACTCTACCTACAGTAGGAATTTATGGATTTTGTGAAATTCTGTGATAACATCCATGCAAACTCAGTGGATCAGACCTATCCCCTTAACTTATTTTACATTTTTTCATAGCTCCCAACACATGTAAAAATTACAAAACTATGTTACATGTAAAGTTACAAAACTATAAAACTCAAAGTAAACTTTTTTAAGTCTGGATTTTCTGATGTGTGCCCTTTGCAGACATCCATTATGGAGCTCAGAATCATAGCTAAATAGGCATTGGCAAATTCACATGTGAGTAAAAAGCAGTTATCATCCTTGTACCATGAGGTAGAAATAAAGAGGGGAAAAAGCTGGGGTAAATGAAGTGTTCTGTGGTATGAAAATGAAAGCTTGAAATTGCAAATATTTTTTGTATCAGTTCTGATACTTTTTTGCCTTTCCTACTGAAGAGCTTAAGGATCTATCAAACGACATCCACCCAGCTGAATCTTTTTTTGTGTTCATGCACTATGTGTAATAAGACTGACACTTATTACCAATGTATAAATATTAACATTGTTTGCCCAAATATGTAATTAATATAATTCTAATTTAGATCATGTGCATTGGCTGACTTACTGCGGCCATTTGCTTTAAGTAAAACGGAAGAATACTTGATATAATTTAAATAATCTAACGTCATGTACAGCTTGATTTTTTTTTTTGTTTAAGTGTTTGCCAGCCTGAATAATGACATGCTTTCTTTGGCATGTCATAATAATGCTGTGGTAGAATTTGTATGTTATGATTATACAAGTTAGTAACCAAGGAAACAAAATTGATATTGTACCAGTGTCCTCCAGGACATGTATAATTAAGGGCCTGCCAGGTTTTCTGAAAAAGATCTCCAGTGTCTTGGGACTTAACAACATCCCTGTAAAATTTTGATGTACAGACTGAAATGTAAGAGGTGAGAGAGCAGGTACTGCATTGAATATAATGTACTTGTCTTTGTCTACAACTTTGCCTTTGACGATGTTCATCAGCAAACTATACATGCAGTTTTTGATATTTATTGATGCCTCTTCTGATGTCTTCTCAGTTGCTTACGGGAAGTAAATGCCTCAGAAACAAAGCCTTCATTTCAAATCCAAGCCAACAATTGCACTGAAATCAGTAGCTATTGAAGATATTGGGCAACTTCCAGCTGGATAAAATGATAGGATTAGAGTTCCTTTAAATATTGTTGCTAACATTCATCTCACCTAATCTTATGTGTAAACCCAGACTAATTTCAGATGTACCTAACTTGAATCTCAGTCATACGGCCACCTAGTCAAGATGTAATACAAAGGTACCTCATGTAGCTCATAAAATCATAACATCATAGAAAGGTTTGGGTTGGTAAAGATCTTAAAGATCATCTAATTTACACCCCTGCCATGGACAGGTGTGTCTTCCACTAGATCAGGTTGCCAAAAGCCCTATATAACTTTCAAGACCTCTAGAGGAAGATCCACTTGAGTACATGTGGCCAAACTGGACAGGAAGACCTTTAAAGGCACCTACCTCTTTCAACTTACTACACATCTAATTAAGGTATTCAGGAAAACTGTTTCACTGAGTGTTCAAAATGAGGCAAAGCTGAGATGGCTAAAATAGTAAGAGGATTCTATGTATGTCTGCTGCAGGGAAAACCTGGTCACTTCATGTAGTTCAGACCAAGTCAGGATTGAAGTAGTGTATTCATTTGCTAACAGCATGCAATTTTCTGGCAATCAGTGAAATATATACTCACAATCAGCCAACAAGAATCTCTTATGAGGCCCCAGACACACCCAGGTGTGTGTTCCCTTGTTCTTTGTGCCATACTGACACTGCCCTTGCTGGGTGCAGGTTCCCCACTGTGTCCCATGGGGAGACAGGTTGGGATGCTGCAGGACTTGGCGGTGACATACCCAATTTTGTCTTCTTTTGTTCACACCCTCAGGCCTGTCCACAATGTTACACATTTCTCTGTTTCTTTCAAAGCTGATGCCTTCTTTAATTTGAAAGTATCTTGGTAACTTCCCATCACTGTTTAATCCAGCTAACTATTGCTTTCTTTTCTAACATGGTATTTGACAAACACCTGCTCAGGTGCATTTAAAAGCTATGGTTACCTAGGCTGTTTTGCCAAGGGTGGGCCATGCAAGCACCCTACAGATGCCATCTTCTTCTCCCATATTAAATGGAGACAGGAGCTGTGACAGGATGGGTCAGACATAAGATGGTCTGAATAAACTCAGAAATTGAGCCTTGGTGGACAACAGAACCTTTGCCAATTCAATATCTGGATTCTAATTTTGAAGAGGACTAGGGTTGATTTCCACTTAATTATCTGACCCTCTGGGATTGATATCTGTGGTTCATCTTTTTGATTTGGGTGCAAGCCAGGAATGTACGTATAATTTGCACATTTTTCATAGGAAGACTTCAAAGTTGTATATGACACACCGGATGCTTCTATTTCTACAGCACACGCAGTTCTGAAGTTTTGCTGTCATAGTTTTGTGGACTCTTGCAGTCTGATTAACAGTTGTTGTTGGGTTTTGTTGTTGTTGTTGCTTAGTTTTGCTTTTTCCCTATAATAGAGTTCTATACTGTCAGTGCAGTTAAAATAATGACTTAACACTCCCCTCAAATCAAGCACCCAATGATCTCTAGCACTTGACAGTTTCCTAGTATTTGTGATAATTTTAAAGAGCTCATACTATAACTTAGAATTAGTTTCCTGGGAGCCGCAAATAAAATATTGATGAAATATGCTCATAATAAAAAAATCTTAGAACGTCATTTTTCCTTGACTGTCAAACATGGTGATATGGTGATGTCCCTTAATCTATGTCACTGGGTAGAGTCAGTTGTAAAATAAATAAACAGATAAATAAATAGATTAAAAAAAAAATCAAATACAATGTGAAACTTTTTTGGACCAGGGAATAAATTACTTGACATCTCATCCATCCACCAAATATGAAGGTGCAGAATACAGCTTCAGACCACTGAAAAAGAAAGTAAAACAGTATCTAAAGGTGCTTCGTTGCTACAACAGAATCAAACCCTCTTTACTTTTCCTAATTTTTTCAATGATTGATAAGAACTGGAACATACAGATACTAAACATACAAAAGGCCAGAGATTAGGTCACTGAGTTATAGACAACTTCCTGATGTGTACAAAACACCCTTTCCTCTTCTGTTAGTGTGAGACGGGACTTTGTTGCAAGTAAGTTTGTGATTTCTTCAAGAATATGTTAAAGGTACATTATCATAGAGGCACGAGACAAATACATGAAACATTTGTGCTTTCATATGCATGAAACAAATACAATGGTCAAATTTCTTCCATGGTGACACACATGAAAATTTTTCATACATTTCACAAGTAAGAAGTTCTATCATTTGGGGACTTTTTTTTTTTTTTTTTTTTTTTTTTTCCCAAAATGGAGATAAAATACATCTTTATATTCTGTAAAATAACCCATTTGTTTTTAAGGGTGTTTCAACAATATGGACTTCTTCTTTCTGTTGGCTAAAGAGCTATGATGTGTTACGCATCAGAAATCAAAGACTATAGAGCAGTATCAAGGTCACTTCTAGCATACATCAGAGAACAACACAAAAACAAATGACTGTTATTGCCACACACTATACAATAAAGATGCAGGCACTTTATTATTTTTCCTGCAACACACTCCCCAGTTACATAAAAATGATGTGGCACAGCACAAAAATCATTCTGGAAAAAAAAAAAAAAATCTTTCCCAAGCTGTTGTCATGGCAAAGGAATCTATTGAGAATGCTTTTAATGCAATGATATTTTAGTGGACTTAAAAAAAAAAAAAAGTGAGTTAGAGCCAGCTAAAAAGTGTTTAAAAAGTGTTTGTGAGTGAATTACAACCTGGTGTTGTATTGTCTCTGTCTTCTCTCTTGTTCTTACATATTTTAGATTGTGTTTTTCATAATAACCTAATGCAAGGAGTATGGAAAGGTCTGATCTTTCTGCTTTGTGTATTTTTCAGAGATAATTGCTCAACAAGTTGTTGTGTAATAACAGTGAGGAAGGAATCACTCTGTTGTTACCCCTAGTCCTCATATAATGTGTGGAAAATGTCACCACACTGGGAGGCCTATTCTTTAGATCTCTGAACCAAAAAAGATGTAAAATTACCCTTTCTTGGAGTCTTTTATAGCACAAGTAAAGCAATCTCAAATTGCATATGCTTATGAATTCAATTTAGGAGTAATTTTAAAATAATCTCTTTGGAAAAACTTAACAACATTCACTTTTCTCAGTAATTTTCACCGTTTCCAAGGAAGAAAATAAAAAGATGATTGGTCATTCATCTGTTCAATGTGGTGGCTGGCATCTGTGTGCCAGTGAGCACAGTTAAAGAATGCATTTACTCTATGAGTGCTCAGAATCAGTAATAACACTAATTAGTTTTCTCTTTTCCTGAAGAGAAATTTGAGTAACCCGTCTTTGTGTTGTGGAAGAAAACAGTTCAAGATACAAAAACTAGAAATAGAAATTTGAACTATTTAGATTGGAAGTAAAGTTCAACCTCCTAGCAATGAGGGCAGTTTGCCACTGAAAACTTGCTCTTAGAATAACTGTGCAGAGTTCAATGTGATAAAAACAAACCTATCATAAGTGAAGGCTTGCAGTCATAGAGTCATAGAATGCTTGAGGTTGGAAGGGACCTCTGGAGGTCATCTGTTCTAACGCTCATTAAGTTCAGAGCAGAACAACAATGATCAAATCATTAGAAATTGCTATGGTTTAAGTGGTGGTTAAGTATTAATTGTTTTATTGCTATAAGCAAAATATTTATAGAAAAAAAAAAAGCATTAAATAATGTTAAGAAGGTAGCATTTTTAATTTGAATTAGAATCAGAGAATAAATAAATATTCCTGTCATAGTCAACTCTTTTTCTATATGTAATATAAATACATAATTTCAGTTTTCATTAATATTTATCCATCGTATGGGAAAAAAAAAAATAAATATGCTGCTACTCTGTCATTTTTTTTTCAGGACACTGAAAGAATGAAACGCAGAAAGCAACAGCTTTCATTTTAAAAGCAAAAGTATCAACTTCTAGTTTAGAAGTATTTTCCTGATTTTTAATATTTAAGAACATGTAGCCCACCCCAAAGCAGAAGGACTTCAGATTTCCCTGTTTTAATAAAAGTAGGAACAGTCAGAAATGTTCTACTTGTTAATTACTGGTGACTCCATTATTGATCTCTAAAGTAATTGAAAAAAAAAAAAAAAAAGTATTTCTGCTCTGAACCTTTGCTGAAGTAAAACAGAACTCTTGGCAGAGAGAATTGGCAAAGTTGTAGGGCTTATTTGAATGAGGTGCTGGATTTTGAAAACAACTATGGTTTTTCTGTGTCAGAGAAAAATGTCTATGATATTTGCAACAAAGATAATCAGCACAGAAGTGAAAAAATATGTATAAACTGAACAGGCAGCAGAGCAGTTTGAAGTTGAATGAATGTTCAGTAAAAACAGTGAGATGATTGGTAAATGCTAAAGGAAACAAACAAACAAACATACATACATGCAAAATTAACTTTGATTGAGAGAAGACAATTTATAAATGTGATTCAGGCTTTATCTGAGATAACTGCATGTCAAACAGTTGTCCTATTCCTTGTGGTAAAATGGTACATCTTCTCTTGGGGTTCCTTCAGTGTGTCAGCTAGACTTGAAAAAAAGCAGGTGAGTTAAAATGGCCGGCAGTGTAAGATCACGAAGAAATGAGCATTCCAGCAATGGCTGTAGCAAACAAACTGTGTGTGTGACATAAAGTGAACATCAGGGACAGATTACATTGTAAAAGAGCAGTACTAAGCTGAGAGTCTCTTTATTGAAAAATAAATAAATAAATAAATAATTTCTTAGTACAAATGCCTATGCAGCTGTGCCTATGTGTATAAAAATCCCAAGCTAGAAGGGTACATCCTTTCTAGTACCCCATCAGCATACTCACCAAAGGAAAGCTAGCTACCTCATATGTAGTGTTGTAGACAGAGAAGTGAATGAGTTGAACCATGAGTGGTTTGAGTTGGCCATGTCAGAGCATTTCATAAAAAAGGAATTCTGTCATTCCTTAGGTGTCTTAGAAAGTCTGATTTCTAAATTAATATTGACTGAAAATACAGGCCCTGATCCACTACATAAAAATAATTGAGTATGAGGAATAATATCCATAAAATAATTAGCTTCTCTTTCTATGAATCACAGGGAGTACTTCCTATCTGTCACCTCATTTTTAGAAACTGGAATATCGAGGACACAGGAAAAAATAAAATTTATGCTAAAAGAAGAACTCAACATGGACTTCAGTTAATCATAGTGATAGAATTGTCACAAATGTAACAACACTTGTGCAAATGTTCAGAAAGGCAAGAACAGAAATGCAACGTTGCAGAAAGGAAGACATTGTTTTGGGTAAGGGCACTATTCACATTCTATTAATTTCAGAGAACTTGAAGAAGGTTTAAGAATAGCTATACAAAATCATTTATCATTTTTAGTAGCTGCCCTTAGAAAAAAGTTGAATAAATCAATTGAAAGTTTTAAGATGTCTCATTGTCTGGAATATTGATATCATTTTTATTGTTGCACTTCTGCAAAGTTGTAGCCTACTTGAACAAAAATTTGCAATGAAGTCTTTTGTTCGTACTTTCCCACATTTCCACTTTCAAGGCTTTCTAGTCTTTTTGTTCTCCTCAACTGGTTTACCAAAACATATACAAGTTAGAAAAGTAAATGTTCATCTTCATCAAAAATAGCATGAAGCTGCAGTTAAGGGTTGCAGAAGCAGTGATTTTATCAGCAGAGAAGATAATCAGGAGCAATGGATGTGGGCATTCTGTGGTGCACTGGGCAAGACAGTATTTTTCCAAAAATACAAAGATCAACCCTTCAGTCTGCTCTCAGTGCCACCTTTTAGATGCCTTTTCCACACAGAAAGACATGGTATCCCTAAGAGAATGCTTTGCCTTTTTTCTTTTCTTTTTTTTTTTTTTTTTTTTTTTTTGTGTGTGTGTGTGTGCTTGTGACATTTCTAGAGAGCTTTTAACAGCTCAAATTCTCCTTTCAGCTATCTCTGAGAAATAAAGCCCTACTCAGAAGTTCAATTACTGGTGCAGCACCTCTGTCTTTTCTTTTCCTTTTTCCAGTAATTCTTAAATAGCCCACATAATGAAGCCTAAAAGCAATGCATACAAACAACATTTGCTCCAACACTCTTTTTAGGAAAAATTGTATAAAGCCACTGATTTTTGAAATTTTCCTGGCACATGGCGTTGTAAACTGTAATGTTTTTTGTGTTTTCCATTAAATATGTCTTATAAACTAAAGTACTGGAATTGCAAAAGTGTTCCTTTAATTACCCTGGTCAGACTTAGATGTGAGATTAACAGTTTCTCCATAGTAAAAGTGAATTGCAGTGCCTTGCACTTTTCTTGATAAAACATGTAAGAACTCTGATGCCAGCAGAGAGTTTGCATGTCTCAGGAATTTGTATCCATAGAGTAAAATAAGTAAATAAGTTATGCAGGACTAAGTTATGCAAGCATAAAATTTCTGAGCAAATAATAGTAATAATAAAAAAAGTCTACCAACCATATTTTTATTAAAGCCAATTGAGTGACTACAAGAATAACAGAGCATTTTTGAAAAATCTTAGTGGAAAATCTTGATTCCTGAAGTGAACCCTTCAATAATGTCACTTTTATTTGTTTTTAAAATGAATGGTTTTTTTTCATAGGCTCCACTAGAAGAAGAAATGAACTGTGTCATTAAAAATGTTTTTCTATTAAATGTTTATTTTGGAGTTATACTGCAATCTGTTAAAAAGAGCAACCCTTCCAGAACTGTCAGAGTAGATCAAGTAGGAATTTGAAAGATGATGAATATTTACTTAAGAGAAAATGGCCTTAGGAATTATTGCTAATTTTTATTTTTATTTTCACGCTGAATTGTTCTGCTATATCTGGATAACCTTACAGCTACTCATTTCCTGTAGAACACATTGCTTCATGACTACTGCAGTACCTTCTCGTAATTCATTCACAAAGACAGCTTATCTTCATTAATGCAAAAGAGTAAAGAACAGTGTTATTTTTAGAACAGTTAAAAAAATCTATTTGGTTAAAAATATTTGTGAATGATATTATGTCTTCAGAAGATTTGTTACAATTATAATTTCTCTCCTTTTTCCTTTCTCTCTGTGTTGAATTAAATATTCTTAAAATTTAAGAATATTTTTAGCATCGCATCAGTGATGTCTATATGTTTTCATTTTCCTGTACAAAGTAATATTATGGGCATTTGAGAGGCCAGCTGAGACTACTGAATCACAGAAATTTTAGTTGGAAGTGACCTGCATAACCCAAGTTGCAGCCAAAACCAACTTTTACTACCTAAATCATGAAGTTTATGGAAGCTGTGAACTTGCTTAACTTGTCATCTAGTAACCATTAATGGTCTAATCAAGTGAACTAAGGTTGTCTGCTCTTCTCTGTCTCTCCTCTTGAATCTGTTTTTGCACACAGGTGTTTTTCAAATATTGCTAAGATCTAAGGAACATTTTAGTATTCCTGTAAAAAGCTGGGAAGAAAATCACAAAAACAATTAAACACTGATGAACTATATTTCAGTCAATTAATGACAACTTTAAACAAAAAAAAACACAAAAAACAAACAAACAAAAAAACCCAAAACAAACAAAACAAACAAACAAACAAACAAAACAAAAAAAAACAAAAACAAAAACAAAAACAAATGCAACCTAAGTTTTTGGAAGGTTAAAAACTCCAGTTTGTTGTTTGTTCTGAATGTTCTGCTTTCACTGGTGTCCTAGTCATCTAAACTTGGTATACAGAATTTATTTTGATACTGGGACTTTGAAAAAATGAGCCTAAAGATTAAAACAAATTGTTAAGAGAAATGAAACTTTATTCTATATATTTATTTTAATATATATTCTCCTGGTAATACTGAAGACTGATGAAGTATAATTACAGCTATAAAATAGCCATATAACAGTTTTGTATATGGGATTTGTTAAGTCTCAAGTAAAGTGCTACTGTGTCAAGGAGATTATGCATGTGTTTCCAGTGGATCTGGAAGACAGTTGTAAGCTGTTTTTTTAACATGAGCTGATACACATAAATAATGAAGTATAGCACCATCCACAGCTCAGTGCAGGGTTGGAAATAGCCCTTAAACTTGTTAGCTTTTAACTATGCATCTGTCTTGTGTCTGGATCTGAGCTAATATTCCTCCACGGCATTGTGATGCTGCCTGGGCACACACCAGCACAGGCTAGTCAATACACATGTACTTTGCCTTCAGGTGAAGATTATGTGGCTGCCCTAAAATTTATCTGAAAATATTATTTATGAAGTATCACAAAACGAAAACAAAACCAACTTATATTAAATTAGTACCATGAATCAAAGCTGGGTTTTGTTTGTTTGTTTATGTGCTTCTGTATATAATCATAGTCTGTACAGTAAAAATCCTAAATCTAAAAAGCTGTGAAACAAAATGTGCAAGATGATGAGAAGTCTCTGGGTAATTACCCAAGGCTTTGTCTTTTTTTTATTATTATTATTGTTTTTTATTTTTCCCTATTGTCTCCATTTCAATCGTAATAACAAGACTGCTTATTTTACAAGAGCTTTTTAACAAGGTTCCCAGTCCATCTCACATAGCGGGTACCTAGTTTGTCTCAACACATTTCTAATTACCTTCACTGAATTGAAGGGAACTGACTCACTGAAACTACTACCTTTCTTGGTCCATGGAACCACTTCAACAAATAACAAGAAGGCATTTAGATAAAGATCTTTAAAAGAGCCTTAAGACTTACCAGTTACAAGTGACTCTTCCTGCTGAAAAGGCACTGTTCCTGGAAGCCAGGAAGTCACTAATTATCTTGTAGTTCTTCACTTATGGTAAACAGTTTATTGTCTTGGCAATTGCCTGTTCTTTAGTCCAAGTGAGATGTTATTTTCTTATAGTTTCGTATCAGCAGGCAGTGAAGATCACTTCAGAGAAATGAAGGGGAGCTTCTTATGTAGGTCTTTGGATATAACACCTTTGATATAATGTCTTCACTCAGATCTTTTCTCTTCCCTCATCTTCACAACCTTAAGTAGGAAAACTGAGATCCTTTCCAAGCGATAATTTTATCTATGTCTCTGGACTTTCCACTGGGTTATTTCTATTTAGAGAGAATGTCTGTTTGATTGATAAGAGTTAGCAGCACACAACGGGAAGACTTTGCATCAAAAGAATACTATGATTTTTATTATTTTTTTTTAATATAAAGTGTCATTCCACAGATACATTTGTTGTGCAATGTTAACTTTCACTGTGTCAGTGACAAAGTCTAGCTTCTTGTTTTTCTCTGTTTATAGAGATCTGCTTGAGAGACTTACAAAAAGCTTATCTCCACTTGAGACAATAACTGGACCTGCAAGTGCCAGTCTTTCATAGAAAGTTTTGGTTTGGGTAAAACAACTGCGTATTTTGGCAAGCACAAACACGAGTCCAATCCAAATAAACAGAAGAATCACAGATGTCAGCTTCATCAAAGCTGATGTATCAGCATTCCACCTCAGGAAAAATTCATTCCCGTAGTAATAATAACTCAAATAAGTTCCCTTACAAGGAAGGATTTTGGTATTGAGTCCCACAGCCATCCCAAACCCTCCACCAAGGTTGCTGTGGGCAAGGTTGTTTGTGATCAAACAGCTCAGCACCAAGAATGACAGTTTGGATGTTGATATTCAGAAAGTGTTTTTGTGGATAGAGCTGCCTTTTCAGCAGCTTCTCTGCCTGTAAAAAATCTTAACATAGCAGGATACCTGGAGGTGAGGAGTGGGAGGGTGCATTTTCATTTGGAGAAACAGCAATTTCAGTAATGAACATTTTTTTATCCCAGTGCAAATCTAGATGACATAAGTAATAACCCGATAACAGTGAAATACAACCCAATGTTTTAAAGGGGAAATAAATGAAGAACCAATACAACGAGAAGATGGAGCTGTCCATTTGTGATTTCCTCCCATCCATCCCATGGGTGATAGACTGCTTAAAAATGTGCTAATATATAGAGTGCTTGCACATTGCTTATGCGTTTGATGACTCTTTAACCACTTGAAATATATTTTACAATTTCAATGAGTTGAAATGCCTGGAAGCAAATAGTTTAAAGATCCAGCTCTCTCTCCACTTCCTCTCAACCAACTTTCTCCCCACTACTATCCTACCTAACACATGCTGTGCATCCAAGCATAATTTCAATCAGCATAATATGCAAAAATCATTAAAAATTAATAGGGCAATGTTGTCCACAAATCTTGTTTTTACTTAGCGCACTTGTTAGATATTTTCCTTAAGGATGAATCCTGATTCATTTTTGTATGGTAATATGAAGTCATAGAGTCAGTATGAGGTTAATCCAAACAAGGCAAGTAAAACCCAGGGAATAACTCTTCCTTTCCCTGTAGTGAAATTCCATGAGAAAGACAGTTTGGATAATACCTTTTATTTGTGCCTTCTGGCTGTTACACACACATACACACAAACACAAGCACACATGGACATGCTCATTCCAGGATCTTAGCCACCTCTGCAAAGAAGATGAAGAAGATTATTTCCATGGACCATTGATAATTTTGTCATTCCTAAATTTAGATAGGCACCTAGTCTTGTCAAAATACCGCAGCCTCGTAAGGCCCAGGACACAAGCACATGTCCCTACCCCAAAAAATTTTATTTATTTTTTTGATGGGAAGGAGGCCCAAGAACAAAGAACCAATACCAGTCTCCAGTCTGGGTCAATGAGACATGAGTGGCTCACCATGGCGTGCATCTGTCCTTCAGCTTGTGAATAGGCAACTTGTGCTGCTTGGACTGTCCTTTACTCTATGGAACATTTTAGATGGGAAGCCTGCCTCCAGCATACTCTCACAAAAGTGAGGGCTTCTTTCATCTTCTCATTCTTTGTAATGAGGGATTTGAAGTCTTTGAGTAAAACTGAAAGGTCAGTGGAAAAGTCCTTTTTATGAAGTAATTCTAGGTTGTACAGAATCTGAAATCGAGCATCACACTTGGCATAACAGCTCAGTGCCACTAAAATAAACATCTGAGAAATGTATTCATGTTTCCAAAATAGTTAAGGATGAAGTTGTAATTTCTTTCCTCCTAGATCTAGGTCAAAAATGTCAGTGCCTATTAAAGAGGTGCAGCCTGTAAAATAAAATAAAATAAATAAAATAAAATAAAATAAAATAAAATAAAATAAAATAAAATAAAATAATAAAATAAAAAATACGGAGTGTGTTAACACTTTCCAGCAAGTCCATCACTGTCAGACTTAAGCAGGAGAGAGATGCTCCCATCCATCATATACAGGCTATGAGCACATGTCAGAGAAGAGGGTTAAGAGAATTTAAAAAAATCAGTAGAGAGAAAATGCATGGTGAATGTTGCTATCCAAACAGACTTTGGATATAATTTAATATTTTACTTTTTTTTTTTTTTTTTATTTTGGAGAGAAATCAGTTTGAGTTCTTCATTCCAGACAATAGAATAAAAACAACTTTTAGCCTAAGGTTATTACTCATTATCATAATCTCCACAAGAACCTCCTCAAACGGACATGAGTGTACCTGGGGATCTTCAATCAGATTGAATGGATATTTTCTTCTTGTTAATTAAAGCTAGGAAGTTTGGTGTGAAACAAATTAGCAAAACCTGGTTGTTCTATGAAATGATAATGCAGCTCTTTATTAACACATCTCTATCTAATTGAAACCCAGTATATCTCTCATTATAATGGTTTTCTAGAAATGCATACGGAAAAAGAATAGCTTTTTGAGGATTGTAAAGTATTTAATTTAGGAGACGGAAAGTCACACTGATACTGCAGAAATCTCCACCTGTTTGAATGGATCTATAAACTATTTATGTTTCCTACAACACTAAAAATTTAATTTAAATAGTGTTTTTTTTTTTTTTTTTTCTGTGTAGTTATATTCAACATAGATTTTCCAGGAGGGGGAGGAATTTCAAAGCTGATGTAATCCCTTCTCACATAGCCACTGGCATCAAAGGCAAAGCGCATATGGGATGCCAAAAGTTTCAAGACTGGCTCCACTGCAGATCAGGAGCAAGTGTAATGAAGTTAGATGTTTGATGCAGACATTTAATGTAATTCAAATGTTCCAATGCTTAAATGTCTAGACTAATAAATCTGAATGCATACATAAGAAAACTCAGTTTACATGTGCCTCTCTCTTTTTTTTTTTCTTTTTTTTTTGCGGTCCTTTTCTACTACTAACACATAAAAAAAACATTAGCTTTAGGCAAACTTCATTTGAGAAACCTAAGCATCAAGATGAATTAAGCATAAGGTATTTTAGTTTCAATGTTAAAATGAGTGTTTCATTAGAGGACTGGGTACATTTAAAGCCACCTGTAAGGATAATCATATTGAACAAAATTAATTCAGCAGATAAAATTAACATTGGGTTATTTAATTCATATCATGCTAATCATGCTATACTAATGTTAAGGTTAAAAAAAAATATATATATATATATATATAAAAAAAAAAAGATGTCTTGTATTTTGTCAGTGCAACTATAAAACCTTTTATGCCCTTCATTCTGCATGCTTTGGTACCAGGAACTTCCTACCATTGTCTTTTATACTGCAAACCATATAGCACCTTTGTTTTTACTAATGCGAAACATACATTTACTACTGTGCTGTTGGAGGCCCAGGTCAGAAGTTTTACAGCGAAGACAGTTGTTTGATACTGTCACCTGGCTGCTTTCTTTCCACTTTTTCTGCTTGTTTAGCTATAACATTGCATTTCTTACATTTACAACTGACAAGAGCAGAAATCCAAGGGTGTAGAATTATATTGTGCAAGAGCATATTGACCTCTTAATCGACAAAAATGTTCTGTTATGTTTTAAACCCGTTTCAGGGACATTTTAAAAAACAAATGAGTTTAAGAGGGTTAAAGGAGGTTATTTCTTGCATTTTATAATTTACAGAAAATCTCAATAACTTCCACTTTCTAGACAAAAAGAAAAGGTTTAGCTAATATAAATGGGGTATTCATTTTCTTTACAAATCAACTGGATTATTTGGTGTCATCATCTCAACAGCAAGTGGTTTGTATGCAAAATGAAATGGGTTTGCTAAAGTGGGTCCTGGCCTGGTTTTATCTTTCCAACCTTACATTTCTTTTTACTTTATTCTCTGTTATCTCTATTTCACAATGTGTTTTAAACATACCAGCTACCTCTATGGTCTGTCAGCTCAGCTCATGAAGGACTACATTCTCAGGCCAGTCAGCTTTATTTTAATGCATGTAATAACACTGAATATTCTGTTTTAGCACCTATTTAAAAACAAATAGTACATGAAACTGACTGATTACTTTTAAGTATAATTTAATTTTGTGCAGGTTTACTGAATTGACATCACCAAAATAAATCAATCCTTAACAAGCTAGTTAGGGGTCTGATATAGCAGAAGCTCTTGAATGGAGATTTAACAGCTGGGGAAGTTAACTGACTGATTTAACAGTCTGGAGCAAAATCCAAATTCATGCAACTCTATTAATCTCTCCTTTCATTATTGGGATAGTAGGAAACACAGCCTTTGTTACTGTTTCCTAGCTGATAGGTAGTTTGTATGCAGTTCCTTCTCACCCCAGTTCCTCCATATAGATTCTTCACATCCTGTGAAGGATTTGAACATGAAAGTACCTAAGGACCTAAAATTGATATTCAAGCTCCCAGAGAACATGCAGTAATTCTCAACTAGTGTAAGAAATAAAAGTTGAGCCTAGTTTAGACTTTGTTGCAGATTGTAGTGTTGTATGATAAGTTAGCATCATAATGAAATTAGAAAGGACCTTATGACTGCTTGTCATTTTACAATTTTCTGATGCTTAATATTCAGAGGATGGTATTTCTTTTGTAACTGTTGAATAAATGTATTTTTCCTGTGGATGTGGCAGTAGTTACCATATGACTAAGAAAATCATAAGCATGTTCATATATTTCTGTCCTGTGAACATTAAGGCACCAGGTGAAATTCCAACAATTTTTGTAACTCATCCACCATCTTCAGGCAAAATCAACTTTGATTCAGGAACAGCTGAATACTGCAAAGTTTGTGAATGGCATCTGGCTCACTCTTTATTTTGAGTTCCAAAAAAACATTTGTCACAGTATGTTCTGAACATGTCAAATTGCTATTAGAGATGAAAGAGATGAGTGATAACAGAGGATCTGAAACTTTAAACAGTAGCTGCAAAGTACCACGGCCAAGAAATTATTTTATTATGAGAATGCAATAAATGTTTTGAGTAAGACTAGTTAAACTTGTAGACTTGTTTTAGGAAGCTAGGTTTTGAAGCCTCTTTTACCTCAATGAATTTTTATGCAATGACTGAAAACAATATAATTTTCTAAATTGGTGGCTAAGTAATCTACTATGCAATCTGTATATCTTCAACTTTAAAGATGCTATTTCCATTTCAAAGCCTCAAATCTTCATGAGTCTTTCAGATTATGGAATCTTCCTAAATTTCTATTGTGGAATACGTGTTTTCCCTATTTGCATATTCTTGTATGGAACACTGTAGTGCTAGCAAAAGGAGCAATATGTTCCTTCTAGGGCAATTGACTGAGGAAGTCTGTTGCCTTATTTATGTGGGTTGGTCTTCTGGTTCAATATGTCACCAAAAGAAAACTTTCATTTTTCAGAGTAAGGACTTCAAGTCCTTAAACAGAGTGAGTAAAAGTAAAGTAAAAGTTTACTTTGCAATGTGAACTCAGCAACAGCTTCAGTAACTCAGCCAGTAGAGGGAACTCCAATACAGTACATTGAAGGTGATCTAGGATGGTAGGATAGAATAGCATCACAAAGACAATACTGAATGTAAAAATACATTAAGGTCACATATTATGTGTAAAACAAAGTACTTACCCTATATGTCCTATTTATCATTTTGTGAGTTTGTAGCTGTTGGCTTATTTCATTTTCCTATCTCCTTTTTATGTCATGTGGTAACAATTCTTATAAAATGTCTGTCTAATTTAAGGGATGGTTTGCCAATAACAATTTCACAGTTCTAATAGACTGTGTATATTACAGATCATATACCATTTGGCCAACTATGTAAAATGTGGCCAGATTAAAAAATCAGAATGTTGAATTTGTTGTGAGTTGTGCAAAATGACACAATAACAGATAGTACTCCCTCTTTGCATGACTGGCACATGTTCTTTGGAGGACAGAGGAACAGATTACAACCCTAGGTCTTTCTAGTTACTGAAATAAAAGTGGTATAAGGCTACCTTTTCTTTTTTTTTTTTTTTTGACCTTTAGTAACATGAATATACTTTTAGTTGAGGTGTCAGTGTTTCATTGTTTTTAAGGTTAGATGTACTCACTCAGTCATCCTGTCATATACTTCTTTTTCTTGTCCTTAACAGACAAAATCTCTCCATGTAGGTTGATCACTAAACAGGTTTCTTAGAAAAAGTGTTTCTTGTCTCTTCTGAACAGAAAAGGACTTCTGATAGAAGTCAGCAAGTGAATGAACTATATATAACATCTCTCCCTTGCAGTTTTAACTCAAATTCCTTCTTGGATTTCTCTTCATCAAATAGCCTTAATTCTGTTCCTGCATTGCATTGAGACATTTTGTCATATCTACACATTTTGTCATATCTACACGTGTCCTCTAAAAAAGATTAAAAAATGCAAAACTTTCTGGCATCTGACATCTGACATCACTGATACTTTCTGATATCACTGAAGATTTTTTTAAAGCTTTTCCAGAATAAGTGTGCATAGGTTGGAGTGTTCCACATGAAGATCTCACATGAAATTGGATTGAACAATATGATTTAAAAGATTTTTTTTTTTTCCCTCATAAAGGACAAACTTCCTTACTGATATTATGTGTTAGTATTTCCATTGGCAGCATTTGAGACCCCATACACAGCAGTGAAACTGAACAAAAGTCAAACCCAGCATCTGTTGGAGACTTGGTAATTGCCTCGGCCATGATTACTGAAGCATTGTTGCCTTTTCTCTGCTTATACGCATTTCTAAAATTAAAATTGCAGAAGGATTGGCATATTAGCTAATCCTCGTTTCTCATGGAGTGCCATAAATTACTTTTTTAGACTGATTTCAACTCAGCTTTCCAATATAATTAGGCAGTAACTGTTTTTTGTTGTTGTTTTTGTTTTAGGAAATTGTTATGGGTTATTCAGAATTGGTTGTTAATAAAGTAAGTTTCAGGGAATTAGGTTTATTTAAGCCTGATCTTTAATGACATTAAGTCTATGTGAAGCTATTCTTTGCTGTTTGAAGAACTAAGTAAAGGAGAACAAGTTCTGAAGAACATTTGAACCAAATCAAGCATAGATGTGAAATGAAGTCTTACTCATTATTCATATTTTTAGTGAGTTTGCATGAAGTAGATCTCTAGGACTTACTTTGAAACTAAGAGCACTTCTGATATAATTTTAAAATGTAGCACAAAGCCTAGCACAATATGAAGTCATGCATTCCACAGGTCAATTCAGGACTTCCTGAAGATGCCTTAACTAAACCTGCCATATTTTCTACATGGGGACTCGAGCATATCTGTTGATTTCCAGATATAGAAGAGATCTGCAGTTATGGTTAATAACAACCATGCTATTAATATCCTCTGCTAAGTACTCTGCTATGCTGAAATGTAGTCAGCATGTCTCTAAGGCTCCAGGGTGTGTTCTAGTTCATAAGTTCCCTGTGTTTAGTGTTTGTAATTATCTGCCATAGAGTATCCTCATATTCGATGTATAGGAGCATTTAAATCCTTCTTTAAATATGCCATTTAGGAAGAAATTAAGGGAAGAAATAGATGGCTGAGCAAGCCTGGAGTTCATCAGAGTTCTGTAGTGGTCTCAAACTCAAGAATATCACTTAGGCTCCCAGCTTGATTACACTAATGCTAGATATTTAATTTAATGTATTACATGTCAAAATCAGGCATAAAATGTACATGATATGACCCTTCTTCAGCAAGTTTATGCAATGGTATATTACTTTGAGGAGGGGTTTTCTATCCTTTGGTCATTTGGGATGGCAAAGCAGCATGGATTGTTTTGTTTAGAAAGTTTCAAAATAGAAACCTGTAAGTGCCTATCTATGCACCTAAGTAATTTTTATCTAGAGCTGCTGAAATACAAATGCTAAATGATAATAGTTGTATAGCCTTGACACCCTGTGTCTTATGTGTATTTACTTTGGTCGCTTGATTCCATATACTTTGTTTTTCTCTTTTTGTTTTCTAATCTGTGTGTGCAGACAATTAACAACTGCCAAACATTTGCATTGTATCTTTTTGATCAAATAACCTTTATGTTGCATCAGGTTTGTTTCACATGTAAAAGGGTTCATCTAGTATTGAATTCAGTGCTTCCTTCAAGATGCTATGCACTATCATTCTAATTGATATTGACAGAGGTAAAAAGTACTATCTAGTGATCAGGAGTACAGGGGAAAAACAGAGCAGAAAAAGCATAAGAGCTTATTTTCATGAGTTTTTCATAAATGGAATGTTCTTTGTAGGAAGAGTTCTGTAATGATGCAAGATTGGTTGCATGCCCATTGAATTTTTTGGAGAATATTTCCCTTTTGTTGCCATTTTCACCAACTGCATAGGAGGCTTTTACATTTTTTGTGGTAAACAGTTTTCTGTATATACACTGCAAGGTGTGTCAGTGCAGATAGATTGACAGTCTGTGTATTAGTATTAGCTCCTGCTATTGCTGACATCTAAAATAGTTCTCATTTAGCATGTTAGCAATTGATTTGTATTGTTACTGTGTTACTCTAAGTGATAGAATGGATAATAATTTCATAAAGAATATGTGGGTCATGTCATACAATATTAAAGGAAATGTGTAGAGGACTACATGTACAAGACAGGAAGATAATTTGATCTGTGTTAAGTTATTTAGAACACATTTCCATGTAAGTAAGAACTAATGGTAAGCAACCAGGATGGTAAGAAACCATATATTTGATTTATGGAATTCTATTAATGATTTCACATAGTTGCTTACAGTTCAGCAAGCTTGTAGGTTCTCTGCTGCATATGGAACAATTTTGATTCTTTATGTTGAAATGAGGATTGATTTTTTATGGTTCCAGTGCAGACATGTGTAACAGGTTATACACAAAAGGACAGAGACTGAAATAATAGATTTTTTTTTTTTTTTTTTTAATTATTTTTGTTAGTCACTAAAGCACAGATTAAATCCAATGTCTTGATCAACATTATAGTTTTATATTAAATATATTATTACTAACTGTAAGTCTTTTTTGTTTTCCACATTCATATTTATGACATATTCATTGGATGTTCTGTATCAGAAGATAACTAACATGACGAACAAAGAGGTCCAGAATTCTTGCATTTCTGAAGTCCAACATGAGGGAGAAACCAAGTACTTTTCTAGTACGATGTAAAAATGCTGACTGTAGTGCATGAATGCACCTTTCCTCAATTCCTGATTAAGTAATAGTTTGGCTTCTGGTTTGCTGGCCTTACTTAGAGAGTTTAGACCAGATATTCCAACTAGGATCTCAGAAGCAGCTCTTGATGTTTGGCACCCATTCCCAGCCATGCTTAATCTTCACTTCCTTCTATGAATACTCCCTTACACAAGTTGAGCCAGCAAGATGCACTAAAACTGCATGATAATTTTGTAGTCCTGATGCATACCTGCTAGAGTGGAAAATCTGGAATGCATATCTGCTTCTTACAAATCCTTAAATAAACAAAATTGATAGAGTAACCACTGCCCCATAGATATGTGGTCTAGGACTTTCACAAGTATCACTAATGGGAAATGCATTAGCATGATGTCCCAGAAATTATAGCTAATGTTAAGTGTATGTCTTTAACCTTTAATGTAAGCATTAAATATTTACATATATATTTGTTATAATATATATATTATATAATATATAAAAATATATTATATATATATTCGTTTTGTGAAATGGGATTACTCTCTTTAATGACAGATAAGAAAAAAATAAGCAATCCCTAACCTGTGCTAGTTAGTTCAACCCAGAAGCATAAAGAGATGTATAAACTTCCTATACATAAAATAGAAGAAGAAAATTGGTATTTGATCAATAAACCATAAAAATCAAAGTGATGATTGTAGAAATAACTATTATTCCATTTGCATTATCTCCTTACCAATCTGCTTGTTCCCAAATGTTTGCTTGGTGAAAGAAGAAGATAAATACACTGGAAAATATAGGCAACAGTCATGGCTTTCCAAAAACAAACAAACAAACAAACAAACAAAAAAAAAACAACATAAAGGATTTAAGGATATAAAATTTTCATTTCTGAACTTAAATATTGATTTTATTAAGTTAAATTAACTTAATGTGGATTTTTTCATTCAATTTTGAGGCCACTAAGCATGAGATCATGTACAGATTATACTGTATCTAACATGTTTCCCGGATATATATATGATCTTATTTTCATGTTATCTGGGTACTTCACAAATTTTATTATGCAAATTTACAGTACCTTTGCAAGCAAGAAAATGTAGTTGGCCCTATTATTCAATTAGGAACTTAAATACACCATTAAAATGGATAAGAAAATAACGGTTTGTGGGCTTAGCATGTTTCAAAGTCTTTTTTTTTTTTTTTTTTTTTTTTTTTTTTAGTTTTCCAGTATGTTTTGAATCAACTCTTAAATGTTTCTTTCAAATTCAGATAAAATAGAAACTCTTTTATAGGCAGCGTATTTAGTCTAGCCAGATCTCTGTCTCTGACAAAGAACATGATTCCTCTCACATACTATTGTAAATTTATAATGAAAATGCTGCATTTGAACTAGTTGGTAGACTCCTGTTGTAGTTCTCAGAGAAGTGTGGAGGGCATGAGTCATCTTGTCCTATTAATCTCCTATGTCCTATCTTCTCCTATGCAGGGAGTCTGGATAACTGGCTGAGATGTCTATAAAACAGATTATTAGGGATAGTTAAGCTGAAACTTGCTCAAAGTAATTGGATAACTTAGCCAAGACCACAAAAAGTAAAAATGGGAAGCTAAAGTAATATCTCCCCATTTCCAGGTCTGTGTCCTAACCACTAAAGCAGCCTGTCTGTCCATGACTTCAATTGCATTCTTATCTCCTGATCTTAATACCTGTTATAGTGAGCCTTCAAGTAGAGTGAAATTCATCTCATTGAACTTCAGAAACTTCTGATGTGGCTACCAACACAAGTGCCAGTAACTTTAAGCTCCACTTATTATTTTAGATGCCCACATCCTCTAGAATGTGGAAAAATTAAGAGGTACTTATTCTATTGACTATCTGTGGAGATTAGAGGAGTATTTCAAAAGTGAATGTTAGCATGGTCCCATAATCAAACCATGTGAGCTTTTGTAACCATGAGTTCATTTAAGACAGATCAAATGAAAGTAACTGGGAAACCAGATATTTGGGAATATATATGTCTTTATATATCGACAAAATTCAGAAAATAAAGAGGAAACTCTTTCCATGAATATCCTTAATACTTACTGGAGATGCTGCTGTTTATGATTTGATCACATTCTTTATTCCTGAGAACAGAGGTAGCTGTGAGGAAGCATTTGTGTATGGATGTTACACACATCATGATATACTTCCAAACTGCCCTTTTTTATTATACATCCATTGAATGTCACAGGCTCAATTCTTTATATGTAAATAAAATAAATAAATAAATAAAACTAACTTTGCTGAAGTAATTGACAACAGGACCTACATTCATGATGTAATG
Source organism: Anas platyrhynchos (assembly GCF_047663525.1). Classification (NCBI taxonomy): domain Eukaryota; kingdom Metazoa; phylum Chordata; class Aves; order Anseriformes; family Anatidae; genus Anas; species Anas platyrhynchos. Next base: position 12,186,417 of record NC_092587.1, read on the forward strand.
TTAAAAGTAGTAGAACATTGTGAACTCTTGGCAAGATTATCCTAATTTGTTTACTAATAGTGGAATCTATAGCACACACAATGTTTTCTACTTGGTGGAGTAGAAGTTTTTGTTTCATTTTGCGCTGTGTTGTTTGAAAGCAGTAGCTATGTAACTCTGATTGGCAGGTAGATTTTATATTTTTCATGTTTCTGTCTAGTCAGGGAATCTGCTGAAGGTGATGCCAGCTTTTTTGTCGTTCTATATATGATATGTGAAGTCTTGAGACAGTAGATTTTGTTGTATTTCATGAGGGCACTTAAGTCACCCGAAGTGATGAATCATGTGAGCATGTAAGGAGCTCCTCATGTAAGGAGCCTCTGGTTTGCCAAGATTTACAGCTTAGTCTGGGTAAGTCTTATACAGTGACTCAAAGAATATGTGAATCAACTAGGAGATTTGGGTTTGAGTATCCTGTTAGTTCACCTGAGTCCTATAACGAGGAGAATTCCTTCTTTGTGTGCTTTTTCTATCCCTGAGTCTCAGTTCATTCTAAGGTCTGAGGCCTAGAGTCTTTGCAATGTGACCACGTTTTTAAATTTCAGACTATCCCTTTCCCACCCTCACCTCCCACCCCCATGTACAGTCTAATGAAGACAACTTATTAGGATCTTTTATTTAAGAGAGAAAGGGTACAAGGCAGAAAATAATGGTAAGTGGAGTGATTTTCTGCACCTGGTGTTTGTGCTGAGTACTTATTAATCACAAGTACTCTTTGCCCTCTGAAGTCAGTGAAACCACTCAGCTGAGTAATAGTATAAACTTTCAGAAAAGCAGATCTCAACAGTACAGACAATATAATATATTCAGAATAAATTATAGTACCTATGAAATTAACAAGTATTGATCACAAGGAAATATAAAAACTAAAGGGAGAATTATATTAAAAACAATAGAATACTTAACATGTAAAGCTTTGTGATCAGGAATTAAGGTACATTAGTGAATTTTGACAATAAGTTTTGTGATTATTAACAAAATAGTTATTTTATGAAAATGAAATAAAAATGTGGAATTTGCAAACTATCCTTTAGCCTTCCGTATTCAAATCATTAAGGACCTCCCATGTTTCTTTCACTTACACTTTTCACAGGTCACTTGCTGATGAAAACACTGAGAATACATGTGTGTCTAATCAATGTAGCTATCAGATTACTGTGCAATTGTAAACCAGTTTTATGTCTATCTTTTGAATCAAGATGCATGCATGTTGAGTGCATGTGAGAAAGGGTGGGGCAAAATCCAGAGCACATAGAAGCTCAGAGTTACGGAATTGATAATGTAAATATATGAACACACAATAAATACATAAATAAATAAATAAAAATAAATACAGATCGGTAGTTGCTAAATATGGTAACTATTATGTACTTGAATTAAGAACTTCAGTCAGTCCTGTTGTCTTAGGAAATCACCATGTTAAACAAGTGCTGAATATTGAGGATTTGAAGGGGTTAGAGTACTCAGTTTGCTGTACTGCAACACTAGTGAAGCTGCAGCAACCAAAAATTAATATTTCCTATGTAACGTATGGACAAAGGCAAAAAAATAAAAATAAAAAGACATCATGATGTAAAAATGATTGCTCTTTGTATTTAGATCACTTTTTATATAATATGGTAGCCTGGTTGCTTTGATACTTCTTATATTGCATATACAATTTCTTGTGATGAATTTTGTCATTATTGAATAATTTTATCATAAACAACAATATTGGTTTATGATTTAAAAAAAAAAAAAGTTTAGAGAATTAAACTTGATCTGGAAGAGTGGAAGGAAGTACCCTTGCATTACCTCTATGGAGGGCATGGCATGGGATCCTTATGCTTTTCCTAAGGGAGAAAAATGGGGCCTCATAGTAGTGAAAACAGGAGCAGCTCCAGGTTTTTTGTTGTTTCTATGGAAACAAAATCCCACTTTGTTTATGAGGCAGAGGAAATGCCTTATAATGCATGAATTAAGGGGACAAAGCCTTGCCTTGGGCAGAACAGGTGAGACAAAAAAAAAAAAAAAATCATCATAAAAATCAAGACCTGCAAACCCAGCCACTGCAAAACCAGGGCTTAACAGAAACTCATCTGATCACTTTGCTAGTTAAATGGTGGAGAAAAAGAAAACATCAGCTCCTACTTTAGGGAGGATGGATCGCTGCTATTACTCCAACAAGTGTTTCAGAGTTCCTAAATTGTCTTCTGTCTCACACTCAAAACTGCCACATGTGAACACTGAAAAATATTGTTTCACTTCCAGCTAAATGTGCTTTAATGGTTTCTAGACAGCCGTAAAGCAGTGTAGCAGGCATAATTCTTCAAACAGGATATAACATCTAGTGTGTTTCTTGATTATCCACCTCAATCTGATTCTCTACAGATTTCCAGTGCCTCACACTTTTGTGTAAGATATATTTCTAATAGAATACATTCATTTACCAGCTTGGATATCTTTATGCTACACTGTGAGGATTTATCAGTTCCTATCAGTCTGTATTTTATCAACCTACCTTCTTACATTTCTTTAACAATAAATGATTTTATTTCACGATGGCCATTAACTTGGAGGTTACATTTTATTTTCCTTTTTTTTTTTTTTTTTTTTCAAAACAGCAACTTCAGAAAGTTTGGCTGCAAGTCAGTGATTTAGTTAAGTGTTAAGCCCGAGTAATAAGGTACATGATTAAATTTATGGGATGTATACACTTCTTACAGAAAGTATTTTGTTTCTTAGAATTACTAGGAAAAAAAATAAAAAAATAAAAAGGTATTGTAGCCTATGTGTACACCACAGGCATCACAGTCACACTGTCTTCACTGATATGTCACTTATAAATGATTTTACCTCCAGTGGTCCCCAAAAATCTATACTGGTAAAGTCACTGTGGGTATTTGGTATTATATTTTAGTAGCTACAGCTTTGCCGTAAATTAATAGTTGCAGGTGATATTGGAATGAATGCTCTTAAATAGTGTCTTCCTCAAACACATTATACAAAAGCATTTGTACACATATGCTTGCTTAGTACATATGCTATGTACTATTCTAGTTAGTAATTCTGAGACTACTGTGCAAACTACAGTCCCTTTGATTGGTTGTTTGGCTTTCATTTGTATAGTGTATTTCTGCATCATAAGTGACTTGCTAAATCAGTGATTTTAGAGGCTTTTATGAATGAAGTCTGATGGGTTTATTTTCTGCAATAACTCCAAACAACACTTGGTTGTAATGTTTGGAGAGACTCGTGCATCTGACAACAAGTAGTAAACACAGAAGATGGAGAAGTAGCCAAAAGAATGAGGTTAGGATTAACACCGAGTTTTGTTTGTTTGTTTTTATTATTATTATTTATTTTATTTTTATTCATTTGATCAAAGATATTTGTAAGATTCTCTCATGACAGTCCTTTTTCAAAGTTACCCAGTAATCCCAGAGGCGATGGCATTTTTGTTAGGGTCAAATACAGTTATATTCAGGCTTCATTCAGGCTTTCTGACATTTTGGTAGTTAAATAGAAGAAACCTATAATTTTAGTCATCATTTTAGGGTCATGCAATTTTGAGAAAACAAGATTGGATAAAGAATTAGGTAGTACCTCTACACATTTTTGTTTCTCTCAGCCTTCTTCTTCAACTGACAGGTCTTCCTAATGCATGGTGAATACTCATTCAAAACCAAAATGAGGATTCATTTACTGTGGTGACAGAGAAATGTATTAATACTGACTGGGATACAGAAGACAAAAGGTTTGACAATAAAACATGAAAAAGGAGAAAATAAAATGGAAAATGTGTACTATTTTATGTTTGCTCTGATATTTCATTATACTATTTGGTTCTGCATATTATTCAGTGACAATTAAATCTTATGATTTTTTTTTTCTTGTTTTGTTTTGGGTGCTTTTTTGAACACCCATCATGTAATGCTGTGAGAGCTGTGAGAACACGGCAAGCTGGAAAATATATAGGCTATAATTTACTCTCATATATTGCTACAAGACTATTAATTTTAAGGACTATTAGTTTGAAGGTGGGGTTCACAAGTGGAAGTAAAACCAGAATTTATCCCTTTTGTTACTTTGTTAAATTACACGCACAACTACCATTGGAGTTTTCCTTCCTGATGATGCTGTCTTCATTTTGAACTGCTGTTTTGACATTTGTAAAGTTTTAGCAAATGCTTCAGGAAAAGGTCAGTTTATAGTGACATTTTCCATTTTCAAAAACCTGTGGAGAGGACACTGAATACAGGTTTACATGATAAGCCATTGTGAATTTAAAAACGAGGCTTTTCTTACTGTTTTTTTAGAACACTTGTTTTTCACAACCTAGTTTTGTTTTTAAAGTACCAAAACTTACTAGAAAGTTTTTTTCATCTTTTTTTTGTCTTGTGTTAGCTATAATATTTCTTGTTTATTTGTTTACTTATTTATTTGTGATACAAGAATAAAGTAATGAGAAAACCATAGGACTGGGGTATAAATACCACTGACTTAAAACCAAATGCACTGAAATAGCTCCTTCAAAGCATCCTCATGTATTCACCCCAGATTAACTGTGGCTGTATGTGCAAACATTTTTCCTAATCCTACCACTCAGTCATTTCCACCTGCCACCATTCTCTAATGCTTTGAAATACACAAAAGCAATTTGAAATTGTCCAGTAACATGCATGAATACTTTCTAACACAGTAAGAACTTCTGTCATTGATAACATAGAGTAATTTTACTGTGTTGTCAATAAAGGTGATTTATAAATGAGAATATGTCACCAAACACCTTTTTTTTATGTTTTTAAAATAAAATTCGAATACATTCTCCCTGGCATATTTTGAAAGAAAATGATGGTTCTTTGAAGAAGTTCTTTAAATGCTAAAAAAGAAATATTGCCTTTTTTCAAAAGTATAGATTTACAGATGAAAAAATATACTGGGATATAAATTTTTGTCTGGATACCATGGTCCTGAGAGTTCTGTGCCTTCAGGTCTCCAGGACTTATGTGTATGCTGGTGCATGTATGCTGAACATAAAACTTATTCAATCAAAGTGAGGCCTATTGACTTTAAAAAATAATTCTTTAGAGGAAAATTATAAGAAATTGTTTGATGTTTCCATGGACAAGGTGGTTCTTACAAAAGATACCATAGAAAAATGTGCCTAAATATATATATTTTAACTGTGCAATACACCACAAATGCTGTATGCTTAATGACTGAAGGAACTGGCCTTTAGTCATTATGTACTATCCACCTCTTCTACGTCAGTGTGACAGAATATGTAAACTGACCTTTTATATGAATAAATTAAAATAGAAGTTCTGTTGAATTTTCAGGACTGTGTGTATGAAACTCATTAGAACTGTCAAATTACCTGTATTCACTAAAACACTTTATGGGGCCAGATGATAAAAGTCTCCTGAGCAAAATGGCTCCATTGAATTTAGACAAAAATACTACTCAGGACATCTCAATGACACATATTTAGTTAAACATTATATAGCCATTCTACCATCAGGAAGCAGAAAGATCTGATTAGACATACTTGGTGAATTTGATGGATGAGGGAGATGAAAATGCCTACAGCGATATTCTTCATTACTTGAGAGCCAGCAGACATTCATGTGAATGTTCAGGTTTTTCTCACCTTTCTAGTTTTGTACTTCTATTATTTTAGAGTGTTGTTGGTTTTTGTTTGTTTGTTTGTTTGTTTTTCTTCAGCATCTTTTTAACATGTCCATATCGGTACACTCATAGAAAATGGCTTTGGTTCCACTAAGAGCAAATATATTACAAATTGTTTATCTCTGTCTAGGTTGACCTACTTTGTATCCCAGAAATGTCACCAAATAAAATCTATGTTCATGTGTAGTTATTCAATGTAGTTATTAAACAGATGTGTTATAACTAGGCTGGAGAGAATAGACATACCAAACCTCTTCTGAGCTGCTGTACTATTCCTTTTGAAGACTTCACTTATGAAGAGATCATATTCATGGCAGAACACATCACCCTAAGGAGAAATAGTATAGGTATTTATTTCATTAACTGATGCTTTGCATTAAAGGGAATATGTATTTAAAAGTCATTTATAACTTTGTGCCTGTTAGCATTCGATAGCGAAGATGTGGATTGAAAATTGCAAGAAAAGAGAAATTCAATTGATTTGCAGCATAGTATTCAAACATGAACAGTATTTCCAATCTTAGATTTTGCATTTCTTCTTCTAACAAAAAATTTAGTCATCCAACCCACAAGAACTTAAAAGATCTTTTCTTAAAATGTTAGCTACATTTACAAAAAGCATGATTTATAAGATTTGTGCTATTTTGACCTAGCATGATTTAAGATTTTTTCATGGGTTTCTCTTAGTAACCTCTTCCACTATTATAATTTATTACCTTTCATGTTTTTGTATTTGAGCCAAACGAACATATTGCATGAAATATTTCTTTTCCTTACTAACTAAATAATTCCATTATATACATGAGCTTTTTTTTTTCATTCTTCAGCTCACAGTAGTGAAACCTCCTAAAATTTTCAGTTTAAGATCTATCAATTAAAATCACTTTTTTCTCCCTCTCTCCCTCCCTCCCTCCCTCCCTTCCTTCTTTTTATTCTGTGTTGTTTCTTTGTGAAAATTCAGTAGCAATAAGAAACCTGCCAGCAGACCAATCACCTGTCTGACCAGTTCACTCAATCTAAGCAACAATCCATATTGTTTGTAATTGACTGTTGGTTATGCGGAGAATTTAAGGAGAATTTAATTTTATATCTTTTATGGAAGAAGCTAACTGGATTTTTTTTTACCTAAATTTCCAGTGCCAGAAGGTTTTAGGGTAGACTCAACACTCCCAAACATATATTTAAGTAATGAAATACTGATTACTGAGAATTCAATTAAGTGTTGATTTAATTTTGCTATAGTGATTTAAAACGGTATCCCTACATAAATTTGTGTACCTGCTGAGGTTAGTGCATGAGTGCATTAAATCATTTTGCTCATGCATCAGACTGCTCTGATATCACTGAAAGTAACTACATGCATAGTTATATGTGTATATGTGTACTTTTGCCATCTCAGTTTAAGCCTTTAATTTGGAAAAATGTTTTAATGAAATTTGTAAGACATTGAAACAAGATAGAGAGTTAATTGCACTTGTATTTTTAGGCCACTACTCTTTTTTTTTTGACACCTAAAGATAGGTGTCAACTAGAGTTACTTGGAAAACATTTTGAGTTTTCAATCGTCTAAGAGAAAAGCAGTTCCAGGACAGAAGTAACAAATGTGCTTTGTTTAGTAAAACCTACATATTTAGAAGGTATGCAAACATTAACAGTAAGACTGAATCAAGGTTTAGAAAATCTAACACAAAATCCAAATAATCTGAATGAATTTAGCATAACTAAGAGAATTGTTGAGCTGATATTGCAAGTATTAAGATGTACTTACTAAAGTAGTTTCTGATAGTAGAAACTTTTTACTTTAAGAAACAAAGAAATAATAACAGCCATAGCTGGGGACGGGACCTAGACAGACCCAAAGGCTAACGAGTGAGAGCAGATAGCTCACTCTGGCTAGCAGATTTTTCGGTTGGGTGGAATTCCCTTTAGAATCTCTTACTGTGTTGAATAAATCTCTGTTTACTGTAATGAAAGTTAAGACACCTAGCATAGGTGCATTTAGGTTTCGTAATCTCGGATTTTTGTTTTTTGTGTTTTTCTAATAAATATTCCCCAGGTCAAGGAGACCTATGATTGATAGAGGATTTATTCTGTGAAATCCTGTATGGGCCATTCTATTAATTTATCATACAGCCCTATGAAAGGCATGTATTTTCTTACACTTTAGAGCTTTTGTTAATCAGTAGCTATGCCTAAAACTGTAGGAGAAATAGAAAAGTAGCTTCTAAAGACATTGTCCAATATACCACCTAAACTTTTGGATTCTTTTGTGTATGTCTGAATGTGGTGTTATTAATAAACACACATTTTTGAGGTTATGTTAAAGAAAGAAAAATCATACTTTATCATGCGGATAAGTACTGGGCCGTGCACTTCACTCAGAATGAGTGTGGAAACAGGTGTACTCATGCACTACACAGTACACAGGACTGAGGATGCACAGGGTATCACTCAGGATTAGCTGGAGCTCCTGCATGTTGAATCATCAAGTGAAATGACATAACAGCCATATACTGGTCAGATATACCGTTTACAATCCTTAGTGATTGGGACACAGTAACAGACTCTCTAAGGCAATTACAATTGTTCGAAGTTGCTTCCCTGTTAGATGTCAACATCTAGAATACTCTTGAATTAAGACAAAAGGATTTGTAAGAGCCTTCAATGTAAAACTTGTATCCTTCTTTTAAAAGGTAAAGGAAAAAATAAAGATAATAAAAGAAACTAATGTACTTATATATATTTTTGACTACAAAAATAATAACGTTTGGTGTAAGAAACTGCAGTGCATTGCTTGATTTCAATATGCCAAGTAGTCACTGAGTTACTTATCTAAACATTTCACAGTACTTTAGAAATAACGCTGCGTGTTCCTGCATGTTAATACAGTGACATGTCATTTTGGCTGTATCTGCACTAAACAAAATTTTATTTTAATTTAACTGATTTGAAGTGAATCTCAACATTTTTGCTATTTTCTTCCTCTTGGGTCATCTTGTTGTGCACTTACATTCTTTTCTGTATTACAGAATTAATATGTCCTCCCTTACTGTCACTGAAATAAAACTTTTATTGTTCTGTATAAAGTATGGATTATTCTAAAAAGTGAAAATCAGGAAAAAATGCATTAAATATGCTGTCTCCAAGGATTTAAAATATCTCAGAGGTAAATGAGTGCCAGATTTTATGGTTTGTTAAGAAGTGAACTTCTCTTCTTAAATTTCTGGATCACCTCTGTCTCTGAGATTTGTGATCACTTCCAATGTGTCACTGAAGGTTGGTAATCCACTGCAACAGTGGTGGATATTTTTCTGCAGACTGTTTTTTTGGTCATTTTGTCATCTGTCACTATGTAAAGTACTTTGAGAAAAGCTGGATCTGAAAGGAACAACAAAAACAGAATAAAAGTTAAAAAAAAATAAATCAATTCTGATCTGTGCAATTCTGTGCACACATTTTGTAGGATGGAAAATCTGTTGAAAGGATTGTAGAGAAGGTCAGACTAGATGATCACAATGGTTCCCTTGGGCCATAAAGAAATCTATGTCTAAATAACTAGCAGCAGTTTCTGTGAAGAAGTGGAAATATAAGGACAATTTTAGTACTGCAGAAGTATTACATGGGTTTTTTATTTCTAATAAAGTTAGAGAAATTGCTGCTCTCTTTTCACTTATGACATGTCATATGTATTAATCTCTTCAGATTTTGTTTATCCTGTTTTAGGAGAATAAGTGAATCATTTCATCAGTTTTGTGTTACTTCAGTATTTTCTCTCTCATTTGTAAAGAAAATAGAACCATTGTAATGCACTCTAATCATTTACATAACGTGTTTTTACAGCGGGAAGAAAAACATCCTCAAGCAATAACCTCTGTTGTTTACTGTGAAATTACTAGTATTTATTTAGGGTACAAAGTCTAGAAAAATAGTCAAAATTCTTACCACAAGTTATTATGAAGAATATCAGAGGAAGATGGAAATTTAAGTGGATTAAAAATTTACAAGTGGCAGGCCTATTTCTTGGCTGAAAATATGTTGGGCTCTCAGATGAGCCGTACACACTCAACTGCCTAGGCCAGGAGTATGGCTTTGCAAAAAGGAAGATGGATATATATATATATTTAAATATTATTTCACAGTGTAGGCTTTGTTGAATTATTTTATTATCAGGAAGCTTCTAGTACTGTTGCCTTAAAATAGACAATCTGATTAAAATCAAAGAATTCAACACTTCTTTTTCCCATTACAGCAATACTGAGTCTATTTTGAAAAGGGTTAAGATGCATTAACTTTTTAAGCCATCCAAAATGCACAGAAAACTTGCCATTTCCATGTCATTCTTTGTGTTTTCTGCAAGGATAACACAGGAAACTGAACTGAAGCTAAGAGCTTGTAACAGTATTGTCAATACTACTGTTTTTCTTCTGAAGAAAGGTAACATAACCTGGACCTTGTAAATCCTTTAACTGCAATAAAACAACATAGTGGTGAGTCTAGGCATTATGCTAATTCGTTGACGTTTCTTTAGTTTTAGCTTTTTGAGAGCAAAGCCTCAGCAGTTCATAAATACAGGTTCTTGCAAGCCTAAGACAGGTAAATGTTCCTTCTCACAGGTTTCAGTCCAGACATTGTTCCCAACCCTCAGATTGAGTTTCTTCCTGATGAACTCACTGGAACTGAAAGTCCAGGGTAACAAGTGATCATCCTTGCTGTTTCCAACCTTTCGGTAGTTACATGCACAGTGAGGAAGATGCAGAGAGTTTTTTGTTGTTGTTGTTGTTGTTGCTTTTTCCCCCAAAGCTGGACAGACTACTGGGTAACCAGGAAGAATAGCTAATAATATTAAATGCAGTAACTTCTATGACTTGTATGACAGGGACATGTGGTGACACTCATGATGCCATATGATTACAATATTGTGTCTTTTAACCCACAGCACATCCAGGAGTCACTTCATGTGCTCTCTCAGCATACCATACGGCGGTTTAATAGGGCATAATAATACTGAAAAGCCATTTGGAGCAGTCATAAAGATTACCACAATCCACAATCCAAAACATAATTTTGCTGTAAAGCAGAAACTTAGACAAAAGGATCAACACTTCATAATGACAAGAAATACAAACAAACAAACAAATAAATAAATGTAAACAAAAGAGGAAAACCATCATCATTACAATAATTACTTAAGAATTCAATATATCAAGCAAAGTCAAACAGATTTCAATTATTTCAATATTTATCTGGCCACCTCGTCTGTATTTCCTGTTTGGGAGAGTATTCCTCATAATCTGACGGGAACTAAAGAAAAAAAGATAACAGAACCATCCTGTCAGCTTTGCCCACAGTTAGCAAAACTGTCTTTTACTAGCAGAAAAGGTGAGATATTTCCCCTTAACTCTATGAAGATATGAATCAAAATTTTGAAGACTCATTTTTGGAGGTTTTGTGCATATGAAAAACTATATAGCCAACAAAAAAAGTTCTTTGTGCATGTAGATGCTCAATTGGTAAAAAACATATTTGTGGTCTCTGACTCTAACATGGCACATGTCTGGAAAGAGGATCAGGACTCAGAATAATTTTGAAAATACTTTAAACTAATTTTCAGTGACCTAATGCCAAACTTTGCCAGTATTAAGGAGTGATGAGAAGACACATTCATATACAGTACATGTTCTAAAAGTCTTATTCCAGACATAATCTTGTTCAGGTACTGACAGTGCTTATCAAACAGGAATAAAAACTCATCTCCAATATGTTTTTTCCTGTACTTCTGATTGTTCCTCAGAGCAGTTTTGAAGACTCGTAAGCCCATCGTCCTTTAGCCAAACAATAAGATAGCTTGATTTAAAAACAACAATCTTTCATGCTATTTACCTTTCTCATGCTCTGCACCCAGAGTAGTCATGCAGGCTAGATTTTACACTAATAAAACCCAGTGGAAGATATGATGGGGCACCATTAACCTTTAGAACATGAAAAGCTAAAACTCAAGGAATATATCTGAGCTGCCTTGTAGAGCTTTGAAACCACTGCCTTCATCCTTCACTTAAATTGCCTGAATTCATTTTTCAAGGCTGATAAACTGTCAAGTGAATTATGAGACATAGGCCTAGGATTAATTTATAGAAATGCTTCTTCACCAACACTGAGTAAATGCACTTTTGTTGAACATACTTGCTTCAACTTCCAGAACTATCTCACTTTTCCCAATTTCAAGTTCTGAATTTCAAATTCTTTTTTACACTTTCATTAAAAAAAAAAAAAAAAAAAAGATTTAGTAAACATTAATATGAGGGAAGTTTTTCTATCACGTTTCCACTTCTCAAGATGCAGCAATACAGTAAAGATGGTCAAGTTTGCTTATTTATTTTTTTAATAAGGTTTAAAAGTCTGCCTTGCAATACTGTCAGCACTTCACCTGTCAAAGATGAGTTCAAAGGAATAATTCATCTTTTATCTTCCCTTATTCAATGGCTAGACAGATTGCAATTTATGCTTATCTGGCTAGCTGAGTTCAGAGGGAATTACAAGGAAATTCTGTATGAGTCAGTTACCTTTCACTGTTAAGTTCTGTCTGTTTATTTATACACAAATTTGGTATATGAAATAAAGAACTGGAAATAACTTTTTCTTTTTAATTAATTATTTTATACATGTTATAAACAAGAGGGAGACAATATCTCAAGCTGAGATATTTAGATTGTATTCAATGAAAACTGCTAACATGCATAAAAGCAATCAATCACTGTTACACTATGTTTACCTTTGCATAGATCTCAAATTGACATTACTTTCATATTTAATTATTTTTATGACTGGACATTCAAAGGTATGATGATAACTAGAGTATAAGTTGTCTTACTGAGCAAAAATGTGTGAACATTACACTTCTTTGGAAAGATGGAAATGAATAAAAAATATTATTTATTATTTTGCATATATCACTGTAGTTTCTTAGCACTTTAACTTGGGTAAAATCTACTTACATTTTAATATTTATAGTATATGCATGATTAGTTCTCAAATCCTGTTTCAACAAGATCCTTTTCATGGTAATGTTTGTAAAGACCTTGCATATATAGCAATTATATCCTAATATGTCCCCAGAGTATGCTTCCATTTCTTAGTACTATGTAAGTGTTTGAAAATCTAAAAATCCTTGAGGATGAACAGAGTTTACCAAGCCATCATGGACCGTAAAATGGACTGAGAGAGAATACTTCTTGTTCAGAGATGATGTACTATACCTATCACCACATAACTAATGTTTAGAGCCTGCATTTTGGTCACTTCAACAAGAAAATTTTTGAGTTTTTGTTTGCTTGTTTGTTTTTACTGGCCTGCATAATTAGAATGGTAATGTGTTCATATTTCCAAAGTATATTCTGAAACTTAATTCACTCAGTACCATAGACAATTAGCACTGTGCCATGATGTACCTAGGTCCTGATCTTTCAGAGAAAAACGTAAGAAAAATTTGGAAAGAGCAAACTCACTGCACGCAGAGGAAGGGTGTGGAAGAAGATGGAGATGGTGAAAAGAGATTGTGGTTGCTTGACACCACGTATATCCCTATCGTGGAAATGGCAGGACTCTTACACAGTTCCCACTCCCAGCCACTTACACAGGGGTTATTGGTAGTCCTGAATTTCTTTCCTTCCTAACTGTCAACAAACCCCATTCTGTCCAAATTCAGAAGCCTTCAGACCTTATTATTGGGCATTGATAGATATTTTCCACAGTCATAATACAAAGTTCTTAGCAAATAAATTATCCAAGTAAGCCACACAGTTGAACAAATGTGCAGCAGATCCCTCCAGCACAAAGCATTCTTGCTTTGCATAGTCATAGCACAGCTGCAGTGAAAGGACTGTTTCTTCTCTAGGACTTATGTTGCTCTCACTATATTGTACAAGCTTAAACAGAATATAATAAGAAAGATGACCAAATTTAAGAGAACTAGGGCTAATCAAACATCCTCATTGTAACAATGCACTTCTTTTCTCCTAGTTACCAATGGAAGGTATATTGGAGTTATAAAGAATAAATTGATTGTTTTCTAATTAAGAAGAAAATGAGGAAAGAGGCTGGATATTTATTCCAGAATTATGGTTTACAATATTTAAAATGCATGACAAGCTACAGTCTTGCTTCCTAATTACTTAGTCCCTGTCACTTCTCATTAACATGTAAATCATGTTATAAACATAGTAAGGATGGAGTAAAATATGTCCTGAGGGGAGGGGGCATGCTGTAAAATTGCTCTGGGCAGTGTGGTGATGAGAGTGTTTCATTTGCAGCTCATCTGTATTCCACTCCCATGGGAAGCTGCATGTATGAGATTTAAAGCAATCATATTTTCTTTGTCCAAGGCTGGAGTGGTTGTTGCACTTAAACAAATCAAACTGCAGGTTTTAAATTATCTACAAGGAAATTAGCATAGAAAATCTACATTTATCAAAAAGAATGAAATACATTTATGGAGTAATTAGATAGATATATATATTATAAAAAAGGGGGGGGGGGGGGGGGAGAGGAGGGGATCTGTTTATGATCTTGAGTGATTGTCCTGAAAATAAGAACGTTGTGGTTTAGATGTCATCTTGATTCATAGCTACCCATTAGAAAAAGACTTTGAGCACCAAAACACACAAAAAATTGATTATATGAAAATAAGACAACATTCAGAGCATACATTATTAAAAATGTTAATTAGTGAAGTTATTTGAAAACTGGAGGTAGGACTTCCATAAACTCACCTTTCAGTATTTAATCTCTACTATCTTGAAGAATAGTTATTCTTCACTTCTTCATTTCAAAAAACATCAGCACTTTTTACTTCAAGACCTCGTGTTGAAACAGCATCAATGTCTATAATTTTATTGAGAAAATTAACTTACAGATATGACTTTGCTCATAATTTACTTACCTGCCACTGACTGATGAGTAGAGCAGAACTATACAATTTTGTTGAACACCACACTCACCACAGCTGAGGATAAATGTATATTTAAAAATTAATTGTGGTGCATTTTTATCTGTCAACAACTATTTTTGAGTCATTTCTCTGAAAAATAAAACTGAATTTGAAAATGTCACAGTATTCTTATGGACAAAATTAATAATGCTTCATGAATACAAATATTTTGGACAAAATATTATATAGGAATGACTGATTTATATGTATTTTATTTAGCATTTAGTATAGTCAGTTATATTATTTAGCTTTAAAAAATAAAATACAACAACAAAGAAAGTAGAGGTGAGCACTTGGCCTATTATATAGCTATTCTAATTAGCTTACAGCAGATAATCATATATATTATGCATATAAGATATTATTCTGTACTTTTTAGCACTTTTCATATGAGTATGACAGTGTATTTAAAAAAGTGATATTGGCAAGTGATTAGTGGACAGCTGGGACTTTTGGCATGAAGGATGTGTATTTCACACATCTAGAGGTTATTGAAGCATTTAATATTGAGGAAAGGATGAATTTTCTATCTCATCTTGAGAGAGGGGAAACTTTTATTAATTTTATTTTATTTTATTTTATTTTATTTTATTTTATTTTATTTTATTTTATTTTATTTTATTTTAATTTTAATTTATTCTGGGGGGAATGATCATATCATTCCCTAGCTTCTGATGATTTTGACAGAAGCGAGTTTTCTTAGGTCATGTCCCATTACCTGCCATTGCATCTATATCAAGGGAATATATGATCAGTTGTATTGTTCTGCTAAAATGACGCAACTGCTATAGTTACTAATAGTAAAAGTAAAATTATCAGTTTTCAGCTGTTTTCACTGAAATGAGTAGGACAGTTTGCTTGTTTCTGAGACGTTTGGTTTCAAGAAATTGGTTCTTTTCAGAAGAAGTTGTGTTTACATGTTGAATGTTACCTTTGTAGTCAAAAAATCTGGAGATGCATATTTTAGCAAATTAAAGTTACAATTCTGGATGCCACTTGTACAGCATATTTTTTATGTAAATGGCAATTGCAATACACTAACCACTTCCTCAGCATGCCACATGGTTTACTGAACATAAGGGTCTAACAAACATAATGTACCTAACGGTCACAGTGACCATTAAACAAACTATAAGCTTACTTAGTAAGGATAGACTAAAGAGATTTTAACAGCCGAGAATTAGGAAAACTAGGGTGAGAGAGGACTTTCAGCAAATGGAGACGGGAAAGGAATGTCTGCAGGGGTGTGTACAGAAGTCAACTGAGTTTTCATCACATTTTTCAGTAGAATTCAGTGTTTAAAAAAAAATAATATTGCAATAATTAGTTAATTTGAATGTTAGAAAGGTAATTTATCTTCAGTTAGAAGCATTTGCATGCAGACTTGCCTCAGCGTACCAGGAGGTGTGAATTAATGCGGGGTCAGTCATTGTATTCCCAAAGGGGACTGAAACGTAGTCCACACCTCAATCAAGATTTTGGCTGACGGTTTGGAGTCTATAATTTAGCAGCAAACTTCTGATAATTTGGCATGGGCTTGTGTTTGAAATGAAATGATTTAAAGACACTGGTAGGTGTGTGTGCTTGGGTCATGCAAGAGGAAAAGTCTTTGCTGGCAGTGATAAGCAGAGGAAGGAGATGGGAAATGACAACTTCATTTTTCTCAATGGTTCTGTAAGGCAGCATCAAGGCAGGAGAGATAAGACTGCTAGGTGTCAGGATCCTGGCTGCCAGGCAGCTTGGTGGCACTCACAGACCAGGTAGATCAGCAACCCCTGCAGACCCCCAGCCCCCGCTGTGAGATTGTCGGGGAAGGGTCAATTCCTCTTCCCATCTGCATGGGCAGTGGGGCAGCAAATGCTGAAAGAGCTGCACGTCAGCACCTTTCTAAGCTTCCTGGGGGATCTGACTGACAAGGGGCAATGACACATATAGAAAGTTTTATAGACACTTTTGAGCAAGTGTATGCCTTGGACTTTTGGAAGGAGAGTCCTGGCTTGCTCCTGGCTTGCTGTCTGGTTTTACCACCCATGAGTCTCTCAACTGTGCTTCAGCCAGTAGGAGGTTCCCAGGTAGGTCAGGTAAGCTGATAAAACGAGGTTATTACTTATTTCCTTATCAAAGTATTTATCTGCCTACCATCTTAACAGCATTTCTTCCCACCTTCTTTTGTTGGGTTTTAAAAGAGCCTGGCTTCAGGAATAAGTGCATCCCATTTCTCCCTGACTTTCCCCCACCAGGTTCTGTGAAAGCACTTTTTCTCCACAGATCATTACTGAGCCACTTGCAGGGCTCATCCCCAAGCTTGTCTGAGCATTCACAATTACCTGGGAAGCCTAAGTCACTGAGGTATCAAAAGTCTTTTCTCCGAGGACACACGGCCTAACCCCGTAACTCTGGATGCACCAACCTGAATCTGAAGTTTGTCCAGTGGCATGTTCCTTGCAACTATGCAGGCTTACTCATTAAGAGTTTTACACAGGGCATTATGCACCAGCAGGAGTCTAGAAGCTGCTGGGAAAATATCCGAAAGGTGTTGAAAGGGTGAAAGTTGCCTTCAAAATAGAAAGGAGGGTTTGGAGGAGTTAGCAGAGAGGTAAGAGATCTCTGATGTGTGTCATGCATCAGGCAGGAAAATGTAGAGGGGAGAAAAAGATTATCACCCAATGCAACCTTCAGGGAACTGCAGTAAAGCAAGGGTGGGAAAAGACATGATCACAGGGTGTGGGTGGGTGTTACAGTGAATAGATCTTCAGTGGTGTTTACAAACACTAATTATTTCTGCCTCTCTACTTGTCTTCTGTTATCCATGGGTTGTTATTTATTTATTTTAAGTGACAAAAAAAAGGACCAAATTGTATAAGAAATGTCAGCAAAGGCTCTTAGTTTCAGTTAATGAGAACAAGAAAGGAAGAATTAAAGAAACAGAAAAATGGGCAGTCAAGAATATGTTCCTGTTAACTGAAGATTATGTGAAGCACAAAGCAGAAAATGAAAATTGAAATAGAAGGTGGGGAGGAGTTAGGTACTTTGTTTAAAATTTGTATTTGAATTCTGACCTGTTATTAAATTTTCTGAACCAGACAGAAAATTGAAGGCAGCCTGGGAACAGTGCTCGATGACAGTGACATTTCCTGACAGAGCAATTCTTTGCATATCAGTTGTACTAATTGTATTCAAACTGACAGCAACAGTTTAACCCATTCACCAGAGGAATCATCTTTCTGCAAGACCAGTGATCTGTGGTTTCTTTTAGATGTCAGTCTAGCCTTGTACTGTACATTTTAAAGGTACAATTAGGTTTAAATGTTTAGGCTGCTATGATAAATATATCTCCACCTGAAGTGTTTTACAGCAGAATCTTAAAAAAGAAACAAACAAACAAGAACAAAAACTAGTTTTCTCCTGCAGAAAAACTTAGAAAACTAAGGGGGTTTGCCCTTTTCAAAGCCAGGTTGAATGAAATCAGTTCTTGCCTAAGGCAGTTTTCTTTATTTGACTGTAAAGGAAAATAATTTTGAGCATCAGAAAGTGTTTTGCCTCCACAAATACCCAGAGTGTATCGTACAGTTAGAACAACTGAAATCCAACTGCCAGTGCTATTTTCCTCCAGTCTAAATGGGTTTATATTTTTTATATTAGAGGCAGGAGACCCTATCAGGCTGGAAGACAGGAACATCAGATGAAAATCAGTTAAATACATCCATTCATTGTAGAAATTATTCTGCCCATATAAAGCTTAATCGTGGGTGGAAATTGGGAGAGATGAAAATCCTGTATGACTGGCCAAGCTCAGAGGGTTGTAAGCAGTTTTAGATGCATATTCTGTTGTCCTTTGGAAACTGCCAAGCCTTATAAATGCTTTCCAGGCCTTTTTCTCTGCTCCTACAACACCACTAGCTGCTGCAAAAAATATCACCAGAATAAATCTGTAGAAATGACACCCTGCCATTGGAATGGGTTGTACTGAAGATGATGGGTGCATGAATAGACCTTTAATATAGTAGTTACTTAATACAGCTGTTGTATGGAAAACTCTGAGATACAGGATAGTTAGTTTACTGTTAAAAGATATGGGTTAAATTGCAAAAGGAGGTGAGAAGAAAAGAAGAGGGGAAGGTGTTGTTGACACCCTCCAGGGATATGAAAGCATGTGCATTTCAACTTACAACTGTCTTCTCTCTGGTGCTATTGACCTGGATACCTGGATTGTGGATAGGTTATACATTCTATTATTAGGGACTGAATTATTCTTAGAAAAGACTGGGTAAAGAGAATGAGCAGAAAGTCTGGGGGCTGGGGGGGGGGAATAAAAAAAATGAGTGAATAAGTGTGAATAAGTGTAAGCTAAAGAAGAAAATTTATCTAGAGAAATCATAGAAAGAAGGAAAATATAGATGGAGAAAAATAATTAACAGAGTTTGGGTTTTACAGAAAATCAAAATATAATTGTTAGCTTAAAATATATATATATTTTCAGCACAGTGCAAAAAACTATGGTACTTGACATTGTCTATGTATTCAGGTTTCATGACCACTCTTGCAGAGCCATGCTATGAAGCCAGTGTTCACCTGGTAGTTCAGATACTATTACTATGCCATAGATTTTTCTTTAGAAGGGGTTTGATCTCTCTTCCTTGAGCCCTTGAGAAATAAAAGCTCTAGAGCACTCTCAAAGCTTTTAGTGGAGAGAAGTCAAAATTTTCCTTGCTGAGAGATGAGAGAAAACTTAAGCTAGGTGAACAAACACCATGACAGAGAATGAAAGTTTAACTGAAAATAATGGACTTGATCCAGTAAAAATTTCTCTTAATGGACCTTGCTTGCAGGTTTAACACTAACTTAATCAATGTATTTAACCAATGCATAAGGAAACTAAGCATTACAATTCGGAGTGCAATGAGGTGTCAACTGCTTAACTTCTGTCTAAAAAATCCTCACAGATGTAAAAACAAATATGGTATTAAATGCATGTATTCCCAATCCAATCCTAAAATGAAAAGACAGATCATTTGAACAGGTTTAATTTTATGTAACTTCAGTCCTCTTAAAGCAAGTTGTCTAATTTCATGCTAGTCACACAGGCTTCCTTTCCAGTAAATGGAATAAATAGGCATATCTGAAAGATAAATAATCTGGCCTACTTTAGGAGCTATTTTAGTATTATCTTTTGGAGGTGCTTGTTTCTCTTTGACAACAATGAAGAGAACCTACAGTGACTGGCTCAGAGTAATAGATTTAACTTTCAGACCCCTTCATTATGGCAAATCAATTCCATCCTTTGTTACATGAAGGAAGGTCATAGTGTAAAATAGTGTTCTGCCAAGAAGTAGTATTTCGATTTTTCAGAAAACATAAGTTATTGCCTGTTAGTAATTCAAACATGGAGTATTTCAGGAATCATTTACTTTATTCTATCTTCATGTTCTATTCTTGTGGGTCTGTGCTTCAAAAGCTGATTAGCAGAAATTTATGAAGAGTTTTAATATGATGTATTATTTTGAAAGTGTGGAAGTATTTTGTGGAGACTTTATATTTCTGTATTTTATATACTCCACTGAGCAGCATAGTAAAGTTAAAAATATCTTCCAGTATGAATTTTTTGACAAACAAAAAGTCTTTACTTGTTTTTGAAAATTATATAAAAATAGAACAAATAATTCAAATGTAGAACAGCACATATGAGGGTAGCTTACTTTGATAGATAACTACAGATTGCTTGTTCTTTTCTTTTACCTGATGATTAGCTTTGAGTGCGAATATTAATCCCTAACCAGCAGTTTCCCATTAACTATACTGAGGTTTTGTATCTGTATCTGAGTTGTGTACTTCAGAGTACCAAACTATAGATGGTGTTGTGTTCATCTTCTGACCTTTTCCCAGTTTTATGTGGGAGAATTCTAGTATCTGGATAAAAATATGGTATTTCCATAAATATATATATACATGTATACACAATGATCTATTTTCCTTTGAATGCTTGGATCTTGCTGTTGTGAAATTCTTACTGTCATTGGCCCAGTTGTTTTAAGTAAATATTTGGCGTTCCAGATGAGCAGATCTATTCAGTTGGAAATGGCCTTTTTACAGACTGCCAATGCAGTGAACGGCATGTACAGTTATGCCTTGAATACACGACTGCATGTACTTCAGTGTGGACTTTGAAGACCTGTTTTTATCATTTTAATGATAATCATAATTTTGCATTAGGATATTTATCTCATTTTGTATCATTGTGAAACTAGACATTCCTGCTAAACACTCTGTTTACTTTTTTTTTTTTTCTTTTCAGAATTTTGTTTTACTGTTTACTGTATGGACTTTAAAAATAGCAGAGCTACTCTTAGCAGAGCTACTGTAGTGTATCACTGTGATGTTAAAGCTGTCATGGACACGAAATAGCATCATAACATTTTGACTGAGTACAAGTGACTGTGCTGTAGCTTTGAGATTATAGTTTGCAAGCCAAGTGTCAGTAGAGGCAACTCATTAGCTACATGGCTGTCAGTAAAAGACCATATAGTGGATTGCCAGTCACATAATGTTTAGCTTTATCCTCACAAGTGTTGTTTTCTGAGGAACATAGCTTTTCAGAAGGTTTGCTTTTTAGGTAAGCAGCCATGTTTATTTTGTGTCCTCAGACTCCAGTCTCTTTCTTATTAAGACAACAACAAAATAACACTCTTATCTTTTCCAAAGTAAGTTAAACTTTCTCAAAGTAGGCCAGACCATGAGATGAACAACCTTCTTGGACAAATCTTCTCATTGTCTAAATATCATATATATACATATATATGGGAGTTGGTGTTCTCTTGTATCAGAGCCAGTGTAAGCAGAGTACCAGATTTTAATGAGAAGTCTTCGAGGACCAGAGGGAAGGTAAAAATGTTACGCCATTTACACGGGGATCTGCAAATGTAAATGAGGAATCATGAGTGGCTGGCATAGCAGTCAAGGATTTCCAGCACTTGTATTGGTACAACCTAAAATGCAGTCTGTTAAGGTGACAGTAGTAGGAAAGAGTGAGAACCTGTTTTCAAAGGATGGCATATGCTTGTGAATTTATCCAAGCCTGATTCCTTATTTCTGTATTAGTTGAGGTTAGGAGATGATGAACAGAGCAGCTCTCTGCTCTGACATTAAAATAAATAAATGAATAAATAAGTAAAATAACTATTGAATTCTCTCTTACTTATCAGAGAACAATACTACAGTAATAATGGATAATTAACTCTAAAAATGTTCATGATTTGTGTAGAACACCTGCAATTTCAGCTGTTTTGAACTTGTATTTAACTCTTGTTTCAGAGGTGCTTTCAGATAGTATTTTCATCCGAGACTGCAATATTTAAACTAGATGTGTAAATGGAGCATCTCACATAACAGATCTTCATAAAGAACACATGAAGAACTTCAGTTTTCTGCAGTCATTTAGAGCACTGATTAAGTGTGTACTTCCCAGCCTCTAATTGGACTGTACATGTCAGTCATCTGACGAAAGTCAATCGGGTCCAAAAAGGTGGCAGTCAGGAAGTTTCTTGAGAAGTTCTGATGGCTAAAAAGTGAATCTTATTCTGTAAATCAACATCAGTTTTATATAACATATCTTCCAGTTTTTATACTCAACTCTGAAAGCTACTGTGATTTCTTTCTTGCTAAGTCTATATCAGATATTTTGGTGATATTTCAACAAAGAGAAGTAGAAAGGTGACGCTGTTGCTCATGAAGTGAAAAGATCTTGTTTGAACCACCACAAGTCTCCTCTAGATTCAATGGGAGTTTGAATCATCTTAAAGACTTTTTTAAGTGATTGAGGAAAGAAGGGTGAACCAAAACAATCTCCAATTCAGGGAAGAGTGATCTTATGTGTATTGCATGAAGTAGATGTACAAATATTTCCAGAGCTATTTGAACAGGGAGAAGCTGCAGCAAGATTTTCTGTCATACAGGAAGGAGGCTGAGGGGCTGAGGATTCTTTTTCTGAAATAAATCTGTCTTTTTAAGGAGATTCCAATAAGTCCATGAGAGCTTTACATATAGATCAGTTTAAATCAAATTAAAAGTTGTCACAGCATACTAAATTTTGTGGTTTTTTTTTTTTTTTTTTTTTGTGTTCTTAAGAAATAAATAATTGTTTAAAAAATTGAGATACAAAAAAGATAGTAATATTTTTCCTTATATAGTCAAAGCCTGTTTTATTTTTTTTTTCCTAAAAACATCCAGCAAAACAAAAGCATGTGATTTTAACTTACTTTGTGTAATGAAATGATATTTTTGTTCTTGAATAGATGCTGTTGCAAATCAAATGTGGGTATGAAAGTCAGATATTACAGTAACAAAACTATTACTCTTGAACACCATCAGCTATAGAGTCTCACAAAATCTTGTCATGATGTTACGTGTGATGTATGTCATGTGTCTGAAATCTTAGCACAAAACATGAAATGAGTGAAGGATTAAATATACCAAACATGAAAGGATGTGCAACTGTGAGTCATCCTTCATACTGGTCTGCTAAGGGTGTGAGATTATGGGATGAAGAACTCCTTTTTTTCTCCTTTTTTAATTTATTTTTTTTTTCTCCATCACCACCACCAATAGCTTTGAACATGCATAGTAAAAAAAATACTGCTTATTTGTGTGAGAGAACTTGTCATTCATAGTCAGCAAGAATCTAGTCATATTCAAAGCACAGATTGTCAGTTCAATTTAGTTGGTGTGGAGTTTGTAATGGACTGTAGTAAAGACATTTTGTCATTAAATGCTGTTGTAGTTTTACCCTGGCAGGCAGCTAAGTACTAATATATCCTCGTTAATCACCATCCTTCATGCCATTAATACACCACGTGTGTAATAATACACATATATTCCCTTAGTCTGTGGACCATCCCTGTGAAATGTCCATAAAATACCCACTGCCACAATGTAGATTCTATCTGTTGTGGTGTTGCTCAGGACAGGAGAGGTGGTGTGTTGCCTGGAGTTACTGGACACCAAAGCCATCTCAGATCAGGTCACTGTTGTACTTGCACTGCTTCCTGTGAGCTTCGTCTTTTATTGGTTGGAGTGTTTCCTGCTATAGCACTTCCTGTAACATGCAATTCATATCATGAGTTACAACAGTTCTAAGGCACATCCATCACAATCACCACCAAGCTACAGGGCTTAACATTGCAATAAACAGCCTGGGTTGTGGTAAGAGTGCTTCCTATAGTAGTTCCTATAATATGCAACTCAAATCATGAGTTAGAATAGTTTAAATGCACATTCATTGCAATATCCACCTCTTGTTCTTTTGGACCAGGCCCTAGGGATTAACACTGCAATGAACTCCTGCTCCTGCCCTCCTCCAGCCTGGACTTGTCCATTGGCCACAGTCCCTTAGAGGGGTACCTATTCTGACATGGCCTTATCCATCTATGGCCAGAGACACTTTGGCCATATGAGTTCCCACGTGGACTCATTCATTAGTCAGAGTCCCTCTCATTCAAGTTCACTCTGGAGTTCCAGCCTTGCCAGTTCCATGTTCCAGCATGGGAACAGCAATGATGCCATGGCCATCAGCCAGCCCTGGTGGATGGCTGTAGCTGTTATCAAAATGTTCCCAGGCACAGCAGCCGCTAACAAACACAGGACTCTATTTAGCTGCCAATTAGCAGCTAAAAAGCTATAACATCTATAAATGTGGTCTAGCACCCTCCAGACTCAAATCAAATCTGTCATGATCTTGAACCCTTCTGCCTCGTGTTGGGTGCCAGAAAACTGTTGTGTTTTAACCCCGGTGGGCTGCTCAGCACCATACAGCTGCACATTCTTCCCAGGTGGTATGACGGAGAAAATCTGAAAGGTAAAAGCACGAGAACTCATAGCTGAGATAAAGACAGTTTACTTGGTAAGGTAAAAGCCACATGTACAAGCAAAGCAAAACAAGGAATTCATTCTCTGCTCCCCTTTGGCAGGCAGGTGTTCAGCCACTTCCAAGAAGGCAGGGCTTGTCATACATAATGGTTTCTTGGGAAGACAAATGTCATCACTCCAAACACCTCTCCCTTCCTCCTTCTTTACCCCAGTTTGTATTGTTGAGTATAATGTCATACAGTATGGACTATCTCTTTTGTTCTGGGTCCTGGCTGTGTCCCTGCCCAGCATCTTGTGCATGTCCAGCCTCCATGCTGGCAGGGCAGCAGAAGTAAAAAAGTAATTGCTCTGCAATAACTAAAAATATCAGTGTGCTGTTATCACCACTATTTTCATCAAAAATCCAAACCATAACATCACACAAGCCTCTATAAAGAAAATTAACTCTATCCCAACCAAAACCATGACAAATGGCCATAAAAGATTTATCCTGTCTATCAGTCAAAAATGATAAAATGTCTTTGCAGTGTTATGATTAAGATACTTAATATTGCACTTAGTAATAATATCTGATATCTGGTTCTCAGATCTATTCTTATACTCAGAAATTATTTTTGGATGTTTTGATGTATTTGTAGGACTGAATATAAGAAGAAGGATACCATTATAGAAAAAGGTGCAAAGCAATAGAAAGATTAAGATATTTGTAGTATATTGCTTTAATCAGCATTTCTGAATACGAAATGAAAGATAATAGAAATCGCGCTTTCAGGAGACCAAACTGGCAAATATAAGTTTTTTATGATGTCTCTTATTACTGGAATGTCAATGAATGTCAATGATAATATATTGTCGATATATTACAATACTCCATACAAGAAAAAAGGTGCAATGATATGTCAGCAGTATATCAAAAGTAATCTCAACTCCAGCAAACTGTGTTTTGACATATTAGGTGTTTTGTTTTTTTTTTGAAGTTGTTAGCTTCTGTGTGTGTGTGTGTGTGTGTGTGTGTGTGCGCGCGCGCTGTAAACATCAGCAAACCATTAGCTCTGTGGGAAAAAGAAAAAGAAAAAAACTGTTTCTGAGATGCTTTAAAATACAATGTATCCAAGTCAAATTAAATATTAATGGTCTAGATATCTACTGGTATAACACATTTGCACAAACATGCATCAAAGTGTTTCCTAAATTATGAAGGACCTATCCTTTGGATTGTAGAAACTGAGATTACATCTGAAAGAAGAGGCATTCTGAACTGATTCACAAAAAGATTAAATTCTCTGAAAATGCACTAATAGAGGAACTTCGTACAAGTAACTGTAAAATCAGCAAGGATGTAAAATAGATTCTGTATTTAAAATAATTCACAAAATTACTGTGAGATAATTAAACAAGGAATAGGGAATTTAATTGTTTGGGGCAATTAAAAATTAGAGTGGATGTGACACTATGGGGCCTATTCAAAAATCTTTGAAACGTTTTGAAGTCATCAGAAGTCTGTCCACTGAATTTTAGCAGTTTTTGATTCAGCCATAGATTGTTGTACTTGAAGAATTATTTGACATTGTTTTAATATGCACGTATATCTCTTGAAAGTGTTTTCCATCTTCTGATTGATACATTTCTGAAGATGGGAGAGCATGAGGAGAGCTTGCATTTTATATGTTCTGGATTAAAATTAGTTGCAATATGAATAGAAAATAAAGCATATTTCCTACCTTTATGGTACAATATTTCCATATTTCTTTATATTTCTTTGTTTTAATAAAAGATTAACCTTGCTCTTTGCTAAATTTCAAGATCTTTCACTAGCCAATGTACAAAAAAAAAAAAATACATTTTCCAAGCAGAAAATTACAGCTAAAGAAAATTTAGTAACTGAATTTGTAGTCAATAAAAATATAATTTCTCATTACCATTACTAATTAATCAGGTTGTGAAGAAGTGATGACTCCAGTATCGAACCTAACAGGAAGGAGCCATCCATTTTCACCCAAGTTTTCCATTAGGTATTTCGACACTTAGGAATAAAATTTTTAAAACACCTTAAAATGGATGAGTACATTCCATCAGACTTGCATATTCATAACTCAGTTTTTCTTTCAGCAAAGATCAGAAAAGTGTATGTAAAGTATAACTTCTGTTCTCGTAAGTCTTGCAAAACTGTGTATAGAATGTTTTGGGGTAGAAGACAGAAGATACAAGGGACCTTAAAGATCACCCAGTTCCAACCCCTCTGCCCTGGGAAGGGACACCTCCCACTAGACCAGGTTGCCCAAAGATCAGCCTGGCCTTGAACACTTCCAGGGATGGATCATCTTTGGCTTCTCTGGGCAACTTGCTCCAGTGTCTCACCACCCTCAGAGTAAAAAAAAATTCTTCCTTGTCTGAACCTACCCTATTTCATTCTAGACCATTACATCTTGTCCTATCACTACACCCCCTGACAACCTCTGTTGGGGAGTAACCCCAACACCCTCAGCCTGTCTTCATATGAGAGGTGCTGCAGGCATCTGAATTATCCTCGTGGCCCTCCTCTGGACTCTTTCTAATAAGTCGAAGTTCTTCTTGTGCTGGGGACCCCAGGGCTGAATGCAGCACTCCAGGTGGAGTCTCACAAGAGCAGAGTAGAGGGGGAGAATCACCTCCCTCAACTTGCTGGCCATGCAGCTTTTGATGTATCCCAGGATATGGTTGTCTTTCTGGGCTGCAAGTGCACTATGCCAGCTCTTCATGAGCTCCTCATCCACCAGTACCCCAGGTCCTTCTCCTTAATCCATTCTCCTCCCAGCCTGTGTTTTTGCTTGGGAATGCCCGGGCCCTGATGCAGGACCTTGCACTTGGCTTTGTTGAGCTTCAGGAGGTTTGCACAGGCCCACCTCTCAAGCCTGTCCAGGTCCCTCTGGATTGTATCCCTTCCCTCAACCAACTGTGCCACACAGCTTCATATCATCAGCAGACTTGCTGAGGTTGCACTCAGTCCCACTGTCTACATGTATGTCACCAACAAAGATGTTAAACAGAGCCAGTCCCAATATCGACTCCTGAGGAACACCACTTGGTACTGATCTCTACGTGGACATTGAGCTGTTGACCATAACTCTTTGAATGTAACCATCCAGCCAATTCCTTACCCACTGAGTGGTCCATCCATGAAATCCATGCCTCTCCAATTTAGAGACAAGGATATCATGGGGAACAGTATCAAATGTTTTACACAAGTACAGGCAGATGACATCAGTTTCTCTTCCCCTGTCCACCAATGCTGTAACCCCATTGTAGAAGCCCTCAAATCTGCCAGGTATGATCTGCCCTTAGCGAAGCCATGTTGGCTGTCACCAGTCACTTCCTTATTTTCTATGTGCCTTAAGATAGTTTCCAGGAGGGTCTGCTGAGAATAAGGGTGCTTGAAGTCCCACACGAGAACCAGGTCTTGTGAATGTGACATTGCTTCCATGTTTCTATAGAGGGCCTCATCTGCTTGGTCTTTCTGATCAGGTGGCCTGTAGTAGACCACCGCTATAATGTCACCTGTTCCTGCCCTCCCTTTAATCCTAACACATCAGCCCTCTGTTACCTCCCCATCCAGCCCCAGGCAGAGTTCCATGCCCTCCAGCTGCTCATTGACACAGAATGCAATAGAACCCTCCTCAGCTCTTCCTTCCTAAAGAGCCTGTATCCTTCCATTCCAACACTCCAGTCATGGGAGCCATCCCACCACGTCTCCATGATGCCAATGAGGTCATACTCCTGCAGGTGTACATACATCTAGTACATCTAGAGACTAGTTTATCTATTTTTAAGATAATTAAAAAGTTGACAATTTGGGATGCCTTATGTGTAACTCCAAGATCAGAGCTAAATTTATAGTTTAGTTTTGGTTATGATTATCATTTTTTTTACACTTAAAGCCTAATATAAATAGATTTTGCTCAGGTGAAAATTCCATTGATTTAACACTATCTGTTTCTTCTTTAACTAAAGTAACTATTCATGTTTAAGAGAAATGCAGTGAACTAATATATATCAGTCACTTAGAAAATCATGTAAACTCACCAGTACACATAGTCACTTGGTATAGGAGGCACAACTTTTAAAGACAGCTTTCAGGTTAAAATGGCATTCTGAAAATGTATCTGCAAGAAGAAAAAAATGTACTTTAAAGTCATCCAAGATCTGTATTATACAGTCACACTTCCCCACCACACATACACAGAGTTATAAGGAAAAGGATCTTTTAGTTACTGAAGCTTGAGTGCATATTTAAAAGTGCCTGCAAATTTTCACTTTAAAAAAAAGTTTAAGTTGGTCCACTGAAATTTACAATTTCTATTGTAAATAGAAAAAAGTTGTGTATTTACATTTCTGATACTTGAATGATCCATTCAGTGTCTTTCACTGAAGCAAAAACAGATAAACAAAGAAGTGGAGCTGAAAAGACAAGACAATGATGTTTTAAAAATATCTGTATGCATCATTAATTGTAACAGCAGAGTGTCTTCTGTTTGCATTTTATTATATCTGTATTTCTCAATGGGAAGTAAACAATAGCTTTTTTTTTCAAAGACTAATGATGTTTTGCCCGATAGTTTGATCTGTTTAATTAGCATGTTCCACAGACAAGGTATGAAGACAGAAAATACCCCACAAAACCACTATATCGAGCCTCTCTTTCAATTTCATTTCAGAACTATTATCCCGAAGGTAGCCAGGAAAAAAAATAAATAAATAAAGCAACAATTTTCTGGCTTAGTATCATTACTAAATACAGAAAAAAGAAAAAAAAAAAAAAGAAAAAATGACACTGCGTGTGTCATTTGAGAACAACTAATTCAAATAATATTTTGGTGATTCCTTATTAAATTTAATACACAAAATGAAATTAAAATGCTGATGCTGTTCTTTCAAAGACAGCTTAAAATAAATCTTACAGTATGTTAACAATGTGAAAAAGAGGTAGTGAACCTAGCATAACTCTATAAGGGAGGCCAAGCACACAGTCCTGACAAAACTGGTTGAAAGTCATTCTGATCTTTTGTCTATAAACAACCCCCAGTGAATATAATTTGACATCAAATTTTGTCAGTGTCTTGGTTTCTGTAAGAAAACCATTACAGGCTAGACAAAAATGACATTCTTTATAAAGAAAAATTTTAGGTCTGGATTCATTAGCAAAAGATACTATAGATATTGAATAATTTCTCTGTGGATTGGTTACATGGAGGGTGGCATTCATATAATATATGAATCTTGCAGAAAACCTTAGGACCAGCAGTCTGTAGATTGGCAGAATCTAGGCAGATTTTAGACAAGCGCATAACTGAGTACTGACTTCAAAGAGAGCATGGGAAATATCATCTTCTCTTTGACCATAATAGAAAAGATGACATGTTGATCAAGCTGGGTTTAATAAAAGATCTGTATGTAAAAACAAACTAGTCACCAACATTTTTTTCTAGAGTGAAAATCATCACTGCAATATTTTTGAGTATCGGAAAAGCTACATCACAGAATACTACTTTATGCTTTTCCTGAATACTGTTAAATTAATTTGCTCTTTTGCTATGTGTTTGTGAGAAGAATCATTATCTGAAGAATGAATCTTCAGATAATGTTCTGTGCATGTTAATAATAATTTCTGAGACCACATTTTCTTCTAGTATGTTGCAGTTCTCTAAAACAGTTCTCTAAAACAGTTGCAACTGTTCTACTGGAGAAAAAACAACCAAACAACCAAACAAAACCTTTCAAAGAAAACAAAACCAAGGAAAAATAATAACTTGGTAGCTGTTCTTGATATTAGAAAGGGGGTTTTACTTTTACCCAAGAGCTTCTTCAGCTCTATAGATATGGCTTATATAAAAATTTCTAAATTTATAGGACATTTTCTTCTCAAAGTACTGTAAATCAGGATGACATTGTGGAGAGAAGAACCTGATAAATCAAGTATGTTTCCTAAGGTCACACAGAAAGCTAGTGGAAGACTTAGGACTTGATCAGGAATCTTTGCTCATCTTTACCCAACAAAATTGATTTTACATTAATAAAATATAAAATATAATCCTGTGAATATAGGAAAAAAAATCATGCAATTTATGATTCTTATCTTATGAGATCTAAGCCTTTAATGATGTCCCAAAAATCCTCATTTCTCATAAAAATCATGGAACTTCTGCATCGCATAAGATCAAGGTTAAAATAGTTTTCATGTGCCTCTACCAGCTATTTAAAAGAATGAAAATATTAGACAAGGCTTTTTTACTGTTCATGGAATGGCAAATTTAAGTTTTGATTTTTCATAGGAAAGTTAGCGGCAGCTGAAGTATTAATGACTGGACATTTGAAGACTGATAGCTATTATATACAAAATTATAATCAGATTTAACAACTATTTTGCTGTTTGCTGTCCAGGCATAGAAAATCCCTAACCTGAAAAGCTAATTTCTAAGACATATAATAAAATAATTATTATTATTAATAATAATAATAATAATAATAATAATAATAAAGAGAGAGAGAGAGAGACTTAGAATATGACATGAAGCAAATAAATGTACAGATGAATTATATATCAAATTTCCTCCAGGGCCTGCATCACTGAACATGAAAACCTGCTAATGTAATCTGAATGATTAGGCTATGTAACTCCCTGTGTTATTTCAAAATGTATTTTCTATAAGGAGATGCTATTTATATATAACAAACAAATTGGATAGCAAAATGTTTATGAACAGAGGCAGAAGCTTATTGACAATGTGAAATATATTTAATTATGTTTCTCTTAATCCATTCTAAAATATCACTAACTGCAAATACAAACATTTGTTTATTGTAACAAAAGTTTAAAATCAATTTTCTCAAACAAGGTAAGCTTAAATTCCAATTTAACTCTACAGAAATATGAAGTAGGGAAGCAGAGAAATGGAAAAGAGTGGCATATGATATACATTTTTCAGTCTTCTAACATTACCTGATGATGCTACAAGTGGTTTTATAATTTGTTTTCATATGAGATTTATGCATAGGTTAATAATAATTTCAAATTATATTAAGCATTTATTTTTGTAATTTTCATTTATGATGGTCCACTGCCATTCACACTTGAATATATAATTGCTTCAATGAAGGAACTTCTGTATTAACTGGGAGATAATGGAGTATTTTGTGAGGCTGCAAAAATCATTATTAGTTCCAGTTGACGTTTAAATAAACAGTCTTAATAAATAAGGTGAGTGAAATTTAGACAATTAACTCTATCAGAGAAGACTATACTGGAGCACATGTAATTGGTCAGATGTTGCTAAAATTCTCTCTCAGCAATGTAATGTTATGTGCACAAAGATATTCTTCTAACATTAAACATTATCTCACTGAAAATTAGTTGCTGATAAATTAGGTGCTGATGGGGAGCCAACAGAGTGCAGTCAACTGTGAGTGTGAAGATAGCACTATTTGCATTCCTTATTATTCATAAAGAATTACAGGACGCCCACACATCTGACATGATTAGAACGCATGAACAGTAGATTAAAAATCATAGCGTATTAAACATACAAAATGAAGTGGAAATGAAAATACATTTTCTCCAATATAAGAAAGTAATGTTTGTTCAGAATTTTCTAAGTGCTCTTTAAATTTCTGTGCCAGCAGTCTTTTCAGGCAAAAGAAAGCTTTACCTTTCTAACAGAATTTCTCTGCCTTTAGATTTCAATTGATGTCATTACCTAGGAATTATATCAGAGAGCATTTTGCAAACCTTAAGTCTCACTGGAGTGACAATTCACAACTGACAACTCAGAGGTGCTATTTTTCCCTGGATTGTTTTTCCTTTTCTGGGATTATAACTTTAACTAGTCTTAATGTGAATTTCTAATATTGAAAGGTGAGGTTAACACATTACTCTTAAAGAGTGGTAGAATAGATATGAATATGTAGATTTTGTGGATCAAATATAAATATACCTGCCTTTAAATAACTGCTTAAAATAACTGTTTTTAATATTTGCTTAATGTTACAAAAAATATAACAGAAGAAAAGAAATATAAGGTGCCTAGAAAAATACATCTGGAAGTTAGTGCAAGACTCACAAGGGTTAAAATGAGGCTGTTCATAACATCAGTGAACTTTGGATCAGACCTGTATTCCCAAAATCGTGAAAGAAGTATACTACTGCATTCGTTTAATTTTCAAATTTCATGACAGTCTTAAGTTTCTCCTTTCGTCCTTTCTCTCCTTTCTATCTTGGCTTTTAAGCTGAAAGAAGCTCACTAACATTTTCTGACATAAATTTGATCAGCATATATATATATTTATTTATTTATTTATTTATTTATTTATTTATTTATTTATTTATTTTCCTGTAATAATAAACTAACACTGTAATAAGCTCTGCAACCGTTTGCTTACACTCTATATACCTGAAGTCAGGAATAATTCCACCAAAATCAAACTGATTACATTCTTGCCTGTGCATGAGTAGATGTAATCAATCATGTGCTCGCTCTGCCTGTGATCCTGACCACTGGTCAGTCTTGGTCCAGGTGGCAAGAAACTATGTTAGAGTGCAGAGCCTGAGGCTGTATACCTTTGTCACAACTACACAGTTTCTGGATCAGAAGGTTATAGAAACAGTGATTTTGTTTGATTTGACAATTCATTTGTTTGATTTGACAATGTCTGTCATAGTCTTTCAACAGAATTTTTCAAAAAGTCTCCAGGAAGGGGAAGAGCAGGAGAGTAGAGAGCTTTGCAAATTATATCACAATAGTTAGGTCCCGGCTTCTTAGAGAAGACAACTTTGCTTTTGAGATACTTAATGAAAATTCATTACATAATTAGCATGGTATCAGAAGAAATCTGAAATTGGCAAATCAAAAATAAATAATATTCAGATAAATACTTGGATTATCTATATACCTCACTGGACCTAAAGGTATTGTAATTGTTCCTTTGTATACCAAGTATACCATTAATAACTCTGCTCAGTGCACAGCAGCTATCAAATAGACAATGTTGTTAAAGAAATCAAAAACAAGTAGAAAATAATATGGATAGTATTCAGTATCATCCTATCAGTTTAAATATCATGCACTGAATTTTAATCTCTTAATTTAAGGAAAGAAATAGAATTAGAAGAGAAAAATAAGTAGAAATAGAAGAGACATTGAAAGGCGTGAAGAGAACCTAAAAAGTCTGAAACTACCTTGTATACCAGGCAGATGTAATAAATTAGAAGTACTGGTAATGTAATCACAACCTCCTCTGTATCCTTTATCTTTACACCAAACAAAGAGAATAGTCACTAAAATTGAATGACAAAGTGTTTAATTATTTTTTCTTTTCCTTTGCATAATGTTTAATTCAGTCAGTGAAAAATC
This sequence comes from Anas platyrhynchos, assembly GCF_047663525.1. Classification (NCBI taxonomy): domain Eukaryota; kingdom Metazoa; phylum Chordata; class Aves; order Anseriformes; family Anatidae; genus Anas; species Anas platyrhynchos. The sequence goes on from NC_092587.1 coordinate 12,220,347, forward strand.
AAAACTCAAAGAGTTTGACAGTATTTTAAGAGTAAACAAGAGATACATGTGAATATGAAGAACACCCACAGCCATATCAGTTAAAGCATATTCTTTTAGAAGGGATAAAACCCAATAGATTTCTGAGTTTAGGTCAAACCATTAACTAATGCTTTTTTTGCCTATGGGTTGATTGTTTTACAATTGTCAAATGAAGTATTCCTTTCACCTTCATTTGAAGTGTGGGGTAGTGGCCTCTGTCAAAGATGTGATACTGGATTAGATGGGTAATTGGTCTGATTTCTTATGACAACTCAAATAAATCTGGATAAAATCAAAGTAAAGGGGAAGAAAATCAAGCTCATACAATTCACTGGAGATGAAAGTAGCTGCCTAGCATGCCGTTCTTTTGGGTGTTAGGGGTTAGTCATTGCAAGTATTTCTGCTACACCTAAATAAACCTGAAGTGAGGATTTCTGGAGATTGTGCCCACATGCAATTGATTGTAGAAATGGCTGTGTAAATGCAAGTACTGGAAAAGGAATAAGGCTATATGAGCATGGCCTTTTGCCTGTACTAATGCAGTCTTCTGTGCTGCAGGCCTCATTCACCCAGGCAAAATGCACCGGTAGGTATAGTGATGCTCATTCTGATATTTGAGACAGCTTATATTTGTCCAGTTAGACATACCATATTCTGCTGTATGTACTTATTCTTCTGGAACAAACATTCAGCACTGAGTTTGTCAGCCACTTAGACATTTTGGGTTTTTTTGGTCCATTAGGTTGGCAAAGGAGATAAAAATAGATGTAGCTACCTTTCAACATCTACATGATTACCAGATCTGTATAATGAAGTCATCAGTTCATTAGAGAAATAGCAGGAGCAATTCTTTTTATTCTGAAGGGTGCTTGAAAGAAAGAAGAGTCCTTTCCTTCCTTCTTGGCTTGCTTTTGTCTTTCAAGGAGAGTATGCACAAACAGCCCTGGGTTATATTTAACGAATGCAACAATAAACTTTTCTTCTGTGAATCTCTACTGCTTAACAAGTACATCAGGACACGGAGAACATTCTGTTTTTCATCCATGTTCCGTTGCTTTTTTGTGTCTGTTTTTGCACTGTTTTGGACAGCTGTGATCACTGGAAGGACAAAATGCTGATCACAAGATGAAGGGAAGCTTAGAGACAGAAAAAGAGACAATGCTTCTGGAATGAAAAGACCATATAGATAAAAAAAAAAAAAAAAAAAAAAAAAAAAAGGAAAATGCCAACATTCATTATTCTCAGAACAATGTGTCTCATACTCATATCTTTCTGTAATGACTAATATTGTGTGGATCCAGCAACACAGAATTTAGCACTCCTCTAGTGTTATCTTTTGATAGAAGTAGATTACATACTTTAGCCCATTTCAAAAAGTCCCAGCAGAAATATGAGGCCAAAAGGTCATGACTACCCTCTATCTATAGCAGCAGCATTTAGAGCTCCTAACAGGTAGCTCCTAATCTCCAATGCTGGACAAAAGATCTTGAGCAAGTCATAAATTTCTGGTATACTTTTCTTTAGATAGCTGTACACTGGCCCTTGCCAACAGTTTACTTCTGGGGGCCATGGAGACATATGGGGCATCTTTGCCCTGTGTGTCATCTAAGCCATACAAGTCTTCCAGGATGTCAGACAGGGTCCACTGAATCAGCTATTCATTGTTCAGGTGACCAGCAACAGTCCTGGCTGACAAGTGAAAGCAAGAAACACATCAGATGAATTATGTTTTATTGAACAAATAGCTAGCTCTGATACTCAAGAGTAAATTTACCCTGGTTTAAATTTCATGCACTAGGCTTTCCATCATTTTTATATAATGTTTACTATTTGTTTGTTATCCTAGCACTTTATTTAGCTGCTCATTATGTTATCTTTAGATAGACAGCATACCTACAGAGTAGAAAATGGTAAAGAATCCTCCAAACAAGAAGATTGTGGTGTTCTGCTTCACCTGGAATAAGATGAATCTTCCCTGGAATTATTTTCCCATATCCAAAATACCAGCTATTCTCAAGAGAAATACATGTACTGATAGATATGGAATATATATATAGACACACAGTATAAAAAGGACATGAAACTGTTGGAGAGTGTCCAGAGGAGGGCTACGAAGATGGTGAAAGGCCTGGAGGGGAAGACGTACGAGGAACGGCTGAGGGCACTGGGCCTGTTCAGCCTGGAGAAGAGGAGGCTGAGGGGAGACCTCATCGCAGTCTACAACTTCCTCGTAAGGGGGTGTCGAGAGGCAGGAGACCTTTTCTCCATTAACACCAGCGACAGGACCCGCGGGAATGGGGTTAAGCTGAGGCAGGGGAAGTTTAGGCTGGACATCAGGAAAGGGTTCTTCACAGAGAGAGTGGTTGCACACTGGAACAGGCTCCCCAGGGAAGTGGTCACTGCACCGAGCCTGACTGAATTTAAGAAGAGATTGGACTGTGCACTTAGTCACATGGTCTGAACTTGGGTAGACCTGTGCGGTGTCAAGAGTTGGACTTGATGATCCTTAAGGGTCCCTTCCAACTCAGGATATTCTATGATTCTATGATTCTATGATATATCCCTACACACAGGTATTTTGGAGAGGAAAGGGACATGCTTTAGCCAGGAATCAAGATAATTTTTAGAGGTATCATGGGATTGCTTAATGCATTCATGGGCCAATGCCTTTATTTTTAGTATTATCTGACACCAGAGGCCTAGCGATAGAAACAAATCCTCCAGCTGGCTCTTCCATGTGGTTTCTGGATTTTTCTGAGAATCTGTAACCAGGAATTTAAATGGTCCAGGAAGCTGCCAAGCTTGTACAGGTGAAAGTGGCATATTTAAATGTCAAACACTGTGTGAACAACTGATTTCCATAATATAGTCCTTTCTCTTGCATGTTTAGTTGAGCAGAGTAGCCTTTTTCTCATTTTGTGGTCCCAGGTGTAAGAAGCAGCTGTTTGGCTGATCTTGCATGGATGACCAGCTGCACTGAGCACATATTCATGGAGGAAAAAATTGCAATGCAAAGGTGCACTACTTAACAGACCATTCTGTGTCTACATTAGTATCATAACCTTCCCCATACAACAACTATACAGCCTCTACTTCTCACATGAATGAATACATTAAATGTAGTGGTTCCAGAGTCCTCTACATGTCCTAGGGCAGAGATGTTGCAAATATCAGAGGAGACCCTACAGGTATCTCAACATTACACAATATGCACAGACATAATTACATGCCTGTTTTATATATAGGTATATACATATGTTTTGTGTCTGGTTTATGCAAATTGATTTCTGTATATAACTGATAAATATCTGATATTTATGAATAGAAATTGTTTGACATATAACAGGAAGCTGCACCAGAATGCACTGAGATAATAACGTCTTACTCTGACAAGACTTAGGTTTATCCGAAGCAAGTGAATTGTATTCAAGTATTCAGGTTTTAATAAGAAACCAAAAGCAAAAATGTTTGTGCCAATGTGGCCAATAAATATTTTAAGTACATTATTTCAATACTACTAGAAAAAAAAATAATCTATATAAATTTGTGCTTCTGAGTAGAAATTTTACTGGCCATGTTCATAACGCAGTCAATTGGAAAAAATTTTTGATTTATAACTCTTTTCCTTCCTTTGGATATTCACATACATTAATTTGGATTTATATATCTATATTTGTATTTAAGAAGACTGAAGCCAGTAAGGTAAGTTGGTAAACAGCCTGCAAGTTTCTTTGCTTACATTAAACGTGGATATACTGAAAGCTAAAGCCATCATTAGCACACAACTGAGGTTGAGGCACCATTGTGGAACCCTAAGCTCTAAGGAGTTAATCTCTTCAACGCCTTAGAGAAATTATATTAATAATTCTATTAATAATTCTTACCCTAGAAGAGTGTACTTTCTTTATGTGGATGGATGGGATTTATTCATTGTAGGCAGCCTTCGTTACTGGCTGTTTGTGGCTTGGACTGGTGTACGCTTCCTTGGGTTAAAAACTGGCTGGGTAGCTGGGCCCAAAGAGTTGTGGTGAATGAAGTCAAATCCAGTTGGAGGCCAGTCACTAGTGGCGTTCCCCAGGGCTCGGTACTGGGGCCAGTCCTTTTTAATATCTTTACCGATGATCTGGATGAGGGGATTGAGTGCACCATCAGTAAGTTTGCAGATGACACCAAGTTTGGTGCATGTGTTGATCTGCTTGAGGGTAGGAAGGCTCTGCAGGAGGATCTGGATGGGCTGCACTGATGGGATGAGACCAACTGTATGAAGTTCAACAAGGCCAAGTGCCGGGTCCTGCACCTGGGGCGCAACAACCCCAAGCAGAGCTACAGGCTGGGAGATGAGTGGTTGGAAAGCTGCCAGGCAGAGAAGGACCTGGGAATATTGGTTGATAGTCGGCTGAATATGAGCCAGCAGTGTGCTCAGGTGGCCAAGAAGGCCAACAGCATCCTGGCTTGTATAAGAAGCAGTGTGGCCAGCAGGTCTAGGGAGGTGATCATCCCCCTGTACTCAGCTCTGGTGAGGCTGCACCTCGAGTACTCTGTTCAGTTTTGGGCCCCTTGCTACAAGAAGGACATGGAGGTGCTTGAAAGAGTCCAGAGAAGGGTGACAAAGCTGGTGAGGGGCCTGGAGAACAAGTCTTACGAGGAGCGGCTGAGGGAGCTGGGTTTGTTCAGCCTGGAGAAGAGGAGGCTCAGGGGTGACCTTATTGCTCTCTACAGATACCTTAAAGGAGGCTGTAGCAAGGTGGGGGTTGGTCTATTCTGCCATGTGCCTGGTGACAGGATGAGGGGGAACGGGCTAAAGTTGCACCAGGGGTGGTTTAGGTTGGATATTAGGAAGAACTTTTTTGCCGAGAGGGTTGTTAGGCATTGGAATGGGCTGCCCAGGGAAGTGGTTGAGTCACCATCCCTGGAGGTCTTTAAAAGACATTTAGATGTTTGACAGCGATATGGTTTAGTGGAGGACTGTTAGTGTTAGGTAAGAGGTTGGACTCAATGATCTTGAAATCTCTTCCTACCTAGACGATTCTGTGATTCTTCCCGTATCATGAACACAGAGGCAAGTTTGGTTTGTCTTCAGATCTCACAGAAGATGTCCCTGTGTGAAACATGGAAGAAATTATGTTAACAAAATTTGTCCTACATTAATGTGTCATCTGGTCACAGAAAAAGAAAAACTGACTTGAAATGGTCTCTGTCCTGGGACTCTATTTCACAGACTTTATTTGGAGGTGGCAGTAGAGGTGAATTGTCATCTTCTACAGAGTTTCCATAGTTCTTACTACTTTCATCTAGTATTTTTTCATCTTTTATCTTTTTCTGCATCCCTTGATTATAGAAGGAGGATATAATTTGAACAATTTTATTTCCAGTGGGCAATTATTATACCAGTATAATTGGTCCTGTGCTTTTTTTCCAAGGCAGAGACAGAAAGGAGCACTTTACTTAATATTTCTTCATGAGCTCCACAGCTAGTATCCTACAAATAGGCCTGAGGGAAGAGCTTGGTCTTGCCAAAACCCACTACTCTGAGACTGCTTCTGTCCCTACTCTCTAATGTTGCGCTGTGACTGACCTCCACAAAGTCTTGTCACAGCTTCATGCAATCTCTAACTACTTTTAATTTTATAAGTAGGAAAAAGAAAGAGATTTAATGAAGCAAGTCACTAAAGGCAAAATTTTAAAATGCACAGCGGTTTATCCTGCAATGAATGCCAGTGCCTGACAAATAAAATTACAGCAGCAATAAAAGAGAAGTGTCCCAGTCTACAAAGCTAATGATATCTCTAGTAATTAAGATACAAAACTAGCGTAAGTGCTGTGGTTTCTAATGTATAGAAGAGCTGGTGGAGTGCTTTTGTCTATTCTATTTTCTTTCTGAGTGAACAGATAATAGGTTCATGGTTTAAGTTGAAAATAAACTGTATTATAACATTAAGTCTTTAATTATTTGACCATTTGAAGTACAATTAAATATCTCTAAAAAGTGGTTGTTAGTTTAGTTAGCATTCCCAAGTTTTAAATGAAAAACTGAATGGTATTTTAAATGTAATTTACTTAAAACAAATCTTGCCATGAGCATTTACCAAAGTTAATCTCCACTTGTGCTTTTTATAAATCGGGAGAAACAGCTGGTTATAATTTCTCTTTTAAACCTGGATTTCTTCTAGAGGTCGTGAATAGATATCTTGTTGAATAGGTACTGTCTTGAGCTACAGTAATTTTTATTCAAAAGCATGCTTGCTGTCATATGATTAAAAACAAACAAACAGACAAACAAAAAGTGTAAAAATCTTCCGAAAGCTTTGAGATCACAGAAGATATGTCAGTAATCTTATATTTAGGTTCTATTTTCTGCAGATAGTTGTGCAGACTTTTCATTTGGAACTTTGAATGATCAACAGTCACTTTTGGTTAATTAACTCTCACATTTAAACAGTGAGGCCATCATTTTTCATCCAGTTTCTATTTATTCTGCATTGTCCATCTGGAGTCATAAAAGAAAGAGTAACAAAATGTTCTGAAATGTGTTCATGGGTATGTTTTTGTGAATTTGTATATTTTTGGCATAATAACCCATTTAGTTGTTACCTGATTATGGAAGAGGTATTCATCAGCATCTATCTGTAATCTGATTTTTTGCTGATCCCATTTTCTAGAGGGTTATATTTCAAACTGTGTATGCAGCAAAGCTGTCTGGCAACAAAGTCTATGGAGCCAAGTAAGGATGTACTACTAGATAACCTGAACCTTTACTTTCTGCAATTTTTAGAACTCTTCTTGTCCTACTCTGCTATCATTCACACCCCACAAGTCAGTATGGAAGTTATTAGTCATTTAGTAAGTTAGTAAATTAGCCAGTTAGTAAAAATAAAACTTGTCTGATGATTGCTTTCTCTAAATACTTATGAATGTTCTAATATGAATAGAGAAATATATATGCTTACAAGAACTTCAGAGTTTGAGGGGTATACTGAAAGTCTATAAATAAATGTTTTACTTTTGAAGAGCACTGAACTGAATAACTACTGAAAGCTGAGGGTTTTTTTTTTTTTTTTTTTTTAATGTATGATGCTGACCAGTTTCATATTTGATGGTTGAATTTCTTTGAATTCAGAAGCAAGAGGATATGATAATATTTTTTTCATTTAGACTGAATTACCCTACCTGTAATATAGCTTCACTAAAGATAACAGAAATATGCCAAGAATGAATTTGACCCTACTACATCCAAAATTTAGCATTTAAATAGCTTCTGAGTTTGCATACAGAGACCTTAGTCAATTTAGTCCCATGCCAAATCTACATAGGATGAAAGAAAAAATATAAAGAATTTGAACTTGAAATCAGAATGCACAGTCAAAATAAATTAATGCAATGTTTATTAAAATCTCTCTTTCAGGCTGAAGAAACTGGTTAAAATTTTACCCCTCCCTCCTCCATAAATAAGGTCCAAATAAGTTTGTCCTATCACTGAATCTTGAGTGGACAAGCATGAATAATGGAAAGCTTTCCAAAATTTGTCAAAGAAAACCCACAGCAGAAAGAACAGAACATATTCTCAGTGTAAATGGTTCTAACAGTCACAAACAGGCACTCTAATGTGGTACCCACAGTTGTAGTCAACATCTACTGCAATCTGTTCCTCACAACCACCTCTCTTTATTTTTGATTATTTTACGGCTTGAGACACCATCAGGCAAGTTGCTTTCCTTCTCTGCAGGAGCTGCCGCAGTCTGTTTTGCCAGTGCTGTGAAGTGTAATGTGGCTCAGAATCGCTGTGAAATTGAGAGAGTTCTGGGCAAAGGGAAGAAAAATAAAAGCAGATAGTCAGGAGGGCAGAAGGGAAAATGGAAAAAAATCACATGCATGTCAGATAGTATTTTGTTGGTTCTCTGGTAAAAATCAAAAAAACCTTGTGGCTGTGCTTGTGTAGATGTCCTAATAATCAGAGCTCACTAGCAAAGGGCAGAGCTTATGGACCACAACTGACTCACTGACCTTTGCCAAAAGATTACTGGATTGCTCCAGGAATCTTAAGTCCTTCTTATGAAGACCCAAAACATTAAAAATAAATAAATAAATAAATAAATAAATAAATAAATAAATAAATAAAAAGAGAGAGAGAGAAAAGGGAGAGAAAGGGAGAGGGACATAAGTTTATTTTATTCATTTTTTAGCCTCATTTCTGATATCATTATTTCAGTGCACAGATTTCTAATATTTATTCTGGTTTGTAAGTGAAGATCCTAGCAGTCCTTGGATTTCATGGTCTGTTCTTAATGCTGACACTCGCCCAGAGGTTTGTTGCCTTCTCACGCCCTTTCTATCAAAATTCCATCTTGCCTATTAGTGTAACACTTTATGAGTTTGCTACAACTGAGATTGCAACTGAGATAGATCTATAGGCCTTAGTTATGACAATAAGATACAGACACAGTGGATACTGAGAAGCTTTCCCATACAGCTCAGTGGCCATCCATCACTTTCATATCAGCTACTCACACAATTCTACTTTGGGGATTTTTGTTGCCAGATATTACCTGTTATGTCTATTTGAAAAGGACACAGAATGATACCCCATGGATCACTGGTGATTGGTTTTAGTGTTCAGGCTAAGAAATGCTGAGAAAAGCTTTGTTCATTTAAGACCTGTGGGTGTAAGGTTTGCCATTGTCTTAAATGAGCAGAGGAGCAGGCTGTGGGGTTATGAGGTACACAGGAACCTCAGAGCTGGCTTTAGTATCTGAAAATGTCCTATGCAGGGAAGCTGAGTGAGGACCCTTTTCATGTACCCATATGCTACAATGAAGCCCTCTTTAAAGATACTCCCACGAGAGCGGTTCTTGGAAAGGATTTGGACACCTTTGTATCAGCCACTTCTAAGATCATTTGAACTTGACATCTGTTTTCTTTGGTTTATATGGTCAAGAACAGTATTTCTGCAGATGTAAGACAACAAATAAGAAATATATCATTCAAACTGCCTTTACAGTTTGAAGAGTCTTTGCTGACTCAGTGTGTGAAGAAAAATGAAAAAAAAAAAATTCCCCAATGGAATATATATGTATATATAAGTAAGTACATATGCATATATATATATACATATACCCATGTGTTTACTTTTATTTGGCTTCTGGTGAATTTCTTCTTTTACTGTTGGATATTTTGACATAACTGCTACAGAAAGAGGTAAATAATGTCATTATTTATAGGAGTCCCAGAACAGACCACTTCTGCAGGTGGTCACGTTTTTGCTTTTACATTTCCACATATATGCCCTGAAATATTCCTGGAGCTGTATTCTTTTCTGTTATAAACTTTACCTGTGGTATTCTTTTATGTTATAAACTTTACCCATAAAGTGCAAAGAGAGGTGAAAAGACCTGTTTAAGATGTGTTTACTGCATGTTCATTGTTTTTAATTGTGGTCATCAGCATTAGGTTGAATGGCTCAAAGTCTGCAGGCTTAGCAGAGCTTTTTCTTTGTAGCATTGTTTTTGTGGGAGGCAAAGATCACAGAACCCCACTTCCTGTGCATGGCTGTGTCTTTGTGTTCCCTCTAAAAACTTTTGAACTTATTGGTCTATTTGAACTCAAAGTGACAGAAGTAGAGGACACTAATTAATTAAATAATTAGATTTCCACAGATTTATAAATGTTTCAGTTGGACATCAAGGTCAATCAGTCACAGGACACTTTTACAGGAAATCATGTTTTATTAGTTCCAGTGATGTCAGAACTTACGGCTGACTTTCATAAATCATTCAATTACTTTGGTGCTAGAGAATACATAAGCACACAAAATAGACTTAGATGTTTATGCAATACATGACTTGAACAGTCCAGATTTTCAAAAATCTTTAAAGTAAATTCTGATGGTAGTTTAGCACCCAGTAAAATGTTCATATCTAACAGGATTTTATGACTGAATACCTTGGGTAGTAAGTGGCTAAACAATTGTAGAAGTTCATGTGTCTTTTTTGTATCTTTACAAGCATGTGTATAATTTTGAACTGTTGTAAGAACATTGTTGTGCTTCTGTAAATGTGAGCATCTAATATGCCTTTTCAGTCTTAGTGACATGCTCATTTTGAGAATACATGAAAGGTATCCCTGAATATACATTTGGACCCATAAACATAACTTATTAAGTAAATAATGCTTCAGGTTTCTCCATCAAGTATCTGGAAATATTTTTCTTTACTAAAGTGCATTAAAGTGCACTAAAAGTGCTTCACAAATACGGTGCAGTGATCAACTAAATCTATCAATCCAAGATAGTTGCCTGGCTTTCCTAATATTCAGCAGAAAGAGATAGGTGCTTCCAGAGGGTAATTCATCAATCCTAAGATAAGTTTTAAAGGTAAGTGGAATGCATTGCCCTATGGAGGTTCCTGTCTCTTTTCGTAAGTCAGTCTGGATGATCAGCTTATACTTGACATCTAGCATTTCTGTGGCTAAAATTAGATGAAATGAATCGCTCATCTACTCTGCAAATTGACATATCAATTTCTCTTGGACTCCATGTGAAGTAAAGTGTTTCTCCATGTAAAACAGGAAAGACCTAGCCCTTAATAGTCTCTTGAATTTTCTGTTATGGTTTTGTGTTTTTTCTTCCTTTTTTTTTTTTTTTTTTTTTTTTTTTTTTCCCAAAATTAATTTCATCAATACAGTTTTGTCCTCATATTTTAAACATAAAAAAAACGAGGGTCACTATTCAAGATGAGTATTTAAGTATAGGTTCTGAATTCTTATCCTTTCGGTGCCTAAAGCAATTTCAAATCTTCCTTAATCTGATTTGAAGCCCAAAGATTGATCTTGATCTTGCAAGTATTTTCCCTGCAGATTTCACACTGCTTACACTGGAACTTTCATTAATTGAGAACTATTTGCCTTGACCAGTCTAATGTCATATTCATCGCAACCCAGAGTCTCTGAAGTATTTATCTTTATTGTTGATAGATAAGTGGTAGCAATTCTGTGTGAAAGTTGAGCTCAAAAGTCTTTGCAATGTGCTAGCTCAGGAATGTTAAAGGTTGAAAATTTTCTATGATGTCCTCTACAAATTGATTCTGAAATTCTGCTTGGCAGAATTTAGTCCTATATCTAATTAATCAGTTATATGTTTCCTGAGGAGTTTGCGTTGTTCTCCTCTAACCAGTAATCACAAAGTAATGTGTCCTCTACTGTGTGTTTCATTGTCTCCATTCATCAGGTGCAGTCAGGCTTAAGAATTTGGAAGAAATTTGTTTAAAATAAAAAATATTAGCTTTTCTTTTAAGACTATAAAAGATTCCTGTACCAATAAGTCTGCATGCCCCATATATGCTTCTTCTAAATAAAGCTTCTCTTCCAGACTTTTCTTCTCACCTTACACACAAAGGCACACAAAGGACTAACTCTTGGCAGTTTCTGCTACCTCATCTCTAAAATCAGAGAATAACCTGTTGTCTTCATTGTAGGCTTTTGATGTCCTATTACACCAATAACAATTCAGGCAAAGAGAGCTTCCAAGCTTGGCAAAGGCTGCATACTTCCCTCCTTCTGCTTCATTCTCCAGAAGTCTGTTAGAAGCATGAGGGAGGAGGGATGCAGCTCATCTACAAGTGTGACAAGTATTCACAGCTGCCACCATGCCACATGGCAGGAGACCTGCAGCACCACACTTTCCAGTGGTCAGAGCTACCCCCTTAGATGTACCATTTTCTTCCCTGTACCATTTATCTTCTGCTCAGTGTCAGGGAATTTCCAAGAGCTGACACAAACAGTTTCTTCCCAAGACTGATATTTATGGAAGGCAGGACAGGAAGGGCCAGCTTCAGGTTGTGAAAGACAAGATTTCTGCTAAACAGGAGATAGGGTTTCTTTGGTCTCAGAGGTATTGTTCTCAGCAGTATTTTGCAAACAATCAAAGTAGAAATAGTTTCCATATGTGACTGGAAATCTACCTTTCTGAAGAAATTTAAAGATAAACAGTTTTCACCCAATATTATTATTTATTTTTTACTGATATGTTTAAGAACTGAAATAAGTATTTTCCATTCTTAAAGTGTAAAACTATTATGAAAGTATATTTGTAACTATTACTAAACCACATTGGCTGAATTTAGTACAGAAAACAATGTTCATTTTCAGCATTTGCTTTTCATTTTCTAAAAACTCTTCCAAAACCGACAGAGACCTTGCAGCTTTGAGAAAGTGAGTTTGATCCTGTTTCTTTTTTGTGAAACACCTAGATGCCCTGATGCTTTGGTCAGTCCAGCAAAGAATTGGACACAAATAGGAGAGTACGGGTACAGTCATTGTCAACTGAGGTCAGTGGAATTTCTGAGCACATTTACACTGAAAATCATGGAAAATTACTGTAGAGATTGATGCTCAAGGCAGTAAATTGGGCAGAGGGAAATGTACTGTGGTACACTTCTACCTGCAGAGTTGTAGGAGCTGCTGATGTATAACATTACTGCTTATCAATCCCCAACAATTTTCATTCTAATAGCTCACATCACATTCTAAAATGTGCTTAAAGAGGACTAGCAGTCTAGAAATATAGCACGCAGTTGTTTTATGACCAGTTAAACAAGTTGCATATACCAAGAGAGTTGCAATACTGCCTACCAACTCTGCATTCAGAGTAGCCATTTCATTCCTTTGTATGATGCAGTATTGTTGAGAAATCAGTTACAAATAAACATTACTTTTGAAAAGATGGAGAAGGAAGACATTAACACATTCATTTAAATAAATAAATAAATAAGCAAGCACAACTGACAAGGTTATTTTTTTCTTCACTGCTTGATGTGGTATAATAAATCATCCTTGATGTTTCCCCCACTTTATTATCAGTATCTGTGAACAAGCTTGAAGTTAATTCTTTATGAGCTATGACATTCATCTCAAAAACAAAACTAAAAATTCAATCTCCAGATGAAAAAAATAAAATCATTAGGGAAATATAGAACAGAATGTCTAAACATATGATTATATTGGATGAAGGAAAACCATGATTTGGCAATGAGGCATTTACTTTGTAGTTAGAATTAACTTGGTAATTATAAAGAGTAATGAATTTTGCAATTATTATTATTTTAGAAACACATAGCTGTCCAAGGGAGTGGATTTAAAAACAACTGTGTTTTCAACATAAGGAAATAAAAAGTGCTAAACTCCAAACTACTGGCATAGAATTAAAGTATGCATATATAAACATACACATAAAACATAACTGTACCTCTGCAAGTCAGCTTAGTACTGAAAGCATAGTATATACTGGTGAAAGCTGAGACAGATGACTTGGGAGAAATATACAGACGCTGTCCAAGCATGCAGATGGGGTCTAATGGGGTTAGAAAATCAAAGCCCACCTGGAGTTGAATCTCATGATGGATATAAAGGACAGCAAAAAGGCTTCTACAGGTATATCAGCAGCGGAAGAGAAACGTGGACTTGCTGGTAAATGGTGCAAAGGACCTGGCGGGAATGGATATAATTCTGGAAGCTGTTACTAAACATATTAAGGACACAAGGGTGAATGAAAATATTCACCATGGATTTATAAAGGTAAAATCATGCTTGGTCAACCTGGTAGCCTTTCTACTATGAAATGACTAGCTCAGTGAACTAGAAGAGAGCAGGACATGATGTTTATCTCAACTTAGCAGGACTTTCAACACTGCCTCCCAGAATATCTTCATGAACTAACATAACTGAGGAAGTTTGGGTAGAAAAATGGACAGTGGGATGGACTGAAAATTGGCTGAACTGCTAGTCTCAAAAGGTTGTGATAAACTGCACATTGTCCAGTCTTAGAATTAAATCTTTAATGTGCAGGGTAATAATGAATCAACAAAAACATCTCTCTTAGCACACTTTTATAGACATGCTGTTGCAATACAGAATGGACTTATTTTTCAGGTAGGTTAAGCAATTAAGTTTAAGTTTAGGGTAGTCATACCTTAAGGAGTGCATGATCCTCTGTGCTAGTGTGAGGAGTTCTGTGACTGAGCAGTGAGTGTGTTTAGAAATCAGATCTGTCCCAGAATTATTCCTCCAAGGGTACCTTATTCACCTTTGGGGCAGAGAAGAATCTTGAGTTGTCATAATTAATGAAAGAAGAGAGAGAACGAAACCATAGCAAAAGGCCATACATTGACATAAACTGCTGCACCTCTCCCAGTGTAATACTGTAGATGTAAATCAAAGAATAAAATATCAGGAATGAGTCAGATATGTAGGCATAAGTATACAGCTGCAAATTAAAAGATATATATTTTTTTCCTGCTGAAAATATATCCCCAATTACCTTTCATTTATTTATAGAGTGATTACCTTTCACTGTAAAAATTACTTGACACCGTAGGATAATGTTGAAAGGAACAGCAGTTTAGGCAAAGTTATACTTCTCACATGGAAACAGGACTGCTTGGAAATGTTCCCATTAGAATAAATTTATGCATATCTGTTGTCAGTTTTACTGAGATGTGAAATATTCTCTTTGAAGTAGAGTAACTAGATGTATATGTTAGATCTAACTAGATCTATTGGCCTTACCTGTAGCACTGTATGCATTTTGTATGCGGTATAAGAAGGACATAAAACTCTTAGAGAGTGCCCAAAAGAGTAACAAAGATGGTGAAATGTCTAGAGGAAGATATATAAAGAGGGTCTGAGGTTTGTTCAACCCAGAGCAGAGCAGGCTGAGTGGAGGCCTCATGGCAGCCTGCAGCTTCCTTTCTCATGAGCGGAGTGGAGGGGCAGGCGCTGAGCTCTGCTCTCTGGGGACAGCGACAGGACACAAGAGAACGGCATGGAGCTGGGACAGGGAAGGATCAGGCTGAGTGTTAGGGAAAGGTTCTGTATCCAGAGGGTGGTCAAGCACTGGGACAGGCTCCCCAGGGCAGTGGGCATGGCACTGAGCTGCTGGAGTTCAAGAAGCCTTTGGACAACACTCTCAGACATAGGGTTTGATTTTTGTGTGGTCCTGTGCAAAGTCAGGAGTTGGACTTGAGGATCCCCACATACATATGAGGGGATCTACAGGAAAGCTAGGGAGGGACTCTTTGTCAGGGAGCGTAGTGGCAGGACAAGGGATAATGGCTTTAGGTTTAGATTAGATATAAGGAAGAAATTCTTTACTCTGAGGGTGGTGAGGCACTGGTCCAGGTTGCCCAGTGAAGCTATGGATGTCCCATCCCTGGAGGTGTTCAAGGCCGGGTTAGATGGGGCTTGGGGCCAGGTGGTCTAATAGAAGGTGTCCCTGCCCATGGCAGGGGGGTTGGAACTAAGGTATCTTTAAAGTCCCTTCCGACCCAAGCTATTCTATGATTCTATGATCCTTGTGGGTCCCTTCCCACTCAGGATATTCTATGATTCTATATTGTGTTACAAACGAGGTCAAAATGTCGATGAATCTATATTGTGTTATAAATGAGGTCAAAATATATCATTATTTACTGTTTGATTAATTAGAATGGTAGGTAGGAGGAAAACCTTTAGTAATGTTCAAGTGAAGTTGTTTTGGTTTTCTTTCATTGACCAAAGTAATAATAATATTAAGGGGAAATGCTTTGGAATGAATATCTGATGTATAAGAGTTAATAATGCTATTCTGGGAGAGCAAATCTATTTATTTCCTTATCTGTCTTGTACCAGAGAAAAGTAAGTCACATGGAAAACGTTTTATAACCATAGCTAAGCTGTTCATAAGAACACTTTTCAAGAACAATGAAGTTTGTGAACAAAGTGAAACAAATCTTTGATGGAGGAGAGTGTTTTAGAGAAGTTAGGTATTACTTTTGCCTACAGTTTTTCAAAGTCTGTATTTTAGGATTTTTGATTATCAGATTTTTTAGAGAAATACACAAATCTTGAATTATTAGAATAAAACTGTAACAGCACAAAATCCACCATTTTTTCATTTAAATGTGAACCTACTTAGGACAAGGCAGTGGTAAGGCAGTATTAGTGGGCTTAGCTATTGGTGACTTTCTTGTCACCAAGAAATGCCTCTGGAGATATTTGAAAAGTAAGAAAATTTGGCATTTCTCTTTATTCAGTAATAACACTGTATTACCTATTACAACAGTTCCAAAGCACAAAAACTTTCAGTGAATTGATGTCACTAAAGAAAAAGTGTTTATCCCTGATACACTGTTTTCACACTATTATTGACGGCACTTTCAGATCAACAGTAATTAAAATAGATATTGTGTTTTCCTTTTTGTGTCCATCAGTGTGCTCAACAAATTACAACTATAGACTGTGTCAGTCTAAATGGAATTTGCCTTAAACTGAGTTGAGCACAACCAGCTTTGTGCTGTGTCCTAACCAGTGTTCTTGATCTAAGTGAGAGTCAGCTATTTTTATTTTTTTGCTTCTGCCTCTTACTGTCCTATAGATGCAGTAAGACTGTCACTGCTTTTGCAGGAGGTGGAGGCAGGATGTGTGGCATTTTGCATCCCAGACAGGCAGGTGATTTTTAATATCCTGTCCCCAAAGTTGACAGAATTGTCTTTTCCTTCTTTATGGACACCGTAAACCCTCTAATGATTTGAAAATGTGATACATAATGTTGCTTTCACAATCTTAATTTCTATCAGATAAACTCTTAAGTGGGGGAATTTACTTTATGATAATTTTAATAATTTAGTCACCAAATTCTCATCAGTTAGTAATACTATACTGATATCCTAGTTGAACTGGTGATTCACCTTATCTCCCAAAGTATGAGCAGCTGGCCATTCTTATCACTACTTGCATTTGTTAACATACTCTGTATAACCTGTCCAGCTCTGTGTTTACAGAATGAAACATAATGATTTCTGCATCTCCTTTAGTCACCTGTCTTGGAAGAAAAATGAAATGAAGTATTCCCATCCTTTTCCTGTCCTTTCTGACCTTTTCTCAGGTTTGGTGTGTTCACTTTTGCTGAAGTAGTTTTCTATGAATAAGCAAACTTTTTATTTTTTTTTTCTTTTCCTAAAAAAGGATTCCATCTTCCAATGTAAATGCTTTGTTTTGCTCTCCAGAAAGCTGATGCATTTGCATCAAGTTTTACAAGGTAGTGTGTCAGCACTTGAAATAAGAAATACTGTACAACAAATTGTCCATACCAAAGTAATGCAGTTACAGTGTAATTAATGCTTCTTTCAGGGCTCTCCTGCCTTCATTAGAGCATACGAATATTTTCCATTCATAATTCTCTCCATGACAACTCATAAAATGAACAGTTTGTGCTCATTTTGTGCTAGTACTCGTTTTGCTTCTCAGTCATCCAAGACCATCTGCACATTCTTTTTACTCTAAAGATATTTATTTCCATTTCAAATCAGCTTTCAGTTTGCTGAATATAGTAACCTAAATACTGTGCTTGAAGACTTTTTTAGATAAACTCAAATACTTCAATTTCTTCTAAAGTTCCTGCAGACTAGGTATTTCTTCTAACAGTAGGCATATCTCTTGAGTATGAATAGACTTACCTATATTTGTTTATAGTTAAGGAAGCCCACAATGATTTGTAGTTCACTTAAGCTGAATGTGGTTTAAAGCCCAGGTAGTATGTTTCAATTTGGAGGATGTTATTCATTGTAAATAAACTTTCCAAAAAATCCAGCAGAAATTGAGGCAAAAATGAACTCAGAGCTGACCTAAAAAAAACTAACTCTTGGTAAGTTATTATGACAAAAACACTTTTCAAAATTGTCTGACTTTTTCTTAGAAAAACTATCTCATGAGTTTGCTACATGTCCTTTCAGCTAATAACAGAAAGAGACAATAGCGAGAACGCATCTTTTGCTCTGTTCCCCCCAACATATTTTTCTGTAGTTTTTATCTCTTCTTTCAAGACTACAGTATTTCTGCACTGTCTTTAGGGAAAGCTTATAGGATGGAGCATTTGTAAATAACTTCCATAAAAATAAGAATAGTCTATTACTTAAGTTCTGTATATTTTGTTGATTTCTTTTAAAATTTGACCAGATTTCCTTATCCAACCTTTGTCTTTATTATGTCCAGTGAATTGTTATTACTACTATACACTACAATTAAAAAGGTAACTTCAATAACTTAGGGGTGGATACAGAGGAAGAAGGTGTAAGTCATGTAAAATCCCCTAAAAATGGAGAAATACATTTCAATCATAAGCATCTGGAAAAATAAAATAAAGTCAGGGAACATGTACTATGCTGCTCCATGACATCCAGTGCAGATTGCAATCTAGCTAGAGTGAGTTCACCTCCATTTTCAGGAACTGAGCACATTCTTTCACAAAGAAACAGCAACTAAGCACACGCCTTTGTCAATCTGCTTCTGTCCTGATCACTAAGAAACCCCTGCAAAGAGCCTGAAGTTGGGAAACATTAGTGCTGTACTTATACTTCCACAGGTAAAGATCTCTTAAACACCTGCCTTCTGTTTTTGTACTTACAGAATCACAGAATTTCTAGGTTGGAAGAGACCTCAAGATGATCGAGTCCAACCTCTGACCTAACACTAACAGTCCTCCACTAAACCATATCCCTAAGCTCTATATCTAAACGTCTTTTAAAGGCCTCCAGGGATGGTGACTCCACCACTTCCCTGGGCAGCCCATTCCAATGCCTAACAACACTCTCGGTAAAGAAGTTCTTCCTAACATCCAACCTAAAACTCCCCTGGCGCAACTTTAGCCCATTCCCCCTCATCCTGTCACCAGACACATGGGAGAATAGACCAACCCCCACCTCGCTACAGCGTCCTTTAAGGTAGCTGTAGAGAGCAATAAGGTCACCCCTGAGCCTCCTCTTCTCCAGGCTGAACAAGCCCAGCTCCCTCAGCCGCTCCTCGTAGGACTTGTTCTCCAGACCTCTCACCAGCTTCGTCGCCCTTCTCTGGACTCTTTCAAGCACTTTGATGTCTCTCTTGTTGTGAGGGGCCCAAAACTGAACAGAGTACTTGAGGTGCAGCCTCACCAGAGCCAAGTACAGGGGGACGATCACTTCCCTAGCCCTGCTGGCCACACTTAGAAGTAGTGCAACCCACACAGACTAAAACTATTTAGATTTGAGAAAAACTATCAATAATCCATCTTGGTCTCTTATTAACTGCAACATCCAATGATGGTAATGGTTGTTAGTCTTACACTGTAAAGTAGTCAGGAATGGGAATAAATACTTTCTTTTGGCTAACAAGAATTGACATCTCAGCTTTCAACTTTTTCTGTATCATAACCACCTAAATCAGCCTCAAGTCTTATATAAAAATGTTTTTGCTCTTACATTTTGGCACCCAGAAAATTTAGAGTCTTTAAAATAGTTGAAGTACATAACTTGGAAATCCACAAAATCCAACAAAAATGAAGTGAAAGTTAATGGGAAGTAGCCCAACAAATGAATTGAAATATATACAAGTTACCTACAGATCTGTAAATTTTCCTCTATAGCCTATTTCACAAGCTGGTGTTTTGACCTGTCAAACTCAAACTTTGGGAAATGAGGTAATACAAAACTAACCTTAGCTCTTTCCTTCCTTATCAGAGGCCTGCTATATATATTTGGCATTCTATTTTTGCAGACAATATAAAAGAATAATGGAAAAGCATTTCACTTACTCCAAAGAAACACAGTATTATTTTTTTGCCCTTTACTCACTATATCTTTTTACCACTCTATCCTGTCATATGCTGCTTTTGGAGATGGGCTGTAATGGATATTCCCATTGGCTTTTGCAAGCCTCAGAAGCAGAACTGAAGTGAGTTAGACTGAGCTGTAATATACTGTAATTCTTTATATTATGCCTTAAAGAAAGTTTAATTTTTCTGAATTAGTGCTCTGTAAGTCACTAATCCCTGCTAGTCAGAGTCTTAAATGTGCATTAAAAAGTTTTTCTTGTATGTTTTTTAGAAAATGTAATTACTTAATGTAGGAGGGTATAAATTTACATCTGATTTCTGCCATATAGAGATACTGTTTGTAATATTGAAAACCTAACTAAACCATAGAATCCACCAACCCCATCCTCATTAAATAAATAAATAAATACTTTAGAACTGAATCAAATGATCGGTGAATCAAATCAACAATGCTTGCATGTGTACAAATGTTTACTATGTGACAAAGCCAAGAAGGGCTTTTTAAAGGATGCTTAGAGGATGTTCCTACCTCTTCAGTATTAGCAGCTGCAGAGAATATATGTGTGTTTTGAAATATATAAAAAATTTCACGTTAAATGGCAAAATAATTTGCTAAACTGTTTTTTCCTGATGATAGTGTAAATGTTATAATTACATCTATTTTTTGAAATAGAAACAAGGGGCCAATCATAGTTTGTGTCTGTGCCATATAGTGATAATCAGTGTAGCCTGTAACAGTATGAACAATGGACTTTTAGATTTTGGTACATGCCCTTGACTATCTTCCAGACAAAAATAAAATAAAAATAAAAAATAAAAATTAATCATGTCCTAAAGCTACAGATTATTACATTTGGGATAGAGTTGGATTCTCAGCAAAATTACAGCGTTGTCTCATTTTATGTTTCGCATTTTCTAATGATGTGTAATTTACTATACAATGAGGGAAAAAAGCCTTTTTCTTTACACCTGCAATCCTGAAGATTTCATGTCTTTTCTTATTATTCAAAGAACTGTTGATACAGATGTTATGCTCATAAAAACTCACATGCATATAATGTTTCGTACAATGATCCCATGTACTTTGAGAGTGTAATTAAGCCCTGCAGCACAGTTAAATTGCACTCTTGTTTTATAAATGGGTAAACTGAGGCATTGGTGTCCTGACTTGCTCAAAGTCACACCAATTTAATGGCAAGTTTAGCAGAGGAAGCCAGAGGCTCTGACTGCCAACTGTTTGATGAGAACAGTAAGAATGTACAGCCTCCATTAACCCAGAGTGACTTCAACTACAGCCATTTCTTTACAACTTTGTATTACAAATGTTTCACTTGCATTAAACTATAATGTTTGTTGACATTTATATTTCATCAGCTACCTCAGTTCCAAGTGGCTCTTTCAGAGGGTTCAACTTTCCTAAGCAACATCATAAATCCCTTTTTATACACTCACATTTTTCCCTTATTTTTTTTCATTGAGTTTCTAACCTGCTCTACAAAACCTCATCACTATGACCCTGCAGTGCACTAAGCACACTTTAAAATTCTTTTTTCTTTTCCTGATGATTTGTTTCATTAGTGACATTCTTCAAATCAAATGTACCTAATCCATGGTTCAGTCTACTAACGGGAAATCGGTTCAGTGAACAGGGATTTATATAACAAAAGAAGTGCTCACTTAGGGAGTACTTTTAATACTTTGTTCATTGAAAAAAATGCTAACCTCCAGATTTTTCTGACTTTAATGCTCTGGTGTTTCAGTTTAGACTTAACTGTAAATGAAAGCCTTCGAAAGCCATATAATCCATCGATCTCATACTTGCTGAAGCACAAGTTTCATGGTACACGAACATTTTTCATTTCTTTCTTTTTTTATTTTTTTTCTTCTGTAATTATATCAGCTGTGCTACTTCCAGGCATGCTTAATTCTGTTGTCTGTTCTGCTGTACAATGCTTAACAAACATTCTTTACACAAATTCTTAACACAAATTTTGTGTTAGAGACTGTAATCCTTGCATTTTATTTTATTTATTTATTTATTTATTTATTTACTTATTTATTTATTGGGGGGGGGGAGAGTGAATCCATATTTCAGCTATTGAAGTGGTGAGGCTTAAATGTTGTTCTACTGTGGTTATGTAGAGAAACCCTCTCTTTACTAGATAGATCTTGTTTTACTATACACAGATTTTTATCTGTTTTCTGAGACAAAAATTTCCTGTATTTCTATGACAGGAATCAGTTTTTATTTCTCGAAGCTTTCTAGAGTGGGTATTGATATGCGAAATTACACTTGACTGCATATAATTAGATTATCGCATCACCTCTCAAATTAGTTTAACTAACTGAACAATTCAGTGTTCCAGGGAAAGACCCAAATCTACTGTCACCACCATGAGTGTTAGCTTGACTGGCTTTCAAAACTGTTAATCCATTCTGTTAATCCAGAAAGCTGAACTTTAGGGTCGGGGATGAAAACAAACTTTTTTATTTTTATTTTTATTTTTATTTTATTTTTATTTAAATATTATTCCAACAGAACTCTGTCTGGAAATTTTGACTGAGCCTCAGGAATGATTGTGCCAATTTTTTCCTCAGGAAAGAATGATTCCACAGTGTTGTTATAATATATAGGTCCTTACTGAATAATGTCATGTTTCCTATATTCTTTCATTTTTAAATCTAGTAAAATAACCTCTGCCCCTAAATGTAAATGGCATTGTGCAGTTCAGTGGAGGTTAAATTATTGATATCAATACATTTTACAATAGAGGTCGGCACCCTTATAAATGGTGATCAGATTTGAATGAAAATAGGGTTCTAAAGAAAGGAAACACAAAGAACTCATCCAAAATGTGAACCAGAACTACATAACAAGATTTTATAGTCTTAGCAGAGAGTTAAAAAACTTTTTCCTTTTGATTTGTCCCACAGATTTTCCATTACAATTCACTGTGATATGAGTATTCTTTGAAAACTGTATCCACAGCATCATGAGACAGGTGTATATCTTCTACACAAAGATTCATCATTTTCAAAGTGTCGTTACACTGCTTTCAGTCACTTCTCACAGCAATGATCTAGCTCATCACTCATCTCTGATGATTCTCTTCTTTCCCTCTGGGACACCTATCTCATGAAACGAGCTGCATAGATGACAGTTTTAACCATGTCCTAAATAAGAAAGAAGTTCCACCAATGTGTCCTGCTTAACCTTCTGAAACACAGGACCGAAACAACCCAGCCAATCATTATCAAGTTTTAAAGTCAGAATACATTTTATCCATCTGTAGCCTGGTTTGAAAGCAATGAATTATCCAAATTTTAATCATCTGTTTTACCTGTTGTTATGAGAAGACTGTAGTGTCTGATTCAAATACTACTACTACTATTTGTAATACTACAAATACTACTCTACTAGTGGTTCTTGATATTGATGTTTGCATTGGTTGAGCACCTCTTTGCTATCTAAGAATATCTATAAAATAGCAAGTTTTGCTAGGACATGAAAAAGTTGACTAGCAGAAAAGGAATGATAAAAATCCAATGTAGCACCTGCAGTATATCCTGGTACTGATTACTAACTACCTTATTCCCAGTTTAAAAAAAATAATGTATATATATTCTATATATGATAATTGCTGCCTGCACCATCTCTGGAATCAAATGAGACTCATTTGCAAGACAAGAATGCATCTCTTTTCTTGTAAATCCTTCAGAGAGCACAGGACCAACAGTCAAGATCTACAAACCAACCAAAGTTTTGGTCCTCATTTAGGGGAAGTCATAGAAAAGTTACTTTTGCCTTACTCTCTTGTTAAAATGAATCCAGCCCTTCTGGATAATATATTGGTGGAGTAGAAAGCCTGAATGTTTTGCCATAAAATATCCCATTTGTATTTTGTACTTATTAGGCTATAAGGATTTTCTTTAGCTACAATACTTAAAAGTTAGTGCTTAAAAATTATTTTGATCAAATTTCATATCAGAAGGTAAGATAACATTCAGTACTGGAAAGGTTGAATAAATAATGAGATTTTGGTAGATGTAACCTTTGTTCATGAGAATTTTGTCTTCTCAGTGAGAATGGGTGCAGTGAGGTAAACTGATATTAGAAATCTTGACATATATGTCAAAAGTGGCTTTCTCTTCATGTGAGGAGGTGATCTACAGAATAATGAAAAATGTAATAGAAGAAAAAGTAAGATTAAGTACTTGGTGTTGAGTCTGACAACTGGATAAAGACCTGATTCTCTGGAAAATCAGCAGGTGCTACTACCTTCATTCTGAGGAGACCATAAACTGTGTGCTTTGGGTGTCAACTTATAACTGTACATCAGATAAAATTTTGACCGAAGGTATCGTTAAAGATTCAGCTATTAGCATTTTTTCTGAGTTTTACAAATAGAAACTGCAGCTGTTTACCTGTATTTCAACATTTTCTAATGTTCCTATTGCATAGGATATAAAACTTAGAAAATATTAACCTTCTGTAGTTCTAGAGTTGGTATTCTCTATCAATACTAATTACTAATCATAACTTTTAGTTTTGGTAAGCAGAAAAGCAGATAAATAGTTACTTTTGTAATATGAAAAAAAAAGTACATAACATTTTTTACAGAAGGTCTTAGTATCTTGCATTAGCTTCATTTGCAGATAAACATGATCATGTTTGAATTCACAGATTTCCTTTAAAATCTTTATTGGTCAAGCTTCTTCTGCAAAAAGTGGTGTTCCTTCACTGTAAAATCCATTTGGAAATGAAATCTACCATTTCTGGTGGAATATGGATAAGTTGTAATCCCCAAGACACTAAACACATTTGAGATGTTTATAGAGAAAATATTTTTATTTCTGCTTGTTAGGGAAAAAAAAAAAAAAAAAGACAGAGAGAGAGAGAGAGAGATCAAATATTATTATTTATTGGTAGCATCCTGTAATAGATTTGGCTTTGATATGATATTCACTCTCAGAGCCTATAGAGTGCGTGGCATTATTTGTTCTGCTTCAGAACTTTGAAGGTATGGAATTTCTGCAATAATAATGACATAACCAAAGCTACTAACCTAGTAATGGATGTGGCTTGACTTCCTGTTTCACTGTGTAGATAAATAGGACCTGTCATTTTGAACCATTCTGAAATCTCTCCAAGACAGAGATTCTTCTGCTGCTCAACTCAACATGCTTTATACAGTCTTATATCAACTTCCAACCTATAAACTTTGTCAGCAGGCATTAGCTGGATGAGACTGTTCTTCATCCACAGTTGCCATGTAATTTAGTGGCCTATACATAAGTCCAAAATGTGTTCTTCATGATCCAGATTAAGGATCATGCATTGCTGATGTTTGAATATGATTACATTTGTATGTGACTTTAATGTCCTCCGTCTTGTCTATGGGGTATGTTTCTCTTTGAGACTTTATTTATTTATATATTTATTTAAGACTTACATGTCTTGATTTGAGACTATGTAGGCTTTCTGCTTCAGACCTCACATTTCATAATGCCTGAATTTCCTACTGCGTAAGTGCTATGACTAGAAGGGATTTCTGGCAGAAGTTGCCTTGGAGCCAGTATAAGCAGCTCTTCACAACATTTCAACAGTTTGACTGTGTTTTTATTTGAGGCCAACTTTTTTTTGTGTCTGAATCTTCTGAAGTACACTACATGGATGTTTTATTTGTTGTGAAGAAAGAGGGGCTACCTCTGATTCCTAGTCTGATGGGAGGCCGTTGCTGAAGATGCGCTTCAAAATCCTTGCATTAGAGTGAACATACAAAAGCCACAGTGTTAAAAGAGAGATGTAAAATACATTTTCAAAACACTTCCATCTTTTAAAAAGAAAGACTGCTTCAATACTGCCAAATCCACAAAACTAGTCTCTTATGAATCTGGTAGTTGAGCTCAAGAATGAGCTCTTTATTCATCCTTTCCATATCTCCCTTACACATTTGTACCTTCCCTCAGTTGCATGATAAAAATTGTTTTAAATTGGTCTTTGTGTTCAGGCTTAGTAGAGGAGATCGAAGGGCACACAGACATATGCATACACATGTGCATATCATATTGATACCCTCCGCTCCTCCCTTCTTCCTTCCCTTTCACAATGTCATCACAAAAACTAATTTTCCATAAGAAACCAGTCTAAAAATTACACTGAGTTACACCAATGATTCTCTACTGACATTTGGGAATAATTCTTGATTTATATCAGTCTGAGAGTTAATTAAACTCTGAGCCTTAATGAGATATTTTAGGTACAGATCCTGCAAGGGCATAGCATGTGGCATTGTACAGGTGAGCAGTTCCATTGAACAGACTGGGATTATTCACCTTGTGAGTGCAGAATCAGGTATCTAGTTACAGTTTTGAACTTAAACTGGTCTTTTGAGTTTTAAAGGGAATCTGTATCATTCTAACTGTGTTTAATATGTGAAAGAAGATTAGTAACTGCAACTGTATTGTTATACCTGTACTGAAAATTTTATATGCTTGCAGTCAAAATCATTTCAGATTCAGAGTTATTGCAAAGTAAGTTTTGTAACAAGGGACAGTGTACAAGAATGCAATATATCTGACTCGGGTATATATATATTAAAACAACAAAGCTATAATTCATGAAGTAATACTTTTAGTGCATGTTCTGTGGTGGTTTCACCCTTATGGGCAGCTGAACTCTACCACAACTGCCCTCTCACTCCCTCTCCTCAGAACAAGAGGGAGAGAAAATACAATGAAAAAGGGTTCAAAGATTGAAATGAGGATGGGGAAATCACTCACCAGAAAGTGTCATGGGCAAAACAGATTCAGTGTAGGGTGATAAGTATAATTTATTGCCTTTTACTAGCAGACTAAAACAGTGAGAAACCAAAAGTAAACCAAAACACCTTCTCCCCATGCACCTCCTTCTAACTCCTCCACCTGAGCAGTGCAGGGGCATGGGGAATCAAGGTTGTAGTCAGTGTATAACACTTTGTCATCTGCCACTTCTTCACGGTCACTCACTTCCCCTTCTCCAGCATGGGGTCCATCCCAAACTGTAGTCCTTCCCAAACTGGTCATGAGGGGGCTTCCTGCAGACTGCAGTTCTTCAGGAATTGTTCCATTATGGGTTCACAGCATGGGGCCCATCTTTCAGGAACTCTAGCATGGGTCATCCATGGGTGGCAGCTCCCACCAGATCAGCTGCTTCTGTGTGGGCTACTCTCCATGGGTTGCAACTCCAGACTGGATTCTGCTTCACCTTGGGCTCCTCCATGGGCTGCAGCATGGAGATCTGCTCTGCCATGGAACCCATGGGCTGCAGGGGGACAGCCTGCTCCAACAGGACCCTCTCCACAGGCCACAGGGGAACTTCAGCTCTGACACCTGGAGCACTTTCTGCCCTCCTGCACTAACCTGGATGTCTGCAGGGCTGGTTCTCTCAAGTTTTCTCACTTCTCTCTCCTGGATTCTGTGGCACAGCAATTTTTCATTTTTTAAATATCCCAGAGGCCCAACCAGTGTTGCTCACTGGCTCGTCTCTGGCCAGCAGTGGGTCCCTTTCAGAGATGGCTGGAGTTGGCTCTGATCTGACATGGGGCAGCTGCTGGGCTCTGCTCACAGAGGCCACCCTTGCAGCCCCCTCACCTCACTACCAAAACCTTGCCACATAAACCAATGTAACGTTGTCAATGTAAAATAAAAGACAGCCTTAAATAAATTAATAAAAGTCTTGCAGTAAGTTGGAAGGAGGAAAGGAAGAGCATTTTGTTTCTGACAAGTGGTAATGTTGCTGCAACAGTAAGTGTCACTGTAAAAGAAAAAAAAAGGGGGGGAATGAGAAAAGAAAAGATGGAGCAGCAATAAGAGACATACAGAATAACAAAGGAAGATAATTCATGCAAACTGAAAGCACAAAGTGATTTTTTTTTTCCTCTGTAGTCTAAGGGCTGCTCATGGGGAGATCAGCAGCCCCAGGTGCTCTCCAAGGTCCTGAACAGAGAAGAGGCATGAGCCTGAATGGGGACAGGAGGAAGCTGAGCAGTAAGAGTCGTATAAATTGGAGACTTATTCCTGAGACTTATTAAGGACCAAAATTCCTGAAGAAATGTAAATATTAGATTATTTTTTATAGGAAGTTAAATCATACAATTATTTTATTTTACCTACTTATTTATTGAACTTGGGATTGTGTTTAGTAATTCTTGTGCAATTTCACTAAGGTTCTGTTGTGATTTAACCCAGCAGGCAGTTAAGCACTGCATAGCTGTTTGCTCACTCTCTGTCAGTGTGTTGAGGGAGAGAATAAAGAAAAAAAAATAAATAAAAGAGTTAAAACTTATGGAGGTAAAACTTATGGGTTGAGATAAAGACAGTTTAATAGGAAGAAAAGGAAGGAATAATAACAACAACAATAATAATGATAATAATAATATATACAAAGCAAGTGATGCACACTGCAGTTGCTCACCACCTGCCTAGGTAGTCCCCAAGCAACAGCTGCCCGCCCTTCCCCCAGGCCAACTCCCCCCAGTTTTATTATCCATCCTGACACGACATAGTATAGAACATCTATTTGGCAAGTCTTGGTCACCTTTCCTGGTTCTGTCCTCTCCCAGCTTCTTGTATACCCCCAGCCTCCTTGCTGGCAGAGCAGTAGAAGCTGAAAGTCCTTGGCTTTGTGTGAGCACTGCTCTGCAACAACTAAAACATTAGGGTGTTATCAACATTATTTTACTCCTAAATCCAAAACATGGCAACCTACCAGCCACTATGAAGAAAATTAATGCTATCTCAGCTGAAATCAGGACAGGTTCTTATTGGGAATATGTTTCTGTGTGTTTTCGCATATGCATGCACAATATTTAGAAAAGACTGTGATGTGTTCTGCTAACACAAGCTTTCCATTGTTGCATTCCTTGTGCATTAGATCTAATCAGTGATGTGCTTCCATTCCGCTGTTCATACTGAGTTAATTCCCTCTTCCACTGGGCAAGCACACTGCAGAGTGTTTCATTTACTTGTCATGGTGAGATCAAGAAATCTATTGTTAATTATTATGGTTTCAATTCCCAACTCAGCTGCCTGTGTCAGTTGCGCCATTGTATGTGTGTGTTTGACTATTAATGACTAGATGGAATATTACTATGTACTTTATGAATGTGAAGTTTCTTTAAGCAAACTCTTTCAGAAGGAAACACTAAAACTGGTACAAAAAAAAAAAAAAGTCTGACAGTTTCTAGCACAACTATCTAATAACTGATTGAAATACAAATTTGAAATTATCTTTTATGTGTTCATACAGGAAATAATGTATATAATTCTTCAGACTTCTAAAATTTACACAATAAACACATAAGTATTTAAAGAAATATACATGAATACAAAGAATAGTATCGATAGTAACACTTGCATGTTTCTATTAACTGTAAAGTTAATACACAGATAAAATTCTGAAAAAAAAATCAAGAAAAGTGAAGTAAAATAATTAAAATATCTCATATTTCAAGTATTTGTATCATACTTCATGCTTAAAAATAGATACAATCTTCTTTATGTTTTCGAATAATTTAATTATGGCTTTTTGTTTGTTAGTAGGAATTGCTGACTTAAACAAAAAAAAAAATCAAAGCAAAACAAAACAAAACAAAAATCAGAAGAATTTCAGCTTAAACTTCTAGCCCTCAGAGCTCCCAGTAAGTCCCCACTGGGACTTTTTGTTTGGGGGTTTGTAGGAACAATAGTATGGAAAATGTTTACATTTTCCTGTCATATGACATGGAATAACAAAAAAAGTAATAACTTACACTTACTAATAACTTACAATTGTTCTGGTCTCTCCAGAACAATTATGTTTGAAATTTAAAATCAGCCATTTCTCAATAAATTCCTTCTTGGCTCCAGAAGAATAAAAGTTAGAATCCTTGATAAGTAACTGTAGGATTTACAATAGTAAATGTGGTACCATTCTGTATGTATTGTACTGTGGAGTTCTTTTTTGTGCAAATACTATAGAACTTCCATTTTCTTTTGCAAATGTACTGTTGCACCCCCATATAAAGTAAGTTCATTTTAAACAAGGTACTTTAAAATATATATGCAAGTAGAATACCCAAATTAGTTTTGAACTCTTTCAAATGTTATTTTATTTTTTATGGCATTTATTATTATTATAATTAAAAAACACAGTGAACAAAAGCTATTATAAATTAATAGAGGTCATGCTTACCAATTTTATTTTTTGCTGTTGTTGTTATTAGTATTCTGTAATCTGAATTTTGTAAATAAAAGTGTGAGAAGTGTTTTAAATGAATTTTGTATCATTTAGAAAATAGTGAGTGCTGAGAAAATATTCAAATTGACAATGATAAAATAACGGGGAAATCACAGTGCAGTAATACTGATGTTAGAAGACTCAGTTAATAAATGTGTTTGATATTTTATAATATTACCGCAAATTTAAATTTTCTTTTTCTTTCTGATTCATTTCTGTTAGTGGTAAGATCAGTTCTCTGGAAAGTATTAAAAATGTTTGTTAATTTAGTACTTCTTAAATCAGAGTAAAATAATAATGGAACAAAACCACAGTCACATAATTGTTAATGTTGATACAACCACAGTGATTTTTTTTTTTTAATTTACACCTTATCTGTCATTTAAAGAAGCAGATCAGTAAATGATTTTTCTCTGCAATTTTTTAGAAATCAAACACTAAGGAAAGAACAAATGTATAAAAATATTATATTTAAAATTATATTTCTTCAAAATATATTTTATGTAAAATGAGACTTGGAAACCTCTTTGACCAGTTTTAATCATAGAATCATAGAATATCCTGAGTTGGAAGGGACCCTTAAGGATCATCAAGTCCAACTCTTGACACCGCACAGGTCTACCAAAAATCAATTTAAATAACTTGTTTTGCGATGTACTAAATACTTTTAGGAAAAGCATTTGATGTCTTTGTGATGTCTTTATGATCTTAAATCAGATAAAAATGAACTAGAAAACAGTCAGGAAAATGGGTTAAGTTATTTTATATATTTTTTTATTTGTTTCACATACCTTAAATGGTGGAAATTATATATATATATCCTTGGACAGAGAATAGTTTTGCCTAATTCATGAAATGACACCTTTTTCCATTTATAGGGAGGGAGACAATCAAAACATGGGCAAAATAACAGGTGCAACAGGACATTCCAGGACTAGTTTTGAATAAAGTAGGTCACATGCTGTAAACTCAGCGCAGGTAGAGCTTTAATTTTTGAAGACAGTGCCACAAGTGTTGTGTGATTATTGTTTTATAAAGAGTCTGGCATCTTTGTACAGTACTTATTATCTGGGAAGGAGGGGAAGAGGTCCTGTAATAAATGTGTGCAGAATGAGTCAACCTAATACCACTGGAAGAAGAGGTCCACATTGTGAAAATACCAGTAATTGACATCTTGTGGATACCCCCATTGTAATCCAATTAAACTTTATTGAATTCCAACACGGGAAAGCAGTAGGGGTACAAATCCTCACCACTGTGCTACCATAGGCCATCCTCCTTACAGGCACTGGAAACCAATTAAAAACTTACTTATCCCAAATAACACTTAATGAACTCACGGTCTAGAGAGGACTGTAATTACCTTCTTCTCATCATGGGCCTGTACATGCATTAGTACAATCTTAAGGAGAGAAAAACAGTTGAACTATCCCAATAAATTTAAATTAATATCCTCCAAAAATAAACTAGACTTTTTAATGATTTTCCATTACTACCCACCTGTTTCTGTCAAAGTTATTGAGATCATGGTGCTTAGCAGTTAGATGATAGTATTTGGTTAACTCTGAAACATGTTCATCACAATCAAAGAACTGGTAAGAGTTTTTGCAAACTTTAGGCTGAACATAACATTTTCTGCCTCCTAAGTCCTCTACAAACTGAAGGGGCCTATATGCAATATTTGTATAATGCAAGTCTTTTGCCATTTCATGGATGGAATTTGATGCATATGTAAAGACTGACAACAGCACTGCAGTCAGCTTAGATGCATTAATTATTTAATGCCGTTTTTAAAATATATATATATATATATATATTTAGAGATATATAAGATTAAGAAATATATCTTATTACCATTTTTGAGATGGAAGGGGTTTATGCAGACAAATGATCTTTAACATACATATATACACATGCATATACATACATATACATCCAAGTCAGGAATAAAACATTTCTATCTTCAGTCTGCCTTCAACACTTGTATGACACTTGCTCTAGGTTCTAATGAGAATATTGGTATTGAATTCCTTCTTCACAAAAAGAGCTATGAGATTTTTTAGTGGTTACATGTAGCCCAAAACCTCATTTTTCTATTCTTAAGAGGCTTTCTGTTGCACTCTCTTCTGAAGCAACAAATAAAGTTCTGCTGTTGACATCAGTGTTGAAAGATGTTTATCCATTTGATTTCCATTTTGGTCATGCAATTTCTCTAAAAGCGTTCAAAAGCTGGTGTGACTCCTCTATCACTTGTTACAGTCTTTGTAGATTATTTTTCGTAGACATAAAGATAAAACAGTGTGGAATTTCTAGCAGTCTGGGTGGTAGTGTATTTCCTCCTCAACTTAATGATTTTTCTTTTTATTTTATCTTAATTTAATTTAATTTTAAATCTTTAATCTGGTCTTTGAAGAACAGAAAGTTCCCATGATCTGTTCCCGTGCCTTCCCATAAATTGACAAGACAATGCTGGGAGATCCAAAGGCTATTTGTATTAACCTTGCTCATCATCTCACTTGTTTATGTCTGTTTTAAAGTCAAAGATAATGACTAATTCTACAGAGAGGCCTGCATTAAATGTTATCTCTAGCATGGGTCACAGCCCACACATGTCAAATGGCTTATTTATGTCACTGGAATAGGACCACATCTGTACCTCAGCCTTCTTTCTTTCTCATTCCTCTTGTCAATGTTCCTTCTCTGAGCACAAAGTACATCCCAAAACCAAATCTAATCTATTCCAAAAATGTTGACCTTTTTGATTAAAACTTTTAGTCTTTCTGAAGGTGCAAGTTACTTATAATACCGTCAATGCTATTTTTTTTTTAATGGTTTCCCTCAACTGTGTAAATTCTGTGTGTAACGTATATGCATTTGGATATTTTTACTCATCACTAATATTGACATTAAAGATCAGAAGCTAATAGTTTTATCTGCATTTGCATTACTTTTGAAACATGAACTTGCAAATTCCGAAACTGAAAAGGAATGGAAAAGCAAAACATTCATGCTTGCTTACTGCGCAAAATTCAGAAAGACTTCTTAAATCACATCCCTTTTCGTACTGATTGGATATAGTTTTATTTTTAAGCATGAACCTTTTACTTGCATATAAATGAAATGAAAAACTGCAGCCTGGTTCTATGGCTTCTTTTAAGAATAAATCCAGCCTTAAGGCTGATAAGTATTACAAATAAAATAGATAGAGGTTTTATTGCTTTTCTTTTTTTTTTTTTTATGTTGATATGTGCATAATTTTACTGTTTTGAAATTAACGTTGCAAATACTGAGAGTATTTCTGTAACAAAGTAGACCATTAATTTATTTTTGTCATGCCTCAATAATTTGATTATGTATGTGTTGTTCAAATTAAAGCTCTAATTTTTAAAATAGTATAATTTAAAAACACTGATTTTGCCAGGATATTTTCAAATTCCTCTCAAGGGATTACAGAAGATAGACTTAATGATTAAGAAAATAATGTATTTACTTCTTGAGGAGCAAAATATCACTTTGTGCACTTACACTTTGATAAGTATTACTGCACGCTATTTCCAAAACATAATTATTGTCTCCATGCTTGAGATAGATTTTCATCCATATTTATTATATGGTTTCAGTTATTTATTTATACATGTATACATGTATATGTATATATGTATACATATATTTTGTACGTATACATATATATGTATATATGTACATATATACATATGTACGTATATACGTACATATATACATGTATGTATATGTATATATTGTACATATATATATATACATATACATGTATACACGTATATCTATAAATCAATGTGTATATACATATACCCTTTGAGTGGAAGATAATCTTCCCACCTCTTCCGGTATATTAGGCCTGTACTTATTACTCCATCAGTATAGAAATTCAGAATTTCTTGTTCCTATCAATTTGTATATAAGCCTAGACTTTAAAAGAGTCTATAAGAGTCTCTATAAGAGTCTTTATAAAGTCTAAAAGAGTCTTTAGACTTTATGAAAAGTCTAAAACCATTATCTTATTTCTTAGAAATTAAATGACAGTTTTTTGATAGTAATAAACTAAAATGCACATTAGTTGGGTGAACATAACAATTCATTTTTGAAAATCTGTAGTGTACTATTCTTCAAACATTTTTGGTGGTTATCATATGCATACCTATGATGTGATCATATGATGTGGTCATATGAAGTCATCATGTTCAATGAGGGTTCTGTGCACAGAGTGGCTCTACTGCATGCTAGTTGTTGTTCACTTTAGTCTTGGAATTTTGTCCAGCAGCCCAGATGATTTGCACATTATTGTAACTACTGGATGGCAGGAAAATAGTGTCTATTTGCCTTTCCAGCAGTAATGCTTCAAGCTTATTTATCTCCTCAAAATAGGTTTTATGTTATGTTGTAGCAATGAAAGACTATTGCTAATTTCTAAGTTAGAAAACATTAATATCCATGCAACTTTGTGTTATGAGTTCCAAAGAAATTTGAGTGAGAACACTTCATACTAGCCTTAACAGAAGATTTTCTCAACTGACTCTCTTCTATTTGACCCAGTCTAGCCAATATAGAATCATAGAATGGCTTGGGTTGGAAAGGACCTCGTAGATCATCTAGGTCCAACCCCCCCTGCCATAGGCAAGGATACCACCCACTAGATCAAGTTGCTCAGGGCAGTCTAGCTTGCCTTGAACACTCCAGGGGTGGGGCATCCACAACCTCTCTAGGCAACAAGAGCCTAACCACCCTCTGAAGAATTTTCTCCTAACCTCTAACTCTTCTTTTAGTTTAAAATCATTCCCCCTCATCCCCATCCCTTCTTTCACTACTTCAGGAGAGTGAAATTAAAAATTTATTAATAGAGTAAATTTGGAGGACTCTAGATTCCCAAAATACTGCAGAATTCCGTTTACATCTTCTAGAAACTTAGATGATAGATGTGGAATTGTCTGGTTCTTCTAGCTTCAGAGGGTTCTTCTGGTCTTCATTTTTAGGATCAGTAAGTGGTAAGTGACAAAGGCATTAAATGTTTTTCTATAAGGACGTGCCTATCTTAGCAGTACAAGAATCCTAGTTCTACAAATTTTTCAACATGCAGTCCAATGAAATCTCCAGAGCATTTTTTGCACCCACTAGAAAGACTGGTTTGGAAGAACTTTAATTTTCATTTATGATAGTGTTGTAGATAATCCATAATATTTTGTATAGCACTTTTCCCTTGGTATCTCTCAAAAAAAAAAAAAAAAAAAAAAAAGAGAGAGAGAGAAAGAATTACCTTATATCATAAGAGTGATTGTATGGAAAACAAAAGTGGAAGTTTGTGTTCTGTGTATAGTGCCTAATGGACTGAAGTGTGTTATATGTACAGATCAGTTAATATGAGATGGGTAAATGGTCCTTTATGATATTACTGGAAACACTAGGAAGCATAGGAGATGTCTGTATTGGAAGATGGATGGATGGATGGATGGATGGATGGATGGATGGATGGATGGATGGATGGGTAGGGTTTCTGGCTTTGAGGCTTTAAGAATATGGTCATAGGAGGGTGAGATCAGTTTTGTTCTAGAATAGGTGATGTATAATTTCTACATGTTTAAATTTTATCAGAAAGACTGATTAAATATGAATACCTAGTTTTACCCTTTTTGTCTGGTTTTGCAAGTGACTCCTGTTTCCTAACATTTTGCAATGAATACAAAGGAGATACATTAGGTGAAATTCTAGTCTTATTAAACTTGATAGGAAATTATTAATGATGACTAGGGTTAAAAAAAAAATAAATCACTATTCTATCAAGACGTATAATCTTTGCTTCTTATAAGATTTACTCAAAACATATTGTTTGCAAGTAAACCTAACTTTTGCAAAAATCTTTGGGTATTTCTAAAAACTTGACAGCAACTAGGACTCTCACAGAATCTGGGTCTACAATTTTATTCTTTCAAAATTTGGAGTCTAATCTCAAAAGCCCTGCACAGTATTAAAAAAAAAGCCCAGCTTTAATCAGGGTAATCCAGGGAATGGGACCATTGGATAACCTACAATTCATAAAGTCAGGTTTACACATAATGGACCTTATGTCAAAGATATTTGGAATTACAATGCAATAATATGAATGGAGAGCTAATAATTGTTTTCTGTTGGGTATGGTCCATTTGCTGTTGAGATATTAAATATGGCTTCAGCATAAATATTTAAATATTGCATTGTGAGAAAAATAGAATTGGGAAGAAGCTGTAAAGGGTCTTACAGAACCAGCATAGCATCTATTTTCCAATATAAGAATAATTATGACTATTTAGGAATAACCCCTTAGTTTTAAATATTTAGGAGTCTCATGGTATACAAATCATGTATGATTATTCCCACCAGAAAGTTTAATTACATATCATTCCAGTATGCATGCTTTTGCGGGCTGCTGGAGGAGACCTGGAAAGCAAAAGCGTGCCAAATGATCTCAGAGAGCTGCATTTTTCTCCCTGCTTTACAATGTAAACGGCTAGTTTGAAAACCACCGCGGCTCCATGCGCTCCATCCCCGAGCATCCCTCCTGGTTTTAGCGGGGAGATCACCTGACTGACCGCCACCTAACGATGCCCCCTTCGCTGAGGACCATCGGGAAGCGGTGGGGAGGGCCGGGGTAAGGGGTGGCTGCCGGGGCTGGGGTCCGCGGTGGTGCTGAGCGCCCCGGTGGCCGCCGGGGGTGGGGACAGGAGCGGGAGCGCCGGGAGTGCCGCTGCCTCAGCCCTGGAGAGGAGGGAAAACAAAAGAGCTCAGCTGCAGTTTTGTGTTGCCGACTCTGGCTTAAGCAGAAGATTCTAGACATTCGTGCCGAAAAAATCAAAGCACGGCTGAGACTCCAGCTACCGGGAAGATATTTCTGCCCCCAGGATGGGCTGGATCGGTACAGGTGGTTTGCAGATCATGCGAAGACAGACGGGCTGAGAGCCATGGAAAGGTGGGATAAGACTCTGCCTCTCTTCCTTGCTTTTTCTTTTTTCCCCTCTCTCTCGGTTTGTAAAGCAGTGTAGCTGGGACCTGAGATGGGGTCAGTTAAAGAGATTAGATGGGTTTTAATCCCAGAAAACCAAATCAAAATCAGAGGCACTACCGTGTTCAGCCAGATGTTCAATCCAAACTTGGGCTGAGTCGGACTTGCTTTGCACGATTCTTGTGTTGCTTTTGATGTTGTCTTTGTGTGGAATAGTTCCTGTTTGAAACACCATGCTTTAAGACGAATCGTACGTTTCTTTTTCAAATCGTCAGATGACTGTTTGGCTGCTGTTAGGTTTTTGTCAGGGAAACTGCAAATGCAGGCTTTGATTATGATGTTTATGGAAATAAAAAGAGCTGTTGACTTGGAATTTCCAGTGATGCTGGCATGGTTAGAAGTTGAGCTGTGATTGTTGTTGTACATTGTCTGAATTGTAACAATGAGTAGTTTAAGGAGAGCAAGTTTGAATGGTGTTTCTTTAGCATTCCAAATGCATTTCACTCTCATGCTCTTATGCTTTTCACTGAAAGCAGGAATGTGATTTTTTTGTTTGTTTGAACAAAAAGCCAATAGAATTTTCCAAAAGGGTGAAAGACAGAAACAAATGAACATTCCCATATAATTTTTGTATTTGCAAGGTTGCTACACCAACATGCCTTAATATCTAAAAGAAACACCAGCAATTTCTCCTTTCTCTTGCTGGGCAGATGCATTTCTTTTGTTCTTGAATATTTTCCCTGCCTTTTTAGAACAAAAGGCATTTCCTTTTTTTTTTTTTTTTTTTTTTTTCCCCTTTTATCTTTATTATTATTATTAATGGCAGCAAGAGAGTTATATACAAATTAGCAATTTTGCACAGGTTAATGCTCTGCTTCATTCTGAAGTAAACTGCCTTAAGGTATTAGGAAGAAAAGGGGTGGGCAAGCAGGGGGGAGGCTTGACCGATGTCCAAGAAATATTGTATTCAGATGGATTTAAGTCATATAGAGAAGCATACATTCATCTGTAGCTGGATTTCAGCTTTATGTCATGCAAAATCTGCAGACCATAGCAGGTAGATTCTTAGCAACCAATAAATCAGATTTGTAATGGGCCTTTAAAATTTGTCTGTGAGGGGTGACTGCCTGGGTCCCCTTTGGCCAAATTAAGATGCAATCTGACAGTACAGTAGCATCTGTGTGCTGACATTTTCTCATGAACCTAGTGAAAAATGGCTCCATATCTCTTCTTCAGTCCCCCAAAGACGGTTTCTGAATAGCCATGCATTTTTCCCCTGTATTGTTGTTTGTTCTAATCACCATTCTCACTGATAATGTCTGACTGGCTTGTTTTGCTTTGCTTGCTTTTAAATCTCTGTTTGAAAAGCTGAGGCACTGTCGCAGGCAGTGATTCTTTTACCTGAAATCAGAGCCTCATGCCAATACTACTGCTCATAAAAATAAAATAAAATAAATAAATAATAATAATAATAATATATGTTTGTTGGAAATAAGTTGTATAAATGTTGCTAATAAAGCAGCTTCTGCCTGTACTGCTGGAATTAGGTAAGTGGGTTGGAAAACATGTGTCTTAGATAACGTGCCACCCACAATACAGGTTAAAAAAAAAAAAGGAAAAAAAAAAAAAGCCAGTAGTGAGGGAAATTGACAGGTAAAACTGAAAATCCTAAAAAAAAAAATTATATATATATATATATATAATATTCTCAAGCTTCTTTATATATATATATATATATATATATATATATATAAAGAAGCTTGAGAATAAATTCCTTAAAGGGCAGAAGTATACCTGTCAGTGCTAGTATTTGTTTATCCAAGGGAGAAGTTCACATTCAGATACTACAAGACAGAGTAGGGGAGGGAGGGGGGAGGCAGGCACCACTTTAATTGTACTACAAGTGTGCTTATTGGCAAGCACCTCGTATCGAATACCCACTCAGCCTGACAACCCAGCTCTGCCTCCATGGTTCTCAGGAGAAGTTCCAGCTCAGGAAACCAGGAGTGGGAGATGCCTCTGTCTGTGCATGTGTGAGCAGGGGTGCAAGGAAGGGGCCAGCATTTCTCTACAGTGATCTGTGCCGTGTAATTCATGGGGTGGCAGTGGAGGTAGTTCCAGAGAAAACCACTTTAACCATTCACTGAGACAAGGTGGCTCCGTAGTGCAAAAGTAGGGCAAGTATGAGTGAAGGATGTCTGTGAGAAGTTGTGAGTTGTATGGATCCTCTCCAGAAAATGTGGCCAGTGCTATTTTTGTGACTGCTTAATAATGCCTATGGATGTTTTTGAAAAATCAGTGAATTTACTAAACTCCATACCCTCTCTCTGACTTAAGGTAATAGTTTCTCTTTTTTTCAGAAAGAAAAGAATATTTTTAAAAGCTTCCTTTCTAGAAAGCAAATAGTATAAATGTGCCATTTACCCATTGCAAGAAGTATTACATTTTGGTTGGTACTTAGAGAGAACGCTGTGTGGAATACTTATAAAAACTCCAAGTGTTACTTGCCAAACTTGTTACAGTCTTTGTAGATTATTTTTCCTAGACATAAATGCTTGTAGTTACAGTAGAAAATTCCACTACTGCTGGAG
Organism: Anas platyrhynchos; assembly: GCF_047663525.1. Classification (NCBI taxonomy): domain Eukaryota; kingdom Metazoa; phylum Chordata; class Aves; order Anseriformes; family Anatidae; genus Anas; species Anas platyrhynchos. The sequence continues at coordinate 12,259,832 of NC_092587.1, forward strand.
AGGAATGAAAATGGAACTTTAACACCACATGCAGATCCCATTATTGCTTTTGTAAAGGTAGATAATTTGACAGTAGTAAACAGTTTGCTTCATGGAAAGTGACACAATTGCACTGTGGGAATGTGAAAAAGAAAACAAACATCTTGCTAACCATCAGACAAGCACGAATGTCAATGAGAGATATTCCAGATAAATGGAGTTGAAATAGTTTGAGTGACAGGAAGATTCCAGATGCCTAATACACGCTGACCATATTTATAACAGAAGAGAATGCAGCTGCAGTTTTAGAAGCTAAAACAAATCAGACTGATTTCCAGATGTGTGTGTACATAATCAGAAACCATGGAAGTCTGATACTGAACAGGACCAAATTACATTTCAGATCTTACTGAGCACATTTCAAGAAACTGGTCTGAAGATTCACCAAAGGCAGAAAAGTTTCTAGGAGAAGGAAAATGAGCAAATGTAATCCAAATGAAACACACACATTCAACTAGTAGTATTGTCTATTGATTATATGATAATAACGTACAACATTATCTAAAGTGGGTTTTAACAATGAAAATCTGATTTAAGAAATGAAGCAAGACTTTTAACATTTATTCTCATTACTAAATGGAAAATACTCAAGGACCTTGCTTGCAAATCCTTTTTTTTTTTTTTTTTTTTTTTTTTTTCCTCAGGATGAAGCACTGACAAATTGAACCTCTGTAAAAGGGGATGGGAAAAGAAAGGTAGAAATAAAATGATGGTGCTTTGGGAATTTCTTGATATTATTTTCTACACGCTGTGTAAAGATATGCTCTGGTTAAACATCAAGGACAGAGTTTTCTACTCGTGATGTAAATCAAAAATAACAAGAATGAAGTAGATTCATATATGCTAACATGAAATGAGAATCAGACCCAGAGCATTGAAGTTGGAGAAAATTTTATTTATGTTGAAGCAGTCCAAGTAGCGATTGTCAGTGTTCCAGCTGACAGACTCAGCAAACAGCCCACCTATTTCCCATTTCAGCAGCAAATGCCTGTATAGAAACCATCACACTCTCACTGCAAAATACATGTAAGCCTAAGAACGTTAAAGACCATATTCCTGGTTGCCTTCTTGCAATCACTTTAAATCAAGTTTTTTATAAATGATATCAGTACAACAGAACTGGTTGTAGCCCATAGAGTCAAGAAAAGAGTATGGTAAGCAGAATTTACTGTATCTGATTTATTTTTTTTTTCCTTTTAATAAGGATTTCTCAGCTACTCCTCTGTCATTGCTTCCACATGTATATAGCACATTCCATAGCCATGTGTCTTCACCATTTCTGGCACTAGATAAATATTTCAGAAACAGATCCATCTTGTCACTGTTCTGGACTAAGATACTTTTTTTTTTTTTTTTCTCCTGACTATATTATACTGAAGGATAAAGAGGAAGCTGATTCTTGTGGTTGCCTTTGGTGTTGATATACAGAACATGTCCAAGTATTAGGAAGTGTCCACTGTTTTGTAGAAAATGAAATACCAACAGTAGGGTTCACTCAGAACTATACTGGTCAGGCTTGTTCTTTCTCTGAGCACAGAAGGTCAGTTTGACTTATTCAGCTGAAGACAGAAATCCACCTTTGCCTGGAAGGATGCAAGATATTTTTAACCCGACTTCTTTTTCCTGTCACTATCCTGATATCTTTTTTTCCTCCTACTTTTTTCCTTACCACTCACAACGTTCTTTATGAATATAAATATTCTTTGATTTAACCCTGCCAACCATCCATAACTTCCCCCTCCTGTCCTGGCCCCATGCTCTTGAGACAATGAGATACACTTTCTGCCACTTGCCCTTTCTCTGGTCTGGATGAAAGACACCAGAGGAATTAGATACTGGATATGTAGGATGTCAAAAAAGGCGTATCCAGATGCCTATGAAACAAAATACTCGATCTCATCAGTCTCCCCATAACAAAAAGGAAATGATTTTTCAACCCAGTACTAATCAAATCTGTGGTAAAGAACTTAGCTAATATTCCCATGGTTAGAAGTGCCAAAGGAAGCAGTGAGAGCTGGCATCTTTCTCAGGACACTTTGATCATCTGAATATGCATATTGAATACATATATCATTGCATGAATAGTTCTAAAGGACAGTGTGATTGATAAGGTTTAGAGCTTGGTTCCAGTGCCATGTTTCACTCAGGAGTAGAGACCTTTAGTAAAGAAAAGAAAGCTTATCCTGCAGCGGGACTCAGGTTAAATACATTTTAGGGCCTTCTAAACAAAGAAAACAAGCAAATAGGATTGGCAGTGGGTGGCCATTGAACGTGACCAAATAAATAAATAAATAAATAAAAGAGAGGAAAGTGCCTGGGAAATATTCTTTAATCTGAAGGTATTAGGAGTTAAGTCTTTACAGCCATGACAATTCCCATTGACAGAAATGCTCATAAACCAGAGGTGATGGAATACAAATGGGCATGGATGTGGGAAGCATTACAATAGAAAGCACATCACAATAAAAGCTCTCTTTCTCAGTTATCCTTTCCTTTCCAGTCAAACAAATAAATTGCAGTGATGTACAGTGTGAAAAAAATTATTGCAGCTAGAATGCTCCTCTGATGACTGAGATGACGTAAGTTATAAAAGTCTGTCCTAGATAATAGAAAGTGAACATTGCTTGAACTTAGTAAAGATTTAGGAACTGTTGGGGACTGGATTGATTGGAGCATACTAATTGAATGTGTATTGCTTCACTCTGGACTTGGCCATGAAGCTGGACATCTGCTGAGAAGCCTGCACCAACAGGAGCACATAGTTATGGCACTCCTGTGCTGTGCCTGCTCTCTGTCATCACTTTCAAGGTGCTGCAATTATGTTCCCTGGTTGTAGAAGTTATTGCCTATTACTGTGTGAACTACATGCTCTGATCAGGATTCAAAACTAAACTCAAGAAGCACATTTTGTGCTGCTTTCACACCAACAAAATAATGGTAGTGTTAATTTACAGTAGTAAATGCTCTTTGCCCCTTATATGGGGGAGCCTAAGTAAAACTACATTGTTGTTGATACATAAAGCAATCAGATTCCAAGATTCCACAATATATACATATATATTATATATACATTTGCGTGTATGTGTGTGTGTGCGGTGTGTGTAGTTTCTTTTACTAAATAGTCACAGAGATTTGCCATGGTTCCTGAGTGTTTTACAAATTGTGAGGATGAGACAGAGAAAGTCCACGACCATTTTTTAAGTCCCTTCTATAGAGATAGTCAAGATCTCACAGTCCTTTCTAACAAGTTTTCTTAATTGTTCATTGCTCCTGAATTTATGTACCTGGACCCAGTTCTCACAATGACTCAGGAGGAAACAAAAGCTGGAATTTTCTACATCTCCTGCTTTTGTGTCCTCATCTACTTGAGCATTGCCTTCTGTGAGATTCACCACTTTCTGACTAGGAAAATGTAGTTTGCCTTTATTTCATCCTGTCCTCCCCTGAAGTTACTTAGAGGAAGTAAGATATGGCAGGTACCTTGTGCACTGTTCTGTTAGGATAAAGAATTTATGCTGTCTCGTTGTGTTTAGAAGAATACTCTAAATAAAATTCTGTGTGGTATAGTTGTGATAACACACAGGCAAGAAATAAATAAAAGGAGAGACAGCACCAGAAAATTTGCTGCTTTGGTATAGTCTGCTAGTTCAGCATAATTGATGCTAGTGTTCTTCCTTTGCCAAGACTCTTCATGATAGCTGCAACAGTCTGCTGTCTCCCAAAGCTTCCCTAAAAGCCATGATAAATTCTTGTTGCTATGTATCTACAGAAGATATGTGCAGACCTCCTTGATAGGGGACTAGTACAAGGTGACCAACTCTTGAATGAGTTCTTCTCTCATTCATTTAATTTTCCCACTTCCATTTAAATGGGAAAGTCCCACGTGCCCCCATGCTCTCTTACGGGACTGACCAAGACTTTAGGAAATACTGAGGTTCTTAGTTTCTCACGACCCACATCAAGGGACTGTGACTATAATGATAGCTAGACACATCAATGCATCAGACTCACCGGCTCAGGCACAGTAGTTCATGAAGTTGGAAGGCAGTTTCTTGCTTTCCTACCACACAATATTTTTTATTGTACTGTGTGTTTGTAAATCGGTTCTGTGTATAAAACTATTGTCTATAAAGCACTGCAATAATACGTGATCACCCAGCCCAATCTGAAACTGAACGACAGTTACAAGAATTAATGTAAAAATACCTTAAATGATTGATAAGAAATTTGCTTCCTTAAGAGGAGTAACAACAGAGTATTTGAAAAACATCCTTCTAGTCACACTGGCCAGTAGAGGATGCTCTGGGAAAAGTAGAAGAGCTGGGACAGTAGAGAGTAACATTTCCCTTTTTTATCTTCCAATTTCCAACATAATTTGCCAAGATACTGTGGTGTTTTTACAAGCGATATGACATTCATCATTTAAAGCATGATGTTTACATGGCAACACAAAGAAATGTCATTTCCAACGTTGGTCCTATGGATACATGCTTACTGATGTGTATGTAACTAGACCTCTGCCCTCAGTACAGGGTGACCCGGTCATGGAGGAAAATTGGTTTGCTGTGCTTTCACCTAAACTTACTGCTGCCTTGGTGATGAGTGTCGTACCTTCACATCAAGTTTGCCTGCCGTTGTTACAAATACTTTAAAACTTTGAAAGTTAAAAACTTTGAAAGCTTTGAGTTTTCACTACCTCAGCATATAAATCTGAAAATTTTCTTCGTGATGAACACATTTTTCTGCATATGAATCATGGCCAGTAAAATACTGAAATTACCCTCCCCCCAACCTCCAGGAAATAAAATAAATAAATAAATAAATAAAGGAAAAATATCAAAAGAAACCTCTAAGGGGAAATTATTATATGTATATGTGTATATATATATATTATATGTATATGTGTATGTGTATATATATATACACATACATACACATACATAAGGTATTAAAATATTTGATGTAGAATACACTTCGTCTATGTATAATAGTGCTCCTTCAAGTCCTCTCTTCTCTGTTACAGGAACATTTATCCCTCATTTTTATAGACATGCCTCTCAAACACCAGTTCTTTTATGAGTGTGCATATGAGTTGTCTATTTCTTCATCCTTTGTCGGGTTCTACCATTCTTCTCCAATAGTGTGAGGAGTCATTGATACGAAATAGATAGATGTTGATAAACAAGTGCTTTTTTGTCTTTAGTATAGTACAGTTGTCTCTAAAAGACAGCTCTCATTTTTCCTTACAATAGCTGACCCTCTTTGAAATGGCTATCTTTGAGTCTTGGCTTGAACCTTCTATGCTGAAAGAGAGAATTGTCCATTGTCTACACAGGGTTGTGACCAGTGATCACTGAACCTGAGAGGTCAATGTGAGAGTGAACATTAAGCAAGCTGTGCGGGAATAGCAGAGAGGAAGAAGAAGTACAGAGAGTCTGAAGTAAAGCTCCAAGAAGGCAAAGAAATCCAAGAGTTTATAGAGAAACAGGGAAGACAACAAAAACAAAAGAGAACTGAGAAAGAAAAATTAAAATGAATGAAAGCAGAAACAGGAATATTCTTGTGCATCCTCAGGCTGTCATGGTAAAGAATTACAGGTTTTCCTTCACTTCACCATGGAAATAAAACAATTATCATGAAACTGTTCTATTTTATTCTTCAGAGAAATGAAAACAGCAGTTCCGTATCATGGGAAGTCTTGATATGGAGAACACTTACTGTCTCTTACAAGCCCTTCTTTATGGTTACTGTTTCACTGAAATGCTGGCACCCAGGTGCCACCATGCTACCTTAACAGAAATGGACAGTTTTTGCCTTATGGGAGCTGAGGAGTAGGGGGACAAACGTCTTCAAAAGAAAACAAAAAATAATAATAACTGTGAGCTAGATAGTGTGCTTCAATCAACACATAGAACATTAAACCAGAGTTAGTCATCTTCCCCAGGCAGGAGAAGCTTTCAGGGCATGGAGTTCCTTCCCTTTAACCCCAGGCATTGTTCTTTGCCTATTGTGCTCATGCTGTTCCCTCTCAAATGTCCATGGCCAACCCCTGTGATTTCCCCTTTCCCAGAGAGACCCCTGGTTTAGCAGGTTGTACTAGGTTCCTCTCCAGCAAGATTGTTTTGGGAAGGTTCTATGCCAGAGCACTTGCTATGGCAGGAGGCTTTGTGAAGGTTTTCAGAATCCTCATGAACCATCAGCTGTTGAGGAAGGAGAGTTTGGAATCCATCTGCTAGTTTTCCTGGAAGGTTGAAGGTGGGGAGACCCAGCCTTTGTGGCCACCACCTGGCATCCCTGCTTGTGAAAAGGGGCAGAGAAGAAAAGGTATGAGCAAATGGTGGAATGTTCTGAGCAAATGCTTGGTTATCCCTGCTGTTTTGTGTCACATTATTATTTGAAAGTAAGAGGTAACAGTATGTTTTTTAGTAGGAAGTCACTGTCTAACACTTTGTCATTCATGTTCTTTGAGACTCAACCTGAGTGTAACCTGCTTGAATAAAGTTTTAAAACTTTATCTTAAAGTCCCTGAAGAAGTGTCTGCACTCCTGAAACACAATGAAGCTTTATTACAAGCCAGATTCTGATCTTATGCACAATGCTGTAAATTTGTTATTACCGCTCAAAATTAGTGTTACTGTCCTAGCAGCGGAAGAGAGCAGGCTCACCCTTGATTCCAAGTAGAGGGATGAATTTGTTCTACCTAACTGGCATTATAAACTTCTCTGACATAGTGCTGGCATTTACTTTCATCTGGATGATTAGAATTAAGCACTGTCTTCCTTTTGCAATTATACTTAATTAAGTTAAATCATTTTGTTTTCAGCCTTCTGTTACACTGTAGAAAACTTACTTTAGATAAAACTCACCTTTTTATCTTACTTAAAAATTCTGTCCTCAGCAGTGTCTCCCAAAACATTCAAATGCATATTTAAAACACAGAGAGCTAGTCAACTCTGTAACGGAGCTAGCAATTTTTCTTAGTTTTCATGGAATAACATTCAGGATGGTGCAAGTTTTGCTACGAGTCCAGATTGAAATAAAGAGTTGGGTTTGCCAGAGGAGAGGTGCAGATGGTGGTCAGCGCAGAGTCACTGTTGGAGTTTATACTGATGTGACTGTTTATGATAGCAACAAGTATGACTTTAGGATGAGAAGGGCCTGTGCATCACAAGGCTTGTAGTGCATCTCTGAGGAACAGTTTCAGCCACCATAATGCAGAGGTGCCAACCCAGCTACATCTCACAGACACAGGCATCTTTGCAAAAAGCAGGGTGAAGGTGCATGAGGGAGATGAATAATTTTATTTGCTTAGACATGATCTGTCTGCACCTGTGCTGGTGTCAAACTGAGAAGATATTCCAGGAATATCATAATTCACAGAAATTCACAAAAAGTTTGTTTCTATTAATCATAATCCTTTCATCACCCTCCTATTTATTTATTTATTTCTATAGTAGTATCATCCACTATTTATTATGGAAGGTGCTCCCATTTTATTAGTCATTCACATACCATTAATTTTCCTCCTTCATTAATATGAGTATTAACTTGTTATTTATTACCTAAAATACAATAGACCCTACAGGTCTTGATCAGTACCATTTATACATATTTGTAAGGAGAACTTCAGTGTCTGCCTCAAAGGGATGCAAACATGCAGTTCCACATTTGTCTTGTTCTGTAGCTGGCTTCAACTCTTTCAGAAATTCAGGATTCTTAACATAAAAGCAGATTTTAAAGGATTATTTTTTAGGAGTATAAATAATGTAATATTAAAGCATGTAAAAAACCAAAACCACCCATAACAGAGAGATACTAAGAGTTTCATATACAAAATTATAGTTTTCAGATTTTTTTTTTTTTTTTTTTGTAATAAGGACCAAACCTGAAGACTTGCTGTATAAAAGTGACAAAAAATTAGATGGTTTGATAATTTCCCATTAATTAGAAACAAAACAGTTACCACTCATTGAAATGATCAAACTCCTAACATTGTATTAAAGATCACAATTAAAGATCACATTAAAAACATCTTCTTTTTAATTAAAATACCTGTACCATTTTACTGAAGTGTAGAAGACCTCAGGATCATTAAATTCAGTCCCCTTAAAATCACAGGCAAGTGTATCATATAATCTCTTGAATAAGCACATCAGTTTTGCTACACTAAATATATAGAACAGCAACTACATTCTCATCTGTTATCAATGATTTCATTGATCTCAGTGCTGTGCTCTATTCACCAATTAACTAAGCATATCACCTTCACTGACCTGAATACAGACACTCTGCAGAATAATCTCTCATCCAGCAGTAAGATTTTCTGCTTTATACTCTTCCACCTGTCTAGCTGCATCGTGATCATTTTTCTCTGTACTGAATTCTTTTCCTTTTTATTTGTTTCTTTAAAGTCATAGTCATGATATATTAACAGGTAATTTTTTAGATGAGTCTGTCAATACAGGGGAGAATCCTTTCCGATTTATGTTTAAAAAGTAAATTTAATTTAGTAATTATTTTCACAATACAAATGATTTAACTTTGGTTGTGCAAATGCACACCCAGTTTGTGTCAAGCAAATCTAATTTGGTAATGCAAACAAATGTTGTCCTTGGTGCTTGAATGGAGGCATATACCACAGAAGACAGTAGGTTATTATCCAGGTTATTATCCTGTTAAAAATGCTTGATGGTGAAACTGGTGTTACACCAAGTACTCTTTTGAACTCTTGATCTTGCTTGTGTCTGTGGTGCTGATGGATCAATAAAACAACCTTTATGTATAAACATAATTGCTGCATTTACTGCAATCACTTTTCTGGATATATGACACTTCATTAAGTTTAGCCCTTTTAACTGTGATGTTTGCTGTGTTATTCATCAAGACTCACATGATTTTACCTTAAAAACAGCTATGCCACAACCCTTTGATCACATTACATTTTTTTTTCCCAGTTTTGTGCTTCCACATTTCAAGATTATCTTAGAATAATCTTCATGTGATCTTGATTGATCAAGACTTTTGTGAAAGGATTTTCTAATAAAATTAATACAGGCCATTCCTTCTATGCTATTTTGTTGTAGGGATCTCAAAAATCAGTAGTCTACAACTTTATTGAATGTTTCATGGGACTATTAAAACAGTCTCTTGAATACTGGAAAGCAGGACTGCAGAAGGATTTTTTGTTTATAGAGCACCCAATTTGTCTTATTAACAACCATTATTTGAACTCTTCCTGGAATTTATAAGATGGGGATCATATAGGTAGTTTTCACCCTCCTTTCCCTTTCTCCCTCCCTCCCTCTCTCTCTCTCTCTCTCGTCCTTCCTTCCTTCCTTCCTTCCTTCCTTCCTTCCTTCCTTCCTTCCTTCCTTCCTTCCTGTTATAAATTAATATTTCCTTTCCTTAGAACTGCTTCTTGTGTCATAAATACCTGCATTGCATACGTGGTGTAGTTTTTGTTTTTTGAATATGTATTTCACCTGGTTCTTTAAAACAGAGAATTTTTGGCCACTGAGAGCTGCTGTGGCTCTGGGCTGTTACATCTCTAGACCCTTCTGTCAAGGAGAATTCAAGCCACTTGTCGGTTTACAGACAGCATTGCCTGCAGAGAAATTAGAGACTGAACTCGGTAGTGAAGTGGTAACTTTTCACTATATTCACAAGTGTCTCTCAATTCTGAGATGTCACTTTAGAAAGAGCCACATTACCAATGCTTTGAGATGCTGTTTTTGAAGTGACAAGGGGAGAGTAACGGAAGGGAGAGCACACTAAAATCAGGTACAAAAGAAGCAAGAAATGGCCACATATGGAACACTGGGTGCTCTAGCTTTTCATAAAAGAGGCAAGTGATTTAGAGTTTATATATAAAAGCTGCTGTCAAGCTTTTATGGACACAGCACTGAAGACAATCAAAGTGAAAATCCATTTATTCCACATTTGGTTAGAAAAGACATTTAGTCTCCTGAAACATTTTTTTTTTTTTTTTTTTTTTCCCACTACAAGATTCTGTTGTAAGACCTATGAATTTTTGACTAAGGGATATAAAACGTATCACACTGACCAGCAAATTCTTAATGAGAGATATGTTTTCACATGAAAATAAGGGTGCCAAAAGGGTGCAATAGGATAAGCTCTACAAAAATGTCATTTTGGAAAACAGATGGGAGATTTCTGTATCTGACCTTAGAAACTTAAAACAACAAAGAAGTTTTAATACTGTTCACACATGTAATGGGAACAAATAGGAGTGTATAGCATGCTTTTCATCCCATTTAGTTTAATGTTCATCAGACCAACATTTTGGTTCCTCCAAGAGACTTATACCTTTGCCCAAAAGATGTAAAATTGGCTGTGCACAGCCCTGCACAAGAGTTGTTCTCACACTATCAGATTGTATCCTTCAGGTTCAGCCAAACACTTATACTAGGAAAGATCAATGTTAAGGGGTCTCTCTGTGTGTTAGTGTTCACAGCATTAATGTCCCAGTAATGAATTTGTTACTACTTTTGGTCCATACAAGTCACAGTAAAGGAATTTGATGAAATGACAAGAAACCAAAAGGCAACCATCCAAGGATTGTACAATTACATTTATGAGAGCTCATTCAAAATTAACGGAAATGAAAGAGGTAGCAAATCATCCTAAGGAAAACATTAGGACCGGGGACACTTTTTATGGTAAATGGAGAAATAATGAAGAAAAATGTTGTGTGTTTATTTAGAAAATAACAAAGGGATTGACATATTAGGAAGCTGTGTAATTGCTAAAGGAAGGATATTATTATATTTTCTCATTAAACTGATGATGGTGTTAGCACAGAATCCACATCTGAAAAGAAAATGTTATTGTAATAGCAGAATATGGAAAGGTCAATAAGCAACTGGAGTAATGAGTAGAAACTGTTCCTGCTGTTGACAGGCATTTATAAACAAGCTGAAATCACAAAAAAAAAATCCCTGAAGATTAACATAGTAATTTAGAAATTACAAGGGAGGAATGCAGTGGCTAGTGCTTTACACTATGCTAACTTTGTGTAATTGCCAAGCCTTTAATGGAGCAGTGTATTTGGGTTGCTCGACTATAAGAAGTTGTGAACTGAAACAAGGTTGAATCCAAAAATTAAAAGGGTGGGAAACAACAGAAGTCACTGGGATGGCTCAGCTCATTGCCATTGTTGTGTTAGTTGGTAATTCTGCTCTCATTAAGATTCATGTTGCTAATGAAAAAGGCATGCATTAAGAAAGACACTTTTAACTGTAATCTACATTAATGTAAAGCTTTCTGTGTTTATAATTTGAGAATGCTGACACAAGCTGAGAGCCATTCATAAAGCAAGTTTATTCTCCAAATACATCAAGTACAGAGTGCACAAAGGAGCTTACAGAAGGATGAATTATTTCTCAGACAGACAAAAAAAAGGATTTCAGAATACATTATATTAGCCTAAAAAGATTTTGGTTTTCATCTAAATCTTTTTTATTTTTTCCTTTGGTTTTTTTTTTTTTTTTTTTCCTCTTCTTAAATACTTACCTAAACCTTGTGACAGAAATTGTATAACTCTAGAGATATCTTTTTAAAAAAAAATACACTGGGAAACGTCCAAGGCTCAAACCTTTCATATAACCTTAGCTAGAGGTTTTACTTAAGGCTAAAGCCTCTCATGAAGTATTAAGGCTGCCACAGCTTTTCCCATTTCATTTCTTCAACCATGCAGTTGAAGAAATGAAAGTACTAATCCTTCTCAGCATGGCTTTTAGTTCCAGGCAGAACAGGAGTTCACGGAGCAGTTGGGCTATCAGATTGCGTCATGCCTGGAAGCTGCATCCTGCGTTGCCATGGCAAAGACATACAACAGTTTTCCGAGCTGTACCACCCAGGCAGAGCAGCAGTTCCCAATAGGTGCTACACACAGGTCTAGCAGGGCATCCGGGTTTTGAGCTTTTATAACTATGTCTGGTAGAGTTGGCTTGAGGAGTCTGTGCAGATGTGTTGAGTCCATCAGTAGAATCTGAGGTAGTATGTATTTACTTAGGCTCTGTATAACAACAAAACTCATTCACTTCCCATGCAAATAAATTATGCTATCCTAAGTATATCCACCTAAACCTTAGGGATATTATTCCCCATATATATAAGGGAATTATACTGTTCTTAAGTATACTGTAGTATATTTTAGATCAGTATACATGTAAGTATACACATTATGTTTGTCATAATGGTTGTTCTGGGGTTGGTTTTGTGTTTTTGTTTGTTTGTTGGGTTTCTTTTGTTTGTTTGTTTTGGTTTGGTTTGGTTTTGAAGCTGTTTGTGCAGTCTCCCTCAAAGATGTCACTTGTCTGTGTGCTAGAATGGGCTGAGCAAGCTGTGGCTTGGCTTTTTGGAGGGAAAGACAGCACTGGAGATTGGACTGAGATTGAGCTACATTCTGGGTTCATATATGTTTCTTTCTGATAATGGTTCAGTGTGTAAGCATACCTAAATCTCTGATGTCTTTTGCCCATAAAATACAGAGGTTGATAACAACGGCAATCCTCCTATGCAGCATGCTTAAAAATTAGGGGTGAGATATAATATATGAATATATATATATATATATATTTTATTTTCAAAGTGACCAGTTTTTTATTAACAGTTATAAGAATTATACCTTCTAATAGATAAGATTTGTAGGTTGTCTTACACAGAAAATAATGATCTAATTTTTAGGACTTGTTGATGGATATTCTAGTCACATCTTATTTTTGCATACAGTTTTCATGAGAATGCTGCCACTTCTATCAAGTGCCTAGCAAGTTCCATAAATAGCCATCTTTGGGAATGCAAGGGCAGGGAGAAGAGAGCTCACATATAATGAGATTCCGCTCAATTTTCACATATCTTAGGTGTTTTTTGTTGTTGTTGTTGTTGTTTTCTGTATTGGAAGTTATTGGAAAAGATGTATCACTGAAGAAATTGATTGCACTTCCCAAATATGTGCATCTTGTGAGATTTGCTCTCCATTCATTTTTACTCAGGGTCTCTTTGCTTCGTGCTAATTTGATGACAGAAACCATTCCTCTATAGGGAAGAAAAACCTTAAGTGTTGCAACTCTAAACTTGATCAAAGGCTTTTTTAAACATTGTGAGAATAATCAGTTCAACTTACAATCATCTCTCTTGTTGAGATGAGCACAGTGTTTTCAATTTAGGAGAATAAATGGTGCTGTTGGGTCTAGTACTTTATATAACTGCAGATTCCATGTGTTTAAAAAACAGCACATCAAAGTGATTTAATGCATTAATTGCATAAAAGAAGAAACAAGTCAGTCTCTAAATTAAGGAAAGTTAATCAAGCTGGTAGATCTTGGAAATACAGAAGTATTCTCTTTGTATTTTACAAGATTCTTCTGAAACAGATTTTTTTTTCTTTGATTTAGCCTTGATTAAGTGTTTCAGGGGTAAAAATCCAATTATGACTAAATTCAATGTGTTGAAAATACCCAGAAGAGAACTTAAATCTAATTGATGTATCTGAATTCATATTCAAAGCAAGGAATTACCTAACATATGTTTGTAAAGCATTGCACCAGTGTTCATTTCCTTGCAGCATTTTGCTTCTTTCAAGATATTGACCTCAAAAATTTGAATCAAAATAACTAAATCCAATAACTCAAATGTAGTGAAGGTTTTTCAAACTGTCTAACGTGTTCATACTTTGTAATGGATTAATGGATCAGAATTTTCTAGCACTCTTTCCTTAAGTTCAATTAACTTGTTTTGTGACCTTGGGGAAAGTCACTGTATGCCTTTATGTATACATCAGTAACTTTCTTGAAAATGATACTTGTTTAGAGGTTGTTGGATTTTTCATTTTTTTAATGCATTGATGCTTATAGATGATATAGGAATACAGGACACTAATGTTGTTAGTTTTACAATCTCTTTAAAACCAAAATCTCCGACTTAATTTTTATTTTTAATGTAGCATACTAATGTGTTTTTTTTTTCTCTGCAATTATTAGGGTGCTGTTAATGCAGATGAGCCTAAAGAAGGACAAAGGTATCATTTTACTTTTCAGTCACCCAGCAAACAGATACCAGCAGTAAGAAACCAGTGAGATAGTAACAAGTTTGTGACTTTTCACTTTAAGGGAAGGACATACTTTAGTCCTCCCATATGAAAAAAGTCTTCTCATATGAAAAATATTTTTCCTTTTATTTATGAGTTAGAAGATGAAATTCTCTAGAAGCTGAGGAAGATTTAGGACTACACCAGATAAGCTGGCGTGTTTTATTGGCGGTACGCATTTGGTTTCTTCATGCTGTGCAAGCTGACACGCTTAGGTTGTAAAAAGAGATGACAATACTATGAGAGATAGTTACAAAGAAAATTGGGGAAAATGTAGCCATTTTATTTTCCTCTAAAATGTAATTTAATTTTTCCAAACAGTGATAAAATACATATCTTTAAGATGGTAACTGGAGGTATGTGTATGTCCCATCTGGACATTTAACTTGACTGAGTGTCTACCAACTGCAGTGACATCATAATTGTATTGATTTTTGTTGAAAAATTTCAGCAAAGATCAATTATGTCACATGCTAAAATAGTTGGAAAGTGATACTTCCTTGCAGTTTTTTAATTTGTACATATGGTCAAAACTCAGGCAGGGCTGAATTTTCTGTCCTATGGATTAACCGTGCAACAGTGAAGGCGAGACTGAAATACTTCTTTGTAGAGCCAAATTGTGCCTAACAAGATTTACCTTAGTTACAGTGCAGCATGAACCCCGTTAACCTCTTTCCAGTGCTGAAGAAATGGAGTTACTTCTGACCAGCACAGGGCTCAGCTGCTAACTTGGTGGGTTCCCACCTTCCCCTGTACTACTTTGACACGACCAGGAATTTGGTGATTTCAGGGCAATGATATGCCTATGACTAGGTTCAGCACCGCAGTGGGGTTCTGTAGGGCTTACTACTCCTGGCTATGCACTGAAACCACCATGTGCTGGTGCCCAGTTCCCAGCTAGGTCAGGCTCTGTGCTGCACTGGGAGACTGCTGGTGCATTCACTTGGTGCAAAGCCAGTGTGAAGGGGTTTATAGCTCCCTTCCATCCTCAGGTACAACATATATTCACCAGACACAAATGTCATGTTACTCTGCGATCTCAACTGATGCTACCAGTACACTATATATTTACAGGGGTCTTGTAAATATAGGTAGTTCGAAGGCAATATACAAAAGAGAGCAAGGGCTCTAGGCACTTCCTTTGACATTATGAGCTGTGGATGAAGCCTTCCTTGATAAAATATTTTTTCTGGGAGGTCTGTTTCTGTTCTCAGTTTAGCACTGAAAAACTGAAAATATGCTATTTTTTGACTCAGTGTTGGTATCAGTTTTTACACAAAGCTGTAAAGTGGAAAAGCTTAAGAATAATTTGAACAGTTATTTCTAACAAGCTTAATTAGAATTAGGTTAACTGAGGACAAATCCAGACTGTTAGACTTTGGAGTGACTGTTCCATTTAACCTCAGATCACTAGTCCATGATCCTTATTTCTATTAATGCAACTTCTCTTGATCCTGGTGCCATACTGCTAGGATGTCAGATATGAAAGATGTACACTGGTGCTTACTCTGCTTATCTTTGGGTTTATCGATGACCTAAAAACTCCGTAAAAGAGAATACATGTGCATATGCAATGCATTAGCAACTCCTTATTTGTCTCATTGCTTCAAATTCTGAGGGTTGCATCCTCAATATCTCAGACAAGGGTCAAATAAACAAGCACAAGCAGACCTAAATATGACATAACTGAGTATATTTTGAGGGATTAGCTTTGTTTGCACCACTGTTAGCTTCAGTAATTCAGCTTTTATTCTGGAAATACTTAAGTGAACTTTTCAGATGTTAGAGAGCCTTTCATCAGCATTACCAGTGACATGCATACATTTCTCAAAGGAAACACATTTTAGTTTGTGGCTTACTCAACACTTGAGAGAATAAAAGGGAAGTGTAGAAACTGTGAAATGTATTATATAGAGTGGCTGTTAATTCCTTATCTGATATAATTGGAATTTAGTCAATAGAAATAACTACATGGCTGAGAAAAGTCTTTGAAGTATGGCTGTGATGAAAAGTAACAAAAAAAAAAAAAAAAAGAGCAGTATTAGAATATCCATGAACCCCAACACAATTATATATATTCTATTGGTTTCAGATGATGTACTTATCTTCTCAGTACCTGTTAACTTTATTGGCGTCTTTTATCGATATTACAATGACAACAGATGGTTCATTTATAGAGCAGGTTATGTCTTCTTTTTACGTAGAAGGATACAAACATATTTCAGGAACTTTAAAACAACACCACAGAAGTCAGAGCATCCCCCCTTGTGAACATCTTTTCCAACTTATTGTACCAGAGTGAACAGATGAACTGTTGACATATGCTTTCCCTTTAATTGTCTTTGCAGAAGTACTGTTTTGTACTTCAGAAAACAGACTGCAACAGAGAAAATACCTTTCTGTCCTCCTGGAAATCAGTGGTAAAACTCCACCTGATTTCTGTAGTGTCAGGGCTCACATACACCTGTGTGTGCCAAACAAGAAGCAGGACCAACAGAAGCTGGACCATCAGTTAATTTTAGCAATAACCAGAAGAAATCATGTTTTGCATGTACCTAACATCTGTCATCCAGAAAACTGCACTAGATTTACGAATCAGGTACCAGGCATGGTTTACCCTCTGTGAGATATTTAAGTAGTTGTATTCAGCTACCTGCGTGAGAATAAACCAAGGCATACTAGTATACAGAAATGATGAGCAAGCGGGTCAGGGACACAGCTGTACTACAGTCCCAGGTTTCTCTCCTCCCCAGTAAACATAAACTATTTTTTTAATTTTTGCACAAGTCAAGAAAAACAACACATGCCAGCAAAAATGCTGTCTGTTTCCACTGATTTTCAAGCCAGCTGCTAATTGAGATATAACGGTACTGCTGTAATGCTGGTGTATGTGACAGCTCACACTCATTTACTGTCTATTAGTGTTATTCTTCTCTCTTTAGAAACTAAATCTGGCATCACATTTTACAGCTTAGGAACAGATCCTATGAGGAACAAAACACTAGGATACAGTTAGAAGTGCCTGGTCATTAATACCAGCTACCATCTCAGTTCTCAAAAGTGCCAGTATTAGTGTTTGACAGAAGCCTATTTGTTAAGGGAAGGAAAAGGTCTGTTTTAACAGAGAATGTCTTGGTAGGATGCCTATTAAAATAACAATTACAGTCCATAGAAACAGCAGTTCTGGAGGAACCCTGCAAATGTTTTGTTTGTCTTCTATCTATCCTGTGCAAAATCTTTTGTGGATAATGATGTCTGGAGTTTATTAAGGGGATTCTTTCAAGGCTGACAGACCAGAAATTTGAACTTTCCTAAAAACAAACAAGCCAGCCCTACAATTTTTTCCCATATAAAAATATTATGGTAGCCAGCACTTCAAAGACTAGGCATTTTAAGATTGCAGCAAGCAGGGAATAGCTTGAAGCATTGTTCATAAGCCAGAGCATCCCTTCATTTCTAGGGATGCTGCTTCAAGTTGGTTAGTAATTTAGAATACATCCGTATTGCAGAGATAAGTCAACATATCACTTCAGAGCTGCCACTAGCTGAACATACACAACAATGCCTAGTCTCAGTGTGCTGACATGTGAAGCCTGGCTTCACTGCCTCATCAGTAGAGCAATGACAATATGCTGAGATCAACTTTTGCTGATCACCGTGTTGTGCTACTTGGGGCTGAAGAAGCTTTCCCTTCTCAATGCTCCCCCAAACTTCCAGGCTCACTTTGGGGTCTCTGATTGCTTATTCCTGGTTTCTGGTGGGTAAATTATCTTTAACTTTTATAAATGGTCAATAGTTTTGGGTCCTGCTCTGTGCTTGTAACATTTATATACTACTTCTGTAAAATATTTCCATCCTGCAGCAGGCTGTCTGCAAGGCAGATCCAGCCCAGAGAACTAGGCTGGTCTCAGTGATTAAGATGCTTTTCTGCCCTCTGTATCCTCTGTGAAGTCAGATAGACCCAAGCATGGGGAGCCACATGAGGCCCTGCCTCAGTTTGCTGTGATCTGGAATTAACGTTTAAGCCTGAGAGCGTGTTTGTGGAGCTGTGGTGTAGGATTAAGAATCTTTAGGCTCCAGAGCAAAACCAAAACTTCCTAGGTATTTTGTCTCCAAAATTAGCTTGGAGAGGGGGGAGAGAAATTCTATATTTAAAAATCAATTTTGGAGATGAAAATTCACAATCTCTAATGCAGCACTTCCCCTGGAATACATGTTTTCTATAGGAAGCTGAAATTTTGCCTGAAGCTCCTGTGCCTGACTCCAAGACACATCTGGAACAGATGGTGGCACTCACCACCAACCCTACCTGAGGCACAGCTGGTGCTTACTGCACACCCAGGAAGAGCTATGCTCAACGTTGCAAAAAGCTGCTCAGGGAGTAAGAAACTACAAAGATTAGGGGAAAAAAAAAATAAAAATGAATAGGAGAGGCACATTTCTTAAAGGCAGGAGGGTCTAGGAGTGTGGAAAGGTCAGTTCTGATTGTTTAGGGCCATCCTCTTTTTAAGCAGTGAAGGATGCTTCATGCTGGAGGGGAGGCTTTTCATGCAGTGTCGGTTTACATTCAGCCCTGGGAAGAAGGATTACCATCTCCTTTTCAGAAAGGTGGAAAGTAGGCCACCATCCCACTCATCTGCAGGCATGTGGAAACAGTGGGGGAAATTAAACTCTCGAGCAGTTCAAGTATTGTGGCTTTCACTGCTTCATGTGTGCAAGTCAGAGATGATAATACCCAAAGCAAGTGTTACCTCCAAAGTATTGGCTGCAGTGGCTCCAGCAGACTGTAGTGAGACTTAAATCAGCACTAAATGGTAGCATTTTTACAGGTATTCAAACATTTAAAAGGGTCAAATGGCTGAAGAAATAGTTCTGTAGCCCTTGAAAAACCTTCCAGTAAATTTTTGAAAATCTTTGGGAGTTCAGCTGCTGCAGGCTGGTTAGATACTGGCCAAGGCACACTGGGCCATCAGCATCCCTTGTTTGTATGCTTTCAGTCTAGCCTTCCCGTCTCGCATCAGCAGCTCCAAGCTCAGCACTGCCCACCCTTGCTGCTTACAGGTACAATCTGTCCACAGGGTCCATCCTTGGGCTTTGCACCATTTTCAGCCCATGTTCCAGTCTTCACCCTGTGCTTCACAGCCTCACACACAGAGCACTCCCACAGGTGATGTAGATATCTTATGGCTGCACAAAAGGCTTCACACTCCAGGTTGTCTATTGATCATCATTTGTGAGCCCTGCAATTCCCACTATTGCTCTCTTGTGAATTGTTCCAAGCTACTCTGATAAATTTGCTGCTTTTTCTGCTCTCCCCACAAGTCACCACCTCCTTCTCAGGAACTGGCAGATGATTGAAACTGATATGAGATTTTTAAAGCATTGAAATAATATTTAGCGCTCTAATTATGTTGTTGTAGGTGCTAATAATAATAATATAATATTGATCCACCAGATTTCAGGCTGGAAATCTCAGCAAGTCAGCAAGATTGGGAAATGCAAAATGATCTGTTCTCCTAACCTGTAATGAAATACTGATTTAAAAATGGTGATTGTGGAGCAATAGTGAATATTTCCACACAATCTGCCCTAGAAGAGAACTTTAAATAGCAAAATATGGATTTATAATTTATATATGGCAGGACTATGTACCTGAAAGTAGGAAAAGAAAGAAAGAAAGAAAGAAAGAAAGGAAGGAAGAAAGAAAGGAAGAAAGAAAGGAAGAAAGAAAGGAAGAAAGGAAGAAAGGAAGAAAGGAAGGAAGGAAGGAAGGAAGGAAGAAAGAAAGAAAGAAAGAAAGAAAGAAAGAAAGAAAGAAAGAAAGAAAGAAAGAAAGAAAGAAAGAAAGAAAGAAAGAAAGAAAGAAAGAAAGAAAGAAAGAAAGAAAGAAAGAAAGAAAGAAAGAAAGAAAGAAAGAAAGAAAGAAAGAAAGAAAGAAAGAAAGCGATATATAGAGATTAAAAAGAGCTGAAAGCAGTCCCATCCATTCTGGTCTGATGAAGTGCATGTAGGATAGTGGGATGAACTCTGGGGTGAGCACACAATATTGGAGAAATGTCTGAGGTCTGAATTGCTGCCTCCTTTACTGTATTTCTTTCTCTGGAGCCCGAGCTAGTGTTTAAATTAATTTATTTTCCTGTGGCTGCTCCTGTGGAATACATTAGCTATTCATAGGCATTGAGATCTATTGGGCAGGAAGGGCACTGGGCGAGAGGAAATTTGCATTAACCAGTGTGGCTGAGGGTTGATGTAAGCTCTTCCGCTGAGACTATGATTTTAATTAGTGAGGGACAAATTATTGAGGTTGAAAAACAGTATTCTTGCCATCATAGATGCATCTCCTCTCTTTGAGACAGTTTGGGTGCTGGAGATCTCAGGAAATTCAACACAAAAGGTACTTTGCAGATATAATGGATAGCTTAGCTCTGGGTTTCAGACATAATCGCGAGGAAGAGAAGCTGGGAGACAAGATTCCCAAGAGGTCACACAGCAGGAAAGGCCACTGCATCCATGTTGTAACAGCAACATGGACATGAGGAAGAGGTGCCGAATGTCTGGGGGTCTGTGAAGAGCAGTATGCAGGGCATGTTATGTGAGTGCTCCTCACCTGGGGCATCTCTGTGATTGCCACTATTGGTCTCGTGGCCAAGCAGGTCTGGCTGCCTGCAGGTGAGTGCTCCCAGGCTTGTGGGATCACTGCTGTAATGTTCTTTAATGGGTAAATGCCAACACAATGCAGTAGATAAACATGTGCTACCTGTACTATTGACACAGAAGATCAGGTATTCATGCTTAAAGGATTACTTTCCTTGTTTGCTTACTTGCCCGACTACAAAAGGAAAAAAAGAAAAGAAAAAAAAAAGAAAAGAAAAAAAAAAGAAGAAAAAAAAAGTGTAAGAGGCAAAGTGCTCATTTTGGAGGAATAACAGCAGTAATCAAAACTCAGCAAAGATATTGAACTGTTCAAATCTGTCGGAAACTAATCATTTCCTGTTGTTTTGGGCAGCGATTTGGGGAAGCAATCTATTCCCCCTTCTGGTCTCTTGTTCTTGAGAAGACTTATCCTTTTAGCAGAGAATTTGAGTGATGAAGCTTTTATAGTCTTCAGAAAGATCAGATGCAGATGCTGATAGCATCATAGGGGTGGCATCCTGAAGCTGGAGCTTCAGGATGGGCAGCATGTCTATTTAACAGAAAATCACACAGCCATCTGATGAGCTATAAAGTGTAGCCTCCAATTTCCTTTTCCTAGAACAGGGACCACAGTACGTAAAATCAAAGGGCTGTTTAGTGAGTTCATCAGAGACAAGCAATCCGCAGAAAGAGCAAAAGGCTTGCAAGGCTGGTTTTTAAACAGATTTAGGGTTTATTTGTCTGTTTTTTCAAGGTATAGTTTCTTCGTGCCAGAGAGTACATGCACACAAGCAGATTTCCTCCCTTGCTGCCCTCTGCGTTTTGTTACTTCTGGCAGAGAGCTAAGTGGGATATGCAAAAATTCTACTGACGTGTTCTGTGAAGTGCTCACAAAGGTAGGATCCTTATACATGTACATTTCTCTGCACTGCTATAATAGGAAAACAGAGAAGACAATATGGCTGGGAAAAGCATGATGTGTACATAAACCCCAGTCTAAAACATAACTGCTTGGTCAGATCTTTTAAGAGCAATGACTTCATCTTGGTGTCTCTGATAACAACATCCATCTCTGCATACAGCTTTCCACTTGTAAAAGAGAATGGGGTTGGGTGAATAAACATTTTCCTCTTTTATACTAGGCACACAAGAACAAGTTTGAATTGGATAACTATAGAGCAAGCTCTGCAGCCCTGTAGGCTAGCATTAAATACCATCATTTCAAAAATCCTACATCTTGTTGATAAACATTTCAGAATTTAGCTTATCTTATTAGACAAAATGTTGCAAATGTTAGTCTGTGTGTGAGGCAACACCAACAAAAGTTTGGAGTACTTCTTCTCTGAATTTTGTTTTGGGTTCATATATAACTAAGAAACTTGCTGAAATTGTTGCCTGTTCAAAAGGGGAGGGGGACAGATGGCTTCTGCAAAGTTGGTTGTTCTCCAGAAGTTTTGTTTCTATGCTAACTTTACAAATGTAGATAGGATTTTATAAATAGGTATGGTATGAAATGCAACATGGCCTGTGAAATTTAAGCAGCTCTTGAGTTAACCTCTGAAAGACTGATTTGGTTTAGCTAAACCCTGCCAAGTCAAGAGTTGATTTAAAGTCAATTACCAAGCCATATGTTGTCCTCTTCTTAACAAAAACAGAAAGTTTTTTTTTATAGCAGAGCTCCTACACTCTCATATGCTCCTTCCCAGGAACACAGCCCAGTCTCACACCCATGGCTGCTTCCCCTTTGGCTGTGCCCACCTCTGCTGCAGACCCCAGCATACTGGCCTGCCCTGCTGCTCTGCTCCCAAATCCATTTTGATGCCTGGCAGGTACTGCAGCCTCACATGCCTTTGGTTCCTTGAGCAAGATGCCACATGGGCCATTGCCCATATCCCAGGGAAAGGGGGGGTGGGAAGGCAGGATCAGCAAAACCTGTGACCACTATGTGTAGCCATACGTCACAAGGTTGCAGGGTGCAGTTCAGGTACTAAGTGTTAAAAAATCATGGTGATAATTGTGGGGGAAAGCAAACGGGCACATAATCTGTGAGCCAACAGCTGGCATTGATAATGCTCTGAGCTGAGCTCTAGGAACCACATATTAGTAGCAACAGTTAACAAGAGAAATGTCATGATAGTTTTGTTGATACTTTGTGTAGAGAACTTAAACTGGAGAAGTCTCAGGAACTGACAGGAAGAGTGTCTTGTGCAAAGAATTCTTTCTTTATTTTGTATTTTTTATTTATTTATTTATTTATTTTAACAAGAAACTGTTTTGACCAGCTACCTGTAACCCAGGAATCTTGGATGGAGATTTATTTTTTCAAAATGCTTTTGACAATTGTTTTCTACACAGTGTTAAAATAAATAAATAAATAAATAAAAATAATGTGGCATATGTCATTTCTGCCTTTAGGGATTCATTACAACTCTGCTAACTCTTCTTTCCACATATTCCTTCAGTGGTAAGACAGTTGCTGAGAAAGACAGTAGTGGGAATGAATAGGGCTTACAGGAATTTGCAAACCTATAGGAAGCTAGGAAGAAAGGAAGGAAAGAAGGAAAGTTTGGTTTTCTGCCTGACAAGGAATGAATTTTTATCTCTAGCATTTCAGTTTTTAAATTGGGATGACGATACTGCTGAAACTCCTGGAAGTGCTCTGCAACCATGTTACAGTGATACAGAATAGGCCCAAACTGGGAGCATCAGTTCCATTCTTATCCTCTCCAATTCTATACTTTCCTATTCTATCTCATCTATTCCCAACTCACACTAATTGCAAGTCCATCCTTCCATTTTAGATGGCTGAATATGCCAGCGCTCAGGTCACTGTCAGTAAACATTGTGTGGTCTTTTGCCAATGCAGAAGGTACTGTTGGTTTAAACTTAGAGAATAAATCCTGTAGGAAGCCTGTGCCATGACTACCAAAATGGGATTTGCAGTGAAGGAGCTGTTCAGTTGTCCTTGCAGAGCATGGGATGTAGCTTCAAGCTTTCTGAACACCTTCCTTTTAGATGTGCTTCTGGTAGCAAAGGGAAATGAGCTAGAGGCATATCACTCCCTTGAAGTGCCTCCAATTTGCTCCTGCAAAACTTAAGTGAAATCTCATATTATAGGACACATAAGAATACACATTGATACATATTAACATGTAAATAACTTATAATGTCAGCTAAATATTTTAATCTAGTTATTGTTCTACATAGCTATGGTGTATTTTTAAATTTCTTGTCTTCTTTGAGAACTTCAGACTATCTTCAATATCATTGGTCCTAGTAATTTCAAAATCAAGTGCTTTTCAATATATTTTATTTTTCAAAAACCATAAATATTTTCTGTTTAAGAAGGTTTTTCCAATGAATCTTAAGTTAGAAAAATGCATTGTCTGGTCTATATGCTCTGGACAGAAGATGAGAGATAGCTACATAGATATTTAAATCTAGGAAGGACCATTCTGATCATGTAGTCCAATGTTATGCATATCTCTAAGCACAGAATTTCACCTGATAATCCCTAAAGCAGAGGGAATTATTCTTCCTTACTATATTAGCAAACATTATTAGGCCTAAGAACCTCTGGTAGAATTTCTGCATATCTTTATGAAATACTTTGCATCTCAATTTAAAGAAGATTTAAAGATGAGCCTTGCTTTCCTGGTGCCAGCCCATCACACTGCTTCAGGCAATTGGGCAGAAGAGCAGTGCACATGGTAGAATAATTAGAAGAAAACGCAATGGTCTTTTTTCTTATTCACCACATCTTCAAATAGAGGAACCTTTTCTGGAAGCTCAGAACCAGACAGAAATATACCCTCTTTTCTTTGTTTCTCTTGGCTGTTTCCTTTCTCTAAAACATCACTGACATGAAAACTCAATTTTGCTTTGTTGGCTGCATTTGAAATGCCCGTTGTGCCATAACCCTCTTGCCCCTCCCTGCATGTCACTGTAAAAGCCCCTCCTCATTTCTTCTTTACTGCTTCTCACAGTCTCTTCACACCCCCACCAAGACAGGAAATATATTCAGGTGATGACAGGGTTCTCTGCCACTCTGCGGCCTTGCTGCTGTGCAGAGGACCGGACACAGGAACATTTTTCTGCACCACTGAGCACTGTGTTCAGCCACAGCTGGAGTGCCAGTGGGACTACGCAGTCCCCAGGGCCAGGCTGGAGGCACCTCACGTGCAGAGGTTTGCTTAGTGGCAGATGACGAGTCAACTAAGCTTCAGTGATGCTACATTAGACTTTGGGGCATTTAAAGTTAGGAGACAAGGTGACGCATAGTCATTCTTGGGGGAGGGGAGGAAATAATCTTTAAGTGATCCCAGATTCACCAAATGGGTGAATTAGAAGTGGGACTATAAAATGTCACTTTGTATGCCGCATGCAGGAAGCTGCCTCCTGCACTCCCATCCATTTTATAGTACAGTAATCCCATTGACTTTGCTGTAGTTTTTCCTGATTTACACGTATCTGAGATAAACACAAAGCCCAGTGTCTTTCCAAGCCATCCATCTTTGTTTGTGGGGAACTACTTTTGAAAGAAACAGCTCAGCCATGCATAAGAGGAAGTCATAATCGAACTGTAAGATCTGCAGTGGCACATTGTGTTATTAGCTCCTGAGTAGTCTGTTTTATAGCACAAATGAAGTGGAACATACCATTTTTTTCCAGCTTTAGAGAAAACATTTTTTAAAGCAGACCAAACTAAGTCAATAATCTATGCTATTTGTTCTATTTTGCTCATATTTTCTCTGTGTACAAAAAGTTGGTCTGTCTCGGTATATTTTCTGTAGTATACTTGAGCTGTGCCTGTTAAAATTGGAAAATACATTCTAAAGATATGAAAGACTGTGTTTCCAGAGGCCTTGGTGTTATTCTGTCCCCGAGTTTCTGAGGTAGGTTATAGCCTTCATACCAAGGTCTAAGTAGAGAGCCTTTTATACAGAAATCTGGTCTGAGACAATCACAGTTTCCTCCTTGGTGTGTTTCTTTTGTTTTTGTCTGCAAACATAGGAGTAAAATAAAATTATATATCCCATGTATATGCCACCCTAAACTGATACTGTCATAGGATACACTCAAGAATAATTATTTTTGAACTTTACACAGCAAGTGTACAAAGCCACACAAAAAGGTTATAATTACAATCACTTACTGTTCTTTATTGTGCTAGTGTACTTTGGGTTGTGATGAAGTAACGATCTGAAAAAGACGTTATATATTATTTGATTTTAATTAAATGATGTTTCATACATTCATCCTTAGAAAAGATGATTCATTAAAAAATAATAATAAAATAAAGAAATACTCCAGCATCAACAAAGTGATCTATAAAAAGCTTGAGATTTTCTTTTTCCTTTTTTCAAAATTTAATCTTAAAGGGGATGATCTGCATGCTGTATATCAAAATTTTACAGTCATTTCAGGTTGCCCAGAAAAACTGTGGGTGTCCCATCCCTGGAAGTATTCAAGGCCAGGCTGGATGGGGCTTTGGGCAACCTGTTCTAGTGCGAGGTGTCCCTGCCCATGGCAGGGGGTTTGGAACTACATGTTCCTTAAGGCCCCTTCCAATACAAACCATCCTATGATTCTATGAGTCTGAGACTCTGAAGATAATTATTTCATTCTATTTCATTAGAAAGCTGTAGTAATAATAGTGGTATCCACCTTCTGAATAATTGGTCTGTGTTATGGATTTAAAGATTGCGATGCTATATTATCAACTCAGTTTTCACAAAGTTATTTATTTCATCAAGAACCTTTAGAAATATCTATCACTTCTGGATTCTGCTTTGTATCTCTATTCTCTTTGAAAATATATACAAAGCTATACCCCAGAGAAAATCAGCAAACTTAAGCTCCAGATTGATATATGCAGCAGTGGGGTACAGCTCATGGTTCTGGATTACTGAAGATGTAAATTTGCATTGTATCCCATTTTTTTCCTTGGAAATGTCCTATCTTTAAAAAAAAAAAAAAAGGGGGGGGGGGAAGGGAAGGGAAGGGAAGGGAAGGGAAGGGAAGGGAAGGGAAGGGAAGGGAAGGGAAGGGAAGGGAAGGGAAGGGAAGGGAAGGGAAGGGAAGGGAAGGGAAGGGAAGGGAAGGGAAGGGAAGGGAAGGGAAGGGAAGGGAAGAAACAAGTCAAAGTTAACGTAATATTCTACTTTACAAAGGGACTGTTCAATGAAAGATATTTCAAACTAAATATCAGTAGCCCTTCCTAAATAACCCCCTGATTTTTTTGAGTACTAAATTTCTTTAGATTCTGGAAAATGATCAGAATTTTTGACAATAAAGCACCAGACTAAGATGGCTTCCTTTATGTGATTACTTTTGAAAAAAATAAATATGGACATCAAATATAAATATTGGTTAGAGATACAGTACAGAAAATATATCACTATTACTCCATTTTCTTTAGATCACTGGCTTTAGATCGGACCCTACATTTCTCTTCTTGTGCAGCCTGACAGTGAGTTGTAATGTAAGACTAATTATAATAATAGATGCAAGAGTGGGTTTTCAATACTGCATAGATTTTTCAGAAAGTTATTGAGGTCACTAATTCCTTTCATGCAGGCTATGAATAGAAGTGCTTTTCCAACACTAACCTAGAAGAAAAATAGTCTGTGATCTGTTATCAATTCATAAATCTTTGTCTTGCAAAGTGACTGATAGTCTATTTAAAAAATAAAAAAGTATGTACTGCAAGCAGAATCAGTCAGAGAGATTATAGGTATACTTCATAACAGTATTTTCTGTAAACTAAAAGCAATACTAATGGTTTCCTTGTTATAATTTCGAGATACAGGAATTGCAAAGCTATATGTTTTATTTTAAACATTATGCACACAAGGAGATGCCAATCAGAGTGCCTTTTAAAAATCAAAATCAGTGTGACTAGCAGAATTTTGAAATTGATTCCCCTGACCTCTGATGGTACAGTGTCAGCCTGTACTTTATTAGTTTTTTGGTGTATCTAGTGCTGACCATATGTATTTGAGCGAGGTGCTACCACTGGGAATGCTGGAGGACAGACGTACGAATATGTGATTGTGGTATGTGTATAAAAATCAGTTTGGGAAGCATTTGATTGCCTGAAGGGACCAGAAGCAGTCTGACATGAGGATTGTCTGTAAGAACAAATGCCTGTCCCTCGTGGCCACTGGGACTGTTCCTGGAAGCAGAACAGCAAGACTTAGGAGAAGCAACTGGCAGGGTGCCAGTTTGACGCCTGCGTCTTGCTATGCACTGGCCAGATTTGATGCCCTCTGCAGTCTTCAAGGAGAAGATGCATGACAGAAGTATTTTGTGTGATTTGGTGGTGATGACTGACTGAGCAGGGCATTCCAAAATAGAGTTATAGTTATAGGGCTAAGAAAAAGGTAATTCTTGTAAACCTATGCAATATCTTTTCTTACCTCCTTGATTTCAGGGATTTCACTGGAAACTATCTTAGATAGAACAGAAAAAAAAGACTAGAAATAAAAACATTAGCAAACATACATGTAATCTTTCTTCACATGATTCTGTATAGTATATTAAAGGTATGCTTTCATGTATGGAAAGGCCATTGTCTCTCCTGTGCTGTCTGGTAGCAAGTTCTTGAAAAGTTTTTGAAAGCCCAAATATTAAAGTCACAATATATATTCACTCTATGTCATTTTGAATACCATTTTTAAAAGGTAATTCACAAATTTATATTATAAAGAAACCAACTGCAATTTACTCTTAACAGGAAGCAAATCTAAAATTCAGGAGTAATCTCAGAGATGTACGTATTATTTTGCTGCTTCTGTTCTGAATGCAGTAGTGAGACACTTCCTTTTTAGTGAGACACTAAAAATAGTCACGCCTGTAATGTATGTCATGAGTCAGAAATCAATAACAATGTTCTGCAGGACAGTCTATTGATTTAATGCAATTAAAGTAAGACATCTATTTTGGACTTCTTGAGTGTGTGAAACAGGTAACACTTTTGTCAATTGATTGTGTTTTGGATGTAGGTTTTGTTCAGTGCTAGTATTTTAGTATATATAAGGAGGCTAGTATATACAAGAAGGGTATTTTTCATTTTGCATGATTGCTTGACAAAAAAAATATCTGGATAAGCACAGGAAGTTAAGCACAAAATAAAAGTGTTTGCTCAATATATTTTATAAAGAGGATAACTATTAAATTCTTAATTTAGAGTGAAATTCTTTAAAGTGTAAGGCATCAGTGACAAAAGTAGTATCTGTGGTAGTTTACAGAAAGTGTAAAACTGAAATCTGGTTTAACATAGATGAGTTTAACTGCATATGTACTAATCTTACTTCTTGTTTTGAAAAAAAAAAAAAAAGTGAGAGGAGCCACTGACACCATGTGGAAAACTTGGAAAATGCCTTGTATAAAAATCATTTCCTTTCCAACTTGATAGTTTGCTATATCTCTTACTTTCTCATTCATCCATTGTTAATAGAACAGGGTGAAGAGGGAATGGTACTTCATGAGAATGCAGTCTTTTAAAAGTGGAAGTGGGCCTTTACTAAGGCCACAAAAGACCATGGAGTAGGGATGGCTGGGTTGGATTAAAAGAATTCAAGTCAACAAATCCCTACCCTCTGGTCAGTGGACCTTAGAATCATGAGGAGCCATTAACAACAGAATAGACTATGCTTTGAGGAAAAAAAAAAAAAATGGGCAGAGAGTGTATCTGCATATATTATTGTTCTGATCATAGTACTGAACCTGTCTCTTTGTGAGTGTGTTCCCCATCTGTATGGCCAAAAGTCTGTAAATGGAGACAAAATATGTTCCTTATCTTCTGGGAATTGGGAAAAAACACTGGTATTATCTTCCTTTTTCTCAATATCTTTTTTTCTGTGTGAGGTATAAGGTTTCTGAGAATAAATCATCCTCCTCACCTAATTTGATGGCAATGTTTAGATCATCACAGTTATTTAGAACAGAATTTAGTTTTACTTCCAGAAAGAGATGGCAACTTACCAGATGGCAACTGAACTAAAGGCAAGCTACAGGAGAAAAGGACACTCCTCCAGAACTAAGCCTCTTTTCACTCAATACTCCTGGAGATAAAAATGTCCCCAGTAATATATAAGGTGAGGCAAGACACACAGATGCACAGAGAAAATTACTCGGAGACATTGTTGGCTCTCAATAAACAGGTTTTGAAAGCACAGTAGCATAGACAACTTTCTAAGGGTGCAGTGTCTCAAGAAAAATGTCCACCATTGTTGTCATGATTAAACTTTAGTTCTTTCTCTTTCTGAAGGATACATGCATGTTTAACAGATTTATGCTATAGTATTCCTTTTCACGACAAAAACGTTTCAGTGGATTTTTGAAAGATTTGTTGGGACATTCAAATCAGCCCCAAAACTAATAGTGGCATTAAGTCTGAATTATTTGGTACTTTTCGTGCATTTTTTATTATATTCTGAAGCTCTCTGATATATATGTTAGATTAATTTTTCTTATTTTCCTTGAACAAACTATGTAATTAACAAAATATTATACTACTGTGAAGCAGCAAGGATGCCCACATACTTGTTTATCCATTCTCATCATTTCCAATTTAATTTTCAATAACTTTGGTTCTTAAAGGGAAATCTATTTTTTACAGTACAGAGTTATTTAAAAGGAAATGCAACTTAATAAAGGAACCTGTTGACTTTTCTGAAGATAAAATTAAATAACTAACTAAATAAAGTCATCTTGGTCAGCATTTCACAAGTAGGCCAGCAGAAGCTGGTGATAAGTTGTTGTACATTTATAATACAGAATTGCACATTCAGTAGTGCCACGCTGTTGATCACTTATGTAAGATGAGTGAACAGTCTATGTGAAATCCTAAGGCCTAATCAATTCCAAATGATTTCAGTGCTTATTTCTATGCCACATACCTGCTGTTTATTTAATACAAGTTCTATCAGTCTGTTAGTGCTCAGATGCCCATCACATCAAATCAGCTGAAGCAATCTCAATAAGCCTATGAATCAAAGAGCTGTGGTTTAAAATAGTATCTTGTTTTTGAGAGTATTTTTTGTATGTTTGTTTTGTGTGTGTGTGTGTGTGTAACAGCAATGAAAGTTCTTATAAACTACTGTTACAGTATTGTGAAGCTCATTCTATTTTCAGTGATCTTGTTTTGTTCCCATTTGGGCTTCAGTCCCCCAAACAGTGGACATTTGTAAGGACACTTGCACCTCATCATGTCCCTATTTAAAGACTTGAGAACCCCTCAAAGATCCACAAGTGTCCCCATTTGTGGACAACTGCAGAACCATAACTTTGTTGAACAAACCAAGGACTTAAATGAACAAGGTCATTCCACTGACTTCTTCTTTTATAAATATTTTATTAAGAAAATTCAACAACATTAGAATTTAAAAACTACAGAAACTTGAGAAAGAATTGAAGACATTGAGGAAGAGGTTAACATTGTTTTATTTCTTACATAATAGCTGAGGCTGAAATTTCTGATGCATACAATTCTTTATAATTGTTTTGGTAAATCACTTATTCTACATTCTGTATTTTTGGCAAGCTGCTTTTTTTTCTACATTACTACCTATTTTTTATCTGACCTTCAAAATATTATAAACTTTTCATTTTTCCAGTAGGTTTCAATTTACATATTGTATTTAGAGATCAGTTAAAACAAAAATTCAAGGTGAGCTGGAAAACTACTGCAGAAATTATTGAGTTATTGTGGTATTAGAAGTATTTCATCTGCAACCTTTCTGTTATAAATATTCTGAAGACCTATATAAACATTACAGCTATCATTAAAGGTCTCAGGCTGTTGTTGGTTATTGTCTGGCCAAATTTCCCAGACAAGATCTACTTAGAGACTTAGTGCTTACTGCTCCTTTTTACTCTAACCAGTAAGGAGATATTTATCATTTTCCCTGGGGTATTTAGGGAACCTGGAATTTTATTTTAGAAAGCAACTAGACAGGCACACTGAATCCTATGACTACAATCCTATGATTTCAAAGATAATTTTGTTTTGTAAATTTGATATTCAGTATTATGAAATAATATAGGTTGGATTACTTTAGGATCCTAACTCCTATGTTATAAACTAAAAGTTAAGGTACCCAGACATATATATTCAAGAAAGTAATATAGCCTCACCTATTAAAAAGAAACAAAACAAGCAACAACAGCAAAACACGTCTTTTTCCTTTTACTAGTTTAGTTGAAACACTGTGTTGTGACATAGTAAGTGACTTTAAAAAGCCTTAGACAAGCAGTATGAAGGAGGTTCCACTTAACAACAATATTATTTCAATCTAAAAATAACTGATTAGATGGTAGGAATTACATAGGGTTGGGAGGACACTGACACTATTTGTGTCAGTTGCATGGGTTACAGTTAAAGGAAGATTCATAAAAGTTTGTGTGAAAGATTGGATTATACATATCAAGACATGACATGGATGGGATGGGATGGGATGGGATGGGATGGGATGGGATGGGATGGGATGGGATGGGATGGGATGGGATGGGATGGGATAGAATAGAATAGAATAGAATAGAATAGAATAGAATAGAATAGAATAGAATAGAATAGAATAGAATAGAATAGAATAGAATAGAATAGAATAGAATAGAATAGAATAGAATAGTTCAGTTGGAAGAGCCATTCAAGGATCATCTGGTCCTTGCTGAGGATGCCACTACGGCATCCAGACCGTTGAAAAAAATGTTGAACAGAACTGGCCCTAGCACAGAGTCCTGGGGAACACCACTAATGCTGCCAGCTAAATGTAGCCCCATTCACTACAACCCTTTGAGCTCTGCCATTGAGCTAAATCATCAATCAGCATAGCACGAGCCTGTTTATCTTACAGTTGGACAATTTGACCAGGTTGCCTTGAGGGACAGAATCAAAGGCCTTGCTAAAATTCTCTTTCTCTGTGCCCACTTTCTCTGTTTCTCAATGGCCTTTTACCTTTCCAGAAAAAAAAAAAAAAAAAAAAAAACACTTCCCCACATTCTCATTGCATACTCCAAGATTTGCTATTCCCTTTTAGCAAGGGAATAGCAGTATTCCCTTGTATAAGGGAATAGTAAATTCCCTCAGTATTTAGTAACTGAGTAAAGTAAAGTAACACTTTTGTGTTTTCTTCCTCATGTTAGCCACTTTCATTGGACTGAAAAGGAAGTTTAGCTCCTTTAATTCCTTTAAGCCCACAGTTGCTCCACCAGGCACAATTTGACTCAATTTAGCTAATCATGCCTGTAGGAAATTTTCCCCCTTGATTTCTGTTTGGTTTGGGCACATGAATTTCCCAGACATCTTCCCTGGCTTTAGATGATCGTGGGTTTTAACATGTTGTTTATGTCAGCTCTGATAGACCCCTGAAATACCACTTTCAAAAATGAACAGATATTTACTGTAACCCATATAAGTTGTTGGAAACATTATTTGTGGAAAACATTGAGGAAGGAGATAGGTATTTATCGTGCTATTACCGAAGTTGGTCATTGGTAATAAGTTTCTTCTCTTCTTTAAAAAGACAAAAAATAATTGCAAATAAAAGTAGGAAAATTGCAGTAGAAAAATATGCTCAGAAGGTTTCTCTGCACATCTGCTTTTACTAGTGACTGATCCTAATAATTAGGAGCAAACATACAGATCTATCTTTGTGCCTTGAGATATCCATGTTTAACCAAGTATTAATTAATTAAAAATGAATGTGATTATTCATATTGACTTTCGGCAATATGTTCCTTAATGCACTGGTATCAAATGAGTAAAATCTGAATGGAATGGAAACTTTTAAGACTATTTTATTCTAATGAACTTAATTTTATTATTTTGAAATCACTAGTACTAAATATTGAAACATTGGAAAAATTGAGTTTAAACAATGACAAACCTCTGAAATCACAGCCCAGTTTAGTATTCCTACAAACAGGCTGAGGTGTCTGAAAATGTAGGCTTATGTTTAAATACAGCCAAATGTATTATAACCTGATAAAAGCTTGCAACTCCATTTTGCCAATCAGGCAGAATTAGTAGCAGCTTTTGAAAATGGTGATTTAAAGTAATAATAGCAGGGAAGTACCTTTTCTTCATGGAATTATTTTAAGGCAGGCCATTGAATATGCAGTGAGACCTGAGCCCACTGGCATTTCTTCACATCAGTAGCTCAGTGGAGCTCCGTGGGATAACTCAAGGGTATAGTTTAAGCTGATCCAAGAGGGGTTGCAAGGAAGGGTTGTTTGCACCCTCCAGATTAGTGCATTCCCAGGTCATCTGGCAGCTGTTGTTTGATCCATAGCAGATACACCACTACATTTCTACTCATCAGCAAACACTGCCAAGACCATGCTGGTTTTAACACAAGTTAGAATTGCAGAAATATACCTGCACAGACAACACTTGGTCTAAGAAAAAAAGTTTTTCATTAAAATTTAACCCATCAAACACATTTTATCATATTTGAAATGACACTGTGAATTAATACAGGATCAGCACTTATGCTCATAGTGTCTTACGCTCATGGCATTTTTGGTTTGGTATGGGGAGTCAGACTTTATTGTTGAAGCTGTTTGGTTAGTCAGCAGTACCATACACATGAGACTTTTCTAGTTTGAAAGCCCAGGCAAAGCCACTGGTATGTTTTGTTTGCTTGTTTGTTTGTTTTTGTTGTTGCTGTTGTTTGATTTTTGTTCGTGGTGGTGGTGGTGGTTGGTTGGTTTGGTATTTGTTTTCATTTCTTGTAATGTTACCGATGTTTTCTGATAGCTGATGTAAACAAATTTGCACAGTAAGTAAAGAAATCTATAGAAGCTGTATTTATCTTATATTAAATTGAACTCCTGCTTATCCAATAGACTAGAATCATTGTAAGTCATTCCAGTCCATTGGATAAGTACATAATTATATATTTAAGAAAGAGATAAACATATACTAGAGGTATTAGTGAGGAAGAACTTTGGTAGCTGCAAATTGTTACAGATTCCTTTGGAGTACATCTAAAGTAGCTCAAGTTTTAATCAGAATTATGCATGTATCTATGGTGTAGAGTGCTCTAATATTTACATTAAATGAGCAATAATGCTATTAAGGTAAATACTAAATAGGAAATTATATTTAATTTCATAGTGTGAACATATAGTATCTCTTTACTTGTACTTAATATTATTAATTTTAATGAGAATATATATGAATTCTATTAGTCTTTTCCTTAAATATTTGTCAGAACTGAGTTTGAGATGCAACCTAAGGAGAGTTTGCTTAGGAAGTATGAAAAACAATTTTTATCTCAAATTTCATTGCAATTCTGACAATTTTGAATATCTACACTTGAAAATAAGCTCTCTGTCCTCCCAATGCATGTTTATTACATAAAATAATGGGATTCAACTAGTCATATTCATTCTCAGTAAAGTTAACAGGACTTAGTCAAGTTACTAATTATTGAATATGACACCCATGAAACATGAAATACAACAAAGTTAAAACAGACATTTCTGACCATACACAAGATATACCCATGAGCCATAAACTTGCAAATTCTTGTTCTCCTTCTGGATTCTTTCTCTGAGCTCTTAAAGCCATTTGTGTTACCTACCATGACATGAAGTTGCTAGAATCTGAAATGAGATGAGTTAATGGCATTGCATTATTTCCTGATGACAAATTCATTAGCATATGTCACTGCTCTCACTTATAATTCAAGTCTCTGCTTGTTTGGAGCTCATTGCAAGGGAAAATCTGCAAGGTTTTATACTTCCATTTCTTTACAAATGTTTTATATGGCTTTTATGAAGTTGGGCAATGCATTCAAATGAAGGGCTAATTTATGTGTTCTAGGGGCTACACAAAAATATGTTGTCTTAAATTATTTAAAATCTTTGTCAACTGGAATGACCTACAGTATATAATTTGTATTTATTATATTAATTATGAATTGCATTTTTTTTGTGTTTTTTTTTTGTTGTTGTTGTTGTTGTTTGTTTGTTTGTTTTCTACTAAAATAAAAATTGTAGATAACTTTTCTACACTTCCTTTTTGAACAATTCACTGTATAGTTCATTTCATTAATTAGGTATATGGAGTTAGACTTTCACTGTGTTTTACTCTGGGTAAAAGAGTTGCAAGTGCAGAAAGGAGTCTTAGTTGTCCCTAGTTTTGCCAATGGTCCCAGGACAGGAGCTGAGGCAAGTGAACAGCACTGTATTCCCCAAGATGGGATGAAATGGATTCAGTTGGCCCTTCAGGTTGGTGTCGTTTACAGAAATGGCTGCTTAAACCCAAGGTAGCACTGAGATGTGAAGTAACACAGCAGTTGACAGGCACCTTAACCTGCTGGGTTTTAATTCTGTTCTTTACTCCATTAAGTCAATACAGTAGACATGAAATACCTGTACTGAAAATTAGGAAAGAGAGATGAGTTTGACTTTGGAGAGGCAAGGCCTCAACAGAGAGGGAGGACAGGAAAGTTGCTCAATGCATAGTAGTTGGAAGAAAACAAAAGGAAGATAAAGTGGAAGAGATGAAGACAGAAATGGATGGATAATTGTCCTGAATGGAGACAGTAATGTAACACTGATCTTTTGAAATGAAGATTGGGAATTTGTAAACTACAGGTGGGAAATAAGTTATTATGGACAGAGAGTCAGTTAAAGACACATAACTGTCACAACTTGAGAACAAGGAATAATTGCCTTGTCAGAATATCAGTCAGTGAAATGACTATATAAACTGAATTTAATTTATAAAACAAACAGGTTGAATAACAGACAATAAAAATTGTAAACGCAACAGTCTCTTCATAACAAGATGCATATATTTATCTTTTAACTTAATATGCTCTGGGGTTTGCAAATAAAATAATAGGACCTGCGTTTACCATATCAAGGTTTAAACATTTAGCTGATGCATTAGGTTAGATTCAATACCAAATTTAGGTAAATAATTGGCATTAATTGGCATGGATGTATTAGAATGAGTCCAGAGGATGAGGCCATGAAGATGATTAAAGGGCTGGAGCACTTCTGATATGAACACAGGCTGAGAGAGTTTGGGTTGTTCATCTTGGAGAAGAGAGGTTCCAGGAGAACATACAACAGCCTTCCAGTGCCTAAAGGGGGCCTACGGAAAAGCTGGGAAGGTACTCTTCCATGAAGTACCTAACTCCTTAAAAGTATCCAAAATAAATAAAAGCCTTAGCAGGCCCTCCCAGCATGTGTACATAATTTTTCCAAATGTATTGCATCTTTCATAGAATCATAGAATGACTTCAGTTGGAAAGGGTCTTAAAGATCATCTAGTTTTAACCCCCCCGCCATAGGCAGGGATGCCACCCACTAGATTGGGTTACCCAGGGCCTCATCCAACCTGGTCTTGAACAGCTCCAGGGCTGGGGTATCCACAACATCTCAGGGCAACATGTTCCTGTGCCTCACCACCTTCCGAGTGAAGAATTTCCTAACATCTACCTTATGTTATTTCCATTACCTTAATAAGATACAGATGTTTTCCTAGAAAGCACATGCTCACTCAGCACCACAACTTTTGACACAAATAAGTTTCTAGTCATACAGACTAGAATTTCAGGATTTCACCATTAGTCATGTTAATTTTCCCTCGGTGCTTAATGGAGAAGAACAACAAGAGGCAGGTTTGAGTTATCTCCTGTAAGAGTCCCTCTGACATCTGCTGTAGACAGAGCTGAAAATAACTAAAGTTAGGTGGGGTGAATTCAGGCCTAAATGGGAAATATACAACTGAAGCAAGTATATTATTGTCTTCTTATTTCTTCATAAATATTCTCATTGTATGAACTTGTGGTTTGTTATATGAATTATTACAGTGTTTCCTATATAGTAAGATGTATTGTTAAAGCTATCTCCCCATCTATGTTAAATATAGTATCATAGAATCATAAAATCATTTATGTTGGAAAAGGCTCTTTAGATCATCAGTGCTAACTATCCACCTAACTACCAAGTCCACCACCAAGCCATGTCCCTAAGCACCACATTCACATCTCTTAAATACCTCCAGGGATGATAACTTCAACACCTCTCTGGGCAGACTGTTTCAGTGCCTAACCATGCTTTCCATGAAGAAATTCTTCCTGATATACAATCTATACCTCCCTTGGTGCAACGTAAGGCCATTTCCTTGTGTTGTAGTACTTGACACCTGAGAAAAGAGACTTGACGCAGTCCTTGCTGAAACCTCCTGTCAGACAGTTATAGTAATTGATGTCGTCTCCTTTCAGCCTCCTTTTCTCCAGACTATACAGCCCTGGTTCTGTCTGCTGTTCCTCATAAGTCTTGTTTTCTAGTCCCTTCACTGGCTTCATTGCTCCTCTCTGAACACATTCCAGCAACTCAATATCTTGTAGTGAGGGGCTCAAAACTGAACACAGTCGAAGAGGTGCAGTCTTACCAGTGCTGAACACAGAGAAACAATCACTTCCCCAGTACTGTTGTCCAAATTATTTCTGATTCAGACCAGGATGCCATTGACCTTCTTGGCAACATAGACACACTCCCAGCTCATGTTCAGCTGGCTTTTGACTGACACCCCGAGAGCCTTTTCTGACTGTCAATTTTCTAGCCATGGCTCCCAAGCCCTATAACCCTGCATGGAGTTGTTATGACCTAAATGCAGAGTCCAGCGTTTAGCCTTGTTGAATGTCATGTGATCGGTCTCAGCCCGTTGATCCAGCCTATCCAGATCCCTCTGTTGAACCTTCCCACCCTCAAGCAGATCCACACTCCCACCCAACTTTGTGTCATCTGCAAACTTATTGGGGGTGCACTTAATCCCCTCATCAATATCATCGATAAAGATATTATACAAAACTGTCTGCACAAGTGAGCTCTGGGGAACATCACTTGTGACAAATTCACCGATTATATTTAATTAGATTTAACATTAGATTTAACTCCATTCACAAAGGACCTTTTGGCCAGGCCATCCAGCAACTTTTTTCCCAGCAACCAGTACATCCGTCCAAGCCATGAGCAGACAGTTTCTTCAGGAGAAGGCTTTGAGAAAAAGTATGGGAAAAAGTATCAAATGCTTGTCCAAGTAAACAACTTCCACATCTTTTCCCTTGTCTACTAAGTGGGTTGCCTTGTCATAGAAGAAGATAAAGTTAGTCAAAAAGGACTTGCCTTACATAAACCCATGATGACAGGATCTGATCACCTGGTTGTCCTGTATGTGCCATGTGATGACCTTCCTTGGCACTAAGGTCAGACTGACAGGCCTGTAGTTCCCCAGATCTTCCTTCCTGCCCATCTTGTAGATGGGGGTCACATTTGCTAACCCCCAGCCACCTGGAACTTTTCCAGTTACTGAGGACTGCTGGCAAATTAGTAAAAGTGGTTTGGCGAGCACCTCCACCAGGTCCTTCAAAACCCTGGGATGGATCCCATCCAGCCCCACAGATTTGTGTGTATTCAAGTGGTGTAGTAGGTTGCTAATCATTTCCCCTTGAATTATAAGGGTTTCATTTTGCTCTCTGTCTCTGTCATATCTACCTGCATAGAAGATATTCAGCTAATTTGGCCATCATCAGCTGCCAAATTCCAATTTATAGAGCTTTGAAATTTAGTACATGCAATTCGGGTTCTTTCCCTCCCTAGTAATGGCCTTCAGAAGGACAGAATACAACAGTGGTGACATGTCAGTCATTATTATTCACCCAGTGTTCCTTGCATTATTCTTTTATGCTTTTCTTTTTCCCTCTAGTTCTCTGTCTCATTTTACAATAGGAACTGATGAGTACTCTCCATTATAAGGAACTGTGCCAATTTTTTTTAGGGCTGACCATGCAGTCGTTCAAATTAATTGGCAATTGTTAATGATCTGCCTTTTCTCAGTTGGGTTAAAGCAATCTGCACTGCTCAGGGTTATTTTATAGGGCAAACACAGCATCATAATTACAAGAGAAAGTACAAGAAATGCAGAATGGCTTTAGATTGCAGACATAAAGAAAGGCAATTTTCTATGTAACCATTCTTATATCCCAAAGTGTTTAAAGCTCTCACTGTTTTATTTTGACCTTTGGACCATAGCTGAGGGGTTTTTGTTTGTTCTTTAACTTGTTCTTTGTAGGTTAACTTGCCATTAAATTTACTACTGTGGTTTTCTTTTTATAAGTTCAAGGTGCTTAGAAATTAACTTGTTATTTAACATTCTATAGGTAGCAAGTGAGTAGTCAGATCACCAAAAAAGTGCATAAGGAAGAAAATCTTTACTGCCACCATTTTGTGTATGGGGAGTCTAAGGCAGAATGGTGGGATGATTTCGCTGCTGACCCAGCAGGACAGTATTTGGCCCAGCAAAAAACACTGTATCCATGTTTTCAAGCTAGATCCTCATACAGAGGACCTAGATAACATTTAACTTTCTTATTTTTTCAATATTTTCTGAAGAAATCTGGCATTCTTTTAATTCCATGTAAAAAAGGTTTAGGTACCCTCAGCACTGCATGGTGCTGAGCTCACTCCTCATTCACTAACTTTTGTAGCTGAGTGTTCAGCATTTATTAGATGAAATCCTTTCTAATTGTAAATGCAGAATGAGTCAGCCTGTTCCAGTCATGATAAATGAACCTGATTAAACATTTTGTGTCAAATATAGCACAGTGGAAAGGAAAGTCAAGAGTAAGTGGATTGAGGGGCTGCATAATTACAACAAATGGTGCTCATTCACTTCAGGGAGGTAAAGCTGTGCACCAACGTCAGCTCACTGAGGTCAGGAGAATTACAAAAATGTTATGAGCTCTGTTCTCCACTGGAAATCTGTCAGGCAGTATGTGTATTTAGCTTTCTAGCCTCCAGATACCCTCTGAGATTTGTGTGTTTTTGTTGTACATGCCTCAAACTTTAAAGGTGAACTGAATGACTCCCAGTGACCTGCCCAGACCTTGACTGGAGTTTTCTGCTGGAACTGTCAATGAGGTGCTAACGCAGACTGATGAGAAAAAGTCAGCTCAGACAGATAAATAAAAATGGAAATGTTTAATAACTGAAAGAAATAGAATCTGTTCTCTATAACTCCTTATTTACACTAAGTTTTAATTTGATTCTGAAATCTTAAATGCCTGATTTTATCAGACAATTCTCAAAATCATAGAATCATAGAATCATAGAATATCCTGAGTTGGAAGGGACCCTTAAGGATCATCAAGTCCAACTCTTGACACCGCACAGGTCTACCCAAGTTCAGACCATGTGACTAAGTGCACAGTCCAATCTCTTCTTAAATTCAGTCAGGTTCGGTGCAGTGACCACTTCCCTGGGGAGCCTGTTCCAGTGTGCAACCACTCTCTCTGTGAAGAACCCCTTCCTGATGTCCAGCCTAAACTTCCCCTGCCTCAGCTTAACTCCATTCCCGCGGGTCCTGTCGCTGGTGTTAATGGAGAAAAGGTCTCCTGCCTCTCGACACCCCCTTACGAGGAAGTTGTAGACTGCGATGAGGTCTCCCCTTAGCCTCCTCTTCTCCAGGCTGAACAGGCCCAGTGCCCTCAGCCGTTCCTCGTACGTCTTCCCCTCCAGGCCTTTCACCATCTTCGTAGCCCTCCTCTGGACACTCTCCAACAGTTTCATGTCCTTTTTATACTGTGGTGCCCAGAACTGCACACAGTACTCGAGGTGAGGCCGCACCAGCGCAGAGTAGAGCGGGACAATCACCTCCCTCGACCTACTAGCGATGCCGTGCTTGATGCACCCCAGGACACGGTTGGCCCTCCTGGCTGCCAGGGCACACTGCCGGCTCATATTCAACTTGTTGTCTACCACGACCCCCAGATCCCTCTCTTCTAGGCTGCTCTCCAGCGTCTCATCGCCCAGTCTGTACGTGCAGCCAGGGTTTCCCCGTCCCAGTTTAAAATTGTTATTAAAGCAAGCTTTCTTTTGTTTTGTTTTGCTTTTAGCTGATGAAATCCTTCTTGCATTTCTGTCTGTGAATGGCTGTTTTGCAACATCTCTCTTGATTAAGAAAAACACATTG
This sequence comes from Anas platyrhynchos, assembly GCF_047663525.1. Lineage (NCBI taxonomy): Eukaryota > Metazoa > Chordata > Aves > Anseriformes > Anatidae > Anas > Anas platyrhynchos. The sequence continues at coordinate 12,301,615 of NC_092587.1, forward strand.
TTTGCTTTTCAGCTTTCTGTTGTGCTCTAATATATACTGGCAAATAAAAGGAAGAGGAAAAGAAAGAATGGAAGAGTATGTTTTATGGATTCTTAGATATTTAATGAGATTTTTCTGTTGCATGGACTAAAATTTATGGGACTGTTGGAAAATATTTGCTACACAAGACTGGAATTTTGATTCTTTGCTGAAAGACTTTCTGGAATAACTGCAACGCAAGTTTCAATATGCAATATATTTTTAGTATGGCCACCAGGGAAAAACTGCAAAGCTGGCAATTAGCATCTCCCATGTTTCAGATAAAATATCAATAGCACAAAAATCTGCAGTCCCACAAGAGCTCATCTATGAGCTTGACTTTGCATACACCATTAAAGTATTGAGGCTATGTAAGAGCTGTAGAATTAAGCAATTGTGTCAGGATTGTGCATGGGAGAAAGCAATGAATATTTGACCACCTCAGCTGTTTAGCCAACCTTAAAAATTTTCTTGACCTGACTGTTTGAGAAAATGTATGAAAAAAATCATAAATTCATTTGCATGATGGAGGAGAAAATGCAGTACATGCTGTGCTCTGTGACAGCATGATTTTCAGCAGGGCTTGTTGTAGAGAGCAGGTCCTGCTGCAGGGCAACCACTACTAGCAGTGTCATCCTCTGGCCTTTTCTGCCTCTACAGCTTCGCATCCCTTGTGCAGCTCATTGGCAGGTTGGTAGGATGCAGAAGGTGGGATCTCTTAGTAGAAGAGGATACACAACTGTATGGCAAGCTTAGGAGGTGCCAAATTACTAGATGTGTCATAAATACTGCCTGTGTTTTGAAAGAACTGGAATATGAGTACAGCAATCATGTTTTTCTTCACTGATCAGTTCTCACCTTCCAATATCTTGATGGCTTATCTGAATACATTTAACCATAGATGCTATCTGTGGCTAGTAAAACATGCAGTCTTATTTCTAAGGAAGCCAGGGTGCTTGTGTCTCTCCATGGTCACTCCAGAAATCAATGGCAAACTTCTATTCCAAAACACATACGTATTTCTCAGGACAAATACAAACTTCCTGTCAACATTTTTTATGAAAACTAGGAAATGGAAAATCTCTCTCTGGTTTGTAACAAAAAATGTCTTTTTTTTTTTTTTTTTTTTTTTTTAGTTCCTTATGTTTTGCATGTGGAGCTCTTGTGTTCTGTAAAAATGTCTCTTGTGATTTATTAAAATCTCACAAACTCAGTAAGCTTAGAACAAATAAGACTGAAGATGTAAGTTTGTACTTCAGAACTAATTCAGCCTTAAACTCTGTGAGAAACAATGTGACACAAAGCCATGGAAAATGATTACTTTTGGAAGTATTCTATTTCTGTCTCCTGGTCACATTTTAAGGACACTTTCTAACTCAAGTACTTTTCAGTTCTATTTGCTATGTTATCCTTTGCCTAGAACAATAAGAATCATCTTCTATCTGTTGCAGTCTACTGTAATTCAAGACCCTGATCACTTTTCACATATGTTTCTCCCATGAATGTGGCTAGGAACTTCTGAGCTTTTCATCCCTCACCCCTTTTTTGGTTTCATCTCATCATCTTCAGAATTGCTTAGGCCATGCTGTTATATTATGGTGTCATCTGGGGGGAGGGAGGGGGGAGGAAGTAAAAAGAAAAAAAAAAGTATATGTTGTAAAAGTCAAGTAACCATCATTCAAAGACAGATAAACCTTCCAGTTTCTTGACAGGGGTTATTAATAGAATAATGATTATAAAATTAACAATCTGTAAAGGAGAACACAGAGTGAGTTACAGAGGACAGGATTTATAAGTGGCAGAGAATGCACCAAGGAGTTAGATGCATAGCATAGAACATTATTCTGTAAACACATATAAGAAAGATTATCCAAAATTGAAGAGTAAGTCCTTAAAGCAAAGCAAATACTTTAGCTTTTCTCCCACCAAGATTTTCTTTTTTAGTTAATTGTCTTAGAAGGAATCATGCTCCTTGAATTCACTGAACAGGAGTTGCTGCAGATACTTTTGAAGAATAAAATTTAGTCCAAGAATTAGAAGGATTAGGTAGATCATTGTAACTATCCATAGAATGAGGATCTGAAATTAACCTCCAATAGAAAGATCAAGAATTCACTAGTTTCCATCTGAAGGCTTGATCAGTTGATGATCAGGATTATTTGGCATGGTGAACTCCAGCAGAAGGGAAATGGATTCCTTGACCTAAACAATTCCTCCTAGCCTTCCTTCTCTTCTGGTGGGAGCTGGTTTGCCTGAAGGCCCCTTTCTCTTGAATAAACACTTTACTCCTTGCATCAGGGAAGATTCAGTAAAACAATGTATTTCTGCCTGTGGCTGCCTAAGAAAGCCTCCCTAGAGGTAATCACATTGGTGACATAAACCTTCAAGCTATAGTCACATTTTGGTGTAAAAATCCTTCTTCCTTCCCATAATAATATCTGTATCACTAACTCAAGAAAAGTCCACATTCATGACTGTGTTTTATCTCTCACTCATATACCACAACAGATGTTGGAAACCTCAAAATCATTCCTGGGTCTTCATGGTGCTATTTTGGGATAGAAAATTCTCAGTGTCTTACAGTGAAAGTAATGAAACAAAGAGATTTTTCTGTGTAATATAATGTGCTGCCATTTGTCCTGGAAGCAAACAATTTTTGCAAAGGAAAATATGCTCTGTATCTAAGAGCAGCAGATCAGCTCTGTGCTCTATGGTAGCTACTTCCAGAGTAGCTCAATTCTGAGTTTAGTTGGCTTTGCAGTTCAATGCATTTTTATTTTTTATTTTTAATTTATTTTATTTTTTCTGATAGACTTACCTGGCAAGTCCACTTGTCTACAAAAACGAATATAGCTTCCACTAGTTCTTTTGAGTCCTTCCTCATTTCAGATTTATACCTGTGCTTTGACTATATTGAGGCCATTTGGCAAACATATGCCCTGAAAGCAGTGGTGAAACTGCCAGGAATTACATGGCTTCCTTGATTAGTAAAAAAAATAGTGAAAAATAACCGAGACTTCAATCAGCTGTGATTGTCAACACCTCTCTCAGTGTTGGCAATCTACAAGCAGTGCTAAAACAGTCTGTAATCTGGCCCTGACTCAAGAAAATATCACTCTGAACTAGTAATCTTGCCAACAGATATCCTGTTTCAAATCTTTTTTACTTAAGTAATTGCCTTACGTTTACCCCAGAACCTAAGAACCTTTTGAATATGTTTTAATTTCCGAGTGATGCATGTTCATTGAACAGCTAAGGACAGATATGCACACTTTTAGATATACCAGCAGAATACAACCTAATGTATCAAGAAGTGTTTTTTTTTATGCTCTAAGGATTTAGAAAACAAAACTATATTGAGCTGGCTCTGTTTTCTCTTCTTAAACACACTGCAAATGTTGAGATGAGTGGTCATTTCCTCTTACTAGGTATCCCAATTTTGGTGTCTGTTGACTCAATCAAATTATTTTGAAAAAATTCTGATATTCTCTAAAATCAAAACAAACAAATAAATAAATGTTATTCTTAGAAAAGAGAAATATTTTATTTATTTCTTTTTTCCTTAAATAGTTCTCACCTGCCACTTCTGAACTGTGCTTGTTTAACATTTTAGATATAAACATTCATATGAATATGTGTGTATATGTGTTTGTGTGTACTATGTGTGTGTCTAAAGGATATTCTTCTGTATCTCTGTATCAGATGATGCACATACATTCCGATAATTTTCCTCTTTTCTCCTTAGTTTTTACTCCCATCCACCTTCTTATCCTAACTAATCACAATTTATTCCAGCTCCTAACACTGAAATGGGCTTCACAGCAAGGTGGTTTATGCCCCATGCCAGTCAGTGTTCAAAAGGCATTTCTTCTCTTCTCTTCTCTTCTCTTCTCTTCTCTTCTCTTCTCTTCTCTTCTCTTCTCTTCTCTTCTCTTCTCTTCTCTTCTCTTCTCTTCTCTTCTCTTCTCTTCTCTTCTCTTCTCTTCTCTTCTCTTCTCTTCTCTTCTCTTCTCTTCTCTTCTCTTCTCTTCTCTTCTCTTCTCTTCTCTTCTCTTCTCTTCTCTTCTCTTCTCTTCTCTTCTCTTCTCTTCTCTTCTCTTCTCTTCTCTTCTCTTCTCTTCTCTTTTCTCTGCTCTGCTCCTTTACCTCCTCCTAAAAAAAAGAAACACATAAAATCCAGTTCTGTCATAGTAATTAATATAACTCCTCACTATCAATAGCCTGGTTTTCACTTCACTGACTGAAATATGATTATTTCTGACTACTCTGTTCAAAAACTGTAACATCCCTTCCATCCTGGAATCTCTCCTTTGGGAAAGCATAGGGAGGGATGGCTTCATCTACCTCCTCTGCTGCCATGCTCTGGTCTGCTGTTCTAATTTGAACAAGAAGGCACCATGAAGATCTCTACACATTCATGATCATAGTATAGGAACAATGAGATTTAAGCACACAGATGGTGGATTTTTATCAGAAAACTTGCTATCTGCTAAGACATGCTGAGGAAGTGAGGAATCTGAGTTCTGACCTTTTATTTTTTTTTCATTTAGCAAACATAAATTAAGATATTGTTATCCTTGCTTTCTGCCCACACCTTTGTTAAAGGTCATAGTTCCACCAGTAATAGAAGTAACGCAATGTTAATGCACTGGTTCCTCAGCCACTGCTATTCACAGTCTTTGTCCTAAAGCACCCTCGGCAGATATTTATGTTAATGCCACTCTGGTTGGCAGTACCAGAGAAACGGGTATATATTTTATTTCTGACATGCCTATTTTGGGACTGTTAACTTCCCTGAAAGCATGAAGTGCAATATTGGTATCACTATCACCCCATGTCTGCTGTATCCAAGATAAGCTCTCACACTGTGCTCATTAAAAGATAAACATGGGGATAATGGGAAATTAAGTAGTTTTCATTTTGGCTTGAATGTTTTCATCCGGTTTCATTAGTCCTAGCAGGTGCTGAAAGACTGTGTTTTCATATAAAGGGCGCTTTCAGCATGTGTGACCACGTTGCTTTCGTATCATCAAAAAGATAGCATTGCATCTTCATGATGCACAGTATAAGTGTCTCCCAGATTTTTACTGTGACTTACTTTTTTAATGTGACCACTAAGTGATTTTATATGTAGACTGGGTGTTTTATATTTCATAGAGTCCTAGAATCATAGAATGGCTTGGGTTGGAAGGAACCTTAAAGATCACCCAGTTGCAGCCACCCTGGCATGGGCAGGGACACCTCCCACCAGACCTGGTTGCTCAAAGCCCCATACACCCTGGCCTTGAACACTTCCAGGGATGGGGCATCCACAGCTTCTCTGGGCAACCAGTTCCAGTGCTTCACCACCCTCAAAGTAAATTTCTTCCTAAAGTCTATTTTAAATCTACCCTACCTTTTTATTATTATTATTATTATTATTATTATTATTATTATTATTATTATTATTATTATTATTATTATTATTATTATTATTATTATTTTATTAAGTTTAAAGCCCCCCCCTTGTCTTAACTTTGTACTCCCTGACAAAGAGTCACTTTGTTTTGTTTTGTTTCATTCTTTTTGTTTTTCTTTGTTCACATCCAAATTGTACCAGTTAATTTTAATAGCCTGGTGTGTCACTGGCAGTGCTCTCCTTCATTACCTTGCCTGGTAAAGTTGAATCACGTGCTGAAGGTCTGGTGCTTCTTTGTTGCATATCTGGGAACAACTTTAAATAAACACAAGTGCTGAAAGATTTCATGTAGCTCCTGTTTCCAGAGAAACCAATTTCCTGTTGTCTGGGCATGTTCAAAAAGGGTAGGTCAATTGTAAACTAAGCATAAACCTCACTGTGGCTTTGTGCTGAGTAAACAAATAAGAAAAAAAAAAGAAAGTTATGATGGAAAAGCTAATTGTGATAACAAAGTCTTAAAGCAAATTCTTTTAACAATGAGACTGGTGAATGGGTGAGACGGTTTCTCCAGGGGTAGAGGCAGAAGCTTATGGGAATGTTCTCATTTTTCTGAGTTTTTCAGTTTCTCTGATTAATTTTCTCCTTTCCTTTCCTTTCCTTTCCTTTCCTTTCCTTTCCTTTCCTTTCCTTTCCTTTCCTTTCCTTTCCTTTCCTTTCCTTTCCTTTCCTTTCCTTTCCTTTCCTTTCCTTTCCTTTCCTTTCCTTTCCTTTCCTTTCCTTTCCTTTCCTTTCCTTTCCTTTCCTTTCCTTTCCTTTCCTTTCCTTTCCTTTCCTTTCCTTTCCTTTCCTTCTCCTCTATTTGAATCTTTTTCCTTTGTTAGTTGTTTTTTGCTTGGTTAGTTGCTTTTTTTTTTTTTTTCCCTCCTCTCTCTCTTTGTTAGTAGTGGAGTTTTTGTTTGATTTTGAGATATGCCTCGGGAATTTTCATGTTCATATATTGCTCGTTTTTCCTTTCAACTTGGGAAGCAAAACATCTGAAAAGACTTTATTAGTATGTGTCTTTTCCTTGGGATTTAGATTTAGATTTATCAGCTTTATCATGCTTTATGTACTTATGAACATATAATAATCAACTAAAATCATCTCACTTAAGGTAGATGCTCTTGGAAAGGAAAAATGCTAAAAGACTGCTGAGACTCCTTGGAAGAGAGACAGGCAGCAAAAGTTAAGACAAATCTGTTAGCATTGTTTTAGTTTTTTATTGTAAGCCTGTTGTGCGTTCTGCACAACATGGGGACTGTAAGTCATGCTGACTCACTTCCGTCCTCTTTTGGCCATGTTTATCCACTTGCACATTCCCATTACTATCCTGTTGGTTATCCTTTGTGATTCTCTTTTTTTTCTTGATGGTGCGTCTTGTATCTTTGTTCACTTTTTCAGATCTTGTTGTTTCCTGACATTGCACATTTTCATCTGGAAAAGTGGTTCCTTCATGTTTTGGATGTATTTGAGAACCTAGTTTAAGATTCCTGTGAATTTCACTGATGGCTTTAACTATGAAAGCCGCACAATTGATTTTGGTTTTCGGCTGGCACAATGGCTCCCTCATCTGTGGCTCCTGATGCTTAAGAAGCATCTGGACCACACAGCCTCCACTTGCTTGAGCGTTCTGAACTGACAGACCAGCTCCTTGGTGACGTGGCCTTCTTACAGTATCTTTGTGATTTTTGATGATCGCATTTATGGCCTTGATTTTGGAAGTAGCACAAGGCATTGTGCTTTTTGGTTGGCGCAACACTTCTTTCATCTGCGCCCCTTGAAATGGTTGGTCCGGATAGCCTTTTTCACACTTCTTTTCTCTTCTGAAGCAGACAGTTTCTGTGTATCTGGGAAACTGGTAAGAGAAAATACACATGTTTAGAGACCAAAAACAAGGAAAACCTTCAGCAGTATAGACAGAGATGCTGGCTGGTTAGGCTTAGTGCTGAATCACAGTCATTCTGCTGCCAGATTTGCACCCTGACTGATGGGAAATTCTCTGGCTTAGTTTACAGTAAGAGAAAAGTGTGTGCTTCCTGTGCCCTGAAGTTCTAACATAGACACCTTTGTCATTTGAGCATTGTACCAAGCCAGCATAATTCCTCTGTTTCCTGATATAAAATGGTTGAGCTACAACTTCTAGCTAGGATTTTCAGAGATGGTGAAAACATGCTTTGTGTCTTTTAGTATTTCTGTGTCTTCTCCCACTTTCCTGTTGGAAGACGTCAAGGGGATGCGAGTTAGAAGCTACTGTTGGGAGACAGATAAGGTTTTAAGGGGGCAGAAAGGATATGAAGAGGCAGCTCATTGGAAGGGGTGCTGTTCTGGCAGTAGTGTTCTCCAGATGCTCTAGGGTAATTTTCTGTGGCACTGAAGGTTGTGAATTGCGAATTTGTGCGCTGCTTAGCTGATAGTTCAGCACACCATCACACTCGGCAGTATCTTGCACTTTCCATGTGCTGTTGTCTCCTTGCAAAACAAGGTTATTTGGCATAGTTGCACATGCTTTCCTCATGTTTCCAACATCACTAGAATCACAAGCGGGATATTGTGGGAATCATTTTCAACCGCAGAACCTTCCTGCACTCAACTTCCTGTCACCCAGGGTCTCAAAGCAGCTCTTCAGCTCCTTCACAGGGATGGAGAAGGGCTCAATCTGGCAAGCACCACCCAAGAGCTCCTCCTTGACCACATCTGCCCTCCCGTCATCTGCTGGATCTTTCTCCACAGTGCTGCAATGGCTTATTTTCACTGGTGCCAGGGACCATGGGGCTGGTGGGAGTTGGAGCTCCAGGCTGGGTCTCAGAGCACTTCCAGACTCTCATCTCTCCTTGAAGAGCTTCACAGAGCCCTTTTGCAGGGTCAAGATGGACAGCTCCATCATGCCCTGTCAATGCAATAGGTAGATGATGACATACATGTAGCTTGTAATTCTGCAGAATGAGCTTCTGTCTCCATTGTTGAGTTGTTTAGAGTTTTTGTTTGTTTGTTTGTTTGCTTTTCTGTTCTTTGTTTTGAGACAAATATTTAACCGGGATTTGAGTTGTCTGCAGTATCTTACCGCAGAGGGAGAAGCACAGGAGAAGAGCTAGGTTTCTTCAATCCAAGGGTATTCATGAAGGAAATTCTGTTGTGACATCTGCACTTGTCAGCAATGAATTTGAATTTAGACCTAAAGTTGACTTTAAGCCACATCCCTACCTGCTCACGGTCACTTAAATCATTACAGCTCGCTTATGGCAATTCATTCTTAAATAAAATACTTGATGAAGATTGCATGTCTGAAACTTAGTAATTTGAATTGTTTCCTGTTTTTTCTGTATTAAAGAAAAAAAAAAAAAAAAAAAAAAGGAAGAAAGTTGGGGGAATATGAAAGACCAAAGAGACTTGGAGTTGGGCTTCAATGTCTTTTAACATTTCACACCACCTTTGCTGACTGCACTTTTTAATCTTTGCTGGCCACTTGTAATGTTATCTTTTTTAAATGAAGGGGAGAAGAGACAAAGTATGTACATTATGAGAGAAGGACCAACGTGTTGCCCACAAACGCTGTGTAGTGGGTTTACATGGCAAGGTTTTGGTAGCAGGGGGCCGTATGGGTGGTTTCTGTGAGAAGGATCTAGAAGCTGCCCCCGTGTAAATCATTCAAGCCAATGTGTTTTCCAAACCACTGCATCCCAGCCCCCAGGACCCAGAGGAAGGGACAGCACAAAAAAAAATCTGCGCCCTTAGTTTATGGCCAAGCTCGGAAGGGAATCAGGGGGATGCAAGAGAGAGGACTGGAAGCCACTTCAGTTCTTCCATCTATCTGGTGACTAATTTTCACCAGCCACATTAGTAGGGGATCTCTTCTCCACTATAGACTACATGAATGTGTACGTGAGAGCTAGCTGCATGCTTCTGATATCATTACTTGAAGAGCTTTCAGTTTCTTCTGCATGCAAACAGAGCCTCAAGTATCTGCAGCATCTAGTTATTTATTTATTTATTCATTTATTGCTCCTTTCATTCCTATATATCACATGAACAGTATCAGGCTTCATGCTAGACAACCTATGTCCAAAAAAATGCATGAACGTGGGTATTTGTAAGGAGCTAATCTTACCGCTGGGCTCTTCTCAGTTGAGTTTTCCTCTCGTGACACTGTTGCACTCATTACATGCCTGTTTAAAGGAAGGCAAATTTAAACATTCTCTTACTCACTGGTCTCATCTGATTAATGAACATGAAGCTTGATATACAATTCGCAATATACATCTAAGAAAATCCTCATCCTACCTTGTCTGTCACAGTCACGCTTCCAAGAAGTGAAGACCACAGGAAGATGCACCACCTTTTAACCTACCTGTCTGCATTATGGACACACAATCAGTCTACAGTTGCCACGTTACCATCTCCGTCTGTGGGCATATGGACACCAAGACGACTAAGTCAGCATCCTGGCTTTTCTTATCCCAAAAGATTGGCCAGAGACACCCCGGGGCAGAATTTGTTGTTGGTGCACCTCTCCTAGAAAAAACTTGGTGTCCTTAGGGGCAAGTTCTTGGGTGGACCATTGCAGTAAATAATAAAAGCCCCCAAACAGAGAGAGCACTTGTTTTTTTATTTTCATTCTCAACTACTTAGCTAATTTCAAATTCTCTCTTAGAGCTAACTGGCAGAAGCATTTGACCAGCTCTGGAATGCCATTCTTGTTTTTCTTTCATTTACAAAAGTTGATGGTTTTGTGTGTGTTTGGTTGCTTTTGATACTTATGAGAAGCATCAAAATGTTGGGTAATTTACCTTTGGGGACATTCTCTCTTCCTGTAGTATGACAGAGACTTCTGACTTTCAGGCTACAGCTCTTTGTCCAACAAAACTTTTGAAGGACTCTCTAATAGGCCAACCCAGTCTTTCTAAATGGGAAATTAAGGGAGAAATCTGATGTGAACTTCTTTGGACCTTGAGAGAGAGAATCAGCAGGCAAAGTCATAAGTTTGTAGTTGCAATGCCATAACTGGAATACATAAAGCAACTCAGTGCTCAGCATCAGGTTGAAAGGTGATCCAGAAGAATGTGCTAATGTACCGTCTGCTGTGCATTTGCATTCAGCTGACAGTTAATAAATATCCTTGGGAACAGGAGAAGAGGGCAGAAGGAGTTTTCCATTTGTTTCAACCAAAGCCCTGTTGTTTGAATTTAAGTAATTATTTCTGAGTTAGGTGTTGGAGTTCTGTAGATGTGCTGAGTTAGATGTACTACATTAATAATTGCTCCTGATTTAGCTGATGGGTTTCGGAATGGATTTCTGAGCAAGTGAAATAGAGCCATGAGAATGCTTAGGGGACTGGAGCATCTGTCTTCTGAGGAAAGACTCAGGACTGTTTAGCCTAGAGAAGAGTAGATTGAGAAGGGATCTTATCAACCACTACAAATACCTGAGAGGACAATGTAAAGAGAATGGGGCCAAACTTTTCTCAGTGGTGACCAGTGATAGAACAAAAGGTAATGGGTATAAATTGAACCACAGGAGTTTTCATCACTATATGAGGAAGAACTTCTTTACAGTTCAGGTGACAGAACACTAGAACAGGCTGCCCAGAGAGGCTATGGACTCTCCTTCTTTGGAGGTATTCAAGTCCTGTCTGGATGCAATCCTATTTAACATGTTCTGGGTGATGCTGCTTGACCAGAGTGTTGGACTAGGTGATCTCTGGAGATCCTTTCTAACCACAACCATTCTGTGATTCTGTGATTCTGTAAAACGTCTGCATTTACTAGAGAGAACACTGTAACACGTTTTCTTCTTTTCAAGACAGGAAGGTTGCAGATCCCTGGTTCCTGTCATTTTACTCTGACATAGGTGGACATTTCATCCTGTATAATGATCCCATGATAGCTTATATTAACAAAAGGGACGGAGTAATCAAGGCCACATTTGAGTTGTACACTAAAACAGGACTGTTCACGCTCAACCTTTTCCCACCACTTCAAATGTCTCATTTCATCATAATGCTTCAGTGGGCCTGGTCTGTAACAAAGGCCTTCTGGACTGTGTTGAAGGGAGAAATATCCCTGAAATATAAGGATACAGAAAGGTAAAATTGTTTGCTTGCAAACTGTTTGCTTGGGTTTTCTGTCTTTGGAACTCAAAAAATTTTGGCAAAACATTTTGGCTTGTGGGTCAAAAGCAGAGCAGTGACTTAAGAGCTGACAAAGACACTGACTCGTGGATGGTAGAAGTACAGGTTTATTTCCTTTCCCAGCAATGGGAAACCAATATGAGGCTTTCTCTTTGCAGTGTTTCTGATATTATTTGAGCTTAGATGTGGAATCTGTCTGCAATTACAGGATAACACTGACTGAAAGTCCATGAGCAGTCATTGCAGAATCAAAGGGTGGATGAGGTTGGAAGGGACATCTGGAGGTCATCTGGTCCACACCCCCTGCTCAAGCAGGGCCACCCAGCGCATGTCCATGCAACTTCAGTCTTTCTGGGCAATCTGTGCTAGTGCTCCAACCCATTCTCGGCTTAGAGAAATGAGCACATCTGACTGACCATCCCAGCCCAAACCAGAAGTGTTTTCAGTCTGATTCCAGTCTCAGCTAACTGTAAATCTGCCACGCTCAAAAAAGTAATAGATCATTTATACTGGTGTTAGTAAGATCAAACATCTGCCTTGAAGCCCTTATTTTTGCACAGTTGCCTTGCAGGGAAAGACATTGTGTTCTTTAAACAGCCAAAATATGGAACTGGGGAATTTTGCCAGTGGGAGAGGTAGGAAGTTAGCAGGGGTAAGGGAAGTTATTATTATTCAGAATGCAGTACAACAGTAATGTACCAGGGGGATGTTTCTGCTGTTTTATATTAACAGTATCTGAAAAAGCAAATATTTCCTTCGTGATATAAAAATGTAGCATTAGCAACAGGTTTCAGATGCAGTATGACAGTATCCCTGAAAAAGCAAATATTCCACTGAGAAGGACAACTCACAAAAGAAAAGATTTAAGTTACTTTACCTAAACAAGACCTTATAAACTGTTTTCAAGTCACCTTTTATTACTATTGATTTTATGGAGGAAAAAAAAAAAAAAAGAAAAAAAAAACAAACAAACAAGATACAGACTGACCAAAGTAGCTTTAATATCTGAGGGTTTTGTTGTTGTTACTGTTTTGTTTTAAAGTGAAAAACAGAATAGCTCTATTCAGGGAATTATATTGATTGTTAATCTGTTTTGATTGCTGGAATAGATGACCTACCAATTATGAAATTGTTATTCTGATAATCAGTTACTTATTAGTACAGTCTTCTTGTTAGAGTAATCTGGTGTCCTTAGTGACATTTACAAAGTGCAAGGGAATGCACTGAAGACAAGTGTAACATTTATTACAAATATTAAGATTATTATATGCTAAATAATACTGATGGTTTATTTTACTTCTTGTAAGTAGCATCTGAGTCTTTGATGTTTTAAATGCTTAGTAAATTCTCATCATTTTTTGAATATGATTGTTCTGTATTCAACAACTTTATCAACACTAACTTACACAAAGGTATATTGTATTAGATGCATGTGTGTGTTTTTAATAATAGAAATGTACTTTTCAGAGATATTTTAATAGATCATTCTAAGATTTTGTAATCAGCTTGTAACACTTTAATCTGTGCTCCTAAAGCAGTACTTTACAGACATTTTTGGCTTTCTGAAGTCTGTTTAAAGTAGATATTATCCATATTTTATAGGCATGGATCCTTGCCAGGTCCACACAGTTAATCAGTCTTGTGTCTGATGACAAATAACATTTGCAATTCACATTGCAATGTTGAATGATGTGAACACATAGATCCATTTTTCCCCTTAGTTTATACTGCATGAAACAATGCAAGATTGTGATTGTATTTCCTGCCTGAAAGCCTCCTAAAATAAACCTTAGCTGTCCCTAGAAAATATTCCTGAAAACCTGTCATTGTTTGCACTTCCTTATCATCCCTTATATTTAGATTCTGTACTTTACTTATTTAGATTCAATATTAAACCACTTCATGGCAAACTTTGTAACTGTACCCAAGCCTCTTTTGAGAAGCTGAAATATTAAATACAGTGATCGACACTGGTGCAGTCCACACAGGGTCTTTTACTGAAAGTGGGAAAAATGTGAACAGGAATCTTAGTCTCTGATGATTCTTCTTACAGGACTGAGGACTAGAGTGACAAGTCTGTATAGGAGTGTTACCTAGAAAATTTGGAAGTGTTAGACTAAATGTTTTCTGGCACATTATTCTTCAGGACTTCTCACTTCCTTGGAAGTTCCCGTTCATTTTTCTACATTGTGAATCAGTAAAGTGTTGTGCTTTCCAAAGATAGTTTGTTTTGTTTTGTTTTGTTTTTCCCCTATTGTCCTGGAATTATGGGCAGGAGAACAGGTCCTAGCAAGGTACAGATACAGAGTAGAGGGCACTAGGTCTCCTGTCAGAAACTGAACTTCTTCCTGAATAGGCTGTTGTGAAGTATTTTGCAAAAAAGATATCCCAATAACTGGCAAAAAGGTACTAAAGTTCACCTCTACCCTTCCTTAGGAAGTTCTTCTTGATGCCCTGCAGACAGAGCTGGAGGACATTAGAAGCAATGGGACCTTCCTTGATCTGTAAGGCTCGTGCTGCCTTACAGAAGACAATCCGGACAAAGATAATGTTCGTACTCTTCAAGATATCAGAGTTGAAATAGGATGTCATGATTATTTTGGGGAAGACTAACTGTTGTTGATAGACTATTTAAACAGCCTGGTTTGGAGGCAAATGCACAAGCACCTTTACCTCCTCCATAAGCTTCTTTCTCTGAACAGAAATATTCAATGTATTTGTTATTTTTTTATACACTTTTAAGGTTCAGAAGCACTACAACTGAGATCTAATATTTGTTTTTCACTCTACTCAATATTAAGTCCAGTCCAGTTCAGGAAAGTCCTTATTTGTTAAGAAACAATTTCTAAAATATTTTTGAAGGACTTGTGCAAAGAGTCAGGACAGCTGCTTGTTGAAAACAAGGACGTCTGGAGTCATGTTGTCTGGATGGCTCCCTTTCACACTGCATTGTGGGTCAATGAGATTGCTGAAACTGTAGGGTATAGAAGGCTTTCTGAGCATAATAAAAGTGGCTTATTTGCAGCAACTATTTTCTCAAAAATACATTCATTAGAATGAAGTGGCTGAGTAAGACTGTGATTAAAAACATTAATTTAATATGCATGGTTATCACAGCCTACACTGTAAAACATTTAGTATAAGAATCTAGTGAAATGACACTTGACTATCAATAAAAATAAGATCAAAGTCTGTGTCACATGCTCACTCCTTCAGTCCAAATTAAGTTATCAGCACTTTCCTTAACAAACAGCAACCTTCACTGACTTTAGTGATCAATTAATAAGAAATCAATTATTTTGAGAAAAGAAAGAATAAAGTCAAATTAAATGTGAAGCCTTTGTAGGCTTCTGTTGCATGAGACTTTGTAGTTGGAGTCTGTACCATTAATTACATGTTTATTTCTTTATAATATTCTTTTAAAAATATAATAATTTCAAAAGTTTTCTGTTTCCTTCTATGTCCTTCTGGTTTAAAATGTCTAAGTCTATCAGAGTATTGTTATATCCATAATAGTCACCTGAAATGTCCAAATATTTTAAGAGGTAATTCCTACCTTGTTTTAGGAGACAAAATGAGCATAGTCAGATAGACATAAATCAAGAAAATACAAACTTAACGTCATCTTATTTAGAGAGTGAGAGGCATAACATATGACATAAAAACCAAATACTGGTGACAGAACGAGGGGGAATGGGCTAAAGTTGCACCAGGGGAGTTTTAGGTTAGATGTTAGGAAGAACTTCTTTACTGAGAGGGTTGTGAGTCATTGGAACAGGCTGCCCAGGGAGGTGGTGGACTCACCATCCCTGGAAGTCTTTAAAAGACGTTTAGATGTAGAGCTTAGGGATATGGTTTAGTGGGGACTGTTAGCGTTAGGTCAGAGGTTGGACTCAATGATCTTGAGGTCTCTTCCAACCTAGAAATTCTGTGATTCTGTGATATTTATCTATATTATTGATGGACAAGATCTGTTGTGGATATTAAAATTAGTAACACTGAATGAGATCAGTAGGCATAAAAGGGCAAGGGTGTGCAATAGCATAGTAGGTCAGTGAAATGTTAGAAAAAAAAAAAAGAGCAGAAGAGGATATGGTTCTGTACAAAACTATTGCTGGAAGTATGAGAAGAGGTCCTGTCTGGATTACATTATAGCTCTTGAGTAGGCTTTTCTGGTCAGGCTGAGACATAGAAAAGAAAAACTATGTCAATGAGAAACATGAAAACTACTGAGAATTTGGTCACTATGGAACACTGTAGACTCCCATTTGTCTGTCCGTGCTAATAACAGTAAGTTCCAGTTACTCTGCTTTTGTCACCCAATAGTTGACAGAGCAACAAGAGCTGATTGTCTTGAGCTTATTTCAGAATTTATTACAGAAGTTCATACAGAAAACAGACTGAATGTTCACGAGTTTATTCAGTTTAAATTAAATGGAAGGATAAACAAAAATAGGTCTTTAACTAAAGACTTTAATTTTGAAAAGGGAAGACTTTGAAAGATTAAGAAAACTAATTAGTGAAGCCAACTGAAATGAAGAGCTAGAGGATTTGAATATAGACAAGACTTGGAATGTAGAGGAGGCTGACCTCAAATGCATACAAGACCTTTGAACAAATTTTGAAAGAAAGAATAATTAGTTAAATGAGAAACACACCATGGGTTGACTAAGGTGTATCATGCTAAGGTTATTTCTTTCTTTATGAGATGACTATTTTTCTGAAAAATAAATAAATAAATAAATAAAGCAAATAGCTTTCTAAAAACAAAGAAAATTTAATTTGCCAGGATTTCAGAAAAGCAGTTAATATGGTGTCACATAAGAAATTATTAAGTAAACCTTAGAAAATGAGGATTAATAAAAGAAATGTGGGCTAGTGGACCATAAAAGACTGTAGCTAACAATAGCAGGCTTTGTTAAAAGGACACTATTGACCTGAAAGGGATGTTTTTAATATAGCTAACACGTATCATTATTCAGACAAATTGTGTTCAGTATTTTCTTTAACAATGTTAGTGTAAAATACAGAAGATAGATAAATTTTTAGTTCAAATAGTGAATAGAATATCATAAAAGTGTATGAGTGAGATGGAACATAATGTTATCTAATAAAAAATATAACATTGCTTTTGACTAAATATTTCTGGTATAATTGAGAAGCTCATCAGCTTGAAACATTAGAGGACAGAAAACAGCATGGACTAACTAAATTGGTGAGACCATGTCTGGAATTTTATGCACAATGGTGGTCATGAATATTTAAGAAGATAAATTTGAACTGCGTTAGGAACAGAGAAGGATATCCTCCTACTGAATGTGTTAGGAAACTATTTTTATGGGAAAAGAAAAAAAAAAAAAAAAAAAAGAGAGAGAAACATCCTGAAACAAATAAAAATTGAAGTGTTGATAAATGATCACTTTGTTTCAAGGTGCAAACTCAAAGGTGGTAAAAGAGATACTTTACTGAAAGAGCAATCTTGGCACAAGAGCAAATGGGAATAAATTGTCCATGAACAGATGTTGGCTGGAAATTGGAAGATGTGCCTTATTACTCAAAGGTGCTAGACCAGTGTTTCAGAGGATAGGGTAAGGTTAAAACCTGAATTTTATATAAAGCTGGAAGCCTTATGAAAGTGAACAGGATCTCAGTATCTACAAGAAGAGTGGATTGTATTCAATAACTCTTTCAGTCATCTCCTGCATTACATATGCAAACAGAAATGCAGATAAACATTTTGCATCTTCGTTGCATACCTAGCTTTTTTTTTTTTTTTTTTTTTTTTTAACCTATATTCCTATAAACTTTACAAAGCAGAAACATTAAATTATTCCTACCAATATTTCTGCATGGTAGCTATATAATGTTCAAAGTAGTCTGTTAACATATCTGGCATACTGACATCCCTAGAGATGGGAATATGTTGTTTTTAGTTTCCCAAAGACACAAAGAGTCTCATATTATATTATAACCTTGTAGCAAAATTAAACAAGAGGTCCACAAATCTTGGATCATAATTTTTCATTTTTCATTGAAAACCCTGAACTTTTTTTTTTTTTTCCTATGAAAAGGGTGTGGATGGTTAAGAAAAATATTGGCATAACAATATTTTCCTAAATAGAGATTCTTTGAAACCAGATTATTTTACTTCTATTTGTTTTGTATGTTCTGTGGCAACATTATCCAAACATTATTCATTGTTATGCTGAGAAAGTAAGAGTACAAAGTTTATGGATAGGTAAGCAGGTAATGCTAATTCCAAACAGTAATAAAATTATAGGTATGTAAACCCAAGATAATCTCATTAAAGTCATAAACTTAGAAGGATATTGAAGACCAGATGGAAATCCAAATAGGAAAATCTATAATAGGACATAAGGATGCAAATTACCCAGAGCAGAGTTTTTCCACATTTAAATGTAGTTCCTTATGTCATAAAAAGATATATACATAAAATACAATCTGTTAAAGTACTTGTATTGAAATCACAATTTCTAAATAGATGTACTTTGAATGCTTCCAAATTAATGAATATGTATGGAATTGTTACCTTTCATGCAAAGTTTCAATGGAAAATGTCAGACATCATATGATGTGTAGAATCAGAATTTCACTTTTAATATGTCTTTAGCTTTTCAGAGGTTTTGTACCTATGTACATGCAGGAACATAAAAGTATGTTCACTGAACAGTTAATCCAATACAGAATATTAAAAGAACTTAGATGTAATTACAGATCAATAGGAGACTTCCTGTTTATGTCAGTAACCAATATTGTCCTTCTATTATTCTCTCTTGAGAGTAGTAGGTAGTAGAAAACAAACTGGAAGGATTTGAATTTGATGGGGGCAGAATTTGGTCAATGAAGTGTAGAAAGAACTTTCATCCTGGCTTTAGAGATCCATTTGTTCTCCTCTTAATTGCAGTATTAGAAAAAAAAAAAAACAAAACAACACACATCTACCCTAAAGTCCCTTTATCACTATCATAAGTCTTCTTTGAGTAGAGTAGAACAAAGTAGAGTAGGATAGGATAGGATAGGATAGGATAGGATAGGATAGGATAGGATAGGATAGGATAGGATAGGATAGGATAGGATAGGATAGGATAGGATAGGATAGCCCAGTTGGAAAGGATATTCAAACATCACCTAGTCCAACTGCTTGAACTCTTCAGAGCTAACCACAAGTTAAATTATTAAGGATATTATCCCAATGCTTTTTGAACACTGATTGACACTGGGCATCAGCCACCTCTAGCAAGTCTGTTCCAACTTTTGACCACCTTCACAGTAAAGAAATTTTTCCTAATATCCAGTCTGATCCTGCCCTGGTGCAGTTTTGTGCCATTCTCCTATATCCTGTGATGTGGGAGAATTACTCCCTGATTACCAGGGAGAAGAAACCATCGCTTCCATCTCTGTTTCCCCTTCTTAGGCAGTTGTGCAAAACCATGAAGTTGTCTCTCAGCTTTCTCTTCTCCAAAGTAGACAAACTTAAACCTCTCCTCATAAGAATTATATATCTTAATATCTTAGTATCGCAGATTAGCATATCGAGATGTAATTAGTATCTTAGATTTCAGACTTGTGCCCTATGGCTTTGTTCACAACTTCACTCCAACAGGCATAGTGTTTTTCATCTTTGCTGTGGAAAACATGCTTGGAGAAAGAACAGTGAAGACTAACAAAGCCTACTAGGCTACAGAAGTGGATTAGGATGTCTGCTGTAGGAACAAGTGTTTCCTCTGAATCAGTGTCTACCTCTATGTTCCCAATCAGAAAAGCATGCTTGTATCATTTATAGACCATATGTAGCAGTAAGGCACAGCCAGGTGTTTGAATGTAACCCTATGTATCATAAAAGAAACAATAAAAGAGCATATGCATTACCTCTCTTAAAGGCAGAGAACAAGGTGAAAGCAGAAATAAGCACCACTATGTGTTATTCACACACTGAATAGTATGTACAATGTTATTCTGTGGAGTACTCCAGGGGAGAAAACAAACATTGTTTCTATGTAGTTTTGTGTTGTTTTCAAGAAAATATTGGCATCCAGCAATGCAGAGACAGTCTTTAGCAGCTATATTCTGCTAAATGCTATATTTAGCATTACTGAAAACTTAAACATTTAATAGTGGCTCAAGTTTCAGTAGTATGGAAACACTTGCTCTGACTTCCTTTCCTAGGCACACTGGCTAGCTCTGTCCTAGTGAGCATCAGCTCACCCTCAATAGCATTTTGCATATAGCATTGCAGTAAAAAGAATCTATGATTTAGGATAAAAATGTCAAGTGTAAATCTTTAGCCAGTTTTATGCTTCCTTTCCTTCTGCTGCATCTAAGTTACCTATTTTAAAGAAGTCTCCTATGGTAGTCTGGCACAAGGCAAAAAAGAGCAGCTGGCAATCCCTAACCATCAGAAAAATCCCCGTGGTCCTTCCAAATTAATTAATCCCAAGATATCCTTTAAACTATGCTGCTTTATGCTAAGGTCAGCTTGGTTTTCGGTCAGTCTGCAAACCATGATAGCAAATAGCTGTCTTGAAAGAGCTTGCCTTACTGTTGTAATCTGATCTTGTTCCAGTTTTAGGCAGGTAAAAGTGGAGAGATGCTTCCAAGTGAAAAATAACTAGATTTCTCATAAAGTGAGTTAAAAAAAAAAAAAAAAAAAAAAAGTTTTTAAAAAGAGAAATTTAAACATTTCTCATCAAGTGAGTTTCAAAGAAGCTTGGAAACTTATTCAGAAACATATTTCTTAATTGTTTGGGGACTGGAGAGGAATGAAGGTTGCAGTGAATATTTGTGATTACTAGGAAAATTTTTAAAAACACTTTTAATTCTCATTTCATACTTTAAGGATAAAATTACAAACTACCTCTATCGCAAAGCTGATTGATAGTAGAAAGTGTGTATTTTAGACAAAACATGGCTCTCCTTCTTACAGTAGGATTGCTTTTAGAAAACAGTCAGCATGGAACATGGAGAGCATTCAAAAATGAGCTGCCAGATTCTGACCTCACTGTTTTTTCTCCAGCAAAAGCTCCAGTGGAGTTACCAGAAGTCAATGGGGCTACTTGAAATTTACACAAGAGGATATAACTTTGGAAGCTAGCCATTGCTTGAGTAGTATCTTCTGAAGCAATGTTTCTATTCTAATTGCTTTCTGAAGCTGATGTTCTTGTGGTTGTGGGGATTAGAAGGCTACCCTAACTTTGCTTCAACTAAAATTTGTTATCAAGCAAAAGTGGAATGCTAAGTAGTAATAATTCTTTGTCTATTTTGGGGTTTCACATCCTTTTGTTAAGTCCAAAGTGATGTTGGATTCTGTTCCAAGACCTAAACATAGAAAGGGCTATTTCCAAATCAAAGAACGATGTACGATCATCAGCAAAGCAGTTAAAACCAGGTTGCACCCTGGTTCTTCTGAAAGGGTTGTCTGGACTAAGCCAGTAATCTTTGCAAGTTGTTCATTCTAAGAGCTTTGTAACATTATTTTCATGAAATACAGTGAATAATTATAGATTTCACCCAGTTATTTCAATTGAATCTTTCCATACTAAATGCTCATCTATATATTTCCTCCAGGTTTAAAGATAAAGAGGATGCCAAATAATATTTCCTTCACCTAAAATCCTGTGAGTCAAGGAAACATGAAATAATCTTATTGGTCATTAAGATCGATACTTACATAATGTTAGTAAAGGTCACTAATTTCCCTTGCAGAACAAAAATGAAGATTTTCAAATTTTGAACAGTCAAGTAAAAGGATTGTGGTTTTTTTGGTTTTGTTTGTTTGTTTGTTACCATTTTCATAATTTGTGAACTCTATTTTGTTAGTTATGATTGGTGGAGCCTGAGGAGAAGTTGAGTATTGTTGTTATAGTGTGAGGTCCCAAGTTAAACAAAGTTTTCTTCTCTATGAAAGTGCCTCACTGATTTGGGTGCTGGTTCTCAGGTAAGAGAGGAGTGGGCCTGAGAGTAAGCTGTGAAAGTTAGTCACTCTGCAGAACTCACAAATGCGTCTTTAACACTTACATGTATGAATTCACACTCACATATACTCCACACTTGAAGACTCAGAAAATTATAGAGGCAAAACTGCCTGCTATGTAAGTGTTAAATTTCCCATGAAGGATTTAAGGATGTAAGTGAATACTTTAGACCAAGTGTCATGTATTTACAGAGTTTATCTTCTCTGAAAGCCACTGGTGAACACTTCAGAACAGCCAAGTAACCTCAGTGTGGAGCTTTAAAATCAGTGCTTAAAATCAGTTTCTTTAATCTTTATTTCTTCCTCTCTTTACCTTAAGATTCCATTTATAGCACATGTAGACAAAAGTATTATTTTTTCTTTTTAAGAAAGAAAGAAATATGGGATAATTTAAACGTTTGCTCTAGTTACTTGTAAGAGTATTTTTATAATATTAGATTCATGTGAATATTTTAATAGGATTCATGTTTGTTACTGTGCTTATTTGCTTAGTCACATAGTACTTTTTAATAACTGGCTGCATGGAAAGACACATCTAAACAAAGTTGATATTGAAATACATTCCTAATTTTACTCTTCTGTATCCAGTCTCCCAGTTTGATGTGGTTATTCTGACATCCAACATGACCAGCTCAGTGAAATCGATATATAGAATAGGTCTTTCCACTCCTCCTGGCAGTTCCTTCCCCAGCTGAACTGAATAGTAACAAGATAAACTGAGCTTCTCAGACATCTGCCAGGACTTACATTCAAACTTTCTGTATGGTGGGATGTAGCAGAGGTATAAGTTCCTCATTTCCCAAAAATTAAATGAAATCATATATTTCTGGAAACACATACACATATTTTTCGGTATACAGGGACTGTAGTGGTTCAGAAAAGCCTCCTCTTCTTTTAATAAAGTTTTTGATATTTCTCTCTATACAAGCTCTTTTTTTACTGAGGTCAAACTGAGGATGAACATAGGAACGATGATTCTTAGAATGCATTCTTTTAGTTTTACTTTCTTAAATGGTACTATATGTGGATCAGTAATTCTGTCTTTCTCCCTTCTCCAAATCACAGTGAGGTCTAATAAATGTGCAGATATTAGACCATTTAGAATGGCTGACCTTTAGCAGAGATTGTACTTTTCTGTGGTAATTAAGAGAACTGGATATTAAACTTAGTTTAAACCATATTAATGGAAATAAAATGCATTAATGTTTGAATTCATTCATGATGCAAGAGTGTGGTTGAGAATTCTGGTTGCATGTACTAGGAAGAAATAGATGTTGCTCATCAGTATTGCAATGATGGCTTACGCTTTTTTTTTTTTTTTTTTTAGCTTTGTAACAGGCTCAGAACATAGATTTGTTCAGTTAGCGCATGCTTATGCAAGCCCTGTCAGGTGCAAGCTGTTAATTTTTTAAGATGTGCTAACTCCCCTGCTTGAAATCATGGAAGTGTAACCTGTCTTTTAAACTGCACACAGGTGTGTGTTTCTAACCCTGTTACTCAAGAATAAGTGATTGTATTTCAGAAATCAGTAATAGAGGTGAGGCTGCACTATCAACTCAGTTTTGAAAGTAAGTAGCACAGCCAGTGGATCTATTCTAAAGCTATTCCTTCACCTGGACAGAAATAGCAAAAATTCTTAATTTTGCCACGGAATAAGAAAAAGTCATGAGAAAGCATTAAAAAAAGGTAAAAAAGTGTTTTGGTTTGGTTTGTGTGTGTGTTTCTTTGTTTGTTTTTAATGATTTATTATTATTATTTAATAATCTGAAGTATTCAACATATCTGATACCTAAGAAAATTAAGACAGGGAGTGGTGAGGCTTGTCAGACCTACTTGTTGGATCAGCTACTGGATCTTTTTCTGTGATCAAGTTTGTTTGCTCCAAATGGCCATAGACCCACGCATTCATGGATTTGCAGACTAGAAGTGGTCATTTCAAATATCTTCTGGGGCAAACCACATGACACAGACCCCAGACTTTCACTTTCAAATGGTTCTTGCTTGAACCTTTTTGATTCTTGAAGAATTACACTCTACTTTCAATGTCTCAAAGGCTTCATATGTAAGAAAACCTGTAATATAAAGTTCTCTCTCTCTACTCACGATTCTTGGTTGTTCCCTCTAAAAGTTCATTTAAACCTGTTGCATTTAAACCTTTTTGCCTGTTTCACTTATAATAAATATACTAAGCAAATTCATCACTGAAGTGCCATTAGGGAATCAATGTAAAAGAGCTGCATTCCTCGCAGGAAAAATGTTGAGAGCAGTGTTGAAAAGACAGAAATTAATTAGGTGAATTAGGTGAGGTCAGCTGACTCACTTCATGTAATACCAGACTCTTTAAAGTTGTATTCAAGCATTCTGAAGTCAATATAAAGGAGATAAATTTTTTGAAGGAAGTTCTGAGTTATTAGATGAGATGCTGAAGCAAGTCCTCACAAAGTTGCCACTTTTGAGGGACATTTACACTTGTTCCACACAGGTTGGACTGGTCCTGCCTTGCAGTTTCCTTGTATGAGCATCTGGTTGAGCTTTCTCTCTCCCACAATAAATCTTTAAGAGCATTGTCCTTGCCAAGACCTTGCCATCTCCAAGGCCACTCGGTAGCCAGGGAAGGTACTGTTGGAATGACACTGCACCAGGTGGCAGTGGCACCCAAATGCATGAATGCTCAGAGAAAGCTATGGATAGACCCAACACAGAAAATTAAGTGAGACAGGGAACTGTAAGAAGGGAGTAGATTCAACAGAGGTTCTCTGAGTCCTCTGTGATTTTCCTTTTGCAAACAGTAAGTTTTGAGAGAAAGTTTCCAATCTGTGATTTTCATGGGTTGAAGGTTTTAGTCTATAATTCCTGTTTTTCTCAGCCTGGATGAGTCAGGCTAAAATAGTACTACAGCTAAGATAGATAGCTCAGCTAAACCAATTAGTCCCAGTAATACTTGTTGAAGCTTTATGCGTTGGCATGTTGACTAAGAATTATTCATACTTGTGGCACACATAAGAGCTGTGTAACTTTCAGTCAACTTGTATTTCAAACTTCTTTCAAATAGGACCCTATAAAACATAAAAATGCTTTTTCAAGTAAGTGGTTAGAAACAAGTATAGTAAAAGAATAAATTGATTATTTATTTATTTATTTATTTATTTTTATGCAGACACACAAAGAAAGTGAAATAACCTTGAAAGGAAGAGAATGCTGTCCTTAGACCTTCTGTTAGCATAAACATAGAAACAGGAAAACCACATGAAGCTACAAATGGTCTGTTTTTGTTTTGTTTTTTTTTTTTTTTTGGCAGTTCTCACAGGCAAGTGTAAGTCTGTGAATAAAGGTACAGTGAACATTGGTAAAAATGGGTGGAAAGTACTTCCTTTTTTTTTTTTCTCTTTTTTCCCCTTTCTTCCTTCTTTCCTGCCTCCCTGACTTTCTTTCTTTCCTCCTGTCGTCCTCTTCTTTCCCTTTTTCCTTTTTTTCCTTTCATCCCATTTTTTTCCTTTTTTTTCTCTTTCTTTCTTTTTCACCTGCTTAGTTATGGACAGAAATATTAATTTTTAATTTGAAACCATAACTTTTTATGCAATCACAAGGAATAAGTAAAAGGAAAAAAGTGCCAAAATATTAACTGAAATATTGAGAAGATACAATTTCAAAGTTATGTTTATATTTAGGAAAAACAAACAAACATATTTTAAGCAGGTATTAAAGTAGCTAACAAACAAACAAACATAAATAGTTATATGCCTGGAAAACAAAAAACATTTCACTTTGGGTCACATGAAGTGTTTTATCCACACAATGTAAACATTGATTTATACAATATGTACATTTATATACACATTATACATACATATATACAACTGACACAAAGTCAGTTCTTTGCACAGTTCTAATCAAAATTCTAGCTCTGTGCTTTCTTGCTCTATTTTTCATCCTTTCTTTCCATCCTCACAAAACAAATACTAAGAGTTTGCTATAGGTCCATTTATATTTACATATTTTCATTGCTGGTTCACTATACTCTGTTATTTCTAAATGTAAAAAATCATTTCTAATCCAAAATGTGAAGGTCACTAATTAGCTTATTTGTGTTCCATAAGAGATGAAACATAGTTGACTTCCATAGCAGATAAACTGAATATAAATGCCTCATTAATCTTAGACATATTGAAGTAAGTACCCAATAATAGCTGACAATATAGAAAAATAGCCCTGGAAAGGAAGGCACATAAAAATTAGACAATGCTTATTATCATAAAGTGATGTTATGTATTCTACAGACTAAGTGTTATATGAGCACAATGCCATATTTTGCTTAAAAACAATGTTTTTTTTTTACAAAAAAAAAAAAAAAAAAAGTTTTACTGAGCAAATAATTTCATGTAAACAGTGAGATTTATTACAGAAGCTATACCTAAAGTTCTCCCAGAACAATGCTCAGCACCTAATTAATTTTCAAAGAAAGGTGTTAGGTTATATATTCAAAAAGTGTCCTTCCAGGACCTGGTGTTTCTGCATCGATGCCTTGTATTTTATTGCTGGCATCCCCAGGTTCTTCAGCAATGCACTGAAAATGCACCAGGAAGCCTGAGCAGTTCTCACAGTCAAGCTGGACTCTAAGTAATGGCCTGACACAAAATTTGTGCCACCATCAAATGTGCAGAAATCAGCCCCCTGTCTGGTGGTAGGAGTCTGCAGATGATTTAGTGTCCATTTCAGTGAACTGAACAAATCAATTGATCATGATTTTGCATAATTGCATATAAGTTGGAGATGAAAACTTATCTATTACAGTTGTTAGTGTTTCTAGTGCAAGATAAATGGAAGTTTTCACATGAAAACTTGAGGATTTTGATATTTTCATTCGCTATGTTTGGAATGAGAAGTCAAAGTTCAAGTTTGAGTTTCATTTGTGAATATTTCAATAAAATAGGAAATGTTCAGTATTAAATAAATTAAATAATACATGAAAGTCAAAATGGATAATAAAGACAAAACAGTAAAATCATAATGCTTCATTTCCACATATTTGTTGCAAATTTTAAAATTGACTTGTTCTGACAATGCACTTTGATTTTAATGAAGCTGTCTTTCCAGTTGAAGGATCTTCCTCTGTAGTAATTAAGATCCTCTTAGTTTTCCAGTTAAAATACGCTAGAGAGTTCCTTATTCTATCAAAGTGTTTCTTTTGAATGAAAGGAAACAAAAACAAGATAAAACAATGAAAGGAAAGGAAAGGAAAGGAAAGGAAAGGAAAGGAAAGGAAAGGAAAGGAAAGGAAAGGAAAGGAAAGGAAAGGAAAGGAAAGGAAAGGAAAGGAAAAAAGAAAGGAAAAGAAAAGAAAAGAAAATCAGTTTCAAAAAATCAAAAAAGCTTCAAAAAGCTTTGTCTCTAAACTGGGATAAAAAGCTCTTAGATGAAATCAAGACCACTTCTTAATGTCTCTCAATCAAAAAGCCCAAACCCGACAAGCTATTCTTATCCTGAAATTGAGAAAATATATATTTAAAAATAAATACTTTGGCCTCCTAAGTAAACAATAGCCTCTGCCTATTGCATCATCACATCGTGATTAGATTTATTACAGCTGCATGCTCTTGGTTTGAGTGAGTGAAATATGTGCTGTGGTTTTAATTGGCTTATGTGTCATGCTGAGTTCACCAATGCATTAGAGCCTGCATTGTCCTGGTGCTGAAGTATATGTTTCCTTTAAAAAGATGAGCCAGTCCAATGCAATCTTTCAGAAATATTCCACTGCAATGAGTGGCAACATTTTCTAAATTAGATTGGAGACTTAAGCCATCAACAAAGTAACTATTACCTCCTGCATTTCCCCTCCCTCTCATCATATCTGAGAAATCCCTGTTGAAGTATGTCCTTTCAGTTCTGGAGCAAAACCTGCCCATCAAGAACCACAAATTCTCCTTTTATTTCTGCCACAGGCTTCAGACTATTTCTGGCTACTCAAATAATGAATAACACCAGGCAGCTCATTTCATCTGTCTGTGTCTTTATATAGCAATTCTGTGAATAGAAGGAATAGTTCTTAACCCATCTTCAAGATTTCTGAACAAGGTATATACACCATGAGCATAATTTGCAATGAATGTTATGGATACTCAGAAATCACATATACAGCAATGTAAAATCACGTTTGCTCATAGTATAGATGGTCTTTCATGTCCCTCACATCCACCATATCAAGGTGGTTAGGGAATTTGAATTCACATCTGAATGATCTGATTTTTGTTGTCTTTTCCATCTGCATACAATATGAGGTCTTTTCTACAGTTATTGTGAAAACTGATCAAGTCTAAATAGGAATAAAACAGTTAAAAACAGTTAAAAGTGCAAGATTTAATGGAGACTGAAACCAACTGATGAATTGGATTATAATTTTTGAATTATTACAGCCAAGTGAGGGGAAAGACTGGCAGAGATGAGAGATATTCTTACTAATACCAGATGTACTCTGCATGTCTGTAAAGAGCTTTACAAACTTCTATTTGTATTACATTATCTGTTGAATTTTCCAAGTGGATAGTGAGAAGTAAAACATAAAAATAAAAGTATACATTCATATATCTCATTTTTTTTAAATTGTTAGTAACAAACAAATTTTTAGACAAATTCCTATAAGAGATAATTGATGATAGTTCTCTAGTGGAAGCCCTGATTAATACAACAGACACGTTTTATTGTCTTGTTATCTTAGGAGAAGGGGGTGACAATGTATTTCAATCATGTGACAGTAAATCAGAATAAATAAATAAATAAATAGGAATAAAAAAATAAGTAGAATTCAGATATTTGTCTGAATATAGACTGATCCATGGTCTGACATCCTGTCTGGTCAGATGAGATAATCTGAATTGTCTTTGTCTGTCCTGTTGAGTTTGAGCTTCCCTTTGTTTGAAATCAGTAGACTTGCATGGATAGGAAAGTCCTGTCTGCACCCTCAGGGCATCTATTATATGGGGAACTTCAGAACAAAACAAAAGTTAAGCCTTTCTCTTTCTGTGTTACCTTCTGATTTCAGAGCATCTCTTTATTTCTTCTCTTTTTTTTTTTTTTTTTCTTTTTTTTTTCTTTTTTTTTTTCCTTTTTTAGGAAGAGAGTTCAGTTTTGGTGTTGATGTGCTCTAGACATAGCTTTGGCTGTGCTGGTGATTGCAGGATTTATAAAAATATATACTTGTATGGAGCAGATGGTTTTAAGAACTTTCTTTTATTAAATATCTTAAGTCAATGAAATAACATGGAGTGATATTTATTCTACAGGCTATGTATAATATGTCCATAAAGTAAGCACTGAAATTAAATACAGTAATGGGTATAACCTGTCAAAAGGTTATAACAGTATAATATTTTGTGTAGAACTGTTTTGGGTAATTTTTTTTTTCTTTCTGATTATTAGTGGTAGGATTAATTTTAAAATATACTTTAAAAAAAGTCTTGGTTCCTGATGGTTTCTAATTCCACTGTCTCTTTTGCAGGTAGCATAGAATGAGATTGTTTTCTTCCAAAAATATAAAAATTATTAATAAAAATGTCCTACTGTTTGCTTTAGACAGAAACTCAATTGTCACGTACAAAATTTGAATTGCTGTTACGTGGTTTTGGACAAAAGGTAAATTATGTCTTAAATTAAAGAGAAATTGCATGCATTAACAGGACACATATGCATTGTTGAGCTCTCTAATGCCAAGGAAATATTAGAAATTGTGTATTATAATCAAGTTGCATATGATGCAATCTGCAGTGGTAAATTTTATTTTTGGTTATGTTGCTGAGTACTGCAAATGGCTTGGTCCTGAACTGTGGAAGTTTCAGCAGCTTGATCACTGACCTCCATTTATATGATATAAATGAGAAAGAAACTGAAAATCAACTAGATTTAAGGAAAAAAAAAAAAAAAAGTGCAGGAAATAACAGGAATCTACTACTGTATCATAAAGATCATAAAGAGGAGAATAACAAATTATTCTCCTTGATTTATAAACACACAACTGGGAGTAACATGTTTAGTATTCCTTAGACAACCTTAAATAGTAGAAATAAACTCTAAAGAGTACAATTAAGTAATGACATATTCTGCCAATGGATAATTCAGAATTACTGCTACAAATGTATTTAAAGCTCATAATACATATGTAGGAGAAATTTAATAGTGACCAGATATAGCCAGCTTTGAAAATTATGAGTAAAGGAACCTAATCTTATCAGGTATTTATAATTGTGCATTTCACTCTAAAAAATTCAGGCCTGCCCTGAATCACAGTGAAAAGCAAAAGTTTTTGAAAGCACTGAGCAGTACCACAGGAGGACTTGTTGCAATTGTTTGAAATATGAAATATAATTTATTTTTTAAAGAAAGCAGGATTCATGGAGTAGATAGATTTTACTGTTTTAAGCCATCTGAATTTGCATTATTACTGGATTTGGACCTTTTTATGTTATCATTTAGAAGTTGTCATAGCTCTTGGATTCTACTTAAAGGCCAAGAAATCTGAACTAGTGTGAGTAATATTAATACCTTGTGGTGGGTCTGTCAAGGAAGAAGCAATGGCAAAAATGATGCAGCTGAATATGTGCCTACTCATTTAATATTGATTCAGTAAATTTTCTAAATATTTCTTTTTGTAGTATCATAGTAACCTTTACTAAGTGTGGTAATTCCACCATAATCTGTCAATGTTTTGCAATTATTCATCCCCTGAAGGCTGTGTATGAAATGTTGTGTACAGCTGTGTGTTTTGAAATGGGTGTGCTCTTTCAGTACAAAGAACTGTGCTTATAGAGGTATGAAACAAAATGTTGTTGTTGACAATCTTTCTTCCATGCTGTTTCCCCATATGCTTCACAACTTAAAAATATAAAGCCATAAGAATTAAACAATAATAATAACAATAATAATAACAATAATAATAACAATAATAATAACAATAATAATAATAAAGCAGTAGCGGGAATTGAATAGAAATGGGATAAGAGAGCTAAGGGTATTTTCAGCAGTGATTTCCAATCAAGTAGAGAGTTGATGAAGCAGAGATGTAACAAGAACCTAACACAGATAATACAGTCTGGAGGAATTTATTTACAGCAGTACTTAGAGAGGAATTTTGTATTTTGCCATTCCTTTAGTGAGTTTTGCATAAGTGTATTAGATATATAACATGAATATTTACAGGCATTTGTAATAGTCTGTGGATATCTACAGACTTCTCTCTCTTAAACATTACTTTATGCAAGCAAGTAGGCTGAAAGTAGTATTAGTAAGGGTTTTGCCAAAGTTACACCTTTGGAGCAGTTTCCTAAGTAGAAGTCAGACAATGATCTGAGTCATAATAGAGAATGATAACGATGTAAATACATGTAGCTAGTCTTGATATTATAATTTTCACTATGTCATCCTCATCTACTATCTGTAGCTTGAAAAGGCTCTGATTCTGGACTCATCACATTGTGAGCAGAAGTAGAGAAAGTCAGTCTTAAATTTCTCATTTCCATGGGATAGGGACATAGATATATGGGATATATAGGATAGGGAACATAATATGATCCCTTCAGCAGAAGGTTGTGTGTGTGTGTGTTTGTCACAGAAGAGGTGGAGCCTTAAAGGTGTTGCTTTAAATATTGAAGCAATGACAGTAAATGTGATAGAATCGCTCTGCAGGAGAGAAGACTTTTTCCTCCTTACACCGTGCTCAAGAGCTCCATCCTCAGGAGTGTGAGTTATTCATGTCTCTAACCTGGACTACATAAAAAGGACTACATTTAAAACTCCTCTGTAGACAGGGAATCCAAAATCAGTCCTTCTTTTCATGAGTAGGTGGATTTTCAGAAATTATTTTCAGAGCAGTCAAAGTCTTTTAAAGTCTCAGGAAATATTTCTACATGGCCAATGCAGAGTACTTAAATGGAATTACCTTCAGGGGCACTCACGTATGTTCCAATTGATCGCATATTTAAAATCCAATCTGATGAAAGCAGACAATCATGTACACAGTAGCAAAAGTTCAGGAAAGGACAGCAGGATGTATATTTTATACAAAATTGAAAATAAAGAGTATTTTGTGTTACATACATATTTTTATAACAACCATATTTATTATATATTCATGTTCGTGTGCAGCTATATTGCAGACAAATAGTTTTGTCATATAAAACTTAGCTATAATATGCAATTTACAAAAATAGCTCTTTCACCGGATCATGTGTGGTTCAGCCTGATGATAATGAGTCAAAAATCCTATATAGATCCTTGAAAAGGGTGATAGAAGTGGCAGTATTGTTCCAAATATTCACCTTAAATTATCCATGATGAATTAATATGCAACTGTAGAGATATCTGAGTTATAAAACATATAATCCAAGTACTGAGATTTACTAAAAATGGTGTGGTGCTTTGTTCTGGTTGGTCTGCAAAAATCTGCCTGAGATTTTCACTAGAGTGAAAATCTCAGGCAGAGATTCTTTCATAAGAGTATTTTCACCCTTTTCACCTCTTGGCGTGTCATGTAGGGAATCGTTAGCCTCTCTCTGGTAGACTTTGTATTTATCTCCAATATGCATCTTTTTCTCTGCTGTCAAATCTCATGGTTAACTGAGCTCATTTTCTCTCCATTCAGATATTCTCAGTTAAAATAATCTGAAGCAAAATGTGTTGAGCATTGTCAGCCCCAACTTATTTCCATAATTATACAGTAGGTGTCTTGATCTGTAACACATAGCATGAGCAGAGGGACTAAGACTACTTAAAAAGATAAATTTCTTAAATGTTGTGTGCAGGCTGGGCATCAAAGTATATGTAATTATATGTAAAATGTTTCTGGGTGTTTAAAATGGTGTTTAAATGGTCTTACTCATGAAGCCACAGCTCCTGTATTCAATCCCATTGTTTCTCTAACACTTCAGCATAACATTCAGACATCAAGAATGGTCTGCACTTTTCTATTATTAATTTTTTGCCTGAATCATTTTTTCATCCATCCTAACATTTTCATTTTCAGAAAATAAGTGCTGACTAGGTTAATGACTTTGTCATTGTTACTGACATGGTATAAAAATGAATAAAACCAGCATAGCATAGCGTAGCGTAGCATAACATAGCAGAGTCTTTCATATGAGTTTTTAGATGTGGGGGTGAGTTTTTAGATGTGAGGGTGGTTATGTTTTTAAATTTAACTGAAAGACTAACTCATGTGTGTTTACAGACAATATGATATTAATCCTGGCAAAATGCCAAGCAAAAATACAAAGCATTTGAAGTTATGCTATATTGACAGATTAGCTCCTGAATCAGTGACTATGGCATAGTGGCATAGAACAGTGACATAGAATAATTTATTTTCAAAATGAAACTTCTTCAATACAAATTTTAGAATTCCTAAGAATTTTATTTCACTTTTTATCTTGTTTCTCAGACACAGCTGAAATCTCCACTGTTGCCTGCACATGGCCCTTTCAGAGAAGCATTCTGAGACTGAGTGGAAATAAGGACTGAATTATGCTTTTACCCACTAAAGTGCCTCCAAGTCAGGTTTGGCAAGAGAGCAAAAAGATGTCTCTGTTGCCATTTCCCATAATGTGCAAGTGGTATGAATAAACAGAAAACATAATTAGGGTCATCACATTTGTAACTGGTTTACTAATGTACCTTAGGACGTCATTTAGGTTAGCAGCTTAGATTAATGAGTGAAATATTGAACATATACTGGACATTCATGGGAGAGCTCATTCTAGTATTTGTTGGATGGACACGGAACATTTTTGTAGAGACAAAGCAAAAAGTCAATGAGAAGAGACAATGAATTTTCTTCTTATGCGAACTGTTGTTCCTCTCAATATCACATGTAAACAGAAAACACAAGACAATTTTCTGCTACAGCTTTAACTTCATTGTTCTACTATAGTTAAGGAAACGCTGTATTTGAAACTTTCAGAACAGATTTATCCACAGGTATTAAAGAAGATAGAATGTTATAAGAAAACAGAATTAAAATAGACAATGATTTCATATCACTTGTGTTGTGTATACACACACACTACTTTCATCCCAGACCAAATTTTTTGTGTCAAACTTCACCGTAGATTGACTTTTTATGGCCACTTTTATGAACTCTTTACTGAAGACATTTGTGCTAACCCAATAGTTTTGCATTACACTACAGTACTGTAAAAAATAACAAAATAACAAAATGTAATGCATTACCTGAAGTGAAATTTGAATTTTCATTTTTCTGCTAAAAACAAACAAACAAAAAAATGTATTAACAAGGTGGTTTTATTTTTTTATCACTTCTGGTACATTACTAACCAGTTTGAAATCTGATGACATGACATATAGTATAATAGTACATTTTATTGTATGAAGGTGAAATGATTTCCCTTCATGCTGTGAGCCAAATATAGAAGATCATATTGCAAATGGTGTAGAAAATTTATACAACAAGTAGCTTTATGTTTTCTGAAGGAATGTATGCCACGGGAAAAACTACTCTTGATAAGAAAAAGTCCAGCATATCAAGAAAGTGCAATGGGTAGTCAATTGTACTTCTAAACTTATAAACAGTTAAAGAAATGTTTGTACTTCAGGAATAAAGTGATGATTTCCTGTTTATCTTCAAAATCCAAAAAAAAAAAAAAAAAAAAAAAAAAAGCTTGTATTTTAACTAACATTCTATGACTTCTAGAGTGTACATATTTTAGGCAACAAATTCAAAATAGTAACTTAATTCTTCCATCAAATTCTGTGTTGCTGAGAACACAGGTACAACAATTCTCTGTATTTTATGTGAACTGCTGTCCGCACTGGGAATTCTTTTCTCAACTTTATATCTTTTTCTACTTTCTGTCTTTTTTTTAGTGCTTTGCTTGTAGTTTTATGCTATTTAGTTTTCATTGTTTCTCTTAGCTGTTTGATTTACACTTTTTTTACATTTTTTCAGTTAAAAAAGTTACAAATGGGATGTATATGAAATAATTAAGAATCATTTTTATTCTAAGCTTTGATCCTCAGCCTATTTAGATAAGTAATTACTGTGTGTTTCTTCTGTTTGTTATGTTCATGTGGCAAAACAGTATGAAGTTAAATCACTATACGGCACCATGAGGAATGCAGCTGAAAACTGTTCTAAGTGAATTGGTAAGAAGGACAAAAGGACAAGATTTTTCTTTTTCCAAGTAGGACTTAATTTCCAAGCAAAAGTGAAATACTACTTTTTCCAGTAGCCAATATGTAGAAAATATTCCCTAAATAAATATGATATGATATTAAGTTTTGCAGGATCAGCCAAGTTATATTTAGTTTACCTGAATATAAAATGTCAGCACAAATGTCTACTCCCAAAATAGCAGTACATAAGCATTAAAAAAATAAATAAATAAATAAATAAAAGTGAATTAGTGTCATTGAAAAGTGAAAAGTATCACTTCATATACTGGAGAGGGTTTTGCACCAAAACTGCTGCTTTTTAGAAATTTGTTGCAATGGACATAATAGTGTATAGTTCATTCAAAACCTTTTTAACAGAAATGCAGAATGTGCAACGATTTTTTACATACCTTCTTAAGTTTATCATCAAAGCATCTTGTTAAATAAGCTGCAGAATCAAGATATCCATGGAGAATAAAATGTTAATTTCAAACCTGTTAATTAAAGAAAAATAAAAATTTGTTGCCACTGGGAAAATGTATGTCTCCTTCACATCTGTATCATCATGGCTTTATAACACAGCTTAAAGGAAATGGAGAAATAACATATCCTCTCTAGGGTTTTTTCAAGCTTTTCATGTGTTGTAGAGTCATCTGAAGTAAATGTGAATCCAGTCATTAATGTTCTTTGACCGTATAATATGTATATATACACAAGAAAATATATATATATAAATATATAAGAAAAAGAAATAATAACATTCCACTAAACACATTTTTGCTAGCTCTGTATTCCCTGATCAACAAAACTGAATCATTATATGAGAGAAAGGGAGCTGGTTTTACAGGATGAGACTTTAAGAGATTTGTCTATGTCCTATTCCTAATTATGAGTATTGTGTATCATACCCCTGAATAGGAAAGCATATCTATACTTCTATGTGCAACCTATTGTTTGTACATAGGTACACACAATATTTACTGTTAATACCAATTAACATGGATGAGTTCCTGCAGAGCTCCTTCAGGGCTTTACAAGAATGAAATAGTAAAGATCTTGGTCTTCTTTGTTAAAATAAATAAATAAATAAAAATTACTATGGTTGCTTCCATGTAACATATTTCAGTTTTTACTACTGCACTATATTTGTGACCAGAGGGCAAATAAACATTGTTTATCATAATATAACGGATAATTCTTTAATGTAGACTCATTTTGCCTCCTATTTTTCTCTTTCAGTGATTGGCTTATTGTAAACTAATTATAAGATGTTTCTGAGCTCCATTTTTTACATCAGATAACATGTTTTTTAATGTCTTCATGTTTG
Source organism: Anas platyrhynchos (assembly GCF_047663525.1). NCBI lineage: Eukaryota > Metazoa > Chordata > Aves > Anseriformes > Anatidae > Anas > Anas platyrhynchos. The sequence continues at coordinate 12,337,664 of NC_092587.1, forward strand.
CTAACCATCTGGGGACAGGGAGTATGATAGACGTAAATGAGCACTCAGGATGGTCTCAAATGCTCAAGGTGTAGGTAGTGAAAAGTCTGCTACACATCTTAGAGTTCTGTTAGACACTCTCAAGTGCCTAATTGTAAGGCTATAGGAATTCTCCTTCCTAAAAGTTTTCATTCTGAATTCAAAGTCATTAAAAAAAAAAAAATGTGAAGCAAAGCCTGGTGCTGCTAATGCATTTAAAATTCACTTGATTTAAACTTCACCAGGCACTTGATATTGACTAGCTGCATCTATTTTTTTGCACTAATAGACTTTATTGTCACAGGATCATCAAATACGTAGTCTGGAAGGGACCTTTAAAAATCATCTGTTGCAACACCCTACTCACAGCAGCACCAACTTCAAAGTTATACCCAAATTCAAATGTAGATCCTGTTGCTCAAGACTTTATCAAGTTGACTTTGAGTGTATACAAAGATATAATATTTTCTCAGCAACTGGTTCCAATGTTTGATTATTCCTAATGTGATTTTTTTTTCTCTTAATAAGTTTAATGTTAGTATTTGCTATTGTTTCTTTCTGTATATTTGGCATTATTGAGAGAGCCAAGGCTGAGGAAATTAGTTCTACAGTCATTCTTGGACAACTCTGGCAAAACTACTGTCTTAGCAGATCTAGTTTCAGAAAACCAGAGAATGCCAGAACCAGAATACCAGAGTACCAGAGAATGCCATTGATAGCAGTCTACTTACTCAGAATATTAAGGATTGGTCTCAACGTCTTGAACAATGGAAAATGAAAGGTTTTAATTTCTGGGTCCTGGCAAACTAGGATTGTTGCTTATATTCAAGATAGTCTTTCACTGGGCCAAGGAACTTGAAAGTACAAACAATAAGTAATCAAGATAGAGGTATACATCTTCCATAGACTATAATTTATACCTTGGTGGATGGAGGTATCTATTCATACGGTTGGAAGCTGCTGCCTTTGTGTCAGTGTCATCTTTTTACATGACTGCTGAGAGCCAACTTGAGAAAGAGTAAAGATGCACTCAATACAAACGAGAATGTTAATAATTCATAGCTAAGTACATCACTAACTACATGCTGAATTCATAGAGTTGGAAGTTCTACAGCCAGAGGGTATCATTATGTTCACCTTGTCTGACCTTCTGTGTTACATAAAAGACACATTTCTTTAACCATTTTTAATAATTAAGGCCTATTCCTACAAAACAACAACAAAATCCTCTAGATACAGAGAATCTACCACATGGTAGTAATTCAAGTTATTGATTAGCTTCTATAAGAGAAACATACAACTCATTTTAGTCTCTAGTCCATAAAGGTTCAGCTTCTAGCTATTATATAGATCACTGTGCTAGACACTTTATGAGGCACATAATTACTCATTAAACTCAATGTTTGTTTTAAAAATATTTTATGAGACATCAGCCACTTCTCCATAATGTAAAATTTGAAATATTAATTAAATCCTTCCACTGTGTGATCCTAGAACATCCATGTCCTGTACCTACATCTGATTTCACTCATATTTATTATTCTACCTCTCATTCTCCTGTTATCTATTTCTACTCTACTACTTTCTGTAGCAGATTTAACATATGACACATTCAGTTATTTCACACGTGTTTAATATGTTCCTATAATAGCACAAAATCTTCAGGGACTCTGCTATCATTTGGAGAAAGGGCATCCATAATTTCTGTATTTTTTTCCTTTTTTTCCTGATGTGTAGTATATAACTCTATCAGATTTTCTTATACCTTTGTTGTCATTACCATAACGGAGAGAGCTAGTGGACATAACATTGATTGATGTTACCACCTTTGTAATATTTTGACTCAACTTTTTCAAGAAGGTGCAGAAATAGTGGGATATTTATGGAAATTTTCAGTTTTTTCTTTGGTAGGATGGAAACTTCTAATTAGAATTTAAATTTCTAATGGCATAAATGTGGGTGAGACTGTCATCAAAAATCAACAAATCTACAAAATTAGTAACAGATTGGAGAGGTCAGAGAACCAAAGAATCATGGAATTGTAGAAACATAGAATATTAAGGTTGGAAAAGACCTCCAAGATCTCAATGGTCAAACCATCGCCCTACTGCCAATGTCACCCACTAAAGCAGGCCCGTAAGCACCATGCCCAACATTTCATTAAAACCCTTGGGGACAGTGACTCCACCACTTCCCTGGGCAACCCATTCCAATGCCTGACTGCTCTTTCTGAGAAGAAATGTCTCCTAATTTCCAACCTAAACCTCCGATGGCACAACTTGAAGCTATTACCTCTAGTCTTACCATTAGTTATCAGTGAGAAGAGACCAAACCCCAGATCCCCATAGCTTCCTTTCAGGTAGTCGTAGATAGCAATAATGTGTCCCTTGAGCCTCCTCCAGACTAAATAACCCCAGTTCCCTCTGTCGCTCCTCATAGGACTTGTGTTTCAGGCCCTTCACCAGCTTCTTAGACCTTCTCCAGATATGTTCCATGGCCTTGATGTCCTTCTTGTACTGAGGGGCCCAAAACTGAGCACGGTATTTAAGGTGCGGCCTCACTAGAGCAGAATACAAGGGGACTAATGAAGGCACAACCACACTGCCTTAAAGCCAGGCCTTGTGGGATGGTGCCATGTGGTGTGTTCAATGTTGTTTTGAATATTTGTTCTATATTCTTGTTTCTTCCTACTAAGGATACTTTTAAAAGAGTTTAGAGATCATTATATTGCACCTTTGATATTTTCTTTTAACTTTATCTTTGGAGAAATGTGTTTCATTTCATTTAATAAAATGTATTTATGTTTTTGTTGGCTATAGTATAAAAACAATTCCTTGTGCAATATTAATTCGTGTACCTCCCTAATATTATTTCTGTTAAGCTTGCTGCTTCTGTGAAACACTTGGAAATATCTACATTTTTGATAGAGGGCAATTTTATATATCATATTGTCCACAGATTTTTTCTAAAATCAAACACAGAAAAACTTTACAAAAGAATCTGTGAAGCAGGTTATATAGTGTTTTTTGTGATATTACTGAACTAATTCATTTACTGTGAATTCCTTAGTTTTATTGGATTATGATCTAGATAAAGTCTCAGTAAGATAGAGAGCATTATTTATTGCATACTTTTAGACTGAAATTAATAGTAAAGTCTGAGGAAAATGTACCGTGTGATTTATGAGCTTGATTTCAGTAACCTGAAAAAAATTAAAGCCTCAAATTAACTTCTTGGCTGGTGTGAATCAATAGCATTATTTAGATTTATTCTCACTGTGGATATGATTGCATGTATTTAATTTCTTCATAAGTATATTCTTTCCTCTAGATATTTCCTCTAGATATATCCTCTAGATATAAAACCCCCACAGCCACAATCTGGAATGTCAGGAATTATGGAACTGATTCCAGTGGGAGATTTGCATCAGATGAACCAATTTAACTTAGTCCTTTTTTGACTGGTAGCTGATTAAAAATCCAACAGACTATATTGAGCCTTTACTTTCTGAAGTAGTGGCAGTCTGATACAGTTTTAAAGAGCTGGGAGATGGGTCTGCATTAATTTAAAAAAATGAATAAATCACATAAAAAATGTGAAAATGATACACAATTCAGATCATTAATAGATCATTTTAAATAGGAATATATGATACTCCCTCTAGTGACGAAAAAATCATTTCTAATTTTTTCATTTGAAATGCAGCATTAAGTCCATAAGATGACTTATTCAAAATGTTGTTGACTAGTAAAATTTGGAAGCAATCTTTTACATTCTGATGTTATATGGTATTATTGCTTACATATTTTGAATACTATCTGAACAAGAAACTCAAATGTTTCTTTAGATGTACTTGAATGCAAGATTTCTGGACGTGTGTCATTATCATTAGTTCCATTTTCTGTGAAGACTCTGTGAATCACAGAACTTATCAGTGATGAATTAAATTTCCCTACTCAGTTAAAAATAAATTCATAAAAAAAAAAAGAACAACTGTTAGTTCAATAATAAATAGGCCTATTTTGTACTCATGTTTCTTACATCCTTATTTTTTTCTATAATGACATTAAGATTCAACGTTTCTTATAGTAGCTAATACATAAGCAATATATATAGTGCAAAAATTAGATTCAGTGGGTATGTAAGGCTTATGCAGTAATTATAAGATTACTTCATTTATAATTATTATCTTTATTAGATGTAATTCAGTCAACCAGTATAATTTATATACTTACAAGACTCTTCTGGTTTAATAAAAATAAGTTTGCTCCCCTTGACAGCTTCATTCCTTAAACGAACTCTATGTATTGAAAGCTGTACTCTGCAAGCTTTCTTCTTGTGGAGTTCAGCCAACACAAAGTTTTCGTGTTGTGGCTATTGTTTTATTTTACTTTCAGAAAAACATTTACTATAGCTAAGTCAGAAAATGCCTCATAATTTTTATTCTTCATGGTCAACTGATTCTGAGACTAATATTCTTGGCTAGGTTTTCAAGACGTAATGAATTATTAGATTTAATGTTTCTTTATTCCAAGATCTTTTTATACTGGAATTCGAATTGCATTACTTGAAGAAAAAAATATTAAACCATAAAAAATAAAATACTTAAAATTATTTAATTATTAATTACTTATTATTAAAATTATTAAAATATTAAAAATAAAATATTAAACCATAAAAATAAGAAACATATTTAATAAATCAATGGTCTTAGTGCTATATTGTGCAGATTAAAAATTAAAGTCACAGTTTGATGTGTGGTCTAGTTATTTAGACAGTGAAGTCTAAAGCTATTTTCATCAAATGGATTAACAAAGATATTCCACCAGTGGTAGACCCATGTTGTCCATTGGTTGATAATTTTGTCTACAGGATTTATTGAGCTCCTTGTCTATGGTAAACTAGTATTACAAAATGAGAGTTACAATTGAAAATCTGGTAACCTGCAATACAAAGTAAATTACTTGAATCGTATTCTGTATGAGCTGGTTCAAGAGTTGTATACAAGTCCATTTGTGTGGGAAGTCTGAGGCTTTATGGTAACTGAGGAGAGTGGAGTAGGTCATGTCAGTTGTAAACTGAGTTTGTAATTCTGGTATGCCTGTTCTATATATTCAGTGAAGTCCAATCTGCAGCTAACCTTCACCAGGATTAGAAGGAATCATAGAATCATAGAGCCAGCCCTCTTGGGCAAGCTCAATCTCCTAAATGCCATGAGTAAGGGCTTAGCCACAATGAAACACATCTTGGTGGAGAGAAATCAAGCAGTGGGCAGGCAATGGGAAACCTATGAATGACCTCTCAAAATTTGTGTGAGTGTTTTTAGTATGGTTCAAAATGCAAACTCATTAACTTAGTCTTCAGAAATGGTTTTTAAAAACTGAATTTTTGTTTTTCTACTAAAAGAGTAAGTTCTTTTTCATGGTCAGATGTACCTGACTCTTGGTCTTTTACACTTCTCAGATGCTAGTTGCCAATTTAACAGCCACCCTGTAATATCTGACCATGTATTGATGTATAGTTCTTGAAGTAAGCAATGGGCAATAAATAGAAAAAAGAATACATATCTCCCAAGGGCAAACACGCAGTGTACAACTCTTCATGTGGGTTAACTCAAAACGATATGTCTTCTGAAGACATTTTGGTTTATTACATCAATTCTTATCCTAGTTAGAATTTACATTCAGATTTTAGAAGATAATTTACATTCTGGTTACTGGTTATTCTGTCTTTATATGCATATATATATTCAGATTCACATTCTGTTTATAGACAAAGCTTTCAGAGAATCTGAAAGATTTCAGAGTCTGCTTGTTGGATTGGACACTGGGTGGAAAATTGCCGGGTTTGTCACTAGTATGGTTTTCAGCTGAGAGTGGGAAGCTTTCTCACCCTTTGCAACTCCGAAGGTCATTTGGAACAAGGAAAATTGATTCAAGTTGTCATTCCTAAACCAGTGAACTAGCTGCAGCAATGATGTGTTTGAACCCATCTCATCCACAGCTAAATTACTCAAAATTATGAACTGTCCCCTGTTAGTACCTGGGCCATATTTTAGATCACTTTCCAAAAAAAGTGATATTTGGATAATTTGAGAAATCTCTTGACAGGTTTATTGATTATCTTTTGGGAGGAAAGATGAGGCCTTGGCTGGATTTGTCTAGTTAAAGCACCTTAACAGGGACCTGGTGCAAAAACACTTCAGCTGAGATTCATCTCATCTAACTTTAAGCACATATTGAAGGCTAATAAGTCAGGAGGCTACTGGCACTAAATACCTTTGTAAGTCAATAGGGAAGATAAAAGTGTCAATCTGACTAAAATCACCCTCCACTGAATACACAGAAAGCCTTGGTTGTTTGGTCCTATAGCACAGACCTGAACTGAATTGTGAAATGCTTGTGAAACTATCAGTGTATATTACTCATTCCTTTAACAAGCTTTACATTAGCTTGAACAGCAAAAGATTATTGTGTTGGTAAATAATAGCATAACAAGTCTGCTGAAATTAACATTTTCTTTCTTTCTTTTTGTTCTCTTTTTTTTTTTTTTTCCTTCTTAATTGGACAAAAAATAATAAGAATAAAAAAAAAGAATTAAAAAATAAATGTATTTAAAATGGACTTTTTTTTTTTTTCCCTAGAGCTAGAAGAATAGCTGGAAAATCTGAAGGACATGTAACACAGGAAAGTTTTCCTAATATTACTGTCAGCATTTTGATAAAAGCACACCTAATGAAAGAAGCAGAAAAGCTTAAGTGGAAGCTATAGAAGCAGTTTACAAGGATAATGGAATAAGGATTTCTTACAGATTCTCCACTAGTCTCTTTGTGTTTCTAAGTAAGGATTTTCACTCTCATATGTAGAATCCGTATATAATTCTAAAATATTACCATTGAAAATTAGTTGAGTTTGCTGTTCTAGACAATTTTGAAAGGAAAATTGAGGTGTTTGATCTAGAATCATTTGAATCATTCACATGACTTGGACCATACATACATACATATATATTTTAATTTAACAGAGTTTTTCCCAAACTGTAGATGACAATATTCCCTGAAAGCCCATGACAGTATGTTAAAAAGTAACAGCACAGTTTGAATCATATCACCAGAGTTTCAACTATCTTGTGAGCAGGGATAAAGACATATGGTTTTGTTACTGAGGACAGCCTTTAACAGTTGTAGAAACTCTATTTCACCAAAGGTGAATATGAACACCTACAACTAGTTATTATAACTGGTTCTTATTCCCCCACCCTGGGGAAACTGAGCAGCTGTCAACAGTCTCAAGGGATCACAAGAAAAGAGATGAGACTATAAGGCTCATACCTCAGAAATAGTGATTTAAGTCTGCTAGGGCTACTAGGTATAATGGGAATAACAATACATAGTAAAAAAATTGAATTTATTTTATGATGATATTTTATTTTCGAGAGATGATTAGTGTGAAAAAGCAATAGCTATACAGTACATAGATATACAGAACTCATGAACAGGACTTTGAAGTAGTAGAAATGCTCAGATGCTTAAAAGGAATGCTGAAGCATATATAAATTATAATAGAAGGAATATTCACATTCTCTGCTAGCTGGGGAGCTGGAATCATTGACCCACTCTCTTCAGGGAATTCAGTTTTTTTATATGAATTATTAGAGCTACAAATTCTTTAATAGTAATTAATTACATCTGAAAAAATAAAAGTAATATAATTAGAAATGTTTCAAGCTGATATAGGTACTTTTAATTTCCTCTGTTATCCTCAGTAGCAACAGATGCCGGATCTTGCTATCTGGAGTTAAAATAAGTGTAATTAAGTCATCTCTAGTGACTACTCAATTGAATGTTCCAAGGTTGATTGTTACAACTCATCATGTCAGAAAATGAAACCTTACTGTACATGAAAGGCAGCAATTTTAATTAGGCAACTAGAGTTACACTCACCAACGTTTCTTTCAGAACTACCAAATACAAGAAGAATATCAAGATCAAATCTTTCCAGTTGTTCTAAGCCTATCCCTATTCAGACATAACCTTCCACTTAACACTTACATTCCACTGGAAGAGGGAAATTGTCATTTACTTGGAGCAAGTAGTCTTCATGAAATTATGTTCACCGGAGCTATAGTTGTACCTCAGAATTAATTCCTGTAGAAGACAATAATAGCAGGGGCTTCCCTGCATTCAGAATTACATGTGGTATTTATTTCCTCACTTCCACTGCATTTGACTCCTTTGAAGTTAAATCTAAGCTTATTTTTTATATCTTCAGAAGAATTTACAGGGTCTTTAAAATTTCTTTAAATACTTAAAGATAGTTGCTATGTCTAAATCTGCAACAGGCACTTTTATGTTTGTGAATATGCAATAAAATAATGACTCATGCATAAATAATTTATTTAACTTGTTGCTGAGGAATGTTTATTTACTTATTTGTTTTTTTTTATTAATATAAGTTTAGCTGAGAATACTTTTCTTCCTAAAAACAAATGGGAAGATATCTGTTTCAAATAGTTTTTTATTGTTGTTGTCATCTTTGTCTTTTTTTTTTTTTTTTTTTTTTAATAAGAAGGCATTTTTATTTGTGGAGGGTGGATAATTTAATATAAAAACTAAGATGGTTTCAAAAAAATACACTTCTTTTCTGAGTAGCAGAGTGGAAGTATTCCATGACATTTTCATTTATCTGACAGAAGGAGAATGTTTTTTCCATACCACTGTTTTAAACTGGATTTTTGAGAACAACAACAACAAAATCAAACATTGTGTTTCCCTGCATAACCACATAAATTCATAGTTCAGTCTAAACTTTATTGCCTTTGAGGAATAGTGGATGGAGAAGAACAACAGAAAAGTTTTTTACCAAGGAATCCACAAATTATTGTGAATATCCTACTTTTGCTGTTTGTACTGGAATGTAAGAGGAGGAAAGAGGAAACAAGATGCCATCTATTATTTTAGAAAGATGCAAGAAAACATGTGCTTGTTATATGAAGGTGCAGGAGAGGTACAGCACTTCATAGCCTGTAACTTCCATGTGAGAAACATGCTTCTGCATGGACAGAGCAACACTGCTGTGGGAAGGAGCCTCACAACATGAATCCTTCTGCTCAAAGCATTCCTGCAGAATGTTGTGGCATTCTGCAATAAGACATCGTGTCTAGCATTGATGGGATCCCTACTGAGGGAATACAATTGCCTGTGTCTTCTCAGCTTCTGCTCTGATGTCTGGATAGCAGTTGGCCACCAGGGATTTCAGCTGTGAATCTGCTGGTGGTGTAGCACACAGTATTGCACAGCCAATCATTCATTTCTTTGAACTCTGTTCATTCAATGTGAGTGCAGCAGTATCTGCTATTACATACAAGGGGGTTTTGTCACCAAACCAAGGCCTGGGCCAGCTGCCTGGTGAATGGTGCATAGATTAAGCTGCATATATCAGCTCAGGGGCAAAAGGACTAAAACTGTTAAAACAAACCATGGACTGGAAGACAGAGAAAACAAAGGGAATGCAAGTCTCTTCTACCAGAGATCATCTTTGTAGTTTTCCAAAGTACTTCTTGATGCAGCATAAGACACAAACTCTAGATTGTCTTGTGCCGTCGTGCCTTGTTGGATAGATATAGTTCAGAGATACAATAGGAAACAGCAATGCAAACTATGATGGGAGAATTTTAGACTGGTGTTGAAGACAGCTCCATTTTAAACACTGATTTTTACTTATTTTTTTCAGAATAAATTCCTTTCAGATTTCTGTGTCATCTGCCTCAATCGGTAAATAACTCTTAAAATACTGTTACTGTTTCATACTATTGATTAATTAATTAACCATTCTGTATTACTGACATAAACTTCCAAAACAACTGAAGTGAGTTTGGGTTAGGAACATCTGTGGGTGGTTTCCTGGGAAGCCTTTTCCTCAATCCCAATTTTAATGCCTCTAAAAGCAAGACTGTAGATCTCTAAAATCCATTTATAAATATTTTGAGAGATTTAGCTAAACACTTCACAAATCCTTTTATAAATATACTATTAAATAGATATTATACAGTATGACTGGCTCTGTAAAGTTTGAATAAAATATTTAGAATTAATATCACCTTTTTTTTTAGTTCAGGAGTTATTATTGCTGGCTTTGAAGAACCTTTCAAGGGACACTATGGTCTGTGTATGATTTACACAGGTACTTCAGTTCTCTGTAGCAACATGTATGAGCTGCCCAATAAAAGTCATCTACAACAGTTTATTCATAATGTTAATAAAATCAAGTGGTATAAAAACAGGTTCTGTTGCCAATAGTGGAAGTGTTGCCCCTTATTCCAGCTCTGGTACGTTTCCAGGATTTCTGAAAGTACAGCAGAATAATATGTGGTATGAACAGATGTTTTGCTGTCAAAGTTCAACAAACTAACCCAAATATCACTTAATAATATTTAAATTGGATGCTCCAATCACTTGGACCTTTAGTAGGTATAAAATAATAGCTAGCCCTGGGCAAAAATTCATCTGTAATAGATGACTATTTAGCAGGCCCACTCATGTCTATTGTCCACTATGCAGGTAATTGTTTAAATACATCATCCTTTCTTAAAAGGTTATGAAAATATGACATTTCCCAGAAAAAAAAAAAAAAAAAAAGAAAGAAAAGAAAAAAAAAGTTCTGTTCCTCCAAAGACCTCAAGAAACTATGTTCTAATTAAGCTTTCCTAGTAGTACAAAGTATTTTGCATGTAATTAAGTGTGTCTTCATTTTATTAGTAAGATCAAAAGTAAGATCTCATTATCCTAAGACTGTTATAAATCTGAAGGAATATATGGAAACACAGATATGCATGCACACATGATTCTCTCATCAAAATGCCCTAATCCATGGCTTGATTTTTCAGATTGTTCTCTTTTGCACATATATTCACTTTCATGTAAAACCAGTTATTTATAGTTGGACTGAAGGTATGTGTGGGTGTAAATAATTTTGTGCAACAGGAGTCAAAGCCTAAACTTCCAAAATCTTGAAGCTTTTTTGTCATGTTTTATTGTATAGCATTACCTGAAAGAGTGGAAATCCATAAAAGAGCAACAGTAAGTACATAAAAATATATATAAAAATAATGGTCAACTTTATTATTTTCATGGTTGATAACTAATTATTGCTTTAAAACAAACAAACAAGCAAAAGAAAACAACAACATGCAACCAAATTTGAGGCAATAATGTGTAATTCAGAATGTCTCATAACTGATTTTTCTTTTTTTCATCTTTTTCACTTTTTAAGCATCACATTCTTTCAGGAACCCATCTAACTTTTGTACTGTCCATAATTTGCCAGTTTTATATTTTCAAGGAATTATGCAGAAAATATTTTAAGTGTTTATGAAGTCTGCATTACAACAACAGATTTTCTGATTGTTTCTACAAGTATCTTCTGTAACATTCCATGCTTAATTTTACAAGAATATATTCTTGATACTGTAAAAGAGATGTTTTATTTGCTCAAAGTTGCTGCTATGTACCTTGTATAGGTGGGTTTAATACTGGGTCAGAGTACTTCTTGAAAGAATTCCCTGCGGACTTAACGAGGAATTCACTCACAGCAGGAAAGTGACCCATTCGAATCTTGATTACTAGACATGCCTTTATAGAGGGAATGTATATACATTGTTATATCAGTGTCTGATACAGGTTGAAAATGCAATGAAAATGCAATGGTCAGATCCTCACACAGTGTAATATGCAGCTCTGGATATGTCACTATTTATTTCAAATAAAAGTCATCCTTTATCTGTCTCAGCCTATAGCTCTTCTGCTAAAGTTCCTCCTTCTCCATGTGTCTTGCTGGTTCCAGTGACCCTCTCATAACTCTTTATTAGCTCTACAGATTCATAATTTAAAAAAAATAATAATTAACTTCCCTGCCACCAACAGCACTCATGAGCAAGAACTACTGTCATTCACATATCCTGATTTTACTTGCTGGTCAACTCCAATATGACTCAATAAATGATACTGGGGCGCTTTTTAAGTGCATTTTACAGTGTCAGTCATGTTGCACACAAAAACAAACAACAACAACAAAAAAACACCACCACCAAAAAAAAAAAAAAAGTCAAAAGAATATAAAAAACATTGTTAATCCCAAGGTATGCTAGAAACTGTTAACAATTTGGGTTGTTTTTATTTTGTTTAAGAGCGTTTTGTTTTTGTTGTGTTTTTGTTGTTTCTGTTGTTGTTGTTTTTGTTCTTGCTCTTGTTCTTTTTTGTTTGTTTGCTTTTGTGATCCAAATCCATTGCCCATGCACCAGAAGTTCTCCAACTAACTTCAGTAGACAAGGTACTGAGACATCTATTTCTTATATTATTTCCACTATTATCATTGTTACTATCATTGTGTATTGATGATCCACATGGAAAGGAAAACCTCCTTTTTAAATTACATGAATCAAACATCTATTCATGAAAGTATTCTGTCCATAAGTGCTTTTTCCCCTTCTCATTTAGCTTGGGTCAAAAAACCCTTGAGATGATAGTAAAAAAAAAAAAAAAAAATTCTTCCTAACTGGCTGATTTTTCTCTCCATGTACAGGTATAATGCTGCAGACTCACAACTCAGCAAGAGCTAAATGCCTGGTCTTGCTTCATTGTAGAACATTTAGCCCCTTCACTAACGCATTTGAATTGATAAACCTGAAGATATTATTCACAATATAAGGTGTCAATATCCTCTTTATTAATGCAATTTGAAACCATTACCCCTCAAAAATATTTTCAGGAATGTGGAATTCAGTTTCTGCAATTATTTTTCTAGAGATGCATTAGAAATTGCTGGTATACCACACTTAGAAAGATGAAAACCTTTTCTCTTTATGACCTGTATCAAGAAGGGGTTTACGGCATTGTGTTTTATGTTGTTAGGAGAAGTATCATAAACACTTGGAAACACTTTCTGCCTTCTAGTACCTCTAAAATCACTTTACTTGAAAATGATGTTTGCTGTGCTCTTCAGCTGGGAATTCCGTAGATCAAGACAAATGTGGTGTATTCTTTGCTTAATTCAGTTAGTAATTTGACAAGATAGGTATAATTTCCCATACATTTCAGTTCCTCACAATAATAGTGTCCCTGAGTATTTTGGCAAATGAACAAAGATGCTAATTAAACATTGTTGAAATTTTCTAAGGCAAAGTGTATACAAGGTCATATCAAGGGCTCAGCTGAAGTTTATTAAAGATTAGCAGTCTGTTTCTGCAGGAGGTATCCCTCCAGCTATTGTAATGTATGACAGCCTGGCATAGTGATTTCTCTGGAAACAACAAGCTGTTGTACACACGACAGAACAGAATCTGTTTTACAGAACAAATTTTAAGTAGAATGTCTTAGAAAGGGCTTGATATATTAAAGATCTTCTTGTCTTTATATTTTGTTATATTTGTAGCAAATACACACAATAGTGTTTTATTTTTCACTATACATTTGGAAAATGAATTTAGGAGTTGGTCATGCAAAACGGGCTAGTTTATTACTCTGTACCTCATTTACACTGTAAAGCCTTGTGGCAAAGACATACCTCTGCTTTTTTACTTACCCCTTTCAATAGGAACTAATCTGTAACTCCTAATGCAAATACAGCAAAATAACAGTGAAGGTGTCTGGATAGAAGTGCCCTTATTTATATTTGCCCTCAACTTGCAATGAAAAAGGGTTAGTATAAATATTTATAATGTACCTAGAAGCCCACAGCATTGAAAACCTCATAAGATTTGTGAGTAGGTAAAGTACCTACTTTTATCTCTGGAACAACCAAAAGGAACTGGTAGGAACTAAAGGAACTACCTTTATTTCTGCTCTCTTGCCCATGATATAGACTATAAATGAACATTAGTGTGATATCGTCCTTGTAATGGTGTCAATGAGTATAAGATATGGATTATTTACTGTGGAAGGATGAAGGATACATCTTGATAATATGTCTCTGGTACTGAGGACAGAGATACCTTCTCATCTTTACTGTCATAGTTCTGGTGATTTTAACTTGTACATTTAATTTTTAATCTAATCTGTACTCCTATACTGAAACATAAATAAATTTGATTCTTTTCTTAATACACAAAAGTACATGGACTTAATGATAAAAGCATCACTGAGAGAGAACCTTTCCTGCTTTTGAAAGTAGCAGGGTTAGACAGAGACTGTGAAGACTCAATGATTTTAAAGAGCAGAAATATTTGGGGAAGTCGATCTGAACATCTTGTTCTTACATAAGATCTAAGAAATATCATACACTTGTAAGCATACACTTGGGTACTGAGATTAAAAATAAAGAAAAGAGGCATATTTCTTAGTTGTTTTACTGTCTGTGGAGTCTGGTGTGGAGCTTTCTAACACTGGAGTCCTTCCAGAGTTAGTAATTCTAAAATACTTTTACTAATAATAGAAATTTGGATTGAACACTACATGAATTGACCGTTTTTCCAATCTGCATTAGCAATCAACATTAAAATTCCATGTTAAATGTTCCCCAATTTATTGTTCCCCAAGCTCGTATAAGCAAGATTTCAATTGTTATTAAATTGACACACTCCCTTTCTTATTCATTATAAAGGTTTCTTATCTGTCTAAATTTATACCCTCAGCTGCCTAACATTCAGCTGAGGGTATACTCATGTATAAATGTACTTCCAATATAAAGTTACATATAGAAATGTACTTCCAAATGTTATTCATGTAACTGACACCTTATTCCTCTCTAGAAAGACAGCACCATCATATAACACCGATAACATATAACACTGAGCTCAGAATGCCTGCACTGAAGTGTGATCATTCACAATACTTGTCTTGTATCACAGAAGAACAAACTGATATCCGTAACTCTACATATAACTTTGCCTGCAAAACTTTAGGCTTTTGGATTTTCTGTACCTTGCTGTGCCAGCTGATGTGATTTGCTTTAGATCGTGTCTTATAATTCAGTTTAAGTCTTCCGAGCATAGGCAGATCTCTTTGCCATTGCATAAATTTTGTCTGTCAAGCTGTGAAAGTTTTTAAAAATTAGAAATTTCAGAACTTTTTTTTTATGACTAAATTAATGAAATTATAAGCTATCCTGGACTGGTTAGAGATAAACAGATTAAAAATTAAAATAAGAAGTTTAAAGCTGCTTTTAATTGAACATTTTTATAGC
Source organism: Anas platyrhynchos (assembly GCF_047663525.1). NCBI lineage: Eukaryota > Metazoa > Chordata > Aves > Anseriformes > Anatidae > Anas > Anas platyrhynchos. The sequence goes on from NC_092587.1 coordinate 12,352,858, forward strand.
CAAGGTCTCTCTTGGACTGTTCATCCTGATCTGACCCAGTCTTCTCTCACCACCAGTCTTAAGTGAAATTTATGTTTGAACAGTTGTAGGAGGAGTCAGTGTCAGAATAGTCTTTTCAGGCTTGCAGACAGACAAGCTCATAAAAGCTTGTCAAGGACAAGAACAAGTCAAGGATAGTCAGAATCATTACAGGTAGTGTAGAACAAGCTCCTGCAATTTCTAAGGTACCTCCACACCATCAGGTAACTCATACCAGTCATGGTTACTTGCAAGTTATTCTTTGTGCGTCTTCTGTTCAACAGCAATGACAGATTGCATTTGTCATAAATATGCACAGTGCAAATATGCCTTGCTGGTTTTGATCCTTAAAGATCTAAAACTATCATGTTCTTTCATTTTGGAATTCAAAGATTATTTTTTTCCTATGTTACCATAGTAACAAAGTGGTAACTGGGTTCCTATGTTCGTTTTACATTAATAAAAACCTAAACATTATAAGCAGTAGGAACTGTGTCATGTTAAGCCTTGATTCTGTATAGTAAGAGCTGCTGTGATTCTGTAAAAATATAAGGTTTGGAATTTGTCTTGTTTTAATTCTTGAATTACTGTAGTTTTTAGGCCTGCTTATCTGTCCATGTGACTGTAGTTAATGGCAAAATCTATTAAGAACAGAGACTCTAGTTTAAAAGAAAGGAAAAATATAAATTGCCTGTGATCTACAAGATTCTTATATGACTTCAATGTTTGGATCTTGATGGATATTTAAGATTCTCCAGTAACTGCCTCTAAATCTGTTAACTTGTGCGTTGTAAAACCTATGGGGTTTACAGAAAGGTGTAAAGAAGGCAGAAGTATTAATAGCAGCAACTCAGTTCCTCCAGGGTAAAGGAGTAAAAGAAGTGATAACTATTGATTACTCCATTAGCCAGGGAGCTTTAACTGTTTGCAAGATCTCAGGTCCTCCAGGCTGAGGGAATGAGAACTGCTACAGGAGGAAAATGGAATTCAGTAAGATTTTATCAAGGGCAATAAAGTTCTGTCAGGAATGGGAAGTGCTCTACCTGGGGTAAGAGTCACCCTGAACATGCGCAGCTAGTGAACACGGTTTGCTCTTGCCTCTGTTTTTCGGAGGTGATTGATATCTTGTAGGATATGACTCAGTTTACAACACCATACAGAGCTCTCCTAGAGCAGACACCCTAAGGATTATAAGAAAAGAGGGTGGAACATTTCATGTTACCATCTAAGTGAGAATATTGTCTCCTGGCATTGTAGAATAGATATAGAAGGTACATATAGAAATGGCAAGAATTTTTCTAGAAAACCTTCTTTTCCTTGCAAATATCCATTGTGTAATTTGCCCATTTCCAATGAGGAAGGATCCTCATTTCTGCGCTGGGATTCCTAGTGAAACTATGGGGCACAAGTGAAATGTAGAAAGGAAAATATCAGAATCACCATTAATTATTTAGTCTTCTATGAAAATCAGTGGGAAACTGAGATTTATGGAGACTGAATTAACAAGCTGCTGTGTATAGCACACTAATGATACTAAAATGAAGTTCATTAGTTCTTTTTTTTGTTTGTTTGTTTTTGTTTTACAACAAAATCTATTAGTTTCATCTTGAAATAGAATAGGAACTTCTTGAAATCTCAGTGTTATAGAACTAGATAATGATTGCATCAGATGCTCTAAATAGGTGTCTTATATGTTAGGTGTCCCTAACATGTGGGGATCAGTGGTGTATAATTGGAATGGAGAACAGAGTAGAGTTAAGCTGTGTGTTAAGGATACAGAATTAGCCTGTAATTGGAATATGCATTTCAGCTGAAAGATAGCAGCTTAGACAGAATACTCAATTCATAATGCAGGGCACATGCAAACATTCTCATACATGTACCATATCTGAAAGACTATGACAAGTCACGTGAGGGCAGAAAGGTCCACTCTCTAGATCTCAATTGAAGAGAGAGTTTCAGAATCTAAAAACTACTCCATTACACTGTGCTGGAATAACTTAGACATATTGGTTACAATAAGAAAGTTAAGTCTACGCGAGTTGGCCAAAGGTGGAGACCAAAATAGGGAAATGCAGGGATAACTGCATCTGTTGCTGGACCTGCTATGAGACTGCAGTCATCCTTATGGAATAAGGTTGTTGAATATATAGGTATATATAAATAAATAAATAAATAAATAAATAAATAAATAAATAAATAAAATGCTGTGTATTAATACATCCTATCATAGAATCACTGAGAATTTGCATTGACAGGGAGCTCAGTAGGTCATCTGGTCCAACTTTCCACTCAGAACAGGAATTACCTCCTGTTGTGGTTTAGCCCCAGCAGGCAGCTCAGCACCATACAGCAGCTTGCTCACTCTCCCCAGGTGGGACAGGGGAGAGAACTGAAAAAGTAAAACAGCGAGAGCTCGTGGGTTGGGACAAAGACAGTTCACTAGGTAAGGCAAAAGACAAGTACAAGCAAAGAAAACAAGGAATTGATTCATTCCTTCCCATTGGCAAACAGGCATTCAGCCACTTCCAGGAAAGCAGGGTTTACCATGTGTAATGGTTTCTTGGGAAGACAAATGCCATCACCCTGAACATCTCCCCCTTCCTCCTTCTTTTTTCCCAGCTTTTATTGCTGATCATGACACCACATGGTATGGAATCTCTCTGGTTGGTCTGGGTCACCTGCCCTGCTGTGTCCCCTCCCAGCTCCTTGTGTACCCCCAGCCTCCTCACTGGCAGAGCAGCATGAAAAGCAGAGAAGTCCTTGTCTCTGTGTAAGCACTGTTCTGCAGCAACTAAAAATGCTGGTGTGTTATCAACACTATTTTCATCAAAAATCCAAAACACAGCCTTGTCTGTGAGCCTCTACAAAGAAAATTAACTCTGTCTCAGCCAAAACCATGACACGTGGAACATTGTGTCCAGTTCTGGGCTCCTCAGTTTGAGAAAGACAGGGAACTGCTTAAGAGTTCAGCACAGAGCCACGAAGATTATTAATGGAGTGGAGCATCTCCCTTATGAGGAAAGGCTGAGGGAGCTGGGTCTCATTAGCGGGGAGAAGAGGAGACTGAGGGGTGACATTATTAATGTTTATAAATATGTAAAGAGTGAGTATCAGGAGGACGGAGCTAGGCTCTTATCGGTTACATCTAATGACAGGACAAGGGGCAAGGGGTACATATGGTCAAAATGAGACTTAAATATGAGACAAAACTTTTTCACAGTGAGGGTGACGGAGAACTGGAACAGGCTGCCCAGGGGGTTGTGGAGTCTCCTCTGGAGACATTCAAAACCCACCTGGACGTGTTCCTCTATGATCTGATTTAGGTGTTCCTGCTCTGGCAGAGGGATTGCACTAGATAATCTTTCAGGGTCCCTTCAAATCCCTAACATTCTGTGATTCTGTGACAATTCCATATTTTGTGTAATTTGTAATTTTGTCTGATTCCTCAATAATTGTTAAACTATTGGTAATCCTAAATTGGCCATTAAAACTATTGAAGAAACAGTGAGAGGTATTTGTCTAATATGCCAGCTTCTTCCCAGTGCCACATCTAGGAACAAAACAGCCTTCATTTGCTAAAGTTTGCATATCTCTTGTGTTTTATGACAAAGTTGTCTTTCCTGTCAATAGACATTGGGAGTGAAATATTTCTCGGGAGACAGAATGCAGATCAAACATCTGATGCCTGGGCTGTTATTAGAGCTCCTGGGAGCTCAGGGGCTTGCCAGGATCCCTGTGCTTCTGCAACGTTATCAGAAGAGGCTGGAGATCTTTGAGGATGCTGCTGCATCCCCGGTGGTTAGATATTCCATATGGAGTAAATTCAGTATATGTATGGACACTGTAAGTGTTTCAGTGCTGTAATCATACCCTTCCAGAAATTCTATAGTAATTATCCTATCTAACCCATTTCTACAGATATGAATTTCCCAGAGATAAACTGACAAATAAGATTTTTACTTCAAATGTTATAATGAAAAGGAAATTGAAATCAGACTAATGAAGGAATGAGGGAAAATGTCTTACAGATTTATCAAAACATATTCCTGATGTTGACAACTAAAATATTTTCTTCTCGGGTCTTTGACATAGACATTCTGGCTGCTTTTGAGGAGCAGTGCCTACAATGAGCAGTTCAGATAACACAACTAAAGCACCATTATGTCTTTATGTCTCCACTGACAACAAGGAGTTTGGACAACACTGCAGTGCTTCACCAAAGCCAAGCACCGGCCAGCATTAATCACCAGGAGCACAGGAGTCCTGTCACTGTCAGTGAGAAAAAATGGCACTTTTAATGTGCTGTTCATCGCACAGAAATCTCCATTAGATCTAGATGAAGAGTGGAATTCAGTATGAGATTGAGACCTACATCTTGGGGATTAATTCAGTTGCTTAAACACAGGATCCGAGTATTAAGTGAAGTGCCCTAGAGTTCTTGGTTCCCGGTTTCCGTTCCAGAAGGATGTGGGTGTCATATATATCTTTGTGTTTCTACAGCCTTAGTGTAGACATTCGAGATATCTCAGGCACAAAAAGAGACCTATGTATAAACAAATAAATTGAGCTCCTAGCAGATAGGCAGCTGAATAGCTCTCTTGCTTCTACCATTGATAACATCTCTGTTGACTTCAATAGTTCATGTGCATGAAACAACTGCAGACAACTACACTTTCTTACTCTTACAAATAATCTCACAAAAAATGGCTCTTTGGGTTTAAATTCATGTGCCTGAATAATATGCATCAAAAAGTAGATGAAATACAAGAAGGACGTCGAGGTGCTTGAGCGAGTCCAGAGAAGGGTGACGAAGCTGGTGAGGGGCCTGGAGAACAAATCCTACGAGGAGCGGCTGAAGGAGCTGGGCTTGTTCAGCCTGGAGAAAAGGGGTGACCTTATTGCTCTCTACAGATACCTTAAAGGAGGCTGTAGCAAGGTGGGGATTGGTCTGTTCTCCCACGTGCCTGGTGACAGGATGAGGGGGAATGGGCTTAAGTTGTGCCAGGGGAGTTTTAGATTGGATGTTAGGAAGAACTTCTTTACCGAAAGGGTTGTTAGACATTGGAACAGGCTGCCCAGGGAAGTGGTGTAGTCACCATCCCTGGAAGTCTTTAAAAGACGTTTAGATGTAGAGCTTAGGGATATGGTTTAGTGGAGACTGTTAGTGTTAGGTCAAAGGTTGGACTCAATTATCTTGAGGTCTCTTCCAACCTAGAAATTCTGTGATTCTGTGAAACAGATTCTGACCGGAACAGACGCCTGAGTCACTAATGCATAATATGAGAGTCAGAATACAGTTTTTAATATTAAGTGAATTAATAACTAAGGAAGAGACACTGTCTTTTGCAAAACATTGTGATGTTATACTTCTGTCCAGGAAATGGAAGACTTAGTTCCTGTATGCTTCCCAGTGGCAACAATCCTGAAAACAAACCCTACAAGTGTGATGCAATCACTATAGTATAGGAAAGAATTGATTAATATGTTTCAAACACTCTGAAGCTGAGGAGGACCTCAAAGTCTCCCATCTCCAAATGGAGTTTTGAGTTGTATTATTGGTTTCAATCAAAATAAGGATAGCCTAGTCACAAAATAAATACATAAATAAATGGGCAGTTAGGAAATCAGATGAAATTCATATTCTTTCTTGCTAACATCCCAACTTCTCCTAGCTAAGGCTGAGTCACTTCTCACCATGTATGAAATATTTTCTGTCGGCATTTATAGAACTGTGTCATCCAGAGATGACAATAGAGGCAATAACTAAATTTAAGTACCTCTGTAAGTTGACAGCACAGTTAGCTGGTGATCTGAATCAATCAGTCTCTTAAGCCTATCCATTTATCAAGTCCACTTAAGGAACCAAAACCAACAATATGAACATGACCCTTATACATTTACTTACAGATATATTACTTTGTGTACTAAATAAATGTTTAGAAGAGCATGAAATGGATTATTTGTAGACAACACTTTGAAACTACAGAATATGCACATTAAAAATCCTGTTACCTTTGAATTCCTAGTCTTTGTAGCAATGCAAAAGGAATAGCAATATGATACATTTTCATTAGTAAGAATAAATGATCTGGGTTCAAAGAGTGTTTTGCTCAGCCTTTCGCATACATCTCATATACTTCTGTAGGCTTCAACGGATGTAACTCTATGGTTTTGAAAGACATTCTGAAGAAGAGGATGTGTTACATTTTGTGTTGTTTATAGAGTTTTCTTTATAAATTGTCCAAAACTTTCAAAAAGATTAATCTACATTCAGGTCATGTATTTGACAGTGTACCTTTCTTATTACTAATAGGCACCACAAGGCCACATAAGGAGGGGGAAGTCCCTGGTGTGGACTATATTTTCATCACTGTTGAAGATTTTATGGAATTGGAGAAAAGTGGTGCTCTCTTAGAAAGCGGAACGTATGAAGGTAAGAAACTTCTACTGCTAAATCTCTCATCTTTCCATTATGTGTTTTTTTTTTTTTTTTTTTTTTTTTTTCTAATTTGATGGAATTGCATTGGAACATCCCATCATAAATGTGTCATTTCTACTGAAACCAGAAATTTGTGAAAAGCCATATGGCAATTATGAAAATATTTTCATATGTGAAATTTAAATTTAGATGGGTGCATTATAATTTTAGTATATTATACAAGTTAAGAGAAACAAGATAATACATTGATTACAGTTATAGGAAAGAAATACTATTTCTTTATGGCAAATACCCAAGGAAATTTCCACAAATTTTAAGTTATCAACTCCATTTCTAACCTAGGAAAAACAAATTCTTAAACAAATCAGCTGTAAAGCTGACAATTCTTTGCATGTTTTATCTTGCAAATACCAATGTATATCAGAGGTTGAAACAGCACTATTTAAGTAACAATTTGCTGTCATCTCTTATGAGCTTTGTATAGTTATTGGAAAGATAATTTTGATAATTTTGTAATATGACAGAGCTGTCCTAATGACTCCACAAAAAATATCTGCACGTGGAGCAAAGAACAAGAAACTTTGTGCAGGGAAAGGTTCCCAGAAGAACTGTTTCATCTGATTCAAATCTTTCACAATACATAGCTGTTCTGAAAGTGAAACTACCATGGCATGGCATTTTTTAAAAACCAGAACTGTTACAGTATTTAAACCTCATGCTTCTTAGAAATATATTAGTATTTAAGGTAACTGAATAGTGGATGTATCCTTTTACTATACTCTCCAATTTTGAAAGCAAAGTGGGAGTGAACACCCTTTTTATAAAAAAAGATGACCTATACATATGAGAATACCTATGTGAGTAGAACCACTTACAGGAAGCAGACACATATTTTTACCTTGCAGCAGAAAAACAATGAAGACATTTTGTCCTGACTTTGTCCCTGTCAAAGAAAGCATCTGAAGATAAATAAGCTATTCACCCCAAAGAAAATCATTAGCTGTGTTATAAATAGCAGAAAAGAAGATAATCCTTTCTCACCTAATCAGCAAAAAGTACCCACTGGAAAGTAAATAAATTTTCATAAAGGGTTATATCAATACAGAAATTGTAACAAATATTTTCATTAATGAAGGTCAAACAAAGGAAAATATATTTTCCTTTCCTACTTTTTTCGCACTTGACTGACACCAAATGGTAGAAGTTATAAATATTAATAGAAGTACACCACGACAATTTTATGTTTTCCTGACATGCATTAAGTAACGAACCTTTCTGGAAGAACCTTTTTGTTGAAGCTAACTTAAGCGTAGTCTGTCTTTGCTTGACCACGTAATTTCATTAGTTTGTAGCAAGTCTGTAGAGATTGAACTGCTAGGTTAAATTAATTCACAGTGCTCTTCTGTCCCTCGAGGGATACTGAGAGGTGTCTTTTAATACCAGCTATCAGAGCTGAGTGGACAGCAAGGTGAAATATTGGTTGAGGAAGTCTGTATACTTCCTTAGGCTGGCTGGGGACCTAGCTGAAGACAGGGCCAAAGTCATGGCTATACAATGTCTATCATATCATTCTCTGATCACTGGTGACAAGTTCACTGAAGTCAGGGAGTCAGAAACTAAAGGAAAACCAAAATAAGCTCAACTGACCAATTTCTGCATAAATTCTTTCTTTGATTCCTATGTGTCAAAGTCAGAATATGTGCACTATGCCAAATAATAGGTATTATATTAACTATGTATTACAGTAATATATATATATATATAACTTCTTAGAAAATATTCATAGTTCACAGATGCAATTTCTCCTTTTCCCATAGAGACGTCTGGCCAGGACCTTATTAAGTTACATCCCCCCATTTGCCTGATTAATTCCTCATGACTGTAGTACATTCCTCAGGGAAGTATTTTGCTGTTCGTTCAGTCACAAGTTTGCATTGTCTTCAGTGATTAAGTTTATTGTTGGCAGTCATACCAACCAGAGCAAAGAAAATTCCCCCCACCAAAAGAAGATGATTTTTGAGTCCTTCCATAGATTAGCAACTTATGTGAATGTGCCTGTTCTTGGTGCTTAGTTTCTTCTCGGAGGCTCAGGGGCGACCTTATCGCTCTTTATAAGTACATTAAAGGAGGCTGTAGTGAGGTGGGGGTTGGTCTATTCTCTCACATGCCTGGTGACAGGACAAGGGGGAATGGGCTAAAGTTGCACCAGGGGTGTTTTAGGTTGGATATTAGGAAGAACTTCTTTACCGAGAGGGTTGTGAGGCATTGGAATGTCCAGGGAAGTGGTGGAGTCACCATCCCTGGAGGTCTTTAAAAGACATTTATATGTAGAGCTTTGTGATATGGTTTAGTGGAGGACTTGTTAGTGTTAGGTCAGAGGTTGGACTCGATGATCTTGAGGTCTCTTCCAACCTAGACAATTCTGTGATTCTGTGATTCTGTGATTTCTCATTAAATTGAGATGAAATAAATAAATCAGACTGTGTGTAGTTTTTCACCAGTTAGCAACTGCTACAGATGATTCAGTTCATTTACCTTCAACTGTATGAATTCTAAAGAGAATCAGAAATAACCATGTAACCTAGAGGAGAAAACCAAGTGGTTTACGTGACACTGACTTTTTGTATGGTGACCTATGGTATTTAGTATTTTTAGGAGGCAGGATGTTTTCTCATACAAATGAAAAGACCAGTTACCAATCAAACTTTTTTTTTTTTTTTTTTTTTTCTTTTTTTTTCTAGTGCATGCTAATAACAGTTGCAATTGCAACCTGAACCTGGTATAATTCAAAGGCAAAAACAGTTTATATTCTCAGGGAAGAATATTTCTGTACTTCTGACTTCTCAAACACTTAAAAAAAAAAAAAAAATCTTCTGTTTACTTATTTACTTGTTTGTTTGTTTTTAAATAGATTTTAATTTATAAAAGTTTCAGATTTAAAAAATAGGATGCTCTATATCCTCTTCACTACATAGACTTTGAATATGCCTTTCTTTGTCACTTTTATGAGAAATGTAAATGACTGCAGGATTCCAAAGTGTTGTAGAAAAGCAGCAATAAGTTCATGATAAAGACTAAACAAAATTCAATTTTACCCATCTTGTAAATATTTTCATTTAATTTTAGTAGGGACAATCCCATGACTATTTCTGTCTTTTCTACATGTATTTATGGCTTTTTGAGCAACTGCTGGAAACACCAAGCCATCTTTATAGACATGAATTCTTTCAAGCATACTTAAAGTAATAGACAGTTGTTGCATGTTTTGCAGCTTGCCTGTGGTAAAGCTCCATGGCAATCTGAGTGATATTATTCAATGCAGAATGAGATAAAAAATGAATTATACAAGGTTCTCTTCCATTCTCAGTCAAATTAGCAGTCTAAGTCACATTAACTTTAGTGAGATTGTCATTAAGTTCTAATTTTGTGTTTAAATTTCAGTGAATTTCACCAATACCTTGCTGTTGGGAGCAGGGAATGTTTGCCTGAAGAAATACAAAGTAAATTATTTGTAGTGTGTATATTTGTGTTTTACCATTGTCTTTTACCACTTCTCCAGTAGAAAGGTTGGCTCAGTATAATGTCATCTCTCTGATATGTCAAAACTTGTGTAGAGGCTTATTTACTTCATGGATCACTGACTTCATAGGCTGTTCCCATTTCCTTATTGGATCAGCAAAATTTCTTAGTCAGTGCAGCATATCAGTAGACAGAAAATGTTCTTGAAATGTATACTGCGTAAGAATGGCAGTGTTCATAAACAGAAATGTAACAGATACAATATTACTCTGAAACCTAGACATGCTAAGGCAAATGATTGAAGATTATTATGAAACATCATTACAAAGTATTTATAATGTAAGAGTTGAAGAGCTATGCATACTAGGGGTAGAATCGCCTTTTAAAAGGAACATATAGAGTAGCGGTTCCAGAAATAACAATAATTTTTTAGTGTATATACACTTTGAGAAAAAAGAAATTTGTTTGGTGATAACCTGTAAGGACATATATACATTGCAAAAACACAAATGTAAAAGAGATTTTAGTCATGTGGAACCCTATAAGAAATGCATACCTAGAAAATTTTGTTCATATCTGCTAAAGATGTGGAAAAAAATACGAAAATAAATGAATTTAACCAGTACATCAATGAATAATGTACCAAGAAGTTCTCTCTAATGAATTATTTACTTCAGAAAACCTCCATAACAGTTGTTTTAGCAAAGTCATAATATTTACTCCTAATATAAGAATAGTCCTTAATTTTACCCAATGAAAAGCAATCATTTTAGCTATTGTACCATTAATTCCACCCCAAATTCACTTTTAATCATTACTTTGGTTTTTTTTTTTTTTTTGGAATTATCTCAAATTCTTTCACTGGTTAAAATTCAAAGCTTGTTGAAGCTATTACACTATTTACATGGTCATGGACTTCCCTTGGACCCATTGTAGTCTATGGTAATATTCCAACTGGTTCACGTGAAGACAGAATTTTCCATATTTTTTGACTAATGGAGTATTATTTGGCAGAAGGCTGCAAAACATTAGCTGCATTTTTCTTATTATCACAGCTATCTGTTTTTAATAAGTTCTTAAAGAAACAAATCAACAAAGGATGAATACATCTTGTTGGTAAAAAAGTAATATTCTGTATTTCTTGTTTATTTGAGGTTTAAAAACTTTCATTTGTTTTAGAAACACTTTCAGAGGGTCAGCTTCCTATTTTTAATTGTGTCACCATTATTGTGCTGTAATGGAAATTGACTGTGGGTCTTTCCAGTGTCTGTCTTCCCACAAACTGGCACTTAAGTGACACACCAAGGTGCCCTGATTCCTTCACCTGACAGGTGCAGAGTCCTCCTAAAAAAGGAGACATGAAATGCTGGAGAGGCTTTCATTCACCGACATCTTCCAAGCCAAATTTAGCCTGAGCAGAGACAAAGCCAGGTTTTAAACCTTCTGTTCAATAAATGCTTGTCAATAAACATCTAATTTATGATCTGCAAATTTAAAGTATGACTTAAGGACTGCTTCACACGGACATAGAGTTATTAATTACTGAATTGTGGTGACAATGGCTTTACCATTTGTATTTGATTCCAGTTGTTTTAATTCCATCTTCCATGGAAGAAATTATAGAAAATTCATAATCCCTCCCCCCCCCCCAGCATGCACCTCATGAGCAGCACATCCTGAGCACTTTACAGCAAAGGGATACAAAGGAAATTAATGAAAATTAGGATAATAAATTACTACCCTCCTAAGACCTTAATATCTTGGTTAATGAGATGTTCTGATATAAAATGGTAAACAAAGATTGAGGGTAAAGATGTGTAAAGGCAAAAATAGAAGCAGTTTTTCCAAAGACATATATTTACCAGCAGAAAATATTTTCAAGGGCATAGAGGAATACAATGAGATACTTTAGAGTAAAGATCACATTCCTGCTGCAAGAGCCTCTCAGAGTGGTAGATCTGTTATCCATATGATGCCCTTTTCTCACTATCATATTCAGAGAACCTGTAAATCTGTTTGTATCACCATTCAGGTTAAATGAGAGAGAGAAAAAAAAAAAATCATAGAATCATAAAATCATAGAATCATAGAGTGGTTTCATTGAAAGGGACATTAAAGATCACCCAGTTCCACATACACACACACACCATGGGCAGGGTCACCTCCCATGAGACCAGGTTGCTCAAAGCCCCATCCAGCCTGTCCTTGAACACTTCTAGGGATGAGGCATCCACAGCTGCTATGGACAACCTGCTCCAGTGCCTCACCCCACTCACAGTGAATAATTTCTTCTTTATATCTAATCTAAATCTAACCCCTTCTAGTTTTAAAAATCTTAAATATAGTCTGTAGCTTCATGATCTGATAGAATTCTTGTACCAGTTTTATGTAAGTAAGATTTTATGCACCTTGTTGTTTTTCCCCCTTACACTTGAAGCAGCAGAGGGAACTGAATCTCATTCTTATCATTAAATATATAATGCAAAACACTATTGACTCTATTTTCATTTAAAAAATAGTTGGAAGCATAGCCCTCAAAAATATAAAATTTCAGAAGCCTGAAAATGTAATGCCAGTGAGTATATCAGCATTTATAAAGAATCTTTTCTAATTTTGTTAATGTATTTTAAGGCATCAGATTTACTTCTTTTAATAAAACAAACAAAACACAAGAAAAACACACACAAAAAAGTTTCATGTAAGTATTTTGCCATTTTCCCAAATGAAGTAGCAAAGAAATAGAATTGGAACAAGTATATATTTTTTATTAAAAAAAAAAAAAAAAGACATTTTAAATATTATTCTATTACAATATAAAGGTCAACTTGCATACCTTCTGCAGTGCCTTTTTAAACTTTCTGAAATGTAGGATTAGTGTGACAGCATGCATACTTCTATTCTGTTTGAAATTGGAAGCTGAATAAATGCTCATTATTTCAATACTTGGTATTCCCAGTGTGTGGTCACTTCTATTTTAGGAAATAAGGCTTCTGTCTTAGCTAACATCCACAGACAGGAACACCAGTGGCATTAAAATGCTAACTGTTTAGCAAGCAATACTGCTTGCCTCCTGCTGCCCTGGCTGTCAGGTGAGGGCAGTGGTCCTGACATGGTATTCTCACTCCTGACACTTGGGTTCTTCTTCAGCAAGGCTTACAGTTAGAGGGTTCCTACCCCCATCTCTGTCTCACAGTAAGTCACCGTCTCACCATAGCAGACTGGTGCACTGCAACTCAGCTGCTATCTGGGGTAGGATTACAGATTGTCAAGACTGCAAGCTATATCAATACGCAAATATTCTTCCAGAAGCATGTGGTCAGTCTGGAACTACAACACAAGAACACACACAATAGGAAAAGATGACATCTAGATGCTCATCATAATTTAACATGAAAAAGTGGCACCTGGGCAATATGTGTCAGTTTAGGTCAAACATACTCCCACAGGTATCTAGGAAATTGAAGTTTGACATGACTATTCTTATGCATGAAACTAGAAGAGTATCTTTCTGCTCACATGCCCTGTCCACTGGATGGTTGTACCAAGGATGACCATGGATAGACTTGGTCTGTGCTCATATTAAGTAGGTTGTGATCGGGATGCACATGTCTGGGCTATGATGAAGTCAGTCACCAGACTGAATTCCCTGGGTAGCCTTCCAGACAGCTCTGCTGCCTGATTCAGGGCTTTAGATTGCCAGAGCAACATTTCTGACTATCCCAGGATGCAGGCTGGTGCTCTACCTGAGGCAGTGTTCATCGCTGCTTTCAATTAGTTGTATTAGGCACAAGGCTAGAGACTAGTCACTGTCACACATGGCTTGGTAGACCAAATATTTCTGCTGGATAATTCTGCATAGCTCAGCAGAAGTGTGTGTGGATGTTCAATTCACCTAAATTATTTTGTGTGAAGATTCTACGTCCACCACAAAGGGCAACTTATTTCAGCTCAGGGTCACTTTATGTCACATCAGTTGGTAATGTCCTAAGAAAATCAGTTGGCTGTATGTTCCCTGGGCACACAACACTTTTCTTTGCTCATGTGTGTTTCCATGATATAGGGCAGGATCAGATGCCAAAGAGCAGCTTTTGTATGGGTCAGTGAGCTTCAAAAAGCCTTTCTACACAAGCAGGCCCAGTGAAACTACTAGCAATGTACTTTATTTTATATCAAAACTATATCAGCACCAAGGGGATCTCAGCATCAGAGAAATCAATAAGTGACCTTAGTCTTCATCCTTTTTTTCTGAGCTGGGTAGACCGTAACTTAGCTCAGCCCAAGACATGCCCTATTTTTTAAAATTCTGTGCAGTCACTACCAGAAATGTATTAACAAACTGAAGTGTCCAGGAAAAAGTAATACAAATTACCAGGAAGACTATAGGGAATAAATTTAGAGAACTCATCAGATAGAGCTTTGTTGGGTAATGATTGAGAAGCTCAGAGAATTTAAAATGTGTTAGCCCCATGGATGTATAAAGATAATTCAAAGTTGGTCAAATAAGTAACCAGCACTAATGTAATGTATCTGGAAAAGATGAACATTTCAATTTAATATTGGGAACAAATTTTCTCATAATGATGTGATTTAAAAGTTAGAATAACCTCCAGAGGTGGAGATCCAAATTTCATCTCTTAGAAAAGTTAAAAGTAGCTAGTAGAAATATTTTTGCATTAGTTAGAGGGATTAATTAAAGGCTGTTCTGTAGTATTGTCTGCTTTGGTACAGTATTTATTAATGCTGTCTGTGTGACACATCAGGTTTCAACTTTTTCTTTTTCCTTATGAAACAGGGCACAGCCAGTTAATGTGTGCATTTCCTACACCTTTCTGCATGTATCTGAGCACTGAACAACTGAACTTTGCAGTATGTGTTGTGCTGCTATAGTTTAAATAAAGATTGTATCAAAAAAACAAAACAAAACAAAACAAAACAAAACAAAACAAAACCCTGTACAGTCTGAGCTATTAGACTATATAGCACATTCTCTCCCTCACTTGATCACCTACCACCTTGGTCAGAACACCTACATTATTCCCAGTCTCCCTTTCTCTGCTGCTGTACCTGTAGAACCCTTTCCTGTTATCTTTGATGTCCTTCATCAATTCTATCTCTAGCCATTTATTGGCATTCTTAACTCTGTCCCGTGTATTCAGGAAATTCTTCCCTATTTCTCCTTGGATGCCTGTCCATGTTTCTGCCTCCCTGACACACATGTGATAAGGAGTTCCCTGGGAACAAAAGTGACTGTTAGACTCCTCCCTTGTTTATACAACATTCTATAAATCCAACATAAGACTTTGTATGCTAGCAAGGATTGTATTGTATCTTCTGTATTTCTGTACTTTAATGAGAAACTACTTTGCAGCAAGAAAAACCCTGTTTATGACCCTGGGATGGGTAGTGTGTTTTTGAAATCTGTTTTTTATTACTCCATTTCAACTGCAAGGTATTCTAGGACTTTGCAGTACTTCATGCAACCATGTTCATGGCTGCTATGGTTGATTCCACATAGGTGAACAAAAGTGTGCATCTTGTTGCCTGCCAGGACAAAACAAAGGAATAGGCTGTTTCTTATCAAGATATAAGTGGCTGAGGAAGGCCAGAATTTGTATGGTTAATTGAAAAGAAGGATTCAGCTACACAAAGTACAAACTGATACAACTTTTTCTGCAATATAGTTACATTACTTCCCAAGTGAGCTAATTAAAAAAAAGATAAAAGACCAACAAAAAGCAAGCACTAAAAGCAGTGTTTGTGTTTCAAAATGAAGCAGTTTCTGATTAAAAACAGAAATATAAAAATAAATATATTAAAAACAAACAAACAAAACATTTCCTGTATATGGAAATCCATATATTGTGTTTACATTGCTTTCAAATATAATTATTCTGTTTTACTTTATGTAAATAAAATAATCAAGAGGCTTTTGCATGTTTTTATTTATGTTTATTTATTTATTTGTTTATTTTGGCCACTGGAAGACTCCCCTTGTCTCCTTGTATTTCCAGTAAAAGCAGTGGAGATTGGGTCAAAAATCAAGTACAGATATGCTGGTAGGGAATAAAACATAGCAGTCCAGTTGATGGTTGACATCTAAAGTTATTTCACATCATGCAGATAGAAAAAGATAGTCTAAATATAGAATAATCTTTAAAAGATTCTATTGATGCAGAAAAGTCCTAGAATAGCCTAAGGAAAAAGCAATGTACATTGAAAATGGTGCATGAGAAAAGGTACCTCAGTGTCTGCAAACTGACAGGCTTTTCAGAATTTAGATTTCTCTCTCCAGACTCTTTTAACCATAAGTCTAATCTCCCTTAGTCATCATCAGGAAGAGATAGGGTGTGACTTAGCCATGACCTCAACGTGTTGGTGTCTGACCTAGTTTAGACCATTCTCAAGACCGCTGAAGATAGAGGAATGCAAAGACAAATATTTTGCTATGATCTTGGTTCACCCCCAAGTTACACGACATATTCCATTTGAAATTTGGGGCTCAAGGAGAAAATCTACAGTAATAAAAAGTCTGTCTGACTTGCATGGGCCTGATGAACATTTAAAATGGTGAAAGGGAATCAAATTCCTTTTTTTTTTTTTTTTGTCTAGGGATGAATATATATGTAGGATTCTACACAAATATTGAGGGTGACTGTAGCCTAATGACACAGTTCTTCTGTGTTCTGTGTTGTTGAACGTGCTCCCCTAAAAACACAAATTTTATAGGAGCTTTAAATGAAAGAATGAACCTGACCTTATTTCTTGTTGCTATGTGTATTTACATGGTGTCAGGGAGCTCCAGGCATAAATCAGGAGCCACTGGCTAGGTGCTGTAAAAGCAAAGGGAAAAGGACAGCCTTTCCCTCAGGAATTTACATTTGCAGTGTAAGATGAAGGACAATAGATGAAAGTAGTTGGTAGGGGATGCACAAAAAGGAAAAACAAACAAACAAACAAAAAACTGTAACAGAATGTCAAGCGGCAGGTCTCCATGGACCAGCAATGCGATGTATGTGAAACAAGTATGAAATCATAAGATCGGTGATGTAATAGTGTGGATATTAGTTCTTCTTTAGGGCATGTCAGGAGCAGTGGGGAGGTACAAAGGGATTTTGTACCCTTGCTACCTTGCTAGCTGGTGCTAGCAAGAACAAGGAAAAAGGAAGTGATGACTTGAGTGAGGAGTCATGCAGGTGGGATGGCAAAGCCAGTGTAGAAAATTAGTATGGAAGGGAGGAGGAATGGAAAAAAAAAAAGAAAAAAGAAAAAAGGGTGCTGAATGTCTCTTAGTTTGTGTTGTGTGTTAGTATGTGAGTGCAGTGTCCCTTCATTCTAAGGAAGTGGAAAACACGTCACTGGTAAGATCTGGAAATTGTGTAGCTCACAGTTGCCTTCTTGCCCAGATTAACAGTGAATATATTATATTAGGTTACTGGTATACAAATGGAAAACTGAATGATTTTACAACTTAAAGATTTACTAGGACAGTTAGTTCCCACCTAAAAATCTTTAAAACACAGCTTCTGGTATGGAACAATGGTTGTCAGCATTTTTAACACATTCTTGTTAAAGAGAATTATATTCAGTCTGGTTTCTAAAAATCCCAAAAGAGTTATTCTAAAGCAAGCTAGTTGGCTATTTTATATTGTAGTAGGCTATGTAGGCTGCTTACTATCACAAATATCCTATTAATGGTTTTCTATGATAAGACTATGAAAGACTTTTATATAGAGGCAAGGTAGAAGGTGCAAGTACTTCCTCCTTCCTTGCCCAGTATGTGCAAGGCCTATCAGAAACCCCATGGCACAGGACACAGGTTTTGAAGCAGATCCTGCACCACCATCGCATCAATAAAGAAAAATTATCCACTTGTTCCAGATGAACAAGGAGTGTGCCAAGGAGCTGACAAGGAACATCTTCCTCACCAAACTGACACTTGGGATATTTCAGAAAGAAGTTTGCTTTTATGATTTAGACCTAACCAAAAGCTGCTGGCTGATCATACCTTGATAACCAAGACTGCTTTGAGAAAAAATCTGTCTAACTTCTCTCCACAAATTTTGATTGCAACTAGTTCTGTTGGTAATCCTTAGCACACGTTTTGTTGGCGTATTTTCCCAGCCGTATTGGAAAACTACTCTGTTTAGCACAGAAACTCCACATCTAAAATATATAAATAAATAAATAAAACCTCCTGTAGACTGGTGAAATTTTTATTATGTTTGGAAAACTTCAATCCTGCCTGAGACAGAATGAAAATCTCTTGATCAATGAAAATTCAAATTAAAACTCTGACTGATTCTACAGTAAAAATATGAAAGGGGACAGATGGTATGAAGACATGAGCATGATTATACATTCAGAGGTGAAATTTAGCTGGAAAGAGAAAAGAAACAAATCAAAATTATGGAAATGAAGGAATTCCCTTTACAACGCTGTTTAACAAATCCCCTTCATAACCTCACCTGGCAATATTTGGGCTGAGAAAATCCCAAGAACAAATACAGGCCTGGCAGAGAATGGATTTTTGAGCAGCCCTGAGGAGAAGGACTTGGGGGTGTTGGTTAATGAGAAGTTCAATATGAGCTGGCAATTTGTACTTGTAGTCCAGAAAGTCAACCGTGTCCTGGGCTGCATCAAAAACAGTGTGACAAGCAGGGCAAGGGAGGTGATTGTCCCCCTCAGCTCTGCTCTCCTACCATGAGACCCCATCTGGAGCACTACATTCAGCTCTGGGTCCTCCAACACAAGAAGGACACGGATGATTAGAATGAGTCCAGAGGAGGGCAAAAAAAAGGTGATCAAAGGTCTGGAGCACCTCTCTTATGAAGAATGGCTTGAGAGAGTCGGGGTTGTTCAGCCTGGAGAAGAGAAGGCTTCTGGGAGACTGTATAGCAGCATTCCAGAAGGGCCCACATGAAAGCTGGGGAAAATTAAAGCTCTTTGTCATGGAGTGCAGTGATAGGACAAGGAGTAATGAGTTATACTGAAAGAGGGTAGATTTATATTAGTTATAAGGAAGAAATTCTTTATTTTGAGGTGGTGAGGCACTGGAAGAGGTTGCCCAGAGAAGCTGTGGATACCCCATACCCGGAGGTGTTCAAGGCCAGGTTGGATGGAGCTTTGAGCAACCTGGACTAGTGGAATATGTCCCTGCACATGACAGAAGATTAGAACTAGATGATCTTTAAAGTCCCTTCCAAACCAAACCGTTCTATGATTCTATGATTAATATCCTTGCAGTAGTAGTGCCCATCCTTTGCTACTTCGTGAATCCCTATATTGAGGGACTACCAGCAACATCAAAGAAGGATTTTCTAGATAACACAAGACCCTCGAGATAAGGACAGTACAGTTGGTTGATTAGGAGAAAGCAAAGGTATTGTTTTGTTATCCATAGGAGGGATGAGGTTGTTGACTTTTCCTTACTGGTACTGTTCTTAAGGGAGCATGAACTTCTAATAGGAATAGAGTCAACAGGAGGTGATTTGTGTCACGAGAAAGCAAAGCTGACTAGTAACCTCAGTAACCCTCTTTCCTTACTCTTTTATACAAGCTTAGAGAACCAAGGAGTGGGATTTTTTAGAGGTTGTGATCTGAGGAGTTGATATTATCTTCTGAGTTGATGATTAGGCTGAATCAGCTGGAGTAGAGCTTGTATCTGCAGTCTTCTGGGTTAGGCAGTCTCTGCTTAAATTCCATATGCTTTTTAGTTTGGTTAATTATGAGTAATTTATTGCATCCTAAACTGATTTTGACTCTTGGCACTAGTGATTTTGCCTGTGAAAATCACATGGGGGAAAAGAGAAATCACTCCAGGCATAATAAAATTAAAGGGCAAGGTCTGAGGCAAATCATTCAGGTTTTTGAATGTTTCATCAGCTCCTCATCTTATGTTTCTAGAGTGAATGCTTGGAGTATTTACCTTAATGGCACAGGGCTTGTACAAAGCCTGTTTTTAATGTAGTGTCTTCTAACAGTGAAAGCGAGTATGAGCTCAAGACATCATTTTATTCAAGTGTGGCACTCTGATCAGATGGGCAAGATTCAGAAAGAAACTGACATTACATAGACAGTAATATTTTTCAGGAAACAAGCTTTTGCACTCAGAAATATATTGGTTTTACAGTATGATATATAAAAACTGGATTTTTTGTTGTTTTAATTACAAGTTACAGTTTCCACAGCTTTCATTGCTGCCAAAACTTGTCAGGTTGTCAGTAAGATCTTTATTTGTAAAAAGAGTTTGGACAAAGTGTAGTGATACATTTTTATAGTGGTCTTTGTACAGTTGAACTGCAATTTAAAGAATAATTACTTTCCTTCACAGCTTTATCTCATTCTTGCAACCCTTCATATTGAGAGTGCTCAGTATTACATTGGTTTTTGAGATAGAGTATTTCAGAGAGATTTTATAGGTCCCATTCCACATAAGTCATCAAGGAAAAAGAAGGTAAAACAAACCAGCTACTTTTGATACTTTATTTGCATTCTTTGAATAGGGAATAAAAAACCTTTCTACAGCACATCTGCTCTGTTAACTGCAAAAGTTTGCATGATATGTGGCATGAAGACACAGCATTCAGATAAAAATAAGCATTGAATAGCTATTTATCACGGAATGTTTTCAAAGTGTACATTTTCATTGTGTGAATGAGTCAGAAATTAACCAGGAAAAACATTGTGTGACTGAGAGGTTATTCACACTATATAACATTAATTGTATAACTTCGTGCTTTTAAGAAGTGTATGCTAAACGTGATGAGGTGATCCTCTCTTGCAGGTAAAGACATGTTTAATATTCCATAAGAGTTCTAGCACACCAGGGAATATATTCCAGGGTTGATGCCTCTTCAGAGGACAGTGAGATGTAACATTTTAGCCTACAGGGTATGGATACAGAGATAAGCTAACATTTTCATCAGTGGCCCTAATGAGCATAAATGTAAAGGAAGTCAGCTGTAAAATTTCCTAGGATTGCAAAAGAAGCCTGACAGGTATGGGTCAGATTTCAGGTCTACTTATATCAGTAAACCTAATATTATTCAGTGACATCCACCTTGACATTGCTGTGGCTATCTGTTATCTGACTGACAGCCAGTCTTTCTACTCTTGTTCTGTCTGGCACAAACTGTGGAGCGATCATCCTCAGATCACTGACTCACAGAATCACAGAATCATTTAGGTTGGAAGGAGTTTCTTCAGGTCATCTAGTCCAACTACTCCACTCAAGCAGAGTCAGGTAATGCAGATTATTCAGGACCATGACCAGCTGGGTTTTGAATATCTACACAGGTGGAGACCACACATCTAAGTAACCTGTTTCAGTATTTGACCAGCCTCATATTAAAAGCATTTTTTACTGTGTTCAGATGAAATTTATCTTTTTGTTTGTTTGTTTGTTTTGTTTGTCTGTTTGTTTGTTAGTCCATTAACTCTTGTCCTTTCACTGGGCATCACTGAAAAAAGCCTTCCTCTGTCCCATAAGGTATTTATTATATATATTGATTCCCTCGAGTTTTCTCTTCTGCAGGCTGAACTGTTCAAGCTCTCTCATCCTCTCCTCAGCAGAAATATGTTCCTGTCCCTTCACCACCTTCATGGCCCTTTGTTGGTCTTTCTCCACTACAACCATGTATCTTTTATACTAGGGAACTCTGAAGTGGCCTCACCAGTGCTGAACACAGAGGAAGGATCACCCTTCTTGACCTGCTGGCAATGCTCTTCCTTATGCAGCCCAGGATACTGCTGATATTTTTGCCATGAAGATGCATTCCTTACTAAGTCAGCTTGTGGTCCACCAAATCCTTCTGTGCAGGGCTGCTGTCCAGCCAGTTAGCCCTAGCACATACTGGTTCCTGGGGTTATTCTTCTCCAGGAGCAAAATTTTGCATTTCCTCTGGTTGAAGTTCCTTAACTTCTTCTCAGACTACGTCTTCAGGTGGTCTGGGTCCACCTGAATGGCAGCACACCCATCTAGTGTATCAGGCACTCCTCCTAGTTTTTCATCTGCAAACTTGCTGAGGGGTTGTTCTGTCCTATTGTCCAGATTATTAACATGGCCTTTCAAAGTATAAAATGGGGGTTGTAAGAAAATTGGAGAAAGACCTTTTACCAATGCCTATAGTGACAGGACAGCAGAAAATGGTTTTAAATGAAAGAGGGTAGATTTAGAGTGGATGTAAAGAAGATATTTATTACATTGAGTGCAGTGACACTGAATCAGCTTGTCCTGAAGGGAAGATGTGGATGTCCCATCACAGGAAGTGTTCAGAGTCAGGTTGGACAGGTCTTTGAGCAACTAGATTTAGTAAGAAATGTCCCTGCCCATGGTACTGAGATCTTTAAAATAGATGGTCTTTAAAAAACCTTTGAACCCATCCCATTCTATGACTCTAAGATTCTACGTTTGATGAATAGTATCAGCTCAAGTGTTTACGCTGGGGTACACCACTGGTGGCCTCCAACTCCACTTTGTACCACTGATAAAAACCCTCTTGGTCTTGCTGTAAAGCCATTTTTTCTATCCAACTCCTTGTTTACTTATCTAACCCATACTTTATTAGCTTGTCTATCCACAAAGCTAGAAACCTCACTAGAAGGTAGAAAGGCTATCAGGTTTGTCAAGCATGATTTCCACTTTGGAAATAGTTTCAAGGACTCATTGCTTGATCACCTTCCCAGAGAATGAGGTGAGATTGTCAGTCCTGTAGATCCCCATATGCCCTTCTTGAAAATGAGTGACATTTGTTCTCCAGTCTTCATAAACCTCTCCCAATCACTATAGCCTTTCAAAGATAAGCAACAGTGGCCTCACAATTACATCATCCACCTCCGTCAGCACTTGTGGGTGCAACCAATCAGGCCCCATGGATATGTGCAGTTTGTTTAAACTCTCTCTTTGGTGGTCCTCTTCTACCAAGGGCAACTCTTTGCTTCAGATTTTCCATCTGGTCTCCTGGACAAGGGACTCCTGAGGGTTGTTATTACAAGTAAAGACTGAGGGAAAAAAAATAAATAAATAAAAAAATAAAGCATCAAGTATTTTATTTTTTTTCATGTTCTTCATCACCAAGTCCCATGCCCAGCAGAAGGACCACACTCCTAGTCTTACTTTTGCTGTTTATACTCATGTAGATTATTTGCTTATTGTCTTTCATATCTCTTTCCAGACACAACTCTAGATATGCCTTGGCTTTCCTAACCTCAGCTGGCCCCTAACTTGTCCCCAGGCAGAGATCCAGGCATTCCAGCTGCAATCTTGCAAAAAAAAGGTCACCAACCTTTCCTTCCCAGCATGTCCTTCCAAAAAAGCCTACATCTAACCATAAAAGCTCTCTAATTATGTAACTTATCTCACTATGTCTCAATGAGCCCAAAGCTCTGTAACTGCACACAGACTTATAATTCTTCCTGTTGGTTCCCCATGCTGAAGCCATTACTGTCAAGGTATTTCAGAGCACCCATGTCTGCTCATTCACCAGAAAAAGCTCAAGAGGTTTCCCCATAAGGTTTTTCCACAGGCACTTCTTTCTTTCCATATCTATGTTTAAAATGATTCCACTCAAGATTGTTTAGTTGAAGATTGTGCCCCTTCAGTTCCCATTTTCCCTGTCCTTTGATTTGCCTACTGCATCCACAACTTCCTCACTTGTTTGTTGAGGAATCTCTCCCCTCCACATAATTCTTAAAGCTCTCTGCACCAAGCTGCTCAGACTGTTGGCACAGTTCACATGTTTGTGGTTGCATGCTTTGGCTAAAAGGTCCTCCCTCATTCTGCATTTTTAGGGTCTTTCTAAGAAATGATCACAGTCTTCTGCTCTTGGAAACTTATAAAGATCAACCTCACAACTGTAGGTTGTCTTGCCCTTATTTCCTATGGAAATGCTGTTCTAGATCATTGCTCCTCTTCTACCTAGAAAATAGTCTCTGAATTCTGGCCTTTGTTCTTATAAGCCCATGCTATTAATTTTGTTTGTTTGTTTGTTTTGTCAATACTGTGTTTCCTTTACGTAACTGCTTTGTGAGCAAATCAAGAGACTAAAACTAATGGTCTCTGCATTTTTAAGATATCTTTGGGTATAAATGATATCCAGCGTAGGTCACATGTGGGAGTGGAAGATAGGACACGTAGCCTATCAGATTTGCACTTTTCTGGAACAGCTACTGATGGATACACAGGAGAGCCTACAATGTATGAAAAGGCATTAAACATAATGCTTAGATATCGATTCATTTTTCATTTCACTCTTTCAACACCCCTTACAAATAAATATAGTGTCTGTGTCTTCTATTCTTGTTCTGCTAAGCTAAATGGACACTTATTTTAGTCTCTTCCTATACAAGGGTCCAAGTAAAACTTTCAACATAAACAGAGTTCAGGTTACTGTGTCTCTTCTTCAAAGTGTTCTTTAAAGCCCTGAACAGTTTTGAAACCAGAATAATGGGTCAGTTTGTTCTTGGGTATTCAGATATTCCTCTCCCCACCCCCACACCCTTTCCTAAATATTGATGTTCTATTTGATGTAGACACATTTTATATAGATGTTTGCTTCAGACACATAATTTGATAAATGTATTAACTATCCTCACTCCTGGTTGTGGAAGTCTGCTAGTTTTCTGCAATGGATATTACCAGTTATCCCTGTTTTGTGAACACTGAACTCTTATTTGACATTCTACTTTTTTGCCTCTACATTGGGTATCATACATTATAGATATGTTAACTCTTTTTCTGTCATGGAAAATACCTGTAAAGCATAGAAGTGGATGAAATATTATTTATTAACTTGTTCTCAATGGTCTTTCTCTCTCTCTCTCTCTCTCTCTCTCTCTCTTTTTTTTCTTTTTTTTGTAAAACTCCCACAAAATTTCATGCTAACACTTCTCCTTTCTCTATTAAGCTTGCCATGTCTGTAATTGAAGGAAAACCAAATTATGTGTTCAGACCACTGAAATACATACTGAAAACCTCAGGAGAGCAGATTCATGATGTCTTGCTGTTAAGACATAAATGGTTTCTACCGGTATCTTCCCATCTGTTGCTACCATTTTTGTTTTGGCACTACTCAAGGAGTGACTGCAAAGTTAGATATTTCAAGCAGCAGGAGTCCAAGAATAAATGATCTAACTATAATAATTCCAGATGTAACTAAATCTTGTTTATGTATTTGATTACCACTGTATGTCTCACCTTCTGGCAAGGAAAATTCATCATACAGGTAGGGAAGGAGGCAGGATGCCTTAAAACAACTTCCTAAATAACAATATAAAAGAGAGAATAGTTCACTTAATCATTAGCTTTACCCATCAGATGTCTGAATATTTATGATAATGTACCTATTTTTCATTTATAATCAGGCACTTGAGGAAATAAATACAAGTGCTTCACAGAATTCTATTTTTCTCATTTTCCTTAATATGAACAGATGAAAATTAAATGAAATGTTAGAAATAAAAGCTGGTTAAGACTTGTCAGGTCACTGAGGTTGTCTGCCTGCCAACGTGGCTGTGTTGCCTGCGGTATATGCAGGTGCTTTGTTTCAGTCTAATTTTAAATGACTCATATATTGAAGCTCCTTGCACCACCTCCCATGGGAGACAGCTAACATCCTATCAGTGAGAAAATGCTTTCTGATACTTGGCTGAAGGGTTCCTTTTGTAAAGCATCAATCTACAATTCTTATTTATATCCAATGAGTTCATATGAAATAATTTTTCTTCTAAATCTGCATTTGATCCTCCTAAGAGAGGTAATAATCATATTCCTTCCTGACATCTCCCACCCTACATTCTCACTTTTAATTTATTCAAACTATTTCTAAAATATTCCTAAATATTGCCTAAATATTTGTAGAATCAGTGCATGGGTTCTTTCCTGATTTCCCAATTTACTTTATTGTCTTATTTTTGGCACTGAGATGCTCAGATTTCTGGACATCAGGTGTAAATTGTCAACATATCATTTCACTGTAGTTGTTCCAGTCAGTACTCACTGTCTTTTCTTCAACAGTTTCACTGCTTTAACACTCTTGTCCATAACATTTAGATGGGTTTGTCATACATAACCTGGGACCTCATCATATACCGTCACAGGAAGGGAGAAGTGAAACCAAGATGAAAAAAAAAAATAAATGGAAAGACTGAAAAAAAAATATATATATATATATGAAAATTGACAGGTGAAATTAGAGAGAGTAAGGAAGTATTGAAATGGCTTTTGTGAGTGATGAAAAATTGCAGGATGCTTAGAAAGTAGAAGTTTGAAGTACTGCAAATTTATGTAGGATGGGCAGAAATTAAGTAGATAAGAGGAGGAAAAAAAAATAAGTCAGGACTGTTTTTGTTACAGCAGCAAACTTGATTTTGGGGAAATCTTACTTTCTCAGAAAACAAACACACAGGAAGCTATCCCATCCATGGTTTAGTTTACATTGGAATTGATTTTGAAATGCTCAGTGGCCTGTGGCACATAAGAAAGATCAAGCTGATAGTTTCTCTGTTTCTCCACTTAGGCCAGCTGCTCAAAGAAATGTGTCTCTGTAGCAATAAAAACTGCAAACTGCTTGTCTTTCTTTGTGAAAGAGCCAGGGAGGAGACTCCATGTCTTCATGCTTCATGCTTCACACTAGGTCATCCTTGTACCTCCTGCAGGGCTTGAATACCAGCTATCATTGCTTATTAATGACATTATAGCAGCATTTTTTCCCTGATATTGTATTTGCAAGTCAAATAAAGTAAGAAGTATTTTCTTTCTCTCTCCTGCCTAGAATTACTTCATTTTGTATTTTTCTGACACTATCTCCTTCCTACACACCTTCACTGACTTGTGGTGTCATTTGTGGTGACTTCACTTCTTTGATATGTTCTCATTCTTGCTTCCATTGCAGCAAATATAAGACATTCCTGGAGGAGCTCTCTTACCTGTTTCTTTTATTATTTCCTCAGGGGTGACACTTGTTGGTACAAAGTACTCCTTTGTGACTTTCATGCTTCCCTAGCCTTCTTTCAAGTAATGCCAATAAGACACCAATGGTGTCTTATGAAGAACCATAAGGAATAAGTGTTCTTTGGGTAGTTCCTAAAGAACTTTTTTTCTCAAAAGTTAATGCTTTTGCATTCACAGAAAACCTCTTTTAGTAAATGTAATCAATATGGTATCATCAAACATCCAATTTTTAACAACTCCTTGATTATTTCATAGTCATTAATGAGAAATAGGTTTTGTTTTTGTTATTTGTACTTTCTAGGCTCTGCATTTTTTTTCTCTCTGATTGTACTTATATGATATATTTTTCTATGAAATCTTTTTCTCTAGATAACTAATAAGTTTTTTTGAAGATCTGTGCTTAAGATATATTTTTACACAACAGATATATTTCTAAATGGTCCCACAAGAGCCATGAGTGACTAACCAAAAATAAGTATCTTTCACCTATAACTGGAGAGCAAGGATTACAACTGCAATGAATTGAGATAGCAATAAGTTTACTAAAATAGACATCAATGAGTCTGAGACAATATTACTTCTGAGACACTGCAATAAAGAAAGATTTCGAACATATGCATGAAAAGGGAACTATATCTGAGCACTTTGTCTCCTGCTATCCAAAGCAATTCATTTAGGTTCCAGGCAAATCAAACTTTCCCTAGAAGGAAAACATACTTTTTCTCTTTTTCAAAATAGCAACAACAAAACCATGGTTTTAAAATAACTACAATGATAACAACAGAATGGAAGGAAAACAAAGTAATAAAGAAAAGAAAGACACAGAAGGGAGGATATCTAAACATAACTTGAAAGGTTCCAAAAGGTCTAGAGAACACTGGCCTTTTATTAGTAGAAAAACTTTCTTAGAAAAGAGGCAAGGTCAAAAAGACATATATGGAGGACAAAAAATATTTAATTATGAGATACATATAATAGTTTTGAAAATGTAAGAAGTTTGATTCAAACTTTGGTTGAATATGAGGTAATATTCTGCTATCATAGATAATTATTACTGCATAAATTTAATTTACAGTAAAGGCCTTAAGGCATTAATGGCATTAACTATTTATTGATTTAAAGTCTTTTAATACTAAACCATATTTACTAACCCATTAAAATAACCAAAATCTTCTTGAGGACAAGTAGCTTATATTACCAAAACAGCTTTTTAAGGACCGGACTCCCACATGTTCATTGAATTCAAAGTGTTCCAGCAAGACATCACCTTTGCTGGCATAAATACATCCAGTCTATGGCTTTTCTGAGTGCAGCAGTGTTAGTCAAAGGGGCTGTGAGGTGGGCAAGTGCTGGTCAAGAGGGCTTTTCACACACCCAATCACAGCTACTTTGACAAAAATTCTGATTATTCTTCAGTAATTTCACAACTAAGAAAAACACTAGGAAAGCTTGGTGATGTTTCTCTGTCTTGTCTGAGGAGGGCATAGGCATATTACTATGTTTGGGATAATTAGGAAGAATAGAATTGCATATTTTATGATCTAGAGTACAACTTCTAAAGGTAAAACTAAAATCATTCACATTTATTTGACATTTAAAATATTAATTGTAAAATCAATACAATTTTCACAGTGTCTTACACTTCAGATGCATATTCCAAGTAGGGATATATGGAATGCTTTGAAATAGGGTCATAAACTATATATTTGGTGAATATATAATATTCATATATATATATATATGAATAATATACAATAAATGTAAAATTTGCAACATATAAGATAAATTAGAGTTTTGAGAAATAAAGCTGAATGGAATTGTCATGAAGTAATTTGAAAAATACATGACTAGAAGCTTCTTATTGCCACTAGGAAATAGCAATCATAAGACTAAGAGGGAAGTTAAACCTTAAAATTACTGATGAGATGGATTTAGATGTTTGGGTTTTGGATATTTTCCCATCTTATAGTCACTAACAAAATGACCATGCTATCTAAATGGAAAGTTATGATGTACTCATCCAGATCAGTTTGGAAAAGCCTGAATTAAAAAGTGTTGATTTCTGTTTTGTTATGGCTTAGAATTATGTTTTCACTAATAATTATAAAAAAAAAATCTTGATGCATGCAGTTTAGTCTATGAGTTTGAAATAAATGCTGTTAACAAATGAAAACACACTAAATTATATAATAATATATATTTCAGTGGTTATTACTTTGGGAATTGAAATATCCCTTCATTCTAGTATACTATTTGTTTGCACTCTCCTTTTATGGTTTATTCTGTGTTCTGTGTATTTGGATCTCCTTAGATACTATAATCAACAAGAATATTTGTTGCAGCATTTCCATAAACACATTGTTTTGTGATTGTCTTCCACGTAGAATTTTGTCTATTGCTACGCTTGTTATAACCCAGACTGTGTGACCTCGTTCAAATCAAGTCACTAATCACAGCTCTGAATTTTAATAATCCTTGAAATGAACTCATCCACAAACTAGTTACCCACAAAAAGCACCAAAGTGATAAGAATGAGCAAATTTGAGAAACTGGAAAATTTAAAGAAAGACACATCTTTATAATAATGTATTTTCTCATGGTTTTTCATACCCTCAGATTTATTTATTTATTTATTTATTTACTACAGGAGATTGACAAACTCAGGATCCTGTACTGAAAGTCATGTATTTGCACATTATTTCATTACTAAGTAAAGAAATAATATAATTTCTAAAAATGTTTCCTAACTTTTGGATCCAGTTACTCTGGTTTAAAAATCACCAGCACTTACAACAACTGAAAATTCTTGTGACAAAAATCTTAGTAGTGACCAAGATGAGCTGGAAGATTTTCTGTTTATTTTAACTTAAAGTTTGCATTCAAGTTGAGGTTTGTATTATTATTTAAGAAAAAATTCCTAAGAAAGAAATAAGCTGTCAGTACTGTGAATAAAGTAGATTAGGAATTTTACCTGATTACTTAGAGTACTTATGTATTAATCCAATTTATTTTTTAACTGACTCTAGAGAGACCAGCATAATTAAAACATTAAATAATCTATATATCTGAAATTAAAAAGTGATAGCAAAACACAATTTCAAATATTTGAAATGTGTAAATATCAGCAAGGAATAGAGGTTATTTAGTATTGTGTGAAGTATAAGAAGAATAGCCAGATGAAATTTTAAAAGGAAAGATTTCATCCAGGTCTCACTGTTAACTTCTGACACCAAAAGCCTTTGGAGTATAGGTTATTTTTTAAAGAAGCAGAAGAAAAAGTCTTATTTAGTAAAACTGAAGGTAAACTAACACAGTGACTAAGAAATTAATTTGGGGAATTATAATCTTAATTCTCTCCAGAACTCAGCTTTAAGAACAAAATAAATACTTTTTATGACAAAAGAAAAAATAAATAAATAGTTTATTTTACAAGTCTCATCTTAGTGTCACATGGCAAATATTTCTTACTTTTTATACCATTTTGGAACAGTTTTCATTTATAGTTTTGAATTAAAATTCACATTTTAAACTAAAATTAAAAAAATCACAGCTCAAACTAACATCTGGCTACAAAAAAAAAAATGTTTTTCATAGACATTAACCTACCTCTATGTCTCTTTTGTGTGTGTTAGCTGCAATTTGTTCTCTTTTTATTAAACATTTCAGTAGTACTTGATTTTCTTTAGGTTTTCTTTTGATATTGAACTTAGAGCTTCTGAAAGATGTTGGATATATAGCCAAGAATATCAAAGGGTGTCTACCTACTGGACATACAAATTTACCTGCAACATTTCAGCTGATGCCAAAAAAGCAGAAAGACTATAATTTCTAGTTATCCTTGCTGAGGATGGTAACAGAAGTATTGTCTCTAAAAGATTTTCTGATGATGAAACAAAAGAGAGAAGTCAGTTCAGTGTCAACTTGTGTCTAGAAGTTTGACATCCCACTGCTGTCAATTAATCAGATACAATTAATTAGTCAGAGAAGCCTGTGAAGGGATTCAGCTGATCAGCCACTAGATGTCAACTTTAGGCTGAACCAAATCATTCTCTTTGACTCCATTGATAGCGTCACACCAGGTGATTTTGGATGCTTAATCAAAGCATTTTATTTAGCATTTAGCAAAATATAAACTATATTTGCACTAGCAGGTAGTATGGTAATATAGGAGCAGATCTGTAAAGAGAAAAGCATGCGTGCTGTGGTTCCAGAGCCTACACTGCATATACATGTATTCTGTGGGTTATACTCTATTCTCGTCCTGCAGACTGAATGTCCTTTGGTAGCTAAAGAATGTCTTCCGAGCTAGCTTCATCAGAAAATAATACAATTTGTGTGCTCTGAGATGGCTTTACATGCACTATGACATACAGTAAATGAGAGCAATAGGCTGTGCACCAAATGAGCACCTCTGATCAAAACTCAAATGCTAATGTGTATGCAGGCCTTGTGTATCTCACTGGATTTTCACTTGCAGTTCCAGAAGGGCACATCTCCTGTTACAAAATCTGTTTCAAAATCCTGTTTCAAATCTTTCAGTCCCTTGTGAATGTCCCAGGTATCTTACTGAGTCCAAAGCAGCACAAGGAACTTACACTTGGTAAACTGGATTGTAATCTTGATCCCCACTGAACATCTTGGGAGTTTATACATTAAAGATAGACACCTAAGTTTAGTTTTTGTTATTGTACCACACAGTACCACACAGTGAAATGGACTGAAATTACAAAATACGGTGTCAACCTCTACTATTGTTAACTTTGAATTCTTTGTTGAAATGATTGAATCTTTTTTTCCCCATTTCTGGCATTCCCAATTGTTTCTAGGTTCACTTTGTGCTCTAGTTTTGCATACTTCATTTTTCATTCATATTCATGTTTGACTAATGTAATATTTATATGTTTGGTCTTGGCATCCTGTGAATGCTAATGATAGTTAGATGTTCTCTCAGTCCCAAAAGAACCAGCAAAGACTTTTGTTAATTACACATTGCTTATCACATAAAATCTCAGACAAGTATTTGGCTGTGTCTCAAATGCCTAACTTGCAATTGTAGAATTCAACTATGAAGGACTTGGGAGTGCTCTGTTTTCAACTTTATTGTAGACTGGTGTTTCCAGTTTCAACCAGAGACGAATTTGATAGTTGGTCATGACTGAACTCTGAAATGGTTTCTTTTCTGCAAACCATAATATTATTTTGTTCTTTAGATAGATATTCCTGAAAGCAATGATAAACAGGTTGGTGTAAAGGTAGCAGTGAAGGACATATCCATCATTAGCATAGTATGGTAGCATTGGTAGTATGGTAGATGTTCCCACAGTAATTTGAGGAAGAGCTGTTTTAGGATGAGTTGAAGTGTTGAAAGAAGCCCAAAATAGTCAAAACTAGGGCCTGGGTATCAGGTCTGGGGAGAATTCAACTGGGGGCCAACCAGACATAAACAGGTCTGAGCCTTCTTCAAATCATGGGGTCCAAATTGTCAATTCATTCTACAGTTAGTTAATTCACTACTGCCTTTTTTTCCATTTCTCAATGGCATTGAAGTTATAACCCATACTTCTCTAAACTCCTGTATGTTATAGTTATGAGATCAAACTGCTGGTAAAAATGAACCATAAGAATGTTTTGCACACAGCATAACACAATAAAGTATCTCCTTAAATGACTCACTGAAAATAATATGAATAATTCCAAATGCTGGTGAATCTGAGTCATCTGATCCACTAGTTTATAAATAGCACAGATACCTTTGCTTGCTTTCATGCTGTCTCTAGCCATTAAAGTTCATTAAGATCAGATGCATATTGCCTTTCTCTGTTGTTTGGATTATTCAAGCTATTTAGAAGACACAGGAGTGAGAGAGAAAATCATGAAAGCTTTTTTGTCGATATTGTTGCTAAGGAAACTGCTTCCTTTTTATTTCAGTGCATGGGACACTACTGTCACTTTGAGTCTGTCTTGCAGACAGACAACTTCAGAGGAAGCTATCAGGGATGAAAAACAGAATTAATGAAATCTTAGGCTTCCATTTTAGATAGAAGAAGGGTTATACAAGGTACTTGAAAAGCAGCTTGAATGACCTGTGAGACTAGAATTTAGAAGAGAATGTTGAAGACAACAAATATGAGACACTTGTGGATATTTCCAGACATATCTTAAATAATCTCAGATGCTTTTTTGTGTACATGCATCATTGTGGTGTATCACCAACTAAACTAAGCATAATGTAGAATATCTGTCTGGAACAACAAAGAGTATTTCATTCTTTCCATAATCATCATCCAGAGTCCTCCTTTGTTCACACTTGTGCAATGTTACTTGTAGCCAGTCATGCCTAGAAAGGTTTCCTGACTTATTTTAATCAGTATTCAACCATTCCATCCTTCAAAGCCTTTTATAAACCACTTTTGAAAGAAAGAAAGAAAGAAAGAAAGAAAGAAAGAAAGAAAGAAAGAAAGAAAGAAAGAAAGAAAGAAAGAAAGAAAAAGGAAATCCATTTATATATATTAACAAAGAGTAGTAATCTTTAATTTAAAATTATAAACAGTAAAAATATAAAGCCAGTCTAAAACTATTGAATGTAAATAAAACATGAGAGATTTCAACACTCGAGAACATGTGAAAGACAGTTTTTCATGAATAAGTATCAGAATCAGGTTACTATCTGAGACGTATTTACATGCTAGGGTTTTTTCAGACAATTTGTGAAAACTGTAGTTTTTCAGATACATTTATGAATGTGTCATTCACATGGTGAGTTCTCAGCAAAATATATGCAAGTACCTAAGGAGAAATCTTGTAAGGAGATTTCATACATAAGGAGAATCTCGAAGGGCCATAGCTTGTTCAGCCTGGAGAAGACATGGCTTCTAGAAGGCCTGACAGCAGCCCCCTGGTACCCATTGGGAAGGCATCAAGAAGATGCAGCGGTGAATGGTAGGAAGACAAGAGAGAACAAGCATAAATTAAACAAGAGAGGATCACACTGGATAGACAGTGAAACTTAAACCATAAGGTCATCAAGAGTTGGAGTAGACTGCCCAGGGAGACTGTGCAGTCTGTGTCCTTGGAGGTTTTCAAGACCTGAACAATCTGGTGTAGCTCAGCAGCTCACCCTGCTTTGAGCAGTAGGTTGGACTTAGCAACTTTGTGAGGTCCATGTCCACCTGCATTACCCTGTGATTCTTTGATTCGAAGTATAGCTTTGTGCTCTACTAATTATATTTAGGTTAAATAAATCACAGATGATAACTAGGAGCCAAAATATCTAGGGAGTTTCTGTAGTGTGAATGTTGATAAGAATATAGCTCTTGCTTGAACATGTGAAAAGAAGCTATTAAAGTGAACGCAAAGAATTATATTTACATTATTTAATGTCAGATAGTTGAAATTTGACTTTGCGCTTGGTCAAAGTTATAGTATTTCAGTGGTCTGTGATGCATTAAATATATTATATATCATTTATTCTTCAGAAAAGTTACAAAACTGTAGACATAGCAAACACCACTCATGTATCATTTTTGCTCCAGTAGTTTGTCTTACAGTTGCCATCAGTAACGGGGTGGAAATCATGCTCCTATTTATATTTGTATTTCTTTGTTTTCACAGGTTTTGACATAGGCCTTCCTGTTACAT
Organism: Anas platyrhynchos; assembly: GCF_047663525.1. NCBI lineage: Eukaryota > Metazoa > Chordata > Aves > Anseriformes > Anatidae > Anas > Anas platyrhynchos. The sequence goes on from NC_092587.1 coordinate 12,387,423, forward strand.
AAACTTTTGTACATCCAACCCTCTGAAGGTTTCTCAGTAGCAATGACATTACAAAACAAAATATGCAAAAACTGTTTGTCTGTTTGTGTTAGCTTGTCACTGTTCAAATTAATTTGTTTTATTCTCACAGCTCCTTCTGTGCAACACAGCCTCACAGACATCTTTCTTATGCATCAGTAGGTACAAAATAGTATCTAAAAACTGTTTTCCTGTAGAAGCTGATAGACAAAGGCCATAATATTCATTGTGATTTTAACATGTTTAACTGAGTCATATACTACACTGTCTTAGAAACCAAAGTCCAAACATCTACAAACAGATGTTTTATTGAGCATAAGGGTGGATAGTGAGGGACAGATGACTGATTCAGAGACACCTGGGCTAGATTATCTAAGCAAATGATAATAGGCAGTAAACAGAAAGTGTTTGTTTGTTTGTTTTAATGAAGGAACAATAAGTCTAGGGCACACTTATGAAGGTGATCTTTTCTTTTTTCTTTCTTTTTTTTCCCCTCTCATAATTGGTGGTAGTTAAAAGATATAAAAGCATAACAATCCATTTCGACTGAAAGTGTGCTTCTGTTCTGGTGTCAGGGCAAAGTGATATTGTGACTGTAGAGCAAAGGATTAAGCCAACAGGCCCTGAAAGGTTAAATCACCTTTGTGTATGAAACTGTTTTAAGTTCTTATGGCTGTCTCTGTCCAGTTACGTTGCATGCAGTTCAAGCAAGAAGACGACAAATCAAAGAAAAGTTCACAAGGAATATTAACGGACTAGGAAACACAATTTACCTGGGATACTAAGACCTGAATCTGTCTAGCTTAGCAAACTAAAGCCAAAGGGGTGACTTTGTCATGCTTTGCAAGTACTTCTGTGGTGTTTGCAGAAACAGATATCAGGTAATAGATAGTTCTTCAGTCTCACAGACCACGTATATCAAGATTCACTGTCTGTAACTTGAACCTATTCAGGTTAGACATAAATCACGTTTTAGCAATAGAGGCAATTAACGAGATACTTAGGGTTACTATGTTTTAATTTTTTATGACTGAGACTACATTTCGTTCCTAAAAGACAAGCAGCAATTCAAATAGCAATTAAATCAAGGAACTTCACAGGAGGATGTGTCCACAAAGGTACCATCTTATTCTACAGTCTGAGAACCTGGATATAATCTTTTACCAACTGATATGATTTGTAAAGGGAAAAAGAGAGGCAACTAATTTCAGATTGCAGCAACTTCTGCCTAATCCTGAGTGGAGGGTACTTCATTGGCTTGGACGAGGTCAGAGCTGGAGTCGACCCATAGTAGGAATTCTTTTTCTCTCCAAATGCAGGTCATAAGTTGTGACTTGCCTGGCACAGTTCTGTAGCATAGTCTCATGAGTGAAGCTATTTCTGGCATCCTCAGCATTTGCAGCAGATGGGGCTATCTAATAGCTTTGGCATTCCCAACATGCTGCTGCCAATGTGACATTATGGGTCGGCCAGTTTTGCGCATGAAGAGCTCCTCAGTGTTGGGGCACTGTTAATGAGTTACTCCCGGGAGGCAATGTGTGAGGCACTGGCATGTCCCATGGCACTGCAGCCAGCATCTGGGGGCACTGCTGTGTGCCAGGAGCCTGTGCGGGTATATGCACACCCAGTGCTGATGCAGGCACTTTGCTTGGGTATTGCACAGCACGTGGGCCACATGCACATGGGATTTTGGCTGCTTAGCAATTCTATAACCGGGCTGTCCCAGGAGGACACACCGTCTGTTTACTCTATAAATATAAAATATCCATTTAAAATCTTCATTCTGTGACACAAAGAACATTGGATCACTGTCTAATTTTATAATGCTGAAAAGCATTATCAGAGCAGTACCTTCCCATCACAACAGCAAGTGCCAGAGGCTTCTGGTGTATTATAGTTGTGCAGTGCATTGGCCTCTTCATCTGTTAAAAAGTTCCCCCTGATTTTCTTGTTGTTCTGCCCCAGTCCACTCTGCACAGAGCATCATTGGCCTGGAAATCACTCCATTTTCAGTTAGCTTAAATAACTATCAATTTTTTAAAAATAAGAATTCATGCTGTGTATAGGAAACAATTGTGAGTTGCTGTTATAGTTTAACCTGGGAGGCAGCTAAGCACCACATAACCATTCACTCCCTTCCTCCACCCTACATAGGAGAGAGAACTGAGGGGCGGGGGGGTGCAGATCAAACAACAACAAAAAAAAACAACTTGTGGAGTTGAGATAAAGACAGTTTAATAGGATGGAAAAGGAAGGGATAATTAATAATAATAATTATGATAAAAGAATGCACATAGCAAGTGATGTACAATGAAATTGCTCACCACCTGCTGACCAATGCCCAGCCAGTCGTTGAGCAGCACCCCCACCCCCAACTCCAAAGCTGTTTTCAAACTGAGTAGGTAAATGCTTGTGACTGAGTTTGAAAGGACTAGAAAATGTTCTAGTAGATAGTAGAATAATGATTAGGTTTATGAGTACCAATAGACTCAGAAGTTTCTTCAATTTAATTAGAATTTTTTAATAATAAAACAGCTAAGAGGCTGTAATCTGCTTGAGTTAGAAAGAAAAAATATTGGGATGAGAACATACGGAATCTTAGGTGTAGTTTTAATAAAACTTAGGATCTCACTGTTTTTCCTTTCCCTGGGGAAAATAAATAAATAAATAAATAAATAAAGATAAAAAGTTTTCAGTTCAACAAATTTTTAATTAAATTAAAATTTAATCAGCTGAATGACAAATATGACAAATATCTGCTGGCTTTCCTCTTCAAAAATAGTTATACATGTTAACTTTTTAGTTTTATCTAATGTGGGTTATGTCTGGAGAGGTAAGAAAAAAGGGAAGGAAGATAGAAAGTGGCTATTAGTATGTGTAACCTGCTATTTGACGTTCTCCATTGGTAACTGACAACTACATAAATAACAGATTAGATTTAGTTCAAAAGCTTCCATGAAGACATTTCTTCACCAAAATAATGTAAATAGAATCAAAAATATTTTTTAAAGAAAATAGACATTTTATTTTTTTTAAATGTATACAATCAGATGATCCTCTTTAATATTTTTACTGATGACTTGGATGAGGGAATTGAGTGCACCCTCAGTAAGTTTTCAGATGACACCAAGTTGGGGGGACCTGTCAATCTAATGGAGTGTAGGAAGGCCCTGCAGAGGGACCTGGACAGGATAGGTTGATGAGCAGAGGCCAATAGGATGAGGTTTAATGTGGCTAAGTGCTGGTTCCTACAGTTTGGTCACAACAACTCCATGCTACAGGCTTGGGGCAGAGTAGTTCAAAAGATGTGCAGAGGAAAAGGATCTGGGTGTGTTGGTCAATGTTCACCTGAACATGAGCCAGCAGTGTGCCCAGGTGGCCAAGAAGGCCAAAGACATCCTGGCTTGTATCAGGAATAGTGTAGCCAGCAGGACCAAGGAAGTAATTGTCCCCCTGCACTCTGCTCTGGTGAGGTCACACCTCAAGTTCTGTGTTCAGAACTCACTACAAGAAAGACTTCAAGGCTCTGGAGCATATCCAGAGAAGGGCTACAAAGCTGGTGAAGGGCCTGCAACACAAGTCCTGTGAGGAGCAGCTGAGGGAACTGAGATTGTTGTGTCTGGAGAAGAGGAGGCTTAGCGGAGACCTTATTGCTCTCTAAAACTCCCTGAAAAGAGGTTGTGGGGAGCTGGGGATCAGCCTCTTCTTACAGATAACTAGCAATGGGACAAGAGGGAATGGCCTCCAATTGCACGAGGGGAGGTTTAGTTTGGAAATTAGGAGATATTTCTTCTCAGAAAGAGTAGTCAGGCATTGGAACTGGTTGCCCAGGGAGGTGGTGGAGTAATAATCCTTGGGTTGGATGTGATACATAGGGACATGGTTTAGTGGGTAATATTGTTGGTGTGGAGACAGTTGGACCAGATGATCTTGGGGGTCTTTTCCAACCTTAATGATTCTATGACTCTATGACAGACATCTTCCCTGGCACCAGATGTTACCAGAGGAACCAGTCACCTTGGCAGCTCAGTTGCCTTCTCCTACTCCTCTCTTTCCCATAGTTCCCATTCATCTGCGAGCAGAGCAGTTTATACTTGACTTCCCTAAAGTCTGCTTCAGACAAAAATCAGCTAGGAGCATCTGCATGAACTATCAATAAGAATGATGCTCCAGTAACGGGGCAATGATGAGGAATGGGATTCAGGTACAACTTCCACTAGACTCACATTTTTTGTTCAAGACTTGCAACACTGCTGCAGTCCTAAAGCTATTTCAGGAACTTTACACAGAAATAGGTCTGGCTGACCCAAGTTAGTGTGAATATAGTGTTAATGACATCTGTAAAAGCTGTAAATTTAGCTCTTCTGGACAGAAAATGTGCATAGAAATTCAGCATCTCCAAAGGAAATAAAAAAGCTTTGTTGTAGGGATCTACTACTGAAGTAGCTGCTAATATAGCACTTTAATGGCACACAGCAGAAACTTTTTGGATCATTCTCAATGTCACTTTTAATGTGGGACATGCAGCTTCAAAATCAAAACGGACAGTAGTAGCTCTGTTTTTCATTGCAGCTTGCTCAGTAACCATCTGATCTTGCTTTTCTTCTGAGGATCTCATTCCTGTGCATTCTCTATGCCCCTGTCACCTTTGCTTTTCTGACACCATGAACTACTTAAAGCAAGGCTTACACCATTGAGTTATTTTACAGTAGAAAGTACATATTCCTTACCTTTACTATAAATATTGTCTAGAATGTACATAGTGCCCTTGCAGGCACAATGTCTGCATCACCTTGTCATTGTGCTGTCCCTTGTAGTAGCTTCATCATGACAAATCTGTAATTCAGTAAGCTTTGAAGTTTAGACATACTGGTTCAAGTTAAGCTGTAATAACTGGCCATAATACCATCACAGCTCTTTAGAACTGAGCAGAATTTGTCCCACTTCATACTAATGATACTCACTTCTACAAATCAGGGCTATCATTATTGTGTTTAGTACAAACAAGTCAGACCAAGTGTTAGCTGGCCATACGTAAAAGCAAAGAATATATTGTTGTCATAAATATGCAGCTTTGTTGTCATATATAGGATTAAAAATATTGACTTCAGTAATTCTGTTCTGCGTCTATGTCAGGGTAAAACAGAATTTCTTGCTGTTTCATCTTAGGAAGAAACTATTTGCATTGTCCAAATAAATTGCTTATTGAGGGCCTCTGCATATTCCCACTGGCATAGTGACCAGGATAGGAACAAACTAAGAAATTCTTTCAAAACTCTCACTCATATGGGTGCATGAGAAAACTCACCTGACCATGACATTGTTACCGTTTGTGTATATACACATACACACATCTGGTTGCATGAGTTGCTTTACTTTCCAATGTGTCTTCTAGTCTTTACTTTCTGTAAGAGACTATACATCATGCTTTTGCACACATAAATTGGCCACAAGCTTGTGGACAAGCACTAGACCACAGAAGGACTTTGTTCCTATCAGCCAGTTGATGACTGACTCCCATGTCTAGTCCGAGTCATGTCTAGTCCTTCTTACCCTTCACTCATACTGAGACAGGAGTGTGACACGTGTGAGTCTCAGAACCTGCAGAAACATGGTGCTTCAAAACCTCTGAGATTATCAAGGTCAGCCTTTGCACCCTCCTGCTCTGGCAGGTGAAGTAACCATGCAACTGCAGCCTCTTCACTGCCCTCTGTCATGAAACGCAGTCTCTTTGCCTTTTACTAGAGAATCACTGGTACCATGTTAAAGATGGTTCCTTTATAGACAACTCTTGTTATGCCTTGGTGGGTTCATCCCTTCTTGTCCCATCATTGCTTGTTTGACACCTTTATCATAGTGATGACTCAAGACTCTGGCACTAATAGCTCTAATTGCATATGCCCAGTGCATACAGATGCTCAGCACCTAAAGGGGCAGAGTTAAGAAATATTGCTAGGAACTGAACTGATGAGAAACCAAACTCCTCTGTAATAATGTATCTTGCCTTTTGAGAGGGAAGTGGCAATTTATAAGGCCTTTTCTGGTCCAGGCAAGAATGCTGAGGAGAAAGGTTTCCTACCTTTCCAGTGCAGAAGTGTCTACTCTTATCTTTTCTCATGCTTCTTTTTTTTTTTCTATATCTCTCTGTTCCTGTGCTGATTTCTCCAGGTTTAAATCAGAACCCCCTTGCTTTGAAGCTCAAGTCAGCACTAGGCAAGACATCAAGGCATTGGGCATCACTGTTGCTAAGAGCAGCCTGTCCTCTCCCAGTTGCATGCTTGTACATAGGCAGGGTCAGAGCATGATTGAAGGGTGAGAGATGTACAAAAGCAGAGCAGGCTTGAAATTAAATACTCTTTGAAGCTTTTTCTTAACTAGTCTTACTCTGGCACAAACCCCTGCCTTAGGGGGATGATCCAGTAGAATAGCAATGACCTAAAGCTACTGCTCTGCTCACTCAAGCATGCAAGGAGGAAAATGTATCTCAGAAATGACTATATGAGTATATCTGGGCTGCAAATATATGTTTGTAAAAGATGGACTTTAACATTAAAAGAACGAGGGAGGACTTTTTTTTTTTCTTTTTTTTTTTTTTTCTTTTTTTTTTTCTGAGTAAAACTGAGTTTTCTGTAATGGTGAATGCTACACAGAAACAAAAAAATGGAAAAATCCTGGTGGGTTAGACCTTTATCTCTTTCCTTGTTTATTACTAGTGCCAATGGAGTAGCTGTCCTAATTAAAAAGAACTTGCCCTTTCAAACAGAGGAGCCTGATTCTGATCCAAATGGCCCTGTAGAAAAGAAATTGCTGAATGAAGTCATTACTCTAATTAACATTTATGCTCCTAATGTTAACAACATACTTTTAAAAGAAACCAGTAGCATAGATATTTCTCCTTAAATCATCTAATGGTCTGGTGTGGGCAAAGATTTTAATTGCCCTTTGGTTATCAATTTAGACAGATCTACTAGGGGTGATTGCATTGTAAATCAGATATCTCAAGAAAGTCATTAATGAGCTAATGAGCGATAGATGTTTGTGGTGATGAAAGGCACGGCTAATAATGCTTATTTAGCCAAGTGGTGTACTTAAGTGTTCTCTGTTGCATATGGAAAGTGACCATACACCAGTAACTAGATAATAACATATTAGTTATTACTCAGTCTGTTCCATGATTTTATCTTCCTCTGCCTAGCATTAGGCCAGTCCCTTGTGCTCTGCATCCCTAAGCTCTTTCTGTGATTCACAGAACTGCAGTTTGGAGCCCTGCATCTGTTTGACTTTGTTTATATATTTCTTGTCTCCCTTAGCATAAATCATAAAGACAGCTTAATTGGTTTATACTTCTGAAGCAGTTTGAAATGTGAAGTGTTGTGTAAGTGCTCAAGGTTGTTATTACTTTGTGACTCTTCCCAAGCCATTTTCTTTCCAGAATGAAAATTAAAGAGAAATTATTTGCCATTTACAAGAGTAAATGTGGTGAATTCTGTCATAAGCAATCACTCAAGTATCACCAAAAACAAACTTTGTTTCACAGAACTGCAGTTCTTAAATGCTTGAACTTTGCTTCTCTTTCATAACACTGTAAATCCATTAGCTTCACTGGAAATATTTGATTTTTGGTATTGTGGACAGAGAATCAGATCTTTGATATCTGTAGTTGTAAGGGAGTAGTTATGTGGCATAATAAAGTTCCTGGAAAATACAGGTCTTCTACATAGGTTTTGCTATAATTGAAAAAATAATCCATTTCATACACTTAAAATCTGAAATTATAATTTATTATTTTTTTTCACAGCAGGAATATCTACAATTGTAGCAGCATATAAAACATAGTGTTGTTACAGAGTGAAAGATTTTTTCACTTGCAGATGCATATTTTAACTAAAGAATTTGCATATACTCAACTAACAGCAATTTCCTCGTAGTGCACTGCAGACTACCCTTTGGCTTTTCCTCAGGACCTGATTAGCACTTAGCATTACCTGGGAATTTTTCTCAGGTGCAGTGTTCAAAAACTAAAAACACACAGAGACAGATGTTCTTTGCATTTAATTCCCTTTGTTGCTTCACTGGCTCGTAGGCCAGAGTTGAGAGGTATCCATGACAAAGTAGAAAGGTCTTTTACTCCAGAACAGGATTTTAGGATCAGAAATGAAACAAGCAAGCAAACCAAGGACAGCCAACAAAAAGTAGCCTAGGGCAATGCAGTGTGTCAATGAGAAAGAGACAGATAAGAAATATTTGGACAGTTGTGCATGTTGGCTTCAATCTGTAATGACTGTGCAGACCACATATCAAAAACATTTGGCTGTCCTTGACAGAGAAAAAAAAAAAAAAAAGAGGAAAAAAAAGAGGAAAAAAAAAAAAGACATAGGCCAGATTTTTCAACCATTGCTACTTTTTTTTTTTTTTTTTTTTTTTTTTTTTTTTTTTTTCCAGTTGAAATTACTTAAATAGTCAACTTGGTGAATTTTTTCTCTCTAGCTCTATTTGTAATTATTTGTCTAACTGCCTTCAGGCAACTGTTAGGTGTTGTCTTAGAAAGACAAAGTGATTGATCTGGTACTGTTTTAACATTCCTTATTTCCACTACTGATAATTTGTATATACTGCTCTCACTGGTGTAAAATCTATTCGGTTGGTATATTTCTAGCATAAAGTAAGAGCAAAATTTGGACCATCAACACTTAACACTTAATATATTCTGTACTTACAGCTTTTGCATTTCCCCAGTTATTTGAGGGGAAATCTCCTTGGCCTTGGGAGTAAAGTGTCTATTTCTCCCTAAAGTCTAACATGGTTGAGAAATGAGTGGGAAGTACCTTTATGCCACACATTTCCACAGCAATCTTATCCATGCTCAGAGAACATGTAACATTAGCTTGTCACATGGCAACGTAATCAGTCTCTCACTGTGATGGTACTTTCTCCATAGCCTTGTAGCCACTTTTCATTTAGCCTTGTGGCCAAATCAATAAGACAATAGAAGGCAAGGGGTTATTTAGTCTCTCACACTGCACTCCATAAAGAGCTCCCTAGGTACCAGATGAAGGTGACCCTCCTTTCCTTCTATGGGAAGAATGACATTATGAGACCAACATTTTGTGGTGCCTAAAGAAGAACAAGCCAAAAGTGGCTCAGTTATATAGTTGAGGAACGAGAAGACTTAAGTGTGGTCAAGTTCAAGACTTCAGTGTGGCCAAGTTTGTTCATTAGAGAATCCTGGACTACTTCCTTACCTGCTTTGTTCTTCTGCAACCATATGATGAACTGACAGCAGGAAATACGTATCATGCCATTCCCCAATATCTATTTGCTTGTTTCTAATCTGCATGTGCAAGACGTTTATCCAAGACAATCTGCAGTTGCCTTCTTAGGCACATAAGACAAAGATAGCATTCTCCAGCAGCAGCTTGAATAAAGAAATACAAAAACTGAGGATTTTTTTTCTCCTCAAAATACAACTTTAAAGAAAATATAGGACAAAATCAAGTCTAGAGTGTTTCCTTGAGATTGTCAAAAGGAAGTTGGAGACAACAAAAATGCTACTGTGAAGTTGTAAATGCAGCCTTTTAAGATAAACCTAAATTCCTATAAAAAGTGAAACATAGGACTAGTCAAACCTGGAGAGGATTAATCTTGCATCTTGTCTCATGCAAAAGACAGATATGGTAGTTTTCAGGACTGTAAGACCTCTACAGTACACATTTTAAAGTAAGTTTTCATGAGTCCCTGTTCAGGAATCCTACACAGAGAATTCTCAGATAGTTTTTTAGGAACCATAGATTAATACATGTATAACATGGGAGTAATTTCTCAAAAATATATGATATAGTAACTGAATTTTCTTGAAACTCATTCCCATTTTTGACTCAAAACTTGATCAGGAAATCTTCAGAATTTGTACAGTGTAATTATATTTTGCATGAAAGTGTTACTTTCCTCTGAGCTTCAGTTTCTTACCTTGACTTTTATATATTCTTTGTATTATTTACTTTTAGCATATCCTTTCCTGTTTGTCACTTTATTGCATAAACAACTGAAATAAATTTTGCTTTTATCATAGAGAGTTTATAACTTCCTTTGCTTTTCTCAGAACGTCTTTTGTTGTTGTTGTTGTTGTTGTTGTTTGCTTGTTGTTTTTTGTTTCTTTTTTTGGTTGGTTGGTTGTTTTTTCCTTAAAAGTACCACTACCACACTGTATGCAGTAATGCTCTTAAACACATTATCGAGTGTTTGCATTACGTATTGTTCCATTCCTTCCACAAGCTGCTACTAGTTTACAGTTCTGGCTTTGTTTTTTATTTAGGAGGAGAAAACTGCCTCTGTGTAGCAAGCTGTCTGTAGTAATGCCAGTATCTTTCTAGAATAGATAGTCATGTTTCAAGCCCATGGTTTCCTGATTTGTATTTACCAAGAATAAATGATGATATCCCATACACTTTCAAACTCTTTCTTCCTTTTTAGTCTTTTTGAAGCAACAGAAATATCCAGTTCTGTGGCACAAAGTTAAACAAAACTGTCAAGAAATGCTCTTAGTCTCTTCCTCACATTTCTTCTCCAGATCATTTGTAAGGATGTCAAACCATGCAGGCTCTACTGTCAAAGAGGAGGCTCTCTGCTGCAAGCTGTTCCCTAATATGTCAAAGGACTTTTACAAGAACCTTAGAAATAATGTATGAATTCTACAAAATCAGAATTCAAGGGGAGTAGACAATCTCATAGATTGATAAAGCTAAATTTTTAAATGGTGACAGGAAGCAATAAGATGATTGGGTACATTGGGATCTTTGGTTATGAAAGGCCTTAATCCTTGGCCTTATCATTATCATTATCCTTGTCCATATCCTTATCCATTATCATTATCCATAATCCTTATCACTAGCCATCAAAAAGGTGTCTGGACCTTTTTGTAAGGCCAGCAATCAAAACTGTGTACACTTCCAGAGGTCAATTCATCCCCCTTAAGGTCACAACCTAGGGCAGGTGGGTTGAGATAGTTGGTTACTTTAGAATAGATACCTAACTTTTAAGCAGCAAAAGTAAAACGAACCCACCCTCTCTTTTCACTTGGTGATCAGACACAACAGCAAGTGACTACTAGAGGGCTGAATCCAGATAACAAATAGCTTATAACAAAAAGATATGTTTTGTATGAAGTATATTGATACTTCTGCTCAACTGCTTCAGCAAGTATACTGTTTATAAATTGAACCATGTATCTTCATGGGAAAATGGAGGTTTTAGGTTAACATTAGCATCACCTTTTAGAAGATGAAGTCAGACGACAATATTGCTTTAAAATGTACAAAATACAGGAAAAAAAGAATTATGCTACTAATCTATGAATCGAGCTAAACTGTTGCACCATCTTGTTCCAGTATCCTGCATTCATACCTCTGTGATTCTTGCTTTTAAAATCCAAACATACTTCTGTATTAATTATTAATTCCTTTTCCTTTGTCCATTATTTTCCTTAAATAAATGAGAGTAGCGCTTTAAGGAGTTTTCTCTAGATCTTTCACTTCTGTTATGCTGTGCTAAGTGTAAAATCAAAACAAGGGAGTTAAAGGTCACTTTATATTTGCTGGTTATTGGGAGATCTGTGATGTGCAGTGCACACAGCACACTACAGCATCTTATAAACAGTCACCTCTCTTCTAGGCCATTATTTAAAATTGATTTGTTCTGCTTCTCAGAGGAAAATACAAACTTGAAGAATATTTGGGAGAATGAAGGTCAGGACATTAATTTCTGAGGAATCTTAAAACAAGCCTGTTCCTCTTCCATAGCCAACTCCACCTGAACTTAACACAAGATGGTTTATGGTTACTTTATCTGAAATATATTTACACCTTTAGCCCACGGGATTACCAGGTCTGATGGGAGAAGTATTATTTCCCAACTGTGAGAGATTTTGTGCTCAAGAGAGTTGTTTTTGTTTACATGGTTTGTTCTTGGAAGAAATTAAAGAAATGATGAAAAAAACTCCAAGCAGTATCTTATAAAGCAGTATGTGTAAGGGTGAAATTGTTCTTTCTACTTCCTTCTTGAACTTTTAGACAGAATATTATGTTCCTACATTTGTAGATGAGCTGCTGTTGACATCTAAGAGATTCAGGAACAAATTTGAGGAATGCAGAATATGTATAGGAAAAAAAAAATCTTATAAGTCTAAATAAATAAATAAATACTTTAGTCAAAAGAAGAAGAAGCTACATAAAATGAAACTATGGAAACAAAGATGGAGAAAACTTAGGAGTTCAAGCTCTCTGAGAGGCATTGAGTGGTTTCCCCAAGGAAAATATTTACTAAAAAAATAAAAATAAAAAAGCATTTTCACTTTGTATGTCTTAATGTCCCCTATAGAGATCTGATATACTCTATCAGTATCTTAAGGAAACAAGAATTGATTTGCTACTAATATTTATTATGAAAAATGCTAATTAAGAAATTCTAACAGATTCACATGTTCTTACTTTTACAGTCTGTCTGGAAAAAAAATGGGTTCTTACAGGGGGCAGCTAGGGTCCTGTAGCAAGTGAAGATGAGGAGCCAGTCTTGGAAGTTTTGACAGCCCGGCTGTCTCTGTTCCTGTATTTAGAATTTAGAAACTTCCTCTGCTATTGCATTCCTTGGGGGCCAGAACACTCTTGGGCAAAAATCTGCAGCTATAATTAGTGATTTAATTTTAATGTAGATGAATAGACAATCCTGAAGCCAGTTATTAAAATGTCATTAGTTGACACAGAAGTTAGCATATCTGGCTAATGCCTAGCAGAAGCTGAAGAGACCAACCTAAATGAGAACTCTGCCTGGGGAAGAGACACAGCAATACAAGTCATCCAAAATCTCCCTGTCTCGGAAACAGCTGGCCAGCCCTTGCCTGAAAATGTTAATGTGTTCATAAGGAATGAATGGGGTGATACAGACACCCCATTTCCTTAATACTGACCTTTTTTTTTTTTTTCTGAAAGAACCCTGAGTTCTCCGGAAAATATTTCTTTTGAGTAGCTTTGGTGCTAGCAAAAGCCCAATACAGTTAGAAAACAGCAAGGATGAAAAACAGATTTTATAAAATGTAGCCCTGGGGGGTTATACATCCAACAAGTATGGAATTAGTTCTGTATATCATGTATAACTCATTCTGACAGTACTCCCAAAGTAAATAAATTTTAATTTGTATTTTTAATTCAGACGTTAATGTAACAGTAAGGCTTAGAGAACTGATCTAAAGCAATCTGGATTCAAAGGCTTGGTTGAAAAAAATAGGGAAAAGACTTCTTAGGACTCTTCAGTCTCTGGCTGAAAGTAAAGAAACTGAAGGTTAACTGCAAAGTTTAACTTTGCAGTTTAGAAATTAAGAGATTGTTTTGAAAACTAAAACCTTATACCTATATTTAACAATAATTTTTGTTTTCTTAAAACCTGAGAGGTCTGGACTAATACCTTTTCTTGCCTCTTTAACATCTTAATGTCACAAACATCATGAGCAAAAATAATACAAATGAGAATCTAAATTGAAAAGGTTTTTTAAGGTTTTATTTTTGAATTCCACTTTAGCATCGACACTAGGAGTTATGCAACTCTTTGAGCCATCAACCAGCATTGCAAAACCATCATGAAAATGTATGAGCCCACGAACAAAATCTACTCACCCAACCTTAGAACTGTGATTAAAAAAGCCCTAATTATAGTATAGTCAGCAGTCAAAATAAATTACTCACTCAAGGTGAGTGGGTGAAAAGAAGTTTGCAAGGCTTCCTTAAGGAGGTGGTAATTGTCTTGAATTTTGTTAAAATACATCACTAATTATATTTTAACAATGTCTATGTACTGTTTTCCTCTTTGGGAATCTTATAAGGTGGTTGTAAGAATTTTGAGGGAGAGCTTTTTTTTAGTTTTAAAATATTCTGTATTTGTACTGCAGAGCATGTTTTATGCCATGTCTAAATGGCATGCACAGATGACTTTAAACATTAGAATAAAATAATTTCATATGAATAATATGCAGATTGATTGGACCTAAAGTAGTTTTCAAAAGTAGAATAAACCTGCCTACTTCCATATTAAAGTAATGTGTAGATCTGACAGTGCAGTGAAGTGAGAGCATGGTGATGCCACATTGTTGGCCCCTGGAGGTCTGCACACAGAGCTCAGGAGGTCCATAGTGCCTGCATTTAAGGAATTGTTCTTGTCTTCAAGATGTGTTTTACAGAGATAGTAAACCCTTCAAGGCAGGTTTCTGCAACTCATTCACCTTGGCTGTGAAAATTTACTACAAAGTTCGAGAGACTACCAACCATGCATAATCTTACCCTGCTGGTTATACTGCCAGTATGTTGGGCCTACCCTAAGCAGTACCAAAAACACAGGCATTCATTCCTTCTGTCTTCTAGAGATTGCAAGACCCATATGCTTAGACTTGCATTCAAAGAAAGCTCAATGCCTGGGCTTCAGACTAGAGAAGACTCAAGCTTGACCTCACAGGGCTTGCAGACTATGGGCTACTACAGATGGAGAAATTGTTATTAAATCTCTTTTCATTGTTAATGTTGCACATTTGCTTCCACAATCAGATTGTTTTGTTAGAGTTTTACTAGTGCTTAGGTGGTGTTCAGACACCTTCATTATAGGTTACAATCAAAAAGGTGCTTGTTGATATATGCAACAGGCCTCTAGTCATTAACATATGCAGCTGTCATCTTTGAATTCAGTAATATTTGCATTTATTATTTTTTAATTAAAAATCAGGCTAATTTTGCCTATTCAAACTGTGTACCATTGCAATTGGTTGTTTTTCATGTGTATTTGTTAGTGAGCTGTTAAATATCAAATGTAGAGTACTTTCCCCTAAGTTTAGTATCACTAGTCAATGACCACAAAAGCAATATGAAGAGAGTTCATCACATTTGCAGTTACTGTTCTAATAACTGAAAAATAAGGTTTGTCTTTCATATTATTGTGGCTGACTCACACCATTTTGACTGATACTCCAGCAACTGAAAGTTGTATAAACAGTACAGAAATATCAATCTAAATGAAGATGCTGAATAAGCAGAAGTTGGGGTGTATTTGTAGCTGGGTATTGTTTCATCCCACTCTTAAAATGAGTGTGAAAATAAATGTGTATCTCATTCTGGGCTAGGAATCTGAGTCACACCAGAGTTGGAAATATTCATATTAAAAGCTTTTTGATCTGCCACAACTCTCATTCTCTGTCTGATCATTCATTCTTGCTATAATATCCTAGCTCCCTGGCAACATCTTTAGCTTTTCACCACACTTAGTTTTTATACTAAAATTTTTCATTTATTAAATGAGACAAGTGAAGCTTCAGGAGACAAGAGCTCGCCTAGTAATATTGCCATTCCTACAAAGCCTGATGACTCAGGCTGGCCAGTACCTGGACAGAAATGCAGACCTGGCAAAAAGACCTCCTTCCCCTCCTTTCCCCAGGGACACACCATGCAGGAGGAAGAAAAGTGGAATGTCCCACTTGGTGTTGCAGTATAGCGAACATCACTAGAACTGAGTCTTGGTATCATATCAGCATGATGATTCTTCTGCTTCTGTATTATCATCCCAAAGCATTTCTTCTTTCCAAAAGGACTTACCATTTCTCAGGAAACAAGTTCAAACCCATTACTCCATCATCAAACACTTTTTCAATAAAACAAAAGTTTTACTACTCCCTGACATAGGTGTGCTCAGGTTAAGAAAAAATATAGTTGTGTTGACCTCTTAATTTACTCCTTTTTGTGCTGCTCTTGACTTTCTGATCTGATCTCTGTCATCAGGGCTAACCTCCCCAGTAATTTTACCTGACTTCTTCTTTGCAGAATCAAGGAGATCTTTTCATACAGCTTAGGGGTAGCAAGCAGTACTTGGTAACTGTAACTGTGCTATGGCTTCCAAGCCATTTCAGCAGAAAAGTCAAACCGGTTAGGTTAGACCGTCTTTAGTGTTCAGCTGCACTTGGAAATAGGCTGTGAGCACTGAGACAATCAGGCACAGCAGCAAGATAGATTAAACAGTGGTGGCTTTTCTGCAATTAAATACTCATTCTGCACTGCCTGTCTGCATGAAGGCTTTTAGTCAGGTCCAGCGCAAAGAGCTTAGCTTAAGCTCTGCTGGCTTCAGTTTGACCTCATGACTTTCTGCTGTGGTAGCAGGAGAATATGTGCACATATTTAAGTACAGCAAGGAGACACCTGAGTAAGAGGGCAGCTGTACTGAGTCAAACCAAAGGAAACTGTAGCTCCATACCTGTCAGCCCCTTTAGATGTTAAGGCCTATAATATAAGAACAGGAAAGGCATGCAGAGATACACCCCCACTCCAGTGATCCATATGATATGGAACTCCTGATTCAGAGTTTCTACCTTTATATTTAATAGAGTTTCATTTTATTTATTTTATTTTATTTTATTTTATTTTATTTTATTTTATTTTATTTTATTTTATTTTATTTTATTTTATTTTATTTTATTTTATTTTATTTTATATTTTATTTTATTTATTATTTTAATTAATTAATTTATTTTATTTTATTATTTTCTTCTGATTCTATGTCTGTATAGTTGCTTCTTGGCCATATCTATGATACTGGAAACATCTGTCAGCGAATGCCAATGTTTTCTTATGCTGTGTAGGAAAAAAAAAAAAAAAACAAACAAAAACAAACAAAAACAAAACAAAACAAAAAACTTCTTTTACTTGTTTTAAATCTGCTGATTTCGTTGGGAATCCTTTTGTTCTCATGTAGTGAGAAACCAGGCATGTGTTTTCTAGGCACTTTCCCAGGTTTCTCCTGATTTTATATATATCTGCCATATCCCCCTTCAGTTGTCCCCTTTCCAAACGGAAAACTCCAAATCAATTTAAGCAGTTCCAAGCTTTAATTGCCCCTCTTTAGTTCCCCCCATGTAATTTTTGAAAGGCAAGGACAAGAACAACAGGCAACATTCAGAAGGGAGGGTACTATGTGGTTTTGTGTAGTTCTGTAAAGGTGTTTTTTTGTTTTGTTCTCTGTTCCTTTCCTTAAAGCTCCTAACTGTTGTTTTTTTTTTGTTTGTTTGTTTGTTTGTTGTTTTTTTTTCTGACTAGTAATAAGCACAAAGTTTATGTTTTCTTTCAGTAAGCTTTATTTTTTATTAATTCTTAAAAATAAAAAATAAACACAATTTAAATTATTTATTTGGTGTGCTTTTTGCATGTACAGGAAGCTGATTTTCCATGCCTTATTATCAGACATTCAACAGTAACATTTTGAACCTTTGCTCAAGCAAGATGAAAAAGAATGGTTTTTATCAAAGATTTTCCAAACATCATTGCAACAACAGTTATAGTATTTAAAAATTTAATCTCTGCATTACTCCCAGATTTACTGAAGCTGTATGAGAGTGTCTCCCCTCATTATAACATTCTGTCTTCAATGACTTGCCCAGCGTGTTACCATCAACGTTGGGGTGTCCATAGCTCCAATGCTAAGCTCTAAGCTTAGATGAGGAATTTCAAGGCACAAAGAAACACTTTTTGATACAAAATACAGTTGACATCAATTCTAATTTTTATTTAATGGATGACTACTCTTTCATTGAACTGCCTGGGTCTCTCATTCTGTGTATATTTTCCTTTGGAACTGTACAGATTCTTTTCATCATTTTTTTTTTTGATATACCGATTATGTTGATATATGTGGTCCAGTTTCTTATTTTCATTTGCATTGCTTATGAAAACATTTGAATTAAGACAAATAGATAAATCAACTAATAAAGCAAAAGTCACTTTTAAATCAATGGTTGCTTGATCATAGAGCATACGACATTATGATACAGTGCAAAATTTGGAAATTACATTGCATTTTCTGTTTGAAACTGAAAGAATTAAATGCTCTTTAGCTCCTACTCTTAAATGTACATTGTTGTATCTTATATTTTGATATATGTCATATTCATGGAAATTTTTTGTCATGACTTTTGTCTCTGTCTCCCACTAATGCATACTGTCAGTCAGTTAAAATGAAAAAGTGTTAAATAACCAAAAATAGAACAAGCATGCCCTTCATTTAAAACATCATTTATTGTCAATCCTCTTATCTACTATTCAGAATATTAGCATTACTTCTAATTACTACTGATCTAGATTTTGTATCACAATGGGAAACTAAGAATAAGTGAAAAAAGGCAAGGTACTGCAATTTTAATTCCACAGTTTGTATTACATCAGACCTTTAACCTTTAGATTTTTGTGCTGATATTTACGAAATCAGTGGACAGGTTTTGTGAAGCTTGTGGCAGCTGTGGGACTGATGCAATTTCACTTTCAGACTAGTAAAATAGTTTAGGTCAGGGATGAATTTTTTAGATTTGACAACCTCCATTTTTTTCAAAATATGTAGCATTACAGATATGCCTCTCACCAACAAAGATAACATTGCTCTTAAGGAAGTATGAAAGTAGACTTCCATTTTAGCAGTGCAGTCAAGACCATCAGTTTTCAGGTACTCTTACAATACCTCAAATACAAAACTAATTTCACTGTCAGAGCTCAGAATTTTGACTGTGACCAGATCTGATTTTGACGTTTTTTAGAGGTACATTTTTACAAGTTAATCAATGTAGATTTCCCTCCCCATTTAAACACCAAACCCTGCTCCCCTGTTTTAGCCCCCTTAGCCTGAAGAACCTCTTGAAGACCGTGGGAGGACAGGTCATAGACAGCCACGCAAAGGCACAAAAAAATGACCATACGGTCTACAAACACCTTCAATATGTTTTCTTTTTTCTTTGGAAAAGTGTCTTGGAGCTAGACAGAATTTCTCATATTAACTGCTGAAAATCTACTTTTAAGTAGATTATGCACTGCCCTTCAATGCAATTTCCAGATGACAAAATACAGCTTTGTATTAACACTATGTATTCATATTTATGTCTTTTATTATTCTTTATGCTTACTTCTTCAAAGGACTCACAAGTATTTTCAATACTCTTTTATTTAATTATGCTAATATTTAATTTTTCAACCATATTTTCAAAGAGAAAAAAAAATGAGGTGTCTATAAGAAACCAGTTTTGAGACCAGATGTGCTAGAAATTCAAGCATAAATATATTGATAGATAAGATCAGACCATGGTCCATCCAAATAATAATCATTCTGGCAGAAAGAAGTTACCAGAAATTTCATGAGAGAAATAGAGGATAATATGTCAGCCACCTTAAATCTTCTAAGAATTCCTTAGTTCTCAGAAAGTTTTAAGCTCTAAAAAGTAAGATCTCATCTTTCTTTGAAAATATATTAGCATTAACCATTACAAATCTGGAGGTTTGCTCATGAAGAGCAAAAATTTGACAAAAATGAAAAATACGATAGTATATGCATTACTGAAAACTGCAAATGTCTGCCATTGAACAATTATTTGCTTTCCAACTGGGTAAGATAATATGGGGGGTATGAAAAATGTATATTATGGTGAACAGTCAATACATTTATGGTTCTTTTGGTCCTTCAGAAACTCTTGTATTTGGCATAAACATTATAAAAATAACTTGTCCTAACTAGCAGTTTGAAATGAGAAAATAGCTCCAATATGCTACCTATTTTGGGGGTATTTGGGTGAGAGGAATGATAATTTACCCTGTTAAACTTTCTGAGTGTCAATATGGTATATATTTTAAGCATAATATGTTCACTACTATTGGCATTTAAAAAAATAAATAAATAATAACTTCACAGTAAATTTTTAACTTCACAGAAAGTTGAACTCATTTTTATATTAGCTGATGAACCGGATCCTATATCACAAAATCCCATTAATCTAAACCAAGAGAAAAAGAAGCATTAGATGAACTTCAGTGAATTTATGTATTATTCTTTTCTTTTCAGACAACTATTACGGCACTCCAAAACCTCCAGCAGAACCAGCTCCATTACTGTTAAATGTAACAGATCAGATCCTTCCAGGTGCCACTCCTGGGGCCGAAGGTAAACGTAAAAGGAATAAGTCTGTGAGCAATATGGAGAAGACAGGTATTGAACCACCGGAGGAAGAAGAGGAAGAAAGACCTTTGGTCAATGGAAATGATGTGACAGTAACACCAGGTCTGTTCTTCCTTCTTACTTTGCAATGTATTTCTGTTATTCACAGAGACAACAGTTTACCTCCTTCAGCAGTGAGAATGAGTGTATTCAGGTAAGGATGCTCTTGCACGACTGGCAGCCAGGAATCCTAAGTGATAAGGCTCCTGTCAAACATAAAACAAATCATTTGACCTCCATTCGGTATGAGTCACCACAGCTACAGTAAAGGTGTCTGCCTCTGAGCTAGTCACCCTGAACCCTTGTTATAGCCTGAAGAGAAACATATCTACTTTCTGAATGCACTTCCTGTGATCTATTTCAGATTTCTGGGTTAGGAAATCAAACCAAAGTGCCTATTTCTTTTCACTGACCACAGAAAGGAGTCTAGAAAACTGCAGTTTGATCAAATGAATCCTGTCTCTGTATTTCAGGTCTCCTTGTGCTAAAAAGGTGATACTCACAAGAGAGTTCACTAGATTAGAAAGTGAACTTTTATATACCATTATGAAATCTTACAAATGCTATGTTAGAGTAAAGCTGTCATCACATAACTGAATTTGTGGCAGTGACAATGAAACTTAATTGGCAATACTCTCTGAAAGTACCCTTTTCACCAGTGTTTCAGATCCTGCATGAAGCAGATAATGTTTTCATATGTCTTGTCCTAAAAGACAGCTGCTGTTTTACTGCTTGAATCATAATTCTTCAGGGAAAAAAATAAATAAATAAATAAGGGGGGGGGGTCTGAAAATACTGATGATATTGACTGATATCAAATGAGTCAATAGTCCAAACTTTTCCCAAGCAGTAATCAGCTTCACCCTCAAACCCTCAATATTTTAATAAGAGTCATAATTTTGCAGTACTTTATTTTTTTACTGTAAAATAACGTTTAAGAAATGATTTTTTTTCTTCAAGTAGGAAATCAAAGAATTCAGACACCTATATCTCTTTGAGAAATAACTCTGAGTTCTTTTTACTGAACTTAGAAATTCAGGAACAATTGATTGAAGTAGAAGTCTGTAGTGACAATCACACAGATAAGAAGATAAGGAGTTTCATAAATGTACAGGCTAATAAAGGCACTACCTAATCTCCTAAGCCCTATAAAAAGGGATTTTTCATACTGCAGTTTCTATAGTTCTGTTTTTTTCTCCTGTTGCATTAGAAAGCATATTGAATTGGAAATCTTCTCACCATGGATGTATTTGCCACTTGCTTTTCTGTTGTAGTTGCCTAAAATTACATCTAAAGGCAAATCCCTAGTGCAGAACCCGTCCTCATGGCCAAGGCAGTGACAGGGCACTTGGGGGGAGGGAAGGGCAGTGGATCTCCTTCTGCCCCCTTGGCTGACTAAAGGGCTGAAGCGTGACTCCCTGGCCATCACTGTCACATGCTGTCTGAGCCTTGCTCATCCCTTCTGCACAAGATTGCATCTGCCGGCAATGCTCTGGCACTTAGTGCTTTTCCTACACAGCTAAGCAGAAAAGGATGAAACCCAGAAATCCTTGCATAAAACATCAGCACTGGCTCTGTTGCCAGGATACTTCCACAGTGAAAAAGGCAAAGGCAGGATTTGGTATCTGATGTGTATTGCAAAAATCATTAGAAGAATCATTCTTTGCAGTTACTCGAAATGTGCTACATAACCGACCATTGCTCAGGAGCAATTTCCAGAGCAGTATACTTCAGTTCAAAATGGATCAAGGAGAGATGTTTATCTGTTTTTCTCCTTGCATTGTCCACCCACAACTTGCATCTCCCAGGCAAATTCTATGTCAACAATGACTAGGCAGCACCCAAGAAACAGCCACTGGCATGGGCTGTGTTAAAAAATTAAATACATGAGCATCAGAGTAAGACAGCCCCCTCTTCCTCCCCCTCCTCGCCCCCCACAAAGTAATTCCTGTAGGTGTGGCCAGCAGAACAAGCAGTGCCTGTGTTGGCTCTCATGGTTTCATAAGCAGGGTTTTGTTGTTCAGTTACACTGATTGAGGACTTTAGGGATTGTAGCAAAGCAGCTCTGTACATACATGCTGCGTTGCCTTTGTTGGAGAGGGTAGCTCCCACGGACCCTGTTACTGCAGTCATTTTCTCTGTCAGCTGACAAAGTCTAAAATGTATGTGCATTTATAGTTTGTATCTTTGAAAAAAACAGGAAAATCAGAATGTGTTAAATTTGTGTCATTTTGTTATTATTAATAATAATTATAGTAATTATTATTATTATAAAATTAATAATAATTGTTTGTTGTTTCGCTTGCTTTTTTTTATATATTCCTGGTGGAGGGAGCAATATGGTTCTTACCAAAGAAGCAACTATAGCATGATATTTGTTACTTCCATTTTTTTTAGAAAATGTGTTCTATTTGAAATGCATCACTTTTATGTTAAATACAGGGCTATTAGGACATTTGAAACATTGATACATTTTTTACAGATGCTCAGCGATTTAACATCTTATTAACTGCCAGAGGTATCAGAGTGCTGTCAAGGCAGAGGACTGCTGTAACACCTAGGACTGCAAGGCTGAAGCAGTAGCAGGTCTATGATGAATCCAAAGACAATAAACCCGATTTTATCAGACCAATAGACAACATCTTTAGTTGCAGAGATCTTTACGCTTTGGAACTGATTTTTCAGACCACCTTTCAGTGTCTCTTGAGATGATCTGTGCCTCTGTTGAGCTTTATTAGCAGGAATCATTTTTTCATTAAAACCTTGCTTCACAGACCATCAGATTTCCCTCGGACAGCTGTATATGTGACCTTACCATACACAGTCCCTCCTGTATATGGGACTGTCCCATCTGTATATGGGACTGGGGATCTTCAAGACAATATGTAATTGTCTTTTTGTTAACTTGTGCTGTCTAAAGTGTTTTTTCTTTCTGATTTCTGTTACTTGTCCTCAGCCCAGAACACAACAGAAAGCCTTCTCACTTTAGGATGAGGTTTTTGGCCATTTTACGATGGAGCACATTCAGTCCTTCATCCTGAATCAAGCACTCTCATCATACAATAGTATTTACAGGGAGATGGAATGCACAGTCAATTATATTCCTATATACCTTATACTTTGTTAGAGCTATTTGTCCATGCTATCTTGATATGAAGGTGCAAGAGGCACTTTGGAAGAGTAAGAGAATATAGCTGTTTCAGATACTCATTGTAAGGTACCATCTCTGCGAACTAGAATGCCTAATTCATCAGACAGCTAGACAGGAGCCTAGATGGTTAAATTTAAATGAGAAATCCTAATATCTGTGAAGCAGCCTTGGATAAACACAATTTATAAATTAGCTGGCCAAGTCTAGAGTTAGCGTTAGGTTTCTCACACTTAAGACAATTGCCCACATTACTGTACTTCTGGCTGTTCTAGTTTGGGTATCTGCCATTCACTGGTTTAGATGAGACATCTTGCACCTGAGAAACCTTTCGTGATGGACACTGCAATGAAATCAAAGGTTTCTGTAAAACTGATGGCTTGACAAAAGTGGTAAAAAGATACTTTGGTCAAAATGCAACATGCTTGTCAGACATTCAGATTTCACTGTTTTTGCTATTTGTGTCTGCAGAGAATTAAGTCAGTCTCCTTCACAAGCAGCATCATGATCTGACACTGTGTTGGTCACATCACATTTGCTTCACACTTCTGACTGATTAAGTGTTTATCATTCAAACTCCACAAGAACCACTTTAATGTTGAAAGAATGTTTATGTATGTCTATTATTCTGACATTACTTGAGCAATGATAAATTGCACCCAGAGAATGAAAGTTCTGGCAGGCTCAAATTAATTGGGGTATAAGATATGACATCGAGTTTCAAAATGATCATTCCATGCCTTAGGTTGATAATGAAGCAAAAGGCTAGAGTCCCAGTGCCGTCAATCACCACACAAGGTGCATCAGTCCTGGGGAACAGTCTGAGCTTGCTCTTTTATTATTGCACAACAAAGGCAGTCAGAGGCAAGAACATAAAATACACAGAATCCAAGAGCCATAAGATTTTTTAAAAATAAGTTGGTATCCATTGACATTTTTGAGGAAAGCTAGAGAAGGACTCTTTATCAGGAAGTGTAGTGATAGGAGAGGTGCTCCACCTCTCTGATTATCCTCATGGTCCTCCTCTGTACTCTCTCTAACAGCTCCATGTCCTTCTTTTGTTGGGAGCTCCAGAACTGAATGCAGGGCTCCAGGTGGAGACTCACAAGTGCAGAGCAGAAAGGGACAATCACTTCCCTCATCCTGCTGGCCACACTTCAGTTGATGGAGACCAGGATATGGCTGGCTTCCTGGGCAGACCGATACTGACCCCTGAGGAAATCTACTCATCACTGGTCTCCACCTGGACATCAAGCTGCTGACCACAATTCTTTGAGTGCAATCATCTAGCTAATTTCTTATCCACCATCAAATCCCCATCTGTCCAGCTTAGAGACAAGGATATCATGGCTGACAGTGTCAAATGCTTTGCACAAATCCAGGTTAATGACATCAGTTGCTCTTCCCCTATCCACCAATGCTGTAATTCTGCCACAGAAAGCCACCAGATTTGTCAGGCATGATCAAGTAGTGAAGCCATGTTGGTTGTCCTTGTTTTCCATGTGCCTTAGGATAGTTTCCAGGATGGTCTGCTCCATGATCTTGCCAGTCACAGAGATGAGACTGACTGGTCCGTAGTTCCCCAGGTCTTCTTTCTTCCCCTTTTTAAAAGCAGGCTTATGTTTCACCTCTTCCAGTCAGTGGGAACTTCTCCAGTCTGCCATGATTTCTCAAATATGGTGAATACTAGCTTAGCAACTTCATCTGCCATTTCCCTCAGGGCCTTTGCATGCATCTTATCAGGCCCTATGGACTTATGCACTTTGAGGTTCAATATACAGTCAATATATTGTGTAAGAGCTGTAGAGAGAATAAATCATCTCAACCAATAAAATTTGTAATTGCTGATATTTGGAGTCAGAGTACTAAGTGATGGACTTACAATATTCAAAGATATGTAGTTATTTTTAACATACACGTTGCCTTTTCCCCAAAGTTTGCTGTATTCCACATATGCAATAACTTGCTGCTGCTTTGCTGGAGCCTATTCTGTCACTTCACAGGACACTCACCTTTGAGATACTGTACTAAATTCCTTTTGAAAATTAGGCCATGTAATCTGTTTTGTAATAAGACAGTAGGTTATTTCACTTGATGGAAACTCAATTGTTTTTTTTTTTATCAGTGACAGAAAATATTTCTGGACATATATTATAGTACATTTTTAGGATCTGTTTTTATATCTGATGCTATCTGAAGATAAATATTTGTGCTTGTAGCATGTTACCATAGTATTTCAAGCTTTATTTATACATTTAAAGCACTTTTTTTTTTTTTTAACAGATCAGACAATTTGTATGAATATATATTAAAAGGTAAATAAACAAACAACCAAACAACTTCAAGGTGAATATGTACCCTTCCTGGAATATGTGAAGAATAGACACATGTAGCAAAAGATTAAATTACAACGTAGTGCTGCATTCCAGATAACCAGTGACTAAAATGTCCGTTGTGTAAAACTAAATGGCATTAGGCAATTCTTCCTTAATTGCTTCTGTTGTATTCATCAGGATGCTTTCTCCTTTATTACCAAAGCACACTATTAAAAAATAATGCTCCAGGAATTACTAAGTCAGGAGATCGGCTTTAAAATAATTATATTTTTAAGTTGTTAAATAAGCATCTGTTTCCTCTTTTTCACTATGTTTGGATAGCAATATCTATCTAAGGCAAGCTCAAAATATTTCTTTTAATTCTCAAGGTTTAATTTTCACCTTTTTTTTTGTTTTGTTTTCTTTTTTATTTCTGTTGGTTTGTTAATATAGATATCAAAAGCCAAGAATATGACCTCGTTGAACTTATAGAAAATAAGATCCTGAGAAAGAGCACCTATTACAGATATCATGCTAAAATCCTAAGACACAGCAATGTCAACTTGCCTTTGCAGTATTAGACCAATGGGCTCATCATTAGCATTGTGTGTGATGCAACTATGATCCAAATTTATTTGATCTACTGTGGTCATATGTGCCATGTAGCCTCATATCTTGTCCTCAATTTAATCTGTACAGCAGCATTCCTGTGATAGAAATGTGGTCCAGACTGTGGGTAGCCTCAAGAATACATCTCACAAACCTGTCAAAGATGCCTGAAACACAAGACTCTTTTTTACTTTGAGAAGATGAAAACCAAACCCAACAAATTTATCAGCAGTTACATCATCCTTTTCTCAGGGGATGTGGAGACCTCAGTATCATCTCTGTTTTACATATTTGAAAATGCTTTCCCTATCCATCAGTCTTTTCCCCTCAAAAAAAACAACACTTTTTTTTACATATTTCTGATCATTTTTGTTGCTTTGTTGCTGCCCTCTGGACTGGTTCCCACCTTCCTTGCCATAGAATTATTGAAACTGGGTATAGTACTTTTGCTGAAACCCTACTGTAGCTGAAGGTGGAAGGACCTGTATTGAATATGCTTACATTTCCTACCTATTTTGATGCTTGCTTTCCTTTTCAAATAGTATTATTATTGACTGAGGATAATGCTTAAACATTCCTCATGCATCCCAATATCTACATTGTATTTTTGCTAGGAATTTCTGCCTAAACATTTGCTCCTCATCTTGCAATTTTATTGATGATTGTGGCATTTTGCAGCTGGCAGATGTAACATACTTTGAAAAGCCAAAGGAAGGGAAATTTGGGAGTGGTAGATAAGGAGAAGTTGACTTCAGCTCCCTGTGGATCCTATTGCTCTGTTGTGGGATACAGCTAAGCAAAACTTGTATTTATGTTTCTTGCAAATTCATTTCCTCCCACAAACAGATTCACATTTCAAATAAATATTTTTATATATATTGTTGATGTTGGTGATTTGACTGCTGGTTCCAACATCCTTCTAGGAATTAAAAATAGATAGCCATGAAATTACAGTTTCATTGATCTTCTTTTTGCAAAACAACATAATTAAGGAAATTATTCTGGAAGGACAGTAGGTGCTTAGAAATTAAGAATATAAAACTAAATACCTAAATCATAGGTACTTTGTTGAAACCAAGACAGTCTGTCCTTCCTAACTTTCTTTTCTTTTTAAAGTCTCAAAGGTTTAGTCATTACTAGCCATGAGTCTGCTTCATTGGTTCATGCAGTAGCCTAGGTTTCGTTTCATCAGTCTCTGCCAATTGAAAATGGCTGCTTCATCTAAATTGTACCTGACCTGTTCTCTGCCCACTCTAATCTGAGTTCTTTAGCCCTATTGCTGGCGTTAATTATGTTAGTCATTTAATCATAGGTAATCTTTTTGCAGTAGTGACTGAGGCAAAATGAGCACTAACTGCTTTGTGTTTTTATATGTGTCATGTATTATTAGCTTTCCTTCCTTCCCACATAGTGGAATTAATATGTTTTTGGTCTTCTTATTATTAATGTACTTATAGAAAGTTTTCTTGTTACTTTTAATGCCCCTAACTGTATCCCATTTTCTGGACTAGCTGTTCTACTTTGCTGTTATATGCCTGTATTATTTTTCTGTGTTCATGCTTAACAATTTAATCAACTTTTTACATATTGTACAACCATTTATCAAGTACCAGACCATTGAAAAATTAGGGCTTAATCAAAATGATCTCTGATTATACTTAATATTTTTCTTTTTTTGTTAGGACAATTTGTGCTTGTGCTTTTAGTATTGTTTACTTAATCTTTACCAGTTCTCCTGAAGTCCTTTAACCCCTTCCTTATGATTGCCATGATGTCAAACTTTCTAATTCTCTGAGTCTATTAAAATCTCCATTTTTGTAGACCGTTTTTTTTTTTTTTTTTCTTGCTGTCTTAAGCATTACGAATTAGATCTTTTCATACAAGTTGTCTTCTATGTGCTACATGTTCCACACAAGTCTGCATAGTTCTGTGTTCTGGATACATAAACTAGTTTATTTTAAAAATTGCCATCTTCAACATTAAGGTAGACTACATTGCTGAGATCTATTTCAAAAGTTTTTGGCTGCAGTAGCTGCAGCCTGTGGGGGACCAGTTTGGGAAAGACAACATCCCCCGGGAGGGACCCCACACTGGAGCAGGTGCAGTGAGTAACCATGTGTTAGGGACTGACTGTAGCCCTCATTCCCTGTTGCCCTGCATCACTTGTAGGAAGGAGGTAGAAAGTGAAGATGAGCCTGCTAAGGAGAGAGGGTCTGGGGAAGGTGTTTTTAGTTTTGTTTTTGTTTCTTACTATCCTAATCTGTTGTTAATTTGTAATAAATTAATTTAGTTTTCCCAAGTCGGGTCTGTTTTGCCTGTGAGAGTAGTTGGTGAGCAATATTCCTGTCCTTCATCGTGACCCATGAATTCTTCCATAGTATTTCATTGTATTTTCTTCCCCCTGACTTGCTGAGGAGGGGGAATGAGAGAGCAGCTCATTTGGCACCTGGCAGCCAGACCAGGTAAATCCAACACAATTTCACTAGAGATTTCAACTGGTGTTGAATAGGATCCCATCATTCAGTCAATATGTTCAAACTGTGAATTTTAGTTGCATATTGGTCAAATATAGGGGTCTCTCTACTTCAGTGAGATCAAAGTGTAGCAGAGAACAAGCATGCGGGGACTAAGGATGTGATCTTCTCTTGTCCATTGAGGCAATAGGTTCCCAACATATTCCTGACCCATTTTTTTTTCAATAGATAGTACCTAGATAGGCCATATGATAAAGTGCAGTCTATAAGCACATGCCTAGTAGACCAGCCAGCCAAGTGTATTCACCTGCAAGGACAAAGGATTTAGCAGGACAAGTTCTCTCAAGCATCCTTCATTTGAACTAGTAGTAGTAAAGACATTGTTCAACAATGTGGATAAGGCATATTCAGACTCGTAGTATTGCACATCGTCTCCTTGCTTAGCTGAGATTTTTGAGGTACCTTTGTTGTTTTGTCTTATTTTTACGTTAAGCAGACATTTTAACAAATATTGCTGAGTTCTACCACTCTCACATAGCTAAAAGTACATGGACTGGACTGTGAGAACTCGCAATGGTAGTTGGATGACACTTTTTTGGATTTCTGACTTTATGGGAAGTAAAATATATAAAGAATGAAAGATCAAACCCTGAAAACAGACTTAGGAAAGGAAAGCTCCCTCCTGCATGTGTTCTGGGACACGAGACAGAATCCCACTGGGTATAGGAAGCATTTGGAATTGTGGAAAATTATGCTTCCCACAGATTATATGGGTAATGAAATCACAAAATATGTTCATATATGTCTAATAGACTACTATGAGTTAATGAATGTCATATTGATTTCTTTACCTATGGATTTATTTGAAGCAATGAATGCATTTACTGTTTTAATTGAAAATGATATTTTTCCATAACAAAACAGGGTATTTGTTTTGTGAGTCTCTATTTTGAAAAGTTATGAAACACAAGTCAGTAACATTGCTGGATATGAGGCTGCCTTCTGCCTCCTGATCTGAAAGGACTTCTGGGATAGAACAAGCTATAACTCTTTGGCTTATTTCTTAACTTTTTATTAATTTCTTGTTTCCATTTGTTTTTATTGCTTTATTTTCTTTCATTGTGTTCCAGATAAACGCATCATCAGGGTCATTGTAATAACCTAACATACTTTTTTTCTTTATTTCAAGACTTACAATTCATAAAATATTGTTTGAAGACTTGCATCCAGTAAATCATCCACCATTAGCCAAAGCCATAGATAGCCAAAACCTGTAATTCTTATTCTCTTGTAGAATCAAGTGAACATGAAGAGAAGAGTACAGGTGTCTCAGGTGAAGTATCTTCTACCCAACCTTGCCCTGCACCAGGATATACTCAGCCTGAAGAAGCAAAGGAGGATATGGATGTAACAAAGCAGACAAAACCGGAGGAGAATGATGACTTGGGCCCATTACCTGATAACTGGGAAATGGCTTATACAGAAAAAGGGGAAGTCTACTTTATTGAGTGAGTGTTATTAATTTTTCTTCTAATAGGTAATAGATGTATTGTATTTAACTGGGTGGTGACATGGTTTGTATGGTTGAGTGGAACATTGCATTCCTCGTTAAAATACTAGGAATGTGCTGGCTGTCAAGGCTCCTGAGAGCTGGTAGTAATCCCTACATTACCAACTATCATTGAAGCATATTGTTTTTTTAAGATAGGAAACTGGACTTTAGTACTTTGATATCAGCAAGTAAAGCTGTTGTGTCTGCTGTCCAAAGCAAGGCTTTTTTGCTGTGTTGATGCCAATGGGAGAGTTGTTCAGTCACTGGGTTCTTCCTCACTTCTATGGACAGAGGGGAGAGGCTTGAACTTTTGTGAATTTAAGGAAAGAAAGATAGGAAGGCTAAAAACTACCCAACAAGCAATAGAGGAAGGCTGTTTTGTATTTAAAAATGATAAAAGAGATAAGTGGACAATGAGTAGGGTTAATTACATGTAGAACTTTTCCCCATCGGTAAGCTGTAAGTACCTGTTGTTACTTTGTTACTGTTGTTAATTGACAACTCACTGAATGAATGAATGAATGTATATGAAAGTTCTTACTTTCCAAAGTGCAGTTATTAATACATGTTACCAGAGTAAGAGTAAGAACAGAGCAAATGAGTGAGTTTATATTGGCTCCTGTTAAAAAAAAAAAAAAAAAAAAAAAGAGAGAGAGAGAAAAAAAAAAGAGGAAGCAATAACATTTATGTTTACTTTAAAGAACTGACTCAAACAATTTGGAGCATTAGCCATTATTCTGATTACTACCTACTAGTAGGTAAAAATAACATTTGGCTATTTCATTTCTGTTTTAAGTCCCTTATTTCATGTAAAATTTTATTGCAATAACATGAAGCACAAATAGATGATAAGAATAAAGTTTTTGTACATTATTTTTTCATAAACACTGACATGACCAACTATAGCTTCTGGCATATGTAAAGCTGAAAAGAGTGGTAACTGTTAATACGTTAGTGTCTGATGAAAAGGGCAAAAATATGCTTATTATAGAAAACAAATAATTATAGTAACTTTGCCCAAGCAAGCAGAGAAGAAATACGATGACTTCAGGCTTAGCTCAAACCTTTGTTTTTTTCTTACCTCACTACCATATATAATTTTTCTGTTCATACTGAATGTTCTGACAGAGAGCAGACTGAATTACGTGGTACTTCTGTTTTATATGATGTAACAAAAACCTGTGATACGTGTTTGGGGTGGAGGGAGGAGCAAGTCACTAACACACCAAGCTGTGAGAGTGGCAAACACTGAGGCAGGCAATTTAATAGGAAATAAATATATATTTTGAAAAAAATACTGTGAAGAAAAATAACCCAGACACTCTACAAGAGTACCCATTCCAATCTCTCAAATTCCTTTGATGTTACAGTTTACTTCATTTCCTGGACAAGCTCTGGTTTACACTACCATTCTGACAATGCACATCATTCACTTCCACTAAATGGATGTTATGTAAAGCAGAGAAATCAGTCAGAGGTACAAACTGGATAGTAAGACTGTTGTAAGGGCTCCTTGCCTTTGGAATTATATTCTTGAATAACGTAAATTGCAAATAAGCATAATCTCACATCTGTAAAAATACCAAATTATTTACTAGAATCCCAGTAAAGTAACAATTCCTTGATCATTTCAGTTTTCACATTGCTCAGTCTTCACAGGGTTAAGTTGGAATGTAATGCCACGGGGATGCTGTTAAATTGCCTCTTTGTTTACAAGTCACTTTGGTTAATGGCATAAAGAGACTCCATTTGCTTTCGCAAAAAAAAAAAAAAAAAAAAAAAAAAAAACGGAAAGATAAAAAGACAACAAAAACCTATTTGTCTAACAACATTTCCCTGAACAGTATTAAAGATTATACTAGATTATTAAATAATACATGAAAAACAAACATTTTTTAAGTGTAGATCATAATGGGTGGGGGGAGAAAAAAAAAAAAAAAAGTCATACCAGAATACTAGACAGCATATTTTTATTACATTTTATTACTTTATTTGAGGCTCTTTTGAATTGTGCCTTTGAACCCTAAGGACTTCAAGCCATAAGCTGTCTCAAGTTCCAGGTTGTCACAGGTATACCTAATGGTCTTAGATTAAATGGGAGCATTTTCATTCGTTTCAAACTGATCTCTAAAATTTCTATGTGAGTTCATTTATCAACACTGCTATCAGAAGTAATGTGGCAGATTTACAGTGAGAGGGAGTGTCTTCAGAAGAAAGATAACTGTCTGTAGATGGTATTTATTTGTTAATCATTAATGGCCCAGTTAGCATTTTGTAAAGCACACTGTAAGGAATTTCCTCTGCCTCAAGCTCTAACAAGAAAAATCAGTCACCAGATTCACTGGATAATTCAGAGGATGGTTGTATTTCAGAGCATGACTAGGTTTGTTTCTTCATTTGTTTCCGTTTTTTGACATAAGTGCATGACCCTATGTTTACCTATATTAGCATTCAAAGACAGAACAGGAAGAGCATCCCTTCTTACTGCATAATACTTAGCACTGTTTTTCAGGAAGATCTACTTAAGTACATTTCTTGGGCTGTGTCCAGCCTCCCTTACATATGGATCTGAATTTTTAAATACAGGCACACACAACACAAATAGGAGTCCATCTACAACATTTGCTTTCATTTACAACATATGCTAATGAGAACATGCAATAATTAAAACACTGTATATAAATTGGAACACCTCCAAAAAAACTTCAGTTCTGCTCCTTCTTCCCTAATTTAAATGGGGCTGGTGAGTGAGATCTACTTTGGTGTGTTTAAATAAATTGTAGTTGTCACTGATTTTTAGTTTCTCCTTTTCACAGGGTTAAGGAAAGTCTGAAATTCCCCATAGTCTTCAGACTTGACCTTGCCAATTACTCTTAAATCATGTGCTAAAGAGACTTTCTCTTTTAGATCTTGGGCACTTCATGCTTGCCGTGTTGTCCCAGTGCAAGGGTGTACAAAAGAATCAAGTCTCAGTGCATCTGCCATCATGTGCAGTCACCCTTAAATCCAGTATTCACCAGCTCTCAAAATCCATCAGTTCCATCATTACGTCACAGTTCATCCCATAGAGATGGTCTATTATGATTATTATGATATTTGTTTCCAAAATATGGAATTGATTTTGCCTCTTTCTCCAGCCCTCTATCCACTTATAGAGTAGAGGTCTCTGGAAGGGGTGCAGGGAGAGTAAGACATTAAACTGTGAAGAGCTACAGGTCATCAAACTGAGTTACAACTAAGTACTAATGAATATTGTCGAGGAGATTACATAACCCATAACAAAATCTATTTACCTTATTTACCTTGCCGTTCAAAGCAAATTTTTCATAATTCTAGAATACTGATTGTTTTCTTAGTGGAGGAAAGTCTAAAATAAGCTTAAATTTTTGTAATGCATCTATAAAGGATCATCTTCTTTGACTCCTGATGATAATTTTTAGGAGAATTTGGCCATATGAGGTTTACCAAATCACTTTCCAGTATATCTCACAGATACAAAGTTTCTTCCTCCATTAACAACTACTTCCCTGATCTTATAGTCAGCATTGCTTTTTGGACCTGTTGTAGTATCTCTTTAGTTGTTAAAGCTTTTTTTTTTTTTTATGAGAGCACCATAAAAGACTACAAAACAGCTATAATATAGGTCTCTGCCAAGGACTCTCCTCTTCACAGTAAAAAACAGCCATTAAGGTTTTGAATATAGCTGATACTATTTCAGGTGTTACCTGAAAAGAAGTACAGCTACAAATTGGAAAAGTAAAAAAACCTAACCCAGTTTGTTTCTAAGAATATTGCTACTGACTTCAGTGGGATCAGTATTTCTTCTTAATAATTTTTAAGGTAAGGTTTTTTGATTGCAAGAATAGCATGTTTATCCTAACGTCGTGCTTATTTTGATTCCTGTTTGCTCCATCATTTCACCATCAAATAGGAGGGTATATTAGTTAACACTAACCGGTTACACGATTACATTTGATACCTTTATCTTTCATACTAGAAGACGCTAAAAGTACTGCTAAAAGTGCAGTATACTTCTGCTTAAGATTACTTCCATATCCTGCAACAACTGCCCAATCTTTTATGAGCTAGCTTGGCTCTTTTGCAACTCTGTTATGAATCAATGTATCATCATCGTGTTTTATTTTCATGTTTATTTCTGATAGTTTAATTCACTAGCAATTTAGATAAACATTCTAAGGACTTTTTTTTCACTTTCTGTTTAAATATTGACTTCTGGCAGGACTCCTCATCTTTGAGAAACAAGCTGTCTTGTATCAGTGTGACTTTATTGTCTGGACAGTTATGAATCATCAGAGCTCATGTGAATTTGATCGTAAAAGTCCATAATTCCTTTTCCATCTTTGTAGAGTGTATTGAATTGGTTAGTTTTGGCATAGCAACTATCACATACAGTCTTTGATTTTCAGTATGACTTGCAGTGAGACAAGCACCAGAAAAGATCACTCTCAATTTCTTCAACCATTTTTTTGCCTTGTGACAAATTACTTTGGAATGAGGGAATGGCGGAACTGGAAAGAACTTGAAAGAACTTGGGGAATGCTGATTTTTTTTTCTTCTCTTGTATTTTTATGTTCTAAATACATTCTCAATCTGTACTACTGATATATTTCCTTTGCTCTCAATTGATTTTTTTTTAATCTATGTTGACATCCAGGCCAAACTGCCAGCTCAACTCCGGTTGTCTTTCTTTGCTTTCTAATTTCTTGTCTTTCCCCCAAATGTCTCTGCTGCTCTGCAGAACTCCTCTTTCAACACCTTTCCTCTGACATCTGTAGTGGTATTATATTTTTTCACCTCATTTGCATTTAATGAACTAGAAGATTCAGTTCACCTGGCTTGCCACATAGCATTAGGTATCTAGTATAAACCAGTTGCCAAGACTTTTTCTGAAGTCAATAGAGAGAGATAATTACCTCCAGAAGCTGATTTGTCCTGTTCTAAGATAAGGGCAAAATTTGTCTGCCTAAATGTAGGTGCTTTTACCAGTAAAGACACCTTAGGATATTCAAGGATGCATCTGCAGTAGCATGTAAATTTTTGTCAGTAGTACTCTTCTGAAGAAAATCTGCTTGTCTCCACTCACTGTGGTTTGGTTCACATCTTAGAGTACATGAATTGGATTCCTTTCAGACAAAACTAAAAAGAAAGTTGACCTCGAGGAGTGCACTTAATTGACTTTAACCCCTGGTAGGGATTCAGTTCATCACCATGATTTGAGTTAAAACTACTGTGAATTCCTTTGAATCTAAATCCTGTCTATATCTACATTAGAAATATCAGCAGACTGCAGAGTGTTTGCTGCTGATGGTGTTGAAATGCTTGGTGCTGTGACCCAGCTGATGATCCAGCATCCACATCCACTGGCTCTTTGCAGTGAGCTCTTGAGGTGTGTCATCTGGTTTAAATTCAAGTGAAAGAAGATTAATAGTTGGGAGGATGCTCAGTGTGAAAATGAAGATATTTGGGAGACTCACTTGAATCCTGATCTGAGCCAAAACATTACTGTAGATGTATAGTAATAGCGCAAGCCATCTGCATGCGCTTGGCAGATTGGACACAAACCCAATGCCCTTACTGTGTGGTAGCTGGAAGCCATTTGAGAGACAGCACAGAGACACATATGATACTAAGAGCATATGTTTAAGTCCCTAGTCCCACCCTAAGACAGGTAAGGTAAATTATTCTGTATAGGTGCCTCTCCCTTGAGTAGACAGGAATCCTACACAATTAGTTGCATAATTTCCAGATGGCTGAAGTCACATGAAATAAAGCCCATTCTTTGTCAGAATCTAGCTGTCTAAGTCAAAAAGAGTGTCTTAGCAGAAATCACCATAGAAGACTTTAGGCATTTATATATTCCTTCAGAAATCTTACATATGCGTCTTCTGCTCCTACAAATGCCTAGAGGCACCACCACTGTGTTTGAGACAAGTACATAAGTGCTTATCAAGGCCCAAGGCCATCTGGAATTCACAGGATGGGCATCCTCAGAATTGCATCTCTTAAGGACCTCATACTCCCTGCACACCTAACAAAGACCGACAGTGTGAAGTGCAACACAAATTAGCAGTCATAGCTGCTCTCATTCAAATCATAGCCAGAGGAGGATTCCCTTCTGTATCTGTCCCTACATATGTGCAAGAATTTTGGGAAACAACCCACAAAGGATGAATTGCAAAACTGCCATTTTATTGCTCTGCTCTCCTGCCACTGTCCCCCTACATATAAATTATTTGAAAATTGTTGTTGTTCTGTATGAAAAGCTCTGCAGATGTACAAATCCTGGGCATAAAAAAAAAAAAAAAAAAAAAAAAAAAAAAAAAAAAAAAGGAGGAAAAGAGTAAGAAATTTAATTTGGAAGTCAGTGCACTTTGTTTTTCTCTGTCTCATATACTCTCCTTTGCTCAAGCTGCTATATTGAGGACCATCTTGAATGTAATGTTTTTACAATAAAAACCCAAACAAACTCATATGTGCTGTCCCCAAATACACTTAAGCAGCACTTTGGTAAATACCCATTTTGAAATGCCTCTCACAATAACGTGCAAATTACATACCTTGCAAGAGTCACAATCTAGAATAGGTTGCAGTGTTTTCAAAAGACATTAAAGCTGTTACTGTCAGTAAGTGCTTTCTATATTCCCTTCAAATATGTTTCAAGAGATTTTCTGAAGGCTTTGTTAGTACAGGAAACTTTATCTATCAAGGTGCTTTAAACTGACAGATTGCTAACACAAATCCATCATATTAAAAACGTTAAGTAAGTTAATATACCGTGTAACAAATAATTATGATACTGAGATAATATATTGTTATATTATTATATATCTTATTATACAGAAGAGCCAAACTCCCACTGTTGGTTTTCTTGTTTGATTCGTTAGGTTTTTTAGTTTTCCTTTTTTAATTCCTAGTGGTATGGGTGAATATCCAGTGAGATTTCTGGAGAAGCTCTGGTGCTAGTACCTAGTTCTTGTATCTTGGACATAAAGAGTCTGCAAAATTTTAAAAGCAGACTTACAAAGAGAAGCTGTAGAAGAGCAAGAGGTTGAGTCAGTGTTTCTGGAAAATATTTTGAGAGTTCTTTTACTCTGTTTAAATCAGCTGAAAAATCTTTTTTTACATAAGTTTAGAGTTGTCTGTAATTGATACTAGAAGATACTGATTGCAATAAGATATTACTGTTAGGTGATAGAGTACTCGGCAATGAAGATTTAAATTAATGTTATGATAATTATTGTATTTACTTTTGGCTACAATGTTAATCATTTCTGGGTTTGATTTGATTTGTTTTTGTTTTTTTTTATGTTGTTCTTCAGAGTTACAATACACCTCAGGCCTAAAATTTTTTCTATTTTGTACAGCAGGTAATAAATTAAGATGAATTTTAAAATTTAAAAGCTACTCCCATGCTTCACATGCATGAAGCAAAAATGGTGAGATCCTTCATTCACTGCTTTGAAAATTAGGAATTTGTTGATTTTAAGGTAGATTCTAAGGCATACCTGGTTGATTTTCCAGCATCCATCTCTCAGCACAGTCATCCTAACCATTAATCAAGATGATGGAAATTGTGTAAGCATGGCCTTTCTAAACCTGTCCTTTAATAATGAGGTATGGTTATTGCTGAGTAAATGAACAGTGGCCAGTGGAAAACACTGGTGAAGCCACAGCTGTATTTCTCACAGGATGCTTTTGCTGCATCACTTCATTCTCACTCAGCCAGTGACAACTGCTTCAACTGCTTTTTTGTGCATTTATTCCACAACTGCTTACTGTTATTCATCTGCAACTCATTCATAACTAATTTGCAAATCCCCAGTCCCTTTTCCTTCTGGTCTGTCTATAAGACTCCCCAGAAGGACACACATGATTAGATCTAGTGGTAAGGCAAACAGGAAAAAACCCACTGTGCATTTCACAGGATTTTTAGTGCTTAAGAAATATTAAAGTGTGTACATCTTATGCATCAAATATGTGTTAAAGTTATTTTTGCCATTGATATTAATTTGGTCATTTTACTGTACCTTCTGTCTTCTTGTCCATTGTTAAAGCTTTCACATCAAGGCTTTTTTTAATGGATTAAGAACTCTTTAGAAGCTAAATATTGTCTCCCTTTAGCTTCTACAAATTCTAGTCCATTGCAGAGCTGAAAAGGGAAGAGGCAGAGCCCTAGAACTCAGGGGAGGAGGAATCTTTCCTGAGATGTCCCTGCAGCCTGGGACATTCAGCAAGCCAACGCCATGAAGCTTTTGTTCTTCCTCTTATTCGTAGCCTATCCTATCCATGTGGGGAAGAAGCTGCCTCTTTTGTGTCTGTGTAGCTGGCTAACCCCAATTCTAGTCCTTGCTAGAGGACAGATAACAGGAGGTTGTTCTGAACACCGGATGTGCTAGCACAGCACAGCCTATGGGAAGGGCGATATCTTTCCAAAACCTGCAACTTGAAAGCTGGCACAAAGGAGGTTGGAAGAGGACCCTGCCAAATATATCTCCTTTGTAGAACAGAAGTAGAAATGTACACCAAACCACTACACTGTAATGTGGGACTACTTATTGGGCTCCTCACTTCAAGAAGGACATGGAGGCCCTGGAGCATGCCCAGAGCAGGGCTATGAAGCTGGTGAGGGGCCTGGAACAAAAGTCCTATGGGGAGTGGCTGAGGGAACTGGGGTTGTTGTGTCTGGGGAAGGGGAGGCTCACAGGAGACCTTATTGCCCTCTACAACTACCTGAAAGGCAGGTATAGGGAGCTAGGGGTCGGCCTCTTCTCACAGGTAACTAGGAATAGGACTTGAGGGAATGGCCTCAAGTTGTTGGAGGTTTAGGTTGGTAATGAGGAGACATTTCTTCTCAGAAAGAGTAGTCAGGCATTGGAATGGGTTGCCCAGGGGTGGAACAACCATCCCTGGGGGTGTTGAAGGAAAGGTTGGATGTGGTGCTTAGGGACGTGGTTTAGTGGGTGACATTGGTGGTAGGGGGAGGGTTGGACCAGACGGTCTTGAAGGTCTCTTCCAACCTTAATGATTCTATGATTCTGTGATTTCCCTCTTTTACTGAGAGCAAAACAATTGTAATCAAATCTGTGCTCTTTGTAGGAGTGTTTGTTTGTTGTGTACCTGGTTGATAAACAGACACAATTAACTCTAAGGACAACGCTGATGGGGTGGTAGAGTTGCTGGAAGACAGGCTGGGTAGATTATGCATTCTTTCAGATAGGGACAGTCTTCAGATATTTTCACCCTACATTGGAACACCTGTCTTTTAAAGAACAACTGTATTTAAAGTCCTATTACAAGAGATACCATAGATGTTCTGTATGAATGATAAAGTAGAGAGGCAGAGCAAGGGAGCAGGCATGGAAATGTGTAAAGATGATACAGATAATTTTGAAAGGTACTTTGCTCCTTTGCATATTACAGATAAAAGTTCCAGTGGACAAATTTTCCTTTTTCTAAGTGGCTGAATGGGTTTGAGAGACAGGAAGGAGAGGAGATTAAGTGCTGTTCGAGCTGATCTAGATGATATGCCATCTTCATTCTCTGAAATGTTGCTGCAGACTGAAGGATCATTCCCCTGTTGGAAAAAAAAAAAAAAAAAAAAAAAATATTTGGTTTTGGTTTTGTTTGGAATGGCCTCAATACACAAAGCTGTAAGGCATTGGTCCTACTGGCTTTATGAATGCCACTTTTATGCTGAAAGGAAGCATAACTCTTTGCTTGATGTTGCTCTTGGATTCAACAAAAACATGGAAGGATATAATTCAAATAATTAACTTTTAAACAATAATGCTGAATTGGGCTTATTTTCAGCTTGCCACCTGTCTTTACAGAAGCCTGAAAACTCATTTTAGGCCTATTCATGAAATGTAAAGGGGATTTTCAGGGCTGGTGAGATGGTTTGTTCTGCTGCTGTGTGGTCTTGTAAGGAAAACACCGTCCAGCTAGCTTGCAGCAGTCAGCTGTTAACACTGCCTCTGCCACTGTCTTACTTAATCGTGGTGGACCCTTGATGTCTCTGTGCCTGCGTTTTCCCACCTATAAAACAGGGGAGATGGTTTTTATTTACTTTGTGAAATGCTTTGAGATCCATTTTATATCACAGCAAAAATTACTAAGAATAGTCATATATTTTGCTCTTTTAAAACCATAGGGAACAATCTGTGAATCATCTGTCTCTGCAGCCAGTGGGGGTCCCTACAATCATTCAGAATTAGTAGCTGGGAGAGAGTGGCTATTGCACAGACACGCCCATGCTCCAGAGTTGTGACTGCAGCTTGCACAGGTACACCAAGCCAGCGCTAAGTGATGGCACTGCTAATGGGGCACTCGTGTTAGTGCAGAGCTTGGTGTGTGCTGCTGGCTGCACCCAAGTAGCTGAGAACATGCCCGGCTGATCAGCCCACACTGAGCTCCATACTGCTGCAATGACATTCCTGCCAGTATCTCTGTTAGTTAATTTAAAGCTAGCTCAAGTATGTCTGCGCAAGCTGCAGTTAGGCTGTGACTGCAGTATAAAAATACACCCTCCAGGAGACCACAGGCAGACAAATCTTCAGAGAAAGTGTCTTACATTTGCAATCAAGCACAGTCTGATGGCAACATTTCAAATTTGCCTTACCTTTAGTTTATTGTTCTTCTGTAAATGCAGCCATTCTGCCAAAGTAGGTGAGGGTTTCATTTATCCTATTCTTCTATCATGAATGGTGTTTTAGACTAGGACATGCTTAAAACAGGAATTTTCATTTTAGTTGCCACTTTATCCATGCATGGCTCTCATCTATTTTTTTTTCCCATCCAAAATGTGTAGGAAGATTTAATATTGTCATAATAATGTTGAGAGGTAGTTACTGTCACTCTGTTTTTGGAGAAAGAGAAATCAAGGCAGAGGAAAAGTTACCTGCCAATGATTAAATAGCAAGTCAAGGGAGAGAAAGAACTGGCAATAAACTTTTTTTTTTTTTTTCTTTTTCCTGGGGGAACCAGTGATGTTTCAGTCACATGGACTTTATCAGTGAGTTACTCACCAATTCCCAATTGCATCCTAATACACTTTTTTTTCCAGTTCCCCTGTTTTTATACACCTTATGCTAATGTTTGTAAGGGAGTGTCTTAAGTACACTTTAAAATGACATGGCAAATTAATAATAATCTAAATAATTCAGTACCATATAAATTGTATAGAACAAGCATCCTCCCGGGATGTATCAGATAAATAAAACATGGGTTAGAATGGACTCTGAATAATGGTATTATAAGAAAAACATCTTAAAAAATAAAAGAGGAATGATAATATCCTTTTCTGTGTTTTACAGTCTTCCTTTCTTAACATTTTTTTAAAATTGCTCCAAATTCAAACATTTATGGTAAATGTATACATTGAAAAAATCCTGTTTTTAAGTCTCATTAGCTGTGTTAAGTGTCAATTCATTTGGCAAAATACTCTCCTAGAAAACAGCTTGTACCAGTTCAGTGCTATTTCGTGTCTGATTCCTCAAAGATCTATTCTGAGTATAGAAAGGAGCCACATGATTCATTCAGCTTGTGCATATCTATTTTATCATGATAGAAGGATTATCTATGGAGACATAAAGGTTTGTTAAACAAAGTATCATTAATCACTCTGTCCGGAAATGTAGACTTTGCATGAGCATGCTGTAATTTGCATTAGTTTTGCTATGCCTTGCCAGTGCTGCTAGCAAGAAATAACAAACCTGTATTTATGAAAAGGACAGGTTAAAGATGAAAAT
This sequence comes from Anas platyrhynchos, assembly GCF_047663525.1. NCBI lineage: Eukaryota > Metazoa > Chordata > Aves > Anseriformes > Anatidae > Anas > Anas platyrhynchos. The sequence goes on from NC_092587.1 coordinate 12,429,350, forward strand.
AATTCTATCTGAAAACTGTGAGAATGGTACAGAATCCTGTCGCCTGCACTCGTTCAATGGGAGAACACTGTATTTGTAATAAATTCCTTTTGCTCTGGATGAGTTCTGCATTTTCAATGAGGTTAACTTGGCAACATTCTAGTTGATTTTAATAAAAATAGCTGCTTTGAGGACAGGGAGCTGAGGTTGCCAAATTTACAGCTGCCTTGCACAATTACTCTTACACCTCCTTCAGGGCTACTTAGAACCAGTAAGCAAATTAAGTGTATCGATTGCAATTTTGTTGGACTAACCCTTTTTTCTTAAGGAATAAACTTGATTCCTTTCAGTATGTGTCTGCTCAGAGTGATCTCTTTTCTTTTCAGCCATAACACAAAGACAACATCATGGCTGGATCCACGACTTGCGAAAAAGGCTAAACCTCCAGAAGAGTGCAAAGAAAATGGTAGGTTATTAAGTTTTCCTTGCTGCTCAGAGGGGATTTGCCTTTGTGTGTGTGTGTCTCTCTCAGTTCTTAGAAAAATCAGGCATTTGGGAGAATGATGAAAGGTGTTTAATTGCTGCTTTGGTTAGAAGCCATAAGTGATACCAGTTCTTAGCGTGCCATGTGTTTCTGCTTTTTATTATCCTTTCTGATGCTATCCAAAGCTGAGGATCACAAGTGTGTTTTCTGCCTGTTGTGTGTGTGACTCCGGGACTGACCTTCTCCCTCATCTCCTACGGAGAACTTTGGTCTGCAGAACAGAATCCCTTTTCGGATTCTGATCTTTTAATCTACAAGCGATTCAATGCATAAGGGAAGCTAGCAGCACCGTGGGAATATGAATATTGTTTGATTTGTATTTAAAGGTACAGTGCTATGCTGTTTAGTAGCCAATTTAAACAAAATAGTGTCTGATAAAGCAGGGTGTGGGAGGGAGAAAATAGATTTTTAAATAGTCTGTCTGAGTTCATGACTGGATTTTGGGGGTACTGCATCGTTAATGGTTTAACATTTATTAGTGTAAATAATACCGAGGATGCTTAAAGGAGCTGTAGCTGTTATACAGGAGAGGGGAGTATATCAACAAACTCAAAGAGAGATATGAAATAATACAGATCTCATCAAACTCACATGCACTCAGTATAATTTTAATTTTTTCTCTAGTAAAGTTTCAGGAATCAAAATCATTTAATAAAGACAAAGTAAAGATGTATTGTTATGCATTTTTTTCTGGGCAGTTCTTTTTTTGTTGTTTAATAGTTCACTGTTAGTTAAATCAGACAGTTAAGAAGCAATGATTTCTAAAGACTGCTACTTGTTTTATTTTTGTGAAATATAGGGAAATAAATGCATGCATGTGAAGTTCATTAATTCAAAGCATTTTAAAATATTTTAAATTAACTAATTGTATTTCATATACTGCATCTGATTTATTTTAAATTTTCCAAAATACATTAATTTGATTAATGTTAATATTATTAACAGGGAAAAAAACAAAAACCCTCAGTGCCATTTTTGGTTGATAAAGGGGTCACTGAGGAGTTGCTGGCTGTGTGAAATGTAGGGTCAGCGCTTTGGTATAGACTGTTCCTGGTTTTTGCAAACAGCTTCATTTTGAAAGCCTGCTGTATTCCAAAAATCCTTTCCTTATTTCAGCAGCAATTCTGACGTTCTCTTCTGACATCAGAAATTACATGTCTGAATGATTTTGTGATGCTTATTCCAGCACTTACAACACTATCTACTGGAGTAAAATTTACAGTGAACTGAAACATAACAAGGGCACAGGAGTTTTGTTATAAATCTCTCACATTATTTATATGAAGCTATATCTTTGCCTGCTCCTTAAGGAATACTAGTGTAAAAAACAAAACAAAACAAAAAAAATCCAGCAATATCTATGGAGTAACATATCACATAGTTACTTGGAGTCAATGTTTTTGTTTTTGTTTTCTCATAGCTGTTTTATACTGAGATCACAACAAATATTGAATTATTATTTTTTTTAATGAATCTAAAACAAGTTGAAATGAAGATCAATTCATTAAAGAAACTGAATTATTTTACAGTAATTTGAGTACTAGATTATTGAATGACTATAATGTGCTAGGTCATGCTGTTCTTTTAAGAGTTGCTTAGCTCATTAATGCAAAGTACATGAAGGGAACCATAAAAGACTTTAGGGAGACTCTTATGTTGTTATAGAGGCTGTTCTTGCAACATCTTCTCTTTTTCTAAGGTTCTTCAGTTGCTCAAAAATTGATGTCGTGGGTTTTTATAGATATAGATTTTATTTCCAATACCTACAGAAGAAAAAGAAAAGGCTCTTAAAATGGCTAATATCCCTTAAAATGACTAATATCCTTTAAAATGACTGTACCTTGCCACTGAGGTCCAACAACAGGGTGTTATAGCACATGGGGATTTGAAATTTTTATCTAGTTTTAATGTCAGATCAAGGAGTAATTTCACAAGTTTCAGCTATGGCTTGGTACATGTTTTTTATGCCAAATGTCTTTTCTGTTACACTTCATGATTTATTATGGCACATTTTTACTCATACAAAATTTTAGAAAGACATTGGTGCTTAAGTAGGAAATTATACTTACCATGCTTCTATATTATTACCTACATAAGCTTAAGTTTTTCACTGACGTTCATTTTGCAACATTTGAAACTTGTATTGATTCACTGAGATACGTTATGATGTACTTATCACCTATCAGATTCTGCCATCAGGTTTTCATCAGAACAACCCAACTTACTTGTGCTTCTTTCAGTGCACATCCTGCCAAGTTCTCCTTCTTCATTCCGCCACCAGCACACCATTTTGACCTCAGACAACATCCAACCAATATCCAATATTTGAGTCCTGGACTAGCAATATTGAGTGGCCCATCTCCACTCTTCAACTTTCAGCTCTTTGATGTTCTTTTGCCAGATACTAATTCTCCATTTCTCCATGTTCCCAAGTTTCATTATCTGCAAATCCCAGTGCTTTTCTCTTCTCTCTGAACCAACCTTCCAGCACATCTTGGAATAATTTTTCATGTGCTTTTTCTAAAAGATTGACAAGCTGTACCAAGCTTTCTTTGCCTTCATTCTATGGACTCCTTCTGTTTTCCGTTAATGATGCTCACTGATCTTGCCCCCTTCGCAGGTCAGGCGGTTTTAAGGGCTGATTTTTATTTCTGTCACTGTCATGACCTTCTGTGTGAGTTTCAGAAAACTACTTTTACTTCTGTTCTGTCTACCACTTAGGTGGTAGTTCTTCAAAGCAAGAACTGCTTCTTGCTCTCTGTTTATATGGTGCTTATTTGAGTTTCATAACTGTTTTTCAATAAACAGAATTACCAATATATATTGCTGGCAATACAAACTACACTATTTTACACATTTCCAATTTCCTGCAGAAAGTCTTGATTTTTAAAAAGTACTATTTTTTTTTTTCTCATGAAAATATGAATAAAATAATTGGATTTGTTTAGTTTTGAAAACTTATTTTAAGTGATTCTTTTTTTTTTTCACATGAAAAATTGTTAACCAATTTTTATTTGTAAATAAACACTATAGTTCTGCCCACTGTGAGTCTGATTCCCCAGTTGCTACATTTTCTGTAAAGTCATATTACATAGCAAACTTGGATTTGCATGATTACAGGTATATTTTGCGAGTGGTCTGCTAACAGATTCTGTTCATTGAGAGAGAATATGGAAAAGAATTACAAGTCCCTATGTATAGAAACATAGTTTAATACTGAAAGACAACTCATCCTAAATGACAGAACCGTTTTTTTAGAAAGTTCAATTTTAACTAAGAATTGTAGTAATTTAATTTTTAAAATTCTTCAGTCCATTTTAGGAAAAATTCCATTCTGGAGAAAAGTGAACGCTTACTTCTTTATCTAATTTGGGGGTTAAACAGATATTAAAATTTCCTGGGATCTATGAAGTAGAATTTAATTTAGTAGATTACTAATCCACCCCAATCAATATTCTCCATTCGTCTTTTTAATTAACCTTTTAACCTCATTAACCTTTTTTTTTTTTTTAATATCACACTCTTTTCTTCTATTTCTTCATTTTCAAATTCAAGTAAATTCAAAAGTATAAATAAATTTTTGATTTAACCTATCAGTCATCTGTCATCTGCCTATCCATCTCTATACCTACCAACTTGACTGAAAAGTACAGATTTTTATTTAGGGTGAGCGGAGTTTCCTTTGTACTTCATTGACTGTGCATATGAAGCTCATATGTTAACACCTGTGCATAGACAAACTACTATGTTTTGGTGTCTCTACCTTGAACTGAACCCCGACCTCACTATCTCATTTTATTGGATTATCCTTTCCTCCATTCCAATTGTTACAGCCAATATCTTTGTGCAAACTCACTGCCATGCACTGTCCCAACTCTCACTGTCATGCCAGAAACACACACATTTATCATTGTCCTCTTCATCTTCTCTTCTAGTTGAGTCCATTAGCTCATGCTAGATCTGACATCTCACATTGGACATTTGCTATCTGGAGTCCTCCCACTAATTTTCCCTACTCTCTTTAATAGCAGTACTTTCGGGGCATGTTTTCCTTTTCCTTGTCACCCAAGCAGCAAAGTATCCTCTCACTGCTCTGTATGGTACATGCAGTACCATGCAGACAGAAGAATTCAGGAATTCAGTTCCCCATCCTTCTTTGAGACAATGTCATCACCGCAATCAATCATCTCTAAAAATCTCAGATCTACTGACTAAATTCAAAGTTATAAGGGTGATCACTGATTAGGCTATCTGTAATCTCAAAACTATAACTAACTTGTGAAAGCAAGACTCTTTTACATGAGTAAATAGGATGGGTTTTCCTTATTTTTTTCTGAAAATTTATGAAGTATATTTTTAGCTGGAAGCATCACTTGTGTGACACAGGAGTACCTTTGTTCACTGCATATTCAGTTTGTAAACATCTTTAAAAGGCACTGAGATTTAGGGGAAAAATATTTTAAAATCATTCTATGTTATGAGTGCTTTAACACTGAAGGTGTTAAATGATCAGGTTCTTTCTCAAAACCTGACCATTTAACATAGCTGGTCTAAGATACTGCCTAACCATTCTTCACATACTCCTATACTAATACTAGAAATAGCTGAAGTCCAACAATTAGACTGTAGCTGAATATTTTGCTTGTTTTGAACAAGTGTTCCTTCTCCATAAACCATGTATCTCTGGTAGAAAGACTCAGACTTTCAGTGATGGAGGAAAATTTATACAGGCAACTCTATCGTTATGTTTCTACAAATGTAAACAAGAATATAAACCAACTATTTTCTCAAACGTCTCCAAACTTTGCTAAAATTAATAGGCCTTCATATCATTAAGTTCTTTGACTGTTGGCCCAAAAGAAACAAAATCTAAGGCTGTCTTTCTCATCTTACTTACATTTAACACATTCTGAATTTCTTGTTAAGCTTTTACCCATCAGAACCTCCAAGTCCTTCTCCACAGTGTTGCTCTCAGTAAGTTCTTCCAGACTGTATTTCTGTCTGAGATTGCCATGACCCAAGTGCAGAACCTTGCACTTGGACTTGTTGAACTTCATTAAGTTCACATGGGCCCACTTCTCCAGCCTGCCCAGGTTTCTTTGAATGGCATCTCTTCCTTCTTTGAACTGCACCACTCAACTTGATGTCATCTGCAAACTTGCAGAGGGTGCACTCAATCCCACTGTATATGTCATTGATGAAGATACTAAAAAGCACCAGTCCCAAGACAGACCCCTGAGGGACCCCTGAGAGAGACTAGCTCAGCACCAGTCTCCACCTGCACACAGAACAATTGACCACTGCTCTCTGGGTGCGGCCACCAGGCAAATTCCTTATCCACACTTCAAAGGTCCTTTGAAGGACCTTTCCTTTGAAGCCAATTCTTTATCCACTCATCAAAGGTCCACCCTTCAAATCTGTATTTTTCCAATTTAGAGATTAGGATGTCCCGTAGGACCACGTCAAAGGCCTTACAGAAGTCCAAGTAGATGACGTCAGTCAGTTTTCCCTTGTCAACTGATGCAGTTACTCCATCATAGAAGATGAACAGATTGATAAGGCAAGGCCACCAGATTGTTCAGGCAAAAAAAAAAAAAAAAAAAAAAAAAAAAAATTAATCAAAAACTCATCCTACACCAGTACTTAAAAAAAAATTTGCTGTTCTTTTTTGAATTTGCTATCTGATACTTTTCTTCTTCCAATGAGATTATTTATATGGAATAAAAATAACTAATGAAATGAAAGAATAAATAATTGGCTTATCAGTAATCTGCATAATTTCTGTCTTGTGTTGAGCATTTCGAAAACCTGTTTGCATTTGAAATTGTTTTATTTATAAATGATTTTCCTTTTCATTTCTAAAGAGTTTGCAATGGAATATATAAAACAAGAGTAAGAGATAGTCCCAAAGCTGAAGCATTTGGTTTCCTGTTTTGATTCATACTGAATACTTATCAATATATTTTACTTCATCAAAAAATGGATGTGACTCAGACTGCTTTATGACACATTTTTTTCAGTTCTTTTAACCGCATTTTTTTTTATTTACACAGATTTTTTGAGCATTTCAGTCATGATCAAACTCTAGAATGTCTGTGTTCTCATACACCTCCTTCTTTTTAGCAAGTACAAGCGTCTCTATAGTTGAGTATATCCATAACTCTATCCAAAATTGCCACTTAAATCACAAACTTATTAAGAAATAATTTGTCATTGTTTAGCTGATTCTTCACTATCATGTTCTAAAACATCATCTCTTTACATTTTCACTTTGTAGATGCACTTGAGTATAGGCATGCTGGTTTAATGAGTAAAGCATTATTTGACTCTTATGTATGTTTTCATTGGAAATCAAGTTGTGAGCTTTTGTCTTGTGTAGATACTGTTTATAGGTGCCAATGCCCACTAGTGGCTATTTGTAGTAAATATTCATATGCAAATAGGTTTTCATTTGTCTGAAGCAGTAGCAGCTTTGGATTTGAAACCAAGTCTTCCAGTTCTTTGTGGTACAAAGGAGTGGAGGCTTGTTTGGTGGATTGGGCTACATCTACATGTATATCAAAGATTTACAGGAGACACTTGTAGAACAGTACAGGTAGAGAAAGAAATGAATGCAGTAGGAAATGCCCTACCATGTTGAGTGGGCAAAGCATCAGCAGGATATCTTGCAACTCCAAATTAAGCCCTTGTTTCTGTTGAATAAATGGAGCCCAATATGAACTAGGAGAGAAGAAAGCTTCTGGGCTTTCTTTAAAGTGTGACCCTGAACACTGTGTCTCTCGAGATGATATTCTGCTCGTTGCTACTGTCTATTTTTTTTTTCTCTGTGAAATGTAGAGTTTTGTTTTGTTATTATTTGTTTTTAATTATCATTTTTGTAAGCTGAATTTTGTAAGCTGAGAGTCCCTAAGGACTCTCAGGTGCTTTCTATCAGAAAGCCCAAGCAGTAGCCAAGACAGGGGACAAGGCTGTAATCCTACATATTTAACAGCACATTGTAGTCTCTTCATTTTATGTATAAACTTTCATTTCCAACTGTCTTTTCAGGTTCCTCTCTCTTTCTCTGGGTGAACATGATAAAAATTCTACAGAAAATGTAATCATCCTATGATATCAAACAAAAAACAAAAAAAAACAACAACAAAAAAAAAGTCATTTACTAGATGAGTAAATCAAAACATAGAAATATCAATAACCAAAATACGTTGTTCTGACAAAATTATTTACTACCTGAGAAGAAGTAGCTTCAGGTTTTCTTAGATTACCCTATAGTATTACACCTACCAGAAACTGCCAGTTCTTCCCATGCTCCCAGGTTCTCACCGGCCTTTGCAGGTTTCCCAAGTACCAGCAGGGCAGCATGTGAGCTCGGGGCAGGTCAGGCTGGGCCACTTGTGCTGATCAGTTTGTGAAAGCCACAGGTACCTGCTGAGCTCATGGTGTAACCTTCTCAAATGCAGGGCGCCTAAAGGGCATCTTCCCCTTCACAGTTGCTGATTTTCACAAATCATTTAAGAATGTATTTATCTTTGAGGCATCTGTGCCTCAGCTAAATTTAGTTGAAAACCAGCAATAGATTCAGACCTTAACAAAGGGAAATGGTAAACAGACAGATAATATGAACCCATAAAATTCATTTCCCTGGGAAATCAAAGTAGAAAATCAGCTTCAGAAAAGTAGTGTTTGCTTAATCAAAATAAGAATTCCTGAAATTATGCAAGTTATGATTGATACCTAATGCTAAGTGTTAGTTACATTATGTGTTAAATGGTACCATTTATTCCACTGTAGTCAAGGGTCTACCAGCATTACTATTTTAAACCTTGTTTCCAGGGAATTATGTTTGATGTTGGAAATATGTTGAGGAGAGTCTCTTTTTTAGACTTTGTACCAGCATAGCTTAATTGCTTTCTTCAAATGCTGGAATGTTGTTATTTATTAAATAGGTCACTATATAAAATAATGCCTTTATGTGCAATGAGACATCACTATGCACATAAAAAGACCTCCGCCTATTTCATTATTAGTTCATATATGTATATTTCCAGGAAAGCTACCTTGCAGAATTTTAGTTTGATGTTAATTTAAAATATGACTAAGCCACAGACATGAGTATTACTAAATAAAGGCCGCATTGCCCGTCTCTAGCATAGTTTTCAGTTCATGATACATGACAGCCTTGCAATTCACAAAAAGTTAGTTATCATCTGCTGTCTTTTATTGTTCCTGTTGGCCTCAGTTAATAACCATCTACCACACTGAAAATACTTTCTGTCTATCCATCTGTCCATCTCATCAGAAACTGCAGAAATATTCAAATTCAGTTTAACTCTTCTTCTGAAGCTGTTTGGAGGCTGGAGTCCAAATATTAACCCATATTCTCCATAGAAAAATACAGGATTTACGTCTCAATATGTAGACAATAAGTGATTACAAATGGCAGATAAAGTGCAGTACTGTCATAATGAATGAGAGATGGCCAAAGAAGTACTTCCTTTGAAAGGATAAAGCAAGGGATTCCCCATCATAAGTGGTATGGGCAAGTACTGGCTATATCTGGTATTTGGTGACCTGGTGCCAGAAAGGGAGTCCAGATCCCTTTGGTTGGGAATTTATTTTTGGGTAGGGAATTGAATGCAAAATGATGAATCAGAATGGCTGCACCATGAAGAGGGAAACAATTAAAGACAGAGCAGCAGAGAAGTTGATCACATGCTTGCATCTCAAATCTTGATCCTTTCCAGAGCCTTATATTCAAGGCTCTGAAATATCTCCTCTGCCTGAGCCAGAGCCTGACCTCCTCTGAGGATGCTGCTTATACATGAAAATAAAAATAAAATAAAACAAAAATAATAGTAATAAAAAAAGCAGGGACCTATTTATTTTATTTTAAAACACACAAACTTTCTCTGTTGCAGTCTAGAAAAAATACTATTCTGTAAGCGTAAAAAAAAAAAAAAAAAAAGCTCCTCTGCCAGATGGGTTGCAGAATATAGTGTCAGATTCATCAATCCAGAGAGAAAATATAAGAGCAACGCAGAGCACAACATTGTCCATAGACCTTGTAAACCTTCTCCTCTGGGATATTTTGAATTGCTGTGCCAAGGACTGTTGCTTTTTTCCCAAGGGCAAGTAAGCAATGCTTGCAGACTTCAGCTGAGAGTGCCACGCACAGATGAGTAATTTTGCTGCAAACTTATAAAACTGTTCTGCAAATGCTTTTCAATTCAGTCATCAAAACCCTTCGTACTACAGGCCTGAGTCACTTCTGAGTAGGGACTGCCCATCATGCACTCCCACCTGGTGACTTTGTGATACGAACAAATGACTAGGAATTAAGAAATGGATTGACAGCCTACCAAATTTTCATTTTCAGTTATGACTTAAATGCAGGTGTTTCCAGATGATAAGGATATTGCACCTTTATACTACAGAGTTCTTGCTTAGAACTCTATTTTGCAGTTTACGAACCCCTTTTAAATAGCATTTGATGCCATCAATTTTGTAATGGAGCTGGCATTACTTGTAATAATATTGATCACAATGAATTTTTCCTGCCATTTAAGTACATATTGAACATGCTATTTTTTCAGCTTCGATTTACAATTTTGGATTTATTAAACAATAACCAGAAATCCTGTGAACATTTGGAGGGTATTTTATGCTAACAATGCCAGATGGACATTAACTGACTAAAAAAACCCTTTGATAATAAAGTCACAATAATGATAAAAAAAAAAAAATAAGAAGGGGTGGAAGTTCATTAGTGGTTTTTGGTTTTTGGGAGTTCAGAAAATACTTTTCTGGACACTCTTGCACTGGTTGCAGGGACACAGCTTATATGAGTACGTCTTCTTCACCTTAGGGTAACACTGAAGACAATAAAAGACAAGCTGTTCACATGTACGTACCCTGGTTGTCTATGCTTCTGGGCCAGCCCTAGGCAACTGGGTGGTATCTCTTGGGGGAAACCTGGGGTGCAGGAGTACTTCCCTGGAGCATGCTGGTCATTCTGACACATAAGTCCTTTAAGCTGTAATGGACTATTAAGTACTAGGTCGCTTTCAGAGCCATTAAAGTTTCTCACTATTGCAGATATACAAATCCCTGTAGAGTACTAACCTTGATCTTAAATAGAGCTGATAATTGTAAGGACAAGAATGAATATAAGTGAGGAAAAAATGCCTGTTTTCCTTGATTGTTTAGCACTTGGCTGTCATGCACTCCCTGCTCCTACTACTCATTTGGATTGTGTGTTTAACTGGGGAGATCCCCAGGATCTATAGTCAGACTGACAGTAACTCTTCTAGCAACCTGAGGATTTTAAATGTTGCTAAATTCAGGCTGAGGAAGCTGCTAGCTTATCTTGTGGTCTTTGATGTGGAAAATCACAAGCTTTAATTCATGACGTTATTAAAACTGGTTCTATGAACCAGTGTCTTGCAAGCACACCCTTTGTGTGGTTGGAAACATATTTGCTTGTACGATGCTCTGAGATTCTGAGCTGAGATATACAGTGTTTATACAGTGTTTATAATAAATATCCAGCGTATGGAGTGCAGCATGCTCATTGGTGATATAAAATATAACCAACAATGATTTTTAAATGTCAATAGATATGGCTTTTTTTGTAAAACCTTGGCAAATTATTATTTAATTTTTGAATAAAAAAAGTGACTGACTCCAAAACAGAGCCAGCAAACTCAAGCTAATATGTGAGTATAGTTTAAATTACACTGCAACTGCAATAAGATCCAAGGCTACATGACCACCAAATGGCTATGGTAGCTTGAGTTTCTGCTGGCACTGCTAGAGCTCCTCACATCCAGTATCCTTTTTCCACTTTGCTGCCAAGTTAACTAGCTAATCTTAAGTAGTTTTCAACTGGAATATGTAACGAAATTTAGAGAGGGAGAGAGAGGGATTTGTAAACTCATCAGGAGAAACGGGGACAGAGGTTTAACAATTCACATTTTTAGTGAGCTATAAATTGGATTCCACTCAGCACTGAAGTGAATAGCAAAATTCTTACTGACTGCATGAGGTTGATTTTTGCCACTGAAATACAAGCATTGTGTGGTGGATGCTCCAATGTGGAAAATTCTGAAAGTTGTTTCACTTAGAAATGAATTCACAACATCATATTTAGTAAAGATACCTAAGGCCTTAATGCAAATAAAGAACAAAAGGTTAAAATTATTACCAAAATATTATTTAATCATAAGTAGAAATCAGACTACATGATTTTTGATCTTATTCTCTCTATAGCCTTAATCCTTCAGTCCTTGACTTTTAAATGGCAAAGAAGCATGATAGGTTTAACAAAGAGGTCTTGTGAGACTATATTCATTACAATTTGGCAAGCTACCCTCATTTTTATTTTTTCTTTTTCCTCTGTTTTGTTGTTGTTGTTTGTTTTGTTTTGGTGGTGTTTTGTTGTTTTGTTTTATGAAAGCTCTTGTTTTTAACAGAGATCATTAATGAAAAAGGAATGGCAATCTTCTTCTTTTTAAAAAATAATTTTCATAATGGCCTCATTTTAAATTTCATCTAGAAGGTCAGCAATCTCATTGAATCTAGAAGTTAAAAAATGATTTGATGTTCTTGACTAGAAAGTTTGCCTTGTTGTACAGACCTGTTGGGTATTTCCTGGCAACCAGTTCAAAGCACATTGCTCCCACATGAGAAATGTAATGGCTCACTAATATCTCTAGTATCACTCACTATTTTTCAGATACTTTGAAAGGCAGATTATTTGTCATTTTTTTCAACAGTCTTTGATTGTTTTTTCTAATAATACAATATATTACGTATTATATATATATATATATATATATATATATATACATATACTATATATATTAGTATATATATTCATTCACTGAGGAAGAATCCAAACTGTCCATTTGAATTTCACAAAATAAACAAATACCACATGGTTTCTACTTAGTATTAACTGAATTCATTATATTTATGAGTCTCATTTTCTTTTTATTTTTCTAATATGCTTTAAAATGGTTTCAGTAGTTTTGCTTTTGTGAGACCTCTGCTTTGATTCTAGCCCAAGCTCCTCAAAGTGAGAGCTGGAGTCTTTGTTAAATGGAACTGGAAAAAGGCTGTCTGAGCATATATGTCCTGTATCTAACTTCAGACTCTAAAGCAGCATTTTAGAAAGCCACTATCTTTCATGCAGAATAGACACAGTTGCAGATAAGCGCTCTTTGTAGGAGACAGAAAGATATTGTGGTAAAATTTCAAACTTTTTAGAAGGGCACCTGCCCAAGTGGGAGGTATGCATAGGTTTTTAGTATGTGGGTCATGGCTGACATAGAGCAGTTGGGAAGGGAAAAACTGCATTTTCAGTATTCATACTGGAAAGCTTTGGAATAGAATGAGTGGCAATAAAAGGTGGAAAGAATAAAAGCAGAGATATGGAGAAAGTGATGCAGGCTATGTAAAATGAGATTTGGATTTGCGATCCCTTAAAACACTAGAACTATTTCAGCATAGAAAGATAGAGAGGAAAAAAAATCCCTCTGGACATGATAAAACCCTGAGCCTAGTAAAGGTGGAAGTAAAGAAATGGTGAGGCAAATGGGCAACATCCTAGAATCCAGATGGGAAATGTAAGCCCCGATGGTACAATTACATTTTAGGATTCTGATTGAGAAAATTGGTTTCTTTTAAGCGTTTTTTGTTGTTGTTGTTTGTTTGTTCATTCGTTTGTTTTAAGTCTAATTAAATTCTACAGAATGCAGCCTAATGTTTAATCAAAATAATAATTTCTGATTACACATTATGGTGAAGTGTTATGCCATTGTTGTCTATGTATTGTAAAAATGAAAAGACCATAGAAATGCAAAGGGCTCCCAGATAAATGTAGATACTCACTATGAGCAAATACTGATGAGCCACACCTACATATCTGTATACATGCATATTTATCTGTAGACATTCAGGCTGGATCCTGGTCACTCTTGTGGCAGCAGACTGGGATGCTGTGGGGTTTCCATTTACAAAGCAGTAAAACACAGTTCTTATGTTGGATCATCTTCCTTGTGGTGCATGAAAGAAGAGGGAAAAGGTCATATGTTTTACTATCAAAACTATTAACAATGATGCAAATCTACACTAACAATTTTGTCTGAGAAATGATTTATTCTAGACAACATACCACTTTTGATAACCTGCATATTTCCTGTGTTAGCATTGTAGTGACAGTGTTTGTTCTGCTTGACCATGGAGGTAACTCAGAGATTCTGCAGCTTCTTTTATCAGTATAGTTAAATGTATTGCATATTGGACATTGTTTCAGTGTACTTTTGCTCAAATGGATTTTGAAAAATGTGTGATTTTTTTCCAGTTTTATAAACTGTGATTACATCTTTCAGCTCTGACAGCATCATGAAATACATGAGTTGGCCTGTCCAGACATTGTGCTAGTTTGTCAGAAAGAAAAGGGGAAGGGAGGGATATAATTTTTTGTTAAAAAAGCAGATACCTTTTTATTTTTTCAGTCCCAGGTGGATATCTCTCATCTATTTTCTCTTAAGTAGTCCCTGATTTCCCTATTTTACAAAACAATTTTTTGCATATGCAATTCATAATTATAGCATATCTTCTCTATGATAGCACTTGCACTTCGAAGAGGAAGGTTTTCCCTTACAGAAGCCCACAGTTCTGCATTTTTTTGCTCCTTTAAAAAAAAATTCAGTGATTCCAGCTCTCCTGTTACAGAAACAGAAATATTCTATCCATTTGGGCCTACAGGAAAGATGGAGAGGGACTCTATCAGGGAGTGTAAAGATAGGACTTCAAACTAAAAGAGAGTAGGTTTAGATTAGATACTAGGAAGAGATTCTTTGCTCTTAGTGTTGTGAGGCACTAGAACAGATTGCCCAGAGAAGTTGTGGGTACCCCATCCCTGCAAGTGTTCAAGGCCAGGCAGGATGGGGCTTTGGGCAGCCTGAGCTAGTGGGAGGTGTCCTTGCCCATGACAGGGGAGTTGGAACTAGATGATCTTTAAAGTCCCTTCCAACACAAACCATTCTATGATTATGTTTCTCTTTGTGAACTTTTTGGAGTTTCTGTCCAAAAACCACCGAAAGTAATTGTGTATCACTTTCAAAATTAACCAGTTGTAGAGATACTACAGCAATACTTCTAAGACTGCTGTATCATAGCCACATGCAGCTACTGAACATGAATGTCTGCCACTGCTCTCCCAAGATGGAGCTTGTACTTTTCATACTATGCCTTTTGCATAGCTGTCAATTTACAAATTTTTATCATCATAAACATGGCAAATAATGTCAGCTTTAGCTATTTCTGGACTGATATATTTTGAATACTTAGACACTCATGTTTTAAATGTTCTAATTTCCTTCATCTGGCTAGAAGAATTACTTTATTTCTTTCTGGTTCAGCTACAGAGCTAGGAAAGCTCTGCCTTCATTATTTTTTTGAGGCATGGAAAGGCTGTTTTGTAGAATTTTCAGTCTCATTATATTTTCAGTGGGTATAATGGGGGTCCTTAGGCTATTGCAGGTCGTAGCTGCCATTGGTATTCATTAAAATTGCCATTTTTTTTCTGGTGGTCCACTTTGTTCAAAGAGATGTTTCAATGTCTTTTCTACTCCTCAGTTGTCTATGGTCAGTTTCTGTGTCATATTTCTACTTGGACATTCTGTCCCCACCTCTGCTTGACCTATTTTGCCTCTTCACAACTCATATAATATGACTGTGTTTTGAAGGTATGCATTAATATACAAGACAGTACACTGTTGCTCTGATGAATACTGAAAAAGATACAGAAAGTCCTTAAATTGTATGGCTCCCCACTATTAAAATATCTAATACCAGTTTAAATATCAAATACCAGTTTACTACAGAGGGGACTTTCAAAATTGTTTAAACTTTCTGTGGTTTATCCCCTTCATGTTTTTGTTTTTCAAATGCGTGAAGGATATTGTCATCTTAAGTGTCTTCTCTCTATACGTCTGTTCACATGTTTCCTATGACATCCGGTTAGCGTATATTCTCATAGTGCCATATTTGACACTACACAAAGTAGTTCAAATTACTCATTAAATGTGGGTGTTAGTTTTTGAGAAGTTAAATTTTATTTTTGGACTTCTGTGGGTCTAATGTTCTCTTTTGTTTTACTGGATGAAAGTAAATCAAATACCTACTTATAAAAGAGTAGACTGATATACTAAGGAGTAAAAGCAAACATTTTTTCCCCTTAATTTTAATCCTGTCAGGTATAAAGTTGCTAGTTTAAGGAACATTTCCTTTAGTAAGGAACTGAAGTATCTATTCAGTCTGTGCTATCACTGGGTAGGCAAATGAAGAATTGCAATGAACTGGTGTGAGTCTAGGAAGGTAATAAACACACTTTCATCTCTTTAAGATTATGAGTGGTACTAGTACAAGAGAAAAAGACATCTGGGAAAGCTGGCTGGCAAATCTTGTTGCTAAATTTTTAGGTTAATATTGAAAGAACCATACAGATTATATTTTTAAAGAAGCCCAAATAGACTCTCCATCAGTGAAAGGACACGGGGGACTGCTCCAAAACCTACTGAATGGCTTCTGTTGAAATCCACTGAGGAGTTTTGGATTAGGTGTAAAGATAAAAAAGATCTGTAAGAAGGAGGTTTGCCTTTTTCTCAACAGTGTCCCATTATTGATTGACTTGAAGGGCTTCCTATTCAGATGAGCGTGTTTTTGCCGAAATTGTTTACGCAACAATAAATATTGCAATTATGTCTTAATTCTTCATGAATATTCATTCCAGAGAGAAAAATGTGCAATCCACATTTAAAACTTGAGTGCAAACAATGTTTATTCCAGATGGTGTATGCATTTATGAAATTTTCTGTCTGTCACTTCTAATGGATTTTCAAAGACCATGGCATTAGCCATTGACAATTTATGCCTGATGGCCCAATTGCATGTATGCTGGCTTTCTTCTGGTGATTACTGGGACACTAAAAAATAAAAATAAATCAAACCCTTTTTCTCCTCTTGGAATATTGTTTCTAATGACCAGGTTGATAGAAAGGCCAGCTAGGATATTTAGTGTGGTCAGGATATTTTGTTATTTAGCTCTTAATCTGAGAAAGATAAGTAATGGCAGATTCTTATACCTTTCCTGGGACAGCAAATATTCCCCATTTTGCCACTTTAATTGTTAGGCATCGTTATTACAAATACAGCAGGCTGTGTTTCCATTTGAAAAAGTCAGTAAGAAAAAATTTAAAAGGTTTGCTGGGGGGAAAGGTAAAGCAGATATTTAAGTAATACCCAAATTTGCAAAAGAAATACCTGTGTTCTTGTGGTGGTTTCACACTGATAAGTAGCTAAGCACCACCATGCTACTTCCAAACTTCCCTTCATCAAAAGGACAGAGAGAGAAAATACAATAGGAAAAAATAAATAAATATATATATATATATATATATAATATATATATATAATATATATTATATTATAATAATATATATATATATATATTGGGCTGAAATAAAGACAAGGGAGATCATTCACCAGTTACCGTTACAAGCAAAACAGTCTCAGTGTAAGAGAGATTAAATTTATTGCCTATTGATAACAAACTAGAGCAGTGAGAACTAAAAGAAACTAAAAAGCACCTTCACACCACCCACCCGCTTCTACCTCCTCCCCCTGAACAGCACACAGGAATGGGAAGTGGGGGCTGCAGACAGTCCATAATGCACCATCTCTGCCATTCCTTCTTCTTCACTCTCTGCCCCTGCTCCACATGGGATCCCTTCCATGGGATGCCATCCTTCTTGAACTGATCCTGCGTCAGCTTCTCACAGGCAGCAGCTCTTCAAGAACTGCTCCAACATGGGTCCATATCAGAGGGTCCATGCATCAGGAGCAAGGACCCTCACAGGCAGCAGTTCCCCCCCACAGATCACCTGCTCCTGCGTAGGCTCCTCTCCACAGGCAGCAGAGGGTTGTTTCTCACTCTCCTCTCCCAGCTGCTGTTGCACAGCAGTTTTTTTCCCTTTCTTAAATCTGGTCTCCTAGAGGCACAACCAACGTCACTTACTGGCTCAGATCCGGCCAGCAGTGGATCCCTTCGGAGGCCACTGAACTGGCTCCTATCTGACATGAGGCAGTTTCTGGACTCTTTTACAGAGGCCACCCCTGCAGCCTTCTACTAAAACCTTGCCACTTAAGCCCCAATAGTTCCCCAAAACAAGACTTGCCTTATAAAGTTAATTATACTCCATATTCCTATTGCATGTGCTATGTTGTTGAAATAAAGAATTTGCACATATTTCAGAGTGTATTCACAGTTACTAGTATGGTCAATGCTTATACTTCAGAAGAATGTGAGGACATGCTAGTCTCATGTCCTATTGATCTAATCTACCTGTTCTTTCCATTCTAATCACCATAATTTCTGAGCCGCTGATTCTCTGTTTTGCTATCCTTCTCTCCTTATGTGTGCAGATATCCCACTGATGTTGCTGTAGGGAGCTATATAAGGAGAGCAGTATACTGAAATTCATTATAATCATGTGCAACTGAGAGGAGACGGAAATGGGAATATCGCCCTTTCATCTTGTGCATTGCCTTTCATATTGCTCAGTGCCCATCAGCTGAAATTTTGTATAGACTTCTGCTGAATTTAAGGTTGAAATAATGCCACCGTAGACTTGATCCTTCTGAGAACTGAGTCTCAGCTCATTTTTTAATCATTATGTGTGGCCAAATACTAGTTTATCTTTGCATACATTCATGCACATAGAATTCTGTAACAGCAAGAAAAGCAAGATACACTTTTAAACTGGTTAAAAGAATGGTAGATTTCTTCTTGCAGTTTCTTCTTCTATGCAATGTATTCCCGTCATTGTAAATCATTGAGTTTAATGCCAGAGATACATTTTCTTCACAAACTTAGAGCATTGCCTTTGGGAATTTCTCATCAAAGGAGCTGAACTATAAGGATAACTGTGATCAGTTGTTCCTAAACTGCATAGCTTGTACAATGTGGACTGTTGTCATGCTGTGAAGAGAGTCCCTGATGAGAGATGACAAATTCCTTACTACTGTTAAAATTAAAATAATATATGGCTAACACTGAATTGAAATAAATGTAGAATACCTAACTTAGCTTGCATTTTACAGAATGGTGCTAGTGTCATGGGCTTTATCCTAGTTTTAAGTTGTGCTCTTCTTTGTAAAGTGCTTTGACACAAAAAATAAAATAAATAAAAATAAAAATCTTGGAAGATAAACAAAGCCTACTCAAACTTTCTGTACGAGAATAATACACTAGGCTTCTATAAAAACAAGTCTCTACACATGCCTTCAGGCATGTTCAATCTTTATAGTTTTTGTGGACTTCAGTCAAAACTAGGAAAGTATAGTCCTACAAAAGGTATTATTACATGTCTGGATGGCTAGCTGTAGCTTCTTGGTCTAAACATATGTGTGGTAGTGACCAGAAAAACTAGAAATATAGAATCATAGAATGATTGGGTTGGAAGAGACCCTTCAGGATTGTCTAGTTCCACCCGCCCTGCCATGAGTTGGGACACCTTCCACTAGATCAGTTTTTCTAAAGCTCTATCCAGCCTGGCCTTAAACACTTATAGGGATGGGGCATCCTCAGCTTCTCTGGACAACTTGTTCCAGCATCTCACCACCCTCATAGTTAAGTATTTCTTCCTTACTTCTAATCCAAATCTAATCTCTTTTAGTTTAAAGCCATTACCCCTTGTCCTATCATTGCAGCCCCTGACAAAGAGTCCCTCCCCAGCTTTTCTGTAGGCCCCCTTCAGATTTTAGAAGGTTGTTATAAAGTCTCCCTGGAGCCTTCTCTTCTCCAGGCTGAAAAACCCCAAATCCCTCAGCCTCTTTTCACAGGAGAGGTGCTCCAGCCCTCTGATCATCCTCATGGCCCTCCTCTGAACTCACTCCAACAGGTCCATGTCCTTCTTACGTTGGGAGCCCCAGAGCTGAATGTAGTGCTCCAGGTGGGGTCTCACAAGAGCAGAATAGAGGGGAAGAATCACCTCCTTTGACCTGCTGCTCTTGCTTCTTTTGATGCAGCCCAAGATACAGCTTGCTTTCCCCATTGAGGAAAATGGTATGTGTAGTTTTAAAGCTGCTTTTATTCCTGATCAAATGAAACCTGTTTTTCATTCTATATTACCTACCATTCAAATTGTTTTAAAAATAATAAATACATTATTAAGTAAATTAAAGTTATTTCTCTATAATAGAATCCTAGACTTGGAATTGAAATAGAATAAGAATTAAATTAGAATGAAGTTGAAGTAGGATTCTGGAGATTTTTTATTGTAAGTCCAGAGCTGAAAGTAAGTTGAGCACTGTGCTAAACAAAGATGAGTTTATAGTTTACACATATTGAAGAAAACAAAGCAAGAACATAAGGTTCTTCTACTGGCTGGGAATAGCTCTCTGCCTAACCTGTGTCCTGTGTCTGAGTACTGCTTGGAGCAGATGGTTGGTAAAAGGCTACAAGAAACCAAGCAGGCATAATCTTCTCCCTCTCACACCTTCCTACTTACTATTTCTCAGCATCTTAAAGTAATCGTGAGCTGGAAGATGCCTAAGGATCAATGTGTTTAACTATCCTTTATGAATGTGTTTAATTCCTTTCTAGGTCCATTTCAGCTCTCCTCTTTCACAGACTCCTAAGTTAATGAGATCCACAGTTCAGTTATGTGTTCTGTGGAAAAAAATAATACATTCTTTGTTAGATACCTGCTTGCTGATAATTTCACTAAGTATTAGGTGTTATTAATTGTGCTTATTTTATCATGAAAAATACTAAATAGTAATTACCTTTACACTTCATCCATACCATTACTAATTATATATACTGTTATCAAATCTGTTTATGTGATTCTCTAGAAGGAGAATCCCAGTTCATTAGATCTCCCTTTGCAATCACAACTTCTTACAAGCCTCTGATGACGGAGACTGTACTCTTCTGCACCTCTGCTAGCTCTGCTATGTGTTTTTCAGGTGGGATGGCCAGAACTACAGGCAATATTCAAGATGGGAGTGCACTGTTGATGGCATAATGATGCTTTCTGTTTTAGTCTCAGTTCCTTTCCTGAAATTGCTAATGTTTTGTAGTGTTCTGTTTGGTTTTTGTACACTGCTGGGCTTAAGCAGGTGTCTTGAAGATCTTTTCCCTGGGTGGTAATAACTACTTTAGAGCCTGTCATTACATATGTATGTGTATGCACAGTTAGGTTTATTTTTCCCAATGTGCATTTCTTTGCATTTATGGAGATTAAAATTCATCTGCCATTTTATCAGTCAGTATTATGAGATTGTTCTTCAGCTTCTCACAGGCTGCTTTAATTTGATTATCCTGAATAAGCTTTCAAAGCTTGAATCAATTTCTCAGAATCAGGAAGGTGACCTCAGAATCAAAAGATCTTAAAAAAGAATGTGTGGCAATTTTTATTTACCTTTGATTTACTTGATCCTTTGAGATAACTATTTGCATACTTTTATCCACCAGTGAAATTGACTAAAACTATGCTAAAAAGAAATCCAGAAAGGCAGTTAATATAGTCATCTTATTTCTGAAATGGCAGCATGGTAACAGCAGCTCAGTTTAATTAGCTGAATTGAATTACTATGCAGAAATGAAACCAGCTGGCTCAACTTAGCAGCATCAAAGTGGGATGTTGAAATCCAAGCCTGGACACCATGGGCTCTTCGTAGCTGTGGGCACCTCAAAAGGGTATTTTATCTCACCTTAGCTTTTATGCTCAGTCAGACAGATTTATCTTCTGACACTCGTGTCCTCCCAGGTGGTTGAGAGGGGGTCGGTGGGGATTGACCATGAGTGGGAATAACACGAAGACCTTTGAAGTATGTGAGATGCTTCACACTTTGTTTTTGGCAGGCACCAGGGAAGGTCTGCCCATTCATACGTCCTGAGGCATCTAACCAGGGCAGGAGAAATTAGCTTAGTGTGGGGGCAAATTGGCCTGACACATCAACCATGACAGCCACTGCCTTCCTTTTCTTCATGAGACACAAGCTTTTCACACTTGTCCTTTATCTCTACTCTGCTGCAACCTCCTGTTGATGTCATGCTACTAAAGAGCTCTGTAGGAGGTGGACAACAGGCAAATTAGTTAGGGAAAACCCTGCTGGCTTCCCTTCCATGCCTTAAGATTATTTTCAAGACTCTGTTGGGTGTCTTGTTCCTAAAGGCAGTTATTCTGGTATAGAGCTCTAGATTCAACACTGTGTTTGATGCCTTCAAGCCACTGCAGATAAGGGGAAATTTTGTAAAAATGTATAAATATAATTTTATTATATATAAATATATAAATATAATTCTTAAAATAACGTTTCAGGAAATATTTTATTCATCTCGGAACTTTTGAAGAACTTTTCAGGAAAAGTTGAAACTCTGGGTCTAAATTTAAGCTAACTTAAGCTTAAATTTAAGCTAACTAATAAGTTCTTAAATATGAAGAATAATTTCTGTAATAGCATTGAAAATGTTAAACTATTCTTCAAGATTAAAAAATAAATAATAATAATTACAGGAAATAAAGGTTGTAGCTTTAGAAATTTAGCTACTGTGTGATATCTCTAGAGTAAATTTCAGAAAGAAGTGAGAAAAAGAACAAAAGAAAACTTTGTGTTGAAGGAACATTTTAAGCAGAAATGGTAATGTGTAATTGCAACTTGCTGCCCAGTACATGATTTTTTTTGGCTTATTAGGAGTATAGACACAAATTCAGATTTGTTTGTGATAGAAAAGCATCACACTTGAGCAAAACTCTCCTATAGCTTAGCAAACTGCAGGACACTGCATCTGGGAGTTTCTGAATAATTTATCTGAAGTAATGAGTATTATCATGTGATGCTGTATCAAAGCAACTGCTCGAGTGAAAGCCAGCTGGATACAGCTGTTGTATATCAAATAGTTGCTTCAGTTGTCTCTCTGGAAAAATTAGAGAACATAATGAGCAAAATTAGAAAACCTGGGGAGCAGCCTCCATGGATACCCATTTGCAAGAAGTAATTTGATTAGTGTGAAATCTGAAAAAGTTCATTGTTTACAAAGCTTGCTAGCATTTTAAGAGAAATGCATGTACACACCTACTTATACAACATAGACATGAAATATACAAAGTGTGCAATGAGTACTAGGTGTACTTATTTTCTATATCAGCTTTCTGAAACACTAGTAGAGTATTTGCACAGAATCTAAAAGGCACTCATTTAATGACCAACAGAAACTTTTGGTTTGAGTTTCCCGAAAGGCTATACATGTATTTAGTCTCAGTAAAAGTAGCTGCTTCAATACCAAGATCCAGGGGAGGCTGACAAAACACATTTGCTAAGGGAAAAAAGCACAGATCTGTTAAGTATTAGATTGATGCTTTTATGAGGCATGTATATTTAAAGTGCCATTTTTGCCCACTCTGCACAATATTGATGAAGAATAGACAGTCACGAAGTGCAGAACTGAGAGAGAAGTACAGAGCTTCTGAATTTTCAGTGGAGTCTGCAGCTCATCTGCATCTCTCAAGATCAAGTCCTGCTCTCAACATGATGACTGGTTTTACTAGCCTGCCTCCTATTAAATCTACTATCTGAATGGTTTAACAATGAGGTTATTTATGACAACTTTTGGATCCCCGGTTTAATATAACAGAAACCATTTGATGACATATTTATATCAGTGGCTTTTGTAGCTATGGTTAATTGTTTTTTTCTTACAGACGTGAGAGAAATACTGTTTCATCAGGTTGTCATTAGCCTGGCAAAAATGAAGCCATTGATTAGAGGCATGAACTGAATAGCTTGTAAGCTAAATTACCAATTGGGGATTCCCGAATGGCCAAGAGCACAGCATGTCTGATTTTAGCAAAACTCTGCATTGCACTGGGGAACTCCCAAAAGGATGCATTATCTTCTGATGTTGACCTTAAATAAAGACATGAGCATCCTTGTTGTTTGACGGAAATAAGTCAGAAGGCTTTTGTTTTCAATAACAGATTCAAAGTGTACTAATGCAAATAAGATCTCAAATCAAAAAAGTCTATAGCAGTTTAGAGTGACAGACCTATTTCTTTGACATATTTAGGTACATTTCTGTAGTGTATGAAAGCACAAACATTATTCTACTAAAGTACATGGAATGTAAATATTAAAGCATTATTCTATAACATAGGAATTTGAAAGTTAAAATGATCAAAAAATTATGATTTATATCCCACTAATGCTTTTGTTTCTTTTTATGCAGTGATGTTTTATAAAAATATACTTTTCAAACTGGTAGTGTGCTTTGGCAAACATTAAGAATGACAAAGTGGAATCTTTAGTTATCCAAATTCAAAGACCTATTGTTATTCCATTTAAATTCACTCTGCTAAGAATGTAATGTAAACATCAAATGTGTATTGGAATGTTCTTATCATATATTGAATTTCTGTAGCTAGGTGATGTTTTTTCTAATGGAATAAATGCTAGTCCTGAGCTTAAATGTGAAATGGTCCCTGCACATATACGTACAGAGATGTACATCATCAGTACATCAGCTTGTTTACCAGTTAGTGGAGAAAGGTAAAATTAAAATTAATAATAATAATAAACACTACAATTCATAGAAGCAATTTACTATTTGCAGACTGAAGGAAGTATTTTACTCTGTTCTTTCTCTTTACTTTGTACATTATGAAGGTCAATCGAGACAAAATGAAAAGAACAACACTGATCTCTATTACAAAATTTAATCTGTGCTACAGATTTTGGATGGCTACAGGAACATATATTTACGTATCAAGGCCCAGAGCACTGTGATGTCATAGAATGTCAGCTTATTAATTATTATTATAGTTACATTGCTAAATCTGTGATGAAAAAACAGAGCTTTCATTTAGCATCCTGAATCTCATCCATTTTACCCTTTAAAAGAACTTACACCTGCTACACCACGATTAGCACATTCTGGTACCAAAACTTTCTCTGAAACCCTGAAGTTTATTTCTTGAATTGCTAGTCAATGTACCTGGATATGGTTCAATGAGGCCATCTGAGAAAATGCTTCAACAAGAGTTTCAAACATATTGCCCCAACAAACACAAAACACTCTTCTAACTTCATATTTACAGAAGGAGAGATTGATAAGTTGTTCTGCATCACTTCTTTTACCAAATACCACTTAATTTGCAGAGAACCGCTGCAGTGGTTGCCTCTCAAGGAGCTTTTCCGTGTTTCATTTTACTCTCTGCCCAGTTTATCCCACAAGTATTGTCTGGTACCACCCTTCTGCCCTTAAAACTGAATTCTGAGTATAAGTACTCTCTGCTTCCCACTCTCTCACGTGGCAAGGTAAGGCAAAACAAAGATAAAATTTAGTCCCCGCTGACTACTGGAATTATTAGCGTTAAATACTTTATCACCACTGGGCTGAAAATTGAGTTATTTATTATCAATTGGAATGCCATTCTGGAGTTCCACTACAGTTAGCACTGAGCTACTTTCATTATAAAATCAATTTCCTGGAGATGCCTATCTCCACTGGTTTAATATATACCAGATTGAAAGTTGGCATAGAAGTGCTGGTGCTCTTCCAGGGTAGAAGTACTGACTACTGAAGAGGAGGTGTAGTTAAAATATGAAAAAGCAATAGATTTTTCACGTGTCAGACTGGCTAGCATTCTCCAAGCTTAAAAGACAAGGCTCAGCTATTTCTGTACTTAGAAGTGAGTCCCCATTTCCACTTTTTCTGTACAGGACACAGCTCCCATTCCATCCTGTCTGTCTTTCAATAAGTACTTCCTGTACTTTCAAGTAGTTCCAACCACCCTTTCTCTCATCTCTCAGTTAACCTTCAATGGATGTTTTCACAAGGATCTACTCTAGGCACCAGTTTCAGTAACCTCCACTACACCAATGCCGAGGAGATGGAGGAGGAAAGCTCAAACTTACCTAGTGGTGGTACAACCAGGCTGGTAGATGTGGGCTTCTTGGCTCAAGAGGGATTCATTTGCCTGGAGAGATCTATGACTTCAGGCACTCACTGTGGCACAGGAGGGAGGTGCTGTGCCCAGCTCCATGTTGCAGGGTTTGTGGGCTGACAGCATGGCCATGTAGAGCTCAGCAGGCTCAACCGCTCTGCAGTAATGACTGGGTCACCTGCATCCTTCAGATTTCAGACCAGGAAACTCCCACAGTAACTGAGAACACAAAACTTATTAAATGTGGAAAAGTTTACAGCTGCCCTTGCTTACACTCTGGCAATGTCACTGCAATCGTAAGGTTACAGGAACAACGAGGGCACTACATCATGCTATTAATATGTCTGGGTTGGGGCCGTTCTAAGAAGATTTCGCAGCTTTCACAGTTTTAGGTGCCTACAGATACTCTTAGTCATGGATTTATTATATTTTTTTCTCTTTAAGTCTTATTGAATAAATCTTCAGAAATGGGATTTAAACTTGTCTTTCTTGAGGTAATTTAGCATGTATAAAACAAAAGAACAACAACATCCCTCCTTCTTGAGTAGAGGGCTACTTCAAATTAATTGTTTATCAGCCTTACAACCTTCTTTTACCTCTATTTTATTCATCCTCTTTTCCTTTCCTTGTCTCACTCCATCCCTGCCCCTTAAGTGATCTTAACACCTGCTAAAAATGTCAAACCGATAACTCTGCAGATGCTGGCTCTCTCTTTAACAGACTTCAAAGATGTTGTTAATTCAGGAGCAAGCAATGTCAGTCCTAGGTCACATTATCCATCACAGACTTCTCCAAGGACCCTGTTTAGAGAAGGAAAATCTATACAACATGTTCTTTATCTTCCTCAATGGTGGCTGCCGAAATATTTGTAGATTGACCACTGATGATGAATTAGCAGGTAACATGTATATGTTAATGTGCATAATGTCATCGTGTTAGAGGCTCTGTGTTTGCTGGCATATGGGCTATTAGCCACTTACAATCATGCTTACGTAGTATTTGGACAGATAAGACCAACATAAATGCATCACTGAAAATACAAACCTGAAGGCCTCAAATGCAGAGCTAATCAGAAAAAAAAATCCAGACAGATTGAGAAAGGAAGGAAACAGTACAAGTCTTGTGCATAATATATTAAATTCCACCCTATCTATCTATCTATCAAGGTCTCTTTTTCTGACCATATTTATTTTATCTAGGCATTTGCCTACTGTTACTTTTATGAGTTATCCCAAACTCAAGGCCTCTAGTTCTTCTGTCTACCTTTGGGTCTTTGCAAGCAGGTGCCTGTACCTGTACAAGCACAACCATGTTTTCATTACTCTGTCTGCATGCTTCACTGGCAGGGATGGAGCTGGTTGTCAATCCTTTTCAATGTGTTTAAAGTGAGGACAAAAGGCAAGGGACTGGGTGTCAAATCAGACCTTCACTGCGTCACATGGTTTTACATGGCAAAGCCTCCCTCAACACCTCCCTTTTGAAGTCATCCCTTTAACTTTCTTTCCCCTTTAGGAAAGGATATTATCTAGCATGGATGAAAAGGATGACTCCCAGAAAAATACTTTCTGCATTTTTAAAACCCTAGTCCCCCTTGGTGGCTATAGGCTTTCCTCTGAGTGCTCTACTGGTGGGGTTCCACATCTAACACTCAATGCATCTCCACATGACAGGAGTGTTACCACGTGAGGAAAAGCCCAAGGCTTATACTGCCTTTTGCAAGGACTTTCATACTTCTGCCTGTATATAAATTTTACTGTTCTCTGAACAGTTACTTTTTCCCCTAGATCCTGTTGTTTTTCTTATTGGGTTCCTCAGAAGCAGGCTGTCTTCACCAGAAAGACAGTTATAAAGCACGTTTATCTAGGAGAAGGCTGCATGCTCACAGTGTTGCGCTTATACAGAGGTCTTCCACTTAATGGAGCAGAGAAAAACCTAGAGAATGAACTTAGCTCTGCTTGCTCCCAATTCTATAGTTTCAAGAAAATTGTTTGGGTTTAGGTTTTCTAAAATTAACAAAAATATTATAGTTTATCAGGCTAACTGCTCTAATTTCAATATTTTCCCCTTCCAAGAAAATAAAACCTACTGCTCTACATGAGGATAATCCTTCCCAGCTCCTTTTATTTATTGAAATGCCTATTCAAAATGATCTCTGTATAAAAGGCAAATATCATCTTAGAAGTTTTAAACACCAGTTCAGGAATCCACCATCTTTTTGAATCCACTGTTCAGGCACTGAAAGCTAGCAGCTGCAGAGCAGATATAATTACATATTTTTAAACTTATAGTTTGGCAATTGATATAAGAGAGTCATCTGTTTGGCTATTACATAATGGCACATTCAAGCTATTAAACTTTCAGTCATTTAGACATTTTCATTTATATATTTTCAGTTATGATGTTGATAATGAATACAGAAATCTTTGCAGAAGTTTGCTGGGTGATTTAAGGAAAAAAAAAATCTATGCCTGTATTCTAAGTTTGTTTCTAAATTTTTGTTTTGCATCACTTTAATTCTGCCCATCTTTCATTGGGCAGGTCTGCTCTGTTGTGTACATATACCTACTCTTAAACATCCAGTCCTACCAGCACTCCCAAGTGCTCACAACCCAAGGAATGGCCCACACATTCTTGTATGACCGTAAATGCCAAGTGAATCTTGCTGACATTGTTAGACGTTGACTTTGGGGTGATTTAGCTGTAGAATCTCCAAAATGTTTGTGATACTGCAAATTCCACTAATCAGCAATTTCAGCTTCATAATTGTCACTTACACTTGGGTTACTCACTAAATGATCAGCTTTTAGTAACCTCCTCTCAGCTGAAGGAGGACACCAACTGCAAATTTAGCTGAAGATAAGAACAGGTTAGTTTTATATTTTGGCATTGAAAATTTAAGTAATGCACAGCCATTTTGTAGGTTTCTACTACAGTAACTTACTTAGGTGGATGAAACATAAAGATAAGCAGATTTCTAAACTGTAATTCACTTATTCCAGGTGGTGTAATCAACCCTATTCCCTGCTGAAGATTATCACAGATAACTTGTTTAACTTCGCACATGTATGGGGGAAATTAGCAATCAGCAGAGTCATGTCTGAAACGGGTGCACAAGAAAACATCTGACCGTACCTTGTGCATAGATCATCAGAAATACCCGGTGATTTATTCTTCACAGAGTAAAAATACAACTAAACACAGCTGAGGCCACACAGTTGGCCAGGGTTTCACTTTCCAGAGAGAAAGAAATTCAACAGATTGCGGCATGCTGGCATAAGCAAAGGATTATACTAAGTGGACAGTCAGTGGATGATTTGACTCTTCTGACCTAGACTGGCAGCATATACCTGTCCTTAAGCACTGTGGTGAAGAAGTATGAAGACTTTTGAAGGCCTAGTCTTTTATCCTACCTTTCTTATTGTAATGAACATTAACTCAGTAGCTTAATGTTCATTTGAATGCATATTACAATGCATACTCAAGCATTTTTTATTTAATTAGTTAACATCATTTTTCCAGTTTTCCACTTGCAGCTAGCACTCTTGCAATACCTCTTATTTTTCAGACATCTTTTAGTGAATCACCAGATAAAGCAGCTGCGACAGTTTTCTATTAATTATATCTCTACTAAAGTCTAATGAAAATATGACTTTCTAGGGAAAGTCTCCACTACTGTCCAAGTAGTGGCAGTTAAACCACCACTACCTGGTAGTTGAATTGGTAGGTGATTAAATATTTGTATAGATATTCACATAGTTGTAGTAACCTCTAATATTATTTATGAATAATTCACTACTGGGATTAGAATGGAGAAAAGCAATGGAGTTTTTAATTAGTATCTCTTTGATGCACATTTACACTGTGCCAATCACAAAGTCATCAACATGTGTGTCATGGCCTTTCACTTGGTTTAAGCCATATAGGACTACTGCATTTCAAATACAGGAAATAGAAGCCACACTACATATTCTATCTATTGCCATTTATTAAAAAAAAAAAAAAAAAAAAAAAAAAATGAAGTGAAAATACTCAGTGAGAGTCTAGATGTCTCTTAAGATAACAAAAAGTGAGTGGCTTGAAAGTTGAAACCAGCTATTTTATTTAATCTAGAACCAGAAACTGAAATCAGAATGCAATACATAAATGCATTCATAATTTCATAACACAACTCTTCATAGTCTCATGACTCTCCTAAATCCCTGATTAAAGGAGACATGTAAAGGTCAGATATAAGCGATTTGAGGACACGTTGCTAATCTAAACACTAGACTCTCCCTGTTGGCTGAGGCCAGAGGGGCCTTGCAAGCTGCATCCACCAGAAGGGGGCATCAATGAGAGGAGTTTAATTAGACAGATTCTTGCCCAAGAGACTGCTGGGTGTCAGGGCGAATTCCCACAACTGAATGCAGAGGTCGGTAGGTTTCTATTACAAACTCATTCAGGGTTAGATAGACAAAAACTTATGTTGGGGACGAAGGCCTGTTTCATTGATTAGTAGAAATTTTTCATCATCTGTTTATATTATTTTGACCTTTTTTAAACAAAATGGAAACTTTTCATTTTTCTCATTGAAAAGAGCAGCAAGTGCTGTCTGCAGGAAGCATAGACATACCATTTCTGTCAGCTTTGTGATTCTTCTGTCAGTTTCTTCATCTTACTGCTGGTGTGCCACAATGCTGACAGCTTTTATTCTTTGAACAAAGCCTAGCAAGGAAGTTTCTGTTGAGATGTGATTATTACTATCAGTAACACAGATGGGCACTGTTCCCACTTACTTCTGATTCTGTAGCAGTACTCCCAAAACTGTCACCCTTCACCCTGTTGAGTCTTTTTCAGACACCAAATATTTTCTGGGGGCTGGCAGAATTCCAGAGAAAGAGCTATGCTCCTGCTGAGATTCTCAACAGAAGTCCCATGTAATTCAGCTGTATTGCATTTGGACATAGATTTTTGGTTGCCACAAATGCAAAGTACTCCTTTACTTTATATCCACTTCCTTCTCTCCCCCCCCCCCAACCCCCCCAAGAACTACAAAAATGAGCTTCACTATGGTTACATTTAGAACCCCTTTCTCTTTAAATGTTATTGTTACTAAGTGCTTCAAAATCCACATCTATGAATTTCCTTGACTTTGCTACTTTTTCTAGAGTGAAAAGAGGGAATGCAGATTTACAGCCACCAAATGTAATATTTCCCCAAAAAAATAATATGTCTGCTACTTCTTTTCTTAGATGATCAGATGCTTAATGATGGCTTTTAGTATGCTGAAATGGTCTAAAACATTCATTGTTTTCCTTTCCTCACCTAGCCTAAGTGGGCATACAAGCCCATCTCTGCACTCTTCTGTGAACTTGAATCTGGCATGGACTGATATGTTGCTCTTGCATGTGAAATAGAGTTTTTGGCAATCTAAGTAGGTCCTGCCTGCTTTCTGTAAGTGTACTGCAAAGAAATTTCTACGACCAATAACACAGTGGATTTTTCTCCTTGTCCTTTACCTCAGTAAATATCAAGGGATACTTATTGCCAGTCATTTCAGATGTATTGTAATGAATAAAGCTAAGGTATATTTCCTCATACACATGACACCTACTGCTGAGTAAGACGGAATGAAGGAAATTGGGAGTGTGGAAAATGGGATGGAAGGATAAATAAACAAAGATAGAGGGGACTGTCCAAAGAAAAGAAGGGAATGCAGATAAGCAGAAAACAATAGTAAAAGATTATGACTTGGTTTGGGAAATAGCCACATCTTGTTTATACATAGAGGCACAAAACTTTCCCTTAAAGAGTTGGTGACAAAGAACTTCGTTGTTGTTATTGTCATGACTACGAGAATACTGAATGTTTAGTGGCAATGAAGGAAAACCAGGAAGGGAAAGCATGTTCAAAGCAGGTTGTTTCAAAATTGACTATGCTGTACCTGGAAACAAGGCAAGACCTATCAGTCTTCCTGTGAATGATTACAGTTAGCAAAATCATGAGGTTAACTAAGCAGAGTTTGGGACATAGGTCAAAAACATAAATCCTTACGCCACCTCAGCTAATCTTTTTACCACTTACTACTGCTATCACAGTAAATGCAATGAGAAGTTTGTCACACATGTCCCTCTAACTGTTGCCGTTGTTGGATTGCAAACTCTAATTAAAAAATGGGAGCACCACAAAACATGACCATGCTCCTCCCAGTGAAATAACAAAGAGAAGGGGATAAAAGATTTATACT
Source organism: Anas platyrhynchos (assembly GCF_047663525.1). Taxonomy (NCBI): domain Eukaryota; kingdom Metazoa; phylum Chordata; class Aves; order Anseriformes; family Anatidae; genus Anas; species Anas platyrhynchos. Next base: position 12,461,115 of record NC_092587.1, read on the forward strand.
GATAGTTTGGCTTTGACCCCATCACAGTAGTGTCTCGAGAACAAACTAAGACAACAACTGTTGCCTAAAGAATTGCTGCAACAGAATGCTTTTCCAAAAGTTTCCAAAATTACTTTTCCAGAATGCTAGGGAATTCAGTGACAACAGATAAGCTTATAACTCAGCTGAGGTACCCCTCACCCCAAATCTCCAGGCACCTAAGGAAAGAAATCATGGCTATACATTTTATCTCCTTCCTTTTTAAGCTGTGCCTCAGTACAAATTTCTGCTACTTTGTGTATGAAATGTCATGAGACTGTCCTATAAAAATAAAATCTGTCCCCAACCCTACTGATAGCACCCTATGAGGAGTTTACCTCCGTCTTCTGCGACTTACCAATATGAGCAATTCAAAATTGACTTTTGCATATGTACCCTCTTCCTTTGACCCTTTAAAGTTAATTGAAGAGACTCGATCCGGCAAGAGTGCATCAATATATGATAACTTGTTCTAAATAACCTTTTGACCAGTTAGTTCCCTGTACTTCATAGTCATCCAATACTTATCATGGCTATAAGTGGCTTATGTTAGCTATTGTCACTGTATGAAACAAATTGCACTGAAACACGAGCTCCTTCCAGATAGGATCACAGACACTGGATATGTTGTGTTGTTTTTTTGTTTGTTTGTTTTTTATAAATAAACAGTAATTCATACCAAAATTAGAACAAATAATAATCAAGACAATCACCATAATGACTGCACATGGTAAATACCTTGCTACTTATTGCTACTAGATTCAGGACAAAATTATGCTCATGCATAAGCTATTTCTATTCCTTCAGTTGATTTTCTAGAACTAAGTAATCCTTAGGCATCTTTAAAGATTTCTAATATTTAAAATCATAACTTCTTATATTTTCCCTTTCAGGCTGCATCTTCAAGTAGGAAGCCATTATGATTATAAGGACCCCTTCCTAGTTTCCTCTATATTCTTTCACTTAGGTGAAAAAAAAAGCAGTCCATAATAAAAGATGATAGTAAAGAATTACAAAAAGCATTTCTAGATGTTGGTACTGTGATGCTTTTAAAATAAGAAATGCAGCATTATTGCTAAAATTAGTTTTCTATTTTACCACTCTTCATGTTCTTTTCTATCTATCTTTCTATCTTTCTAATCCAGTCCTCTGTGTAGCTGCTATTAAGCATAACATATGGATACCATTTCCACATTCAGCTCTGTTAACATTATAATACGTGTTACATAGGCTGACTGGCAATGATGTATGTCCTTCTCCTCTAAAGTCTCAGAACCCCAAATCTAATCAAGTCACTAGAGTCCTAAGGGAAATGCCAGGATCCATAATGCTAGGGCAAGGTGATGGCAGGAATTGTAAAAATGACAGTGTATTACTTAAAAATACTTTTTTTTTTTTAAATCAACTGTTAATACTTTCTAAAATAAAATTTAGAGCACAGAAATTGAAGGACTTTCTCCAGTTCAAAAAATTTAAAGTAGACTTTCTGTTATGATTCATTAAAGGCTCATGTTAGGTTTTTGATGTCTGCACAGAGCCTGCAAAGTAGAAGAAATCACCTCACCTTTATGGTTTGTCAGTCTCTGAATAGGAACACTCTTGTTTACTTTTCTATAGGTCAATATAGAGATTCCAACTCTTAAAGGACTTTGAGCATTGTCTGAACAAAGAATACTCAGGATTTTTTTTTTTTTAGCAGCTTGAAGTATTCATCTTACAGTTTCTGCTACAGAATTGGCTTGATTTGGAGGGAGTAAAGATATCTATCTACCAAAAAGAAACTGCTAATAATTAAACGGCCAATTTTATTGTGTCTTTTCAATTAATTATTGATTTCTTATTTTTTACTACTTAGCAATGCAAACAGGAACTTTAAATTAGTAAAAGAAAAAAAAAAAAAAAAAACTTAAATAACAATGTTAAAACAGATGCAAACATTAGTTTATGTATACCAAACAGAAAATAAACCTGATTCTCCATTTGTGCAGGAAAGATTTTGGTTTTGATAAAACAACAACAACAGAGATTTCTTGTTTTTCTCAGGATGTTTTAAAGATCAAATTACAGATATTTTAGGTTTGCATAACCAAGGTAATACATTGATAAGCTTGACAAAATTTAAGCTTATCCCACTGAAAATGATGATTTAATTCAAAATGTATTATCATTCTTATCTCTACCACCTTTTGCTGAGGTGGTTGGGAAGTAACAGTTTGAACATTTGGATAGTCAATTGAAAGTGACAGAATAAATTCTTTTTGTTTGTTTGTTTTTTGTTTCTATATGGCAGTTCAGATGCTCTTAGAGTTTTACTGTCCTCAGCAGTATAGGGAAAGCAGATAGCAGGTTAGCTATAGACTTTAGTTCTTCCTTGTTGAATTTCCACTCCAGAGTAGAGAAACTTGAAACTCGCACTGAACACTGAGTAAGGAGATACTGATAATGCCAGGTGTTTTAAGTCACGTTGTGTATTCAGCTCTAAGCACTCTGCACACAATGTTAGATACCATAGCCCTGAACTGCTTTTTTTTTTTTTAATTCTGCTTTTTGAATCTACTTTTCCATGCCTAGACATATGAAACATTTAATAACCAACAATTCTAGGTTATTTAGCCATCACCACAAAGCAAAATTCATTTGGTATTTCTGTCCAGCATTTGTAACAACTCTTTTACATATGAACATCAAAACCAGAATTTTTTTCATCTGAACTTTTGACTTGGATAAACCTAAGTTAATAGATTTTAAAGTGCACACAGTGGACTTCTTATAAAAGAATTCACCATAGGAGCAGAATAGGTATTTAAGAAAACTGTGTAAGTATTTGTTACAAGCATTGGAAGTCTGATCTTCTTTGGGAAATACATAAGTGGAAATAATGCAGCAACAGAAAACATTTTTTCTTATAATGATCTAAAATCCAGGTGAATATTTATAGAATATTTATACCTATGGAAGCACAGCTACCTCTTACATATACCTTTGAAGAAATATTTCTGATTAGCCATTTCAAACTGTGCAGATTAAACGATGAAAAAACGGATCTCCCTCTATGGCAATTTTGGGTAAATCTGAGTTTAAATGGTGGTGTAAATCTATCTGGCTGAGCAGTCATAGGGATTTGTAGTATGTCAGGCTGTGGTCTCCAGTCTTGCCATATAAATAAGGTCAATGGGAAATCTCTAACCTTGCTGCAGAAAGTGATTGTCATGATTTGTTAGAGGACACATATATTTCAGGCATGTCTGACCCAGCTGCTCAGCTCAATGGTGATACTTTGTCCTAAAACTGTTGAAGAGATATTAGACTGTCCTTCACATGGCCCATATCACTTATTGTGAGGGTAAGGGCATACCAGAGTGCTCAGATCCTGTCCAGAACATAGGCTGAATAAATATTTAAAAAAAGCTCTGCCTCTTATGTCTTCAGTACTCCAGTCCTTCACTGAAAATTGGGGTTTCTTCAGGTCTGGCTCCAAAGGGAGTGCATGGGATAACTGCTCAAGGGATGTCACTGGCTCCTAGTGTGTGTTTGCTTCTCATTCCTCCAAACACCAAGGAGTAAATTTGAAATACCCAAAGAAAGCAATGTTCTGCTGTAAGGATGCACATTTGCCTTTCTGAGCCTCTTCTCACCCTCTCCTATATGCCTTTCCCACTCCAAACTGAAATACTGTTAGCTCAATTATAGGCTTGTGAGAAAGCTACTTGTGTATCAGGGGAAAACTGAATTCACTCAGCAAAGTATATAAGACTTTTGTTAATGTTGTTTAGTGTTTTAGCAGTCTCTGTGACTTAGCCACAGCAGGAGACTCTGTCAATGTACAGTAAACAGGAGCTGATTGATTTTATAATCTCATGAGAGAGCTCTGCCTAAACATTTGACTAAAGCTTTCATTTCTTTTGTTCTGCTAAATCTACAAGCTATAGAACAAACAACATTCTAGTACTTCATATGTTTAAAAAAATTAATCTATTTCCGTCTTCCAAAAGACAGAATCACAGGTGCAGAAGGTCAGTACAAGTTCCCTGGTGCTTGGTGGCACCGTGGTCTTGAAAAAACTTACTTATTTTTCTGAGGCAGTTGAAGACAGTTTTAGTGTCAGCTTACCTGCAATATGAACTGCATTTTCATTAGAGCAGGCACTTTCCTTTTACCTAATTGTATTTGTATGAACAGCAATAAATACTTTTTGTAAAAGAGAAAGAAGAAAAAAATAAAAAAAAGAAAACATTCAAGAGGTGTTAGAGGTTAATATAAATTTTATGCCTTTACAACAAAGTCAAGACATAATGTATTTTCAGTATGTCTAGAGCCTTTTCATACGCCCCTTGAGGTCAGTGAAATTCTCTCCTATGGCATATGTCCAGGGCATAGAAAGGGAGTTCAGTTAAAGGCTGAGGCTTATGGACATTCAGTATTTTACAATTCACTCCTTTCAGTACTGTGCACCTTTGTAATACTTTGTAATTAGCAGATGGTTGGGGGCTTTTTGCAGTGCTCTACTTTCCTATAAGTTTTGTTTCCTATCTGTTTTGTTTTGTTTTCCATTATTCATAGTGAGTTTAATGCAAACGAGGCGTCTTCAGAAAACCTACTAAGAATACCTTTCCAAAAATTGTCATTCTAGAAAACTGTTTTGGTTTCACGTTTCACATTGAGGGAGCACTTACGTTATTCATCAGGTGCTGAAAGCAGTCCCAGTAGTCTCAGTGTTGGAGCAAGGAATGTCCATCCTGGTCCTGAGTCTGCAGGCACCCAAGCATGCCAGGCAGACAGGCTCCAACCTGCACATTCCTCAGGAAACATTGCTGCAGTGAAAAGCCAGTTTTCTTCAAATTAAATGGACTTTATCCCTTGGCAAAATTAAAAAATGATCCTAAGTCTTTTTTTTTTTTCCTTTTTTTTTTTCCTCCAGATTGCTCTCTGGTCCCCATGCTGTCTATTGCAGTAAAGTCCCAGTGTGGATTCTGCACACAACCAATATTAATTTCATTACATTTTAGAATTCATGCAGAATGTGTCTCTGAAAACTCTTATTAAATGTATACAGCTCTTAAATTCACACTAGAGTGTTTTTCAAAAGTAAACTCCAAAACTTAGGCTATGTTACCAATCCTAGACCAATCTTTTTGTGTATTAATTGAGATATTGAGAAATGCATTAATTCAAGCTTTTACTAAAAAAAAAAAAATAAATTAAAAAGTAAAAAAAAAAAATACTGATCTCATTTTGTATGCTAGACCCTCAGAACATAAAATTTTAAGTTAAATGGTTTAAGATATATCAAATGTTTAATTAACTAAGGATGATTATAAATGGGATGTATTAGCCATCTTAAGCTATCAATAGCAGTGCTTTTTATTGTGCTCTTATCTATTTATCCCACTTCTTTATCTTGTCTTCCTTCAAAATTAAGTCCTGTTAGCTCAACCTGATCACTTACGTTCGTTGTACCATCTTAAATGCCAGTAAAATATGATTATTTTACATTCTTATATATGTCCAAGTTCTTTGAAAGAAAATGAAGCTTCTAACAGTTTTAGCATTTTCTCTTAAGTCCTAGCATGTTTCAGTCATTTTACTGACAACAGAAAACGCTTGTCATGAAGAGCAGAAACTTAACATTGCAAGGTACTTTAAATGAAAGATCATAGACCTTGAGCTAATTGACAGCTAAGTTACAGTCCAAAGATAGTATGTTTTTCTTTAACATTTAACAAAGATTTCACAGCTGTAACTGTGCTGAAAGCTATCATTAGATTCTTTAAAGTTCTAGTCAGCCTGTCAAGGGTTCAAAGCATTCACTAAAATGAAGTTTTAGCAACTGGGGTGCAGCTTCTCAGTTAATGTGTGTCCCATCTCTTTCTGTTGCAATTTGCGGGGCACAATGCTTTTGAAACCACTTTTATGCAGTTTGTCATAGAACTGAGGTATTTGAATTAGTATTTTCTCTTCATGTGTCAATTGTTTCCCTTTTCAGTCTTACATAAGAAGAAATGGAAACATAAGGAAGAAAATGAAATATCCTAGTTTAGGCTGTATTCTGCAAGGTAAAATAAAACCTTGTAAATGGGTAATTACAAAATAAAATCAGTTTTGTTTTACCCCCCTTTTTTTCAGTGTCAGCTTCATTACTGTAAGAGAAAAATGTGTGTATATATATATATACACATATATATGTATATACATATATATGTGTATATATATATATATATATATATATATATATATACACAATCAGGCAGTTTTATGTCCTTAATCTTCAGGTTTTACTCCTCCAGGCTGTCATTACTCACCAAAAGACTGATGTGTGCTGGACAAGTTGCATGATGTTCTGAGGTACTGATTTTGATAAGGCAAAATTAGTCTCATTTGCTCCATACTTGGTAAATCTCTGGTATATTGGAAAGGCAGCATTTATTTCTTCAGAATTATTTTTCTGAGCCCTAGAATTGACGATTCAGGATCCCAAGAGAGGATAATTCCCTTCAGAGCTGAGTTCATGTCAGCTTTCCCTTCAGAGAGGTGGATGAATTTTAATTGGGTGCACCTGGGACTGCCCCCAGCCCACCAGTGAGTCACTGCTAACTCAGGCAGGGTCAAGTCTCCACAGCTGTTGAGTTGCACTGGATCCTTTGAGAAAGTGTCAGTTGAGATTTCATAAATATAGCTTGAGAAAGAGTGCCTCCGTCTCCACATTTACAGGTTTATCAAAGCTCCATCTGAAGTACTAATGTAAAACACTGCAGATACTGAAATGGAGAATGGGTAATAGTTACGTAACATTTTATCTATTGAAGTTAGGCCACAAAAAAAAAAAAAAAAAAAAAAACTTTAAAAACTTCCAAGATGATCCTTTGTGTGTGTGTGTGTGTGTGGTTCTATACATATCCAAAAAGAGTTGCCAAAAGAGTTATGAACATTGGATCCACTGTGCCACTCTCCCAGTCCCATGGGTATCCCCTGCCCCGTGCTATCATGTTGGGTTCATCAATCAGATTATTCCTTCTTAGAGATATCTGCACACATGCCAGTAAACCCAGAGTAACCAGAAGCTGTTTTTCCAATCCCTATTTTGTATTCCAGATTTGCAAAGAGGTGGATTAATTATGGTTCTTAATCCTTCTCATAGAACTGTTAGATTTTAAGGGAAAGATACATTACTTAGATACAAAATCTAAAATTTTTAGATTTGCCTTAGTTTACAAAAAAAAAAGGAAGGGACTGGTTTTCTTTGAAAGCAATACTATTGAATGTATGATTCTGGATATCCTTCAGAATTGCTGTGAAGTCTGTGATCATGTACAGCAATAAAGTTTGATGTCATCTCTTTGTCCTTCAGACAGTCTTGGGACCTCACATCACTCCTCTAATACATTAGTAACCTTCTCCACCCAGATCTCACTCAAACATCAATAATTATCTGCCATCTAGAAATCCAGTCCCCCGCAGGAGGCTTGTGTCACTTTTGAGAGCATGTCTGAGTGAGAAAGGAAAACCGAATCATGTCAGACTGTTTGCCAAGAAAGCAGAGGAAAGTGATATTGCTGGTTGCTTGGTGGAGTGAGGCTGGAGGGCATGGAACATCACAGGAGGTTAGCTACGGTGCCCTGAACTCAAGGTCAAACAGAAAGCAAGATCACAATTAGTTCTTCTGCCAAGTGTTTTTTCTTCCTCTTTCAGTTCATAATATTTTAAGAGAAAGATGTCATCAGATGTGAAAAGCTGAGTCACAGAACAATGTCAGGTACTAGGGTAAAATTTATCATCCACCAGCATCCCTCTTACATGATGTCTTCCTCGATGACTAGCTAGAAAGGGCATTTTGGGGAAAATCACCATGCCTTGAAAGGTAGGGATGGTATCAATTAAATAGGAATGCAATTCTGATGTTTAGCCTAAATAAGGCTGCAGAAATGCTCAAGCTTTATCAAGGATGTCTAATTAATATTTGTTGTTCTTGATGTTAATAATGTCTATCTTGGCACTGGATGCTTATAATATCTCTCTGTCTAGCTTCATCAGATCTCTGTCTCTCATCAGATCTCTACTGAGACAGCCTTTGACAGAAGCCCACTAAAGTTATGTTATGCCATAACATGAAAGTCCGCATCTTAGTGATATACATTTTTAATTGACCAGGGGTTCTGTTTGTGCTGCATCAGACAGTTCCTTTACAGTCTTCTGTTCATCATTTACTAGCCTATCAGGAAGTAATTATCATTTTTGTCTCATTTTTTGCCAGATTTTCTGCAATATACTTTCATTAAGGATTCAAATAAATTTTGAGTGTTAGTTGCATATACTGTCCAACTTTCAACTGATAAAAGTACACACAAATATAGCATACAGAAAAGGAGTATCTGTTTACTAAGAGTACCAACTAGCTTCATTCTTAGGTGATAACTTACTTATTTTCTCTTAATAAATGAACATAACATATACTTGCAGCATGTCATTAATTCTATGCAGAAGCTGTAAGTACTGTTCCATTCAAAGCTATAATTTAAGTGAGGCTTTGCACTCAGTCTATGTGAACACAGGAGACAGAGTACCCTAACAGCTTGCAATAATTGACCTGGTGGAGCCATTTTGGAATCAAATGAGAGTAATGAGAGTAATATACTTGATCCTGCAACCTTCCCTCCCACAGGCAATCTGATTTCAATCTTACAATTGCAATAGAGGCTATTAGCACGGCATCATCTGTGATTCATGGCAATATGAAGAATAAAAGCATTACATATTGCAAGTAACATTGTGGACTGCCAGCCATAGTACGTTGTTGGAATGAAGAGGGATCAAAACACACTGTCTGAATTTGCTAGTTGAGATAATGAAGAGTGATCAACACAGTGCATGGGAGGATGAATGCCAACAGGTTTCCCTTTTGCAAGCTGGGAAATGTAAATATCTTGCCAGTAAGTTGGGCTGTCTGAACAGGAATATTTTTAGCACTGCTTGAAAGGAGAAAATTCCTCACTGATTGACAGGTATTAATCCTTTCTTCCTACTTGCTGACTTGAGAGAAGTAGTTTAAAGTAAGGCCTCTGTTCCCAGAAGAGTCCAAGATGGTGATTTTGTTGTTTCATCTGTCTTCTTCAACAAGAATTTTAGGAGTAGCAGGAGAAGCAAAGCTGGTGTCAGAGACAAGAATAAGCACAGTATAGATCTGGTGGGGCACCTAAAGAATGCGGCTCATTTGGTGACAGAATTAACTGCTTGGGCAGGGAAAAGGGAAGCTGTGAAGTAATGATTTGTCACACCACTAGTACCCAGCCAGAGCAGGGCTCTCCTGACTCCTCATGCAGTTCTCAGCTGAACTCGGCTGATGAAGGGGCGCATGGTGTTAGTGTCTGTGCATGCATGGGCATGTGCTGAGACAACGTGAAAATGAGACAAGAGCTTATATATGAAACTGTGTGTTATGGGCAAAAATAGCAGAGTTTATGAACAAATGGATGAGTAAAAACATGTTTGTGGGCTGCTCCCTTCCTTGAAGAGCTACCAAGAAATAAGTCACTTAAGGTAGACCACCTTCTGGCTTTCAGATTCCTCTTACTGGGGGCAAACTGAATTGAGAAGGCATAGCAACATGTTAATAGCTGCTCAGGCCTTTTCTCTTCAGGGCCACCAGCAGTTGCCAGGAGGGGCAATAGTCTGATGAAGCAGCTGGACATCGTAAGGAGCTCAAGTTACGTAGACTCACAGCCATTTGCTCACTGTCCCCCAGTTCCCAGTTCCTCAGTGGAACTGGGGAGAGAATCAGAAAAAGAAAAAAAAAGAAAAAAAAAAAAAAAAAAAAAAAAAAGGTAATACTCGTGTTGAGATAAAGACAGTAAGACAGTTTAACTGAAAAGGAAGGGGAAATAATGATAATAGGATGCACATGATAATGTGATAAAGGATGCACAATGATGCAATTACTCAACACCAACTGACCAATGTCCAGACAGACCCCAAGCAGCAGCACCACCCCCAAGCTCCTAAGCCAACCCCCTAAGTTAATTGTCCAGCATGATGCTATATGCTGTGGAACTTAACTTTGGCCCATCTGTGTCAACTGGCCTGGTCCTGTGCCCTCCCAGCTCCTTGTACACCGCAACGTCTTCGCTGGCAGGGCAGCATGAGAAGCTGCAACGTCCTTTGCTCTGTGTGAGCACTGCTCTGCAACAACTAAAACATCAGCATCTTATCTGTGTTATTCCCATCCTAAATCCAACACACAGTTCCATACCAGCTACTAGGAAGAAAATTGACTCTGTCCTAGCTGAAACCATGACAGTTAGGGAAAAACAAGCTGAAAATGAGGAGTGATGTTACCGTTGAAGCTACAGACACTGCATGCCATCAGCATGTGAAAGGCAAGGCCTGCAGTAGGTCCTGTGCCTACAGTATAGCTGGTGTGGCATTTCTAAGGCTTGGTAGGTGAAATAAAACTCACTTCCTGTGGAAGCCAATGGCTGTCTTATTTTGGACTTAGAGACATCATAATTCTGTTCTTTGTCAACAAAATACCCTAAACTGACTCTAGAAAAATAGCTGGAAAGGTGAGGGAGTGAATGGAGATGCTTTTGATCTCTCAGCCTCTGGTTAAGCAATGCTTCCCTTAACAACATGAGGGGGGAGGTGGGGAATTAGCCCTCTCTGGTAGTATCTGAAGCTTCAAATTGTCTCCTTTTTCTTGTAAGAGAAAAAAATAAATAAATCTTAGCTCGTGCAGAAAGGATATGAGTATCTCCATCCCATGGGGGCACGGCAGGGCAGGTACTTCTGAAAGTACTCTTGTGCTTTTAAGTGGCTCCAATTATTTTTGAACAACTAAGTAGAGTGCTCATTAAGCATTTCCCTTAAATGAAAATGATGACCTACAAAGTCATGTTAATTAAGAAGCACAGTAAGTCAGCGTGAAGAGGTTCTGTTAGCACAAACAGTGAGTTCAATCCTGCATACCACTGTGCTCATATTTAGTCCTTGTTTGTGTTCATACTTGTAGTGTTAAGAATTTGTAGGATAGGATCATTGCACAAACAAAAATTGCTGCAGGTCAGCTCAATCCAAGAGAAGCCACAGGCTCATTACGGGATTGTGAGCTGTATATGCTTTTAGATAATACTGACCAGAGTGCCCTTCCTTGCTGTGATCAGGAGCAGTGCCAATTTAGGCTGTTGAGAAGAGAAGTTGACTTATTCTAGGACTTTCACTGGCTTTCCAGAGTTTGTCATTTGGTCTGTTATGGTGCAAGATTATGCACCACAATGATGCAATTTTACAGTTGAATCGTCACATTTCAGCCACAAGTCCCATTACTTGTAGGAGGTTCTCCCTGTCAGACACCCTCTGACTCCAATTAGTACTGCACAGCTTGTGCTGGAGCATGAATTTCTCATTTTTGAACCAGTTTAGACGTGCTGAGTCTCACATGTTCTTCATACAGTATATTTCCTAGCTTTCACTTCATTGCCCCACAGCTTCCCGCTCAGCCTTTCTTAGCACAGTCCCACCACATCCAGATGGGAAACCTGTCTGGCTGCTAGATCTATGCTATGTGAGATCCCAGCACAAGGAGAGGCTGCAGATGCACTGCAGCCTGGGGTTCGTAGTCTTACTTTAGCCCTGTGCCACAGTGAGTCTTCCTGGGCAGCATCTTGCTGACCAGCGACAATTGCATCCATATCCATTTACATGACATGCCTCTCACACGACCAATAATTGTGCAGCCCTGTTATCTGATATCAGGAGCCTGGACAATTCACAGGATTTAGTACTTGGCATCCCAAAGCCTTTGGACTTTGGGAAGATAAGTGTTCATGCTACCTGGATGACAAAAGCTTAAAATCAATAGTCCTCTCTGAGGTTATATAAGATTGTTCTAGCTAATGTAATTCTATGAAAATGCAGGAACGCCCCCTCTGAAATAAGGATTTGGACCTAAAACTGCAGAAAATATACTTCTAGATTTAAGTCTTGCTTTTGTAAAGAGGTTGAAAGGATCATACAGCCTGTACACAGCTGTACACCCTACTGAAAAATAGTACAGCCTGGAGCATCATTCCTCATACTTGCTTAGAAAATACCACTGTTTTCTTATAATTATTAATAAACCTATATTAATATTGGAGCAGTTATTTTGCTTTTGACAAGTATCTACCCTAGACTCTACTATTTTCAAACAAGAATGAAGAGTTATTAATTAAAAATGCACACAAAAAAAAAATACCTGGAGTATGACTCAACAATTCTCTTCATGAAATATTAAGATTTTACAGTGGAATTTTGTGTCTAATGTTACAACACCCTCTCTCTTACCATTGTTTCTAAGTCACATACATGGCCACTTGCTTTTTTGTATTCAGTATTCAAGGGCATATCTCTGCTGATGTAAATTGTGACAGCTCTGTTGAAGCCAGCAGGGCTGGGACAATATAAGCCAGCTAAGATCTGCCCCTTAGTATTCACCCCCATCTGCTGTGTGACTCAGTCATACCAAAACTGCCGAGCACCTGCTTGCCTGATGTTTCTTTAATGAGTTGAATTCTTTGTGTTGGGTTTGTGTCTCTGCCAGGTTCCAGTTTAATCACATATAATTTTTAGCATCAAGTTTCACCTTAGGCTTTGAACTTGTAGGCACAGAACAAAATATCCTGTTTCTAGAGGAACTTACATAATAACAATAATAACAATAATCATAAAATTAATAGTTATAACACTAGGCAAAAAAAATAGTTTATAGGTCATGACATTCAGCTTTTACGATCAGGAAGAAGCAATTATCCTAGGTAGAAAGGAAATAATGAGGATGACCCACATTCCATAACAATAATGAAAATTAAGTAAAGATTTCTGTAACTAAGATAATGAACATTTATATTCAAATGTATAGCCTGGCCTAATTGTGTAGAAGTTTGTGGGAAAAGGCGTGTGGGTACACTAAACTGTTTTGTGTCTGTCTCTGGAGTTTCCAGTCAAATAATGCAAAGCAGTTAAGTAGGTAATAAATCAAACTCAGAGTATTTGCTAGTAAAATGTTTGGTTAAAAGTATCTTAAGATGCATGAGACCTGCTTTTCCAAGAACTTAATATTCTTATTTAATTTCCAGCTTAGTCATTATGTGATGTATTTTTTTCAAATACACTAAAACATATTTGCTTGAGTGATAAAATGTATTTATTTATCAGCAAGTAAAACTGTCAGTAGGAAAAAGCAGCTATAACATCCTGGAACCAGTCACATAAGTGCCTGGTGAGCAAAAACATGAATATCCACTTACATTAATCCCACTAAGTGGGATTTTTAAAATAATACTTTGTCATTAGGGGAAAAAAAAAAAAAAATCAGGTTTTGGAGAAGTGTTATACAGGAGAAATTAAATGGGCACATACAAGCTTCTTGCCTTAATGTAAATGATTTGTGAATATGTTAGTGATAAGTCTCAAGTGACTTTGGAAGCATCTCATGATGCTAATAATATTACTTCTGTATTTTTATTCCACCATGTGTCCAAGAATCCAAGTGTTTTATGCATTCTTCCAGTCATTACCAAACATAATAGGTTGTCAGTCAAGGATAATATTAAGAAATTCCCCTGGAGGTGCATTTAAACATTTAATTGGAGTACATTGTTAATAAAGGAACATTTTAGAATGGGAAGTGAAAATGATATTGTTAATCTACTGAAAAAGCTGGTGAAACTTGGGGTGAAACTTCATTATTCCTCTACCAAAGTAGGAATTTCAGTGAATAACCCCCATCCACAAGAACACAAATAGCCAAGATCAATTTGGTGAAATACTATATATAAATTTTGTTTGAAGAAAAAGATTCTGGATTATCATTTCTGTAACTCACAAAGGACAGCCACAAGAGAGCGACTTCAATATGATTATTTAAACATTGAATACTCAGATACAGATCCCTTTAACTATGTGTCCTGGTTTGTATATAATTTATTCTAAAAAATGAAAGGATGTTTTCCATTGCCTTGTTGTTGTTAAAGACAATCATTTGGGACAGCCTGACAGCACTGCATCTCTGCATCCCACATCCTCCCATACTGCCTTGTCTGCGTTTCTTTTCACATTTTGCTGTGACTGGTGGAGTGTTACTGGTGAGTTTTCTTTCTGCAGCTTAGGGAAGAGAGAGCCCATCAGTGAAAAAATGACATGGACAATCCACAATGCACTGAGAAATCACAGAATTAACAAACAAACAAAGAGATTAGTGTTTTGTTTTGGTTTGTTTTGGTTTGGGCAGCTATTTCTTATGATAGAAGTTACAGTGCTGTTATAGAAATCGGTTTCTTTTTTTGTTAATGGTCTCATTTTGCAGAATGTTATGCTGTGAATGTACACATTCCTGTTGATCAACACTGGGCAATGTCAGACACTTCAGAGAAAAACACAAGAAATGCAGGAGTGGCAATTAAAGATTAAGTTGAATCGAAGGAAGTTTTCTCTTAACCTTCATTAATTTGTCATATGACCTAAATCTAAAATATGTTTTTCCTTCAGTTATTATCACAAATATTCATTATAATTAGAGATTGCTAAAGCTGTTTTAAATCCTGTTAAGACTCAGTAATACTGTGTGGTGGTGAGTTCCTTAGGTCTTATAAAAAGAATTTATTTCTGTCACTTTTAAATTTACTGCCTTTAAATTTTCTATTTAAATGGGCAGGAGGAAGATAACTGTTCAATTTATTTTCTGCATATCCATTTGTAAAACAACCCCCATTTAAAATGGTTCCAATCTTTTCAACCTCCCTTTGAACAGAATTAATTTGCCTCTACCTTTTATATTTAATACTAATTAAAATCCCCAGTGTGATGCTGAGGATTGCCTTGTCTACATCTGTCGTGCATTACAGATAGCCCTGGGCCACAGGCACTCTTCCAAGCTATTTCTACAACCATTGTATTGTGTAGGTAACACACACACAAGCTGGAAGAGACAACTATTAAAGCTTTTTGCTCTACTACCTGCCAGTTGGGATGCAAGGGGCCTCATCCTCAATTACAAGCTTGAATTTTTTAGGGGTGGCTGTCCAAAAGTGTCTCCCAGTCCTGACTCTTAGAATATTCCCAGAAATGTTTCCAAAGGCAGATATAGGAGCTCATTGTGCTGATGAAAGGTAGACTGGAAGACTGTACCTGCAGCAATGATGTTACCCTCCAGGGTATTGCCTCAGCCACACAGTGGCCTCACAGTGGTCAACTTACAGTGAATGGTTCCCAGGAGAACTTATTCCGAGATGAATCTTCATGGTAGCTGACATATTATTGGGCTCCCAGTGCCAAGTATGTGCAGAAGAAGGGCCAGAGTAGTGGAATGAAAGGCTTAAATGCATGCATCCCTGTGGCAGGTGGCTCCACAGTCTTCCTAAGTAGGGTATGCAGTCTATCCTAGCCAAATAAGTAAATATTCCTTCACAGAGAAATGGTTTAGCTGGAGTCTTCTGAAACAGTCATAGACTTCCTGGACATGTCCTTTCAGCTGTGATCATAAGTATGACATTAATACTCAAAAGCACAAAAAATGCATCCAAAGCTTCCGCTTAGAACAGTAATACCTGAGCTGCCTGAGAGCAAACATTTAGAGCATTCCTTAAGGCAAAAAAGATGGATGGCTTGTGAACTTGATCTCAAATGTTGCCCCAGGCATCACTTCACACTGTATAGTAAGTACAACTTGGTGTGGGTTTGGAAATATTATATTTTGCATAAGACCTTGTAATTATTGTTATAGAAAATTCTTATGATGCTTTCACTGAAATCCTGACCAACTTCCAAAGCAAGTAAATCATAAAATCATAGAATGGCTGGGAGGGCCCTTAAAGATTGCCCAGTTTCAACCCCCTTCCAATAGGCAGGGACACCTCCCACCAGACCAGGTTGCCCAAAGCCCCATCAAGCCTGGCCTTGAACACCTCCAGGGATGGGACATCCACAGCTTCTCTGGGCAACCTGTTTCAGCACCTCAACACCCTCACAGTGAATTTCTTCCTTATATCTAATCTAAATCTAACCTCTTCCAGTTTAAAACCATTACCCCTTTCTGATGACCACAAATTCTTTTGTACTGGGGGGCAGTACATTTCCATGTGCCTAGATAACGTGATGGGAAGCATTCCATTGTCCAAAGCATTCAGTATGGAAAATCATGTATTTTACAGAGATTTTTTTTCTATTTTTTTTTTGAAGACATAAACTAAAACTATTGCTACAGAGTTCTAAAACTGAATTAACTGCTAATATCATTGTAGGAGCTCAAGGGAAAGTGTCTCATTAGTGATGTTGGAACTACTGTAACAACTGTGTACCTTTGCACCTATTAAACTTGGAAGTAAATATCCAATATTGCAAAGACTATTTCATTAGCTAACTGTAGTGTGAAATCACTATTTCAGTTTATACATATTTCTTAAGTATCAGAAAAGAAGCTAGAATTATATGAGGTGTTAAAATAATTAAGGCCTGGGGATATTTAAATAATAAATGTGCTAACTATATTAATATTGCTGGTGGCTTGGTGCTACTTACCTGCTAAGCATGTTGCCAAAAGAGATTAATTAACAGTATTTCCAATCAGAGGTCACATCACCTTATGTGGATCTCAGGTAATAGAATCAGTAAAACCTTATTATTTAACTGTCAGATTTAATTATCAGATGGAATCTCTGAAGAGTTATAACCCCACTAACTGCTTTTTACTTTTCCTTACCTGTTCATATACTCCATAGTACTGTGCTGTTTTAAATAGGTTGAAAAGAGTTTAAAACCCAACAGGTAATTTTCATATCTATATACAAGTGATCGAGTTGTCCAGTTTCCTTTTCTGTCACTGTGCATGTAAATGTACAGCTATTTCTTCCCTCTGCTGGCTCAGTGACTGTTCTGGTCTCTTCAGAGGCATGCGCTCTGTCTTCCTTCTGAGCAACCTATTGGTACTACTGAAGATCTCTGAAGACTATCATTATTTAAATATCATTTTTCAGATACTTAAGATATCTGCAAACCTGCAGGTTTGACTCTCAGCAGGTTTCACGTCTGGTCTACTATGTGTTCTCACGTGTGGCCAGATTAACTTCACTTAGATTTTATTATAACACTACAGATTTTTGGACTTGTATCAACCCATAACAACCTGATTTGTCATCTTGCACTGCTCTTTGCAGCAGTAACTAGTAGCAGTAACTTTAGATTGTCCTTCTCCTGTCCTGCCTAAATTTCAGTGTGCTTTTTATTTGACTTGTGACTCTAGAAGTTCAGGTATAAAAATACTATTATTCATTAAACAAATAAGCATTTTTAATGTAGCTATAGCAACAAGAAGGAATGAAGGCATTCCAGGAGTCATCACCTGTATCTTTATACAGTATTTAAACTGGTTTCCATTTTCTGTTGGGGATTCTTTTCCAGAAATGTCGTCCTGGATTTAAGTAAGAATACAGATGTTCCATAGGGTTAAGATAGGGTTTGTTTGTTTGTTTGTTTGTTTGTTTTGTTAATGTTATTTGTATGCGTGTTTTCTCCTAAGATATAATTTTCCTAAATATCTGGCATAACAGGTGTGGTTTTTTTCCACGATACTGTCATGTACACTATCCATCATATCTCAAAGTCATTCTAAACAATATTTTAGCAGGATTTAGCAAATACTTTTATTAAGCAGGCTGACCATGCATGGTATGTCATTTTCTTCCCCTTTGACTATCAAAGCAACCAGTTATCCACTGATAACCGGGAAACTCTCAAATCTTTCTTATGATAAAATAAGAGTGAATTGGAAAAAGAAGAAAAACAGCTTTCACCTGTAGACCCTTTAGCAATTGCCAGATAAATTAGCCATTTGGAAGGAAATTTTAGGTACCTTAAAAAGTTTTGTCCTTGTTCAGAGGAGCATTGTTAGCTGCTGTATGCTAACTCATTTGTTGTACTGCCTTACTGCTTCCAAGAAAGCAAAAACAGAAATAATGATGTTAATCTTGTTCTCTGCATTCCATTTGATCTTTGAGGACAAATGGTATTTTTATAAGTAGACTGGCTTTTCTGTGAGCATCTGAAACATGTATTGGAAGAAATTTCAGGTATGAAAACATTGCCATCTTATAATTGTCTTTCTGGAGCTTATTATACACATAGAGACAAAAAAATCTTGGTCTAGATGATAAATTTGAACAAAATAATAATAATAATGCCATTAAAATGACAGAAGCAAACATCTGAAAGTTAGGACATGCTAAAATTCAGATTCCTTGTGCAAACTCAGTTCTAGTCTTTTGTTCATGCAGATTTTGTTACTGTCTTTTTGTATATGAGTATTTTTCACTTAGGAGTCTTATTTCATTGAGTACACAGGATGACCTTATGTACTCAGGCAAGAGTCAAAGCTCTGCAGAAAATGACATTTGTGGCAATTGGATGATTTTGCCTCTTCTGCAAAGTGCATGTCGCAAGAAATTGCATGAAGAAAGGGAAGAGTATAGCAGGCCAATCGATCCTTGATTTATCTTACTCTAGTTAAATGTAGCCCTAGAGAATCGCATTCCTACCTGGAACAGAGTGTCATTCTTTTTTTGGGTAGTGAACTCAAGGGTAGGGAACTCAGATGAAATCTGTACTTTCAATAGTAAAAATTTAATATAACTCTCCATATGAATTTGAATTTAAGAGAGTGAGAGAGCAAGGAAAAAGAAACCAAAGTATTTCTGTCCACAAGGTTCATCTTCAGCTTTGCAAACATTAGCTTCAACAACAGACTTCTGTAATGTACAACAAACAGTACAACAGATCAGTTGGGACTGTAGGTTGTAGGCTACTTTATAGGGTCTTCTGCCAGTAGGCACAGGATAGTTTGTAGCACACATGCTCCCAGTAGCTAATGATGAAATCCAGGTTTCATGGATTCCAGTATCTTGGAATCAACAAGTACTTACAAAGTCTGATTTTGTTACTTGTCCCTCTGTTATCCCATGCTAAGGAAGGGTATGTGGATTTGTGCATGCACAGAAAGGATGGAATCTGCAGAAATTTTACCTGGCCAGAACCACAGCCATGTGGTTCATTTTCAACAGCATTTTCAACAGCATTTTCAAAACTGCTGGTTTTGAAAAGTTTGGTGAATTTTTTGAGGCAATGAAGAGCTCTATTTGGCATGAAAATGTTCTCTTCATAGATTCTATTCTAAATTCTGTTCCTAAGTAGATATTTTCTTCGAGCAGTTCAAAGTCAAGATATACTGGTTTTATTTAATTTTTTTATCATTGTCCAAAATATTTTTCTCTGACTTTATTCTATGAAATAGCTGGACAATTTTGTCTTCAATTTTCTATCAGGAGTTCTAAGCAAGTGAAAATAATGTTATTATGGGAGTTGCCTGGCAGCCAGGTGACAGGCAGTTATTGTGAGCGGCACAGTCTGTGACGTGGTACTGCTCCTAAACCACTCCATATAAAGCAGTTCTATGGACAGCTCATCATCCAAGCTGACGGCTTACCCAGGAAACTGTTCGTATTTGCCATCAGAACCACCTAGGTTTAGGCCTGTGTTTTGATCACTGTTTTGATCACTGTCACAGAATATTGGGCTACTTACTTTACAATACATTTGCCATCTGTTTGAGGGTGAATATCATCCCAGTGGTATGGGTTTCTCTCAAGTGATTAGTTTCCAGGGCAGAGCTTCTTTTTTTCTGTTCCTTGATCTGAACATGATGCAATGGGAATTTGTTAGATCTGTTTAGATCTACCTGACTGGGCTGTAAGCAGGAAGAACCATCCCTGTTCTCCAAGTAATGAGAGCTCTGTCATGTAATATCCAAGCTCCGCTCCAGGATATCATTGTCTGAAATTCCCATTTTATTACTGGTGATTTTCTGCATTGCAGTTCCTCTTTCCTATGCAGATCATTTTCTTTGCAAGATCAATTATTTCTTTTTTCTCTCTAGATCCCTTAAGTATATTTGAGTAAATCCTACTGAATTTAGTTTAAAGAGACAAGCCAGGTAGATTTCTTTCTTCTAAGAAATCTTATTATGGAGATGCTAACATCAGATACCATGGCAGGATTTTTACTTTTGTTGACTTATTCTGTACTATTTCATCAAAGTTGAATAGTTTTAACTCAGTAGTTTTTAAGTGAGGTTGTTTTCCAACATGTCTTTCCATAAAAATAAATTACTGCAAAAATTGAAGTGCTATTTCTAGCTGAGGTTTAGTATTTTAAAGATAACAATGCCATGCTGTAACTTAAAATTTAATATATTCTACAGTAAGATGATACAGACTTAGGCACTGCCTTACTGAAGTTAATTTTTTCATTTGGATTTGTTTTTTCATTTCTTTATAGCAGTTCTTTGCTAAATTGATATTTGTGCAAGAAACAGGATAAAATGATGTAATTGCTAAAAAAACAATATTATGAAAAGATCCATTGAATTATGAAATCAGGCCTCATATGTATAGAGGCTCGAGTGAGAGCTGCAAAGCATTGCATGCCTTCAGATCCACAAAATCAGATGCACATATATTTGGGTGCCTGCTCTACTCCAACTCAAGTCTGGCAGCTCTTCCGTCAGATCTGCTCCCAGAGCTGAGTAACAGCATTACTGGGGCAGTGAGCCCAGCCTAATACACCATAATTTTGGTTTGAAAATGTTTATAATTTTCTCTGTATTTTATATTCTACACTAACAAATCAAATGCCCTTACAAATTGTTTCTGAAGTCTTTAAAGATAAGAATTAAGTACAATACTGTTGTCATAGATTCATCAGTCATCTGCCATTCTTCAGAATCACCCATGTCATTTAGCTGTTGCTTTATTATTTCACTCTGATACTGAAAAGAGGTGAAATACCAGTTTTATACTATGAATGTGGATGCTATGAAAGCATCCACTATGGATTGCTACTTTTAAACATTCTGTGACACAGCATGCTGGCGCTTGTGCACCAGGAATAAAACAACATTTTAGAAGTTAAGGATTCCAGATGTATTTAAAAAATTGGCCACAAAGACATTGCTGGCTGTTGCCTCAGTCAGTAATTTCAGATATTAATGTGCAACAGTTTATTAAACATGCTGGTTTCCTGTGTACAAATATTAATATCAAGCACACACATTGTTTTTTATTTCCACCAAATGCTCTAGTATAGCTCTAGTAAACATGTAAGAATATCAGTTAAATTTTTTTTTTGAAAGTCAATATATCATTGTAAGTGATCAAAAGCAAATCATATTCTATTTTACAGGGAATTTAGAATGTAATTTAATTGCCAAAATAGTCTTGTGAAAGGATGAAGAGAAAAAGCCAAAGAAACATGAATGAGTGTAAAGCTTGGTTGGAATATTTCCACAGTAATGATTTTATCTACAATTTCGTGCTTCAGAATGGGAGAATGAAAAACACAGATTAGAATTTCTCTTTCTGAGGTGTCTGTTCATACACATGGAAAGTGTTCAACTCTATTGATGACAGAATCAGCACAGTATATGCCTTGCTGTTTGGAAGGTCTGATTTGAAAAATATCATTATGGTAACTTCTTCTTTCATTCTCTGCTTTTAATTTTTATTTGGACAAACAGACTCCAGTGTAAGAATCATAGATAATATGTAGTAACTGGGGGTGAGGAAATATTACTTTATAGTCACCAGATGTTTAATGTCACTAAAGTTTGGGAAAAAATTGAACACCTAATTTAGTATAATGGGTCTGGCTGGGAAGGAGTTGACTTTCCCCACATAAGCCCATGTTGTGCTGTGTTCTGCACTTGTAGCTAGAACAGCACTGACATCATACCAGTGTTTTGGCTAGTGCTGGCACAGCATCATGGCTGTCTCTCCAACTCCCCCGGCAAAGGCTAGTAGGCTGGGGGTGGGCAAGAGATGTGGAGGAGACACAGCCAGGGCAGCTGACCTAAACCGATCAAACAGATCCTCCATACTGTATGACATCATGTTTGTCAATAAAGCTGGGGAAGGAAAAGGAGAAAGAGGAGCTCATCATAAAATCATATATCTTCCAGCGCAAGGGCTATGCATATTGAGTCCCTGCTTCCCATGAAGTGGCTAACCATCACTTGCTGATGGGAAGTATGGAAGTTAGGGATGTGCCTGACAGCCAACTCTTACATTGGGAAAAGCAAAGAGCCGAAGTGAACATGCAAATGACTCTTATTTACATATCCAGTTGTTTCAATAAATAGTGTATTCTAAGACACTAAAAATAAAACTGAAATTTCTGTTAATCATGACTATCACAATCATCAGTCTTGCTGTAGGCAGAGGTTTATGCAGTTGCAGGTTTAAATACCAGACCCTTGTATATCATTGCTTTCTTAATCCCTCCTGTTCATAATCCCTGCCACTTTGTATGTAGTCAACCAGTAAAAATACAGAGCATGGGTAATTATTAGACTAGTGAGAAAGACACTCCCAATTTAGGAAAATAACTGAACTCTAGGTTCTACCTTATTACATAAATAACCATGAAAAGCAAGAGAGCAAAAGCAAATGAAAAATTTTGCCTTTTAACTCAGTACACTTCTTACACTATGCATACTGAAAGCAACAAATCTTAGTTTAAATCTCCTCTGAACATGACAACCTCACTGTGATGAGGACCACTTTTGCAATTATCCATTATGAATCTCACCCACAAAAAAATATCAGCAGCCTAATTCTCAATTTCTGAATAGATATGGAGTGACCAATTTATGATCTTCAGACAAATTTACTTTTCATCCAGCTCCACTCAAAACAAATATTGTTAAGTTTAGCTCCTAGCTTTTTCCTATTTTGGTGCCTGGTTATGGATTTTGTGTTCTAATAGAACCAAAGAATTACAGTCATCTTGGTTGTGAAATACCTTAAAGGTCATCAAGTCCAACCACAAACATGACCTGAAGAGTCTAATCACTTACCTTTGTCCCTAAGTGCTATGTCCATACCTCTCTTGAATACCTTCAGGGATGGGGACTCTGCCACTTCCCTGGGCGGCCCATCCCAATGCCTTACCATCACTCCATCTTTCAGTGACAATGAACTCCCCGGTAAATTCTCAGTTTACAGTAGTTATTTTCCACATTATTAATTTTAATTAATGTTATCTGATCCATAATCTGTGTTTGGCTGAAACTCAAGGTTCTTAAGAGCTAATCCCAAAGAATGACACTAAATGAAAACCCTGGGAAAAAGGATGAATAGGAAAACTTGGAATTACAACTACTGTAACTGAAACCCTACCGATAATCTTTTGCAAAACGATATTTTACAAAGCTATCTTCTGAGGGTGGCTCTTTAAATTAGGCTGTTGGAAGATAGTGTAGTCCATTGGTTCAGAGAAAGTCAAGAGTCTTGTCCCTTGTATTGTCAATGATTTAATGCGTGACTCTGAGAAATTTCATCTTTTAGTGTTTCAGCATCCCTGTCTCCAAAAGTAAGCATAATGATATTTGCTTACTTTGTTTGAGATTTAAAAACATTAGTGTACTCTAAAGAAAAAAAAAATAAACAAATCTGCTGTTTTTTGCATTCAATAAAAGAGGAAAAATCCATTTTTTCAGCTGAGCATGGCTGCCCTCTGTATGAGCAAAACATGTCTTCAAGGGGAATATATAGAGAGAATTTCAATAGGAGCAATGCACCTGACTGCCATTTGTGCCTTTGAAAGTATCCCTACTTTTGTGTTCCAGCACTTGCTATGATAATCATGGCCTCTGTAGGTAAAGCATCTATGCTTTTAGAAAACTAAGTAGCCAATACATACAATTTTGCCAGCTCTAAATGTCATGAGTTCATTTCTGATGAATTTCCAAGCAGGCAAATCTCCTTTCCGCTGACTTTAATGTGAGTTGGCCCAGGTCCAAGGGATCCGATACAAGCTGTAGCCATCAATCTCCAAGCAACTTTAATGATGGTACCAGTAATAACAGCTCCTCATTCAAAACCAGGTGCAGTTATTTTTTTCAGATTTAACCAGTTAATCTCTTGGCTTCAATACCATGAATCAAAAGCACAGTTTGGGTTACCGTGTCTAAATACTTCTTAACATAATGTTATGGTATTTTGTAGATATTTTGAAGTAATCTGTAAGCACGTATCAGTAGCCATGTGGAAAGGGAAAGCTGAGCACAGTGGCCAGATTTAGCACTTCATACAGAAAATATTCTGCAAAGCTGTTGGAGAAATTAGTTATTCAACTATGCATTTGAAAAACAAGCATTGCTTTGAGCAAGCAATTTAAAGAACAAACATAAAATACCTCAGCAGTAGGGTTGATGCTAGAACTATGATTTACCTGAAGTCAGCACATAAACTCTTGAATATCAGGATCCTTGCAATTCAATAAATGCTGAGTTGTAACTAGAGGCAAATTCAGCCTTAATTGAATAGAAACATATCTGCATGTCATGGAAATCTCAGGAAAGCAAAAATGTTCAGCAGTATGGCTCAGAAGCTAAAATGCCATCCATCTTGCTTTTTATCATTTTCTCCATCTGCTTCCATCCCAGCCTGCTGCTAAGAATATAGAATTGTTTTCTGGTTTGCTCTTTACTGTAGCTAAAGCTCTTTTCCTTATATATCTCAGATAAAAACTTTTCTGACATCCTTCCTTAGTTTCTTTGTATCCAGAATATATCTTGCTATCCAGAATAAATCTTTTTCTATTATTACTGTGGAATTTTTTGTTTTGTTTTTGAAATAGTATGTTTTGCCCCTGCTTGACCTGTTACTACTGTAGCTTTATAACTAATAATTTGCACTGTCATAGAACATAAGACAGTTCTTTTTTGTAGTTGCCAAACAAACATAAGTATTAGCTGATCTCTGCCCTGAAGAATTTACAATTTAAGTAAGTTCTAATCTCTTGACAACTTCAGTGCAGAACAGAATAAAATCAGCTTTCAAGACATGTTAAGGGGATGCCTGACTAGCTCTTGCAGATCTTCTGCATCAGAAGTAGCAGGACAGATTCAGCATTTATGCAGGTTTGTGCTGCCAATTCCATTGCTAAATTTCATCTGGGACTTATGTTATTTGCACTGATAGTATAGATGTATTAGGGGCTACACGCTATACTGTTCAGTGGAAGTTCTGCATGTACACCTCAGTTCCCAGTGTTAAAAAAAAAATAATAAAATAAAAAAAATAAAAAATAAATAAAAAGATAGATAGAGAATGAAAGAAAGAAAGAGACAAAAAGAACTGAGGGCTTGCATGGACCTGAGCGCAGAATTTAGATAAAAGAGTTTAAATTAGCCATTCTGTTTGGCTTAATTTAGTTTAATACTATGGGTTTTTATTTTTTCACATTCTGCTCTTTTCTTAATCATTAGAACAGCTGTGTTTAATGAGCTGCAATCGAAATAGGTCAATAAAATGTTACCTGCATGATTAGAGAGAACCTACTGGGTACGTGTGATTAAAAGTGCTATAGCCCAGATTTTTATGAGATGGCATGTACAATTATGGATTAAGAGAACATTTTTGTGAAACAGAAAAGCAAATTTCTCTCCCATATGCAACCAGTTGCAATGAAAAAAATGTTTAGGAAAAAAAAAAAAAAAAAAAAAAGATCTAAACAGGACAAGCAGGCAGGCAGTAACACAAGTGTTTTCAGGTGTGTGCACCCTGAATAGACTGTGCCTTGAAATACATCTTGTAACCAGAATCAAAGGCTGAAGCTGAAAAGGGCAAAAGAAGGAATAACTATTGAGGATATATTTCACTCATTACATTTTTTGTGCATTTTACCTTTTGTACATTTGCAATGTCTTGTGTCAGTGTTACTGAGCAATTCTCTAAGCATTTTTTGCAAACGTTTGGCAAATCTTAATCCAAGTATCTAGACTACTTAAAACCTCATCATCAGACCAGATGCTGCCAATATGTTCTGCCCTGTCACAGTCATAGAATCACAGAATGGCTGAGGTTGGAAGCTATCTCTGGAGTTTGTCTGGTCCAACCTCCATTCTCAGAGGGCCACCTGCAGCTGGTTGCACAAGACAATGTCCAGGTGGCTTTTGAAGATCTCCATGAAGGGAGACTCCACAACCTCTCAGGGCAACCTGTGCCAGTGCTAGATCATTCTCACAGGAAGAAAATGTTTCCTGATATTCTGAAGGACCCTCTCACATGTCAGTTTGTGCCCACTCTTGTCCCTGAACACCCCTGAAAAGATCCTGGCTTCATCCTCATTGTACCTTCTGTTCAGGTATTCATACACATTGATGAGATTCCCTCACCTCCACCCCAAGTCTTCTTTTCTCAAGGCTGATGAGTCACAGACCTTTCCTCATAGGAGAGATGCTCCTTCATTATCTTAGTGGCCCTTCCCATTCATTTAATTTTGCAGTGGGCCCACATTTTCCGTAGCTTTCCTTTCCTCACCTCTGTACTTGCAGAAGCCCTTCTTGCTGTCTTTGACATCCCTTGACAAGTTCAATTCCAGTTGGCCTTTGCCTTTTCCAATCTCATCCTTGCATACTTGGATAATGTTTCTGTATCCCTTCCAGCTTACCCATCCTTGTTTTCACCCTCCATATGCTTTCTTTGTTTTTTGGAGTATGACCAGGATCTTGTTAATCCACAGTGGCCTCCTGCCATTTTTGCCTGATTTCTTATACACCAGTGTGGATCATTCTTGAAATTGAAGGAGGTGGCCCTCAAACATTAAAAATATTTCTTGGGTGCCTCTTTCCTCTACAACCTTGTCCCATAGGACTTTTACAGTCATATGTTTGAGGAGGCCAAAGCCTGCTCTCCTGACATCCAGGGTTGTGAGCTTGATTTTTACCCTCCTCCTTCCCCTCAGGATCTTGAGCTCCACCATTTCATGGTCACTGCAACCACAGATGACTTTGACCTTCACATCCCCAGTATGCCTCTCCTTTTTTGATAAGTATGAGGCCTCATACAAGAGGCCTCTACTTGGGTAAAGAAGTTGTTGATGCACTCCAGGAACTTCATGGACTGCTTATGCCCTGCAGTGTTGTCCTTCCAGCATGGCAGAAGTCCTCCATGAGAACCAGTGCCTGCTCCTAAACATCTGTGAGTGGCCTCTGAAACGTGGATTGCAAAAAGTGTCTCTTAACAGTGACTTACTGGAAACTGCAGAGAGAAGCGAGAGAGATGAAGAGAAAAAGGGAGAGAGAGGAAGAGGGAGAAGGAGGAGCAATAAAAGAAGAAAAGTAACTCACCTGTAGAAAAACTGCAATTCTTAGAGACAGGTTGATTTTTTTATTTATTTTTTTTTTCTCACTGATGATTGCAGTCCCAATGCAGTTTTGCATTGAACTTAGCATATAGGTAATATCCCTTCTTTTTCTGAAGATTGAAGGGAAGCTAAGGAATCTGGTACACCTATATATTTTAGAAGCACAACATTGAATACAGGGACTTTTCGTCCTTTTCTTATATCTATCTCATGTTTAACATTCCATCACTGTATATATATGAAGTGTTGAGTGTTCAACTGAAGGTTAACCTGGTAAAAGACACTCTTATTCCAGAATAATACCCACAGATAGCAAGAACTATAGAGAAGCAAAGTACAGCCGACCTTAACCAAAGATATCTTTCAAGTAGAAATAAATCCTGATATGAAAAAGGAATAAGTTTGCAATGAGAAAAGCAATATTTTTATTAAAATACTAAATTAGATAAGTTGCATGTTTCATATTGACAAAAAAGAAAAAAAAAAAAAAAGTAATTTTGACAAATCCATACATACAACACTATAATTTGAAATTCTGAGCATTTCTAATGTGTGGGCTGGTATTTTTTGATATATCAGATGTAAGAAGTTTACATATTATTGAGCTATTCAGATTAAATTGTGGAAGATCTAATTGTACAAAAAATATACTTGAAACTATTGGTCAAAGACAGCGTCAAGTTCTCTAACAGTGGTAAAAGGAAGTAACTGGAGAACCTGTAACAAGAGTAATAATAAGAAGAAAAAGTGAAGACAGAAAGAAACAAAGGCATAATGTAATATTTTGTACCACTGTCTTAATTCTTTAGTAGATATTTTTTTAGGGAACATTTATGTTTTCAGCCTTTTTGTGTGCTAGTGATTGGGTGTTAAGGTACTATAATTTGCTTCTGTACTGGAACATATGGTCACCCTGTCTGTTTTTCTTATTTTGATCATTTTTGTCTTGCATCAAGTGCATATAAATAGAGATAATAGGTATTTTCTTTGGCAAACATGAAAAATGTTCTGTAGATGTCAGCTTAATGTATGCTTTGGAAAGGACAACAGAATGGACACTATCCTGATTCTAAATTTCTAAATTTTGTTGTTTTCATAGTCTGTTTATTCACATTTATTTTAGTTCTATTGTTTATTAGATTAAATTATAGCTCTTTGAAAGAACCTTAAGTGGCAATTCCCATTTTCTGGCCTACAGATAACTCAGAGGGAATCATAAATGTCCATTAAAATATTTAAAACAACAACAACAACAACAAAAAAAGGATCTAGGGAAAATATTAAGGGCATTTCTGTGCCATCCTTAATAGATCAAGATCTTATTTGGGGGTAGAAGGAGCAGGTTACACATTCTATTCTGTTCTCTTTTCATCCTTCCAAATGTTTGCCTCTACTTAATGCGATTTGCATTTGACATGAGTCTAAATCAAAGACTGCAGACCTACACTTTTAGATAGATTGAAAATTGAATTTTATATTCATATTTGGCATCTGAGGACAATTCATATTGTAGTAATTGAATGATTTTCCCTTCTTCAATGCAATATTTTATTCTTACAAGACCGATTGCTGATGTCCTTGATTTTGTTCTTTATTAATTTTTTCCTTTTATTGTCACAGTCTTTAATTGCCCTTAACAGCAGAAGTGTTTATCAATTTATCAAAAAATAAAATGATAGGTAGGCAAGCCTACTTATGAAGCAATAGCAGTAGTTTCTCGTAAGGATTTATCTCCTTCTGACTATTGCATTAGCCAAAATAATACAGAAAAACATCTTCATCAAATGTTGTTTTTTTTTCTAAGATAATATAGAGGACAATGAACAATAATTATGGGTTAAGTCCTGCTTTTTCCCCATGGCAGTGAAGCTGATGCAGGTTTTTGTGAGAAGCAAACCATGAGGTAGGGCAGAGGCTGAATCCCACAAGGATTGTCTGTGCAGAGCTGAATCCCACAAGGATGGGGCAGCATGCCCCGTAAGAGACTGCACAGAGCAAGAAAGCTATTGCAAATGGGAGATGCTAATTCCTGTGTTCATGCACAGAGTCTTTTCTACTGTGGGGATTTCCATGTGGTGTGAAATGCTCTGACTTATTAGTATAGCCTTGACTTGCAGAAAACCTAACAATATATTTACCAAAGTCACTAATGTACGCTCTGCATCACAGCTTGAGCCCTTTATTGAGTGTTTCTCTTCATGAGGAACCAGTGTGATTACACAGAACAGCGCAGTCATCAATATAGCCATAGAAAAATTTCCAGTCTTTTAAAGATTTGTTTGATGTTTCCTTTTGGGACAAAAATGAATCATTCTCACACTATGGACAGTTAAAACAAAGATGTCAAAAGGAGATGGCATAACTTTCATAGTAATAATAGTTAAAGAGAACAGAACAGAAACATGAACATGGATGAATATAAGTTCCTATCTTTCAAGGATAGTTGGAACTGTAAAATGGTGTTAACTGTTGTCTGATTGTAGTGAATTACCTTTGCTACTGCAAAGAAGATACTGTTGCCTGATATTTATAGGACAAAAACAGCCTTCAGAATCCAGGTTTTGTTGAGTGAACAGGCAGGATTGAGAATTGTTTTTCAAGATTACTGGGGCTTGATAATAATACAGTACTTTAATTAAGTATTATTCTGTATTTTCCTTGGTTTTCATATGTTTTTCCATTCACTGTCCTAACTAACTGTGGATGAGTTTACTGCTACTGTCTTATTTCACTTTATGAAATGACTTCAGAAACTTAGAAACATGTGAGTGGCAGAAGTCTGACCTGTAAAACAAACAGTGGGCAAGGTTTAGCTCAGAGATACTATATGACACAAACTCCTTTTAACAGCCCTGTTCTGAAGGGATGTGAGAATGACTTTGATGATTGTAGGACTAAAGTTGTTGTAGAGGTCCCCATATTTTGGAGGTTAAGCTGATATTGTTGTATTTATTGTAAGAGCACAGGATGCTAGCAATCTGAGCAAATGACAATTACGCATTGTGAACTTCAGCCTCTTTAGGACAATCTGCAACTGACAGCCCTGATACAGACCACAGACCATACTTTCATGTTTAAAGTTGTGGTCCTAAAACAACTGAGTGACATTAATTGCCTTTATTAACAGAAGACAGGGAAATGCAAATGTTCATGGAAGAACCATAGACTGACACTTATATAAAACTGAGTTTTAATCTATAAACTCCTTGTCGTGACAAGCACTCGCTAATGAGTTACATGTTCATATCACAGGTTACAAGTGTTTTAAAGGAATAGAAAAATCATAATCTTAAAACCATATTATACAATCCCAGTTCTATTTTAGTCTTGGCACACATATCCAGGCTCAGCTTCTGCAAACACAGAATTTATAAACACAAAGATTTTTTAGGTCACACGTAACAACTTGCATGAGTGCTTGTTCCCATTTTAACTCACAGGAAGCACCATTGTCTTCTATCACTAGTAGAAAGTGAGATCTATTTGTAACTGGCACCGCAAAATTAAAAATAAAAATAAAAAAGAAGGGAAGGGAAATAGAAATGGTGAACAGCATGAGAAACAGAACTGACCAAAAGAACCAGTTGGTAGAAAAAGGAGGAGGGAAGTAAGATACAGAGGGAAATGAGCAGTTCAAGGTCAGTTTAAGCAAGGTCTGCCCAGCCATTGTGCCTGCCATTTGTAGCAATGCATCTTCCTCCCCTCACTGTCACATTGACGCTTTCTGTCTCCCATTTCCACCTGTCTTTTCTACCCTCCTTGTCCCTATGCCCTTTCTCATCATCGACTCTTGAAACAGTAGGAGGAAAAAAAAAAAAAAGAAAAAAAAAAAGAGAGAGAGATTACAGAGAAAAAAGAGACAGTTTCAAAGCAGAATCATCTTTACTCCTTCCACTTAAATTCCTTTGCTGTTAAACAGCATGGATTTTCCTGCAGCACCAGCTGCATTGTGTAATTAGGACTGCAACTGCAAAGTGGAAAACTAATACATTTTTATCATTTTACTGTGCACTAAAAGGCTGGCAGAGGCCGCCTCTGCCACAGGTGCTGCAATTGCTCAGTGCCAACTGTTTTACAAACATGGCAGTTTCACAACCAACTTTGTCAGTGTAGCAGAGAAAAATATGCACCTAAAATGCATGTAGCATGCAATTCCCTGCATTTGTAGGACTTTTTACAAAAGATTGGAAGCTTATTTTTTCCCATGATACAGAAATAATCTTTTTCTCTGAGAACAGACCAGTGAACCAGATGTGAACCAAGTCTGTGAAATGCAAACACATAATTACATCTCAAAGAATAAAATAGACTAGTTTAAATCCACAAATCCTGACTGTAGCTCAGCACAAAAGGCAAACCTAGGAACTGAGCATACATATTCTATAGGCATATAACATTTTTTCAAAATAATTAAAATAACTGAGGAAAAACATAACTAATTATTGATTAATGGAAAGAGTGAACATATGATAAATTAATAACTGAAATTAGCCCATGCTGCTACATACAAAAGTTATGGATCAGGACCCTAACATTACCTTTTACTGAAGTGCATAGTGAGCATTATAGTTTCAGTGTCAGAGGATCCTATCCACAGAGACATAAGATCAAGTCTCTTCCAGCTCTTTAAGATAATAAATATAGTCTCTACACCTGTCCAGAAAAGTCCCAAGAATCTCATCCTCTGAGTTCTGCTTGTAGATGGTCAGGAAGATCACGCAGCTGCCCTTCTTAGTGAACCTTCCAAACAAGGTGTGCTGGTGTTGAGGTGACCCAGTGTAAGCACTCAGACTGAATTGTTCTCAGGTGCCCAAAGGAGAAATTCTCAAAAAAAAAAAAAAAAATCAGCTAGGTCAGTCTGTAAAAAGGCAAGGTTTTGTATGGCTGCATCTGATTACTTCTAAGCTGGCTCACAAATGAATTAGAAAGTATAAAGTAGACTCAGGCAAAGCTGAGCTGAAACATAATACTGAGACCTGTTCAATCTTCATATTTGGTGGTCCTGTTGGGTCCTCTAGGGTCTATTCTGTTCCAGTTTTGTGGTAGACTGCACATAATTTGTGTAGGTGTAGGTGATGCAGTGCTGAAGGTCTCTTTGTTGAGAACTTGGAGGCACCTTGATATTTGAACAGACCAGAGAACAGTAAAGAGCCGAAATTAGAAGACTAAAGAGGTGAAATTGAAGATTTGTTTATTATGCCACTGAGCTGGGACAGATTCAACTTGGAGACGTGTTTTCAACCATTAAGTACAAAATCAATTAAAAATAAATAATGTAATTATATAAAATAATACCTCCATAGAAATCATAACTACCAGATGGGCTAAAGCAAGGGCATACACTGAGAAAAAGGTTATTCTCCATTGGAATAAATCAATTAGATCAGCTGTTGATCCCAAAATTATGTATGGCACACTGGTAAAAACAAGATGTATCATTTCCCTCATGTGTGCAAATAGTCTACTGCTCCACATGAATGACAAAGTGAGCAAGCAGGCACATTTTCAATTAACGGTTGTAGAGATATTTCTCCTGAAATAGGCACAGCAGTCTTTTGGTTGAGTTTATAAATTTGTTGCCCTCAGACATCCTCAGAATAGGAAAGATTTGGTTTCAATGCAGTGGAGGTGCTCCTGCACAGCAGAATTCATGGGGGTTGTGTCGTCAGTGTGGGATACAAGGAAGGATGCTCAAGAACAAGGCAGAAAGAGGAACAAATTATTTACTGAACAAACTGCAAGGTTTAGGGAGAATCAGAAAAAGACCACAGCTTGTTTTTGAAAGAGTCTTGGGTTTTCTCGACAAAAACAAGATGCTCTTTTCTTTGGGAAAAGAATCTGAAGAGTTTTGGAGATGCTTAATGATAAACCAGACACACTAAAGAACCACAGTCGCCTTTGTGTTTTAATCCATCTCTGTCCTATGTCCATCTCCAGCCAATGTTTGGGTTACTACTCTTCCCTTATGCAGGTTTTACATGAGAAGCGAAAGGAGAGAGGGTGTGGAGAATGTAAGTGTTGCCGCTTTTCATGACACTGCAGAACATAAAAGTAAAAAATAATGAATTAAACTGTGAACATGGAAGTACTACTTTGCCTGCTTTTTTTTTTTTTTTTTTTTCTTCTTACATTTTAGCTACATGCCAACAATACTGAACATTACAGCATGAAGAAAACTTGGGTAGATTTTAACAGTCTTATTAATTATCCCACACGCTTAAAATTCCTAAAGAAAAAGTGACTTAGAGATTTGATTGTTTTGTCATTGTCACAAATTAGTATATTAATTGGACACTATATTTGCAAAGTGCCCCTGTGAATGCAAACAAAATGTGTCTCTGGTAGATTAACAAAAGAGCACATGCTGGTTTTTCAAGCAAAGTTTCTTTCTGATGCTGTCACAGAAGCATTCTGAGAGAGAATTTTTGGCAGATGGCATTACAATTCAAACAAAGAAAAATAGCTTCTGAATTCATACATATTTCCTTGTCATTCAAATGCCAAAGGATTTTTTAACATAATGTTTAAAGTACAGAGTGACTCAATATGAGTGTCCTCATAAATATAACTAATGCATAGTGATGAATAAGTTATGACAAGAACATATGCAACTAAAGCAGATTTTTATCTATTGTGCAACAAAGCAAAAAGTAATAATAGGTGGGACTTTTAAAGTTCTCACCCTTGACAAGGCAATGAAGCCAATGAGGAGACAAAACAGTTTCTAATCTTATTTCACTAGTATAAGTCACAAATTGCTGCATCAGCTTCTCCAGTGTTAACCTGGATTTTCCATGATATCTCTCATCAATTGTATGGATTTATCTGTTTCATCAAATCCTATTTAAACAACTAAGAAATCTGTATTACATCCATCAGCTACTGTTCAAAACTCTGAAAACATATTATTAAAATCGTGGTAGTCATGGAAACAGATCATGTAGGAAGTACCTTGCAGAGGACTATTGATGCTATTTGATCATATGCAACTTCATTGGCCACTTGGACATAAAATATAAAAATGTAAGATGTCTTGTACTCAATCAGAGTGCTGGTTTATTTAATTTCCATCCAAGGCCAGTATAAGATACTTCCAAGGCTGTTGTGGCTCATCACAAATGATAAACCTAAGTGATTTTACAGTCTGAGCAGAACTTGCTATTCGTGGACCACTGATAGGTAATCGGTTTATTGTAAGCATACGGAGTATGTATGCTTACAGTTGCATTGTGTTTTGTTTTTTTTTTTTTTTATTATCACTATAGATGTCATATTTTCCCATCTCTTTTTATAATACATCTATCCATTTGCTTCTCTTACCTCATAGAAAGTCAGGTAATAACCATTTGGCATAATAACAAGCCAAGAAAAAAAGGAAAGATAGAAAAATAGAAAGAGGAAGGAAGGAAGGAAGGAAGGAAGGAAGGAAGGAAGGAAGGAAGGAAGGAAGGAAGGAAGGAAGGAAGGAAGGAAGGAAGGAAGGAAGGAAGGAAGGAAGGAAGGAAGGAAGGAAGGAAGGAAGGAAGGAAGGAAGGAGAAAGCATTAAGTTGTGTGCTTTATTTTGAAACATTTATTTGAGAATTTCAAGACCCAGTGAGACAAATGAAGTCATGAATCAAATGTTTTCTAAATTGATTGAATTTTAATTAGCGTCACCGTTTTAAATATCAGTCAGGAACAAGGTAAAATTGCCTGTTTCTAGATCAAGTATTTATTAGGCAGAAGACACTATTTTGTAATAAGACTGAATTGATACAGTCAGTAATGAAGTACAAGTGCTGAAAGATTTGAACATCCAAGAGATCAAAAAGAATGTTTATTTTCTGCCTGCTTTCCTCAAAGTCTAAAGAATATAGCATAAAGAAGCTGTGTTAATCAAATCAGTTTCAAAGGTAGAATCTCTCACTTTGCAGTTGTGTATGGAGTAGAGCCAATATGCTGAACTTCACGAATACAAATTGATAACATGGTGTGAAGTTGATTGCATTTGGGGCTCCTTTTCTCTTGGTGAAATGAGTGTGCCTGTGACAGTCTCTTTTATGTACATGTCTGAACTTTGAACTAACTGGCAATGCCATTGCAGCTCGTCAGCATACATGTGAGTAGCCACTGAGGCATGTGCTGAGCGTCTGTGACAGGTTTCCGTTCTGCACCAAGATTCATGCTGAAGTGACTTTATGCCTAGTAGTGCCTGAATTAGCTAGTTTAGAGCTAGGAGCTGTGAGGCTAAGGGTGGCAATGACTCCATTTAGATCTACTTCATTTGTTATATTAAAAACAATATAATGTAGCATAACATTGAGAAAATGATTCCCAACTGTTCTTGGAAGCTAAGGAATATACTGTTTAATTATGCTGTGGAATACCGCGTCCAGTTTCTTGGTCAAGGACTTGTAGATAAAACATGAGATTTTTCCATGTTCCTAGTGGTCCTATACTCCCTAGCAAGACACAAGTCACTTCATTGGCAACTTTGAGACCAACAAGGAATTGTTTTAAGCTCTCCCCCTAAAAAGCCTATGATACAAACCAAATATTCAGCACAAATAATGCAGGAGTAAAGACAGAGAGCAAAGGAATAATAAATAAATAAATAAAAGATCTGATGGAAGTTTTAATAATAAATACCTTTCGGTAAGTGTTTCTGCTTTCATTAAATTATTATTTCTAAATATACTGAAAACAGCATTTTGTAGTATGGAATCTTTTATTAGAAGCTCTAAGCTTTCTCTTGAAAAGATCCATGGAGAGTACTTGTGGTGGGTTGACCTTAACTGGGCACAAGGTGCCTCCAAGTCCTCTCTCTCTCTCCCTCCTCAGGAGGACAGGCAGAGAAAATACAGTGGAATAAGTCGTGGGTTGAGGTAAGGACAGGGAGATTGCTTACCAATTACTGTCATGAGAAAAACAGTCTCAGTTTGTGGAAGATTCATTTAATTTATGACTAGTCAATAGCAGAGAAGAGCAATGAGAAGAACAAACTCAAAGAACAAACTAAAACACCTTCTCCTAACCACCTCTTCTTCTTGGGCTCAGCTTTAATCTACCTTCTCCCCTCTCAAGCAGCTCAGGGGAATGCACCTGACAGATCGCCATGTCTGCTGTGGGCTCCTCTCTCATGGCAAGAATGGGCCACAGGTCCTGCCATGAGCCTGCTCCTGCATAGCTTCTCCACAGCATGCAGCATTCTTCAGGCCACATCCACTTGCTCTTCCATGGTCTTCCATGGGCCATGGCATAAGTATCTGCTCCACCATGGGCCTCTCTACCAGCTGCAGGGTACCTTCTGCGCCAGTGCCTGCAGCACCTCCTGCCCTCCTTCTTCACTGACTTTGGTGTCACCTCTACGTTTTCTCACTCCTCCCTCCCAACACAGCAGCTTTTTCTTTCTCAATCTGCTCTCACAGGGGCCCAACCAACATTACTTTTTGCCTTACCTCTGGCCAGCAGCGGGTCCTTTTGGGACCTACCTAACTTGGGGATGCTCCTGGGCTCTGCTCACAGAGGCCATCCCTGCAGCACCCCCACTGCCAAAACCTCGCTGTGTAAACTCAATACATTACTCTGACCAGCTTCAGCTATTGCCCGATAAACTTTTGAGAATGGGGTTTTATATTCATACTTTGCCATCTCAGGGACTGCTTACAATAATCATAATAATAACCTAGCTGAATTCTCAACATATAATTATTAATAATTATTTTTAATTATTAATTATTTTTAAGTTGCTTTTCAATTATTATTTTTTTAAAAATTCATAACTAGCAAACCCTTTATGAAGTCTTTTTTGATTGTACAACTCAGTAATTCAGTTGTTATTTTTTCTCTGTATTAATGCAAATCTTAATCATTGTGCAAGTCTGCATGTCAGAGGGATCAGTTACAGCTAACGTTAAAAATATCCCCACTGTTGGCAATATTTCACATGGTAACAATGCTGGGAGGAAATATTGTTGAATTGAGAGTAATATTTAGTAGTCTGCATTCTGCATAATTAAGGATGTAGCATGTCACAATAAGCTGCACAGAAGGGAGAAGATGCGTTTATCAGATGTGAATGTTACTTAGACATTTGTTTCCATTGTGCAAGAAGAATTTATGCATAACGTCATTTTACTCATGAGAACAAATTGCACATGAATGGTTTGTGATTACAGGCTGAACATAAACAGTGATGACATTGTGAAATTTGCTGGTATGAGAATGGCAGTTGGCGAACACAAGTTTAATTGCAATTGAGCTTACATTGCAGGGCTTGGAGTTGGTACATTTCCCTCAGTTTTTCAGGTCTTTCATTATATAAAGAGTGAATTTGTTCTTGCTATTCAGTTGAGCATCCTGTCTGTTGTTAGCCTCACTGAGACACAGAGTTCTGACTTTTTTTATCTAATTTATTTTCCCTCGTAGCTTTTTCTTTGTGTACTAGCATAGAGAAGTCCATCTTATCAATTGCATTTTCCAGTGACACTTGAAACACGGCTAAGTGGAGGAACCTGTTGAAGCAGTATGAAAGATTTTACTATAGCATCTAGCATATAAATGTTTTTTGTTGGTGATTGGTTGGTTTTTGGAGTTCCCCTATGTTATGCACCTAGGTGGCCTACCAGGAGTCACATGGGTTTGTGAATAGTAGGTTAAGTACCAACTTTCAGTGAGCAATTTATCTTCTGTTTTCTTATGGCAAACTCAACAGAAGTGTTCAGGGACAACAGCACTACTGTGACTATTTCACATATCAGCTGAGTATGTAGACAGATGCTAATCCAGCCCTGTGCTCATGAGGCAGCAGCACAGCATGTCCTGAGCAGATTCTGCTCCCTGGTAATCTGTGTGCTGTGCTTTAGGGTGTTGCAGATAACATTATTTTGTGTAATCCAAGCTGGGAGGACCTCTGGTTTAGACTTGCAGATACATATTTGGAAAGATTTTCTCTCTTCAGGAAACTGGAACACTGTGCAACTGCAGTGGGTGCAGAGCTGAACTGTGTTTTGTAGTTTCTAACCCAATATATTTGATGCTCTCTGCAAGAGGTAACTGACTTGAAAAGGAAAAACAACAACAACAACAACAACAACAACAACAAAAGAGGTAGAAAGAACAAAGAAGAAAGAAAACAAAAGAAAGGGGAAAAAAGGGGGCTGTTGAGTGGAAAGATACAGTATTTTTTCTGAAAAGTCTCAAATTCAGGCTAGAAAAGGATTCCTGACCTGTGCATGGGTTCTAAAAAGGCAGATGACCCAACCTCATGCTGACTGTGACAGTTTCCATATCCTTATTGACAAGATTTTCAATAACAGTAGGTGTTGTTTTTTGGTTTGTTTGTTTGTTTGTTTTACCTCTCATGCTAAACTCTTTTTTACTGTATAAATATTTTGATTGTAGCTGATTCAAGAAATATACTCTCATTTTTCTTTCCAGGCTGTCAGTAGGGTAGTGACATAATGCTGGTTGTTGTTCTGAAGCCTTGAGAGGATTTTATGACTCTCTAATGTGGTTAATAACACATAAACTTCAGAAAAATTAATCTTAGTTAATATGTTTGGTGGTTTTTTTTCATCTTGGCACATCAAGATCCAAAATGTATTCCTTCCTCCATCCCCAGAGAAGATTAAGTGGCACCATCAAAAATCATAGTGAAACACAACAGCTTTCAGAAGGCAGAATAAGAGCATCTGGACAATTAGCATAAACAGGCTGTGATGAGGAGGCACTGCCGTTGATTATTAAAATGACCTGCTTGAGTTTACATTAGTTTTCCTCTCTTTTTTTCCTTCTTACTTTCCTTCCTTCTTTTGTTCTTGCAAGGACCTTTGTTATCACTGGGCATTTAACTTTTAGAAATGTGGCTCACTCTGCATTTAAAAGCCTGCCCAGATGCATACTGAGCAAAGTATCTGAGTGTCAGCTGTGCCTTTTTGATCTTTTTTTGGATGACTGCTGCAGTGCTAGCTAGATTCTTTTTCTCTGGTAAAGGATGAACTATGAAATGTGAAATCTGGAGAATACATACATGCCTTTTCATCCACTTGTAGTATCAGCATTGCCAAATGCAGCACAACCTATTACTGATTTTTAAATGATGAAATCAAAAGACCTCCACCAGATAATATGAGTGATAATATTTGTGAATGCAATATCAGATACTGAAGATTAAAAAAAAAAAATAAATTCACAGGATCACAGAATTGTCTAGGTTGGAAGAGAGCTCAAGATCATCGACTCCAACCTTTGCTATACAAAGAAATTCTGGAATCAATAGAACTGAAAAACACGAATGACAGAAGTGTTAAGCTCATGAAAATGAAGACTTCATACATAACATAGTAACCATGAAACTGTTGGCTGCAGAAATTATACATGAACACTCTGTGCTAGTGCTATCAAATGAATATCAGAGAAAGCTATAATTTACATCCTCCTTCCCAATTCAAATCATGATGGCCAACAGTAATCTCCTTCGCAAGGGTTTTATAACAATTCTCTTTTATAAATGTTTACTGTTCACTCTCATCCCTAATGGTCATTGTTGGGCACAGTGATCTGAAAAATAGAAACTGCAATGCCCTCACCCCCAATTTGGCAAACACTTAGCTTCCTATTTGATGAAGCATTAAAGTATTCCTGTCCTGTAATCTTTCATTTCAACAGTGAAAAATGGAACTATTTAATCTCATGAAAAATTATCACACTGCTTCTGAAAGCAAATGTAGCAGAAGATTCTTTCAGCAGAAGCCCTGTAGTAAACCAAACTCCACTAACCTTATCTGCAATACTTCAGGAGAAGGCTTGGGGTTTGTATTCTAGCTATTTAATTTTACTGGTCTACACAGAATTTTAATTAAACATAGCTTACAGGATACATCTCAAAAGGAAAAAAAATAAAATAAAATTTGAGCATAGCCTTACATGGAGTTTATCATGGTACA
The DNA here is from genome assembly GCF_047663525.1 of Anas platyrhynchos. Taxonomy (NCBI): domain Eukaryota; kingdom Metazoa; phylum Chordata; class Aves; order Anseriformes; family Anatidae; genus Anas; species Anas platyrhynchos. Next base: position 12,501,279 of record NC_092587.1, read on the forward strand.
CCAAGGTATTTTTTATTTCCTTTTTTTTCTGAACCCATGACTGTTTTATGATGTTAGATAATCAGTGGTTCCACCCATGCATTTAAAAGTGGGTTCTCCATAATATCTCCAATTCAATACATTTTTACAGGCTTTTACACTAGCAAATGGGATTTGCCATTTGCATTCTCAATAGTTCTTTCAGTCCATACTGACTGTTATGATGTTATGTATCATTACTTTTGGGAAAAATAGACCAATAGACCATTTGAGGATAGTAAATTCTCAAATTATTTCATATTTTCATGAATATGTAAAACAAATTATATCCTCTGCATCTGTTTACTTTAAAGTATATATTTACAGAAAGGTAATATCTACAAGGATGTTTTTGCAAAACATCTTTATATTTTTAGTTTCATTGTAGAAAAAAGCTCCCATTGATTAACTCACTATGGGAAAGGGATGTATGCATACGTTTGTATGAGTGTGTCTGTGTACATGCTTGTGTATTTTTGAGTATGTATGGAATTTATTGGTGCCTGCTGCACTTTTCTCTAAAGGAAAGTAATTTTTGATTGCCAGATATGAAAGCAACATTAAGTTAATTAGATGAAGAAAGCCTTGCAATATTACATTAAAATAAAATGTGCCTATAGTATTTAAACTAATACTTTGTATTTATTCCATGTCATAGGATTTGGTAAAAGCATAATTTTTTTCATATTAAATTGTGAAGAGGAATGTACTAGGAACAGAACCTACTACAAGGGCAGTCCAGATTTGTGCATCAGCAGCTTTCTTTTTGAATATTTACGAATTACATCTCACAGATTAGTCCCAGGATGTACAGGACTCTATGGGAACCAGTGTAGAGGCAGTTTCCTACAGATTTTACTGAAGTTCTGGGCAGGTCTGGAAACAGGAACACCAAGACTTTCTAATGCTCAGTGACTTGACCACTAGCCAGCTAATGTGTCCTTGCAGAAAAGCAGTCCACCAGCCTCCTGGGCAGCAGTCAGCAGAACATCACCAGCAGGTCTAGAGAGGTGATCCCTCCTTTCTGCTCAGCACTGATGAGGCTGCAGAGGGAGTACCGTGTCCAGTTCTGAGCTCCCCGACACGAGACATGGACATACTAGAGAGAGTCCAATGAAGGGCCATGAAAATGATGAAGAGACTGGAGCACATCTCCTGTGAGGAAAGGTTGAGAGAGCTCTGAGTATTCAGCCTGGAGAAGAGAAAGCTCAGGGGAATCTCAACAATATCTATGAGCACCTGAAAGGAGGCTGCAAAGAGGACAGAGCCAGAGTTCTCAGTAGTGTCCAGTGACATGATAAAATTCAAAGGGCACAAACTGAAATGCAGTAAATCATGCTTAAATGTAAGAAAAGACTTACTCTGTGAGTAATCAAACAATTGAAGATGTTGCCCAGAGAGGTTGGTGAGGGTCCATCCTTGGATGTATTCAAAAACCGACTGGACACTGATCTGTGCAACCTGCTCTAGCTGACCCATCCTTCAGCAAAGGGGTTGGACCAGATGACCCCCAGAGGTCCTTTCCTACCTCAACCATTCTGTTATTGTTGCCTGTTTAAATATCTTATGCAGCATTTATTCCTATGAAGTGACTATAACAAAGCAACCCCGATGAAAGCAGTTCAGAGTGCAGGTTTGTGAAGATTTCAGTGCTAACAATATTCTGAGCATAATAGAAAAAAATGAGTATCAATGTTAAGGAAGTCCTTGAACTTTATGTTCCAAATTTTTGGAGTTCCTTACTTTCTTATTTAGCTTTTTACAGCACATCAGTAATTGTCAATTCACATTGTCACTGGAAAAAAAAAAAAAAAAAAAAAAAAAAAAAAAATATATATATATATATATATATATATATATATATGTCATCCAGAAGCACTTCTTTATGACCAGTTTTATGACCATGCTCAGTATGAGTTACATCAGGTCTGGTCTGTCTTGTTTCATACTCTTACAGTCTCCAAAAAGTGACTTTAAAAGTATAACTGAGATATAATTCAAAGGAAGAAATATTGACATAAGGAATTCCAGAATCAAATTTATTTATAGAATCTCAGTACCATTCCATGTATATTGTGCCAGTCCTTAACTGCATAGATATCAATACCTGTGCCTGATGGTAATGTCCATCCTTTTGCATGTTTCCTCCATCTGGCACTGAGGTTTTTATTCTGTTCATGTTGAGTGAGATATTTGTCACAAGTGTCTGGTGCTTTTTAAATCCTATGTGAAATTCTGTTGGCATTGTAATAATTTTAAGTGCTCATTGTGAGTGATAATAAAATATGTTTATGTATGTACGTTCACTTATGCATGTTTGCTTGTACATTAATACAGATTTACTTTCAAGCTCATTAAATCAACATATTTAATATTTTAATTGTTAATATCTGAGTGTTTTAGGTGTCTTCTCTATTTCTGTAAAAATCAATTACTTCTAAAGCTGAAAGTTGCTGAAAATATCTTATTTCAGTTTGTGTTTCTGCATACTTCTATGTACTGTGAGGTCCCAGATATAGAACTAAGCTTTGCAGCATGCCTTTGGAGGCCATGGAATTGCCATGACAGTAAGATAAATATGACAAATCTGACAAATCTCTCAGGAACATTTAGACATACTTACTATAATTAAGAGACAGGAGGCAAACTCTTTTCATTTGTTTGAGACCAATTTTTCTAGGATTCATAGCAGTGAAAAAAAAAAAAAAAAAAAAGCTCAAAAAGCAAAGCACAGTGTTTTTGTGTGTACACCTATTTGAAAAAAAACAGAATACCCCCTCTTTCTTCAGCAGTGATGTCATACAAGATATGCTACTGTTGTTGGCTGGCACAGCTGTTGGAACATTGAAGTTGTTCAATCAAATGTGTTGTTCTCAAGACTGAGATATTTGTTTGCATGCCAGTTTTCAAGTTAATATTAATTGTGGCCACCATGGAGTGTGTTCAATATTTTGCATTTGCTTTGGTGATTTTATCTGAATTCACTATCCAGTTATTTCCCTCAACATCTAGCAAAGATCCACTGTTTCACTATCAGAAATCTTAGCATTCTGTAATTCATTTACTGAGACAGATAATTCTTTGTTTTTCAGAGCTTCCATATGGCTGGGAGAAAATTGATGATCCCATTTATGGCACTTATTATGTTGAGTAAGTTCCCAAGTTCAATATTAAGTTGCTGTTAATATGTCATAACCTAATACTAGCATCCTCTACTGTGCTTAGTTGGCAAGACATGGGTACAATTACTTGACATGCTAAAATGAAGGTATACCAGGAATTCTCAGTCATCAATACAGTTAATGTGGCCAAATGTATTCAGTGTGTCTCAAATCAGTGATTCAGTCATTCAATCACTTTGTTTCTCGAGGGTGTGATTTCATGGTAACAATCCAGTTGATACTTGTACAAAAGATTGTATTCATTTAAGAAATATTGCTGTATAGTCTGTGTAAGGTTTGGATATCCAGTGAGGTACAGATCTTGTTAATCAATGAATAAAAGCAAAGCATAATCATTTTAGCTAAGATCCCTTTCTGGGTTGTCCTTCTTTTCTGCAAATCAGATCTTCACTGTTTGTACCAGAAGGCAGGTTATTTATATTCTGCATTGTAAAATTCTGTGTATGTTGTGTTTTATTCTGTACTTAAAAGTGCACCTGAAAATAAGAGAATATATATTTTTTTATTTTCACAGCACAATCATTGCTTTCATTTCTCATATTTTATTTTAGTTGTGAAACAGGAAAGAAAGCCATCCTTACTGCTCTGTGCAAAGGGCAGTAGAAAGCTTTTTTTTGACTGATAGGTAGAACCTGTTCCAGCTAGTTACTGCATAAAATAGGTAAATCAGAGAGATGATTTTCTATGCTTTTTAGTTTAACACAGTCAATCAGATTTATGTAAAGTGAATGTAGATTCCAATTGTGATACCCTCTCAGAGTGGTCAGTTTTACTCCCACTATTCTCTCCTATCAAAGGCCACTCAAAGTATATAATAGAGGATTGAAAAAGGCACTCCCCATCTCTGTGCAGACAGCACATTTAAAGACTATTTGAAATGAGAAAGATCTATCTATTACTTCCTTTTATTAAAGAAGAGAGATCTTTACAGAGGATGGTACCTGACCTAAAATCTCAGTTTCAGATCCTAACACAAAGCAGTACATTTACTCCAGAGATTTCATACAAAATGGAAAATATTAGTTTGTGTGTCACATTGTTCTCTTGGTCTCTTGAATCTACACCAACATTTTGCAAGACCACTCTGGTCAGATAATGGAGCTGCAGATTTTCCAGACCTCAGAATATGTAGCAGTTAATAGCACAGGGTAGAGCTGGATAGAGAAATTACCAAAGCAACAACAAAAAATCTTATTTCAGGAGGGTTAGAAGACGTAGCTCTAAGATACGCTTTCTTCACTGTTATAACAGTAGCAGCTTGTAAGTGCCCAATCACTTTCCCTAGCCCTCATTCAAAGCAAACAAACAAACGGAAACTGTGTCTGGCCACTGCCCCACTGAGTCCTTCTGTCACATTCTCCAAATGCAATAGCATCCGCTCTGCTGCTTTTTCCCCCTGGATGGTTCTGTGCCCTCAGGTGAAAAAGCCAGCAGCCCAATCTGTTCTCCTGCTCAGCCCAAGCCAGCTTAGTCAATTCAGATTCCTATTTCTCTCAACCAAAAGGTAAGTTTTTGAACTCCCTAAGTAACGCCATCAAATTACTCTCTTTATGCCTGAGATCTTTTATGATGCCCCAGAGTAGTTAGGGGTTGGAGTTCACGTATCTCTTTGTGCTTAATCCCCCCCGAAGATTTCTGAAAATACAATTATGCAGCTGCTGGGTGTGAGTAAGTGTCTTCTGTCCCGGTGGTTTTCAGTGTATTTTGGTGAGTAACAGGTGTTGTGCAACTTCTGTGCATTAATCTCTTACTGAGCCCCACTTTGGTGTTAGTGCAGCCCAAGGCATTTTGGCTCTGGTGAGATTCACACTTCCCCTGCATAGTCAAGAAAAGGAGCAAATGTTCATCTCTATTTCATGTCCATCCACAGGTAAGCAGACGCAAGGCACCTGGCCCAGATGTTATTATGTGATTATATATTTCAAGGCTGTTACTGCCAAGTTTGTTCATCCTACTACAGACAAGATTTGTGAAAAAATATATCAAACTTACTGTAGTCTCAGAGGTTTTTAGAAGTGGAATGGATGTTCACAGGATGGCATTAAAACTGCAGCAGTTCTAAGTTCATAAGGAGTTTTATAGACAGTAAAATGTAGTTGTACTTTAATTTGCTGTTTGAGCTCAGTAAGTTTGAAACAAAAATTGCTTCCCGTTTTTCATTCTAAAAAGTGGCAGTTACACCTTTTTTATTACCAGTATTCAACAGATGAGTTCATTTTTAGCTAGATAAAATCAGATAACAATAAACTCTCTTAATTATATCATAAAAGTGGGTAAATCATGGAAAGCTAGGTTATGAACTTTCACACATTCAAGTCCAGTGCTCACTGAAAAAATCGTATCACATGGGAAATTTGTAAGGAAGAACAATGCAGTAGAGAGATTAAGTTTCACCTTACAAGGGTCAGACATGTTTATCTCCAGTATCCTGTGACCAAAGGGTCAGACATGTTTATCTCCAGTATCCTGTGACCAAAGAAGAAGCTAAAATCAAGCAAATAAACAAAATCTTGAAGGCTATCAAAGTTAAAAAAAGACTTATTGCACCACATTTGCAAATTCTGTTATAAAATAAGGTCCCTGGTATAACTTCCTCTCATAAATTAAGCATGAATGTAAGTTCAAGACATTATTAAACTTTTCATTTGCCTTGTTATGCGAATCCAAGCTTGATTTGTAAGGTATAGACATCTGACACAAATGAGAAGTGTTTGCTATATGTGGGTTAACTTTCATGCAATTTTCTCTTAATTTATAAACTAAAAACTAGCAGCACTTAGCTGTGCAAGGCTACAGAGAGATTGTGGTTATTAGAGTGCATTGGGTCTTTCAGCATTCTAATTGCCAAAAGATTATTTCCCCCTTTAAGGATGATTAAATACAATGCAAAGTTCAATTTCCTGACATGGCCTCCTTAATAGAACAGCTAAATTGTCCATACAGGTATTTATTCTGGAAAAATATACCTCCTTCACTTATGATTTCTGACAACACCTGTTCCTGCTCAAATAGAAAAACTTCTTTCACGAGTTTTTTTTGTTATAAAATATTCATAACTGAAAAACTGTGAAAGTAAAGAGGACTGAGTAACAAATTATGCATCAGAATGTCTGTCTTTTAGGCATTCTGATCCTCAGAATTACTTTGGTGCGTTTTAGGCCACAAACTACTAATAAACAACTGTACATTAAAGTAGCTGAGAAAATGAATAGGTTAGAATCCTCCTCCTGGTGCATACGCTTAGATGGGCTACCATTGTGGCAGGGCTAATATCATAGCCATCAACTAAAATCTGCATACTTAAATCTACATTAAAGCATGTAAATTTCTACAGAAAGTATATCAATTGTCTTAAGCACATCTAATGTGAAACACCATCATTAAAAAAAAAAAAATAGCCTGGTCACATTCAGTGACGAGCTGGCGGAATGGTGCCTATATCTTACGTGATATTTTGTGGTGACCATACCTCCTTGTCACTATTTCACCCTTGCAGCTAAATGCAGCCCCAAACCAAATCCTACCACCTAGGCGTTGTTCCCAGCTAGCACACTGTGGGCTAACAAGGGTCAGTAGCATTGACTGCCCCTTCTTCTCTGCAGAGAGATATTCAAGTATTTGGGGGCCAGAAAGCAAACAAAAGGCGGCACGATTCTTCTATACGGTCGCTACAGCACTAAAAGAAGTGAGTTGTATTTTTATCTTTGGATTAGTCTTTTATTTTTAATATTTATTTTATTTTTAAAAAGGAAGAAAAGTGGAATCACTTTTGTGATATTTTAATATTTATTTTATTTTTAAAAAGGAATTTAATATTTATTTTATTTTTAAAAAGGAAGAAAAGTGGAATCAGGTGTAAAAAAATAAATAAATAAATGAAAATGTTAATGGTCGAAAAAAACATTTAGATAGCAACATCTTTCTCAGTTTTCTCCAGATCTGTCCTAAAAAAAAAAAAAAAAAAAAAAAAAAATCTGCAATTTTCTAGGAGGTCCTATCCACTGGTATGTATTAGATATACTCCAGGAGTGCCTACCTTTGGGATCACATGCAGCCCTCTGTTTTTGTTATGGACCTCAGTTAGGAGAAGAGGGGAGATGGAATGTTTAGGTAAGAAGAGCACTAGACAACATCAGAAGAGAAGCTTTAGGTATTTAGAAAATTTTCAAGTGAAGAAAGAAATACTCACTGAATTACATACTGTGTGTAATGAGCTATACATCTTTTGGATCACATCTAAAATCTATTTCAAACACCAAAGCACTTATTTGTAACCATCTCTAAAACTGACATTTAGATTGTCTTATTAAGGCCTAGGTTAGTAATACCTATTTTGTATGCAGCTGAAGTAGCTAGATGAAAGGCTAGAATGTCCTTTCAAGGGAACTACTTAGCTTAATAACTTCATTCCCAGCTAAACTCATCAGTAGCAATTTTTCTGTTTTAGCCATGGAGCTGTAGAGCGCTTAAAATTGCATGATAGGGAGGTGCTTCTTGTCTCATCGGTCTAGGAGCATAAATCCAGCGTAACTGACTGATAAAAAGGACCAATTTTCTATATAATTTTCTTTTCTCTAACTCCTTTTGGACTTAGTATTTAATGTAGTTGTATGAATTTGTTGGAATATTCACATTGTGCTTTTGAACTGGCACTACTACAAAACAGTCAAAATAGAGGAATCAATTGGAGCTAAGAATTATTAAGATTGCATCAACACCCTGAGGTGCCTCATATCTCTGCTCGTCTTCCTGTCTGATATGTTAGGACAAAAAGGTCACTTTCAAGATAACCATTAGTGAAGATATTTCTGTCTAAATAAACTATACTGCAACTTAAACTGCAACTAGAAACTGCTGAGAAGGAGCTGATAAGAGATACTAGCTGTCGTGTCAGTACCACAGGATGTTCCATGAGTCATGGCGACATCCTATATTGGCTAAAATCCCTCTTTTTTTAACCACAGAACTGCATGTAAGTTGTAATGTAGGGCAGTGAAATGTGCCCTGCAGTTACAGCAAGGCACTAAGAATATTCCAAGGTCCTAAATGCATGTGTATAGTGTGATTTGAAATAGCCATTATATCTGCATTATATTGGACAAAAGCTATGGGATATCCATGCTCTTCTAAAAGCATGGCAGATACCCATGCCCAGAAGAGCAGGGATACCCATGCTGTTCGGGAAGGGCAGCTGAGAACTGGGGTAAGACACTTTAGAGCCTCTAAAATAGTGCTTGATCCCTTTGTTTCGGCAACTAACTCAACATACTATGTAACAAGCCTGTTTTCAATGTTATCAAATGCCATCATAAAACGAGCTAGACATTTTACCCCATATCTTCTATTGGAAGCTGTTTCATAATTTCACACTCCTGCTTGTAAGAAGCCTACAGATTTCAAGACTGAAATCCTGACACCTTTAATATATTCCACTATTTACTTCCAAATATTTTCATAGAATGCAATAATATATCAGCATTCATTCCACTTGAATAAAAAATCAAAATTCCTTTGGTGCTTTATTATGGGATACTCTCGTTCACTGGTCTTCATGTAAAACCTTTGCTGTGGATTCATTTTATTTTATTGGGTGATCAGAACTTTATCTAGTATTTCATACGACGTTTCACATGTTCCTTTTTATTGGCAAAAAAAAAAAAAAAAAGTACTTCCTTTACAGTACAGGAATACATCACATGATAGGTAGTACCATGATTACTACCTTTTTCAGGCTTGTATCAGTAGTTCATAACTACCCTGTGATCGTTTAATGCATGATAGTCCTGTCTTCCTCCATTTCCAACTGATGAAGTTTCTCTCCCTTCCAACATACATTTCTAGGTTTGTAATAGACAAAAGCAATGAAGACCCTGACAATTACAGCATGGTTTAAAGCCTAGGAAAGCAAAGCCTGCGATATTAAACAGCCAGTCTGAAGAAGGAAAGAAACAAAAGGAATCTTCTCTTTCTGCAGCATAGAATAAAATTTATAAAGCTATTAATCAAAACTTTAGAGTAAAAGAGAGTGAGTTAGCAACCCCTTGAATGAGAGATAGCCATGTTAACAAAATAGCAACTCCAGATTTTATCACATATTTTTCCTGTCATTAAATCAAATATACTTTTACATGACTGAAAATCTTTTCATTGCAGGAATCCTTGTTTTCCAAGTGTGTTACATTGTCATAGGACTTACTGCTTTCCCTCAACTCCTTCTTAACGGCAATTCTACTTATTTTGTTTGAAGCAGTGTTAGGATCTGAATCCTGAGGGAAAAGTGCTTAATGTTTGGGCATAAAAGGTTGTTTCAATATAAATAGAAGGAATTCAACCCCTTTTAGAATCTTAGAGTTTCAAAAGTTCCCAGGTCACCTCTCCAATGCTTAAAGCCCAGGATCAGGATTGAATTTTCAAAAAACTCAATACAGAGTAACTCAGTAAGAACAAATAAGGAGAGATATGTTTGAGAACTTACCTTTTTTATGTAATTTATATGTATTTATATGTATATATTTCTAATATATAAATAAATACATATATCTATATGTATTTATTTCCCTGGGACAACATTTGCAGCATAAAACCCTTTTTCTCAACTGATACTGTCACAAACATATCTGGTGGAGTTGTTCAGTGCCACCTACTAAATTGTTTTGCCTTCTTCAAAAAAAGTGAGAAAAATGTCAAGGGATTGTAGGATTACTTGTTGATTGGTAAAATGTATGGTTTAAATTAAATAATTGAAATCTATGGTATGATTAGGGTAAGTAGTTAGGATAGTATTTCTAAACAAAATGCAGAAAATTAGTGGTGTAATGACAGATATGTACTAATTGACCAGCTATAGGAAATGTAATATATCAAGAAAAAAAGTCTACAGCATTAACTTCTCTTATAGTTCATTATTTATATGTATAGTTTTAATCTACCATCTGACTTAGTTTCTACAACATCCCATTTTTCTTTACAGCTTAGCAGATATATAACATCGAATTAAACAGAATTCATTTTCAGTCACTTTCCTGTGCTACATACATTTCCTTTTTAAGCAGTGATCATTAAAACACTCATTAAAAGCCTGTGTCAGGCTTTACATTTTCTGTAAGTGAGTAAGTAATTTCATTTGAAGCTAATCAATAATGCTGAAAAAAAAAAAATGGTTCAGTCCCTTTGAATCATGCACAGAACAATGTTTGTACGGAAGACATGAAAAACTGTTGTTGTAGCATGCTTCAGCGGTACTGCAATTTAATATGCAGTCTATATATCAAAACCATTTGCCTGTAGCAGAGTTCAACATATTGAAATGATAGGGCATTCTCCAGTGTTGTTCATTATGTGATGCTCATAGATGGTACATTTCTTATCCCCACCAAAATTACATGGAGTATAAGGGACATGCTCAGGCCCATTGGGGTTTCATGACTGTTTCACTATCTAACCACACGCACCTAAGTCACATACAACATCCTACTGTGAAAATAGTAATTTTCCCCAACTGAACCCAATTTTTAATCAAAACCAAATTTTTTCCAGCCACATAAATAGAAGAACACAATTTGAAAACCCTGTCCTAGAAGCAAAAAGGAAGCTACAGCAGCATAACATGCCCAACGCAGAACTTGGAACAAAGCCTATGCAGGCCCAAGGTTTCCGAGGTACAGTACCATGTCAGCCTATCTTAGTTAAGATGAAAAATCCTGCTCTCCTGCTTATGTGACAATAATTTGGTCCTAGTCTGATGGACATAATAGTGTTGCCAATCCTCACAATGTTATCACCTAGCTTTTTTCTCCTCTAAAAGTTCCATCTCCTGGAGCTGTGGGACTCAGGAGCCACATAAAAAGTCTCTAACCTCCAGAGTTGCAGAGAAAAGTGACAAGTGGACCCTAGTGTTTCTTAAAGGCTGAGAAACAGAAAGCACAATAAGAACCCCAAAGTAATTTTCTAAATAAACTCATAACTTCTATTCTCAGGAATGTGTGACTCTCTCTTGAGCACCCAAGGTTGGCAACACTGAAATAATTAATTGTACTTTCTTTAAATTACCGCTAATTGATGTTTGGTATGTTTCTAAGCTAGCTCATCTAGAAAGCATCAATTAAGTTAAAAGCCTCAGGCACTGTGTTATAGGAGTTTACAAGAATACAGCCTCTTGGTAATGTGAAAATTAATGTGCTTACAATGAGCTGTGTAAGCAGCAGACAGTACTGGTAGAGACAAATAAACTTAAACATAAGGCTACAGCCAGAGAATGAGGCTTCTTCTTCTTTGTGACAGTAGACAGCTCTTCATCAACCCTACCTAGGCCCAAACTCGCCCACCCGCACCCTGCTCTGCAGCGGTCCCGCAGTGTGAACGATCTGTCCCAGTGCCAGCGCGGCCCCACCGGGACGTGCAGGCTGTACGGTACGTCCCACCATCCCCACGGACCCCTGCCAACCTAGCAAGATAAGTGGAAGACACTACCTTTGCACCTTCCTCCTACCCTTCCTCACAAAGTGAAGCATGGGAACGAGGCACCGGGAGCCCCTGGCAACCCACACTATACACAGGGGCACTCAGCAAGGGGACACGAAAGTGGCACCACCATCACAGCAGCCAGATGAGGCATGGAATCCCACATGCTTGGAGAGGAAAGATATCTAATACTTAGCACCGGCTTTTTAACACATGGCATGGCATATACAGGGGATATTTCTCTTATTGTGGGTGGGAGGGAAGTTGTGCAGAATGTGTTACTTGGTAGACAAAGCTGAATTTATAGGTTAGGAAAGAGGTTTTAAGATTACCTCACATATCATTTTTATTGTTGTAATTATTTTAGCTACACAATATCCACTTCTAATATGAAAGAATATTTATAACTCCTTACTTATGGCAGATCTGCCATAGATAAAAACCCTTTTTAAGCTTTGTATTAAAATAAAAACTCACTAATAATATATATATTTTTTTTCCTGGAATGCCTGCACTCTTTATTTCCTCTGTTTTCATACACTTTCACCTACTGCCAGCTGATATTGTTATCTGCTGTTCCTTGCTGTGTTGGACTAGATCAGAACTTTTGTCTTTCTTGTTTGTGTTGACTGATGTAGAAAAACCACTCTTCACCCGTGATGCATCACAGCTGAAGGGGACTTTCCTCAGCACAACTCTTAAGAAAAGCAACATGGGTTTTGGATTTACCATCATTGGTGGGGATGAGCCAGATGAGTTTCTTCAGGTGAAGAGTGTAATTCCTGATGGGCCTGCAGCACAAGATGGGAAAATGGAAACAGGTAATTAAAATGATTCCTTTGTTCTTTCATATAAGTAGAATGTGCCATAGATTTCTGAACTCTCTCCATAAATGTATATATTTTTCCATATCAATTTCTACTTAAATGCCTTATCTTATAATAAAGAAAGATAAACCTCTTAGATAGGAATTCCTCATACCTGTCTAACATCATCAAGTAGCTGATTTTTCTAATTCTTCAGTATTTTAAGGAAAAAAATATATATCTCAATTTTTTCTACATGAAAATGGACTGAGAAAAGGTCTCATTCTAATACATAGAAATTATCTGTGATGTTCATTAGTTTATAGGCTGTTTATTCAAGGGGAAATTGTGAATGGAGAGAAAAAGAGACAGGCAGAAAGAGCACAGACTACTAAGGGAAAATTTCTACCTTTAGAAAAGATAGTTTTGCAAAACAAGTCAAGTCTGATCAAACTGTTTTCATTAGAACATCAAAACAAGGGTTTTCAGTGTGACATATGGAGACATAAGCATCTGTGGACTACTAATAAGGAATCTGTGAAAATGAACAAAATAAACGTAACTGCTTGTGAAGAGATCTAAAGATACGGGATCACTGCTGAAAGTTTAGAAAATGTTGTAGGATGGAAATCCCACAGCCTATGTGATCTCTTGTCCTGATACTTAACCACTTCTATGGTGAAGATTTTTCATGTTCATATCTGACTTGGATTTCACTGCTACAAATGATTACAGGTGACTGACATCCTGTGTCCATACAGCCCCATCACTGTGCACCACCTCTCCCCAGCAGTCCTTGTTCCCCAGATTGCTCATTGGTCCCAGGGCTAATGTTCCTTCCATTTCTCTCCAAGTCAATATAGAAGTAATACTGGTTTGGTATTTACGTTATCTCTGCAGAAAACCCAGTTCAGGGTGGCTAGAGTCACTGTGAAGATGCAGAGCATTTCCTAGTCCAAGACAGATCACTGTGGATGGAGCAAAGCAGCAGAGAAGGATTCTTTTCTCATGTGCAGGGAGCAAATATGTAAACACAAACAAACATAAATGATATTGGTGGAAAAGTCTCCAGTGATTCTTCTGGAAATTTCCTTTTATTCTTTCTTCTGTTGCTGCAGAGGAATGATCCAGACTGTCGTATGTTGAAATAAAACCTTAACGTTAGCTCATTCTGTAGGAATCTCCAGGACTTTGCAAGTAGGAAGTGTGAAGGTTGTGAAAAGTATTATTTTTAAAACTCTATAATTTGTCCAAAGTCTTATATTACAGTTGGTATGATGCTTCTAATGCCAAATAGATTAATAAATAATTTATATTTTAAAAAGTCAAAAAGAATTAGAACATAGATTTTTTTTTTTTTGAAAAAAAAAAAAAGGAAATAAAATAAAAGGCTATCAGCTATTTAATTCTCAATGTTTCTTGTTATTTTAACTTTAAAATGCAACTTGGTTGCCTAGGGCAAAATTAAGGTAGCCGACAAATGAATAAATGATATAACAGACTTATAACAGACTTCCTGAAGTTCAGGAGATTTTAGTAACATGAACTTCATATTTCCCAATATTTTCATATTACCTAATATGATGCATGAGAGATTTTTTTCCATTTTTCATGGTTTAGCATTCTCAAATCCAGCACTCAAATACAACTATTTCTAAAACCATCTGAAGTGTGGGCTAGTTATGGGGGAACTTGTCCATATGGATTTCTTTACTCTAGAAAAGAGAGTGCCCTTACAACTTATTTAAATTTTAATGTTGAAATTCATCATGGGTGTCACTGATGTTGATTACTGCAATTACAGATTGTGATGGAGACATATAGAAAAAAAGAAAGTCCTTTAAAATACATAGATATAAAACTGATTATTTTTTTCTGAGACAATTAATTTAACTAAATTGAGAATCCATGACAGAAATATACATTCAAATATATAACTATAATTGAGCCCGATATCTTAGAATAAATTCTGGACTCAAATGTCTTAATTTTCGTGAAGATTGACAGAGTTCTGATGTAAAGTAATTGAAGAATCTTGGGCTAATGATTGTGGCATCTAACATGGTTTCTATGAATATTTGAAGTGATTTCTAAAAATGATAATAGTAAAAGGAAAAAAGATATTTGAGGTCAGAATATTTATAAAAGTGCTGTTCAGCAAAGTGATTGCATTTCCTGATACCCAATCTTTTTCACACTTTCTAAAGTATAGTTTCTAATCAGCTGGAGATTTCAAAGTGCAGGTGTTTTGTTGATAGAGGTCTTAAAATCATACATTTCACAACTATTTGAGCTTACATATGTACATTTTGTTTGTTAGGTAGACATCATTAGACAATGAACAGAGCTTTTAAAATAGTTTCATTTATTCTTTTGACATGAACTGCATGTTGTTGTGCAATTTATGTGCACTGCACCTATGATCACAGTCACTGGAGGCTTTAATAAGCAATCAAAATATCATATTATATCAGTAGGGTATCGTAGTGGAAATCTTGAGCACAATGACAATGACACTATGAACTGTGAAGTAACATGGGTGTAAGGGTGCTGGTGTTCCCATCTGTGATATAACTCTGAAGTTTTTCCCCTGTAAGATTGATGCTTTTTTTTTTTTTTTTTTTTTCCAACTGGTAAACAAAATGCTAGGGTTTGAGATATGCATTGGACATGGGGAAAAAAAAAAGGAAGGGTGAATCTATGTAAGACTCATTGTCGCCATTTTAACCTGATCACAACACAGTGGTTTTACCAGCAGCCAGGTTTCAAAACAAAACAATTTTGGATTTCATTTCTTGGAACATGGAAGCTGCTGCCTGACAGAGACTTGGAATCACTGTGCTGCTGTGTTGGTGGATTTTTATCAGAAATGTCAGGAAACTTGCTATCTGCTAAGAAATGCTGAGGAAGTGAGGAATCTGAGTTCTGACTCTTTTTCTTTTTCTTTTCTCTCTCTCTCTCTTTTTTTTTTCTTTTCTCTCTCTCTCTCTTTTTTTTTTTTTTTTTACATTCAGCAAACATAAATAAAGATATTGCTGTCCTCGCTTTCTGCCCTCACCTTTATTAAAAGTTATTGTTCCACCAGCAGTGGAAGTAAAAGCAATGTTAATGTGCTGGTTCCTCAGCCACTGTTATTCACAGTCTTTGTCCTAAAGCACCCTCAGCAGATAGTTATGTTAATGCCACTCTGTGGTTGGCAGTACCAGAGAAACTGGTATATTATTTTATTTCTGACATGCTTATCTTGAGACTGTTAACTTCCCTAAAAGCATGAAGTGCAATATTGATATCACTTTCACCCCATGTCTGCTGTATCCAAGTTAGGCACTCACACCATGCTCATTAAAAGATAAACATGGGGATAATGGGAAATAAGGAAGTCTTCAGTTCGGCTTGAACATTTTCATCCAGTTTGATTAGTCCTAGCGGGTGCTGAAAGACTGTGTTGTCCTATAAAGGGGCTTTCAGCATGTGTGACCATGCTGCCTCCATATTGTCAAAAAGATAGCATTGCATCTTCATGATGCACAGTATAAATGTCTCCCAGATTTTTACTCTGACTTTCTTTGTTAGTATGACCACTAAGTGATTTTATATGTAGACTGGGTGTTTTATATTTCACAGAGTCCTAGAATCATAGAATGGTTTGGGTTGGAAGGAACCTTAAAGATCACCCATTTGCAGCCACCCTGGCATGGGCAGGGACACCTCCCACCAGACCTGGTTGCTCAAAGCCCCATCCAGCCTGGCCTTGAACACCTCCAGGGATAGAGCATCCACAGCTTCTCTGGGCAACCAGTTCCAGTGCTTCACCACCCTCAATGTAAAGAATTTCTTCCTAAAGTCTATTTTAAATATACCTTTTTTTTCTCTCTCTTTTTTTTTTTTTTTTGTTTCTTTTTGGTTTAAAGTGATTCCCCCTTGTCTTAACTTTGTACTCCCTGAGTCACTTTGTTTTGTTTTATTTCATTCTTTTTGCTTTTCTTTGTTCACATCCAAATTGTACTAGTTAATTTTACCAGCCTGGTGTGTCACTGGCAGTGCTCTCCTTCATTACCTTGCCTGGTAAAGTTGAATCACGTGTTTCTTTGTTGCGTATGTGGGAACAACTTTAAATAAACACAAGTGCTGAAAGATTTCATGTAGCTCCTGTTTCCAGAGAAACCAATTTCCTGTTGTCTGGGCATGTTCAAAAAGGGTAGGTCAATTGTAAACTAAGCATAAACCTCACTGCGGCTTTGTGCTGAGTAAACAAATAAGAAAAAAAAAAGAAAGTTATGATGGAAAAGCTAATTGTGATAACAAAGTCTTAAAGCAAATTCTTTTAACAATGAGACTGGTGAATGGGTGAGACGGTTTCTCCAGGGGTAGAGGCAGAAGCTTATGGGAATGTTCTCACTTTTCTGAGTTTTTCAGTTTCTCTGATTAATTTTCTCCCTTCCTTTTTTCTTTTCTTTTCTTTTCTTTTCTTTTCTTTTCTTTTCTTTTCTTTTCTTTTCTTTTCTTTTCTTTTCTTTTCTTTTCTTTTCTTTTCTTTTCTTTTCTTTTCTTTTCTTTTCTTTTCTTTTCTTTTCTTTTCTTTTCTTTTCTTTTCCTTTCTTTTCCTTTCTTTTCCTTTCTTTTCCTTTCTTTTCCTTTCTTTTCCTTTCTTTTCCTTTCTTTTCCTTTCTTTTCCTTTCTTTTCCTTTCTTTTCCTTTCTTTTCCTTTCTTTTCTTTTCTTTTCTTTTCTTTTCTTTTCTTTTCTTTTCTTTTCTTTTCTTTTCTTTTCTTTCTCCTCTATTTGAATCTTTTTCCTTGTTTAGTTGTTTTTTGTTTGGTTAGTTGTGATTTTTTTTTCCCTCCTCTCTCTCTTTGTTAGTAGTGGAGTTTTTGTTTGATTTTGAGATATGCCTCGGGAATTTTCATGTTCATATATTGCTCATTTTTCCTTTCAACTTGGGAAGCAAAACATCTGAAAAGACTTTATTAGTATGTGTCTTTTCCTTGGGATTTAGATTTAGATTTATCAGCTTCATCATGCTTTATGTACTTATGAACATATAATAATCAACTAAAATCATCTCACTTAAGGTAGATGCCCTTGGAAAGGAAAAATGCTAAAAGACTGCTGAGACTCCTTGGAAGAGAGACAGGCAGCAAAAGTTAAGACAAATCTGTTAGCATTGTTTTAGTTTTTTATTGTAAGCCTGTTGTGCGTTCTGCACAACATGGGGACTGTAAGTCATGCTGACTCACTTCCGTCCTCTTTTGGCCATGTTTATCCACTTGCACATTCCCATTACTATCCTGTTGGTTATCCTTTGTGATTCTCTTTTTTTTCTTGATGGTGCGTCTTGTATCTTTGTTCACTTTTTCAGATCTTGTTGTTTCCCGACATTGCACATTTTCATCTGGAAAAGTGGTTCCTTTATATTTCGGATGTATTTGAGAACCTAGTTTAAGATTCCTGTGAATTTCACTGATGGCTTTAACTATGAAAGCCGCACAATTGATTTTGGTTTTCGGCTGGCACAATGGCTCCCTCATCTGTGGCTCCTGATGCTTAAGAAGCATCTGGACCACACAGCCTCCACTTGCTTTAGCATTCTGAACTGACAGACCAGCTCCTTGGTGACGTGGCCTTCTTACAGTATTTTGGTGATTTTTGATGGCCTTTTTTATGGCCTTGATTTTGGAAGTAGCAAAAGGCATTGTGCTTTTTGGTTGGCACAACACTTCTTTCATCTGCGCCCCTTGAAATGGTTGGTCCGGATAGCCTTTTTCACACTTCTTTTCTCTTCTGAAGCAGACAGTTTCTGTGCATCTGGGAAACTGGTAAGAGAAAATACACATGTTTAGAGACCAAAAACAAGGAAAGCCTTCAGCAGTATAGACAGAGATGCTGGCTGGTTAGGCTTAGTGCTGAATCAGAGTCATTCTGCTGCCAGATTTGCACCCTGACTGATGGGAAATTCTCTGGCTTAGTTTACAGTAAGAGAAAAGTGTGTGCTTCCTGTGCCCTGAAGTTCTAACATAGACACCTTTGTCATTTGAGCATTGTACCAAGCCAGCATAATTCCTCTGTTTCCTGATATAAAATGGTTGGGCTACAACTTCTAGCTAGGATTTTCAGAGATGGTGAAAACATGCTTTGTGTCCTTTAGTATTTCTGTGTCTTCTCTCCTGTTGGAAAACATCAAGGGGATGCGAGTTAGAAGCTACTGTTGGGAGACAGATAAGGTTTTAAGGGGGCAGAAAGGATATGAAGAGGCAGCAGATTGGAAGGGGGTGCTGTTCTGGCAGTAGTGTTCTCCAGAATGATCTAAGGTAAATTTCTGTGGCACTGAAGGTTGTGAATTGTGAATTTGTGCACTGCTTAGCTGATAGTTCAGCACACCATCACGCTTGGCAGTATCTTGCACTTTCCATGTGCTGTTGTCTCCTTGCAAAACAAGGTCTGACTGACCATCCCAGCCCAAACCAGAAGTGTTTTCAGTCTGATTCCAGTCTCAGATAACTGTAAATCTGCCATGGTCAAGAAAGTAACAGATATTTATACTGGTGTTAGTAAGATTTATTATTCAGAATGCAGTACAACAGTAACGTACCAGTAATGTTTCTGCTGTTTTATATTAAGAGTATCTGAAAAAGCAAATATTTCTGATATAAAAAAGTAGCATTAGCAATGGGTTTCAAATGCAGAAAGACTGTATCCCTGAAAAAAAAAAAACAAATATTCCACTGAGAAGGACAAAGACTTCTCACGAAAGAAAAGATTTAAGTTACTTTACCTAAACAAGACCTTATAAATAGTTTTCAAATCACCATGTATTTTTTTTTTTTTTTTGGGGGGTGGGGGGGAGAGGAGAGAGGGGAAGATACAGACTGACCAAAGTAACTTTAATATTTGAGGGTTTTGTTGTTGTTATTGTTCTGTTTTGTTTTGGTTTAAAGTGAAGAATAGAATAGCTCTATTCAGGGAATTACATTGTTTGCTAATCTGTTTCGATTGCTTGAATAGATGGCCTAGCAATTATGAAATTGTTATTCTGGTAATCAGTTACTTATTAGTACGGGCCTTTCTTGTTAGAATAATCTGGTGTCCTTGGTGACATTTACAAAGTACAAGGGAATGCACTAAGTAAAAGTGTAACATTTATTAGCAATATGAAGATTATTATATAACAAATAATACTGATTGTTTATTTTACTTCTTGTAAGTAGTGTCTGAATCCTTGATGCTTTAAACGTTTAGTAAATTCTCATCATTTTTTGAGCATGATTGTTCTGTATTCAACAGGTTTATCAACACTAACTTACACTTTAAATAATTAGATAACTTTAAAAAATAGAGTATTGTGGTAGGTACATGAAGGTTTATCTCATCCATCTCATCTTTCATGCTATACTCTGCACACTTCTCTCTCTCTGTTATTCTTTTGCATATTTTTCTCCCATTTTTTTAACGTTCAGCTCTTCACCAAGATTTTGCTTTTATTAATGTTCTAAATGATTGCTCCAAGACAAGCTATTTTCATAAGTAGGCATCATCCAAAGAAACATTTGGGCACTTCCGTGTTATATATCCCGATGAAAAGAAATTTTTTTCGGATTTATAAGTTATATTGTATTGTGTGTGTGTGTGTGTGTTTTTAATAATATAAATGTACTTTTCAGAGCTATTTTAATAGACCACTATAAGAATTTGTTATCAGTTTGTAACAGTTTTTAATTTGTGCTTCTAAAGCAGTACTTTACAAATATGTTTGGCTTTCTGAAGTCTGTTTAAAGTATATGTTATCCATTTATCCATATTTTATAGGTATGGATCCTTGCCAGGTCCACACAGTTAATCAGTCCTGTGTCTGGTGACAAATAACATTTGCAATTCACATTGCAATGTTGAATGATGTGAACACATAGATCCCCTTTTCCCTTTACTTTATACTGCATGAAACAATGCGAGATTTTGGTTGTATTTGCTGCCTGGAAGCCTAAAATAAGCCCTGGAAGCCCTAAAATAAGCCTTAGCTGTCCCTAGAAATGTTCCTGAAAACCTGTCAGTTTATGGAAGTGGTATGACACATTGATCTTTCTTTCTTCATATGTTGTTATTAATCCCATGGACTGAAGAGAAGGAAAATATGAAAAGTGCTTGGAAAGTAACTAACAGTGACAACAAAAAATATTACAGGGTATCACAGAGTGTGAGAATTTCTCCCACCCAAATTAGGATTTCTTGCTTGTGTTCCTGCACTCTTCAGCACAGGCAGATTGAAAAATGCAAAACACAACAGAAAAAGTATATTTGTATCAGGTACAGTCAAAATCATTGGATTCTCTGTTCAGTCAAGACACCTACAGTTCCTTTCACCAGTAAGAGGTGTATTTTCATTTGTGACCTAGGCCTTTCCTTTTACGATTTTTTTTTCAAGAAGAGGAGATAGAAAGGGCATTGAAGTGGAACTGCAATGTGAATTCTGTTGTCTTTAAATAATGACCCTAAATGAGGATGGATCCCATGGAAGCCCTGTTAGTCCATAGCTGAGTTTAATGGTTTAATGGTGCACTTCACTTTTTTTAATTTGAGCAGGACACAGAATCCCACTTTACTCAAGCTGCATTATATTTCTAACAAGGAAAGCTTGCAAATATCGTGTGACTAATGCCAAAACCATTCAAAATGTGTATGAGTAAAATTAATTCTGACTTTTAAGAATCTTCCCAAGGCAGACTGATGCAGTGTTGCTAATCCTCAAAATTTTAGCTTGAATCTTAGTGTATTCAGATTTTTTTAAAGCACAACTCCTAACATTAAGAACAACAACAACAACAAAGTGTGACTAAATGTGAATTTAGTCTTAAATTTTACATCATAAAAGTTTCTTCTAATTGCAGAGGAAAGCTCTGAAGTATGACCCTGTTGTACTTAAAAGATTTCAAAGAGAAAGCAAACAAAATGCCAAGTGAATTGTCTGTTTCATTTCACCTACTGAGTCTATCACTTTATCTGTGGAAAGGGATGTGACTTGTGGTTTTGAATTCTTGATGGTGACAATAAAAATAATAGTTGCATTTTGGAATATTAATAACAATGAGGAACTACATAGCAGAAAGTTATTCTTTACAACCCATCTCTTACATTTTAAAATAAGCAATTCATTGAACTCCATACGCAAATAAAGAGAACTTAAATTGCTGGAAAAATTTAGTCTTTGCACTTTTTTTTTCTAACATTTTTCCATTATATTTTTATGTTACTTCTGCTTTCATATAAAATTAACTTTCTACAGTGGTCACAATAATAAGCATAAATTTATATTTACACTAACCAAAGACGTTGAATAAAGTGCCCACTTCCATCAAAAAAGTACTGAATTCTAATCTCCATGAGGTTCCTATTATTCTTTATTCCTATTATTCCTATTATTCCCATTATTCCTATTACTGTTTTCTTCACATTTTTATTATTTTGGTACTCTATACTTTTGTTATGTAGTCATTGAACTACAAGCAGGACAGAGGTGATCTTAGATTGAACAATTTCTATCCATATTTCATATACGACACTCTGTAACTGTCTAGGTCTAACGGTTTTGTGGAAATCTTGTCAGATTTCTTTGGTTGGGTGGTATGATTTTCAATAGCCTTGTGTTCTCCCTGAGGTGCAGAAAATCCGTATGTCACTATCTGTTCTGCCTGATACAGAGTTAGAGCTTGAGTCCATGTTGCCTATCTGTCAAGCCACTGAGCATTCATTAAGCACTGCATACAAATCTTTCCTATTAAAACCATACCACTTTGCATAAATATTCCTTGAGGTATGAAGAGAGCTATTGATTCTTTTTAGCCCTGTCATTTGGCTATTTCCCTTGAAGTTTTCGATTAAAATTATTTATACAAACTGGAATAGCAATTATAGCAAAGCATCTAACTTGGATTTCAAAATTTCAGAATGGACTGTATATTTTTTAAGTCACAAGAAAAAATTGGAAAAAAAATCATAGGATCTTGTCTTCACTTTACATGTTGTCTCACTTCATGGGATGAATCTCTTTTTACATTATTAGTACAAATGAGACTCAGTGTTATCTGACTTTGTATCTTGGTTTTTGGCCCTAGAGTTTGCCATAAATTATAAATTTCAGGAATCTTCTATACTGTTCTTCTATGTTCTACAGCATTTAAGATTGTACATTATTTCAAGGTGATTCAAAGCATCACATAAAGGAGCATAGACCCTTAAGTAAGGTGTCAAAAGGGAGGAACAGGTTGTCTCCGGTGAACTGAGACTAATAGTATTCAGTATTCAGTATGCAATTTGGTTGCTTAACATAGGTGTGCAGTGCTGTTAAAAGTGCCAGAGAACCCACCTAGCCTCTTGTTGGCATTTGAAAAAATCAGAAGTCTCTTCTAAGTCCTGTGTCATATCTACAAGTTAATCTTACCTTGGGCAAGATAAACATGCTCAAGGCTGTTTTAAAAGGCATTAGACTTAAACAACCAAAGTATTCCTCTAACACCTTAATAGGAGTGTATTAAAAGACTCCTTTGTCTTTCATTGTCATCTACCACAGCAAACAGTTGTTGATTCACTACTGTACTATTAACCCTTTTCTGTCAATTTTAAGGATTTTTTTTTCCTTCACAGTAATTCAAAGCTTATACACATGGTATTATGAATAAAAAACAAATATATAACATAAAAATAAATAAATAATAAAATTGTTATTCAATAGGTTTAATTTTCTCTTATTTAGCTATTCAAAAACCAAGTGTGATTTTTTGAGTTCAGGCATATATATGGTGCTTATAAATTAATTTTCTTCTCCAGCACTTAAAATATTTTTGGTTGGTTATTCTTGGTACACATAAAATATGTCCTATTAGGATTAAAGAATATATTCCTTCCTTCCTTTCATTTCCTTTCCTATAGTGAATCTTGTTCAAAAGATTCATTTTTTCAAGTCCAGATGATATGTAGAAATGCATTAGGAATCTGGAAAGAATAGCAATATTTCCATTTTCTTTGATAAAATCCATACTTTTACACAGAATAGAAGTTATACTATGCATGACTTATGGCACTTAATACAGTCAAAAAAAAAAAAAAAAGTCATGCATGTTGAAATGACATTTTGATTTATATTTACCAATCCTAAGAATAATAATCTGTGCATGCTCCTTAAACCAGTGAAATATCTGACACAAATAAGTGAAGTTCCAAGTTATGTAAGTGTCTGCAGGACGGAGTATATAAGCTGATCTGCTTATAAGTAGGAAGTCAATTCTAGTGCCTAAGCCATTAGACAACTCTTCCAACTCCAGCTACAGAAAGTTAAACATATTTGATTAGAGGTAGCTGAGGTTTGAACATATTCAACCATGCCAGAGTCAACACACACAGCACTTATCTTTTTATCTGACTGCTTCACCTTTGTCCAGGTTTTCACTGCAGTTATGTTTTTATTTAACCCAGAAAACAAAGCTGAAGCAATTTAATGGGAAGAGAGAACACAGTGCAGATATGATTTATGATAATATAAACAATTCTGTCTCTTATGGGCAAATGGAACACAAGCTGTATACACAAGATGTACATAATCTGTACATAATGCCAGTCTAGGTCTTTGTAACACAAATAAATGAAGAGCTGGTGCTCAGAAGTGTTATATCTTTAGCAGAGAATGAGATTATACAGAAATCAAGAAACATAGTAAAGTAAAATAAAAAATAGTAAAGGCGACAAATCAAAGAGTGTGTTTGGAATATGAACATTTGTGCAGTATACACAAGTTGTGTCATGCACAAAACCAGTGTGTATGGTAGGTCTCAGAAGCCCATAAATTTGTTCTGTGATCTGAACCATCATACAAAATCTGTAGATTCTGCAATTAGGACATTTAACATTAGGCTAGTAGGTGCTAAATATATTGTCATAAGCCTCACATTCATTAGAACAGGTTTTGTAATTTTGGGAACTTTTTTTTTGGAAGTTGCCAGCTGAGTAAGCAGAGTGCAATGAGCTCAGTTCCTGCAAAAAATGCTGCAGTTGCAAAAATAACTTTTCTCTTATCAAATATAATTAACATCTCACATGATTTGGCTATTTGTATGAACAGACAAAAATATACATTGAAAATAATAATAATCATCATCTCATGTACCATTTCATTCAATAAATAATGACATCTTATTGCTTAACAAGAACAATCTGGGAGGGGGAAAAGAACTTCTTTCTTTATAAAGAGATGACAGGGAAAGTGAAAAAATATTCACTAGGTTAATAGCATAGAACTGTACTTCTCAGTATCAACAACCATTCCACCTTTTATTTTCTTCTAATTTTGTTGTTTTGTTATACAGGATTTTGTTATACCATTCAATTACTGAAACAAAATGTAAATATTTAGCTCAGTTTCAATTTTTTTCCATTTTTACTAAAAATTAAGTACATTAAGAATACATTATTAGCTCTCTGCATCCACATTTGTGCAAGTAAACCCACTCAATCTAAATTAAAGCCAGAGCGTTCACAAATTTAGCTCTTCATTTGCCTTTAGCAGTTCTTGAGTACAAATTTGAAAGCTAAAATTTAAAGCAAATGTTAAACCCTTTGAAAACTTGGGAATCAATAAATTACTTTTAAGATAGAGTTTCTGCTCTGTACTTAGAATGGGAAATATCTATCTTACCATTTATCAAATGTTTTACTTGAACAAATTAACATGCCTGTACTTTAATTTCCTCATCCAAAAGGAAAAATAGTTAATATAGAATTTTGTAGCAGTTAGCAGTTCCCATTATAACTAGTGCAAATAATAGAGAAGAGAAACCAAATGAAGTTCAATTTAGCAACATATTTAAGCTGACTGCTGTATGAATCCAATTGTGTGGGATACATAAAAACTGAAATCTGTGCTTCATGTGCATCATTTTTTTGTCACTGTTCTGAGTTTCTTGTTTGATGCATGGCATAAAATAAAAACATCCAGAGTTGCATTAGAGAAGAAAAAACATTTTCAGGCATATAAATTATATTCCAGAAGCTTCATGAATCTTTAACTAATGGAAGTTCCAGGGACATTTCAGGCACTTCTGTTACAAGTTCACTTCTAAAGCATGTTTCACTATCTATTACCAGAATCAAGATATTAGAGTAGATGCACTTCTCATCTGACCCTGTTTCACTTCTTAGTAAGAAGTGCAAAGTTTATTCCAGCACTTATACAACTACTTTCTTTATAATTGATGATTCTGACATTCAAAAAGAAAAAAAAAAAAAAAAAAAAAAAAAAAAAGGATTTGTTTGTTAAACCTGTAATGAAAATTTCCCAATAACATAAGCAGCACTTTGCAAACTGGTATGTGGGTGGAAAATCTTGAGGAAGAGAGAGAGGCCCCTGGAAAATTTCATCCAGTCTTTCCCTCTTCTCCCCACAAAAGTCTGTTCCCATCCAGCAGTCAAATACGTAAGCAATAAAGAGGGACTGTGTCCAGGAGCTAAACCTGCTTCTGGTGACTGGAGCTTAGAAGGTTTGCCAGGTCTCCCCTACTGGTCTTGTGGACAGTATGGGGAGAAGAGGGGCCTTTCCGTAGAGTCTGGGAGAAAACTGGATGGACCATGTTTTGCTGGAGCTGAAGAAGTGACAATTTCTATTTATCTGCAGGGAAGCATGGAGAAAAGGTTGTCATTTTATGCTTAGAGATGGCTGGAGAGTGGGTGTGTGCCTGCGTGCCTGTGTGTGTGTGTTTGTGGAAGGAGGTGGGAGAGGGAAGGACAAGACACTAAAGAAAAGAAGAAAAGGAGCTCTGTGAGAAAGGTCTGAGATCAGTCATGTGAACACAGGCCTTTTAAACACTGACACATTCACTCCTTTTGATGTATTTCTTTCTTGTTCAGCTCCTAATGGAAGTAAATTAAATATCTTTGTATTTCACTAATTTTTTCTTCCTTAAAATCAGCATCATTGTATGCAACATTTACTGAGACTTTCTTTGCCATACTGAGCATCACCTGTGGTACTGCTGAGGAAAAGACAGATAATACTGGACACCTTTGTTTTTCTTGATAGCACAGTTCTTTGAAAATGTATTCATAGGCTAAAAGTGAGTCATGAACCATGCTGAGATGTGCTTTTCCTCTGTTATTCATATTTTTTCTGTTCCACCTGTATGGACACAAAAAAACTAGTCTCAATGAGGAAAGGCTATCAGCAGTTGATGATGATTAGCCTGAAATCACACCTTTGAAGCCTGCAAATCCATCAGCTCTGCAAAGGTTGGCAGGACTGAACTAAAGGGGGGAGGAGGGGAGATTGTTCCTATAACATGGTGAATGTCAGAAAACAGGCATCAGAAGGAGCTAGAAAACTAGGAGGGAGAGGAAATTAAGGTAGTGATTTGAACTAGCTCACAATGTCAACCTGACAGTGCATTCACATCTCGTAAGGCAAAGGAGGCGAGTTATAGTTCAACAGAAACATCATTGTTTGCATATGGCAATGAGATACACGCTATATGTCCAGGACAGCATTAATCATGCTATTGCCACTGGCATGTTATAACAATTATGTCCCCCAGTATTGTCCAGATCCTCATCCATGGCTCTTGATCCCTGTCTTGTTGGATGGAGCCTGACATTCCTCCACTGAACTCTCTGGACAAAAATCATAGGATCATCATAGAATGGCTTGGGTTGGAAGGGACCTTAAAAATCATCTAGTTACAACCTATGGGTGTCCCAGGTGATCTCATCCACTAGGTCAAAGTGCTTAAAGTTCAGTGTCCTGACTTTGCTCTTTGCCAGAACAAAATTCCTCAAGATCACAAACAACCAGGCTGTGGTCACTGCAGCCCAGACAGCCACCAATCTTAACTTCTTTAATTAGTTCATCTGCATTGGTGAGCACCAGGTCCAGTGAGGCTTCTCTGGTTGGTCTGTCCAATACCTAGACCAGGAGGTTATCCTCAATGCACTCCAGGAGTCTCCTGGATTGCTTACAGCCTGCTGTGTAGTTTTTCAAGTAGATATCTGATATGTGAAGCTGAAGTCCCCAAACAGGATGAAAGCATGCAAGCATGAGGCTTCTTGGAGCTGAAACAAGAAGTCCTCATCAACAGGCTCCCCTTGATAAGGCGGCCTGTAGTAGACTCCAACCACAAGATGTCCTTTATTGGTCTGGTCCTTAATTTTTACCCACATGCTCTCAACCTGTTTGTGACTGTTTCTGAGAAGCAGCTCTTCTCAATCTATCCATTTCTTAACATAGAGGGCAACACCCCCACCCCTTCTTCCCTGCCCTTCTCATCTGAAAAGCTTGTAGCCTTTGATTGCAGTATTCCAGATGGGTGGTTTGTCCTGTCACATTTCCATGATAGCAATTAGGTCATAGTTTTCTAATTGCACCACAACAATTGATGAGTCCGTACCGTGGCCCCAAGGTTGCCCGTGGGCTCAGGTGAGTGAAGTGGAAGGTGGTCGGCCACAACACAGGCACTGCCTCTTAGCAGACTTCATGCAACACTGCAGTGTTAGTCATTGCACCAAAACACACACCATTTATTTGTTCATACTTTTTTTTCATCATTTTAGAATGTAACTTTATTTTGAGTTTGTTTTTGTTGTTGTTGTTCTAACATAGACAAGAGAAGTTAAAAATACTATAGTTTTACCTGTGGTCATTTTCCAGGCAGGTTAGAGTAGCAGCTGTATTTTTCAGAGTTCAAAGCTTTCTGTCCTTTGGTAGACTGTCTTCAGCAATCTGTTTAGTCTGTTTTATTCCAATTATTTTCTGTATATCAGACAGAGTATATTTTTTAGGCCATACTTGACTGCATCATTGCTTTCATCAGAAGAAAACAGTTGACTATTATATAAGAGATTCAACTGTATCTAGTGAAGTTCCCACTTATCGAAAAATCTGTTGTGAATTGCTTTGAGAAATAGGGATAATAATAAAAATCATACCCAAACTATTGTTTTTGTTAAAAGTGCTACTCCATCCAAGGTGAGCTGATGGATTTTTATTTTAAAATGTACAGTGTTATAAATACTCTTTTGATAGACTGTTCAGTTCTGAATGCAGGATAGTGAAATTTTAAACATTACATTTGCTATAAGAAGAATACTGCTTTGTGAGATTGTAGTATTTGTAATTCCAAGTCAACCAAAAATAATACCTTTATAAAAATGTTGGCATGCATTTTCTTTCTTTCTTTCTTTTTTTTTTTTTTTTTTTTTTTAATGGTTAGAACTGAAAGTAATGCTAACTTAAGAATCTTGTAAGAAAAGAAAAACAAAATATTTCTCATTTTTAGTTTTTTAATTGATCATAGGCTGGCAATGTCTTGGCTAATTCTAAACTAGAAATTCATCTCAGAAAATATGTAGTTTTTTGTATAATCTCTTTTTGCCAGCTATATCTTAATTTTCTCTTTACCAAAACTCTTAATGCTGATAGTTTTCGTAAAACTTGGAAAGCAACATTTATGTCTGTAGGGTATGTATAGGTATAAATACAGTCTGTTAGAGATAATCCATTATAAACTAGTAGCATGCATAAAATATATAATGCAAGTATCTGGATGTATCTAAAAAAGATTCAGTAGATCTATACATCTATTGAATGTTGAATTTTCATGGTGAACTGCTTTTATGTGTGTATGTACTAAGGGTGTATATCCTTATATATAACCATATGTGTATGTGAATACAATAAACATGAATATAGATACACAAGCATATATTATATATTATTTAGTCAATTTCAGGGGAAAAGGTATTTTTAAGAACTAGTGGAGGTAGAAGAATAATATTGTTCCATCATATGAAATATTCTTAAAATATATCACTGAGAGCTTCCAGTCTAGGGATCAATCACTTTTGCAGAAGGTCAGGCTGGTCGCAGAGATATGAATTTTGCCTCTCCCATGTGAAAATACATCCACATGTAGATTTAGCCTCATTTTTGAGGTGTGCATTAGAACTAGAAATTAATTCTCTCCCACCATGGCTTCAGTGTTGAACACCCTTCGCTCTACATTATAAAAAATGAGAAGCTGGGCTTTCCCTAAATTGGGCCTTCTACCTTTTAAGTGCAGGGGTGTCACTGGACACAGCATTCAAAATCTAGACCTCCCACTGTCTATCGATCAGTCTTATACATATATCTGGAATGCAACTGAGAGGATGAGCCAGGCCGAGTGTAGGAAAAAGGGACTGCAACAGAGACCCTAAAGAGAAGGATAAAATATGAAGTGCTATCTTGATAATTACTATAACAAAATCTCTTTACAATGCAAATGCATCAAATGCATGTAGGCAACTTTTAATCTATTATTCTTCAAATGTAAAAGTTTTCTTCTGTGCTTTATTATACATATAAAAAAGATTTGAAACAATCTCTCTCTTGGTCAAGACTGTAAGGAGAATGTCAATATTTGAAGCCATTGCTATCCTGAAAGCAGCCCTATCCATTGCTGCGGTATACTTATACCTTGGTTTAGTATACCTTGTACAGCATAGCTGTATCTGCTTCAGCAGATTCAGCAAGAATTTTACTTTTTTCTCACAGCATCAGCAAGTTCTTCTCCCAGATTTTAGATCTGACATAGGCTACCATGACTTTTTATGACCTCTGCTTGCACCTTGCAATAGCAGTTCTTAGGCATGGGTTGTATATCAAGCCTAAGCCTTCCAATTAATTTAAATGTCTCATGCCTTACTCTCATATTGCTATCAGTGATGGAATTAGATATTCTTTTAAATCCTAATTTAGTTGGAAAAGAGAGAAATCACATTAAACTTGAATAATTTTTGTTCATTTTTCTTTGACTTTATATTTCAGTCAATTTGATGCAACAGTATTCATTTGCCATTAGATGAATGCACACCTCATTTTTTTGCGTTTGAATTACGCAGCACGTCTGTTTTTTAATTTGGGAGAGTGAGGGATTTGAGGAAATTGCAGAATGCTCACATAACTAATTTCTCTTTAACGGTGACAGCTTTTAATCTCTGTCACGTCTTGTTGGTATCTGAGCACATCTGGGTCTTACTTAGGTATTCAAGATCTTTGGTATGCCTCTAGAGCATCCTTCCCAAATGGATTCTATTTGTGCAAGTGGAAAAGAAGAATAAATTATCAGTCATCTTAAACAGTTTTTCTTTTGCACACTCCCTGTAGCTACAAGGAGATAACCATGCAGACAAGTACATTTGTTCTTCTTCTTTTCAGAGTTGGTGGAGGGGAAAAGAATCCTTCATCAGGAGATATTTAGAGATTGTGTAAGAACCAGGTTGGGAAAATATTTAATTAGAATCCAGAGTAAAAGCTGACAACATTCTAGTTAAAGGAAAAGCACATCTGCTATGTCCAGAGAGTTCTTCCCCATCACTGTAGAAAACTTGCAATCTGCCTTTAACCTTATATTTGACATTGTTAATTGTAATGATGGTAACATTTTTTTGATGCAAGAATGCATTAATAAGTTTGGGGTACATGGTCTTTGGAAGACTGTCTAGTGACATGCCAGGACTATGCAAATACAGAAATGCCTTTCAGCTTCCTTGGCCCAGAAATGGGAGAGTAGTCATTGATACTGGGGAGATTTATCCGAAAGTTCCTCTGCACCATGTTTTTCCCTCCAGTGCTGCCAGTCTTTTTTGTTTTCTGTATTTCTCTTTCAAGTGACATCATCAGTTCCCCTGTTCCCAAACCTCTTCTGCTGGAGTAGCTCGGAGGGCTCCCTGGTGCTAAGGAGCTCTTTCTGAGAGCAACGGTCTAAAGCTGGATGTAAAGTGGGATGGTCTCAGCCACATCAGAGTATAACTGTGCTATGCCTTCAAGTCCAAGCAAACGGCTGTAAGAAAATGTGCCACCTATGGTTGTCAGCAGCACAGTATCAGAGAAACATCTATGCTTGCTATATATTCAGGAGTACCTCAGAATCAAAAGCACACTTGCCAGTTTTTAGCCTAGGCAGATCTTCAATTGTCCTTCTAAATCATGACTTTTTTTGAAGCAGCTGAAGACATTTGAATAAATGTGAAAATCTGCATACCTCAGTTTTCCAAAGGTGCCTTTTAGATTAGTTCTACTAGGAGTGCTTTATGATATTCAGCATTTAATCTGCAGGTCATTGTAATAAATCCTGGAAACTGGTAAAGTCTGAGAAGGAAAATGGATAAGGCCACCACAAATATCAGAGTTAGTGTCCTCTCTTTTTATGATCTTCATCATATAACATAAGGAGGCTGAGAAGCATTTGATGTTAATTATCCCTAGCATAGTAAATCATTCATAGAAATAGTAACTGTGTTATAGTGACATTAACAGCATAGTACCAGACTTTTTCATTGCATAAACCACCTCCACTGTCACCAGTCAACCAGAATATGACTTGCCATAAGAATGCTAGAAGTGCTTTTACTATAATTCTCTCATGTAGGATAATAATATCGAGATTTTTGGTACGATATGAAAAGACCAAATAGTTTCAAACTCAATGGAAATAAAATGTTAGCACTTTTCAGAAACTGTTTCTTCCCAGTGGTTACCTATAATTTTGGTTATTTATTAACTCTAGAGATCCACTCTTAACAATACTTCAGTAGTAGTTTACAGTATTCCAGAATCACTGTAGACATTAAATACACATTTGTTTATCTTTTACGTATTTTCATAGATTTGTTGAGGCTAAAAAAAATTGTGATTCCTTGCTGAGAAAAGCTAAAAGGCTGCCAGACTGGAAATGTTGTGATTTGTTCTTCTAAATATTAGCTGCGAAGTAATATACATTTTTTCACTAGTATGAAATTAGGAAAAATAGTATAATTGTGATATTTTGTAATTACAATGTTTTGTGCATTTTTTTAAATTGTTGTAAAAACTTGCTATATTTTACAAATTAGTTTGTTGTCCTATGACTGGGATATATTCTCCCCACTACATAAATATCCATTGTAAATCCCATGAAATCAAAGCATGCTAAGTTGAACAAACACAGAATTCATTCACTCAACTATGCTTAACTTTGCTGGTAGGACATTATTATTTATAGAGATGTCTCCCCTGCAATTGTCAGCAGACCTGGATTTGATTTAAGTGATTCATAAAGACAATTTTGGATTTATTTTCATGAACCTGCAACTTCTTGATTATCCTAAATGCAGAAAGAATTAAAATAGACAAGGAACCCTGCTTTCATTTTTGTACCTAGGGGGTTTTTGAGTATTTTAGTTTAATCTTGGATGAGTTTCTTGGGATTGTAATCCACATCAAAATTAATGACTGTGTCATTTCACTGTATTTCTAAAAATGACTCATATACACAGTTGTCACCTAACTGTGGATTTTGTCTGGAAATTGCTTTCTGGCAGGGCATGTATGTGAGTATTGTGAGCAAATTAACAATTTCATACTTGAACTGTCATAAGAAGGAAAAAGAACAAAAGCAGCTTTAATACGCATTACTATCCATTTTTAAAACATTCATTTTTGGAGCAAGGTTCACCTGTATACTCCAGGCATTTTGTGCCTGCCTGCCAGCCTCTTAGACATGCAGCCAATTAAGTGGTTTACCCTTTTTTTTTTTTTAAGGTGGTTGTTGTGGTTTAACCTGGTTGGCAGCTAAGGACCACACAGACATCCGCTCACTCTTCCCCTGCAGTGGGATGGGGGACAGAATTGGAAAAAAGTGAGTTAAGATAAAGACAGCTTATTAGGACAGAAAAGAAATAATAATAATAATATAAAAATTATTATAATAATATTACTAATAATAAAGTGTATAAAACAGGCGATTGCACAATGCAGTTGCTCACCACCAGCTGATCAATGCCCATCCCATCCCTAAGCAGCAGTCCACTCCCACCCTGGCCAGCCACCCCATGTTAATTGCTCAGCATGACCCCATGTGGTATGGGACATTCCTTTGGCCAATCTGGGTCACCTATCCTGGTACTGTCCCATCCTTGTGCACCCCCAGCCTCCTCACTGGCAGGGCAGTGTGAAGAGCTGAAAAGTCCTTGGCTTAGTGTAAGCACTGCTCTGCCACAATTAAATCAGCGTGTTATCAACACTATTCTCATTCTAAAACCAAGACACAGCACCATCCCAGCTACCAGGAGGAAAATTAACAGTTTACATGGATGACCATGTAAATGTACACATGGACATCCATTACTTGTCCTTAGTTATCTCCCATCTCTATCATGCTGCATCCCTGCACTCATATTTCTTTTACCCTTCTTTGTACACTTCAGAGAAGTTTATGAAATAGTTGCCCCTTTTCCCACTATTTTAACAGGTAACCAGACCAGGGTAAGTTGTTCAAAAAATATGCTTGAGGTAAATTTTCCATGAGTTAGCTACTGTCACTATGGCTACTATTTCTGATCAGATGGGAGGCCACATGCAAGCAATATACTGTCAGGAGTGGTGGTGCCATCTGCTCTGTCAGGAGCATGGTACAAATACTGTATGGAAGGAAATAAAAATAAGTGGTAGGCTTTTGAAGAAAAAATAGATATAATGGCCATTTTGAGAAAGGCTTTTTAACTAAAGCGATGCCCTTTAGTTAAAGGAAATGATTCTTACTCAGAACATTAGGAGATGGTACACATATTGAGAGACTGCTTTTTCAGTCTGGACAAACAAAGAAGTCAGATATGAGATTCTTAATACCCCATTTCAATTTACTTTTACTCATTAACTAATTAACAAATTCATAAATTTAAACATCCAGAAAATTAATTCTTTTCTAAAGAGGAAAGATATGGTGTGTTGTTATACACAACAGAAGATTAATCCCCCTTCATACATAAAGTCTGAGATTTGACTATTGAGCTGTAATTGATACATCCATAATGCAGCTTTGTTTGCTGCAAGGGCTAGAATCCAAACATTAAGCTAAATACCTACATTGCAATGGAAAATTGGAGAATATTTGCCCTGAAGTGGTATTATTACTGTTCAAAAGTTTACTGTAGCAGAAAGGAAGACCAAAAAAAAACAAAACAAAACAAAACAAAAAAAAAAAACAGACAAAAAAAAAAAAAAACATTGTGACTCCACAGTGCTATAAACTGTATGGGAATACTTCAAGTTCTAGTCTCTCTCTCAGAAAGCTTTTAAACCAAATCAGAACACAGAGAAGGCAAATGAGAAATACAAGGAGGAAGAATAGCTGGTGGGAGATTGCATATTCCTCATAAAAGGAGAATGTGATTCTTAGGCCTGCAGCTATAGTGATGAAAATTGACCTTTGCTTAACCAATATAAGGCTGGAATTTCCTGTGTATTATAAAGCAGGTGAGTTTTAAAGGACGTGGTTAGTGGAACTTTTGCTTCCTCAATCTCACAAACAAATTATTATTTAAGCTAGATTTGTAGCTTAGACTCAGTCTAGGATTCAGGAATAGGCTGAAACAGGATTCAGAGGGGAAGGTGTTAAATTGTTTTGCAAAGAATAAAAACATATTGTCCTTGAAAATGAGTGCTTGGCAGTGAAAGAGGCTCTAGAGATATTAAGATAACATTTGCTTGGAAGGAAGGTCAGTTTGATGATAGATTACCCTCTTATTAACCTGGAAAAAATACAGTAAAACCTGAGAGAACCAAAAGAAACTCTACTATTTCTGTTTGCTATACCATTTTAAAGCAAATAATATGTTTATACAATCCTAAAAAAAAAAAACAAAAACAAACAAAAAAAAACAACTATTGAGTATCTCTCTGGGTATAGCAAAATAGCAAAAATGTGAGAAGATCTCCTAAGTATAAGTAAGTTTATGTTCGTGATTTTATTATTTAAAAGAGAGAGAGAGAGAGAGAATAGAGATAATACATGAGATAAGCATTATTAAAGTTTGAACAGCCTTTATAGAACTCCTAAGTAAAAAATTACTCATATATTAGACATACACTTGCATAAGATATTTGTTAATGAATTGGTAATCAAAGGTGACTCCATTTTAAATATACTGAAGTATTTATATGTATTAGACTAGCAATAAAAATACATGTATTTAACTGGGAATTGTTTCACTGGTTTGACACATTTAAATTCTTCCTGGTATAGATATAATACTTCCTGTCTTTGATTTTGTGTGAATACAGTAACCTGTGGTAATCCAGACATTTTTGAAATTATCTGTTTGGAATTATCAATTATTGATATATTCTGAATTTGGGGTTTGTCAAGACAGTAGATGTTCTAATAGCATGTATGAGGCCATGAATGAGCATACAGTTTCTTACAACTGGCAGGATTAAGGACATAAGTTGTTTAGACAGAGTCAGGTTCATCAGCATAAATTTTGAAAGTGAATTCATAGTATTAATAGCAGTGCCTAGGACAACACTAACAGTAAATATTTCTCATGGGAAGCACTTGGACACATTATAATAGATTTACTTTGTTAAAGAGTGCGGCAAGGCAACGCTTTCAGACTTGGTGCCTAGCCTTTGTCTCCGCAGCCACAATTTGGCTCTGCTATAAGCACTGTTTTTCAGAGGTGCTGAGTGCTAGCAGGTCCCACTGAGTGTGGTCAGCAGAATGTGGAACTGAGAGATCAAGACATAAAAATTCCACAAAGCAAAGCTTTTAATCTTAGCTTTAAACTAAGTTAGTGACCTGATAGCGAGATCAGAAGATCTGCACTGGCCTGAGTTACCTGCTGAAGTTAAGCAGCTGGATGAGCACTGTGAGTGGATCAAGCAAAACAGAGTATTGAGCAAACATGGTAAAAAATCACAGTCTTAATAAGAAGATAACAGAATTATAGTTCTGCCAGTTCTGGAAGTAATATCAACTTCAGGGAGTGTCTTCAGAAACCATAATATATCTAAAATCAAAATGAACTTTCATGTTGTACCTCTATAGATTTAAAATGAAAGCTAATACCACTCATGTCTTTGCATATTTTTTTCATTTGTCCAACTAACTGTTGTTAATTTCACTAATTACTAGTTCTGTATGTGACTGGTTATTGCTTTTCCTTATGGTGCTGGCATCACTCAAAGAAAGAAAAAAAGAAGAAAAAAAAAAAAAAAAAAAAAAGACTCTATTAACCATTTAAACTCACAATGAAAACTTCACTGCCTATTCCTAAAAAAATCCCAGTTTAATGTATATATTTCATCACATAAAGACATTTGTCTGCATGCTGCAGCCTCTTTGTGAATGCTCCATCTAGTTCCTCACCTCATTCATCTCCCTCTTTCCTTCCCAGCAGTTTATGTCAAGAATTAGTAGCTGCAGCGGTGTGCAGTCAGCAGTGCTGCTGCAAATGCCCTCCACCAGGGACAGGAGGCACACTGCCAGGCTTTCCAGGCAGGGAGAGGAGCTGCTTGGTATTTACACCATGCTTTGCCATACTCTTATGCCTTTAGGCTGCTGGGAGGCTGGCTGGGCTACTTTCCCCCTCCCGGGAGCCATTACCTAGATAAATGTGGTGCTCTTAGTACAGAAATAAAATGTTGTGCGTACAAAAGCAAATGTGTTGTAAATTTCGACCTCCTTTTTCTAAAGAAAGAAAGGATTTCATTTCTCCATGAGCCTCTGCATGCAGTGACACCTTTCACAGTGATACCAAATAGCTATGCAAACAGAGCATACATTTTTTATCTTGCTCTTCAGATCCACATGATGTTTTGTCATGCAGTTCATTCACACCAGGCATTTCAGGATGAGAAACTGGTTCCTGCAAGCAAAAGCTAGACAGAGTAGGCTTACATAATGTGTAAAGAAAAGGCTGCCTTGAAAATAGGACCTTTTTCTTTTGATGTGGCCTTGTGTCCAATTTACTTATCATTTTTTGAATAATTAGTTTTTTGTAAAGTGGCAGTTTTAACATCCATGCTAGGCTTTCAAATGCCTAAAGAAGTGAAAACCTGTCTAGCTCAGAAGAGAATCTGCCTGCTCTTTGCCACTTTATGAGCAACACTCATTTAAGTATTCGTTTGTTATTGCTTTACTTACATTTTAATCTGCAGTGTTTCGTGTTTACTAGATCAGCAAATAATCAAGGTCTTTAGATATATTTTTGTTTGGAATGTATCTTATTCCTCTTAAAAAAAAAAAGAAGTTAAATGCCTCTATTTAAATAGCTTTTACCACTGTATGCAAAGTACAAACAAAATGTAAATAGTTTCTTCTACTAATCCACATCTGCCTGCGTGTAATTACATGATACATGCTGGTTAAGCACAAAAATTTTGAATAGACAGCTTTTTAATTAGGCATGTGCATTGGGTCAGAGTAGAATTAAAATGGGTTCTAAAAAATTGATTTTATAAAAATGGCACCTGCTTACTCAACAGATCTAGTTCTCGGGTAAAGTTCCAGTCACATGCCCATATTAAATCCTCCTCTTTGTAGAGGAAGGAAAGTTCTGAGCTGGGGTAATAAATGTTTTTCTGCTTCATACATCAGTCCTGCCAAAGATAGGGGTAAATTTTAATCTGATTTAACCACTTTTGTAATGATCCATTGTAGAATCACTGACTTGAAAATGTGATAAACAGCTGGTTTACCTCTATTTTGCTCAAGTGTAATTAAGGGGAAAATTCGGGCCTATCTAACCCAAGTCTGTCTGCCTGGATTCCCAGAAATACATTTTGATTTCACCTTTGTCAGATATAGTAACCAATCATTTTTATTGTACTCAGATTTTCCCCACAAAACTCAGTTCCCAGAGTCCAGTGCATAAATGACAGATCTGTAGATAGCAGCATCCTGTTAGCTTTGCAGTTTGTCAGCACATGGGTAAACCTTTCTGTAGAAGGTTAAGACTGGGAAATAGTTCTGCTGCGCTGAATGGACGGTTCAGCTTACTCACATACCTCACATAGCAAGTGGTCCTGAAATTATTTCTGAGTACAAAGGCAGCTGAGCATTATGTTTTCCAGCAGCTTTTTTCATTTCGCTATGGCTGCAGCAATACCATCTATGAGATAAAATTGTTATAGAGCTAACAATGAAGTGGTTAAATTTAAATGTATAGCTCTCTTCCAGTCTGTACCTGTGGCTATTATGTGCGTGCACATCTCCCAGGTTACACTCTTGGTAAATTTTGGTAGTTAATTTGATAGTCCTTTTTAAAAGAAATAAGAGTTTTTGTTCTGGCAGGTATTTTATTATTAATAAGCAATAGCCATTTTATTCTGTAATCTCCTTTAAGAAGTGATTATAATTTAGTAAATTTTATTTTCAATCCAGGCATAATTATGTAATTAATATTAGCAAAATTAGGTCCAACTTTAAAAAAAAAAAAAAGAAAAAAAAAAAAAGAAAAAAGATAAATCGGGCTACCATGGATCAGGTTCCTAGGTTTTATCTTCCATTTCTAGAAGTTACACCATGAAAGTGTTAGTATGTAGAGCCAAAATGGTGTTTTAAGGTTCTGTGGCAGGTCAGAATACAAGAAAACAGAGAATTTCTGTTTACACAGACTTTTTTTAAATCTTACGCGTTCGAACAAATGATTGTATCCACTGATTACAAAATACTATCTATTCACACATTGGATTAATATCTAGAGCAAGTGAAAGGAAGTTGAGATTCAAAGTTTCTGAATATAATTTTGTTTCTACTGTTTAACCATATGATCCCTTATGCACTACTTCTGTCTCTGTGCTGCCACTAGTAAATATATTTGCACATATAAAAATTTCTGATTTCTAACAAATCTCCTCCTCTTTTTTGACCATGAGTCACATGTACCCTTGTTATTGAAATCACCCTTCCAGTTCACATCTCAGTACTGGAAACATGTTAACTCCTCAAAATTTATTATTAACAGGCTACAGTGCTGACAACATTGCAGTACTTTGCAAAAAGAGAAGACAAGGTCACTGCTAGGAAGTGACAGAAACAGTTAAGTAATGACAGTAGATCGTGTGAGTGGGCAGGTGTAGGAAAAGCTTCAGCAATAAAGTAAACACATAGTTCAGCTTGCATTTTGTTAGTTATGAAGTTCATGAAATGTGTGCATATGCAGAATTTGAAATGTATGGTTAAGAAATCCAGGCTGGAATGAGTAATACAAATGTTCGTAGCTGTTAACTGGACTATAAATACAGAAAAAAAAAAAAAAAAAAAAATCCAGCCTCAGTCTTGCAGAGCTGGTGCTTCATATGCTGACATGTCAAACTGTGGGCTGTTTTTAGCTCCATTGCTGTTGGCTTGTGCTGGCTGCATGACAGGAGCAGAGCTGCCTCCCACCAAATCACAATATTCTTTACCAGCGTTTTAAGCACATGGACAGGAATGCTAAGAGCTTGATCCAAAACCCTACAGAAGCAATGCAGAAGTTTTTACTAGACTTTGAATGCGGTCCTAAATTAAAAACAAAGACTTAATGTGCATTTTTTTCTCTGTGTTCAGACTTCAAAGTGGAAAGAAGTCTGAATAATAATGAGAATGGAAGTCTAGCAAGCAATTCAGTTCACTGAGGTACCATAAAAAATTCCAGTTAGGGAACTGAGTGCATGAGAAACAATAATGGTAAGTAATATACAGATGGCTAGAACATGGCTAAGAAAATGGAAGAACTTTACCTACTAGTGCAAGATGTGTATATGGACATTTTAGGGGTAATGAAAACACAGATTGACTGGAGTTGCTGAATAACATCAGTTCTTCAGAAGGGAGGGAAATAGAGCTGGTAGCATTATATGAAACGTTAGATTGTAATAGTTCGTAAAGAAATTAGGATTTATGTCAAAAAAAATGCATTCAGATCAAGCACTTCAGGTCTGAAAATAGTATTTTTGCAGACTTAATGCTACTAATAGATCCCCAGAGTCAGATTCAACTCTTTAACATTGTAGTAGACATGAATGCAAGTAATAAAATGTCATTAGAGGGTATTAAAGCTCACAAATTTCTTCACTAGTCACTAGACCAGCATAAGACAATGATAGCTTAGATCTGTTTTTGTTGTTGTTGCTTTTTGCTTTAAAATACATAGATAACAAAACATAGCCTTTAACCAATCAATTGGGGTTTGATACCATTTATATTACATAAAATAGGAAAAAATAAAATAAAATAATCAGAAAAACTTTTTAAACAGAACAAGCTGGTCAAAGTAAACTTTCTAGGATTTTATGGATATTACTGTGAAAAAGGCATGGAATTTCTTCAGATTTAATATACTGTGTGGTATCAGAGAGCAGAGGACAAGGTTCAGACCTATGTTCCTAAGTTTATCAGTCAAATGCAAAAGCCTTAGCTAAAGCAGAGGGAATTGTAAAACATTTTGAAAAATTTAGTTGCTGTTAGCATTCTCTAACATTGTTTGACTCAATCCTGAATTGGGTCATTGGCTGCCAGACAGCAAAATCGATTCCTGTGATGGTGCAGGTGTTTGAGATGTGGGACAGGATATGTAATGTCCACTCTATTGGGTAA
The DNA here is from genome assembly GCF_047663525.1 of Anas platyrhynchos. Classification (NCBI taxonomy): domain Eukaryota; kingdom Metazoa; phylum Chordata; class Aves; order Anseriformes; family Anatidae; genus Anas; species Anas platyrhynchos. The sequence continues at coordinate 12,542,147 of NC_092587.1, forward strand.
CAAACCTACCAGTTCATCTAGAGTCACATTCAAATGTCTGCTTTGTAAAGCAGCCTTGTCTCCTTCATTCACAAAGAATCCCAAGTGATATAGGGTTGGTAGGGCATGTGCAGAGTTCTTAAATGTTAGTGAAATGTGGGAGAAGACCTGGCAGTGGTGTATTGACATGCAGAGAAGTTTAACCTAGAGAAGAGAAGGCACAGGAGGATCTCATCAATGTCTACAAATACCTGAAGGGAAGGTGCAAACAGGACAGAGACAGGCTCTTTGGGGCACAAAGTGCAACAGGAGGTTCCCTCTGAACATCAGAAAGCACTTCTTTACTCTGTGGTTAATGTAGCACTAGCACGGGTTGCCCGGAGAGATAGTGGAGTCTCCCATTTTGGAGGTCTAAAGCCACCTGGACTTTTTTCTGGGCAAACTGCTATCCCTATAACTATCCCCAAACTCCCTATAGCAGGGGGAGGTGGACCAGATAACCTGCAGAGGTTCCTTCCAGTTTCAACCATTCAGTGATTCTGTAAACAAGCTCTGGTCACTTTAGTAGATTCAATTCAAAAAGCCAAACAAAGTTTGATGCTTAATATAAATATTCCGCATAAGTTCAAAGAGACCCACTCACTGTGAAACTGTGATTTCTGGAGGCAGACTATGTCTTGCTTAAAAAGTCAGTCAAAAATTATAAAGGGGATAGCTATTATGCTTGTCCATATGCACCCATTATTATTAGAAGCAGCAGAAGGTAACAGGCAGAAAAAATGCTACAGAAACCTTTCAGGAAGCTTTCCAAAAGTAGAGAAGTTTTGAACTTCACATTAGCATGGCTCTGGCTCTGTAATGCTCTTAACTTATCTCTCTCTTCCTACCAAATTCTGGGTACTTCTCTCTCTGTCAGTAATAAGAAATTCTCAGCCTGAAAACAGAGTTAGACATGGAAAAACTCCTACAGTCCAGAGATATATTTGAACAATTTCTGAAATTAACCCCTTTTATTCCTTCTTGTCTCATGATCTGAAACTCAGCTTCTCCCCCATTTAACACCATTTCACCTTCTTCATTGACTTGAACTTAGTAACTCATGCCTTTCTCTTCATCCCTCTTAACCTTCACCCATATGTTCTCTATATGACACTGTAGTATTATGGGTCTCATACAGTTCAACTATGAGTTACAGCTTCAGAGTGTGCCTAGGTATCCTATTCACATTAAACCTCAGCAAGCAAAAAATGTCTTTTAAAATGTTGATATAGAAAATGCTGAAGTATTTTCTGCTGTCTCATGAAGGATAATACTGGTTCATTATTCGAAGTAGTTCTTACCCAAGACCTTCTAATGCTTATTTTTGCCTGTTCAGTGATGGGGAAAGGGCTACTTGGCCTATATATTTTCTGAATATGCTGTTTGTGTACTAGCTCATTTTTTTTCTCTATTACAGCTGTTGTAATCATAGAATCATAGAATCATTAAGGTTAGAAGGAACCTTCAGGATCATTATGTCACAATGATTGTAACATCAATTAGTTTGTCTGTTTTCCTGATTTATTAAAAACATACTGGTTTAATTTTTAGAACACAAATAATGCTGTACCAAGGCATAAAGTGGAGGGGTGAAAGCCAACAATGTTATCCTTGCCCTACACAATAAATGCATTAATCCTTTCACACTCTGCTTAACTATTGCAAGAGAGGATGAACAAACAGATTGCTCTCCTCCCACCACATATCTGCATTGCCAACACTCAGGGAAATAAAGACAGCATGGATTAGAAAGTTGCAAGGGTACTGTTAAGGCATAAGCTACTGAAATAGGAGCATGTATTGAAGAGGTCTCAGTTCAGCCGTATCTGTCCTATTATGAGCAATGTCAGCCCCACTGCTAATGCGGAACCCAGGGATGAGAATGCAGGTAAGATTTTTCTATAGCAGGGCATGATCACATCACAATGAATTGCAGTTGTTACCATTATAATTTAGTACAGTGAATTTCTTCTCTCTTTTAAATCTCAACTTTCAAAAATTGTTTTTATAGCATCAGTTGCTTGAGACAGAAGCATTGGAGCACTACCTATGAAATGAACTTATTGCTTTTGCTTATAGTTTGACATATATTTATGACACATTTAAAATGGTATTTGCAGCTCCTAATGTTTTTGTGAATAATATTCATAAACATTTAAACAAATCCTGTTAGCATTTTTCCCTAGACACCCTCTGAAGAAATCTTTCTATGAATCACAATTTGTGCATATGCAATTAATTACTGTCAGGCTGTTAGATCGTCTGATCGTGTGGGAATTGACCATTTCATTTTCACATAGAAACAGCCTTTGCCTTTTCCTGCACTGGCATCTTGATGACGCTCTTTTTTTTCCTCAGTTTGCTTGATTAGATCTTTTGATTGAAGTACTTGAAAGACATAATTTCATAAATACACTTGAAGCAATTCCACACAAAACCACCTCCTCCCTAAATCATTCTCATTTTATTACTGAATTTTGAAATACCGTTAAAAAACATTATGTTGTGATAAGTCAATTATTGAACAGTGTACCTTGTAGACACCTCACTGTGTTGTCTCTATAAATTATTTTTTCTTCCTAATTAATGGTAGGATAAGGAGATTATCCTCACTTAGAAAAATAGTTTAACTTGCAGACTTCTCTAACCAAACTTCCCTCTTTTTTTGTTAGAAAAATGTAAATATTTTATTAATGTGAAAACAAACTGTGGGGTCATAAAGCTATTTTGAAAATAATTTGCATCGATGACTCATTTTTATTTTAATATGCACTTTAACATTACTCTAAAAAATATTTATGTCTATGAATATAAAGGTCCATCTAATAACAAGAAGGAACTTGATTTTTTTTCTGTTCTTTTCAGTAACAGAATACGTTTAGTGCATGAGTAACATGAAGACTCACAAGCAGTCTGTTGATTTGAAGTATTTTGCTTTCATGCCTGGTAGTTCTGTACAATATCAGCAACAAGATTTGGAAGCAGAGGTAGCATCTTTATTTTTATTTGACCAACTGGTTTAGTTGGAGACATTAAGCTGTCTTTCAGGCACTTGTAATAGATTACTCCAACTATAACAGTTTGTCTAATAAAAAGGTATTATACATACCTACAAAATTTGTCCTGTCACTGTCCTTAAACCGTCATGACTACAACAAAATACCACCAAACATCTCTAAAATATGGAAGATGCAGTTCAGTTCATGCCTAGAATAGAAAATTACTGTAGTAGTCATGAATGTCTGATAGCAAGTAATAACATTTAATAGGAAACTGTCAATATCATGTTCAGTGCAAAAAGCATCATGTTAGTACAATCTTTCATCCCTGTTCATCGATACTTAAGTCTATAAGAACTTACTATTTTCTTCCTGTTTTTTTTTTTTTTATTTTATTTTATTTTTCACCAAACAGTGACATTTTTTTGGTAACAAGCCTTCCAAATAAACTTTCATTTTATCTTATGAAAAGATAACATGTATTACACAAAAATGTGTACTGCACTGCAAGGATCTGAAAAAATAGGGAAGATATGTTCAGAAAAGTTATATTGCTGGATCTGACTTAATTCTCCATGTGAACTTCCACAGAAAAGAAATAGAACTGTCATTGTTTACCTGTATTACGTTGTCTGGCAGACAAGTTTTAATTTTGTTGTCTCCTCTATTTAAGTCGGCATGGTGATCTAATTTATTTTATTTTTAGTAGAGTTCTATCTCATTAAAAAAAAAATGCACTGCATACAGTGACTGAAGTTGTCTCATGTTGTCACTATGTTTTCTTCTCTTTCTAGGTGATGTCATTGTCTATATTAATGAAGTTTGTGTCCTTGGACATACTCACGCAGATGTAGTCAAACTCTTCCAGTCTGTTCCTATTGGTCAGAGTGTCAACTTGGTGCTATGTCGTGGATACCCTTTGCCCTTTGATCCTGAAGATCCTGCCAACAGCATGGTGCCACCCCTTGCAGTAATGGAGAGGCCTCCGGTAGTGGTAAATGGAAGACATAACTATGAAACTTATTTGGAATACATTTCTAGGACTTCTCAGTCTGTTCCAGACGTAACAGATCGACCACCACACTCCTTGCACTCCATTCCAGCAGATAGTCAGCTTGATAGCACATTCCCACCACCTGCCCATGATGATAATGTATCAATGGCTTCTTCTGGGGCCACCCAAGCTGAACTCATGACCTTAACCATTGTGAAAGGGGCCCAGGGCTTTGGCTTCACTATAGCAGACAGTCCTACAGGACAGAGGGTGAAGCAAATTCTAGACGTTCAGGGATGTCCTGGTTTGTGTGAAGGTGACCTCATTGTTGAGATCAACCAGCAGAATGTACAGAACCTGAGCCATGCAGAAGTAGTGGATATACTTAAAGAATGTCCTGTTGGAAGTGAAACTTCTTTGATTATCCATAGAGGAGGTAAGTTTGGAAAGTCTGTACAATTGCAAAAATGTTTGTAAAAGGTTCTAAACCATAAGACATCCATATATTCACTACATCCTTGTGTGCTAGATTGGAAATTAATTTCCGTGTTGTTGGAGGTAACACCATTGGTTCTGGAAAAGCATGTCTGCAATTAAGTATCCTAGGCAAAATGTAATGGTTGTGTACATGCCTGTTTGTGTTTTGAGTGTCAACGTTCCCTTCTCTGTATAAGGGTAAAACTAGAGCATTTCAGGGTCTTTCACCCCTCAATATTTTGTATGATGTCTGCAGCAAGCTCTTATTGTCCCAACCCAGTGCTGCAAGCTTTAGATGTAATTTTATATATTGCATAATTAAGGTAGACCAAATCAGAGCAATCTTTTAGCCCTTTACAAGATTACTGGTCTCAATAAGCTATTTTGTGTCTTTTTCCTTCATTGTAAAAGTATTGTACAGCAGTTGTTTTGTTTCTTTCTGGACAACAAAGATTGTGGTATATTTTTCTCTGCTTTAAAAACGAAATATCTTCTAGCAACATTTTTTTTTTGAATAACCTGGTGCAGTAAGCATTAATACACATTTCTGGAGGGGCAAAGTCAAGACTTATCTGTAAGAAAGCAATAATGTCAGAAGTCTTAACACCTTGACAGTGATAAGTAATTTCATAGCTTTCAACATTCAAGGCAAACAAATTTTCTTTGTGATGAGCATCTATCACAATTTGCAATTATATGAAATGATAAGATGAAATTTCTTTGATTAAAGAACTTCATTCTTCTAAAGGCATTCATGTCACTGAATGTATGTTACTTCATGCTTCAAAAGGAAAAAAGAAAAAAAAAAAAAGAATGTTTCTATACAGAAATACTTATTACTTTCCTTCTGAAGAATACCTTTTGGAAAGTTAACCTTTAGTGTCTGCATATGCCAAATGTTTGTCATTAAAAAAACATATAACAATCTGGTAATATAAACATAAAGTAACAAAATATCTGTAGCTTCACATAGTTAATAAAGTATTTTTATAGCTATATGTAAAAGAATGATTTATAGGAGACAGTATCTGATATTTCTTTGTAATTAAACCAATTGGTGTCATATTAGTATATAAACTAGGAGAAAGTTAATTGTTGTAGAGGTGTTATAGTAGTTGGTATTAAATCTGGTTTTATTTTACATAAATTAAGAATCTAGAAAAATGGAGTAAGCTGCATTTTTTCTTCTGATGTTGTTGACAAATTAGTGAGAATCATTTAGCAATAAAGTGAATAAAGGGTTAATGTTACCTCAATAGATGGGATTTTATTTTGAAAAATGCTAAGAGGAAAACAATTCAGAACACCAATCTTCAGAGAGAAGTGGAGTGTGAAATCGAGTATGCTGAACAAGCCTGGGTGATAATAGACAGCAAAATAGATATTTCAGCAAACAGTGCTGGACAGTAGCAAAAAATAAATAAATAAATAAATAAAATAAACTGAAGCAGCAACATATGCCCATGATTGTAATTCCTCTTTTTCAAGAGAATTTCTTAATTTCTTCTTAAAGCACAAACTTGTGATCAAAATAAGTGGATGAGCATGCTGGTTTAACAATTTCTGGTACAATAACTAATCTGTGGTGATTTTCTAAACATCACTTGCAGATAAGAGATACTGCTCTGAGCTCAAATGTCATAAATAAATAAATGAGTAAATTTACACAATCTTGCCTTTCACCATCAGGCAAAAAACAGAGGTACAGATAGTTACAGTATCTCAGCTGACACAAAATACAAGGCCCAAATGAAGTAACGTGTTCCTGAGTCCTAACCCTCTGTTGTTGGACTGAACATTGCTTAGTTTGTTGTTGTTTTTTAAAGAATGCGGTGAAAACATCATACGTTTTGTTCACTACAACTAGAGGAACTGATTGAAAGCATTACAGAATAATGAAACTTAATGGGATAACACAGAACAAATTAAAGTTTAAATTTACCATACTAAATTACTGTACATCAGAAATAAGGAATATCTCTTATATATTTCAGATTGTTAGACTCAGAAATAGTCTCCTTAACGAAAAAGCAGAGGCTTGTTAGTTTGAGTGATTCGAAAGAAAACTGAAAATGTACAGAGTGATCTACAAAGATCACTAAGTCATAGGAGAACTGTTTTAGGATAACAGCTTGTCACAAATACTTAAGAAAAGGGGATGAATTAATGTGACCAAATATCACAGAATCACAGAATCAAAATATACATCTACATGTATAATGTAGGTAATTGTGTCTATGCTAGTCATCACATCTTCTTTTATAGTCACTGGATAGAAATAGGCCTTTTAGGGTAATTCATGTTGTTTCAGTATAGAAATTTCACATAAGTCAGCTGTATCCTCAAAGCAGATATTCTGCTTAACTGACTATAAGGGAAACAGGATGACTAGATCACATGTCAATGTCTACCCCACATAAATTGAATAAGAAACAGATTATGTGGTTTGGTCATGTGAGATAATCTGAATACAAAATAAAAAATAAAAAATAAAAATCTAGTACTTGGAGAAACCTGCTATGATTCTAAAATACTTAATAGGTGACACTGGTAAAGCAAGGTATACATCCTCATTACTCATGTGTCCATTTTTTTTTCCCTTTAATGTGTAACGACAATTGAATAATACTATCCCTTTCTATCATTATCCTATGCATCATGTCTTTAGCATCTCATTTTTAAAATTAATGCCAAAGAAGTGTTCCTGCTTGTGGAAGAGGGAGACTGTGTTTTGCATAACATTGTGCATTGCTTTGTAATGTGTTCTGTCTCTGATATGAATACGGCCTGAATGTATAGTTTGATGTGGCAAATCCATTTTTGTAAATGACTTAATTTCTCTGTCATCCAGCCATCTTATCTACATTGCAGACACAAAACAGATCAACACTGGCTGAGTTATATTCTTGCTACTGGAAAAAAATAAATCTCATACAGTAAAGAATGTTGACCCATATGCATAATACAAAATTTAAAAAGCCTTTTTCCCTCAAGCTTAGGAGGTCAACAATCTGCACATACAAGAAAAGAAAGGTCTGCATGTTTAAAAAAGATGGAGGGATGGCTGTACTCAAATGTGAAAAGGTCACAAAAGTGACTATCTGAACTATCAGTAAGCAGAGAGCTGTCATGTGATATAGTCTAGTGTTTGACCCACTGCAGAAAGTCCCACCAAATTGTTATTGTACTCATTTTACAATTTCTAAGGCAGAACTAGTAATATAACTGTTCATTAAAAATAAATAAACAAATAGATAGATAGGTAGGTAGATAAATAAGGGAAATGATACATAGTATGTCTAAGAACAATATTTGTTTAAGTGAAGGCTATGATACTCTATGGCTAGAGAGCTTACATTCTTTCTGTTTATTAGTTAGATTCTATGTTAAATACATGTGCTGTTTGCTTCAGTTTCTTTGCATCTGTTTTTGCTGACCAGCCATATAGTTTTCATTGATTACTATAAGCTGAAATAAGTGTTCATACTAGGAAAAAAGATAAGGAAGGACAGGAAAAGATGTTGGGAAAAAATGCCTAATTAAAAAAATAAAAAGTAGAGAAGAATGGGAAGAAAAAGAGAAAAAGATATGAAAGCATTTTGCTACCCAAACAGATTTGCCACTTTCCAGCTTTGTTTCAGACTTCGCAGTTAATACACAGTTTCCGCAGCAGTCTGCATTAAGAATAGGCTGCTGAAATAGTGTGGAAGAGCTTTCGAACAGAATAGAATAGAATAGAATAGAATAGAATAGAATAGAATAGAATAGAATAGAATAGAATAGAATAGAATAGCTCGCTTGGAAGGGACCTGAGAAGATAATCAAATCCAACTATCTGACCACTTCAGAGCTAACCACAAGTTAAAGCATATTATTGAGGGCATTATCCCAATGCCTCTTGAATACTGACAGGCATGGGGCCTCTACCTCTCTAGGAAGCCTGTTCCGTTGCTTGACCACTGAAGTACTTAAAGACTGAAATATTAGTCTTTCTATATAGAGCAGAAACTCTGCATTACTTCAGAACTACTCAAGAAAAAAAAAAAAAAAAAACAAAAAACAAAAAAAAAACTAGGCAGTAACAAATTTATATAGTGCATACTATTCACTAGTTAGGATATAAAAAATTGGTTTTTGCATGTTGAACTAAATGAGCTATGCAAATATCTGACATATACTATCTCTTTTGAAGATAGCTTTGAAATATATGAATCTACAGATAGCAGACCAGTCCAAAAATTGTTTTTATCTAAAAACAAACTGACACAATCAAAAGGAGAACTATCAAGACTGTGTCTGAGATGCTGTTGTTAAGGAAATTGGAAGACAACCCAGGACTAATGCTTGAAGCTATGGCAACTCCTGAACAAGCACCGGGAGTGAAATATTAGAACAAAATGCACCGAGTACAAGTCTGGCAAAGTTCCTACATCAGGCAGCTACTTTTTAATGGGTGAATCCAAATAGGCTCTGAGAAATTGAGGTGATTAATATGAAATGCAGCCAGAGTACTGATGTACTGTCCTGCTTCATAGTTAGTCCAGTCCTGGCACAGGACTGGAATAAACCAGCAGCCAGTTTCACCTTGACAGGATAAGGGAGATAGCATAGGCCACACATGATGTACAAACAATCAAAATGAGGAGGCAAGGTTTTATTATGCAGATGTAAACTGTGAGAATGAAAGAATGACCAGGTGTCTTTCTCAGATTTTGTACAAATCCTTGTAGAAGCTTATAATTCCCACAGATTGATAGCAGATACCAGTACATCACATGCAGCATCAGCAATTCTCAAAACAACCAGAAATTTGAGACTTCAATGGAAGAAATATTAAATCCTGAATGCACTTTCTCTGGATCAATCCTCAAATTTACCTCTCTATCGTAGAAATTAAAGTTGTTTGGTTTTAGTTTTGGTTTTGGTTTTGTTTGCTTGTTTGGTTGGTTGTTTTTTGGTTTTTTTTGGTTGGTTGGTTGGTTTTTGTTCATGCTTTCTATAAGATGACTGGTCAGGAAAGCTCATGATCTCTTCTCTCTCTTGGAAGTACTTCACAAGATAAAGCTGCACAGACATCACTATCTCCCTGCTAACACTAGTCTGTCCAGATATTTCTCCTCATTCCAAGATCTCAATCTACCACTGAGGTCTGTAGAGCTTTGAATCTGTTCTTGCAATTCTTCATTCAAAATGTTAGGAGAGTGACTGGTGCAAACATTAGACCTGTATCTCATGGCTTGCTCATCCCCAGATAAAGACATTCTATTGAACAGTACTGAGGGCTTGAAGAGATTAAATTATTAGAGCAATGGTGTAGCTGTTTGTTTGGGGACTCACAGATATTTTCTATTATCCTATTAGTTCTTCTCTTTTAGATTCCTGAGTCATTGGTTGCATTTTTCCCTTCAGTTTCTCCCTAAAGCAACCCAGTCTTGGTTTTGTTGCTTTGCAGGAATACTATATTTGCATTAATAGCAGTCTATTCATACTTCGTCTGTTCATGAAGTTATGGTTCTTTCTTTGCCTCTGACCAGAGATATTGTGAGATACAATGTCTTACAGCACTCCTGCTTCTTCCCTCTCCAGACTGTTACTCCAACTGTACATTTGCTCCTGATCCCTATTCTCCTGTTTTTTAAGAGAGTTTTGAAGTTTAGAGAGACTGAGATCCATTTGATAATATCTGCATTTTTGGTCGTGCTGTGTTCTAAAATGGCACATGTATCTCTTGTTTGTGAGTTTAAGGGAAGTTTGATCCTGCAGATCCTGTGCATGTGAACCCAGAAGTGAACATCTTAACCATTCAAACTGACGCATGTGAATCTAGAAGTTAACCACATGCATCACTGGCAACTAGAAGCCGGTGACGTAAACTTCTATACAACATGTTGCTAAAATATCCTATTTTAATTTTCTGCTTTTAATTCATCACCCCATTTTACCTTGCAATCCCTCTGCAAGATGCTCTGCTGTTCCTGGATACTTTGTCTTTAAAACTGATGGAAAACAAAGGTTCATGGCTGATGTTTTTTCTTTCCATCTCACAATTATATTCTTTCATATGACATCATAAATTCAACAGTTTCCTCAGCATGAGTACTCTGTAAAAGTATCCTTCTCTTGTTGGGTTTGGAGTTGATTCATTTCTTTGCTCATTTTTATTGCTGTTCTTAGCTAGCAATGTCAAATACTTTATGATCAAAAACATGATGAGTCATGTTACATTGTCCACTTCATTGACTTTGCTATTAGATGTCATATTGCTCTTCTTTCCCCCCAGCTTTGGCCACTTGTCCCTTCCAACCTTCCCTACATAGAAATTGAAATTTTGTGCAAAGTAATTTCATTACAGCCCTGTGAGAGGAGCATTTTTCTTTTCTATGTTAATTTCAGAACTAACGTTTTTGAAAGACCTTTAGAAAATACTGTTACCATTCAAGAAATACTGCTGTTATATTAACATAACATGACATGGGAACATTGCTTTCACTTCCAGCTTTGTTTTTACAAGGCATGTCTCATCTTACAGAGTATCATATTTTTATCTGTAAGAACATGTACTCTCTTAATAACCAACAGATTATTTACATACTTTTTGTCCTACACATCAAGATTTTTTTATACTTTGGGATAGCTTGAAATATTTTTAAGCATCTTGATGCAATTATCTAGTATTCAATCTGGTTTAATAAATATTTTACATGTTATAGCAGGTAAACTAAAAATAGTTACATAGAGCCTAGTTTATGAAGGAAATCAAACTAAATCTTGTTAGTGAGAGAAATGGTAACATCTCAGTAGCACAGAGAAAGATAAATCTGAACAGAGGGAGTCATGGATAGAGAACAGCTACCATAAAATTTGCTCTAACGAGACTTCAACATATTTTCTTGTATAGTTTTGATTAGCAGTGAAACTGTGCATTTGCTTACATATTTCTGGGAGAAAAAAAAAAAAGGTATCAATAACAGTTAGTAACTATTACACTGTATTAATGGAAATAATATTAATTGCACTGAAATGCATTTCAAAGTCGTAGTGTTATAGTTTTGTTGCTTCTTTCTTATTAATGTGTGTGCACTGTGTGGTACATTTGTGGATAATTTTGCAAACGATTAGATAAATCTTTCTGGCATATATTGCACAGGAGGTTTTTAATGACTATTAGTAAGCATTTTGTTTCAGAAGTACTTTTATTATCAGTTGTACTGTTTTCTAATGTAGGCTTATATGGTCTGTACTAAATTTGAACAGTGCTTCCAGTAAAACTTATGGGGACAGTTATCCTAGGGATGTGTGTGCCTAACTCTTGTTGACATTAACAGAGGTTAGTCTGCACACTGAGAGGAGTAATAGGTCCCTTAAGAGAATCTCATAGCAAAAAGAATACTTTATAGACATAGATTCTCATCATGGCATTCCATAAAGAGCAAACTACCATTGCTCCAATGGCTATTTTGCCATGAAGTCCTTATGCACAAGATGCCCACAGCTACAATACACATCACCATCATTAGGTCACACATCATCATCAGGTCTACATGGAGACTTGCCATGCATCTTGGCTTTGAGCAGAGCTTCAGGAACTCTGCCTTCAGAACAGGCAACTACTTCTGTCTGCTGGGGACCACAGAGCACATTTGTGTCTGGTAGCTGCAGCCTACTTTACTGGTAGAACACAAGAGCTCTATTGGCAGCATTGCAAACTGATTTCAGTCTTACTGATATTAGTGAATAAATAAATATGAATTGAAAAACAAATTGTTTGAGAGAAACAGAGGTTTTGGCTTGACTACACTGGAATCTGGCCATGCCAGAGAAGATTTTCTTCTGTTCTTGCAAGCAGTATTATAAGAAAACTAACCAGTTTGTATGTGTCTTGTTGAAAAATGGCATCTTTTTTAGTTAGATACCTCCTAAGCATGGTACATTGGAGAATCAACTGAAATTCTGGTGCATGAAGAAACTTGTTTTTCCTAATTGCCCATAGTCTAGGCTCTGAGTGATCCTAGACTTCTTCAGAGGAGATCTGGGAGATCTCAGTCTAAGGAGGAAAAACTACAGAGCTTGACTCTAAATACTACCATACAACATATGCTTGTGTACTGAAGCATGTCTAAAATTTAGTCTAAATGTGTTGAACAATGTTTCTGTCGGTTCAGTATAATGTAATGTCCTATTAAATGACATTTGTTGGGTTTCTAAATCTGTTGTCAAAGTACATTGTGTAGACATTGTATTTTATAGTAATAAAGTAAGCTAATACACTATGAAACAAGTGAGTACATTATCTATTGTGCTACAGACATGAGACACAGCACTGGGAAGATGGGAAGGTGTGATTTTCAGGCACTACCTAAACAATTTACATAAGCCACAAAACTCTCTTGGCTTCTACAATTTGCCTGTCATCAAGTGAAACTGCAGAAACAAATTAGTCTTCTAGATGAGATGTTTCTTTTCCCTGTGCAATTCTTTAAGCTATTTTATTTTATGTTATTGAAAGGCTTTAACATGGCTACATTTGCCCTCTATGAGTACTGCTCAACTTCTTTATTTTTTACAAGTCAAGAGCATACATTTATTAAATACAACACTGCCCTTCTCAGAAAGCCTTTGGGTGACTCATAATTCAACCACAATCAAAAACAACACCAGGATACATACCCCTTTGCTGTGTCACCTTCAGATTACAATATAACAATGACATGGAAGCCAAAGCTGTCAGACACAAACTCTCAAAGTTGACTCCCAAGTGTGTCAAAACATATTTCTAAAGAAAACAAATTACTTTCCAAAGCCATATTTGTCATAACTCAGAACAGTATTTCAGTGTATAAGAAACATGCTGTGTAGTTTTCCCATTTGGTAAATGAGAAAAATCTTGACTTTTATTTATTTTGTACCTTTTATTACCATGAGATAAAAGAAGATAAGCTTTCTTCGTTCACATTCATAAGATCACCCTATTTTTAATGTTTCAGTTATATGTAAATTATATTTAATAGGCATTTTAGATTTTTTTATCTAATGTAAGTAATTTTTATTGCATTTCATATGTTCTAGCCAGTGAAGAATTCTAAAGATCCAGCCATAATTAGAAAAATATGCTATATGTAAGAAAAAAGCATAAATTCAAAACCTTTTTATGAGAAAATATTTTAATGGTCTATAAATTAATTTTATCAATTAATTTCCATTTCCACAATGAGTTGTTTTGTTCCGCAACAGAAAGTTGGTAATATATCAAAAATAGAAATAACGAATACAATAGTAATAATAATAATAATAATACTTTTTTTCTGAAAGAGTAAAAATAATATAATATAATAATAATAATGTAATAATATATTAACCCCTTCAGGGTTCTGTAAACATCATAGGGAAGGTTTACGGCGTATGAGAAATTTCATAGTAGTATATGCATATAATTTAATACCTTAAATAAATATATTTGTCAATACCAAGTCAATATTTTTTTCTTTCTATCCATGTGAAATTATTTCTGTATTCTAAATTATTTGTTCTCAGTAAATTTAATTATTTTAGGTATCAAGGGCCAAGTAGTACCTCTCTAGCCCAGTAAAATACTACTGTATCTCTGAAGTAGCTTAGGAGATATCTTAATGTTCTCTAAAGAAAAAAATAAAAAATAAAAAAAAATGAATGACTGGTGGAAAAAAAAAGTAGAAAGAAAAAAATTTGTAAATGTGATCCTAGTTGCATAGTGTGCAGTCAGCTGCTCTTTTGCATAGCTCTTAAGCCTGTAATGTTAGCATGTAATGTTCTCAATAATAAATATCAGGAATCACTAAAAGAAGATGGTCAGATACTGGCAGATAAATTCTACTGTGTATCCAAGATGAAGGACAGCTACACGAATGGTAGGCCCTAGAACGATCCAGGCAGAGTCTGGGGAAAAGTCCATGGGCTTTGATCTGTGGCCAGTGAGAACCAACAGATGTGGCAGTGTAGAAAACGGTCATCTCTTCAATTTCAGCCCTTCTTTCCATGTTTTACCTTATTCTTCTGCCTCTACATTTATTTGCACCTCTGCTTGTCGTTCTGGTTACATTTTCCTTCATTTCAGTAATTTTGAGAAGCTTTTATTCTTGAATGTCAGCCCACTGTTTGAACTTAGCTTTGCTTTGAGCATGAAGTTGGACTTGATGAACTCTGTCTTGTCTTGTCCCTTGTCATCTATACATTTTTATTATTTTATGATTGTCCATATTTCTTAAGACTGGGGGCACAAACTGCTGAAGGAGAGGGTCTCTGATTAAACATAGTCACTATCTTGATAATTTTTAACTTATTCCACAGTACTTCTCAGAAAGAGAAATAATCTTGTCTTATACCGTACATGTATTAAACGTTTACACCATACAAATATGTGTGTGTGTGTACATATATATATGTGGAAGTTCCAAAAAAATCTATGCAGACAGAAAGAATAAGGACATAAGGCCAGATGTCAAACTTCACTGAGATTATAGACATGGCAAATTATTCTCACAATGTCATTATTCATCCTTCCCAAGAAATTACAGTGGTTTGTGGGGATGGCTGTAAAATTGGAACAGCTAGGTAATCTGATCCAGCTAACATTCACTTCTTGACCATCAGTTATAAAAATTATTTCCACTAAAGTCAATCTTAATTAAGCAAGAGGTTGATCTTGTAACTTGTTCACTGTACACCACAGTCTCACATTTATTAAGCTCTTTTCTTTTTCTTTAAAAGAAAAAACAGCAATATGCAGTTCCAGTCAGAATGGTCCTTTTTAAACAGTCATAATAAGTTGTTGTGAAATGTACATTTTCACAGGTTCTTAAAGCCAAATGAGCTGAAATAGTTTTACATTCTACATGCTTCAGACTTTCTTCCCAGACTTGTCTTACAACATATATGGCCACAGCCATTGTTACCAGGGACCCTGTGTAGATGGCTACAGAGTATTCTTCTGCATCTGAGCCAGGCAGCCAGCAGGACACCCTGTATGAGGAAGAGAATAAACACCTCTATAGGGCCATTTAGATAGTATAAGAATCTGAAAATAGCTGAAATGAATATCCTAAAAGTGCCTATCCATTCCTGTTGAGTATTAAAGTTTTTAAAAACGCACGTACCAATTTTTTGTATTTATATTTCTACTTACATTTGGTCAGATGAATTGCACGTTAACTGCAGAAAGGTTAGTTCTAGCCTACATTTTTCAAAATAATTTCCCCTGTAGTAAGCGATGGAAAATAAGTAACTGAAGAGGATCACTTATATAATTTTATTTAGTCATTGTTTAAGATGCTGGTTTTCTGAAGACGTCCATCATGTTCCACTAATTACAGAGGAATCTGGCTGACGAGCTGACCAGCCATCCAGCCAAAGATACATGATTTGTGTCTGCCTATTCACAAGAGGTATGCATAGAAAAACTGAGGGCATTTCAAATAGATATATACATATAATCACAAATTTGGAACTTGTCTCATGCAGTATAGTTGAACCTGGAATCCCTTTTATGCTGCCATAAAAAGTAATCTGAGTTTCTTTATAAAAGGGTTTAAAAGATCATTAACATGATCTTGCAGAAAATCAATTTCCAATTAATTGATTAATTTTCCAATTGGAAAATCATTTCCAATTAATTATATGTTCAATTCTTTAATGACATTAAAGTTTGATTATAATATGTATTTGTTTTTATATAAATGGAGTTTTGTAAGGCTTTACATGTAACACACCATTCCTTATTTAAAAATTGAAAGAAGTAAAATTATTATGGCTTACTTGGTTAACTGTTTCATATTTTAATGTAATTCTAAATAGGAAATCAGTAAGGGAATATATTTTTAATGAGATTCCTCCAGGAGAAGTTCTTAGCTTTTGCCCATGTAACATTTTTTATGATGATCCTGTAGAAAACATAAAATCAGTGCTGGTAAAGCTTGCAGATAGCAGAGAGATTGGTCATTGTCATTAGACAGACATAAAAAACAATGTGGAATACTTACTTAATAAAACATAAGCAAACAGAAAGCCTTTTTATGCAGCTAATGTAAATTCCTGAAACAGAGCAAAGAACGCAGTCAAAATTTGCCACTGTTTTTGAATCATTACAGATAATCAGTAGAGCACAAAGTTACAGTGAAAAGGTCAAATGCAGTGCAATTTCTTAAAATCTAACTTGCTTTTTTATTTTTCTCAGTAAGATGCCATCGTTAATAAAATATAAATTGTAAAAAAATAAAAAAAAATCAATGAGACTCTATGCCAGGTCATTTTTTCCTGCTTTTTAAATCCGTATTTATTTCTCTTTCTTTTTCCATCTGCCACATTTACTTCAAAGTTATGTGATACTTCCACATGCCATGTGAAGGTTAAGCCTCTTGTAGGAGCCATGTACTTAACTAGAGTTTCTAATATTGTTAGTAATGAGCTGAACTTCGTGATTTCTTTAGGATTTTCTATACAATTATTTATTAGCAAAAGTACTGGACAATTCAGTTGTCCATGTGCAAAGTAGACGGGAAGGTGTTTCCTTAATACCCAGGTCCTATAATATGTTTCATTTCCAGTGCCAACAACTAAGCTTGTCATTTCAGAATGTATTTTCCTTGAGTTCTCCTGGAAGTATTTGTTCATTTGTAGAAATGGGAGAAAAACACCTACCTTAAAAAAAAAAAAAAAAAAAAAAAAAAAAAAAAAAAAAGTTCTAAAATAGAGCTGAAAGTATAGAAACCAGACAATGAAGAATTAGGAATTCAGAAAAGATTTTTTAGGTCATGTAAATTGTTCTCTAAGGAGTCATGTTCTAAGATGATTGTTTTTTTAACCTGATGTGAAGCACAACACTGACCTAAAACACTTTAGGTACCAGAGCATGTGAGCTATGAAAGGGCTTAAGAGACATTTACAGTTAACATCATCTAATTGGACTAGATGATCTTTAAAGGTCCCTTCCAACAGAACTATTCTATTCTATTCTATTCTATTCTATTCTATTCTATTCTATTCTATTCTATTCTATTCTATTCTAATCATTTATTTAATTCAGCTACATCTGTATTTTCCATGTAGTAGAGTAGCAGTGTAATGGACAGTAACTGTTAGATTTCTTCCAAATGTGTACATTACCTTCCTTCTTCTGAGGAATACCTGGGTAATGCCCAGTACCTCGTCCACGTTAGTTCTCCTTCAGTGAAGGAAGATCACTCCTCCCTGAGGTCCTCCTAATGGAGAGACATTTCCAATTACCGTGAGATCTAACCAAATGGAAGAGGGCTCTTGTCAAAGAGATGGAGATCTGCAGCCTAATCCAGGAACCTGCTGAAAGGAGCAGGGAGCCTAAAATGAAAATGGGGGGGGGGGGGGGGGGGGGAGCAGTAGGGAATGTACAGAGCTTGCTGTAGCTCAGGAAGTCATTGATTTGACTGGAAACAAGGATCTGTAACTTAAGGACACATGTCATATGCCCTATCCACAAAGAAGTTTAACAGCGTCTTGGGTTGCATTGTACTGAGTGTAGCCAACAGGTCAAGGGAGTTGATCCTTCCCTTCTTCTTAGCACTGGTGAGGTCATACCAGGAGCACTGTATCCAGTTCTGGGCTCCCCAGAAATAGAAACATGGACATACAAGAGAAAAATTGACATAGTAGAAAGAGTCCAACAAATGGCCATGAAGGTGATGAAGGGACTGGAGTACCTCCCCTATGAGGAAAGGCTGAGAGAGTTTGGACTGTTCAGTGTGGAGAAGAAGAGACTTGGGGGCGGGGGGGGGGGGGGGGGGAATGGGGGAGTGGGGGAAGATCTATTTGTAGAAATAACTGATGGGAGGGGACAAAAAGGATGGCACCAGGGCCTTTCAGTGGTGACCAGTGACAGGAGGCAATGGGCACAAACAGAAATACAAACTGTGCTGCCTGAACATCAGGAAACACTGTTTTCCTGTGAAGGTGACCAAGCTCTTGCGCAGGTTGTCCAGACAGCCTTTGGACTCTCCCTCCCCGGAGATCTTCAAAAGCCACCAGGACATTACCTTTCGTAACCCACTCAAGGTGTTCCTGCTGGAGCAGGGGGTTTGCGCTGGATGACATGCAGAGGTCCCTTCCAACCTCAGCCACTCTCTGATTCTGTAATAATTTTACATTTTCTCTATTTGAAAAATTAAGTATTTAAATTATATTATAATAAAGACTTTTTTTTGGTTGGTTAAGGGCAGTTGGTTTGTTTTGTTGTGGTTTGTTTTGGTTTGTTTTGGTTTTAGTATAGCATGTATACTACATGTATATGCCATATACTATACTCTATATACTAGTATTAGTGTGTATATATATGTGAAAGCCTTTGGAGCTGCCTGTAAGAGGAAGTCTAGACAGATGATGTAGTTTAACTCTTTGGCTATCCTGGTATTCCATGTTGGGTGGAAAGTAAGAACTAAATCAAAACAAGCTACATTGCCACAAAATAAAAACTAATTTCTTCAACAACATCCCAAGGTGGCACATTCTGTGTGTTGCAAACCAAAGGCGTTGCATACTGGACCAAAGTGCTGATGATGCTTCTCACCCTGAGCATTAACTCCAACATCATTTCTGTGGCTGTTTGAGTTAGTAATGAAGAAACTATACTATTTCTGTATAATGAATTATACAGAAATTCTAGGGAGTTCGGAGATTTTTTACAAAAACCAAAAGTATTATTGCATAAGTTTTACAGTTTAGGGTTATGAAGTACATAGAAAATACTCATCATTGTAATTATGAAGTCATAAAAAGAACCTCAAATGGAAATATCCTGCTACCCATTCTCCAAAACTTTCTTTTTGCTATTTTAATCTGCAAAGGTTATATATGGAAATGTATACTGATGTCAAAGACTAGTAGAAATAAAAAACAGATAATGGTGTTTTAGAATGCAATATAATACCTAAGAAAACATTCAGTTATGGAATTTTGTATTGAAAATAATCTTTTCATCTAAATCCAATAAATTTAGGAAAGAAAAATAATGCCTCTGGAACTTTGCAAGTGGAGGATTAAATCTAGCCTCTAGATAGCATTCACCAATTCTGAAGTATTTACAGGCTTTTTTCTGAGCTCCTAGATTGTCAGTAAGGAAACAAATAACTGTGGTGTAACAAGATATATAGTTTTGTGACTAGATCAAAATACTTCTATTGCAGAGTGCTGGTGTAGAACTTGCAGTTTAGTTCCCTTTCTAACTCACTCATACTAGCAAAAGGATGAATATACATTCAGTAACTATGTTTGTAAACACACTTCAATTCATTAATATGTGATAGCTACTTGCACACTGTTTTTTTTTTTGTTTGTTTGTTTTGCTGTTGGTTGGCTGTTTTTGTTGTTTTGTTTTAAGTTCTCCTCAATAGTAAAGAATCTTTAGTGGTCTAAAGGGAAATACTGATGTTCTTCATATCTCATATCTCCCATGTAGGGTCTTTTGTCATGCAGAAGATTACACACGCAACTTTCAAAATAATCTTCACGGGAAAAAACATACAGTGGAGAATCTGATCTTGATTCTGTGTGTATTTTGTATTTTTTATTATTTTGATATTGCAGCAAATTTACTTTTATTAAATCCAAGTATATAAATATAAGTATAAATATAGTTGCATATATGCTTTCATTGAAAGTGGAATGGGATTAGAATAGGTTTGCCTTAGCCTATGAAACATAATTTACACATCTCCTACAATGACTGGTTGTGAAGCCTAAAAATTTTCACCAAAATGAGCACCCAGTGAGAAAGAGATTAAGTCTGCAGTTTCCAATTGCCTGATAGATCAAAAATCTACTCAGGTTATGAGATAAAATAAGAATTGTCTTACTGCTTATAGTAAGACAAATTAATTAAGACTTCAGATTATCAGGACTATCTAATATTAAGTTCAAACTCATTACATTTTCTCTACAATTTTTTGCACTCCTTGTCCAAAGGTGATTCAGTAGAAATCAGAGTTTAAGCCACATTGGCCTTTTTGTGGTAGTCTCTTAAATTATCTTGTTGGAGCCATTTTGTCTATCATAAGCAATATTAAGCACGTCAGGTATACAATCTCATCTGCAATACAAAGATATGTTATGTACAGCAGCTATGAACCTCCATGTCCTTCATCCCAGAGAAGTGACACAATCACTCTTCTTGGATGCATCTATGGATTTAATGTAGAATTTAACTAGAAATTTAATCTCAGATCTGTGGTGTTTTTTTTTTGTTGTTGTTTTTTTTTTAATTCCAATCAAATGTTTAATATATTCTACAAATGCAGGTGCTTTTCACAAAAACAGTTTTAGTAAATTCACCAATTAAAACTCCCTTTGTCAGAGGAGCACTAGCAAGCTCTAATTTAAAACAACCTTTTCTTTGAAGAAAAGAGTCTTCCTCTTCCCCTGAAGTAGACCATTTGCTATTGATGCCCATGACATGAATTATTCTTTAGAAATTAACTTATAAGAGTTTTATAAAAAGAGTTAAAAAAAAAAAAAAAAAAAAAAGCCAGGGACGTAATCACCCACAAACTATGCCTGTTCTGGCTGATTGGACTCATACACCAGCAAAATGGTAATGTGACTCGGTGAAGTGCATACAGATTAGCTTTAGTGTCTTTTTAATTACCTGTTATTTGGGAAACCTCAGAGAAAAAGTAGATAACATCCTATCTGATGACCAGCATTTATTAATTGTGCTATTCATCCAGATTCCTTCAGCTAATTATGGTCTTCAAGCATAAGCTCATAGTTTGTGCTAAGTGATCATATAGGCAAAATGTGAGTATACCGGGAAAGAACGAGATGTAGTACAGATCCAAAGAATCCAAGTTTGCTTTCTTATTCAGTAAGTTATGATGCTAAGAAAGAAAGGACATACATGCTAGGTACCATAACAAGTCTTTCTAAAAATTGTAATTTTTAAGACTAGGCCAGCTGCAAGGTCCACAAGGTGCTTCACGGTTGTCAGCACCATAATCTTCTCTATTTAACTTGTCATGTTTGTGCACTGTTCCAATTTTCTTAGTATTGGAGGGTTATTTCCATTATGTTGGACATGTTGTATAAATCCCAACTGTCTGAAATCAATTTAGTGTCCTCTGAGGGACAGAGCACTGTCACAGTGAAAAAAAAAAAAAAAAAAATTACCTGCTCACAATTTTTCTTGCTTTTCCTTGTGATGCATTCATTTACTACTTAGCACTTCCCAACTGTCTTGTCAGGATCCTTTATCAGCATCATTTTTTAATGTTCTGTTCATTAACTTTTTTAAGTACTGCACAGGACTACATGTGACCAACACATGATCTATATATCATAAAGTTCATATCAGTACAGGTCCACTCATTAGATTTAAGGACACAGCCCTTCTTTATGTTAATTGCTCGTCTCTGAACCTTCAGAAATTCAGAAAAATGTGACATTTCTCATCTTTTTTTTTTTTTTCACACTATGTTATCTTGATCAATTTATCATGCTTTATACTGTTTAGTGTTCTGTACTGCAGTAGCATCATGGCCATCAATCATAATTTCTGTCTCTTCAATTTTTCTTTCAAGCTCCTACGGTCTTACACTAAAGCTTCTGAACTTGATGCCATTTCACCATTATAATTTCAATCATTGCAAAACTTTTACAAAATTCAGCTTTTTTCCTCTTCATAAGTAAATCAAATACTGAGAATTACCTCCTGACTGTGTGGACATGAAAGGAAAGAGGTTTATCTTAAGTAGGAACATATTGAAGTGGAAAATACCAATCTTCAGCAGCTCTAAGCCAAGTGAATTACCTAGAGGTTCAATCAGGGAAGCAAGAGTTTAGAAATTAAGTTTTCCCTTTGCAGTTTTCTTACTCATTTAGACAAATACTTGCACACTGTGTTTCTGCTAACAACCCTAGCTAAATATTCCACCTTCCTACACTAAATAATATTCCTTCATAACTAAGACTCAACCATGTAAAAGCTTGTTTTGTGATTAGTTTTCTTTCTACTGTTATTCTTGTCTTTCACAGTCTCCCACTGTCTGCCAACCTTTCTGTTGTACCTGAATCCTTGTAACCATGAATGAACTGGTCTATCAAGCTGGTGTGAAGGAGCAGGAAAGTGTAAAGGAATTATTACTTTGAATCAAGTCTGGATATGAAGAATCAAATAAGCATGCTATTGCTTATTCCAGTTTCCACCACTGTGGCCAAGTAGCATGATTACTTTTTCATTATATTGCTATCAAGTGTTTATCATTCTGCCATGTGGTCTGAAAATGAGTCAATTACAGTCAACACACCTGAGCTCCTGACACTTCTCTTTGTCACACAAAAGATTTCAAAGGCAAGCCAATAAAATTCAGAATCACGCTGACAGCTTAATCCATATTAAACACAAAATTCTGCAGTTACTACAGTGTAATTTAATAATGATAGAAAAGCAGTCAGGTGAAAGTAACAGGCTCTCTCAGAGGCTGCAATTTAACTTATCTGTTCCTTTGTGATGAACTCTTTTCCAGTGCTTCCAAACCTCAAAGAATTCAGGACTGAAACTGGGCTCAGTTCTGAGCTCACTAGAAGACATCCAGGGCCAGCTGGGATGCACTGTACTATCAAAAGATCTCCACTGGAATGGCAGAGTGGGTGAGAGACTTAAGATTGTCAAAGATGACAACCAAAGTTTTGATGTCTCTCACAGATTCTGTCATATCAGCAGTTCCAGCACAGATTTCTGAGTAACATAAGCTATGGTTGGTACCCTTGGCACTAGGATGTAGTAGCACCTATGCTACTAAACCTGTAGCTGTACATCTAAGTTCCTGTTCTTAGACTTTGTATTCACAGACAACATCAAAATTTAGGTGTCTTCATATCAGTGTCTAAACACAAGAGAATAGCACAAAGCTGCACCATAAGTTCAGACTGATTTCTAGACATCAGGAAAAAACATTTTTTTACAAGGGTAGTCAAACACTCAAACAGACCTTTTAGAGAAGCGGTTGATGCCCCATGCCTGTCAGTGCTCAGGAGGCATTCGGATAATGCCCTCAATAATATACTTTAACTTTTGGTTAGCCCTGAAGAGGTCAGGCAGTTGGACTATATGATCTTTGAACATCCTTTCCAACTGAATTTCTATTCTATTCTATTCTATTCTATTCTATTCTATTCTATTCTATTCTATTCTATTCTATTCTATTCTATTCTATTCTATTCTATTCTATTCTATATTCTATTCTATTCTAATCCTATCCTGTCCTATCCTGTCCTACTCCTATTCTAATTTGGTGCAGGCACGTGTCTATGTCCACTGATAGCTAACAGGGGGTTCAGTAGACTGCGTAAATATGGGCATCCAATAAAATTTGAGATGCCCTAGGGTATTCCATCTAACCTTCCACCTATAGGTCCTCTGTCACAGCTGGCAATGCCACACGGTTACATACTGCAAACCAAAAGACATGGTGGTGGTAAAGTAACTGAGATGATATTTGGATAACTCTTCAGTACAATCACCAGAATCTAGACAGTTTTTCAGTTCCATGTGAGGTTGCCACCTCTGTTTGGTTAGGTGAAAACTTTCTAGGCTGGGTTCTTTGCCGTCCAACCTCAGCTGCACGGTTCATCACTAATTCCTTTGTGCTTGTCTTCCGTTAGAGAGGAGTATCACATTGCAAGGTCTCTCATTTAGAAATAGTCATGGACACCAAGGACATTTCCTTGTTACTCTTTTAGTGTTACTCTCTCCCTCTTTTTTTTTTTTTTTTTTTTAGGGATTTTTCTGATCATTATTTCAGAATACGTTGTGTTTGTGTTTTTTTTTTTTAATCAGGATCAAGACATGGAGACAGAAGTTCTAGGAGCAAAGAACAAAGTGTGGAAGTTTGGTAACAGACTTCCAAGGATCAGGGTAGTTGGGAGAAAACATGGATTCAATGAAGGAATTGAGAAGAGTAGGAAGAATTGAGAAGGAATTGAGAAGAGTATAGTATATATACTATATGTATATACTATACATATATATACTATAGTATAGATGTCAACACTAAATAACTTGTTAATCCTTTTCATGCAAGTCTTAATGTGAAGCTCACATACAAGCAAATGAATGCCTTTAATATTTAACTGCTTTACCTTTGTCTCCCACAATTGCCGAAGACTGTGCATGCATTTTCATGAAAAGAACTTTAGGACAACGTGTACAAACACCTCATGCTCCATCTGCATTTTAATAGAAAATATTGGGAACATGCCTTGATACTCATCAAAGTGACATGCCATAATGTAAACTGAGGTTTCTCTAATGTAAAAGCTTAAATTGGTGAAGATTTTAAACACACAAAAGAGCAGAAGTGCTGGCATAGTTAGGCAGAGTTTCTAACTGTCAGAGAGTTCTGTGAAAATGCAGTGCAGTGTTCCTGAAAAGTTAGTTTTATAGCTTAAATTAGCTTTCAGTAAAGTCAGGCTAAGATGTCAGTCATGTTCTTAGCAAGTGTAGAGTCTTTAGGGGAATGACAAAACTCACAGGCCAATCTAGAAGCAACAGTCATGAGCTGTCAGAACTCAGAAGATGCAATTTATGTTCTAAATTATCTTGCTGATTGAGTGTGTGTGACATATACCAATCATTTCACCTTCATGTGTCTGATCTGCTCAGGGATAGTTGTTTGCCACAATGTGTTTGCCCAAGAAGGGGCACTACTTGCATCATTAGCTCATGCAATGTTAGAACAGTACAGCAGAGACTGTAATGCCTAGCCTGACTGGACACATGAACTAGCAACAAAGATTTTGGTAGCAGTCATTGGAGTACACACCTTAGCAAAACTAGAGATTCTTCAGGGAAAATTTCCTCATGCCAAGCAAAAGGTTCCTTTTCTTGTACGTACAGAAGAATGCCCTTGACCTTTTCAAGATGTCAGTAGAGTTTACAACCTGTGAGCAAACTGCTAAGATCTTTCTCCAGTCTTCAAGTGTTAGTACCAAGGAATGCAGACTTCAGCTAATTGGGTTAGTATTTACATAAAGCACGTTATTATACACTTCAGTCAGGAAATTAACAGTTCATCCAATTCTATTTGCAGTTGCAAACCACAAACCAGCATATGGACTGAACATTTTGAACTTTTAGTAGGATCTTCTCTAATAAAAGGCAAGAGACAGGTTTTCCTCTGTTCTTGTTATCTTTTTCCATTCCAAGTCGTCCCAGTAAAATATGTTTCAAATTTTACTGTACCTGCATTTTCTTTATTTTGAGACATGGCTGTCCTTGGATAATATTGTATGTTATCAACAAGGAAACAAAACTATAGCTGTGTAACACTGTTCTGATAAAAGCTGCCAAAAAAAAAGAAAAAAAATACTTAAAAATACTTAATACTTAAAAGTAATACTTAAAAGATATTCTGTAAGTGCTTAGTACCAAACTTTGTCTGTGGAAACTGATCAGTTCTTGTTGACCACATAAAAATGTGTTTGTTCCAAAAACACGCTTCTTATTTCAAGAAATTGTTGTAAATTTTTACTAGTTTTCATCTAGTACTCTTAAGCATTAAAAGCTGTCACTGACAGTGTTGCATTTGTTTCTACACTACTTTAACTATGATCTAGAAATTTGCTGCTTCATATCCAGATTAATCTGAAGGAGACGATATGTAGTCTGTTTTTTGTTTTTTTTTTTTTTAGTTTCAGAAATTATTTTAAATCTCTGACTGATAAGCAATTCACAGAGCAGCAGGAGCCAAGCAAAATAAATAGCTGTATGTCCATTAGAATGTAAATTAACTCATTACTATGCCAGCTTCTGACCTTTTCTGATGGCTGTATTCTCGCTAACAAAAACACTTTGCTATTCATGAAAGCAAAAATGTAAAGATAGCCTGAGATTCTCTAGTGTATTTTAGAGGAAACTCTCATAGATGCAGGTGATCACTGAGGGCGAGAGCTTGAACAGCAAGTACTTCTACTATTCATGACTTTGAATAGCTCTCCTTTTTCTAATTATTTATGAAGAATTGAATATTATTGAAAAATTGTTGCTTGAGAAGTGTAGGTCAGTGAAACTTCATGAACTGCATAAAAAGTGTTCCGTATGTATAAAAAAAATTAATATTGATTTAGTATCTGATCTCACAGTCAATTAAGTTTTCATATCAGTTCTATAGACTTCAGTGAGATGAGATCACGTTTAATTTCCCAAAGGTGGAAGTTTGAAAGGATGAAATACAGAATTAGACTCACAATGCCTACAAGTTATGTGGAGAAGAGACAAGCCACTGAAGGTGCTACTGTGATGGGGTCAAAAGACCCTGCTAACCTTCCTTGGACTATGCTTGCTCTTTTCCTACAACCTTGATAGATTTTCTGTGGGTAGAAAATGTATTCATTCTTCTGAGTCTTTTTCACAGGTGTAATAGGTTGAAGAAAATGAAAAACAATGCTGATTTGGACAGGAGCACTATTTCTTTTAGTGGTGTCTCACTTGGGTTGAGAACAGGAGCAATGGATTAGCACAATGCAACCAAAAGCAAATGTTGAGGAGCAGTTTCTATCACTGTGAATCTCTTTCAGGCAAAGCTAATTAATAACTTCTGAGCATCTGTAAATAGGTCTAAAGAAGACAAGCATATTCTCATGCTTTTATTAATGTGAACCTGCATGCAGTATTACTAATGGCTGTGACCAGCCTTTGTCTCTGTGCAGCACGGTGCTGCATCAGTTTCTTGCCATGCTGCCACTGCAGAGGAAGCTAGCTGTAGTCAAAAGACACTTTTAACCATATATAGCACTGTGGGTCCAATGAAGCCTCATTGATATCACCCTGATGTGGGCTGTATTGGTTTTTGACCCATTGCATCGGGGGTCTTCCCAACCAAAGACCAAATGGATCCTCCACAGCATGGCACCATCAAGCTGAAGTATGGCTGACAACAGGACTAGATAACTGTGCTTGAAGCTCCCAGTCTTCTAACACCTACTCTTTATTTCAAGGTAAATCATTTTTCTGTTGTTGCCCGAGTAAGAGACTGATACTTAAACCTGTTTGAAAAAGACAAGCCTTTGAAAAATATGAAGTGGTAACGATTTATTTTATCAGAAACTGAATTACCAACTGACATTCCCTACGCATCATATGATATTTTAAATATGACATAACCATTTCAAACTTTTTATTACCTGCTTGTGTTCAAAAGTGTTATTTTCATTTATTTCAAATCATTGTTTCCTTTTAGGTTTTGATTGCTATAGTGTATAAATTAATTGAATGTAGTTGTTCTCCTTGATCAGGTCTGTTTTCCTGAACAGGGGGAAATATTTGACAATAATTGCATTAATATTATGTCTTTGTTTTATGTTCATAAGAAATACATTTTCTTTACCATTAGTAATATTTGGAATTTTAGCTGGAGAATATTTTGTGTCTTAATGAGTTAGCCCAACTGTAGCCTGAGTTCTGTGCACCTAATTCACATATATCAAGCACAGATCAACAAAATGTAAATATGCAGAAGGAAGATTCAAATGTCATATGAATGATAAGAAGTGGTTCCTTGTGTCCTGCTAACAGTGTATACCATGAGTCTGAACTCTCACAGAAATTGTACACTCCCACAGCCATTTGAAATAAATGAGTACTTGACACCTCTGGAATTAAGGCCCGGCGTAGCCAACTGATAGAACTCTCAGAGGTCCCAGTAAAAGAAAGGAAAAGCATGGAAAAGAATCTACTGTGACAGTTAATTTATACATTAACTTGTCTAGAATGGAAATTTTTGGCTAAAGTGTTGCCACATGGACTTTGATAAGATGCCTATGGAGTCAGTTAATGCTCTGGGAGTGCATAGCAGACATCTGTTCATTGACTTCATAACATCTATGTGAGAAAGGTCTGTGCAACGCTTGGGACAGCTTGGCTCAGGAATCCATATGCAGCAAGGTTTTTATAATACACACGCAAAAGAAAAAAGAAAAAAGAAATAAAACAACAATAAACCCAATGAGATCTAATGAGCAAAACTCTTGCTGTATCATCAGTGAGACTAGTGATGTGGAGGGAAGATGACATGCCCTGAATATTGTTTTAGATGAAAAGGTCTTATTTTTGACTCTGTTGAATTCCTCTCAGCAGCACTGCCACATACTGTCACTGCAGAAATCAAGGTGTTCCCAGGTTTTAGTTTAATTGTACATACATGTACATGTCTGCCACAGATACGAACACTGTAAAAGGTCATGTGGTTATGTAATGCACACGTTGTTTATCTGTGACTTTATAAGAGCATAAGGCTTCCATTAATTAATACAAAATAGTGAGGAAGCTTAGGCTGGAAAAGAATGGAGATGAATATTTAGGCGGAAAAAAAAAATCTAATAACTAATAGACTAATAACCATAGGCTGGTTTAGTATTGTTGACATTAAGGAATATGCCAAATCTAGTATTTTTACTATGGGGAGAGAGAGAGGGGGAGAGAGAGTTATGATTCTATCTTGAAATGTTCTAAATCCTGTTTGATAAGCTGCTTTTAGCAAACCAAACTTTATAAAAAAAAAAATACTGGCTGAAATGTAAGGCATGTGAAATCTGTAATAATCTTTCCTGTCAAAAGCATACGTAAATTTGTATATAAGAAACAGAAACAATGAGTATGAAATTATTTGTTATTTTTTATAGGACAGCTTGCTTCATCAAAAAGAAATACAAAACACAATAGATTGAAATCGGAATTTGTCTTGATCTGGGAAAAAATATAGTGTTTTTTTTTCAAAATGTATTATAATCCAACTTGTGTTTTCTGTTAGTGGTGTTTCTTAGTAAAGTTAAAACATAGACAATGTCACAGCTCTGATTCCCAGGAAAGCTCATTTTGAAAGGTGGTAAATATAATAAAAAACAATGTCAAAAATATTTTTACACACTGTTTTACAAGAAAATGTGGTTCTGATTTTTACTGTACCTTATTTATTTAAAATTAAACCATTATAATTCCTATTAAGATGCTGGCCACCAGCTGCTGTACCATAGTATAGTTTAGTGGCCAACATTTAAAAATAAATCATTACTTTCTGAAAATTACTTTTTAACTTTGGAGAAGTATCTGAAATTACATATTTTATCCTCTCATTACATTATATTATACTGAGTGGTGACCGTAGTATTTTCCTGGTAGCATCTGCCTGACTGAGTGGTGCTGGTTGCTCTTTGACAGAAGCCAGTAATCCGGCTCTTCATTCTGAAACTAATTCAGACCTGTGCTGCTGCCTTTAGCAGGGGTGTAAATAAAGATTTATTTCAAATGAATAGACAGAAATTGGGACTTTTCAGAAAGTGAGCCACTGTTTATAAAAGGAAGATTTTATGAGAAGGGATGGCACATGATGGCACATGAGTAAGCTAACTACTGAGTGAGAAAACTACTAATGGAAAGAATCAACTGCATGAAGTATTTTCCAGTGGATCTAAGTTGGCTTTTATTATTTGAAATTTTAAAGTATATGTGAGTATGTACGTGTGTTTATATGTATATATATATATATATAATATTCTCAGCTATTCAGGATTTTATAGAAGGCATCACAAGAAGCTGGACAGTAGAGGGTTGGGAGTTTGGGAGAGGAGTAGAATTTTTTTAATGGGTAAGGAGGTTGTAAGAGCTTATCCAGTAGGCATGTGCATTTAGATACAAGTTGATGAGAATGTCAAGCAGTATGAGTACTGTATTAATACTCAACAGAAATTGAAAGCTGTACTCTCTGGAGAACAAATTTCAGTCCTGCCTTTAAATCAATAATAGCGTTGCTACCCGTCTGCCAGGTGTTGTCCCACTGCCTTTTGTAGACAAGCAGGGTTCCACTGTCTTTTGTGGACATATCTCACAGCAAGGAATGAGCCAAGGGAAAAAGCAATATTGAGGTCAAATTAAGTGAAAGCCCACTGCTTCTCTCTGACAGTTGTAATGTAGCTGCAGAAGACTGAGTATAGACTAAATATACATAATTAAGATATGTCCTTCAGATAAACTTTCAAGCCTTATTTTTCTACATGTATAGGACTCAGTCCAGTAGTTCTGTAGAACAATAC
Organism: Anas platyrhynchos; assembly: GCF_047663525.1. Classification (NCBI taxonomy): domain Eukaryota; kingdom Metazoa; phylum Chordata; class Aves; order Anseriformes; family Anatidae; genus Anas; species Anas platyrhynchos. The sequence continues at coordinate 12,572,711 of NC_092587.1, forward strand.
TAAAATGTGAAAGATTGAAGGGAGCATCCAAATAAAAATGCATTTTTGTTTTTATTCTTTTCCACATGAAGTTTCTGTTACAATGTACTATATATGCATTATACTCGAGTTGTTGAATTTGCAGCAATGCCTACATATATTTAAACAAGTATAATTCAGGACATGTATGGTTCACATGAATGATCCATAATCAGTCTCATGTTGAATAACTGATAAAGTCATACTTTGTCTATATTAGGAAAAAGATATGCAGTTCATCTGAGGAGACATGCAAATGAGGCAAAACTGAAAATATCATGAAATACATGTAAGACAAAAATAGCATTCACTTTATGGAACTAAATCTTGGTCCATTTAGTCTAGCACCTAGTCTTTGGCATAAATGAAGAGACTGTCTCATTTTACATGGATCTTTGGTCTAATATCTGAATTTGTATCTGAAGAATGAGTTTTAATATAATTTTCAAGGTATGTTATCTTTAGAGATTTTAGCCTCCCAATGTGCATTTATACATAAATGGATATCCAATGCCTTTTTAAATTTTTTCTTTGAATCTTCTGCCTCTGTGGCATCCTATACCCATTTGTTTTGTTAATATAATTTCATGCTGTGTGAATAAATACTGGTTTTTATTTCTTTTGAGTGTAGATGTTGTCAATTGTATGTTGCAGTCTGTGTTCCTAGTCTTCAGGCTAACATGCTGGAGTTGTCCTTGTTTGAGTGAATACTGGATAATTTGTTTCATAAATAATTATTATATTTTTACTTCATAGTAAATGTTTCTGATAAGTCCAGAGAAATATTTTTTTAGGTAGAGACAGTAAATAAACAGGAAAAAGAAAATATATTTCAATTTGACCTGGAGTAACATTTGCTTACAATAAGTTATGGAAGGTGCACCAATACCAGTGGGAAGGGAGTGTTGCCTCTACCAGTATTTCCCAAACACCAAATCAGTGTAGTAAACTAATTTGAGATACCTTTTGGGGAAACATCCATGCAAGTTTCAAGTCTTATTTTTAGTTTTCAGAGGAAAAATATTTTTTTAACTTTCAGTATTATTAGCCATACAGAACAATAACAAGAAAAGGTAAGAAAAAGGTAACTGATTTTCTACCATCCAAGAAGATATTAAGCAACTTTCTACTACAGAATCTGGATGTGATACACAAGCTAGATCTATATCAGGTACTTGTTATCTCAGCTTGAATTTGCGGACAGAAAGAAATCTTAGTCTTTAATACAGCAGTTTTTATCCAGACATGGCAGTCAGTAAACAAAATTTTTTCCAGAATTACTTTTCACAATATGTTTTTTATTTAAAAGCATTATCAGTTGTTATAAAACAGCCAGTGTTTGTCTACAAAATAGTCAAGTGCTTTTTTGCTATAAGACTTTTTACAGCCTAAATGAACTGGATATCATGGCAGAAAAAAAAAAAAAAAGAAAATACCTCATTATCACAGAATTCTAGGAACCTTAAATACTATGTAAAAATAAAATTCACATTGTGATTTATCTGTGGAGAGATACTTTCCCTAGTGTCCTTGTGCTTTTAATTATTTTCCTAGACTCACCTTGGAAAAAGAAATAATGAAATCAACTTCATTACTTTTATATTACTCTTACAGCTTAATTCATTTTTTGAATGAAAGAGCAGCTTTCCTCTTAGAAGCGTCTATTTAAGTTCTGTTTCTGACAAAAGGGAAATCTTTGTGGTTAGCTTTTAATCTTAGGAAGGTTCACAAGATTTTATCTACTAATAAAGAAAAAATGAGAATTTTTTTATTTTTTTTTTAAGAAAGTTATGCTGAAAACATTTTTTGAACATGAGCCAACATTCTTTTTATGTTTGCTTTTATTTAATATTTTGTATGTTTAACTTTTTGAACTTTGTGCTGCATAAGATATGAATAGTGTTTACAATGAGTGCTTCATATTATATCCTTTTTAAAAAATAACATATCTAAAGCTTGAAATATCTGAAAGTTGCAATAGTTGAAAGTCATTAAATTCACTAAGGCAGTGATTAAAGTTATCAGTCAGTCCTATTTCCCAGTGGAGTAAACTAAACTAGTTGTTAAGAATAGATGGACATCTGACCACTTGCTAACTATAACAAAAGAGAACGGTATCAAAAACAAGCAATCCTCCCAAGACTTTGCTACCTTGTCTAGACTGATAAAACAATTCTTTTTCTCCAGGCATTTCTTCTAATAATAATAATAATAATAATAATAAATCTCTTCTTATTATTAGGTTTTGTTAAGAGGATGTTCTGAATTGCTTTTCCTTAAAGGTGTGATTGCATTTGACACATCAGAATCAGGTCATTTGGTGTCTTATCCAATGTTCACCAAAGCAATTGGAAGTCCTTCTGTTTCATTCTTTTAATTTCAGCCTAATTCCATGCTGTTTGTAAATTATGGCAACGATCTCAATGGTTCCATATGCATACATATATATATGCATATATATATATGCTTGCATATATTTTTCTTAGCACTTATCCCCTGTGGATTGTGATTTCATCCCTTGTGTGTACAGAATTTTCTAATATGTCAATATTATTGGCACACCTGAATGAGAATGGGAGCATAGACACCACTGAGCCTCCTCCACCGTTTATGCACCAGAAAAATCTGCTAACGTTATTTTTTGTTTATTTCAGGTTTCTTTTCTCCATGGAAAACTCCAAAGCCTGTAAGTTCCCTTTCAAAATTATACACTTTGCATTCATAAGATGACTATCATTCAAAGCAAATTTCTGTAGACTTTCATCTAACCCGCCTGTTCCCAGCTCACAAGACACTTCTCAGCAGTACACCAGCTCTAGGTGAGACACAGCATCAGGGGTGGCCTTGTTAATAAGCTCTGAAGGTCTATTCACTTGGAGACTGCCAACAGCTGTTTGGAGAAAGGAACTTAAAGATGGGTGGCAAGAATTTAAAAAGGCAGTGACTCAAAAATGAGGTTCCTGCAGAAGAAGGAAGCACTGAGACCAGTTTAGTTGGCAATCTCTTTGCAAGAGATAACAGGCAAATTTTCTGTTTTAAAAGTGCGTTGATCTAAATATCTTGAGAGCAACTGTGTTTGTGTTTTTTGTGTTTGTTTTTGTTTTTTTTCTACATTAGTAGATCTAGAAACAATAGTCCCGTTTCAAGTAAGAGGTTGGATTAGACCTATGATTTTGACATTTAACCCCCAAAGTATTAAGATTTATTGTATTCTATGACTATAAACAATTACTGTATTTATTTTGTTGACACCAAATTATATCCTATTTTAAAGTTTTGACATCATTCTCAGCATGAAAAGAAATCATAGACTACTATTTTTGGCTTTCTGTTTTCTGGCTTTGGGGATTTTTTTTTTTTTGTTTATTTTATTTTGTGCTTTTTTTTTTTTCTTTTTCTTTCTTTCTTAGCTTGTAAAGACCTTACAGTATTCCTTATCTCTCATCAGGGGCGTTTTGCTGGAAAAGAGGGCCCTGACTTTGCCTGTAGGTATCTAAAACCAGTAGGAATAAAAATAGCACTATTTTTTTAACTTTTTTTTTTATATATATAAGCTAATTTTTTAAGATTTCCTCTTTTTGTATTAGGGTGTTTTAATCTGGACAACTTCACATCCTCTCATACTGGATAATGGCACACTTATTGCAACCCAAATTGATTTTTGTATCCTGTCAAACACTAGTGGAAATTAATTATTCAGTTGATGCAATTTCATCAAACGGCTTTCAGCTTGTGGTGTTTTTGAGTAAAATGCCAGAGGATGGATGCAATATATTAGCAGTATAGCAGCATAAGTTTGTTTATTTTTCAAAGTAGCAGGATGTTTATAGACCCCATGAAAATAAATCTATCTATTAAGGGTTAGCCTATTCTCACCAGATTAAGGTTCTTACCTGGCTGGGACATTCCACTTTTCATCTCATACAAATAGTGATGAAATAAGAAACTTGGAACTTACTTGTCATAGATTGGAAGCCAAAGATCTCCACGGGCAGTGCTGCCCCTCTTGAGATATATATCAAATACATAAAGTTAAGCATAATGTTGATGATTATCTACACTGTTTTGGAATCTAAACAGTTGTATAGTTGTTCATATTCAGGTAGCACTTGCCAATAATCAGAATCTAGAGAAACAACCAGATTGATGTAATTTTTCATGCAACAGTCTGAGCAGAGTAGGGACCACAAAATAAGGTAGCATCGCTTTGTGCAGATACTGTACCTGCATGTGGGTTAACTGTACACAACTAGTCTAATTTAGTGTAGTCTCAGCATGAAAGCTCACAGTGATAAAACAGTTTAAGGTAGTATGTATTCCTCTGTCTTCACCCCTTTAACTAGAGAAATAATCAGACATGAATTTCTAACAGTCACAGTGTGAAGATAAGATTGAAGCCAAGTGTCACTGAAGCACTGTCTGCAGGCAGTCTGAAGCAGTAAAGATAGCACCAGGAGGTCTATGAAGCCTTGCTGATGCCACATCACAACCCTGTAGCAGGCAAGAAAAAACAGATGGCCCCAAACTGAGCTGCTTCTCTGCTTGGGTGACTATTGTTGCCCTCTCACGCCTCTGGCTGGAGAGGTGAGAAGTACCCACCACTCTCCTTTAGAGCAAAAAGGGGACCATGGGCCATTGGCTGGAAGAGAAGAGATAAGCCCCTCTCCCCAGGGCAGAGGCTCACAGGTGGTATACCCTGTGTCTGTGTGCTCAGCATCCCAGACTAATCTGGGCTGACAGAAATCCTATGATTTCTATGTATATCGTGTTCTATTATTACTGTTCAACAGTAATGTAATATTAACACAAATTGAATTTGAGCAATGTCACCAAACTATTACCTAATTTAGATTTTATACACTGCACACAATACCATGCTTATTCATTTCCAAGAGTGCCTTATAGGCGAGTAAGCATTGTGATAACTCACATTGCAAAACACTTCTTGACTATTTTATTAACCAATATGGGTTTGGGAGGCATAATCCCCTTGTCTTTATCTGCTTATGTAACTCCTTGTGTTAGCAGTGCTACCCACAGGTAAGAACACTTTGCTCAGTTTTTAATTTCATACATAGAGATTTAGAGGTGACCAGTAAACAAGAATTAGATGTATGGGACCCAGTAGAGCTTTGCTAATTGATCTCCATATTCTCATCCTTCCTTTAGGGAGGAAGTTTGTTCATTAAAGATAATTACTTTTTCCTTTTTCTTTTTAAAATCTTCTTTAAATATTTCATTTTTACTCAGTTTCACATTTTGAAAGAGGTAAGTGTTCTATTTCTCTGCTACAGTCCAAGAAATTAGGAAATATTTAGTTCTAGATAGACAGGGCCCCAGATGTCTTTCTGCTCCACAGCGGCAAGATAAATAGTTTGGTTCGTCAACTTGTTATTCTTTTTAGATTCCTTACTGAAGGCAAAACATAAATATTTTTCTCCATTATTTTTCCTGATCATAAGGAGCTTGTATTGATCCCAGTTCTCCTTTCCCACTTAGACATAGGGGTCATAATCAGGTTTGTTTCTGGAGACCTTTGAATTTATGCTTCCATAATACAATTATATGCTGTATATATGTTTATATGTACTTGAGGTAATTCCTTCAGAGCTAGAAGCACTATTGAAAGTATTATTGTGATTTTCATGTGGCTTGCCACATAAGCTAATACAGAATAAATTTATTGCACTGCAAAGGGTACCTGAATGCACATTAAGTATCTTCCTGTACATAAGCTATTTCAATGACAACTCAGGTATCTCCATATGGCACTTCACTGCGCAGGATATACACACCCTTAATGTCCTTTTATATGACATCCTAGTCACTGTCTTCTATATCTGACCCACTATAAATGTGTCTTTCTTGAATAACATTAGTGAGGATTGAATACAATATTCCATATCTTCATCATAATATTAATACTTCCCTACTTCCCTTTGTTAACTTCAATACCATACCCAATACATACTAGCACATGAGAGTCATCCTGTGACTGACTGAGACATCTAGATCTTTCTTTTCTTCAGTTTCCAATGAACCAGCCCTACTTACTGAAAAAAAAAAAAAAAAAAAAAAAAAAAAATCTGACAAAAGTGTAGCTTGAGGTATAAAGAATAAGGTCCTTAACAACAGAAGACGGATAAAATCTATTTTGAAGTATGATATGCAGTGCATCTGGGATGTGCAGTGATAGTTGCTCAACATATTTTCCACAAGGACTCTAAAGCATCTGTAGTCCACACAAAAAAATGCCTGATGCTGTTAATCATCAGAACAGAGAGCAAAGCTCACCTGATGAGCCAAGTACCTTCTGAAACCAAGGAACTGAATGTGAAAGATAATCAGAATTTGCAGAGCAAATTTTCTGTAGACTTGCAAACAACTTTTATTAGATACTGCTGATACAATACTAGAAGCCAGTGATATTGAATTGCAGTGCAGTTTGGTTCTGAGAGTAATTTTTTGTGGAATTAACTGATTGATGGGCTATGTGAGAGAGCACACTTCTGGAGGCTTTACTAGCTTTTGCTTCAGCAGGGATCACAGGCAAGGTCAAATATTCATTTCCTGGGATAAACATCTGTGTTTTATTTAACTTGATCAACTCTCTCAAAAAGAAAAATCCCCAATATCTCTATGTCTTATTTTATGCAATGCATATTCCTTTCTAAATTGATGTGCTTCAGAGAGCACTAAAGGGAGTCTTGGAGAAAATTTGGATTAAAGCAGCTTTCATGAACAATTAATACACTGCTGTTTACTTCTCTCTAAATTGTCTGGAAGAGTAGAAAACTTATCCTGTGCTTGGGAGCTTGACTGGATGACAGCAATATAATTTTTGATATGGGAAGAAACTGCAAGAAATGAAGAAGTCTACATCAGATTAATGTTCACCTTCTTCTGAATTTTATCATTCAATATTCAACTATCACTAGTTGCTCAAATAGGTACTTTAATAATTTTGTTTTTGTTGGTTCTTTTTCTTCAAGTAAATTCTGTTTGCAATGACAGTAATCTACCTCTTTCTCCCTTTGCAGCCAGGTGTTTACATGCATTCTGAAAAAATACAACATTAAGGTCATTCAGTTGCAATCCTGTCTGGGCACTTTGCTAAACACTATGTTAAGTTATATATTTTGATGAATCTGATAACTATAGCTTCACAGTCGCACAGATTTTGCCTTTAGCAGAATGCTTTCCAATAGCTCAGGGTATTCTGTAAGAGACACTCAACATGCTGCAGGGTAATGTTGGGTCCTAATCCACACAGAGTGGTATTATCTGAGAAAGATCACACCTTCCCATGAGCAAAAAATTAACAAGTTTGAACAAATAATTTTATAAACGGCACAATACTCATCATTTATCTTAAAAGACAGCAAAGGGATTTGCTAATTTTACAAAATACTTTACCTTTTACTGAAATCACTGTCTTTAGTCTGATTGTAGCAGTCACCATTTTTGAAAAACACCTTTCTTGTCTGTATGTTTTTTATTCCAGATGATGGAACGATGGGAGAATCAAGGCAGCCCTCAAACAAGCCTATCTGCTCCAGCTCTACCACAGAATATTCCCTATCCACCCACTCTTCACAGGAGTTCATTTCCCGATTCAACAGAGGCCTTTGATCCACGGAAACCTGACCCATATGAGCTGTATGAGAAATCAAGAGCTATTTATGAAAGTAGGCGTAAGTGAAAATCCTGTTCATCCTGCTGGCCATTTAATATTTTAAGCTTTTGCCTATGACTGTGGTGTTGTTAACACAGTTTTCCTTAATTATCTTTTATAATTTAAAGAAAGCAACTATAATCCCTGTTAACATAAGCCACTAAAAATTATTCAAAAAATCTACACTTGCATATTTTTCTAGATCTTCCTATATTTTAAAGTTTGACTTTCACAGGTTTGTTTCCTGTTATTTCTGCTCTCCTCATTTTGACCCAAATCCTTAGTGAAGAACAGTATACATGCTACTATATTTTGATGTTACTTCTCTTCATAGTTAACCAATTTGAGGATGTGAAATTATCAATACAAAATTGTTCCACTTACTTTTACTTTGAAGTGAAGTTTATAAAATAAATTTCCATATCATTTGTGTTTATAAAAATTATTTTGACAAATTATGATGTTGTCCTTGGTAGTTAGAAAGAAGCCTATAATCCTAACAGGCACTATTTGAGGATCTATTCAAAATAGTACTGAGCTAACAAGATGTCCATTTTGATTTTATGTGTTTTTAATCACAGAATCATAGAATGGTTTGGGTTAGAAGGGACCTTAAAGATCATTTAATTGCAACCCCCAAGGAATATACCACATATCTTCCACAATAAGAATAAAAGTTTAATTAATTAATTTCTTACTGTAAAGAACATTTTAGCTAAAAACTGTTATTCTAAAATGTCCAGAGTTTTAATGCTTATTAAGATCAAAGCTTCAAAATAGTGTGTTGTTTTTTCTTTAACTGAGATTTTTTCATAGCTGTTTTCACTTGTATCAGTTTCAATTCATTTTAGAAATTCCTTATTCTCTAATCCAAATTATTTTATCAATTACACATAAAATATTGCACTGCAACTAGTCCAGATAAAACATTTTATATTAATTGAGCCCTGTGACATAGAGATAAACTTAAACTATCCCAATCCATGATATGGGAGGTACAAATGGGAAGTTAGTCCCATTCCATGATAAATCATAGAATCATGGAATTATGCTAAAACCTGTGTTTAAAAGACCTAATTGCATTTGAGTTCTGTTCAAGAGGCAACTGAAAGTTGTACACAAGCCTTCTTCAGACATATACCTAGTCAAAATCAGAATTAACAGCATGAAGCTCTTATGCCCAAAACAAGAAAGTGAGGGATATAAGGCAAGACTGCAGTAATCACTCCTCAGATTTCCAAGTATCCTGATTTTACAGATAATCCTGAAAACTTTAATCTGTTCTCTTCTGACTCTTACATCATACAGACGTTTCTTCTAAGTCTTTACTCAACATTTCCCAACCAGATCTCTTCTGCATTCGTTCATGTCCCTTGGTCATAAATAACCGCTTCCAAACGTCTTTGATGTCACTGTCATTTTTTTTCATACATGTCATCAGCACGCATTTTAACAAATTCAGTTCCTCATGCCTTTGATTGCTTTTTGTTTGTTTGTTCGTTTTTCCTCTACATAGTACTAGCATTTCCTGAAGTGAGAGAAACAACAGGCAGGAAGTCCATTACCAAGTCAAAAAATTGTCATCTAAATTGAGTGCATGGGAGAAGGTTTCAAGATAATGCACACTCAGTTTCCTGCCATATGGCTGTGTCAGGCTGGTTGTCTTTGGTGAAGACATGCTCTTTAAGGGTACAGGAAAAGTTCAGCTACTTTTGGGTTTAAGTAGTTCTTATCTCAAAGCAAGTTTGCCTTATATTCTGGCAAGACCTGAAAAGAAAGAGGTTCGTCTTCTAAAAATAGTGCAAAGAAGTGAACAATCATGACCTGGAAAACTCTAAACGAAAGAGGTAGTGTTAGCTTTTTGTTTCTCTCACAGTGAAACTGTTATTAAGCAGTTCTTTTTCATACTGCTGTAGTTCTGAATTTCTACAGAACCTTTTATCAGAAGATCTCACTGCAGTCGGCACTCACCAGGACCTTTTCAAAGCCTCCTGCTTCCCCATCAAGGGAACGAGTATGTTAAGCATCACAGCATAGTTGTGTGAGAAGCACAATTGACATGACTCAGAGCTGAGAGCAAGAGCTAGATCCAAGGAGCCTGATTCACAGGCTTTTTTGCTAGATATGCTCATCCCTACCTAATGATAGCAAGAGAGGGTCTCCAAGCATGAAAGCACCACAAAAGAGGATCATTTTCATTCTACAGAAATGTTTTTCTGCCCTAGGCATGTGAAGGGCCTACATGACCTTGTGTAATAGGGAGATTTCAATTTTTAATAATCACATATGAATTGCAAAAGACTACTGCTACTGCACTGAAAATGGTTTTGTAGAGGCAGTTCTACCAATACAGGTTTGAGATGAATCAAATGATGCATTAGTACACAAGTGCAGTACCACTGTATTTTGTAAATCATAGCTCCTCGGAAAATTGTTTGTCACCCATTACCTGTTCTCTGTCAGCTCTCACCTCTTAGCTGCCACCTGCATCTCCTGTCACCTGCCATCAGCTGCACACAGTAGCTCAAAGTAGCCAAACAGGAGCATAAAGTGTTTCCCAAGATTGATGATGTCACATCCTCCAAAATTGCTGCCTAAAAGAAGGGAAATTATTTTCTTCTTTCTCATTCCTTTCTGCAGCTAAATCTCTTCTTATTTGTTTGTATCCCTTCTTTTTTGTTTGTTTTAATTTATTTCTTCTCCCCATTAAAGAGAACCTATGCAGCTTTCTGCTGTAAACATTCTTTTTTGCCAAATTCAGAAATTGAGGAGGAGACCTGCTCAAATAACTGGATTATTTTGCGTTTTTCCATCCAACTGCACATTTTAGATGTCTTAAAGGCAAATACTTTGACTTCTTTCTCATGAGAGAAATATGTCCTTGTATGTGACAGCATTGTGACTCTGCTGATAAGTCAGGCACAGAAGCTCTAACATGAAACATCAGAGCAGGAATTTCCTGTTAAAGAACATTTATGAGTCCTTATGCACCAGTTGTTACAGGTGTAACTGGAGCTCCACAGAACTCATTCTCCTGAATTTAGCATTTTTGCCTTTATACATTCTCCTTATATTTTCTTTTGAACAGTATTTGTTTTAAACACACAGTTTAAAACCAACTTTGTTCAGAGGTCTGGATAGGCAGACATCACTTAAACAGGGGACGCAGAGCTGTTGAGAATCATAATGCCATAGTATTTCTCCTTTTATAAAACGTGTAATAGAATTTTGGTTTTATGGTCCTCTAAAGAAAACAACAAAATGAAACCTTTCTTTACAGCAGTAAGGTTATGTTTCTCCTTCAATAAGTATTGTAGTCCAGGACCAGTGCTGTGATACAGATATGCCAGTAGGAAGAATGAGATAAGCTAGTGATAAGCTCTCATTAAAAGTGAAATCTGAACAATTACAGATCCACCTTTTACTGGAAGGACAGAGGTTCCTTCTTCAAAATCTCACATGTTAATTTCTCTCCTGACCACAGTGAATTCCCCAAGTTCATTTCAAATCCATCATCTATCTGTCTTATGCATTGTAATTTTTTTTCTTCTGCCAGACAAACTGAAAAAGAACCAAAAGGCAAAGTCCACCAACAGCTGTGAAACATGTAAATAGTTAATGTATTAGCATCATGCATTATTGGCCTTCATGAAATAAGGTTGTTTTCTCATGCAGAATCAGGGTACCAGGCAGGCATTTTAATACGTATTCGCAGGATGCCTTTACTCTAAAATATCACTGCAGGTATTCAGAACATATACAATAGAAAGCATCAGCAACAAGCAAGATTTGTGAAACATTATTCTGATCAATACTGTGTAACTTTGAAAATGCTATTTTTACAGAAAAACACTAAGGCCATCAGGGCTTCCTAAATATGATATTCACAGGACATTAAAGAAACAAACAAAAAAACAATCAGGTGTATAGAACTGAATGTGTTATCACCTGATGGGTCTTTGGCATAGCCTACAGCAAACCACAATTTTCTAGTCATTGTTTGTTGGCTGAAGGCCTACACAATTGAACTCAAAAATTTAGGGAGCCTTATCTTCAGTCTAAGAGGTTTCACATTTTTTAAGGTATATGGAAACATATATATGTTTGTGTGTGTGTGTATTTAACTGCAAACTATGAAGTGTAATATTCGGTACTATGGTAGTGTTAAATACATAGCAATCTGAAATATTACAGAAATATGAAGTAGGTTTTTTTCTATGGGTAGAGGCTTTGGGACAGAGTCCAGAAAAGAAGATTCAAGTTTCAAATCTTCCTTATGCTTAGTTTTGCATATATTTAAAACTTTCTGTTCACCAGTTCCTGTCTCTTATATCAGTGAGACATGCCTGCCTTCACTTAGTAAATAAGAGGTTATTAGGAAACTACTAGTTATTATGTTTTATCATCTTACTAGTCCTTGACCTAGAGTATGAGCAAGGCAATTTCTCCAAGTAATTTCTAAATAGTACAGGTTGTTTTTTTCCCTGCATATTTTTCTACCTCAAGCAACAGCATACAGAAAAAGGCTAAGAACTTATATGCCATGACAAAATGGATTTTCTGCTTATAAGAACTGACAGTGAAACCTAAAACATTTTCAAATGGAATTATAAGAAGATCATCATCGCAGTACTGTGGATGTAAAGTGATTTTGATTGCTGGATTGTAAAGCAGGTCCCAAATGACCTATGCTAATATGAAGTGTCAGTTTTACAACCGATTGTAGTATTAAAGATGCAGTATTCCTTTCTCTCAAGCAATTTGCATTTTACTAAGAGGTATACAAATAGATTTTCATCTGCAAAGTGACAGGGTGTACTTAAGATGTCAAAGTAATAATCTAAGTAAGAAAACTGACTTGAAAGCATTGGAGAATTGGTCACAGGTTATCATCTCCTGCTGAGCATGGCATGAGAGCAACAGGAACAGCATTGCCTGTGGACACTTTCAAACAACTCCTTGCCATGTTTGTTGAGGACATTGTTACATGATCATATTCATCCTGTTAATGTGTAAAATTCTCTCATGGGTAGGACTGAGATGCTGAAACATCATTTTCAGTTCAGTTCAGACATGATTGTGTCCCAGCTCTTGTTTATTGTTTATTTACTTTCATAAACATTTTGCAAATTTTTTTTTTCAAAACTATGACTTCTTAAAATGTTTTTATAGAGTGTAATTTATTTTAAACTAATCATAAAGCCAGATCTGCAGGTTTTTTACTATCCTATCTTCTGGCAGTAAGCCTACCTTTTGATTTACCTGATATGGAAATTTTGATATATAGTAAGAGCCTTTGAGCTCCCATAGTAGTCCCCATAGTTCAAATTTATTTCTGTTATATGTCAGTCTATGATTCCCAAGCCAGAATCATACACCTTCAGCAGACTGAGCTAATGAAGTTCTTCCTGGGAGGAGGAGTACAAAGATGATTAACATAGCAAATGTGGTTTCATATTCTGATATAGCTCCATTATCAAGCTTGAGGAGGAAATGATCCGACAGAAGAGACAGGCAGTCTGTGCCCATGCATCGGCTCTGTTCATAGGTGATAGGAGCTTGACAGGTGACTCAGTAAAATCAACAGGAAAACCTTCTGCCTTTCTCCCCAGCTGTTAAAGATCAGAGCTTCACATTCCTCAGCTCTTGAAGACATCATGAAATCCAGTTTAGATTTAGATCTACACAGTTGTATTCACAATGCAGTAATCACGAAACTAGTTAGTCCCTATCCATCAGAATTCTCCCATTCACTTTTTCTTCCCAAACTTTTTTCACCAGCAAACACAATAACAGGAGTCAGCTAGGTTATTTAAAGAAGCATAGTGTAGGTATTTTTCATTTATTTTCAAACACTAGGATGTCACTTACACCCCCATGGATTTTTCAGGGTGCTCTCCCCATAAGGAACAATTCCTCTTCTATTTCATATTTCGGTTTTTTAATACAGTTACTATCAAAAAAGGGGTTTTTATTATTATTATTATTATTATTTATTTTATTTTATTGACACATTGAACTGATTACTGGTTAGAAAGATGAGAAGTGACTTCCCTAAACTGTACTGTCAAATGTTCTTATTTAGATGCCTATCTTTACTGAAACAGACTTGTTTAAACTCTGCCCTTATTTTCATAGTTTGCAACTTCAGGAGTATTTCAGCTGCATCCACTAAGCAAAAGAGCCATTCCCCGGTTCTTCTTCTTTCATTTTGCTAATGATCAGAACACAGGTAATGATCTGACGGACATGCTTGATGAGATTACAGCCAGCAAATGCTAACACACATCACATGTTGCATCTGACTGCATTATTTAAAAAATAAATACTTATAAATAAAATAAGTCTTTTAACAGATTCCCAGAAAGTAGGCTGGTAAATGTGAGTTTTCTCTGAGATCAGATAGAAATATGGATATCTACACATTTTATGTGTGTGAAAATCTTTGCAAAGAAGCAGTGTGTAATCTGTGTTCCCCCAAAGAAATGTAAGAATTCATGATATAACTGTATTCATGACTTGGAGTTAGTTGTAAGGAAAGCTCATATTATGTTTGTTTTGTTCCTTGCTTCTGAGTGTCTAGAAATTCCTAGAAATTTCTCTTTATATTACAATGTTTAGAAATAAGTTCCAAGAAGCCCTGAAAAGACTTCTGACAGAGGGAACCCTGAGTCGAATACCACGTTGTTTTTTTCCCTGTATAACAGCTGGTCCAATAAAAGGCACTATAAATCTTCCTTCCTAGCCAAGACCTTATCAAGTTAGCAACCTTGTTTTCTCATCCTGCAAACAGATGGATAACAAGAATATGGGATATTTGGTTCAGGAGAGGTAACCAACAATAAAGAGGATGGAAACAGCTATCAAGCGCTTTACTTAAAGAAAGGAAACTAGAATTGAACAAACCAAGAAGCCAGCCTCTCATCCTATTTATTATGAATTCTCTCCTTATTTAACAGTTACAGAGAGGGTATCTCACAGATCATTGGCATAGTAGTTACTGTTTGAGCCCAGATAAGATCTTCATTTTATTTTATCCAATTTATTGAGAGAACTGGATTTGTGCACACCCCCCCGCAAAAAAAAAAAAAAAAAAAAAAAAAAAAAAAAAAAAGTTCTGCTTGTCTACACAGTCAAGAAGTAATGGGATAAAACTGCAGCAAGGTAGATTTGATAAAGATTAGATAAAAATCTCGAGATGTAAGAGTATTTTATAAATACTGACTGAGATTTCCTAGAGAGCCACAGTAAACAGAAATTTTCAAGAACAGGTTAAAGCATGTGGATCCAACAGGGAGCAGATGGGCTGGATCTGGTCTTTGACCAGATAGAGCAGGAGATAATTGTACGAGCAGCAAATAGCTTCACAATCCAGAGCTTCCTCTTGCATTGTCATCTAACCCAACATGGGAAGTATCACCAGTGAAATAGCATTTGGAGGAACTGCTGCTGGTGCTGAAACAGTTGCTCCCAAATGAACCATCTCCACTTTTGCCCTTCCAAGTACAACCTTTTCCATGCAACAGCATGAAGGTCTCTGCAGCCCACATCTATTCAGTTGCCATTGTGAAAGACAGAAGAAAGGAAAAGACTTATCTGTACTGGGAAAGATGTCGTCTGTGTGTAGGATGCTACCAGAGGTTTCTGCTAGCCACAGAAATAACTGAAGTTACCAAAACTGGATCACCTAGAGATAGGAGACTCCTTGCAGCAATGTTTTGATTTCTGTTTCAGCCTGCACAGATGCTGGGTAAATGGATAATTATCTAGAGTTTTGTGATTTTTTTATTCTATTGAGATAACATCTATGAAAACCACCAAAAAAAAAAAAAAAAAAAAAGGAAAAAAATCAGGCAGTACAGATGCCTTGATAGTGATTTCTTGAGACTTATTATCAAAAAATAATTAATTCTTCTCTTTACTGCTTTACTTTTGGAGAAGTCAAAGATATAGGATACAGAGAGGGAGGGCACTTCGGATGCTCTTTTCATACCAGTGAATCCTCTACACTCTTCCTCTGTCTGCACTTTGAAGGTCTGTTCATGGCAGAAGTGGTAGTGGGCAGTCTGATCTCTTTATCCTGGACTCTCCAAATATGCCTTCTGCTGCCACATTTCCTGAGAGGTGGATACAGGGAGATTAATGCAGTCAAACTTTAGAAAATGCCAAAATGAATTTAATAGTAGGGAAATTGAAAGTTTCAAATTGCCATACATAACGGGTAGCTTCCTATAAAACGTACTTCAGAGCTTTTTATAAAAATGATCTTGCTAGAGTCTGTCAGCGTTTGGTAAAATTATCAGTTCAGTTTGTTCTAGGCAAATACAAGGTGCCAGGATATGCACAGATGATGTGCATTCTGCCTAGCTGAGGACTAGATGCAACTTCATCTTCTCTTGGAAGCCACTGCTAGGTACTGCACTCGAGTACCTAGACCGTATTTAGACCATATTTTAGATTTTAGGTAGGCTGGATATCAGTCTTGTGATTTTGAGCAGATCATGGCATGGTAGAAACTCTAACTAAAAATAATTAATAATAATAATAATAATAATAAAAAAAATCATAAGACATTCAGTAGCCTCCATCTTCATTTTGGGGGAAATGTCTTTTCATTTATTCAGTATTGACTCAAGTGAACTATGAATTACTCAGTTGCTATCACTGCAGTCCATGCTACCTTTATGAAGAAATGCACCAGGCAGGTATCGTTAGTCCAAATTCTGCCAAGGTGATAAAGAGTTGTTCATAAAAGACATAGTGTCTTCTCATCTCCCTCTCTACATCCAAAGGCTCAGCTAAAAGTGCTGCCCTCCAGTGCATGCTCTGGTCTCTTTCTATCTGGAATGATCTACTTAGTCCTATCTTCTGTCTCAGGAAGATAAAATTCACTCAGCTGTTGAATCCTTGTCCTACAGATGCTGATGTTACAGATCTTACCTTATTCATTACTTTATACATGAAATATGACTGGAAATTATATTTTGGTTTAGATTCATGTGAACATACTAGTGCTTTATTTACCTATTTACTGTCAGTAGGCCAATGCCTACTTTTTGTCTGGGATGTTTTGCAACTCTGGATGCTGTAGGGATCATAAAACAAGCTCTTAGTTACAGCACTTAAAAATCAGCAAAAGAAGTGTAATGGAATTCAGCTATAGATTTGTTCCTGACACCTCTAATACCAGTAAAGTATCTGTATATGTTTGCAGTTTAATTAAATAAAAGCAGTGGTCAAGTCATCTAAACACAGTCATTAAACTTTTCCTTTTATTGCTGTGCTTGAATAAGCACAAATATTGTCACTATTGTCCATAATTTAGAATGCATTAATAATTTTTCTTCATCATAAGCAATGTTCTGTTAAAGGAACGTTACCATCTTTTTATCCCTTTTACTCTGCATAGAAATGGACGGGGAGGTCTACATCTAGCAGGAATATGTACATACACTGCTTAGGAAGTCAGGAAGGGGGGGAAGAGAAAAAAATATGTGCAACAGGAAGTGGAAATTACCCTTTGGTAATTCAAAACACAGCAGAGAAAGTGATGCTGCATCTTTAAATAAATTGAGAAATTTATTTCAACTTTGATTCCCCATTTTCCTATTCAGAACAAGTGCTGCCCAGGACTGGTTTTCGAGTGGATTCCTCTGGCAAGTATTCTTCAGCCTTCATTGTCCTGTAAACTAATTGTCCTTCATTTTCTGTTTTAGTAATTCTTCTTTCTTTAATCACTTCTCTAGAATACGGGCAGTCATGGCTGCCAAGTCACCATTTTATTTTTGTATGAGCTTTGCAGGGTTATAGAATGTTAACTCTAAATCTTTTTTTTCTTTTTTCTTTTTTTTCTCTCTCTCTCTTTTTTTTTTTTTTTTTTTACAATAGGTTTATATTTCGAGCAAGGAAAAGTATTTTTCTTTTTCTTCCACCAGTCTTTGTGTATGTTTTACAATGTTTTACATCTGCTTTCATATGTCAGTGTACACTTTATAACATAAGAATATTTCTCCATAGTTCATGCTGAAGACTTAGCTAAGCATTATTTTGCACACACAAAAGAAAAAAAATCCATCTTCATTTGCAAAAGAACAGAACTGATGCATTACGCAGACCCAGACATTCCTTGCTCCCATACATATATCTTGTTCTGAAATAAAAACTAAAAGCAAATGCTTTCAAAAATAAAAGCTTTTAGTGGTATATGAATCAACATCTGTCCTGTAAAGTGGCAATGAATCTGTTTAAAAAATAGTAATATGTCATTTCCTGATCTGATCTTAAGTGAACAGTTAAAACAAGGCATCCCATACAAAGGTTGCTTTGACATTAAAATCATTAAAATCCCATTAAAATCTTTTCTAGTCTTACACAGCTTGAACAAGGCTCCTAAATTAAATATGATTTTATGCTGTTTTTTTAAACCCTTCAGAGTTTATAGGATGAGTAGGTTAGAATAATTTTTTATTTTTTACTTGGATGATCTTTATAGTGGAGTCTTTATTTACTAGCTTTTCCTCTTTATAAATAAGATGAAATGTATGACATTTAAAATGAAAGTCGAGTACAACCAGAAAGACTGTAAGATTATTACAGTAAAGCTCTTCATGTTTCTTTTAATTGCAATATGGATGAGATTTAATAAAAAATAAAAATAAATAAATAAATAGTCATTCTCAACACTAAAAGCATCACTCCAAATACCAGCTTTATAGCTATAAAAATCACTTGGAACTTGTGTGACTTGACTCACACAGAAAATGAATTAATCATCTTCAAGAATATATTTTCTCTACATACCTTTAAGAAACAATTGCATGTACATGGTGTAACTCACCTTGGAATTCAGATGAATACAGTATAGAAATGTAGCTGAGTGTTCATAATCACATCTGCACCTTTGAGAACTCACTATTGTTCAGTAGCAATCTATTCTAGTGCCTTTACATTTTAAGCAAATTCCCTGTCTTCCAGGAACCAAAAAGCAGAATTTCCCAATGCTCTTTAACATCCTGACTGTGCAGCAATGATCATATCACAGCTTGCCCAATGTCACTCTTGAATTCACGGGGAGCCAGCTGGTTTTATAACCTAGCAAACTGATTTGGTTTTGTCTTTTATAGACTAAATGGCTCTAAGAAAATTTTCTTTTGCACACACACACACAAAGTAAACAAAATGCTATAACTATAAAAAAAGCAATGAAGTTACTAACAAGGAAACAAAAAGTTCTTTTTCCAATATACACATGCAGAAAAGTAAGGGATAACAGGGAGCATTGTCATTCTTGCACGATACCTGTATTATGAAATCAGAAATACTGACTTTAAGTTGAAACTCTGTTTTCAGTGAAACTGATAGGAGATGGGAAATTCAGGTGAATTACATTGGCTAGAATTGACTAGCTGTGTAAAAAGCTATACTAATTCAGCCTTGGTTTGACTCCTGTGCCTGCAGACCTGCTCATTGCTTCTTACTTGGCATGATCCACAAGGTTCCAATCTAGCTTACCAAGGGGAAAAAAAAAAAGGCCTATTTTCCATAATGAATTCATATTAACCAACAGTTTGTTGTATATTACAAGGCACAGGAGTGTCATTTTACTGTAAGTATAGGTAATTTTCTTTGTGAGTATGATCAATTGAAAATCTGCTCCAGCAAGAACAGATAAAATTTAGTTTATCTAACAATCCTTTGCGATGAGAAAAAGAACCAGAATCATAGAAAAGTAAGCACTGAAGAAATATCAGATGAAATGCAATCACTTACCTAGGTAAGAGTACTTGATCAATGTACACTTAGGAATATTGAAACTGCTGGCACATTATAGTAGGGATTTTTAGTAAATCTAACAAGCATGGGCTCCTGTAATAAGAATGTGTAGTAGCAACTGACTTACCTAGCTTTAGAAAAAATGAAAAAGGGGATCTCATCATCAAGTCTTTAGAGTATATTTTCAATTAAACAATACCTATCTACCAGTATGGAGATAAATTGAGACCTAATGAAAAGGATTTGGCAAAAGGCTGGTTGTGTCAGAATAAGCTGGTAAATGATTTTTTGCCCAAACAAGTGATGCGTGTTTAATAAATTTAGAATTCAACAAATGTTTATTTTACTATATGTCAGTTATAATTGATGTACTCCACATTAGCCTGGAGAAGACAGTACTTAAGACGTAGAATATAAAAAGGAATAGCTAGAAAGCCATTGTTCTAGTAATTATACTAGAAGAATATTTTCTAGATTGGAGGAATAATATTAGTGGTGAGCCTTGAAATAAGTCTTCTGTGTTTCATTAATGACCTAAGCACAAAAACGAAGGGTGGGAATCAGGTCCCCACTCAGACACATAACCTCAGGTATCTATTGTGTAGCTGTCTCCAGACCAGTGGAGAGCTGGTCAGTGCAGCCAGGAGAGTCATGTCGTCACACCAAGCATGAGAGCTCAAACAACCAGTGGAGGAAATGTTCTTGAGTACATTAGTCAGTTTATGGAGATAATAATATATTACAGTGAAAAAGCTAGTAAAATCCATCAGTAAAAATACTGGATGAGGCAGGTGACCTAGCAACAAAAGCCATAAACTGGCATAGGTGTGCAGTGTCTTCTTTGCTTATGTGCTTCCTGGTAAGGTCTGTGTGTTGTTTGCTTCAGAAGTCTGCATAACAGGGAATCTAGCTGGACTAGATGGCCCTAGTCCCATGTTTCAATTGCATGGTGGTACAGAAAACATAATTTTTAAAGGCAGCTATCAATGGACTGGGAACTGTTGGCAGAGAAGGTGTTCTATAGACTTTCCACCTTTTTGGAAGCAACGGCTCTTCTGAGAAAGGGTGATGGCCATAGTCAATCACAAACTGTGTTAGAGCTCATAGAAAAGAAATGTATGCCCACATGCCTCTTTAGGGTCAGCCTAGCACTTAGTCCATTCTAAACAGGTAGAAAAACAGCATCATTTTAAAAACTTTATACGTCTTATTTTGGAATCTGGTGCTAGCATTGGTTTGGATCAGCTTTGTAAATGTATGTGTTTGAGTGGATTCTTCGTTTCAGCGTGGTAAAGTGTGTATTCTTCACAATCAGACATTCTTATACTTTCTTAATGTTTCTTAATATATTCCCAACTGCATATCCATTCAGGTGTGGGGGGAAAAAAAAAAAAAAAAAAAAAGTACTGCTTGATTTGTGTTAAACCACTGGAAACGGTGTCTTTGACTGTTAGATTTAGCCATAAAAGTTGTTCCTACTGTGTCTATCTGCAAGATCCTCTCCCTAGTACTAAGCTGCAGCCTTGTAACACTTCAGCACAGCAAATCAAGTAAGGGCAGAGTATTACTTTAATCCTAAAATTCCTTTGCCTCTCATGACTTTTAAACAAAATTTGCATTAGTTTAACATACTGTACTTGTACAAACTTCATGTGTTCTTTTATTCACTGTTTAGACACATCAAATGAATTGGAAAAAAAAAAAAAGAACACTAAGCTGTTAGAATCTTTTTGGTATTCTCTTCTAAGTATGTGAAAAGCAAGTTTGTAGGGAAAGGTAATGCTTTCATTTTACCAACCAAAACATTTGGGACAGATTGTCTCACTCATACCAATACACCTTGCCGCAACAATGCACCATGCTGCTGTCTAGAGAGGATTTTTATGGCATGATCATAGTATAGAGCCACTGCATGTAGTTCTGCATCTCTGCTTTTGCATGACCTGACAAGACTAAAACAGTTCTATTTCCAGACTGGATCTGGGTTCTGCCCAACTCAGCAGTTTTTGAGGTGTTCACTGATGGATGCTGTCGGGGGATCTATAAATGAGAGTGGCCAAAGCATGGTATTTCAACCATCTGTAGTCTCTCCCCTCCTGAGGAAACAAGACATGACTGGAGACTTTAGAAACAGTTTACAGAAATACACCTCCCATCCCTTTCTGTCTTTTGGGGTTGGCAACAATGTCTAAATGTGCACCTAAATGTGTGACAACTTACAGACTGGAGTGCAATTTGTACAAAAGACCACTCTTGTTCATAACTGTCCTACTTTAGCTGATGAGCCCAAAGTATTTCAAACAAAGCAATACTCAAAACAATTTCCCACTACTTTAACTGCTTACTATTCCATTTTATACTATTCAAAATTTTACTTTAAATTTCTCTTTTGCTCTTTGAGTGCATCAAAACCCAAAACAAGGAGCTCTTTCAAATGAAGCTAAAGATTCTTTTATATGAAACAAAGGTTTAAAAAATTCTACTTTCCTGAACTCAGATGTTCCAGGACAGAATATATGTTTATAGGCACATTATGCAGTCATATGGAAGCACAATTTTAATGATTCATAAAGCTGCTGAGACCTTAATTGAGTAGCATTAAGGAGTTCAAGTTAATGATGTTAGCTTTCAGTTTAAACCTTAAGACTCAGAGGCTTATAATGATAGCTTTTGTGAAAACTCTTTATTGAGGGTATTACCTGAAAGTGGAATACTTAAAAGCTACATTACATAAAAAAGACATACTGTTTTATATGTGCGTGGAACTAAAATGGCCTGTAATGATTATTCATCTTTTGTAAGTTGGACTGATACTTTTTCTATGTATCTTTATCTCCCATTTCAGTTTATTTTCTTTAGGTTTTAACAAACTGCAAGGAAAACACAGATTAAATGCCAGAGGTGGCTGAACAGAAAAATATTATGCAGTCAGTCTTAGGAAGAAGGCACCTCTATAACCTCTATTTTGGAAAGACTTTTGCAGTACTGTTCGCCTGTGAATGTGTAGTAGCTTGGGTTTAGTTTATTTTACTGAACATAATCATCTTCCAAGACACCTGCATTTTCAAGTGTCTCCTCCTTGTCTGTGTAAAACGCATTGTGTCCCATTTGTTTCCACCAGCTCTAACCAGGCTGCCATTAGTCATGTGCAATGAACACAAGGAGGGGGGGGGGGGGACAGGGGGGTGGAGATGGGAAGATGGTGCAAATTCTCGAGGCAAAACCAAAATGCTTTGCTCAGTGAGATTTCCCTTTACACCAGGTCCTGATTACAAGGAGTTGGATGTTCACCTTCGGAGAATGGAGTCTGGTTTTGGCTTCAGGATCCTTGGAGGAGATGAGCCTGGACAGCCTGTGAGTAATTTTTTCATGATTTGTTAGAACGCTAAAATCTGTGTAAAGGTCAGAAAAATATTACTATATAGCTGAACCCAAATGAACACCATGTTAAGGTTATAAGTAAAATGGCTTTTTTGTTCATCCATACAAAGACAGGGTTCTCAGGCTGTTGACATCTGAAAGATGCACAGTCAATGAAGCTAGAATCACAGGAATTAAGTTTGATATGGTGTATCACTCAACCCTTTACAGCGGTGTGGCCCAGCATCTTTTCATCCTGACTTTCCAATACTGTTTTAACTTTAAGCAGTAGATTTTAAAAATCAAATTACATAAGGCTATGCATAAGGATGTACAGTGTAGGCAGTCTATGTATATGCATACATTTCAAAGATACTATTGATGATGCAGTTTATTTCAAGAAATGTAGGAGGCTCCACCAGGGAGCAGTAAGGCATGTTCCAAGGTTAGATGACATCATGTGGTGCATCCAACATAACAATGGTAGCTGTATACCTACCAGGAAGGAGACATCCTAGTGCTAAAATATCAGACTGTAAAACCATCAAAGATTCATTACAGGCAAAAATATAAAATAAAATAAAATAAAATAAAATAAAATAAAATAAAATAAAATAAAATAAAATAAAATAAAATAAAATAAAATAAAATAAAATAAAATAAAGTAATAAAAATACATACAATTTTTAAAAGAAATGTGTGTTTTGGCAAAATAGTGAAATATATGTATATAAATACAAAAATTATGGAAGGGAAGGGAGAATTAATACTCCTTCAGAATAAGTTTGATGATGTTACTGTGGTTTTTTAGGGAGAACTAATGCCAAATTGATACTGATAACATTTTATTCCCAAAAACTTATATGTTCTGAGTCCTGTGTTGCTTCGGTGAACTACTTCCAAGGAAATATATAAGTAGTTGATAGATGTATATATTCTGTGTTCAGATTCATACAGAATAACACAGTTGTCATTCAAGCATTAACATTAACCAACACGTGGTTCTGAGAAACAAAGAAGTTTCTCTATGTTAAAATTGTCAACATCTGTCAAAGTACCGATAAATATTAATAGCTTGCTGATGCCTCCTGTAATAATTAACAAACACACTGTATTCTAAAAAAAAGATATTTCACAAGTGCACATTAAAACACAGAGACCTTATGTTAGACTAAATATTTTGGAATGGATTTGCAAAGCTAAATAAGGTGCAGCTGCACAGACGGACTTCAGTATCAAAGCACTTTCATCATCTACACCTGCAGCATGCCTGAAGTCCCTCTGGCATCTTGCTTCTGGCATGGATCTTGTCCCACTGATCCCACTGAGCTGCCATCCTCACACTCTCCAACAAAGCATTTTTCCTTTCTTTTCTGGATGACCCAACCCAGTCAATATGCATTCCTAAAGATTGTCTACTCGATGAAACCAAAAAGGAAATCTATTGAGAGTTAGAGGAAACAGTCCATTTTATCCTGCAAATAGCTGACACCAATGGAAGATGTGGAAATCTCTACCTGTTTTAGACTGTAGCATCTAGTGGAACTTCCCACCTCCCAGGAAAGTGCCCATGGCTACCAGGATGCTCAGTAGTCTGTGAAAGTCTTTCTTGGTCTCTTCTTCAGTGCTTTTTTCATTACAAATGGATAATTAGGTAGCAACTGGGAGTGAGGGTTTGATTGGCTCTGCAGTTTGGAGGTTTATAACATTCTCAAGGGGAAAAGTGCAGCTCAAATGCCTCATCTAGAAGATGATTATTTATATAGAATGGAATTATTTCAACCTAAAAGAGGGAGAGAAAACTGGTTTAGAATATCTAATACTCTGATGGTTAGGAATATTTTCTTGAGATGCAAGAGACCTGTATCTATTTCTCTGCTCAAAAACACAGGAAAGTGGGAATTTGGAAATTAGTTCTTTGCCCCCCAGTCATATGCATTATGCACTGAACTTTTACAGAGGAAGCAACTCTTTCTAGTGTTGTTTTTTTTTCAGCAAAGGACTCACCTGGCTTTACTGTCTAAAGTCCAAAAAAGAATCATAGCTGGATACCATATGGAGAGATAAGCACCTTGCTGTTTTTGAAGAGCAGGACTGAAATGCTGCCTTCTGTGAACCACCTCCTAAAATGCTTCACTGTCCTACTGAACAATTGCTCTTGGCCTGCACTTAGCCTCAAGGTCACTGCCCCTATTTCAGGTCTCATGAATACAAAAGTACTTTTCCCCCAGACATATCAGTCTAACAGGATTTAGGTCTCCCCAAAGACCATGTCTCAAAGCCCCCAGGAATGAAGGAGAACCTAGCATAAGGCTGAAGAGCCTACAAAGCAAAAAGGTGCCTTAGCATTAGATAGTGCAGTGCTGACCTTCTCAACTCTCACTCCCTCTTTGTTGCCCACCTATTTGATCCTCTGCTCACTTTCATCCCTAGTAAAGAAGACAGACATACTCTACTTTTAAAAATAAATAAATAAATATATATATTAAAAAAAAAAAAAAAAAAAAACTATTTTGTATTCAAAATACAAGAGCTTTTACCTGTTTTCTCTCCTCTACTGCTTCCCAGCTCCCCCATGGACAGCCCACCCACAGACTCTTATTCCTTTCACCTCCAGAAAAGGAGAGGCAGTTTCTGCCTGTCCTCCAAATCCCTGCATTTCCTATGAAACAAGAACTGAGACACTTTGAAATTTTTGTTTCAGCTCTCCTGCTGTGCAGTCAGGTAACACAGAACAAAAAGAAGCTTTTGCTGGCTTTTGTCTTTGTGGTTTGGTTCCTAAAAAGGAGTATAGATTATTCAGTGTAAGGCAATAAGTTTCTCAAAGAAGCAGAATCCACATAAAGTTTTTCAAATCAATTATACTGACACTATAAGGGGCTGTAACATATTTTCCTTCTAGTTATATCAGCTACCTGGACCTTACAAGGAGAAAGTGATGTTGGAGTAATCTATTTTTCCATATTTCTAGGCATAAAGTTGCTTTTCCAAAGGAGCGACTTGTGTTTATCAAGGCATTTCAAATTGCTGTCCCAAAATGTGGAAGTATTATCTAGATTCTTTTTATGCTCAATGTCAAGAAGCAGACATTTTTAAGACATAATAGAAATCCATAGAACGAAGAGTTAGAATAATGCAGACCATACATTAGGAGCTCCTGTTTTTAGCAATGATCAAAGAAAGAGTTCAGATGATTAGCTTGGATTTAGACATTGCAGACATTTAAAACAAGGTGAGATGAATTACACCTCTTACGTCTATTTCTTAAATTTTACTAAGTCCCTGTGAAGCTACTGTGTTATAATGAAACCAAAACACAAATTCAAATAATTAGCAAGAGTCACAAATAAATTAAATATCAAAACAGAGATTAACAAAGATGAGTTAATAAAATCCAGACTTTGATTTCAGATTATGCTCTGTTACTGTCTTCCTAGATTGTGCCGGTTTTGTTCAAGAGTCAATTCCATCAATGAGATGAGTATCACAATCACATTCCACTGTGGACATTGGAAAGACCATCAATAATTACTTAATTTGACAAAACTAGAAGGAGTTTTTGCACTTCGCAGTAGATACTGATGATCTACCTTGCTGCGAGCAGCCTTTGTGTTTCTTTAAAGTTTAAAGATGCACAAATTGTTCAATACTTTGGCAGCCTAGAATAAATTATAAAGAAACTGCAAATGCCCAAAGGAGGAAGTTAGCCCCTACAGTCTCACAAGCTAAAGAAGGCTACCACACATCTCTTTCCAAGACAACTCGAAAAAATCTTACTCATATGAGATGCAAAAATATAAATACTTTGTGGAGGTCTGGCTAAACTTGGCTTTGGATAGCTCTTTTACTCTCCAGTGAAGGAGCATAAATACATATTTCGTAGCTGGATTTTGTACAAAGAATTTTCCAAAGCTTTGAGGCATATTCTTTCAGTGTTTGAAGAACAGAATGGCGAATCTGAAAGAATATCTCTGGGAACTCAGTCTGGTACTGCTTAACAGGAACCCAGAAACACCAGGAAGCAGGAAAATGCTGTATCTTGCTCTCTCTTTGCTACATTTTCTAAGCAAAAGTGAGCCAAAAGGAGGAGTGAAAATGGGGAAAATTCTTCAGACTCCTTGTGGGGAGTTTCATTTAAACACTCTGCTGGGGGGCTTCCAACTCTGCAGCTGAGACCACAAAAAAACAAGACCACCTGCATGGCTACAACATCTAGCCTTTCAGTTCTTCATGAAAAGCAGTATGTGATGGCTTTTATCTTTTATTATTTAAAGCGGATTGTCACACGGCGTGTCATATCCATCATTCTGTGCTCACTCTAACACTGAATGGGAGAAAAGAAAATTTGGAACGCGCTCCATGAATGCTTTAATATTCTTTCAAAGAAAGCAGGTTTTGTTTGAATCAATCTTGACTGTTCTACCAGTTATTCCAGAGGGAAAATATATATGTCTTTTTCTAATAAATTATGTGAATTTATGTGCATAGAAATTGAAGAAAGTCATTAAAAGATTCTGAACAGATTTTTTACTAGTTTATATATCCCATACAAATTACATTTAAATATCAATTTGGGAAAACAACATCTGTGCAGTGTAAGCTGACATTTTTGCACTTTTTTCCATTTTGCTAATCAGTTACTACCTGTGCAATTATTCATTATGAGTAATAGCATTTGATATAGCACCTTTTTTTCCCCACTAAAGAGTCACAAAGCAAACTTTATGTAGAGGGGTCATTGTAGAGGGGTCCATTGACCTCAAGTGTATTACTCCAGGTGCTTACATTGTGCACCAGTGAGTAATCTATGAATAATTAATTTTAAGTCAAGAGGACCTTTACATGGAATTAATCTGTATAGGTTTTCTGCAAAATGTAGGCTGTCTAAAGTCATTGCCCCTTACAGATAAATGCCTTGATTAGAATATATCAGGTAGATAATCCTTAGATTGGGATTTTACCTCCTCACCAAAGGTAAGAGAATATCTTCAATCACACCCACAGAGCAGGAACACAGCTTTCAGATGCACACAGATCTTGTCACCTGCCCTGAGTCACAAACTAAATTTCAACAGAAAGGGAAAATCACTACAGCATTCATGGGGAAAAATGGGAGGCTACATTGTCTGTGTGTTCAGAGTATGTATGTCAGGGTTTTGTTCCTTTGCCACCCTAGATCCTCATAGGAGCAGTAATTGCGATGGGCTCAGCAGACAGAGACGGTCGTCTCCATCCTGGTGATGAACTGGTGTATGTAGATGGGATTCCAGTGGCCGGCAAAACCCACCGATATGTGATTGACCTTATGCATAACGCTGCCCGAAATGGGCAGGTGAATCTTACTGTGAGGAGAAAGGTGCTACCCACAGGTGAGTGAAGAAGACTGGGAAAAACAGAGCTCAGTGCTGTCAGCAAAAACAAGTGCTGACAAATTGAATGTTGTTGTTGTTGTTGTTTGTTTGTTTGTTTTTGGTTTTGTAATTCAAAAAAAATTATCTGTAAATATGTGTCTCTTGTTTTTGTGATAAAAGTGCTACAGCCGAGTGTTGCTTCCTTCAGACGTGGGTATCACATTGGCAGCCCTGCTGTGGTGACCATGAGTGTTCTGGGTTTGTTCCATGCTGTCCTGCTCTGTGCTGTCTCCTCTTGTCTCCTTTTGGGACAAAATGTTTACATTAAGTTAAAACTGTTAAAGCTGAAATGTTTACGTTAAAACCGTTAAACCTGACTGTGAATAAGCATTTGGAGAAATTCTCAAAGACTGTTAACTGTTTAGGGCAAGGATTCATTTCACTCTTGTATGTGTTAAAAGCCCATTTCTGGTCTCACTGATGTCATTTGGAGATTCCTCCCCACACACGCACTGCAAGGCCAGCTGGATGAAAAGTCTCCGTACAGCAGAAACGGCTGCTAGGAACAGGACCAGTTCCTCCTTTCATGCAGACACGTTCAGAAAATAAACCTAAAATAATATGAAGGATCTAAAGTAAATAAAACCTTTAGACTAGCCTGGTGCAATTACTGGAAAACACACAAACTTGGAAAAATGCATGGCAGTATCTATTGAAGTTTTAATGGGAGAAGCTGCTGCTGTTCCCTTGAAATTTTTGCATACACAAGGAAAGAGGTATTTTAATAAGCTTTTAAAGATTGGTGTGGTTAGTGCACTTTGCTGAGACACCAGAAATGAGCAAATCCCTGTTTCCAGCCTGTCCTCTCGTCAGCCTCCCCGTGCCTTAGATCCACTGTCGCTGCCTGAGCTGCTCCCCTTTGCTCCCCTGCCAAAAAGCCACCCCAAAACCACCCCCTGTGTCTGCAGTGCCCCCTTCCCCATTGCAGCCCCTCCATTCCGCTCCTGCGGGACTGACTTTCTTCTATTACCGACTCCAGAGCCCTCCAGCCAGAAAGGGCCCCCTCCACCCGGCGCGACGCCCCCTCGCAGCTCCCCCAGCACTAGGAAAATGGCCAATAACCAAGGTAATACGCCGAGCGCTTCGAGTTAGGGCCTTGCCCGGCTCTGCCGGCGGTAGGCACAATTAATAACTGCGAGGGGCAGCACCGAAGGGATGTCAGCCCTCACTGCTGCTTGTTACATGTTAAGTACGACGGTCTATGAGACACACTGGTCCCCCGGCACACAAAATCGAGCAAGCTGGTAAAACACCTGGAGTTATTCTTAGTCCCTGAGAGTGCCACACTGGGGAGTATCGCGTGTAACTCATTAATGTTTAAGCATTTCTGGAGCTGAACAGGATTTTAATTTTGTGTCTTACAACACGAGCTTTGTGGGAGAATTTTAAAATGAGTGATGTGGGGCATAACTGCAAAATGCTGTACTAGCATGTCAGGCCAGATCAATTCAGCATGAATGTGAGCAGCAGAGGGAAACGAGGCTGCCCTCATGCTCCTGGCAGCTGGTGTCTATGTTTTACCCAGCCCTGGCGTGGGACCACCGCTCCACAGACACTCACCCCAGCCTGGGACCGATAGCCACCTCTAGCAAGCTCTGGAAAACAATTTGTTTAAGAAAATGTGGTATTCAGAACAATGAGGATTAAAATGCCATTTCTCCACAGGCAGGAGCAAAATGTAATTTTTCTGATGAATATCTACTGCAAAATTGACAATTGAATAGCTGTTTAAGCTTTTTTTCCTTTATCTTTCTTTTACTATACTTAACGGCATTCAGTTGTATTCATTTATGGTCAAGCCAGCTCTTGGTCATTCTGCAGGGTAAGATAATTTCCTTTCTGTTGCAGCCATACTGGCACAAACAGTATCCAGCTTTCTGAAACATGACAGCCAGAAAATGAGATCTCTCTTGTCACTGACTATGGCATTTAGTTGCAGATTTGGTTCAATAACTCGTGGAGATTTTCAATTCTAACGCAGGAGTATAATAATTGTTTGTTTTTCTTCCTCTTTATTCTCTCTAATCACTTTATTTCATAGTTGCACAAGGACTCCTAAAGGACACACCTGACTGAGAAAGCAACAGCCTAGGCTTGGATGTTGTTTATTTTATTAACATATACACACTGAAGGTCTAATTTGCAAGCTCCCTTCCTAGGATGCATGCGTGCATGCGTAAACTCTTCACATGTTCAGCAGAGACACTCTCGTCATTGTGAAGAGAAAAATTGCTTACATTTATCTGAAAGTTCTGTATTTAAAATGTCAATAAATAATGATTTGTGTAAACTTAGATCTGCAAAGAATATTTTTTTTTCTTTTTTTTTTCCCATCTGGAAGTGTAACTTTACTACTTTACTGTTTCCAATTGCCCAAATGCTTGTACTAAAAAAGTGTTTATTCCCACAAGATTTAAGTTGCTCTCTATTCTTGCTATTATAAAGCAGTAGTAAAGTGTGGATGGCCCCCATTGTTACTTCTGCCCTTTCCAACTCGTCACATAAGAGCATCTTCAAAACCTTTAAATGAGCACTGCTCCTGTGATGGCATCCATGGAAAAACTGTTTGTGATTACTTTTCCTTGTATAACTGCTCTGTTCCATAAATGTCTTTTGAGCATGCTAATCAATTTGTAAGAAAGACATTATGCAGCTAATGCTAATTACTCTATGTTAGCTGCCTGTTTAAATTCTTTTAATCCAAACACAAATAATTTTATATTGGATTAGATGGTCACATTTTCCTCTTGATGACAGATCAACCAGGAGACAAGAGAATAGTGCTTGCTAACATTTTTGCAATCCAGATAGTCACTGTTTCTTAGTTTCCTTTCTGTTAGACAGCTTAGCACCAAGTGTTCATGCTTGCTTTATCTGATTGCCCTTGAAAGCTTTGCATAATTGTGTAGATTCCTGTCTCTCTGCATCTATTACAGCTCCTAGCTTAATACTTTCAGTAGTCCGGGCCATAGACAGTCAAGTGTATTTATGTTGCATTAGCAAATGTACTGTAAGTCAGAGATCCACTGAGCAAGCCAGTCTGTAATACTGGTATGATTTATATTTTAGGAGAACCGTGCCCAGAGAATGGCAGAAGCCCAGGCTCAGTGTCCACGCACCACAGTTCTCCAAGAAGTGACTACGCAACTTATGCCAACAGCAATCACGCTGTCTCTAGCAGCAATGCTACACCCCCCGAGGGCTTTACTTCTCACAGCTTGCAAACCAGCGATGTCGTGATCCACCGCAAGGAGAATGAAGGTTTCGGCTTTGTTATCATCAGCTCCCTGAACAGGCCTGAGTCTGGGTCCACAATAAGTAAGTAAATCATGGTTTTCAGCTTTTATTTTTCCACATTTGCCCCAAGTAAAAAATAAAAAATAAAAAGAAATAAAAGGTAATTAAAACCTGACAACTTCTAATTAATCGCTGCACTGATTAAAGCTGAAGGGGCTCTCAAGGTTGTTTCCAGGGGCACTGTTTGTCTGCTGTGTGTTGGACAAACCCAAAGGTTATCCAGCCTCTAAGGCACTGTTTCACCCATGCACAACAGAATTCACCTACAAAGTAGGTTTTCCCTGCTCCTGTATACCAAAGAGATACTAAGAAGCAACGACCAGAGATATGTGAACAAATCATTCACTCGCATGCAGTTGAAGTTCAAGAAATTGAAATAAAAGCTGAGATCACAGCAAACCCCACAACTATACCTGTCCAGTTAGGGCACCACAGAATCAACTGGAAAGCAAGGAAGCTGGTCAGACAGAGGTGCAGGAAGGTTGATTTCTTTAACTGGCTGGATGGCATATAGTATTGAAGTTACCACTGAGTACAAGGCATGATAAGTACCGTGGTAGAATCAGATATTGAGGATTATAGCTCACTTTCATGTTTGCTGGGGCTCTACTTTGCTTTGATATCTGCATGTAGTGCCATTTGAGATGTCCAGGTACATCCAGGGAGAGGGCAGGAAGATGTGACAGAGGACCTGCAATCCTACCTAGTGCCACCTGCAGGTACAGGGGCACCATTGTGTGTTTTAAATGGCATTGGAAAACCTATTACTTAATCGAGTGGAGCCCCGTGCGAGTGGGATGCATAAAAAGCTTTGAAAAGATAAAAATCTCCTACCAAATCAATCTGAAACTGTGAGTACTAGCCAGTTCTGAAAAAATCAAGACAAGCAAGAACATATGTCATTTTGCATATTACAGCCTAATGCAGTCTTTTCTTGCATTTAAAATGTTTTGAAGAAACTGTTCTTTAGCCCAAAACTGTTTATTGAGGGAAAAAAATAAAATTAAAAAAAAAAAATCTACTTTCAGGGCCACACTTCACTCCTCTGCATTCATAAGAGAAAAGCAAAGGGAGCACCGGAAAGCCATACCTCACAATCGCAAATTATCTCAGAAAAATTTTCAATACTTCATGACCATGCAGATATTTAGAGTTCTTTTCGCATTACCTCAGCTGAATTTCAAAATTATATGATTGTTAGAATTAATATTGTAATAATGCCATGGATAATTAGACACTTGGGACTCTAAGTTTTCACTTTCTTGAATATAATAGCCAATTGGAAGTTCTCTGCAAAATATCAGATGGAAAAAATAAAAAATAGAAAACACTGAGATATAAACGTTAATCAGTTAAGCTAGCTATAAATTTTTTGAGAAAATTATTTCACAGGATTTGAGGCTGGGGAAGACGGAGAGGGAAAGAGCAGAGGAAGAGAATATGCCCAAACAACAAAAAGTTCTGTGACCAGAGTGCTCTGCAGGATATAACAGACCCAAGTTTAAGATCCTGCTTTCCTCCTACCCACCAACATATTCTTGTCTTTCTCACTACTGCATAGGTAGTCATTGTTGAACCTTAGCTGAGTAACTGAAAATGGCAGTCTGCTCTGGAAGTGACAAGCAAATTTATTCAAATAATAACTGCACTGAATTTCAGTGATCCCAAGAACTACCCAAATCCTAAGTTTAAAACAACAGCAATGAACTAAAAAAGGACATTTGTTGTAGACAGTGACAGAATAGAGAAGAAAATACCATTTTTGTGTGAATTCTGTTCCAAAAATATAAGAGAAAAAATAAGCTGAAAATTACATAATCTGTCAGCAGGAATAAAAATAGGCTAAAAATCATCAGCCTTTTCAATGTTAAGGGAGGTTCATTTTTCTTCCCTAATATTTATTTGGGTTAAGTAATTTGGGATGTAATAAAAAAAAGCATAGCCAGTAGATTGAGGGGAAATGGTTTTCCCCCTTTACACAACACTCATTAGATTCCATCTAGATCATGGCATCCAAGTTTCAAGCCCTTTGGTACTAGATAACATAAATGAGTAATTTCAGCAGCAGTTACTGAGACTTCCTGAGGTCCTTCCAGCTGGAATTAATGTAAAATCCTTTGATTAAAATGCACAGTCAGATGTAGAAAGCATATTAACAGCAGGTAAGTATCAACTGGGCATAGGATGTATAATATCAAAAATATATCTTACATCAATACCACAATATGGTTCTGCATGGCACTATGTCAAGTACCTTGTTAGTCACTTGCTTCTTGTAACATTAGAGTATTAATCTGGTGAAATATTGTGCTGTAATTCCAGTGTTTCTGATTTCAGAGGCACTTGACAGCTTACGTATCCCCATGTGTGATGTGTAGATATACCCTAACACAGTTAACATGACATTAACATAACATAAACATTAATATAGAAATTGCAAAGCAACTCTGAAAGAATCAAAATGGGCAAAAAAGGTCAGAAAAGGGAATATCTTGTAGTGCAAGATACTGATAGGCACAGCATAGCCTGAAAAGTCATCTCACTGGGAACATCTTCAGGGCAAAGAGAAGCAGTCATTTGATTTAAGAATGATTATTTTGATATCTTTATTCCCTCCTCTACTTTCTTGTCAAAGTAAATGACTTGAGGACTTAGAAGCGCTAAGTATCAGCTTTGCTTTTACTCAAGAAGGTAATTAATCATGCACTGAAAATATTTTCCTCATTCTCACATACTTTTATAATCAACTAATTGCAACAGCTCTTGCTCAGTACAGAAGTGTGAACCTTGTGTCACTAGGAACTTGAGCCGCAAGCACTGGTAAAACTGATGCAGTCAGTCTGAGCTCCTACCAGCATCAGACCCACAGGTTCATGGGTTTGCTGCCTTGCAGTTGGCCCAGAGCTCAAGAGGGAACACAAAAGCTCAGCCTCCAGGTGTCTGCCTGGTGTGTTATAATCAGGATGTCATTCTTCCTCCAAGACCTACAGTCTTGGTCATCTTTACTCTTGACAAGCTATGCAAGGGGTTTGAATTGTCACTGTTGATTTACAGGCTTGCCTTTGCTTTGCAGAAATTTTCAAAATACTAAAAGCATATTTTTACCCTTGATGCAGATAAGTAATAAGGACGTTATTAGGTAATGGATTATTTTCTCACATTTTGTGATAGGCAGCACTGTAGCTGTCATTTTAATAAATTATAATTACATAGGTGGGAGCCAGCCTTTACATCTGGACATAATTTTGACTCACTGGTACTTGCTTCAGCACCCAGTTCTTGTGTCTCTTTTCTCTTCCTTTGTTCTATAGTGACAGAAATTTTGTATCCCCCTTGTCAGAGCATTACTTGGGATGTTCTTTAATTCAGCACAGGGGATTATCTTGTGCCAAACTAGAATTCTGATGTGGGGCAGATCAGGAGTGGAGAATGAGTGACAAGGATTGAATGAAGAGATTTCGCGGGGCAAAGCAAGGGCATAGACAAGGTCATCCATGCTTTTAAATTATATCAGCAAAAGAAGATGAAGTGTATAAATAAAGAACTTTGTTTGAATGGTACATCTAGGAGCAAGTCATCTCGCCTAGTGCAGAGCCCAGAGGATCTTAGAACCGTAAGAGATTAAAAAACAGAAATTCACCTAGCCAGGCTCTTGGCCTGTTCCTAATGAAAGGATTAACTTCCACTGCCCCTAAAACATTTTATCACACTTTCCCCTATACCCTGTCCCAAGATTAAAGGGTGCCTTGTCTCCCATTCCTTCACCAGATGGGCCACCTAAATTTGACCTTGCTTCTTGCTTTCTATTGCTAGGCAAGCTACACATAGTTTGTCAAAAATTTGTCAACTCCAGTGGTATTCCTGTAAAGAATTCAGTGTCACATGCCCAGCTGAATGCCTAGAACCTATAAACTCCAGTTTTTCACTTTCAGTTTGGCATGGATCCCAATGGCTGTGGCCTCAGGGCTCTGTGGAAATCTTCACAGGCTCTGTGGCTGGGCTGGAGGCCTCAGTGGATAAACTGAACAAACTGAACTATTACTGAAGTCCCAACCTGAGTTATACTTTCTTGCTTCTCCCACTAAAAATATGTGTGGTTCTTGTGTGTTCAACTTGTGTGGTTCTGCAAGGCAGGGCTCCCCAACATCCTGCCACAAACATCATGGGAGACTGTGGAGGCACAGCTGTGTCTAAAGTGGCATTGTCTCACATGACAGTATTGTCATATTGCAGCAAAAATTACAGAAACTCAATTAATTAATCTACATGTTGAATTACCTTTAGAATAATACTTAATAGTGTGTGTCCTCTGTGGTAAAACTACATATTTGTGGAGCTTTCTAGGGTATCACGATAAGTTCACTATCTGTATCCCACAAAAAAGCACTTAGAGTCAGCTGGAAATTGCCAAAAGATCTCCCATTTAATTTGTCCTTGAGCTTTATGGAATACACTTGTCCCTACCAATTTCATATCATCCAACTGCTTTTACTTTGTTTGGAATGCAGATCCTTTTAGGAAGAGAACTTGTGATCCACTGTAAATCTCTGAACACCCTAATTTCTGTAGAAAAGAAGCATGTGCTCTAAACTAATGTTGTTAACTGGAAACTGCCAGTGAAATGGGAAAACTGGCAATAATCTATCAATCTTACCACAACAGGTATTGGCAATTAGCACAATTATAAATTGAATATATATATGTGTGTATGTATATATATCTATATATAATTAAATTAAATCAATAATAAATAATCAAACATAAAATAACAATAATGAATAAACATTAAAAAAGGCAGAAGGCAGTGCATACTTTTTATGGTCTTTGTCCAGTTTTACAAAAGAGGTGGTGCAGCTTTAATTTGCCCCTACGTGCATATGCCAATGACTGCTGTATTTAAAAATAAATAAATAAATAAATAAACGAAAAGCCTAATGAAATAAGTTTCTCTCATTTCTCAAAATATTCAGCCTTAACTAAAAACCTTAAATCCAAGATAAGGTCCTGTTGACTACAGAAAACAGAGTTCTGAAATAAGTCCCATTCAGCTCTAGAGTTTCTTTGAACTCCTTGCAGTTTAAAGATAAAAAACAGCTCATTGATCAATGATAACTGTGTGATCTGAGACAGTTATTTGTGCTTCAATTTAACCCATGCTTCTTCCTGAGTAAGAAAGTGCCTGGGGACACAATTTTCTGTGATCAACCTGCACATTCTAGAGAAAACAGAGCTTTGGAAATTAGGATATCCATCTACTCCAGCTTGGAGTTCTTTGGAACAGAGCACTGAAAAAACACCTGCAACACGAGTCTTCTGTGGAACACAGTTGTGACTTGGGGAAAAGGATCTGGTTTCTCATTTCTAGTTGGCTTTGATATTCAGGCTTGAGCTGTCCTGTCTCTTCAGCTTCAAAAAGGCACATTCTGATGTTGGGTTGGTCTTTGGTTGGTTTTCGTTTTGTTTTTGTGGTGGTTTTGTTGTTTGTTTGTTTGTTTGTTTAAACTGATATTAAAATTTGGAGCTGAAAGACATTGCTTCACAAGTCAGTTTTTCAAATCAATTTAGGATGTGAGAGCATGGCATAAAGCTGCACCAGGGGAGGCTAATTCTGGATATTAGGAAAAAGTTGTTTCCTGTGAGGGTGGTCAAACACTGGAACAGGCTTCCTAGCAAGGGGGTTGATGCCCCATGCCTGTCATTGCTCAAGAGTCATGGATAATGCCCTCAAAAATATGCTTTAACTTGTGGTTAGCTCTCAAGTGGTCAGGCAGTGGGACTTGATGATCTTTGGAGGTCTGAACTATTCTAATTCTAATTCATAATAATAAAATAACCTTAAGAGACAAAAGAGATCTTTTTTATATCACTGAAAGCACATAGCTGCATGAATTGTGGCATGAATTACTCAACTGTCTATCTGATCCTTTTGGAGAATAAAGCATGGAGGATCTGAGCCACACCAGTTCTCTCTCTAGGTGAATCCTGTCCTCCAGTTTATTCATGAGTAGGTTATTCGGACCTAGGGGGGCTGCTCATGTGTTTTCAAAAACCAAACTGTGTAAGCTTTGTTAGCAGAAACCTAGTGAATCAAGGTAATCAAGGTTTTGCTAATGATTTCATGGAGCTAGGGCTCCATTTTGCTTTGATGACAAGCCTGAATTATGTACCTAATTTCCATCATTTTTTTTTGCTGCCTAAATGTTATTAGATCTCCAGATTTCTAAGTTATATGCACTCTTTCACACCTAGCTTCTTATGCCTGTGACAAAACCATGCTATGTAAGTAAATATGTTCCATAGCAGCACACAATAGGATGTTTCAGTTCATAGGTTCATTCAACTTATAAACAAAAGGGAGTATAGTCATTTGCCAGTAGGCAGCATGCCACAGGTGTTTTGGTTTTGTTTTTCTCCAAATGAGTATGACATACAAAAAATCATAAATTTCAGGAACATATTTTATTTTGATTCTAAGATTAGCTTTGACAGAAACTCTACTGTATACAAGCTTCCTACATTTCATATTCTTCAGGAGCAATGAAACTACTGATGTTTACATTTAATATATTCTTCCAATTAAAACTTGATATGCTGGAGCCTGCTGGTTGAATGAAAACTCTTGCACCTTTTGAGAATTGAGGACATAATAAATATTCATGGGTTCAGCTGTATAATATTGAAAAGGACAGCTGGCTCAGGAAGGTTCACTTGCTTGGTTTACTACCTATATCTGCTAACATTAAAAAAGATCACAAGAATTTATCTGCCAGAGGGTTTAATAGATAAAGTACAGGTTTGATTTTTCCCCCCCTTAACTGATCATTTTTGACGTTTTGTTACTACATAGTGCAAAAACAGGAAAGTTACTCTTTTCGAAATACAGTCTCAACAGTTATAACTAAAATAACCAAATAAAGAAAATTCTAGATGTCAAACAGAAAGGCATTTTTTCATGGTAACATCTTTTTACAACCAACTCTTTCTAGCTTATGTGTTTCACAAGTGAGGAGAAATCATATTATTTTCAAAAAAAAATTAAAAAATAAAAAGCAACTGGCTTGACAGAAATACACAGTGTTAGAAACAGCATTTGTATTCAGTAGCTGCTCTGGCTTCATGTAGAGGTGACCCAAGCATATGGACCCTCAGGTGTAAAGCCACAGAATTCACTCTTTCTTTTCTAAGATGTAAAGGTGTGGAAAGGATGTTTATTTGGATCAGTGAAAGTGGGCAATTTTATAAAATAAAAATATTAATATACATACAAATCAGCTAGTTAATGAAAGCAGACCTTACCCACTTCCTAAATGCAAAGATTTTTTTTTAAATCATTTTGTATCGTCATTATTTGATTTAATCTCTCTTTTGATTATGAGCTTAGAGCTGATCATTGCACAATTAACCACCTTCTGGGAAAGCATCAGCTGCTAGGTGCAAGTGTTGGGTCAGCCTGCAGTCCTGACAAAAAT
This sequence comes from Anas platyrhynchos, assembly GCF_047663525.1. Lineage (NCBI taxonomy): Eukaryota > Metazoa > Chordata > Aves > Anseriformes > Anatidae > Anas > Anas platyrhynchos. The sequence goes on from NC_092587.1 coordinate 12,611,713, forward strand.
GCTTTAAACGTCTGAGGGAGATTTAGGGAGCGAGGTTGATGGCTTCAAAAATCTTAGAAGTTGAGGTGCTCTCAAGATTCTAACTTCCCTGAAGTGACTTTTTTTTTTATAAAACGCACTGTAGAAAAAAATAGATTCTATCATGAGATCCATTGTTAGGAACTTCTCCTGCAGTTTTGCTGTTCTGTACTAGGTTCTTTATGTCTAGGATTATGGCTATGGCCTTGGAAGAATTATTTTCTCTTAAGTTAGATATTCATATGCATCATTCAAAAATATCACATTTTGGATCACTTGATGGTATTAGGAAAAAATCTATATATAATTTGAAGATCTGAATGTTTAATATACATATAAATAGCATCTGATTAATTTCCCATTTTTTCAACAATAAAAGTCTGTTTAAATCACTGTTTACCACAATATTTTCCCTTCCAGTCTCATTCACTGTGTAGTCTGAGAGAACTAAGAAATTAATTGTCCTATAAAGGGCCATCTTATCTTCTGTGCTCTCTCTTAGCTTGAATAATAGGATTCCTGAAAAAAAAAAAAAAAAAAGAAAAAAAAAAATCCAAATGTTTCTGTATACCCTGCCCATCTTAAATGCTGCTCAGGTACCCCTGTTTTGGAATAAGTGGATCAAATTCTCTGCAGAGTCTAATCCAGGTACATGCTACCATGTTCAAATTGTATATGCTTGGAGAACAGCTTGTGGTGAAATCTGAAGGTCTGAATAAATTTGTAAGATTTTTTAAAGCCCAGTGGAATCATTTATCACCAGTCAAGTGATGGGGGACTTCCGTTAAAAGGTTACATTATTTATTGCTCTGCTCATATAAAAATAAGCCACTAGAGATGCAATATAAGAGAAGATCTGATATGTTAATAAAGCCCTAATGAAATGCCAAACTTGGGAAGAGGTTTCCCAGGAACCAATCTGTGATGCTGCAAGGGACCGATAGGCCATGCAGTTCCACGCTGTCCTCAGCTTTCCCAGCCACAGGTTTCTGATTTAATCGGCAATTGAGTTAGCTCCTATGAATTTGTCTAATCCCTTTTAATCTATTCATGCTCCTGGCCATCCAGATGATTGTTCCATGTTCTCTTATCCAAGTTCATTGACAAAACAGTCCAAGTTCAATGAACAGAGGCTGATTTCTGCTTTTGACTGCCACGCTGTCTTTCTCTCAATCTTTGCCTGTTCAGTGCTATGTTTTTGAGATGAGAATACTGGGTCTATAAGCAATATTCAGACTTTAGGTGTGCGATAATAAACAAGCAATACTTTGTTTCATTTGCTATTCTTTTTCTAACTCTTAAAATTTTGTTTACTATTCTACTGAGTTTATGTATTTAGAGAAGTAGACACACCTTACAAGATCTCCTGGGTAGTAATAATTAATTTAGGATCCATCCCTGCTTAAGCTTAGCCAGGGTTATTTTTTCTCCATGTGCATCATTTTACATTTCTACCCATGAGATCCTGTCTGTCACTTCACTCAGCCCACTCGGTACTGCCACTTTTGCAGCATTTCCATGCCAGTTTTAGATGTAACTGTTCTGAATGATAAAAAATCTCCACTGTGGAAATTCACAGCTCTTTTCTACCTTTGTTCCTTAGCTTTTACCTTATTAATCCCCTGTGAGTAGATCTATCTTATCCCTTCACAGTAAGTATTCCACCACCAAAGACTCTTAAAAATTAAGCCTTCTAACATAATAATATTCATATTTTCATAAGCAACCTGCACATCAGATAACCTTAGAATTCCATTAGAAGCACACATGCCTGTAAATAAATCCTTAAAAAAAGGTTCCCCTTCCAAGGCAGCAGGGAGCATGCTGGCCAGGGTAATGTAGCTTAAGAGGAGACTCAGGCAGAGCTCTGCTGGAGAGAGCAAGTAGTGACAAGAAGATCCCTGGGATGTTAATGCAAGGAAAGGAGTCAGAAAGCAAACTTTTCATATTATCTATAAATGCACAGAAACCCACTTCTGCTGGATTTCTGTGGGTTTCAATAGTAATTCATCACATTTGTCCATGAAATCATGATATAACTTTCCAATGGACTCCTTGCCAAGCTGGTAGAGTTGTTGACTCCTTCAGCAAAAGCTTTCCACGCCTTACAGCAAGCAGTAAGATCGTATGGCAACACATTGAACCAATACAGCTTCAAACGAGGAGTATTAAATATTCAAAAAACAAAGTGCAGTAGAAAAAGCTGTTTGACAGACATGAGCTTTGTTCAGAAAGCCACCTACTGTTGATCCTTTCATAGCACTGCAGGACAAAGTGCACTAACACCAAAACATTTATTTACCTTTATATGTCAGGCAAAGGCTGTTAGACTTAAGAGGCAGAAAAAGTGGGGAAAAGTTCCTTCTCTTTCCTCCATTTCAGTTTCTCAGGATATGGAGCTGAATCAGACTCTCATGGTTCTCCTACCTCCAGCTTTGATTTTAGCAGACATCACAAACGTGGATATCTGCTCTGTTCACTCATCAGGTGCAAGAATGCCAACAAAAACTGTGTATTAATAGTATTTCCTGCCCTCCCTTCCCTCACTACTGAAGTTGTGTCCTTTAAAGAACTTAAGTTACTTATGCTATCAAAAACATCTTCTGTAGAGTTTACAATGGCAAGCATAGGAATTTTAGCTATAGCATCTCAGCCATAATGCTTCCCCTTCTTTCTTCCTACAAAATTACTTGCTCTTTCATATAAGGCAGCCTTATTTTCTGATCTCTACTGATGTGTTGTACAGTCACAGAAATTTCAGACAAATCTCATTTTGCATACCAGCAACAGCCATGGTTTAGTCTTAGCTGACGTGATTTGATGTCGTGTTTTAAGAACTGATTTTGTGAAGGGCTCTGTGCAAATGTGAACTGTTTCGCTGTCAAGTTACTCTTTTACTTATTTGGGGAATCTAATCTGATGTGTGTGTGTGGCAGTTATAGGTCTGCATCAAAGGCAAAATAAAATCAAATTTTGTACAAAGTCATCTAGTCATATTTAGTGTATTTTAATGTATAGAATGGCTTCAGGCACTGCAACGTAAACCGGGTGCTTATTCCTAAGCAGCATTTCTGGAGTAAACTAGCTGTGTGTATATTACTAAAGGCATAATTAAATTTATAGTCTTACCTGAACTACAAGATTAAAGAAGCATGCAATTTATGGTTTGCATTTCAGAGCACTAATATTTTTAGTTCTCAGAAAATTTATTTTTAACACCATAAGCAGTGCTTTCATCCATATTAGAAGCAAAAGTCACTTTGAGTTGTGCATATTGTGACTTTGCATGAGATGTGCAATCTGTGTTTGTCACCATCACCTTCAGGAAACGTTTATCAAGGAACTGAGAAATTTGTTTTGTGGTGATAGAGTGTTCTGAACATATCTCTTGTTAGTGCTTTGCTTGATAATAGCTTAGATAGCCTAGATATTTCCATGAAATGTATGATTTATCTTTTGTCTTACTTTTTTGAAGTTGTCCTTAGATGTTAGTATTTTTAGGATACGTTATTTTAAAGGAAAAAAAATGCACTGCTCTAACACCAGTTTGAGGTGGACAGTGAGGCTGAACATCTTTGAGCTAAATGTGCCAAGACTAAAGTGTGGAATTTATTACACTCTATGACATTATTATGATATTAATAGAATAAATAGTCAAATTGAATTGTGATAAGCATGTTTATGACTAGTAGATGGAAAGAAAATAGCATTTTCTTTGGAGAGTCTTGATGGAAAGATAAGAATTGTCAGCTATAGCATATCTACTAAGTTAAAAAATGATTGAATAATAGAGGGAAAAAACTCTAGAAGACATATTTAGAGTAAAATTTAGAAAATTCAATGGGAAATATGGGAAAAGACAGAATAAGGACACAGATGGAGCACACAGGAAAATGGAGAACCACAAAGAGCAAAGAAGTGAACTAGATCTGTAAAGTTTTGAGAATGCGTGTGTTTATTTGATGTAGTAAATGTGACTATACACTCATAATTAACTGCAAATTCATGCTGGCATGTATCTAATTAGAAAACCTCACATCCCAATAAATCTTCTGTATGATTTCTGTTTATCAGTTAACATATTTGTGTGGAGGAGGAGAAAAATTTAGTAAACCCTGGGCACTTTCAGTAATAAAATCAGTTTGTATATAAAATAAATCATGTCTGTAGTATCTCTTCTGCAGTATACAAATAAAGGGATTCTGTAAATTCAGAGGTGGGAGACGACTTATGACTACTACTTATTGTGCGAGTTTATCCCCTTCATTGTTCTAATGCCTTATTTTTTTCCTGAACTGTTTATTATCTTGTCACATATCAGGTTTGTAAACTAGCTGAACCATAAAACTGATTTTGGGCTTTGTATGTATGTGCTTTGTATGCACATCTGAATTCTGAATTTTTAGCAAAATATGTTCTGAGTTCATGCAAATGACATTTCATAAGAATAACTGTTTTATGAACAAAGTATCTTTAAGATAAAATTTTCTTCTAAATGAGCTCATTTTCTTCTGTTTGTGAACATCATCACTTACTGCTGCATAAGCTAACTAAATATTATTCCTTGTCTAGCTGTACCCCATAAAATAGGGAGAATAATTGATGGAAGTCCTGCGGATCGCTGTGCAAAACTTAAAGTTGGAGACCGGATCTTAGCTGTGAACGGCCAGTCTATTATTAACATGCCTCATGCAGATATTGTGAAGCTAATTAAAGACGCAGGTCTCAGTGTAACACTTCGCATCATTCCTCAGGAGGGTAAGTCAATGGCCCTTAAAAACAGGAAGAAAATTTTAAGTAGCCTCCAATTAGCTTGAATTATGTCACTGCTTGAAAGAACATCTTTTGTTTCACATTTTCAGCTGTAACATACAGTACACCAAAATTACAGCCTTAGAACCAGCTGGAATACTATCTGAATTCTTGAAAAGGTTTCTTGCTATGAAAAAGGTATTTAAAGCAAACTTTGAGATACAGAGAGAGCAGAGTTATGGAGAGTTGGTTTTCATGTCATTTTGAAAAATTGCCTTCTACATGGAAAAACATCCTACCAAAGAGCCCTGTTCATCCCCTTGTACCCTGTTATTAACCAAACCTTTATGTAAGCAAAGTGACTGACGAAGAACCACAATGGCTGTCACCAGGCATGCTCACATACCAGCTAGCTGTGACAAAACAATGTGAAGGAAGAGTTAAGATTTGGTAGCTTCCTCTATATGTGCTAGGATAAGTGCACAAGACAGGAAAGAGGTGAATCCTAAATTATTTCATCAGTAAGGTGAGGATAAGGGGACAAACTTGTTAGTCTGTTCATTACTGCAGAGCTTATCAGTGGAGATCCTTTGATGTCAGCTTCATGGGTTTTGAGGTTGGTTTCAGGGCTTTTTTTAGCTTAGTGAGCTGCTGTACCGGTATATGAATTGTGCTGTATTAATAAGACCATGGCTTTACATCTCACTAACAAATACCATCAGAGCTAGGAATGTCACATACAGCAAGTAATGTAATTACTTAATGATCCATGCTGGAGTTAGTTGACCCTCACTTTGTACTGTTGCATCCAGCAATGAGACAAGGAAATAGCCTGACACTGGCCACGGATTGCCACTAAGGACACAGATCTACTTTTTTAATGAATTAAGTAGAGGGATGAACATATAAACACACACACAGGCTCAGAAAACATCCCAAAGAGCTAGAAAGATAGTGGCATACAATCACTGGAGTTCAGTTTTGCAAGCAGCTACAAACAAGAGTTTTGCTACATGTAGTCTATGCAGTTTATTCAGGCCTCCCTTGTACACAGAACTATGCATATTAACAAATTGCTAGTATTTCTGTGTTAGAAATGGGGTCCTGAAACTATAAGGGAAGCAGAGGTACATCTGGGATGCCATGCTACAAGATGTTCTCAGGTACTGGTGGTGAGGAACAGTTTGTGTCTGAGTCATGGCTTCCCCATGTGGCTATATGACACTGGACACCTCATTTGCCTTCTGCCATTAGCTTCCCGGTTTATAAAATTAGGGAAAAAAAAATCTAATACCTCTGTAATGTACTTTCAGGTGAAAAATACCATATAAATGCAAAGCAGCTTTAGAAGCAGTTTATGATCTGACTTGTTCATCCATAGTTATGAGAGTAATGTAGAAATGAGGGACAATATTCCCAATCTTTGCCTCTGAAACTCTGCAATACAGAAGAGGCTCACAGATGCAAAATGGGCAATTAAAGCCTTAAGCATAGTAATTACACAGACAAGTATTGCTTATGCCTGCATGAGGCATGTTTTAAGTGAGAGTGTACAAGCTTTTTTGACAATTAAGCCTAAATTGAAAAGATTTTTAATAAAGTAACCAAAATTTTTAGAACAATTATGAGCATAAATTAAAGAAGCAGAGAGCCATTAGAAACACACAGTCACAGGGGACAAACTCACTCACTAAATATAAAAAAAATAATAATTCAAAATTCAAACTGTATTCAAATGCCAAACTAGGCGAGAGCAGAATCATGCATACCTGTTGCTTTTTGGGGTACTAAGCCATGCACATGTCCTTTCTAGCCATGTTGTACCATGCTATGCTGGCCTCACTCATTCTGTTGCAAGCAGAAAAAAAAAAAGTACAACGTGTACCTTTGCTGTTGATAATGCATATGTGATTACTTGTGCAGTACTCTGCCCTCTTGCAATGGGAATCTCTCTCATTTATGCTTATTAACAGGCAGATGCTGAGCAATGCTGAGCCAGTGTGTTGGGAGAAATACATTCGATATAAGCTCAGTGCCAAATGTGTTTTCCCTGGTGCAGGGGAAAATCTGAAGGCACCGTGGCATCCCCTGTTTGTTAAGACCATGAGGCCACATTTCCTAGCCCAGCCTCTCTGTTGTTGTGCATTTTATATTGTTTGTAAAAAGGGTTGCTGTTTTTCTGCAGTGGCCCTATGTGAAGCCATGGTCGTTTGGCACCAATACAGTGAATACGTCAGGTTAGCTGGTTAGTCAGAATTTATTGAGACTGGTTTTACTGCTCACAGTCCCCAAAGATGTTAAATTATAGGGAACTCTTGTTGAGCTCAAACAGCAGGAGCTAACACAAGTGCACCAGTGGTTCAGCTTTTGTGTCAAGTCTGTCATCCCATAACAGCGCTGAAAGCACTAAAATCGTTCATTCTCTCAAAATAAAAAGTTTTCAAATATCAGTATTTCTAGACTTTCACAGAAACCATGACACATGGAAGCTGTTTGCCCTCTTCATTTGGGTTTTAAATTATAAAGGTGTCAAACAGAGTGGAGAGTTGGCCAAGATTTCAGATCCCAGAGAAATTCAAGAGACGCCCATTAGCCTCAGACGTCTTAAAATCTAATTATAACCCAAGAGAGCAAAAGCAACAAAACATATATTTCCAGGGGTGGAGGGTGACCGACGATGACCATTGTCTACCTTTGCCTGTTATTAAATGCTGCCCTGTGACAGCTCTTTAATCTCCAGCTTCCCATTATGCAGAGCTGAACAGCCCGGCCTCGGCCCCCAGCTCGGAGAAGCAGAGCCCCCTGGCGCAGCAGCACAGCCCCCTGGCCCAGCAGCAGCAGCAGCAGAGCCCCCTGGCCCAGCAGCAGCAGCAGCAGCAGAGCCCCCTGGCCCAGCAGCAGAGCCCCGTCGCCCAGCACAGCCCCGTGGCACAGCCCGCGCCCCCGCAGCCCCTGCAGCTGCAGGGACATGAGAACAGGTAAGAATATGGCTCTGCCAAGAGCTTGCTGCTCCACAGAGCCCGCGAAGCCTGGTGGGCCCTGACACCCAGTACTGCTGGGGTTGCACTCGCTGGTGGTGGATTGTGAGTGTCGGGCATCAAAAGCAGTATGGACAGCAGGGCGAGGGAGGTGATTCTGCCCCTCTACTCTGCTCTTGTGAGGCGCCACCTGGAGATCCCACTCTGCAGCCCCCAGCACACAAAGCACATGGTTGTATTAGAACAAGTCCAGAGAGCCATGAGGATGACCAGAGAGCTGGAGCACCTCTCCTGTGAAGACAGGCTGGGGGAGATGGGGTTGTTCAGCCTGGAGAAGAGAAGGCTCCGGGGAGACCTTACAGCAGCCTTCCAGTACCTAAAGGGGGCCTGCAGGAAAGCTGGGGAGGGACTCATTGGTGGGGGTGTAGTGACAGGACGAAGGAGGAATGGCTTTAAACTAAAAAAGGGCAGACTTAGATTAGGTATTTGGAAGAAATTCTTCACTCAGAGCGTGGTGAGGCACTGGCACTAGTTGCCCAGAGAAGCTGTGGATGCCCCATCCCTGGAGGCATTCAAGGCCAGGCTGGATGGGGCTTTGGACAACCTGGTCTGGTGGGAGGTGTCCCTGCCCATGGCAGGGGGTTAGAACTGGGTAATTTTTAAGGTCCCTTCCAACACAAACCATCCTATGATGATTCTGTGATTCTATGATTCTTATGACTAACATTATTCTGAACAAGGAGCTGTCCAGACTTCAAGGGTCCCCTGGGATTGTATTTTTGCCAGGAAACTAAATATGGAACTATTCTTTGCTAATAATATCATCAGCACTTACAAAACATAGGTCTATCAACATGTGATCATGAGGTGGTCTTTTTTCATTATCTTACATGTCATTTTCTTTTGCTGGTAACAGTTCTCCAGTCCTTTGTAACAGGTTTTCTCTAGGGTGTATCATTTTCCAGCCAATTTCTTGTGTTATTTATGTATATTCATTGACAAAGTTTATCTGTGATGGAAATGAAATAGCAGGGGGATAGAAAATTGGTGACCAGCTGTATTAACAGCTGTATATATAAAAAGCACACTCAGACTGTGCAGTGATACAACTTTATGTGATCTCCAATCAACACTTTAGATTAATTTTTGGCATGTGAAATGAGGCTGATTACACAGACTGTCTATATGCTAATCTTGAGCAACTAACATACCTCATCAAGACCCTTGTCCCCAAACAGTAGGTGCTGGTAGCAGAATTTTAACTTTTTGCTTCAGGAGGTACTTGAGCTCAGTTTTGAGTTAGGCATTGTGCCCTCTGGTTCTCCTTGTTTAACAGATGTAGCACTTTCACTTGCCCAAAAGGGTTTTCTCTCAATTAGTCACAGTTGGCAAATTTCTTTCCCTTATATTTCATTGAATGCTTCCCTAAAAATGATCACCCCCTAGCAGACATATGCTTCTAACAAAATGCAGGACAAAGCTCTCAAAAAAGTCTCCCTGTGCAGTTGTAAGTCAATATTAAATGTCTGTTGAATTAAGAATTTTCAGAAGGGACCTGTAAACCTTAGTAATTAAAGTTCCAAAAAGAACTTTTGCAATAGTTTAACTGAAAAGTGTAAATTGTAGTTAATCATGTCTCTGTTTACTTATTCCAAAACAATCACAATGCCTACAACTGTAAATAAAACCATCATTTCTGAGAAACAGCTGTGGTAGTATATTGGGAACCTGCCTAATGAGAGCTCTTATTCCAGATGAAGGTCTATTATTGCTAGTTCATACACTGTCACTATACACCAGATTTTATAAATCAGACTACATCTGGTTTATATAGCCGCATACAAGCTTCTGTATCAAAATTAAAATACTAAAAGATGGACTCTTAGGAATAGTAATCAGTATTTTTCCTTCACTTTTAATAAGGCTGAGTTATCACAGGAAGACTGCTTGTACACCTTTGTTTTACTCATGATCGTGAAATAGATCATGAAACTGAGTGGAGAAAATACGAGGAATCTATGTATACATACAGGTCGTATTATAGTTGCCACATACAAGCAAAGAACATGTGGCAGCGGGTTATTTCCATCTTCTCAGAAAAGTCCAGAAAAGGGAAATAGTTGTGGTATTCTCATGTGTGGTTGGACACCAAGCTAATTCAAGCTGGTGTGTAGGAAGACCTGTCAGAATGGTAGTGTAACTGCACTAAATAATGACATTTTGAAATATATCTAAAAGCATTTTAAAATGTTTAGATTATTTAGATTATATTTCCAGAGATATATTAACATGAGCAAAAACAATGCACTCATTCATTCAGACTGTCATTTATTTTAATCAGTAAGTGCTTTTCAAAATCACTTTCACAGTTGATGTGTCCATGTATTTATTGCATGTGTACATACACGTATAGAGTCACTTCGTTAACTACTGTGCTATAAAAGCTCCATTTACTTTGAAATGTCATTTTCCTTTATTCAGTTAACAATGAAAGCAATAGTTTATTTGTTATTAATTCCTCATTAAGCAGATTCGCTTTCCTTTCACCCTGAGTTGCTTCTGTGCATGAATACTGATACAGCCTGCAGGCTTGTAGCCAGGCACTATTATAAGGAGCATGTAGTAAGAATACACACTATATTAACTTGTCATATATCAAAGAATACCCTCCATTAAAAAGATAACAGCTAATAGAAAGAATGCATCCATTTTTAACCTTTAGAAGCTCACAATAATAATCATTTACATCAATGAAACAGAAGGGCTATGAATGTCTGCACTGATGTTTTGTTTACTCTATAGAAAGCTTTATACTAGAGAAGGCACTTGATAAACTCAGTGGACTGTTTTGCAGTGAGTATTGTGGGGTGTTTTAAGTGCAGTTTCATTTTCCAGGCAGGAAAAGTGGGAATCAGGATGCTTTTCTTGTTCTTGTCCCTCTGAGCCTAATCCTGATCTCACTGATGGCAGCTGGAAAATTGCATGGTGTGACCTGAGGGAAAACTGCTTACACTCATGTTTTAGAAGTGCTCACTGATTTTGGATGCCTCAACTATTTACCCTCAAAAGTTTTGCTTATCTGTGAAAATTTGCTTTATGGAATTTTGCAGTCAGGCAATTTGCTTTCACTCCTGGATACGCCTTATAATACATATTTTTTAACTTTTTTTTTTGCTGCTTTCTGAAACTAAGCCATTTTGCCTTTCTCAGTTACAGGTCAGAAGTAAAAGCTAGACAGGATGTGAAACCTGATATCCGGCAACCTCCATTTACAGACTACAGGCAGTCTTCAACTGACTACCGCCAGCCTCCCCTGGACTACAGGCATCCTCCTGTGATGGATTACCAGCAGCCACCACCTCTCGACTACAGGCAGCCACCCTTGATGGATTACAGGCAACACTCACCCGACACCCGGCAGTACCCCCTGTCGGACTACAGACAGCCCCAGGTACAACCTGAAATGCTGACAGCACCCCTCAACGGAAATTATTACAGTTTGTAGAGAAAGATCAAATACATTATTAAGGCAGCTGATGTTACAGAAGAAAAAGCACCTTTATTGCTTTTACACAGAGTTACTGTTTCTCTGTAGAGGACATGAATCCAGAACCATTAACATTCATTAAGTACTTTGTGATCTGTCAAATAACACTGCATTTATAATCGTGTGACTACAATGTTAAATAAATGCTATTTTTGAGGTACTGGAGAGTTAAAATCAAAGTTCTAAAATAAGCTTCATTTGCATCAGCAGAAGTACTTAGGTGAGATGGGATTTCTACAGCATTGTTGAAAATAAACGTTTTACCAAATCTAGATAAATAAGTAAATACAATAATCCTGCCTGATAAAATTTAGTTTTGTGTATATAATAGTTTGGATGAGGATAAACTACCTTTTTTTAACCATTTTTTTTTTACATCGGGCACGATCTCACAAATTCAGAGGAATACACCTTGGATGAACGGTGTTGGAAAAGATGTTGCTGATGACAAATATTTACTGACAGTTGAGAATGGTTGAGGATCTTGCTGAATGTTCAGACTTTGAAAAGAAAAAGTTTACTTTTTTCTTACATAACTGCAGAGGAAAAAAGACAGAAATATATTAAATAACAGCATAAATGTCTGGTCACTGTATGCTGAAACCATATATAGATGTTATTTTTGCATCCATATTTTCAAGGAAAATACATAAACTCTTTTGATGAAAATATCCAAATTCTTAAACATGATACAGAGAAACTTCTGACAAGTTTATTCATTTCAGTGTCTAAAAAGCAAGTACCTGTCCCCTTATCTTACAGGATTATAAGACACTTCTTAGTGTCTAGAGATGCCTTAGCTGCCCATTTCTCACAATCCCATTTAATTTTTTAACCACTGGTGTCTACAACTCAAGCTTGCTCTTGTTTTCATCCTGTTCCCCATGGCTTCTGCACTTTTGGTTGCCGATGGATCAGAAGTAACAAAGCAAGTTCTTTCCTGGACCCCTCTCAGGTGCTGGTAGTTAGGGTCCACCAAGCAAAACCTGGAAAGACGAATCTCAGTCCCTGTAGGATGTGGAAAGGGTGAAGTTCAAACCTCTCATTCCCAACCTCCTCCTCAAAGCACATGTTTTAGCTGAAGTGAGGAGAGCTGCTGCACTTTGGGCCTCCATGCAGTCTGGCTTGCTGACCAGGTTGAGTTCTGCTGGGAATTTAGGAGGTGTGTCCTGCTAATTTTTAGGTTATGATGGTGTTTGTATAGGAACTGTCTGCTGCCCCTTTTGCCAAATCAACATTCTGCATAGATATAAACCTTACACTTGGATACCATGAATGTATTGAGGTAAAATACGGAAGACATCCAGAGAACTTTTGATACCAGGCAACCACTGGATGATGTCTTTCAGGATAGTTCAGACTTTAAGCATTTTAAGCATTTACATGTTGCTTAAGTTTGCTTTTAATGGCCAGAATAGGTGCTCTTATTCTCATCTATTCTGACAGTGCATAAGTTGAAAGTGAATTTGCTTATATTAATTGGATAGATGCACATTTGAAGAGATGTATTTTAAAGTTTTCTTGAATGCATATTATGCCATTTATACAGTTAATTGGCTTTCATTTTGTATTTTTCTATTTAGGACTTTGATTATTTCACTGTTGATTTGGAGAAGGGAGCCAAAGGTTTTGGGTTTAGTATTCGAGGAGGAAGGGAGTACAAAATGGATTTGTTTGTGCTGAGATTAGCAGAAGATGGACCAGCAATAAGAAATGGAAGGATGAGGGTAAGTAAAATACATTGTAAAAATTTTTGTCAACTTTAACTGATATATTTGGTGATGGCATCAAAGAGAAAACAGGTGTTGTTGTTGTTATTGTTTTCTGATTGTGTTTTGAAGAACCAATACCAAACACCTCTAATAATAAAAATTGGTCCTAGAAGAGTTTAAGAAATGGCTTGAAACAAATAGTAGGTCTGTGTAGTTCTTTTTGGAACAAAATGCATTACTTTTTGTTGAAAATAGCTTTTATTTTGTTATTTTTTTCTCTTTATTCTAGCACTCATAGCTAAGCATCTTCAAAATCTCTGACAAAACATTTATCATTTCTTTGATAATAGTATTGGCATAATTAACAGTTACTTCTCTAGTCACAAAAGCAGTGATAACTGTGTGACATTTAGCTGACAGTTATGATACCAAAGCATTGGTCTGTGTTATTTTACTACTTTAATTGCCTTCCTATTGTTTGCTAACTTTGTTAATTGATATAATTCAACCTTCTTTGTAGGAATCAATTTTCACTCTTTGGCTGTATAGGTCTTAGTGCATTTGAGTTCTGTAGTGGTAGAAATAATAATACCATGTCTAAATATGAAATTTGATAAGAAATTCAATTATTAATATATATATACATTCTATATAGGAAAAATCTCCTAAAAATATCTAATTAAGGGTTGTTGATACCCTGCAGAGTAGCGATTACATGAAAACAACAGAAGGAAACCACAGGTGAAAAAGACTACCAAAAATCAAGACAAAAATATATTTCTTTATATATCTAACTAGTGTGACATTCTTGAATCAATATTTAGGTATAAAGAAGGGCAAAGGAAATTGTGTTCTTTACAGTAATAACAGGTTTTGCAAATGCTGTGGTTATTAAATGGATTCTGTTTCTCAGTTCTAACAATCTTGTCAAATTTGACTTCATACTGAAAGAACATTGACATCAGTCTAAATACACAGTTAGTCTTTCTGTTTATAACTCAGTGGGTTTTTGTTGATTTTTTTTTTTTAATCATTCTTAAATTGCCCACTTTGTAGAATTTTAGAATTCAGTTAGTGCTCAGTCATATCACAGAGTTCAGATCTGTGAGCGTCCAACTGGAAGCTTGAGTGGGGGATCAATGGCATAAGCAGTCCCTGTGAGGAGGAAGCCAAGCAGGCAACTGGAAGCTGAGAACTACTCCCACAATATTTGTTGTGTGAAACATAGGTAAATGCTGCAGCTAGAACTTTAGCTCAAGAATATCTTCTCTGGTGGGTGTTATAATTCTTTCCTTTACTGTAGTACCATCCATTGCTCCTAATAAACAGCTTTAACCAGATTATATTTTCAACCACAATGTGATTAAAGATGAGAAAAAGTTGAGGATTTAATAAGCCCTGGAATCATGTATTTGGAAATATATGGCTAAGTCAACAGACCTTAAAGAACAATGTTTTTAGAGGGGTTCATGTCAAGTAAAAAACTCTATCAGGAAAAAAAAAAAAAAAAGAAGAAGAAGAAATTTCTGCATCATTTGCATAAACTAGTATCACAGAACAAAGTTAGACTATCCACCCTGTGAGTAGCCTAAATATGCAAAATTACATGCATATGTATATATGTGCTATATATTTTTATATTTTATCTGTAGGGAAAGTACAATTTCATTAGGAAATGTCCTGTAACTTTCCATAAAAAAATGTTATTTTTTTTTCTAAAATAACGTTTAAAGCTTGTTGGTATAGCCACAGTGCATGGCCAAGTGTAATTTTGCCTAAGTAGCTGTAACTTGGAGTTTTATCTCCCCTTTAAAAGTATCATTCTTTGAAACCAGTTTTACCCTCCAGCTCTGTCACTGAATCTTGAATTTTATTCTCCTGTTTAATAGCCATTTTAACCTGACAGCCACAAATGGGTTTGGAACTTGCAAGACTTTTATTTCCAGTGACCTGTAACTGATGGATGGACAGAACTATCTCAAAAACAGCTTCTTCAGAACAAAAACAGAAAAACAAAAAGAATCATTTAATTGCTGAAAGGAACAGAGGACATAGGAAGAAGAGTAAATGAAGCAGATTTCAGTAGTTGTATCTCCTTTCCTAAGTTTACATCTTCTGTCAATAACGCAGGTTTATTCCCATTTCTTGGCTGGGACAACCAGCCTGCTTGCTGCAGTTCTATTTCATTCTGTTTCACAGATGCATCTCTATAGGAAAATATGCAAAAATCTGTTCAGTCCTTATCACTTCATATACCATCATCTTTAAAGATCACATTCTCTGATCCCAGACTTTCAGCACTGGAATAGTAAATGGTGCTTATGTGGTCAGATCTTATCAGGAATGCTTCCCAGTTAATAGTTCTTCTTATGGTCTACTTATCTCCATTATTGTTTTGCTTCCTGTTTCCTGCTCCTTGAAAAGCCTTTCTTGATTTAGCTGAAGCCTTCTGGAAGAACATTAAGCAGATAACACAAGGTGCAGATCATACTTATAGAAAAAAATAATATTAATTTAAAATAATTCACATAACTCCATGATTATTTCTATTCACCACTACAAGAAAATTTAAAATAAACCAGTTAACTTGTTGGGGAAAAAATAGAAGAGGATATAATGAAAGATGTTAAATTAAAATATGTATGTGTAATTAGTAAATGTATTCAATGAATAACATTTTGTTGTCTGTCTAGTTATAATTCATTAAAAAAAATAAAGGCACATTCATATTGACATAAATCTCCTTCCTTACAGAAATAAATAAAAGAATATAAAGTACTTCATATTAATAAAGCAACATCTATAGTCATGGGTCTATAATTTTGTATTATTGAAGCAATGCAATGTCTAACTGAAGACAGCTCCAGATAGCCAAGTCAGAATCTGTAGTTTGTACTCAGTGGGCACTGCAAAACCTTGGTGATGGGATGAGCCCTACAACTGTATTCTGCTTGGACACATTCTAAAAAATGTGAAAGTCTCTCAGGACACATTTAAAAGATTCTGAGGTCTAAATACATCTAACAGTGTTATGCATTACAGACACAGAGAATAAATTTAAACTAAAATCTAAGATTATAGGAAGTCAGATGTAAATAAAGAACTGGTATGGAAATATGTCTTGTAAAAATAAATAGAATAGACACATTACTGAGGAAAGTAAGCATGAACGTAATACAATATATCTACACTAGGAGTGAACAGAAAGTGAACCAAATGGCAATGATAAAGATTGGAAAGGAGCGAAACCAAAATTGAAGCGTAGATGAAAGAACAGACACAGAATGAGTAGAGCAAGCATTGTAAGTGATGGGCTTCCACTGGCCCTGCCAGAACTCTGGCTCTGAAAATATTAATGGAAGGGGGGAAAGGTTTCATAAAGTTTGTTATCCCTTCACTTTTTCATTTCAAAAGTCCTGATTTTCCTCCCCCTTGAGAATGGCATGCCAGGCAGTTTGTGCTTTTAGTGGAAACAAATCCACTGAGGAACTCCCCGTTTTAGTAATGCAAGATCTAAAGTAGTGCTTAATTGCCCTTCGTAACTGATGTAGCTTTCTATTTCAATTTTCTGCTGATTTGTTCTGGGAACCTGAAAGGTGGAAGACTACTGAGTTGGTGTCATACAAAGTTCATCAGTCTTGCCTGCATACTGCTTTTCTACCCAAGGACCCCTTTCTGCCAGCCAAAATAGACACTGCAATATGTCTTAAGGTTTAATAAATTATTCCCTTAAAAAGAATTTTTAAACTTTTACAGTCTTACTACCCTGTTCTTATTCCTGGTACTTTTACATGCACTGAGTCTTTTATTTGAACTCAAAGACTCTGGTTCTGCAGAAAGCCCAGGCATACATCCTCACTTAACTTGGATTCATCTGTCACAAGACATGGGAGGGAAACGTCTATCAAAGGATCTAGAAGTCTATGGCAAGAGTATCTTCACAAGAGTATCTTTTGCCGCCGGTGCACAGTTATAGTCACAATAGGCACTTGCTGTTCTTCAATCCTCAGCAATTCCACAGCAGAAGGGTCTTGTGAGAGACCAGGCAGGGTAGACAGCTGCTTAATCTTCTCTTTGCTCAAGGCAGCTATGCCAAAAGCCCACCGATACCCTTTTGGATCCTTGAAGTACCTTTTCTTGAGGTAGTCTATGCCGAGGATGTACGGAGCCTCTGGGCCAGTCACGATGGGGTGCTTTTGCCACTCATTCCCAGTTAGACTCACTTCAGCTTCCAATACAGTTAGCTCTTGGGATCCCCCCGTCACTCCAGAGACAGAGATGAGTCCCCTCTGTATGCATTGTGGGTGAACTGTTCTCAGCCAGTGTTGGCAAGTCACAGTGTAGCTGTGTAGCTGCATATAAACCCATATGTCAGGTCAAATAGCATGCTTAACTTTGGCAGGATTTCGCTGCAATTCATGGGTAAGATTAATGAAGATTCCTTACAAATGACCTCTTTAGGGGGAAACCTGAACACTAACCTGGAAGATAATACAGATCCCTCATAATTGTCAGCTGGGCAGACATCAAGTTACGATGGTTAATTCTGAAGCTTGCTACAGCAACAGTTTACAGAACTTGAAAAATGTGGTTCAAAATAATTCCAGTAAACTAAATGAATGTTCACAAACAGCAAAATATCTTACAGCTTATAAGCACGGAAGAAAAGTTTCATTAGATATAAGGAAAAGAACATACAAGGAAAAGTAATTGTCCAGAACTTTAAGTGGCAGATAGACTCTCTGGGACCTCTGAGTTCTACAGATTTATTTCCCTCCACTTTTCTTCTTCAGGATGAGGGAACAGGAGAAATACAATACTCTGTCCATACAATGGCTAAAAGGAGAGAACAGGATGATATCTGTGTTCCATAATCCAAGAATGTATTAAAAGAACCAGGAGAAAAGCTTGGAGAATTATTAGTATCTTTGATATCTTATATCCAGAAATGGCAGAGGTCTGTTGGGAAAAAAAAAAAAATCTGAAACTAGTTCGTGATGAGATCAATAATGGCAATATTGGAAAATCACACTGCAAATCTAGTCTCAGAGAAGGACAAAAATATGGCACACACACTCAGTAATTGTAATATCAAGATGAATCAGTTACCAGAGATGAGAGACATAACACAGACAATGTGGAGCACAGTCCCTCCAGCCTTTGAAGATTCAGACTCTACTGGCAACAATTTTATAGGTCTATTTAGATGAGGCTCATGATAACTCATATTTTTCTTCTTATCTCACATTGAGGACAATGATCAGCTGAGCCCTGCCTGCAGATCTCTATCCCTTCCTGCCTTAGAGGTGGGGGACTACTAACATCTCTCAGGAGAATTGTTAAGGATGGTCGTAGTGTTTCCAAGACGTGTGAGATATGATCAACAGATCTCTTATTGCCTTGAATGGTATCTCTTGCAGCCAGCATGCTTATTGAAAACAGCTTCAAACAAAGAACATGTGGCTGAGGGCTGCAAAGATACAGAATGTCTTGCACAATTGGGCTCATTGAATGTGAAATTCATGAAGAATGAGAGCACAATGTGCTTTTTTATACACAATGTACATCTGTGTCATTTTGTCACTTTGTGAGTTACATCTTTTTTTTCACTTCTTCCATGAAAGTCATACTTTTCATCTCTGACATTTCTGGTATCATTGTCTTGTCAACTCATTTTTCTCAGTCCATGTACACCAGTTATCCCTATCACTAGCTTTCTCATATCTCCTACTACATTATTTTTCTCATTCTTTTGTAGATTTTTTTTTTTGAATATATGTGCAGAACCAACTTCTGAAACACAGACACTGCAGAATTTTGTATCTGTCGTGCTTTGAATTCCTTCTCTGAGTCTTCATTCCTTTTTCCTATTTGTTGCTTTTCTGCTGCCTGTGCTCCTCTCTTTGTTTCATTTGTACAGACTTGGAGCTAAAAATAGGCACAAGGGAAAGGCTATTCCTACAGTGTCAATTATGAGCTTCTGTGCTATTGTTGCATAGGAATTTGTGTTGCTTTGGTCTGGTCTAGCTTGCCAAGAGAGCACTGCAGTAAGAGCCACCCCATAATAGTAACCAACCCATGCTGTGGACTGGTTCATGGCATTCTGCAGATTAGCACAGTCTGTATTTCATCCTTTCCCATGATAACAAAATTCACACCAACCTTATTCAAGAAACTTTATCCACCTACATTAAGAAATATTTCTAGCAAAAAGGAGAATTCAATATTCAAGAGCCAAGGACCCAAATAGGCAAGTAGCCAAGACAAAGCCTGTGTCTTATTTGTAAGGAAACAGAACTGAGGTTTCACATCATGGAAGGCATAAGCATTTCATTTGAAACTGCTGTCAAAATCCATGTGCAAATATTCAACAGTATTCAAAACTGTCATTTCTCTCTCTGTAAGCATCCCAAATACAAGGTCAGGCAATTGCTTCTATTATTTTTCTTCTGATGACATAGCTTTTGCATCTTGCTTGCAACAAGACAGGGCACCTGTGAAACTCTGACATTAAAGCCCTCTCTTAAGCCATGCTAGATGTTAGCTTAAGTCTCCTTTGAAAAGCATCAGTACCATGCTTCTGAACAGTAGAGTGTCAAGTAAAAGTTAGCTATTGCTAACCACATTCCCCAGAAGACATTTATTAGGACTGAGAACAGCTCTTCAGACTTCTCAAGGCAATATGAAATATGCAAGCAGCTATCTATCCGGACTCTGAAAACTCTGTACAACAGTGGAGTTTAACAAGGGAGTATAAGCCCATCTCCTCAGAACAGGACACTCCCGAACGTCTCAAGTCAGGCACTCAGAAATTACTTGAGCTATTCTGGGTTCGCTGGGTAGACAGGCAGAACTGAAATGCAGGCAAAGTTTAGAGCAGCTTCAGGTAATTATGTCCTAACAGTGTCTGGGAAGGCTTTTATACTGTGCACAGCAGTTTTTTTCTTACATGCTCATCATAGGATTTTTCCATTTTGGCTTTCTTGTCTGCTTGTTGTTACACGCACTTAGCTTGGTGTTTGTCTAGTCATTTTATCACTATATCCATTTTTAGCAGACCTTGATTTATAGGTTTTTAATGATAAAAGTAATCTGTTTCCAACAATTAAGCTAGCATTCCCTATGAATATAACACAGCTTCCACAGACACTTTTCAGCCTGTGTCATAATGTAATGTATCATCATTCTGTTTAAAAACTATCTTTAGTAGCTGGTGTCTTACATCTTAGAGAAGACAAAATCCAAGCTGAAATGGAAGGACTACTACCAATTTGTGAGATTCCCATTCCACAGACAAACTTTTTACTAGCTACCACAGGCAGTACCTGCAGCTTCACACACAGGTATTGTCTCCTAACCTTTGTGATTCCACACTCCACATATTACTGCTTTGTTTCTTTTGTTTCTTCAGACCATCCAGAAAAAAAAAAAAAAAAAAGAAAAAAGAAAAAAAAAAGTTTCTGTAGAGTGTAGGGTTATCTCATCTTTTTGAGATAGAGTGTAGGGTTATCTCATCTTTTTGTAGGGCCATTGACAAAGGGAAGAAGTAAATGTGAAAAAGCGCAGACCATCTACAGGACTGTTTGTTTTCTGTCAGAAATGGAGCTTTAAAAGCTCAGAAGGAAGAATGAATGATTTCTTACTCTACAATAAATGTAAATCTTTAAGAGGATGTTGCTGTGCAGACCCCAAAGCTTGCACTGGTGGGAGCCTCACCTGGATTTCTCATTAACAGCTCAGTGTCTGTTTTAGATGCTCCATCTTTGATTACCCCACACTGCAGGGTTATTTGATGCAGTCTCCAGTGGAATGCACCAGCAGTTGCAGCCTGTAAGTATGGTGAGCAAGAAGTAGCTCAGCTCAGCCTGACAGTGATTAGAACAAAAAGTATTAAAAACAGGAGCCAAATAATTGTCACACAGTAGATGTGACAACCAAGAAAGCTACAGGAAGGAAATGGGAAGAAGGCAAAAATGGCTTGTTCAGTCATTGCTTTCTTACAAACATATAGGGCAATCACAGTAACCAAAAATTAAACCAACAATTGGCCAGTGTGATGCTTATTTTTTGCTGTAACACTGTTTGGAGTCTTATTTGGGATCAGAAAGAAAACTGAAGCCTTGGAGATAAAGTGCTGAGTGACTTCTGTGAATCTCCAGTTCTTACAAGGCAATGAGGTCCTATGTTCAGACTATTGGAGAAAAGTAGATATTGCTATTGGAACACCTCTTGCAGGCTTATGGTAGTTACAGCAAGCATAAAGGTGAAAGAAGCCTAATAAACAGAAAGGTCTTCTCCAGGTGGTGCACTGAGAGCAGCAGGAAGTCGACTGCTGAGCACTTAGAATGAGTGAGGGCTTGAGAAGACTGTCAGAAACCATGCTGAAAAGTCACTAATATTTAGATGTTAAAAAATGGATGTTATGCACACACATAAGGGACACAAGAATGCTCCTGGAAGATACAGTGCTCCACCAGCCTCTATTTTATTATAGTTTTATGCACATATCTGAAAGACAAATGCCTACAATGTGATTCATGTCAGTTAAGTAGCCAATCTTTCCTACGTAAGTAGCACTTACCCTTAAATCCTGCGGCATACCTGGCTTCCTTTAAGCTGTAATATAAATCTTACCTTCATAGTAAGCATTCAGTGAATGTCAACACTGTCATTACAGTGGAACATAAAGACAAAGATATTCTTTGTCCCATCCATTTATTCTGTGATTTGTGATCCATCTGAACAGTACGGTAAAATGTTTAGCTATGCTTTACCACCGAATTGCATGTCCCTTTGGGGTAATCTCATTCATGTGCCAATTCCCTACTACATACATCACTGTCCAACCTCACTTGTAGAGAGAGTGGGTGTGATTGATCTGATCTCTGGGAATTCAACTGGAATACTCGAGCATATGAGCTGTGTGTCAGCCTGTGGTAAGAGGAGCTGCATGCTGGGTTAGTATAGTTGGCAGAACTCAAGGAAGAATATATTGACACGCAGACATAAAGCTGATCAACATTCTTGTGTCTACAACAAAGAAATGCAAAATGAGGTCCTGAGGGATGCTGAATATATTCTGACAGCATAAAAGCATAATAAATCAAGGCTGGATTAACTGTAGGTGAGCTATTATTCAGCATTTCCCTAAAAAGCTGTGTTGTTGTTTGTTTTTTTTGTTAGAATTTGTTTGCAGAAAGATAAGGAGAAAGAGTACACCTCTCATACATGTAATTAACATCATACTCTCAAAAATGTTCTCAATATGATGCATTCAAAGTATCTTTGTAAATCCATGCCTAATAGAAAAGTCCTTCAAGCCACCTATGAAAAAGAACAAGTTAATAATCTTGCTTAAAATAGTTTAGTATGAAGTTTTATGAATAAAATACTTAATTGGCAGACAGGCACCATATTTAAATCTATATTTTATGGAATATTTATAAGGGTTTCCAGGTCAAAAAAGATAATTAGCTGTAAATTCCAAAATTAAGAGTCCAGAGCATTAGGAAAAAAAATGGAGAAACCAAATTATGTGCTCTGACACCTGAAACATTTTGTCCAGCCACAGGCATAACAGAGGCAGCCTCTCTTCTGTGTTGCCCCAAACTGCCACAAGTCAGAACTGGAAGAGGTCACCTGTGAAGGTAAAAGGATGCAAATATTAGATCCATTCCTACAGCCCACTACCCAGCCTAGTATCTTCACTCCAAGTACAAGTAGATGATGCTTAGGGAAGGACTATAGAACATGTATGAAATGATTCTTCACCTGCTATAACAACATCCAAACCTCCAGCAGGCAACACTTCAGATTTTTTTCATGCTGGAATTTTCATATTTAGGATCCAGAATTACTTTTAGTGATTTATTTGAATGTGCTTATGCTTTTGAAATTCCTGATATGCTATATCAATGGGTTTCAAAAATGAATGTTTACATTATTTCAAGACAAAAATCTTTTTTAATCATAGCTACAGCATAGTAATATTATGATTACTTCCTCATTTTCCATATTATCCCTTATTCTGTTGACCAACATCATATACACCTTTTTCTGCCAATGTTTAGCAATCTATTTCATCTTGCCCTGTAAGGGAGCTCTTCTTCACCTTTGACCATCCTCACTGGCCTCCTCTGAACCATTTATCCGTCTATCACATTCTGGAGGTAAAAGGACTAGAAAAACCTGAAGTTTTTAAAGATATTGGTGCTCCTAAATGACTTAATGATGGTTTCTCCTTTATTCCCTATTCTTTCTCTAATGGTTAACATTCTGTTTGCTTTCTTGACTGGGCTGACATTTCAGAGAACTAACCATAAAGAATGTAAGATCTTTCTCTTCAGGGGTAATGGTTAATTTAGAGTGATTGTGTGTGTAATTTTCCACATGCACTGCACTTAGCACTTAGCACTACTGAATTTCACCTGCTGCTTTAACACACGGTATTGTGCTATCTTTCCACAGCTTTTAACATTACATTTAGATTTGACAATCCTGCATGGTATTATGTTGCCTGCAAATCTTATCACACAATCTTCAAGCTCTTCACCAGGCCACTTACAAATATGCTGAACAGAGTAATCACTATGGTAAGGTCTTTTGATTGTGAAAATTGACCACTTATTTCCAACTTTTTTTTTCCCCTTGAATTTAATCTCTTACCTAGAAGACCCTATTCTTTCTCCCATCACAGCAGAGCCTTTACTGAAGAGTTTACTGTTAGAAGCTTTCTGAAAAAGTCAGTATACTAACCATATCTCATTTATCTACATAGTCATTGACAGCTTCAGTGGCCAGCAACAGGTCTGTGAGGAATGGCTTCCCTCTACAAAAGCCACACTGATCCTTCCCCCGTATATCATAATTATCCATGTGCCAGCTAACCTTCGCCTTCCTTATTGCTTCCATCCGTCTGCTGGAATGAACGTAAGACTCAGTTGGTCACTTTCCAGGACTGTCTTTTAGGACTGGTGTCACACTTGCCACTTCCCATTCCTCTGCTACTAAGCCATTTACCGAAGTAGGCAGCAGATTACATCCTGTAGCTACTAGTTCAGCAGCTTCATATCCAAATTCCTTCAATCATGGATGAGTGCCATGATGAGTACTTCTGGTGGTTTCTTCCTATTCACTTCATCAATTTGTTCTACAATCTTTCCCACTGGCACTGCTGGTGGAGCCAGTTCCTCAATCTCGCCCCTCCGCTGAGCAGGCCCTTTGCAGGGTTTTGGCTGCCCTCCTCTTCAGTGAACATCAATGCAAAGAATTCACCTAATCTTTTTCTTGTGGTCTTTTCTGTCTTGCTATTTTTTGAGATCTTGGTTCTCTGACAGGCTCCACACTTCTGGTATGTTTGAAAGTACATTCTTAGCTCTGTTTTATCAGTCTCCTCCTCAAAATGTTTTCATGGCTTATGTTCAGAGTTTATGTTCTTTTCTGTTTTCCTCTCTGGATACAACTTTGGATGGATCATTCTCCATGAAAACTTATGCCTAGGCTTATGTATAGGATCTTTAAAATCTGGTTGCTTAATGGGACTGGCTGAGTCCATCAAGAATACATCAGAAACTTTTTTTTTTCCTTTTTTACAGTCTCTACTGATTCCCATCCATGATTGCAGTGGTGAAATAGCTATTAACATTACATTATTCTACACTGAGTCATCCTAGCACTATTTAAAAATGTACTAGTATACACTTTTCTCTAGTAAGTTAATGAATGTTCCTTTTATCTTTGACATCTTTAATTCACATATACATGGATTATTTTTCAGCAATGCTGACGAAGACTTCAGGTGTTCTAGAGTACCATAAGTCCGCTTAGTTGCCAACCACTGCAAACCCTATTTTCGTTCATACACTCCCCATTCTGCACAGACATGCGGTTATGCATTTTCCAGTTTCCAAGTTCTCTTTCAGTAATAGAATTCTAAATTTCTCCCTCTTCTCAGCAAAAGGTGAAAAGGTGGCTTCCCTGCTCAAACAGCTGGATGGCCATCAAACAGAAGAGTTTGTGACTCAATACCTTCATGGGTGGTTGCTTCAAATAGTGCAAGGCACACAACCTTGTAATTCCTCCAAAGAGAAATATTTTTTCTCTTACCAAGATATCCAAGCTACATGTACCTACAATACACTTGAGGAAGTCCAAGACTAGAAATACACCAAGCTATACATTACAAGCGGCAGTACAAATTCTCTGCTGTGAGGAAATTTGCACAGCAGATACCCAGCCTATGCCTAACACCAGGCAATGATATCAGGGCTTGACATCACTTGGAAATTCACCAAAATAGATGTTCTGGAGCTGCTATTTTGTTCAGTTTCCAAGTACAGACAATCTCTCAGCCTTTTGGACTCATTAACAATAACAACAGCAACAAATATATATGAAAAAAAAGTTCCGTTATAAAAATAGAATGCCCATATAAAAAGTAATTAAGAGTAATTAGTCTCTTTCCTGAGGTTTAATTAGAAAATGCATTAATAAAATGACAGATAGCAATGCCCTCTGCACAAATCATTTGAGGCTGCTTTTATCATTAGATTTCCTCATTTAACATAGAATGAAAATGTGCATATGCAATTAATTTCATTTTGTGCAACAGGGAACTATACACCTGCTTAGAGACGGTTTCTTACAAGCTAGCAGAAGCAAATATACACAAGGCTATCGCAAGTGGTTTAGAAGTATGTTTGAACAAGGAAAAACTTTTATTACAGTAAAGCTATATATATTTCCTTCTGATTTTGCCTACTTCTGAAATTTTGTTTGTATGTGCTGATTGGCTTTTTTTTAAACAAGACAGGTAATAATTACTATAAAATATGGCCAGAACAAAGACTCTGCAGCGAAACTCACATGTAATAGCAGCTCTTTATTCTAATGATTCAGAGAAGCTTTACAATTTTCTTTCTAATTAACCTATCAATAGTGATGTCACTTAAACACTCCTTAGGAATATTATCTTCTCATTATTACCAGAAAACATGCTGCCCAATTTTATAGCTCAGTTGTTCTTATGCATGGATGGAGAGTCTGAATTAACTTGAACAGATTTTGTTAAGAGACATTTCCCATACACACAAACTACTTTCACAAATACATTTAAATTGTTAATATTCAACTTTAAAAGCATTAAGTGGAGGGAAGCATTCAGTGTTTACTTTGTGCTTGGACACTGTAAGAGTCTAAGAGAAGAATTCTTCTTGTCGAATGCCATCGGGTCAGGAGAAGCACCGGTAGATGTGGGTAGGCATTTATATCAAAGGGAATGAAAATTCAGCCAGGGCCTCGTTTGATAGGAAGAAAGAAGCATAATGAGAAATTGATGTGTGCAAAAGTTGCCAGATTCATAGCTGGAGAGTGTTTCTTCAGAATAAACACATCTCAGGCAACAGACATGCACACTTACCCAGCCAACTTGCCAGGCTTCAGCTGGTGGGAATGTCTGATCGCTCAGGCTTTGTCATCTCTGCTGAAGACGGCCAGGAAGGTCACAAATCAGAACTGGTGCCGTTTTCTGGGGGGGTGCCACAGTGCAAGGCCTGCCTGTTGGGAGCAGAAAGGGATCCATTGGCTGGTTCACGACTGGCAACCAAACTGCCACAGACCCCATGCAACAACACCTTCAGGTTAACATTTATTCTACAGAGCCAAAGGCAGTCTGTGGCTTTGTGAGATTAAAATATTGTGTTTCAAGTGCTGCACTCTCAAACCTTTCCTGTGCTGTTTGTGCATATAAAACTTGGTGATTAGGATGCACGCATCCTCTCAGGCTGTCGTGAAAAAATTGCACCTGAATGGTGTAGGAGTTGAAGGTGTAATTTTAGGGATGGCTAACTCCACAGACTTTGGGAACTATTTTTTATGTTAATTTCTTGACAAAAAAAAAATGAAATCTGTAAGTGCAAAGTGACAGAGAAACCAAACACCGTGCAAAATGATGATGTTGCGACATTGAAGCTTATCTTTTGGAATATTCTGGTGTCTCATGCAAAAACCTTTATATCTCCACAAAAGGCAGCTTGCTGAAATGACTCTTATAAATAAGAAACTGATATTCAAATGTGTCACTTTCCATGAAAGGAGCTAATGCCACAGGGTCATACCCAATAAAGGATTCAGACAGTCAAAGCTTGATGCTACAACACCTGTTAGGTGGCTGGTGTCCCATTAGATGCATAAGGAAGATTAAATGTGTCAGAATGATATACAGGCAGTCTGCAAGAAAAGTATAAAAGGTAACAAGGTAACATAAATATATTAAAATAAATATGAAGAGAAGGAAAGTATAGGTCCATCACTCACTGAGAATGTGGAGGAGGCTGAAATATTCAGTGCTTTCTTTCTATCAATCTTCATTGAGTTATTCAGAAGGACAATTTTCTGAACAGTACACCAATTTCAACAAAAAGAAATGAGTTGAGATAAGATTAAGGAGAAAACTGCTTAAAGAATTTTAAGATTCAAGTCAGCTGAAGTTGTTGATTTTCACGTATGCTCAGTGATTTAGAGAAGGTAATTTCTAGACTATTAGTAACAATCTCCAAGAACTCATGGAGGACAAGAAAGTTGGTAGCAGACTAGAGAAAAGCAAACATATCCCTTACTTTTAAAATACATTAGCAGACTAAAATTCCTTTAACTTTCATTCCCAGAAATAATCTGTGGCAAGTTATCAAAAAGTTGAAAAAAATAACACATAAGTTGTGAAAAACAAACCTTGTCATATCAGTCTAGTTTTCTTTTTTATTTTCATTTTTATTTCTTTGTGCAACAATGGGATAGAGAAGGTATGAGGCATCTTCTTTTCACCTTTCAAAAGCACCTTGTAGGAAATTCACAGTCAGGATGGGGAAATAATGACTCTCAAAGGATGTTCTGAATGCTTTGTTCCTGAAGGAGGATTACAAGTGTGAAATTACAAGTGTGGTTCTGAAGGGTCTGCGATGAAACCAGCTCAATTCAATAATTTCATCAATAACTAGAGAGTTATTGGTAAATAGTAACATTTCTTAATGCCAAGAGGTTATTAGAAGTCTTAGAAGGCTTTGAGGAACTGACTTAGATTTCAAAATGAACTTTTCATACTGAAGCACTCAATATGATAAAATTCACTGAAGTGCACTGTGTTTCTTTAAGGGTAGCAAAATTAGATGTGCAGTTTAAAATAGGGGGTAACTGTCTAGATAAGACTGCAGGGAAGTCTTGGAATCATAGAATCACAGAATCACAGAATGGTTTGTGTTGGAGGGGACCTTAAAGATCACCCAGTTCTAACCCCCTGCCATGGGCAAGGACTCCTCCCACCAGACCAGGTTTCCCAAAGTCCCATCCAGCCTGGCCTTGAACACCTCCAAGGATGGAGCATCCATAGCTTCTCTCAGCAACCTGTTCCAGTGCCTCACCACCCTCAGAGTAAAGAGTCCAGGCTAATCATGAGTCACAGATTTGATGTGCGACAAACATGCAAAAATCTTATTCTGGGAGCATTATTAACAAGATTGTTTCTCCCACATGGGAAGATTTTTATCATTTTGATCAGTTTTGCTTACCCCCTAGCTTAATATTATCTACAGTTTTGAGACTGTGTACAGACTTGGAAGTACCCAGAAGAGAATTACCAAGAAAAGGTCATGTGTGGCATAAAACTGCAGGAACCAACCTCTGATCCTGAAAAGAGAGTAACTTCAATATGCGGGTATACCTGAGCTCCTCTTCAACAATTACTGGGTTTTAAACAGGCAGAAATAGCCTCAGCACAAAATTCCATGTCTTTCCCTCTCTCCAGTGAATGATCTACACTAGCAGTATCTGTCAAGAGTCACACAAGAAGCTTTTGCTTTAAGACAAGGTTTTGCTTTCTGAAAATAGCCACCTAAGTAGAGAGAGAGACAGCCTCCTGTATCAAACATCACAGGGCTGGGGGAAGGCAAGCAGGTTTTAAATGTTAACTGGAAAAAAAAGTAAAAAATAAATAAATAATACAGAATAAGAACCCATACCTTATTAGACACAGGGGAAACCAGTTCTCAGTCAAGGTTTTCTCTTTTGTAAGAATTCCCTAGATAGGGGGAAGTCTAATTGAAGCTTTTCTAAGGGCAAGAGCATTCATAACATTTCTCTTCTGTGTTGTTTTCCATATCTAATCAGACCTGGGTTTGTGCTGCACAGGCGGCATGTTTCATTTATACATCAGTCAGCCAAAAGACACAAATGCATGGAAAACAAATAACCCACGGCTCCTGCCACTATTTATTTTCACTCTGGTCTCAAATCTTGTAATGGAAATTTCAGAGTACCTAATTTTTGCATACTTGTTTCTCTCCCCTCCTTCAGTCACATAACCGGAATGCTAGGCTTTAATATATATATTTTTTTTAAGTTTTCCAAGGTTATTTGAACATATGATTTTATATTAAAAAGAGGGAATTATCAAATCAGCTACTTGCTGACTATAGAGAAAAAAAAATACTGAAATACAGAAAAGGTTACACTAATACAAGATAGTTCCTGTATATTGACCAATGAGAACAGAATAAAGGCAAACAGCAAGGGAAAATATGGCATTAACTTAACCTTTTTACATATTAAACTGTATTAAAATCTCCTCCTGTCTTTCTGCTCAGGAGTGTAGAAGATTTTATTTGAAGGACTGTGCGTGCACTGAACAGCTTTCATCATTACTCATTTTAAAGGCTATATATCAAGGAGTGTTAAAAACACCTCCTTCATTTGATCTAATCTGGCACTTCTTCTCTCAAAACATGTTAACAAGATCATTTTAAATACCTTCTGCAAAACATGGTATATCCAGGCAACATGGCACAAAAAGGAGCTATATTTAAGCCTCTGCAAAATCTGACTTGACTTTTACAGGATTTCTATGAGGATTTAATTGTTTCACGACATTTAGAAGCAGGTTTTCCCAAACTGGTGGAATTTTGTCTGTGTTTGGCCTTACTAACATCCTTGTAGGGAGAGTACAATAAATCCATCTTTCATGTTTGTGCTGCAGAAGTGGCAAGACGGATTTTCTGGTTTTGTTTTGTGTGTGTGCAGCTACATCCTACCAGCACTGCAAAAGTCAGGGTGACACGAACAGACCTGCATGGCCAAACCCAGTGGAGATCACTGCATGATCCAAAGAGTACCTCTGCTGCATGTCACATTGGCCTGGATATCATCAGAAGTGTCTAAAAATCTGTACTGCATGCTACATCCATGTCCATTCCTCCTAAAGGAGACAATCCTCTAAGAAAGAAATTTGCGCTGCAAAAATAAGGCCTTTTGACACTAAATAATCCTGACTTTTTTCCTCCACTGCTCAGCCTACAGAAAATAAAGAGCACGATAGCAAGGCTCAGAGGTTTTATTCGGATCAATGACTTTTTAGTTAAATAAAGTACTGAAAGAGATTGCGTACAGTATCCTGGGAGAGTTCTTAAAATAGGCTGCAACTCCTATTGACAAGGTATGAATTCTTATAGAGAAACTGCCATAGTGCTTTTAGTAACATCTTTTCTGAACAAAAGTAGGGACTAGATGACTTCTTGACATCCCTTCCAGTTTTCTTTGATGCTAGGAGTCTTGTTGATATCTCATATTATGCACATTTATTTGGTAAATACTATATTTCAGACTCGGGAAGGAAGGAAAGCCTCTGGAGGATTATGCTTTCAGTTGACAGAAATACAATAGTAGCAAAGAAAGCATATAAAACAGAAAACATTTCAATGTCCAAGGCCAGCAAAGAGCTGGTTTTGTTAGGAGAGGCTTGTAAGAGGAAAGGGAAGTACCCATCATCTTGAAAACTGTATAGCCTCTTTAAAACCCTCTCTCAGATGCGTGCAGCATCGCTATTTTAGTGAGTTGGATCTGCTCAGCTCCCCACAGTGAGGAGGCTGTAGATGCAGACCAAGGCAGGTGTGATCCCACCAAGCAGATGTGCTCTCGTGACACTGATAAATGAGTTTCCTGAGCCCACCCATCTGAGACCCTCGAGCAGCTCTTGGATGCATGTCACCTGGACCAACACTTTTGCCACCACTGGGATCTACGCGCGAGTCAACAGGGCTTGGAGGCATCCTCAGTGCAGCTGCAAAACCTTCCTTCCAAAGGCTGTGGTGCTGCGAATGCTGGGCTGGCGTCACCTCACCGTGCTGCTCACTGAACCATCACACAAAACAAGTGTGTGGCCATGGTGCTGCAGTACCAAGCAAGCTGTACAGCTGCTGCTTGCTCCATGTGCTGCTGCCTACTGTGCATGACCATGGAAAGCAAGTGCTCCCCTATTTAGTGAGGGATTTCTAGCATCCAAAGTCAGCTCTTCTCACTGAGCAGAGCAGAGGCAGAACATCCCAGCAGGAGACAAGGCAGGGAAGGAGATTGGGGTGACACAGGCATCAGTGCCCTGCTTCGCAGCCAGAGAAATAGAGGCAGAGAAGTACCAATGAGGCTAACTGGCTGCAATGCAGTGGGGAAATCAGTGGCAGAAATCTGTAATCAGAGCTGTGAGGACTGCTGCTCTGAATGGACATCCCAGCAAAAACCACCTGTAGGTAAATAGTTCAAAACATCTTCCTGAGAATCCGGAAGATGTGCATGGTCTGTGCAGTGGCAGCCACAGCAGCTTACCTTTCCTTCTTTCCTAGCTTGCTTCATGATAATTCTAAACCTGGTGTGAAACTTTGCTACCAAGATTTGGATAGTCCAATGGCAGATCTCAGTATTTGCACCCTGACCCTCTCTTTTCTCTATGAAAGCAGCCAGTTACATGCAGCAACAGTCTTCTCAGGCCAGCACAACACTGCAAGCTGAAGTGTAGCATGGGTAGCATGTTTCCAGTGATTCCAACATATCAAGTGGTTCAAAAAAACTCTTACGTATACAAGGCACAATAGAGGTTATAAGCACGTTACACTGATTTCAGCAGAAGATGAGCAGCATTTGATACGCCCCATTCAGAATCCATCTCAGAGGTTATTTAATCTGCCAGTGATATCCCTCAGACAGACAGGAACAAATTTGCCTTGATGTGTCTGTCTGTCATCCCAGTAATCTGTGATCCATTGAATATGTCTCTTTCTGAAATGCTCATTTTCCTGCAATTCTGTCTGACTCGATGTTCTTCTTACCTGACAGGTAGGAGATCAAATAATTGAAATCAATGGAGAAAGCACAAGGGACATGACACATGCCAGAGCAATAGAGCTAATCAAGTCTGGTGGCAGGAGAGTGCGACTGTTGTTGAAACGCGGAACAGGCCAGGTCCCTGAATATGGTGGGTTTTCATCTTTACATTTTTCTATTTGCATGCACCTATATAAATCTGCTTTGGTGTTAAGTAGCAGATTGATATATCGTCATGTGCTGGGGCACATTAAGTATGGACTTAAGTACTTACCTAAGTACAGGTGGACTTAAATGTGAATATTTAAGTGCTTTCTTGGCTCAAGACCCTATATATGTACTTCACTGTCCTCAGCTGCCCTCCTGACACAGGCAATGGCTTAGAAGATGTGCATTGGAGGAAGCACTTTGAACTCTTTAGGGGACATCTCTGAGTGTGCTGGGAGTTGCTGATTTGCCTGTAAGCTGTCTTTTCTTTCCTCTATTGGTACTTCTCTGAACATTTTGAATCACAGCAGCTCAGATCTAAACTCAAAGCATTAAAAAGAATGTACTTCCTTGATAACCCCACCCACAGTATTATCTCTGACAGTATACACAGTTGATCATGTAGAAGTTAACTCTGAATAGAAAAGGAGATTTCTCAACATGGTCAGAAAGCAAGATCCATTCTTCTCACATTTTGTTTCTGGGACTTTTCTGGGACTTCAAATATTTCAAACTGTGAGTTACTTAGATAATATAAGATCTTAATGAGATGACAAGAAATAAAAATAAATTACCCAAAGATCATTCAAAGACAAAAAAAAAAAAAAAAAAAAAAATCTTTTTGAATGGAAATCAAGTCTTACAGATCTTACTCTAAAATACAGCATGACATTCATATATTTACATAAGTTCTACGATATC
The DNA here is from genome assembly GCF_047663525.1 of Anas platyrhynchos. NCBI lineage: Eukaryota > Metazoa > Chordata > Aves > Anseriformes > Anatidae > Anas > Anas platyrhynchos. Next base: position 12,644,766 of record NC_092587.1, read on the forward strand.
CAAAACTCAGCCTTAAATATCTCAGCAAAAGGCTTGTTTTTTGTTTTTGTAAATGATCATTCCTTAACTTCCTTATCCTAGAACATCCAATTTCCAATGTTCTGTTTGAAGTTCCAACGTAATTTCCTATTAAAATCAGTAATTGCAGTACGTATGAAAATGCAAAGTAATACTTAGGCTTAAATGTAGGTTCAAGTCAGCCTTTGCTATCAACATAAATTCAATACCTCTATTGGAGACGTTAGTCAGTTCCACTGAAAGCCAGTGCTTTGCCAGCTGTCAGTCTATGTAGTAATTGTACCATTTTCCCCTCTGAACTAGAGACAATCCTGTGGCTGAGGCAATACTTGGCAAAGTGTTTGTTGCATTTTTACCAGCTTTCAGGAGTTTCTCAGCTCATCTGATGATAAAGTCAGCCAGTCGTATTTTTTATGAGTGGGAACAAAGCCAGAATAGCTAACAGTGATTATGATAAATTGGTACAAAGATATTTAATATCAATTTTAGCCAATATATAACCCCTCCAGGGAGAACTCCAGCAGAGATTCAGATAACCTCCAAACTTGATTTATAGAGAGAGGTGCAACATTTTTAATGAAAGAGCAAACAAAAGTCCATGACTGACTTAGCAATAGTAATCCTTCTCAAATAGCAAAGGCATGTACCAGCCGTTCTCTCATCCCTCAGAAAATGATTTAATATAATGGGGGTCACAGGAGGCTGTTGAGAGCAAAGAATCCATACCAGATCTGATTACAGTTCAGAGCCTTTCCAAATCTGACTTTCTTAAGATCCCAGTTCCAGATGACTCTTAAACCTAGGCTTATGGCAGATCTTAAAATAAATGTATATGTTTATGCAATGTTATAGATCTGTACCTTATTCCAGAGTCATAAGACATTGTAAATAGATGGAAAAAAATGGGTTTATAGCATTGTTCTGGGAAAACAAATCCCCCAACAGGTATAAAAGAATACAAGCTTTCCCTTTCCCAGAAGTACCCAAGTAGGAAATACAAATAAACCACTACAAATATAGGCACAGCTTGTAGTGATAACAGAAAAAAATGATGTGACTTCACAGGACTGTTTAAAGCTTTGCTCACCATTTGAAAAGTCATTTGGAAGGCTTAGAGGAAAGGCTGTGTCAAAATGCAATGACTGTGATATAAACACTAAGGCACTCTTGGCACTAAGGCACTTGATTTGGTGTTGGGAGTCAGTAGGTCAGGTTGACGGTTGTACTTGATGATCTTGAAGGTTTTTTCCAACCTAGATTGTTTTATTCTATGATTCTGGTTCTATGATTCTGATTCTATGATTCCGTAATATTTGCTACCAGGAAAGAGTTAAACGTTTTCCTAGCTGCACCCCCAGCTTACTGCTCCTTATGAGAGAAGAACTAAGCAACAGTGCTTGAAATCCATGTTTGCCTACTGCACTGAAAAGCAGAAGTGTTCAGAAATCCCTTTGTAGCGTTAACACAACCTACAGAAAGCATAACAGCAGAGGATAACATCCACGTGTCTGCAGTTCTTAATGTGAACATGACACAGGCAGAGAAATGTTAGGACTGTGTCCAGTCTGCAGATAGAATGGAAACAAAATAAGAAGATGAAATTATCTGAGATATTCAAATCCTCCCTATTTAATTTCCAATGCAATGAGAAGTGTTAATAGAACAAAAAGAAGGTGCACATAAAAATCAACAGCACCCTCTTAGGAAGTTGAAAACAGAAGATAACAAATAGAAATGATTAAAACCAAAGGGCATTCCTCAAGAAAGCCAGAACCTCAAAGATTAGTCAGTGCACTGCAAAGAGCATCTGTCAGCATATTGTTGACAGAAAAGATTTTTTTTCCAAATAGTGGGAAACTGAACACAAAGAAGATTGTGACAATAACTCAAGGACAAAGTGGTCCTGAGGACATAAGACAAATTAGTCCAAACTTAGTAGTTCCCTTTTCTTCCTACCAGAACCACACAGCTGAGCTGTAACAAGACTAATTGCAGATTTTACTGAAAGAATCAGCCTTTTTTATTTTTAGCAAGCACATCAGAAATATTCTTATCATCATCAGTGTCCAGTTCTATACCCCTTCAATGGGAAATAAGATTTCATTGAGTATCAAAATGCAAGGCTGCAGGACTGAGCTAGCATCTGGATTGCAATGGTGCAAAAGAGTAGGGAGGAATGCAAACAAAGAGGAGGGGTATCAGGATCCTTTCCTGGTGAAAAATCAGGGCTTCCCAACTCAGCTGTAGTAATGCTGCATTTTGAGTCCTTTCCAACAGCAATGACATTCAGACTCACAGCATTAAGAAGGAAGCTTACCTAGAATAGCTGAAACCAAATGGCCAAAAAATGCCACGTTATTGTCTTTCAGTCTTCTACTTTTTATTTGTGTGATATAATTAATTCTTTTTAAATTCCGGAACCATTGTTCTGTTAGTGCAAAATATGACAGTATGTACTTAAGTACAAGAAATACCACTGTAGGAATGATGATATGATTGGCATCAGTAAAAGCAGTGTTAAGGAAAAGACATCAGTGATAAGAAAGTGATCAGTGAAACAGAAGAATGTGTATTGAAAAGTAGAAAGCATTCAGCAAAGAAACTGAAAGCACCCCTGAGAGGGTGTAAATCTCCTGAATTATGCTTGTTTATACCACCTGGAAATCTGTCCCTATAAGTACATCCCAGGAAAACCTGGATGAGCTGAGGCATTGTTTAAACCTGGGGGAAGGAAAAGAGTGCTGCAAATGCACCATTTACCTCAAGTCTGGCTGCTGATTGTGCTTGGAAAAAAAATCCAGAGATCCGAGAGTCCTTCAGAGAGAGAAGTCCCCACGTAGCCAGAAATCCTATGCTAGCGCACCCTGCTCTATCAGAATATATGTGAAGGAGCAGGGATATGATTAATGTTCTGAAACGGAAGCTGATTTCACAGCAGAGTGCAGCAAAAGAAGCTTAGAAAACAGATGTTTTATCAGCCAGAATCTCAGAACATGTTTGCTGAGGATAAGGGTAGCCAGAGAAACTGGGCTTCCACAGAAGGTGAATTACCGCAGCTCATCCAACCCCAAAGAACAGCAGCATCATGTTTCACAGGAAATAGCCTGCCAGATATGTTCTGCAAAGAAGCAAGATCACTGTGAGAAATTGGATTACTGTGGAAGAAATAGTAGAGGTGCTGCTGGGGATCCCAACCATGTAGCGCGCTTAGTGCCCAGGGAGTCCTGCTGCAGGGAACGCGAGGTCCCGCACACACCACAAGACAAAATGCACAGCCAAAGCTTTATCTCTGAGCACTTCTCAGCCCAGCATTAAATACGACTTGATTAAAACAGCAGACCAAGATTTTTTCTCAAAATGGCTGCTTAATTCCCTGTTTATGCATCTGTCTGAGAGGTTATTGACTTCAGCAGGAGATACTGGGTGCTCACTCTGTGGGAGCCTAATTACAGGCACTGTATTTTACAGGCCTTAGCCACTGCTGTACAAACACCATCAGAAACACATCTATATTGCGCAGCCAAGCATTAGGATGAAGAGGCATCCCTAAAGGCAAAATGTGGGAAAAAAGCGTTCACAAAATCCAAAGATAGCAACATTCAAGTTTAAATAAAACTAACAAATCGCAGCCTCCCCATCCAGCAATGAGCTCTGCAAGAGGCAAGTTAACTCTAATGACAGATCAGCCCCAGGAAGCTGCAGTTTTCTCTGAGAACAACCACTATTTTTCCCTAAATATCAATGGAAGAAGGTCCCTAGGAAAACCTGTGATAATTCACTCTTAGTCTCAGCAATCCTGGCAACTTGCTTCTTCTGGCTTGCTGCTCCTAGCATTTCCTTTTATTACACAAAATTATATTAAAATATGTGAGTCATTAGAAAGATCTCAAAGTAATAAATTTTACAGCCAAATAATTGCAAACAAGGAAAAAAGGTGAAGGACTCTGAGGCATGGTTAGACCTTGAATGGTGACTTGTGGGTGGACTCCATCTCTCTGGCAAGGCACAACCTCCATCCCCAGCCTGCTTCCCTTCTGGTGCTGAAGAGGGAGTAAAAACACTGAACCTGTAAGGAACATCTAGACAAAAGTTTGTTTGGTTCCCTTCCTGCTTTCACAGCAGGACTTTAAAACCATACTTTCTATCAAGTTTGGTAGTTTCCCACTTAGTCTTAAGTTGCCCAACACCTCCTGCAGAAAGCTAGAAGTTTTAGAGACTCCAGCCCATTCACAGCAAGGTTTTTGAAAACCTTTCCATTGCCCTGCCCTGGAAATCTGGGTCTGGCCTTGTTCCTGCTGTTCCTGGAGGACCAGAGTCAGCAAGGTCTGGTGAACAAGATGTCTGTGTCTAATGGCTGGTTGGCACTTCATGGCTCTGCATAGTGGTTGCTCTTCACCTCTCTCTTTCACCTTGTTTGACATTGTTAAAAGATATGTCCTGTTAAAAAGACATGTATCATTGTGTGTTTTCAAGATGTGTTGAGGCTAAATCATGTAGAAAACTCACCCTGCTGGTTTAAGACGTTATTTTGCAGAGCTAGAGTTTAGATTCATTTTTGATTATTTAAGGAAGGACAAGCTGTGTACATAACAAGTAAAGTTCCAGTATACACAAAGTCGTTGCTGGTTAACAAACAAAAAGTACAAGTTATCTAGCAGCAAGCCATTTTTGAAGGGTCTTGAAGAAACTCAGTTCATGTTTGAGCACTATGCCACTGACTAAACCAAAAAAATGTCAGAGTTGTTACCAATGTAAGGATTTTTCATACAAATTGGCACAGTTCTGAAATTTTTAAACCCTTTGCTTTTCATTTAACTCCTTCAAAAAGCACCTCAAGATGTACTCCATAGCCACAGTCCAAGTGACTCTACCTCCTGAATATATATGCATAGTAGTTGAAATTATTCACTAATATTTAGACTTACAGCATGCTTATTTGTCTTCGCTTTACAGAAATACTTCTTTCCTGTTACTTTTAAGCTTTTTACTTGGTTGTTCTAAGCATACTAAGAATTCTCTGCTCTAACAATAGTGAAATATCTTTATGTCACTGGTTCTGTTAATTCTAATGATTGGTCCTAGGCTGTTCCTCCCCTTCCTTTAGGAATGGTACCTTCCAGTCTCTCCATGTGCATGAAAAGTGACAAGCATGGGTCCCCATATTTCTACTTATTGGGCCACCCTAAAGACACGGTTTGTAAACTCTGCATGTATATTATCTTTCTCTAATATGCTTTTGTTTCTCACAATTGTTAATTGAGTCTTTTCCAGCTTTTTCTTACACACTAGTTCTCTAAGTAGTTTCTAAGCATTCAGCTCTCCTCTCATAAAAGATTATCTTAGATATTGAAGCACCCCTGCATTTTACAAAAGTCTTTTAATATACTACATCATTTATAGATAGTTCTTTAAGTTCCAATACTGCTAGTGCAAGAAACACATCAATAAGTCTGCCATATATCTGCTTGTTCTCATTACAAAAATTAATGGTATGAGTATGACATTTCAGGTAGCAAACCTTAAACTACGGAGAGCCAAAGCCATAATTATCCTCTTCCTTATGGTACTTGGCTTCCAAAAATATTAGTGATTTGAAGGTGGAAGTTAGATAATGATCTCAAACCATATTTATATGCAGCCTCTTGAAGAAATAACTAATGTAAAATTGAAGACTATTTGGAGCACTCTGTAATGCAATACACATTTTTTAAACCTGGTGGCTATGCGGAATTTACACATAGCACTTTGCACTTGATTTCAAGCAATTTTCTTCATAAATCAGATCCTACTGCACAGGTTGTTCAGATACATCAAATTTGTAATACATGGTCACAGACCAGAAATGATACCTGGAAAGTAAAGGAAAAGAAAAATGTATTTTTCATATTTTTTATTGATTGCTGTCATCACAGAAAACTCAGAAGTGTTCAGATGAATTCAGTCTCCCTGCTGTTATTGACTTTGCACACTGTAGTGTATTTGCTATAATTATAAGGCAAGTCTCACGCTATTGAAGTAGACAGATTGGAAATAGAAAGGAAGCTATTCCCAAAGGTATTCTCCAGCCTCTGTGCTTTGAGCAGTTCCTCCAGTATAACCCCCATCAGCAAGCTGTGTTTAAGTGACCAATTTTGGGCATGCAAATCAGGATAATCTAATCAATTGCTTGCAGGTGTTTCCAGTTACAGGTTATTTCCAGCTTGTGTCTACAAGGAAGAATTTTTGGAAAGCAGACATGCCCCTGTATTTTGCTAGTGCAGAACTAGACGCATCTAGAGGCCATTTGAAAAACTGCACCAATGTAGTTCAAGAGTTTGTACTGTACACTGGTGTCTTTCCCCACCAGAAACTAGTCTGAGGAACTTCTTCATTACTGTGAGGCCTGTGTAGTGTAAAACTCTGAATTGCACCAGTCCTTGTAGTCATCCTTACCTTACTTCTGCTTTGCCGTCTTAGGCACATAGAGAAAAGTAGGTCAAAGGATCATGAGGATAGAAGTCCAGCCTGGTGGTAGGGCCAGTTTGCAAGTCTCAGTTGTCACACACAGGATGCTCAGTGAGTTGTAGTACCACCACAAGTGTTAGACATTAATAACCATTACTTTCTATGCATTACTTTTATTTTTTTTTTCTCCTGTAGAATAACAGACACAGGAAATAAGTCTTCCTGAAATAAGTAGAAATGCAGATCCTCTATAAATATATCTCAAGTCAGTTTTGCACGGTCACACGGATTATTTATTGGGCAGAAAGTTTTGGGACAGAACTTTTCCCAGCAAACTATATCCATAAATCAAATGTAATTCATTTTGGGTCAACACCAAAACCAAAACACCCGACTGATTTAAAGAAAAAAAAAAAAAAGTAATGTCAAGACAAATAAAAACATCTGTGTTATAAAGTGTATTGCTTTCAGGTGTTTTTAATGGAACAGCTTGGTTAGCCAGGGAGGGATTTTCCTAAAGAGACAGTTTTGCAGGGAGGCTGCAACCAAAATAGTGGCTATTCTACCTTCATAATGAAAGACACATCTATTAGAGCACTGACTGAGGATGTGAATCAAATTTCCTGTTGCAGAACAGATATAACCTTTCTGGCATGTCTTAGGAGAGGTCCTTACCTGGGGTCCCTACCTGGTCCCTACACCTACCTGGGCAGCCTGCTCTGAGGAACCTGCTTTGTCAGGGGGGTTGGACCCGATGATCTATCGAGGTCCCTTCCAACCCCTACAGTTCTGTGATTCTACCATAGCATTATAGGGCAACCTGTTATGAGTCTGCATTTCTCTCACAGAAATTGTTCCATTTTGTATAAATCCTTATTTATTGAAGAAGATCAGTGGGCTTTCCTGAAGTTAGATATAACACAGGAAAGATGCAGATGCTGGAAGGTAGTTTAGAAAGTACACCCAGATCAAGTGACATCTGGCTAAATTCTGTGCTTTCTTGCACCACGGGTTTGGTATCCCTAACTAATGGCAATTGCATTTATATTTGCAAAAATGAATGAACAATTTGGGAGTTTATATTGTGTTTTATTGTTTAGATATAGAAAATCTCCAGCCTTCAGAAATCTCCAGTCATCTGCAAACCAAAATCTTCAAGTTCTTTAGCCCTGATAGTATGTCAGAAGCTTTTATCTTTGTATAATACAAGTCTAAAGCATCTTGGTCTGTGCATTTAAGACAGATAGTCCTACCTGTTCAGAGTACTGATTAGATAATCCAATTCATCCTACTTTTAATACTCACTTTACAAATCTCCAGAGCTGAGGTTAGCTGTTATTCGAAACTTGAACTAGCCCATGTATCATTCATCTGATGTGAGTGTAAAAATCAATAGTCATTTTGGAAAAGTGCCCTTTCCTTCTGCAACCACCTTGATGGAACTGCAAACATTCATTCATATTCATGTTGCATTTCCAATACCACCTTGTTATTTCTAGCAACACCAACTTAATTTCAGGAACCTGTGGTGTGTAAAAAAAAAAAAAAAAAAAAAGTATCAAAATACTGGTTAATAAAATTGGCCTAAAACCATCAGGCAATTTGAATATGAGCTCCCAAAGGTTCTAGCTGTTTTATTGCTATGGGTAAAAACTATTCAAGGACAAAATTGAATATTAAAATTTGTTTTGCAAACACGTCCTTAGTTTTTAATAAATATGTAGCAGCTGGCAGGAAAGTAGAACATCCTTCTGTTAAATAACAGTATATGTGTATATATATGTACAGCAACATTCTATTTTAAAAGATATATAGACCTTTTTCACAGGTATCCCTTGATACAGAAATAGAAAACAGTTTTGAAAGGAGGAAAGACAGATGGGAAGACTTTCTGAGTTTCGTGGCTATGTTTTTTGAGCTTCTAGTGAAACGATGCCATTTCCTGACATTTAAATGCAGAACTACCAAGTCCATTCTATAGTCCTAAATGTTGCTTTTGCAATTACACCTCCAGTGATTTTTGGCCAGTCCAGCTGAGTTCTCTAACTCACACTTCCCCCATCTGTATAATGGGAATAGTAATATTTACTTACCTATCTCATGAGAGTGTTATGGGGATTAATTATTTAATGCTTGAAAACCACTTTAAAGATTAAAATTCCTAGTTGACTACTCAGTATTATTATTAAAGCAAAACCTCACTAATCCACATGCTTTATAATCCACACCAAAATTGGCAGTGTTCCCCCACATCTGAGCAAAGATTTAATAATAAGGGTGTTGAGCAAGTTCTCTTATTACTAAGGCTTAATTATTATAACACAATATACTGGAGTAGCTTTACTAATGTGGTGTAAAGTGTAGCTAATTACAGCTAAACTACAGTAGCTAAAACAGATGAACAAACATTATCCTTGGCTTTGTTCATGTAAACTGGCAGTCAGACTTACCAGCCAAAGCAGGGGAAAGTCCCACTCACAAATCTTTTTCTAAGAATTATTTTTGTTCTTTCCTGTATTTCTGTTCAGTTTATTATACTGGATATAAGCACACAAAATAAAAGGCCTAAAAGAATACAACCATCTCACCCAGTCTCCACTGCATCAGTTTTTCCTTTCTTCTTGTAACTAGAGAAATAGGAAAAACTGGAATTCAGTGATACTTACTGTGTCTTTGTAATTTGCTGTAGGACTCAGTCCAGTCTTCTGCAGTTGCAGCATATCAAGAGACAAAATCCCTTTCCTGTTGTGCATGTCTCAGTCCCTCTCATTTCCACGTTCACATTGGGAACAGCACTCCATGGTGCTGTTAATCAGTTAGCTTCCTGATGTCTCTGTGATAGTATCTTTACAATATAGAGTTCCATATGGACAGGGAAAGTGTGAAGACACAAGTAGTTATTCCTGTTGCATGGCCCGATGATTCTTATAGCAAAGGTCATGCAGTAAAACCCATTCCACATTTCTTCCATGCAGCCAGTTTTCTGTAATGGCATGTATTTCCCCATAAGAGCAGAGCTGCTGATCTGTATTTTGACATGAAGAGTGATTTGGAGGGGTCAAACTTCAGACTCAACTGGAGGGATGCCAGAAATGTTGTGCACCCACCTCTGGCTTAAAATACACATGAACATTTTATCTTTGCGTATCCCAATAGCCTCTGTCTCTAAAAACATCTACTGTACTTGGGATACAATGACTTTGAATTCATTTAAGTGACTTTTTAAATGATCTGTGGTTATCCAGGTGTAAAAGGTCTTGCTTTTTAGCTCACTTAAAAGAAGCCATAAAGAGCAGTCAGCTCTTTTAGAGACAGCAGCACACCTATGAAAGTATGAGTTATATAAAATACAACAAGCAGACAAGGTGTTTTGCAAAATCCTTGCCAGAGGCCTGATGCTATGATACTTAAGTCTAGATGAAACTAGCAGATCTTCTTTTGGCTCTAGTCATTAGCACCTAAAATTTGATGAGTCTAAATAGTCATATAGAGCGTGACATAAAAAATATCATTCCAACCATTAGAGAGTAGAAGGCAAGATTCTGTAGAGGGCATTGGTTGCACTTGGCTCTGCCTCTGCCTTCTGTGACATGTCTCACTCCACCATCCCGTGGTGCAGTTCCCAGCTGGTGATTTGTGGCCCTACACCAGGGAGAGGCTAGGGGAGCTCATGGAGGTTGCCAGATTTCTTTTATCTTGTTATTCTTTGCCTGGAAACAATCCGTCTGAAGCTGGAATGCATTTTTTTTACTTTGATAGTATGTGGTAACTCACTTTCCAACCCATGTTTAACAAACGTGACCATAGAACATGTTATATTTCGTTTAGCTACAGAAACGCGTATGCAACCCAGAATTTTAAACATCTGGGTTCATTCTAACAATGTGTACTTTGTGTTTGCTCATTAGGAGCTGAACATTACAATATTGCATTCACTTACTCATGTACTTCCATCTCATTAGACAGTTTTTAGAGTAAATTGTCTCAGCGTCCAAAAGATGTCAGATACAACGATAGCCCCAACAGCAAGACTGGTCCCAGGGGCTGCCCTTTCAGTGCCCAGTAGCCTCAAGTCTGAAAAGGGGTTGCTAAAGATAGAATAAACTAATTCAAAAGCTTCTAACCTTAGCAGGACGGGAATATTTATTCATGAACCTTGTAAATAAGGATGCAGTTGAACCAAGTTATGTGTTTTGCTTAAGATCCTGCTGAGATCTTAAGTGAGAACTGCCAACACAGCACCTGCCAGGAACAGCTTTCTAGGGGGTATTTGATAAACAGTCAAAATGCTCTGAATTCCTTACTTACGAACTAAATTTTATGTATCATGTAGATACCTTTAATAATGACAGCTATTTATTGACCACACAAGATGTGATGCCAACTGGTAACTCCCATTTTAGCTCTGATAATTAATAATTTTAATATTTAAGTTTAATTAAGTGTGTAATATCGAGCTCTTAAATTATTCAGACTTTACGGAATGTTTTTCATTAATACCGCACATTCTATTAACATATTTATGAACACCTTTTATGACTTAATGTGGCTTAATTCTATTAATAAAAACTAATTTAAAAGTCATTATCTTTTTTAATTATACAGTAACTTGTAATGCAGATTCTTCCTGCTCCACTGTGGCTCTGGAAGAAAACTGCCGAGGTTTCTGCAGCTTCTGTACTGCTGCCTGACTATGCAGAAAATGTAAAATTTTCTTTACTGAAGGGATGAGGGGCTATTGCCAGAGTAGCTTTGTTCTGATAGATATGTGAGATGCTCAGCACTTCAAAAAGTGGACCAAACAGACTGAAGGACCTAGTGAATGATAATATGTGTTTAGAGTAACATCATTCAAGAGTAGTGTTTAGGTTGTCCATAGACTTAGCACCAACACAGCAGTGAGGATCTTGCTGCATAGGATACAAGCACAGACTGTAGCTTTTCATCTCAGCTGTTGACAATATTAGTGAGTAATCCTGAAACACTTACACAGATACATTAACTTAATTCAAGGAAAAAGACAAATTTACCAAGTTCACTCAGATTAGTGATCATGCTCATTTGTTTAAATATTTAATGGATAGGACTATCTACTAGATTCATATCTATTGAATCGACTAAAAAGGGTCTTGGAACGACTGATAAACTGTGTACTTGTAATCATCTGGCCTTAAGGTTCACAGACAGAAGACTTTTACAGTAAATTAGTAAATCGATTTACTAAATTAATTTACCTGTTCCAGGTCTGAAATATAAACAGATTGTATACCATGCCTTTTCTTTTTTTCCACCTCCTATTCCATGGCAGGTTTAGATAGTTGTTTTCTGCATAGAAAATTTACTTTTTTTATACTTGCTATTGTAAGAACAGTATTAAAATCATCTTTGTTCATCAAGTTCTGACTGATGCTGTAGACAGCCAAATGAGGCAGAGCTTAGGCACGTCACAGTGAATTGCTTATGGATGTGATTTATATTTAAAAGGTGAGCAATAGCAGGGCAGTCAAGTTAGATGCAACACCATGGGTTCATCCAAGCCCAAGATACAACACAGTCCACTTGCTCCCCAGGATTCTCATACCCTGACTGCTTCTGAATTCTTTGGTTATCTCCTGTATTAGCCTGAAAATTCTCAGGCCACTCACACTTGTTAAAATTGGCCTGATATGGGGAGATGGGTCTAAATCTCTGAGGCACTCCACTCAGCTTTGATCAGCAGCCCCAAAAAGGTTTCCCAGAAGGAGCTCCTCAGCACTGGTTATGTACATGTTCAACAGAAGAGCAGACATCCGCTTCCAGAGGTCTTCAGAGACACCTCCCTTTGTCTCTGACTCTGTAAGGCAATTAAATGATTATCTCAAGTGATTAGGCTGGTAAAATACTGCTGAAGCGGTGTCATAATTAAACAGCTAACTCAGGGAAAGGTATTTACTGAGGATGCACTCGTTATAGACTAGGGTCTGAAGAGTAAGAATAGGAACTCTTCTAGCCAGATAAATCACTTCCCATGTTTCTTTGTTAACCACCTTTAAAGTAAACATGTTACCTAAAAAACTGAAAACAGCTTTCATCCATAGCACTTCATTGGGTTCATGAAATACAAATCAATGCATATGCTGACTTTCATGTTTCAAGAAAACATTCAGTATTTTTCTAAAGGATTTGTTCAAACTCTCCCTTGCAATGTGCAGTTTTGCCCTCCCTTCACTATGTCTAAGTTTTCCTTTTCTCTCTGTTCCCTTAGTTCCAAAACAAGCAATATCATCTCTTGAACTTCTGTAAGTTTGGTCTTCCAAGTGTAACTAACAATCTGTTCTTTCTGAAGTGTGTTTCAATAATTCTCAAATTAGATTTCTGAACATGAAAGCACTTATCTGAAAATACTCGGTGCACAGTAAAAAAAATGGTGATTAAAGAGAATTTTACCTGAGCTGAGATCATTCAAAGTCTCATCAGATGGCCCTTACAAGGACTCTATGAACACCATCTCTGCTGTAAAAATATTTGAGGCAACTTCCATTTAATATCTAGATAAAGGATAAAATGAAAAACGGATACAATGAACCCAAAGGAACTGAATTATTGCTCATCAGTAATAATTAGTAACATGAAAAGAAGTAGGGCAACAGAGGAGGATTGCACTGGAAAGGGAATAAAGCAAGAAGCAGAGCTCTGCTTCCTGGTGTTGGAATAGGTCAATGGCTGATTTTTCTGAATTTTCTGCATATAAAATTAAATGTTTGAAGTTTGTAGAGGAGATAAAAGTATCCCTCACTTACCTCACATTTACAGCCACAGCTCCTCAGTTTCTGGGGACATCTGCAGAAGCCATGCTACCAGTAACTCCCATGAGTAGTAGTGCCCTATCTTCCAGTATTATTAGATCAGCGATGAAGAGAAAAATGCACATCTTTGATAAAAGAGAGACTAGATTTGGCACTGTTTCTTGTTCCAACATTAGCCTTTTCCTGATGAATCATCCTACTTTTGAGAAAAGCTGAAGCACAGAATTCAGAAATAAAACATGCAGGGACTCAGATGCACGTTCATTTTCGTGTGATCTTTAATGCCTTTATATAATTCACTCTAGTTACCCTGTCCATCCATTCTCAACCTTTGCAAAATACAATGTGTGAAGTCAAAATAACAAATTACTAGAAAGCAGGAAAAGTCCACTCACATTTATAAGCTACTACAAAGAGTCACCAGGATATCACTGAGCACAAACAAGAGAGCAGTATAAAGAGTATGGTTAGACCAAGATTTCAAGAAATGTGATTAGGTTTTCATTGCATCAGAAACAAGACCCCAAGATATCAAACAGATCAATTAACTGCATTTGCAGGAAAGGAGAAGTAGTTTGTATGCCAAAATAACTAAGTACAATCTAGATTTATTTTTGTAAAGGTAAATGGTATGCCATTTTCAGACAGAATCAAGGCATGGCATCCACAGCAAGCTGCTAAAAAAGCATAAGGGCAACACTAAGAACGAAAGGGCTAGCCCACCTGGACACGGTGACTAGACAGTGCACAGCAGAACGTGCATAAATCATGGTGATGTTTATTTCCAGACCTGTAGGTTTGGGTGTGGATAACAGCAGTGGAAGAAGCGTGGATTTCTCTCTTTTAAGCCAAGCAAAGGGTAATTAGTGAGAAAACATTTGCATAACACTAGTGAATAATTAACAAGAAGTGAGAGTTTATAGTAGGAAGTCAGGAGGATGCAGTGCCCACTGCCACACACTCTCCAAGAGAGTTTGGGACACAGGGAGGGGAATGCATGACGTACTGCACCAGGGCAGCTGGACAGAGGTATCAAGAACATTTCTGACAATCCAAACCTCAGCGAATCATTCATTTCTGGAGACAAAGGATGCACTATGTCTGGACTGAGGAAGCTATGGGATGAAAGATTAAAGAATCTTTAAATATTCTGAAATATCCCTCCTTAGAGAGTGTTGAGGGAAAGCTGCAGGAGGCCAGTGTAATCAGGAACATCACAAGCACGTTAAGCTATAATGAGAAAGAGCCAAATTCATTCCTGGTGTAATACTGCCAGCATTAGTGGATACTCACCAGGGGACAATTTGTCCCATTTTTGTTATTAGCAGCATCTGTAAGAACTGTTTGCCATCTTCTGGCAGTACATAATTTCAGACAAAAAGTAGGAAAAAAAATGCACCATATTTTTAATGTAATCAAAAACTCTTTGATTCCCTAGGAACATAATTCTGGAACGAGGTGAAAACAGCTGCTTAGACATTTCAGGAAACGTTTCATAATAAAGAAAGTGTTCATAGCTTTAAAATATTGTTCATTACTCACATACTTCCGAAATAAAAATGGCATTGAAATTTTATTGTAGTTAAGTAACAATGTGATGTCATTTCCATTCTTAACATTACTATTAAATATTGAAAAAATTAATACTTCTATCTTATACTTAATTTTATGTGATGAAAAATCACACATTCTTGATAAACTCCCAAGCAATTATTTAAAATATTTTGATACAAAAGGAGAACCGAGCAGCAAATCTGAAGTCTTGTCTCTCTTGACCTGAGATTTAAGTAGAGCAGCTAAGCAGAGCATGAACAGATTTGACACAATCTTAGAAGGGCAACCTGTAATGAAAACGCAGGTATTACAGAAAATTAAATAAACTTATTAGTAGGCTGAGCTCTTTCCTCTGACTAGGTACCTAGGCAAAGCTCAGAAGTAGGACAGGCATAAATCTCTTCTCGATTAGCAATAAGGCTAGGCTTTTGCTGGTGGTTCAGATGCATCCATCAGCAAGCACTGGATCCAGAGAAAGAACAAAGCTTTATTTAAGAGAGGAGCATGTAGATATGTGAGTAATATCTTCATTTCCAGACCTCTGAAAGCACATAAGCTGACGCAGCAAAGCAAACAACTCGTGTGTGTGTCAGGTCTACCTCAAATAACAACAAAAAACATCTTTAGACAGAAAACTTCTAGTTGTGATGCTTTCCCCTTGTCACTGTTCATCCCAAATGGCTCTGATCATCTCTCATCCTCCTACACACTGAAGGGTGTCTGTGTGTCTGTGCAGTCTCTTACTCAGTTAGCAATTTGCTCCTTGCCTGGGAGTTATGTGAAAGAGGTCGTAGGTGAGTCATTCTAGCACATTCCATAGAAGTGCTGCCAACCTGCATGCCAGTCGCTCTTGGAAACTAAAAGCCGCCCAGAAAGCACCTACTAAATTACTCCAAATCAAATGCCGTCACAATGACAGATGATAGTGCTGCCCCCAGGTCATTTATCTTGTCTAAACTGGTAGGTCAAGGGAGATTTTCTCCCTTCAGAGAAGGGAGGAAAGCATCTATTAGCCTTCAGTGAGATGTGTATCTTCAGAAAATCATTTCTCCCACAGTAAGTATGATATCCATAGTGACAAAGTAAAATACAAATTTAAAACTACATCAACCCTAAATCTCTCCTGTAGGTTCAGATGAATGTGATATCCTTCACTTCTGCTTATAAGCTGTTTGGGCATTAGTAGTTCAAGCTCTATTAAACAAATGCAATCTTCAATTCCTCCCAGAACTGAAGAGGGGAAAAAAAAAAATTAAAATTATTGCTCTGTCTCTGGTTGAGTATGTTTGCAAAATATTTTGAGATACTTTGGGATAACAGAAACTGAAAGTAGGTTATGTTTGCACTTAACACCACAGGTTTTATGTAAAGCTTAAAAAATAGGACAAAACATCATCTTTTCAGATGTATTAAGATTTTTTTTCCAAAGTGTAGTTATGCCCTCAGAATAAGCCTAAAAAGAAATCATTAGTTCAGTTGCTCAAAGGATAAAATTTGGTGTTTTTCACGTTTATGCTTGTCATGGAAAAGCAATCGTTTCAGTGCAGGTTGAACAAGTCCAAATGAACCTTTATGGCTCAAACAAAGCTCTTAAAAATGTTTTTTCTTTTGAGCAACAAATTACTTGTATTACTGTGCTTTGCTCCACCATAATAGTTTTGCTGTTTTCCTATAATTTTCAAATATTAGAGAACAGTCAATTACAATACCCTATCATCAGCATTGTACTCACTAGCCAGGGACATCTTGCAACCATAACTTGTTGACATGAACATCTACCAAAGATGAGGATGACTTTTAGCCTAATTTCCTTTTATTTAAAACAAAAAGTGGATTAGATTGTGTTTTTGCTGTCTTGGGCTGACAGCACTTGAAGCTTAGAGAAAGTCACTTCAAGTTCTTGCTTGCAAGTACCATATTGCTGGAGAATAGGAGTGGCAGTTTTACTTCATGGCAGATGTTCCCTCAGCCACTGGAAATAGAGCATATATGGGTGCCTGCCCAAGGATGATGCCAAACTCAGTATATCAAACTGCAGCCAGTGTCTCACCTGGGACCAGGACAGCCAAATTTCCCTTTAAGCTATGGCTGCAGGACTTCTTGCTTAGTTGGTTATGTTTTCGATTTTGTTAGGGTTTTCTAGGAGACAGCCAAAAATCTGATAATGCCTATAATATGGCAAGTTCTAGCTTATAGATAACTACATACACATATTATTACATGTAACAAATATGTACCTGTTGACTCACTGTTGCTGAGGTAGGTTCTAACTCACTATAGTTTCTCACTGCAACAGCTGATGATTCTTCCATCCCCTCCAAAAATGAATACTGAAAACAATAAATAAATGCAATTGTCTTGAAGTACAGTCCATTAATGAATCAGGGTAGGATTTCCCACAGCTATCCCATCTCCAGGGAATAAAACAGCAGGCTGCTTACCCCCAACTCGCTTTCCTCTGAGTGGCCATAAGTAATAGGTACAACATTGTCCTTTGTGCCCCAAAGGAGAAGCAAGGAGTGTTTGCAGCCCTGCTTTTGAAGTGCCCTCCTCCTGCCTGAGTGAGAACCAGATGATTTCCGCACAGTGGCACATTTTGTGCAGAAGTACACTCCTTACCCAAGAGCATCTTGCTGCTCCAGACCATTTGATGTCTCTACTTATGTGCAGCTGATGTTTCCCAAAGTAACGAGATATTTCTGTAACTTCAGATGCTCTCAGGGCCTTGCACGAGACCCGATAATGGCCCTCTGCTCTTCACTACCCCTCAGTGAAAAATATCATCTTTGTGACTAGCAGGAAAGAAAGACTGTACTTAAGTCAAAAATGCTGGCCAGACCAATGCTCATCCCCACCTGTACCCTGGGGAGGTGTGCGATGGAGTGTGGCACTGCTGTAAAAAGCACAGACTGAGCTGAGCTTGTTTCCTTTTTCTTCATTCATGCTGCTCACGTACCGATGACTTAACGGGAGAAAAATCACCCGGGGCAGTTTGCGGTATGGCAGAGTGCGGGGTCTCTGTGCGCCCGTCTCTCTCTGAAGTAGAGGTTAACACAGGCTAACGTAATCTGCAGGGAAGCAGTGTAAATTAGCTTGTCCCGAGCTCCACGCTGCTGCAGATGGATTAATTTGCTAAGAGCCAAGGTGGTTTGTTCAGCGCCGGCGCAGGCACCTCGCTGGTGCACAGTGGCAGGTTCCCACTGCGTTGCCTAGTCCCACGCTACCTGTAAAGAAACTGGGCAAAGGGACAGGGGCCCCATGAAGGATCACTGTTTTGAGGGATAACCAAAGCAGAATCTCCTGGATTTCAGATCTAAGAAAAGCCCAGGTGGGTCTGCTCCTCTCGCCACCGCAGCCTGCAGAATTACAGAATTAAAGAACCAGCCTGGAGAAGCAAATGCTTTTTGTAGGCAAGCTCATAAGAGCTGATAACTCTACATGCATGAGCCTCCCTTTTATTTTTTCTTGCTCAGTGCCAAGCAGGGAGCAGATGGTACATTAGTCAGCCTTAACTGGAGGGTAAGAAAGTGTGATTTAAAAAAAAAAAAAAAAAATCATTTGAGACCCTCAGCCCATTTAGATTCCAAGCTCAAAGTTTATTTGTCTTACACAGAACTTGTACTTTTTCCCCTCTCAAATGCTAATCCTCTCCACGCATATGCTCATTATGCAAAAGCATATGACAAACACCATCTGGGAAAATAAATAGCTCCTCAGCTAACTGCACTGCTCCCTCCCCTTACGTCACCCACCTCACTATTGTCTCTCCTATTTTTATCCGCAAAACAGCAATCACTCAATCAAGCTATTAACTTAAATGTGCTGTCTCAGTCAAACAAGCTGCAGAGCCCAGATTGGGCAGTAAATCCCATTCCATTTTTCAAGATGATGTGCATCTTTATGATAATTTGAAAGTAGCCGTAGCACTGAGAAAAGTAAACGCGGCATTTAAAGGACAGTTGGCATCACTGAGAGATGCTAGTCCTGACCCACAGAAGCCCAGGCTTGTTTTCCAGCTAGAAGGTTACATTTTCTCCCCCAAGAAATATGCAGCTCTTGCCACAGGTTCCACCTCGTTTCCATGGATCCCTGAGACAGTCCTTCATCTCTGACAGATTATTGCTCATACTGTTCAGAGCCAGGCAATGGTGCTAAATAGGGAATGACATTAGCCAAGTTCAGTGATTTCTCTAACCTCAGTGTAGACGGGTAAGAATAGGAGCTGTGCTGTCATTAGTCATGATGGATTTGTAGTCTGCCTGAATGTTAATCAAAAGCAATGAGGATCAGATATGCAAAAGAAAGACATTTGGGGACACCATCTCAGAATATTGTGTTTTGTACCAGTGTGTTAGGAAAATCATCATGATTCAGCAAAGGAGATGTCTCTTTGGCTAAATTAAACGGAATGTGCACAGCCTGACCATATTGTGTTGAGGCTAAGTAACCAGGAGAAATTCAAAATGCACAGCCAAGAGACTTAGCGGCTGACGCTGTGATATAAAGGCAGAGCTCTGTAAGTACCCTGTAAGAATTGTGGGGCCATAAACACTGCAATATTATATCTGTTTAGAAAAAATATGAGACAGAATTCAATGATGACCTTATCTGGGCTACAAATTCTTGTCAATTATTATATGCTTGTAGGGACATGTTTAATAGATGGCAGAAAGTCCTTCTCATTTGTCCTCAGAGACAGCGCTGATATTGCCCAGCTAAGAAATCCATTATACAGCTACAAAAGAGGCAATTTGATTTCATGAGCACGTGTCTTTATTATTTTAAGAATAATTTAACATAGGAGGAGAAAAAGAGAACCTGTATGAAAAAAGACCGAGGTTTCCAGCATGTGCAGTTACCAGCCCTGAGGTTTTTTCTTCTCCCGACTCTTTTATTTTTATTTATTTGGCTGGGGGTGGATTGTGTTTTGTTGTTTTTTTTCCTCCCCACTGACTTCACCGGGAGTTTCACTTCGCCTAAAAGACCGAGGAATTTAATTCGCGTGCGTGGTTCGGGTGTTGATGTTGCTAAAAATGTGTATGTGTATGAAATACGTGCTCTGCCTTGCTGCACACACCCTTAACTCCCTTCTCTTTGCTGTCACAACAGACGAACCAAACTCCTGGAGTGCTCCCTCTGCCACCTCCCCAGGTCTGCCGGAAGTAGCTCTTTCCCTCGACGACATAATCTCACCATTATCTTCATCACACATAGCCCCACCCTCTGACCCTTCTCACCAGATAAGCCCAGAACCAACATGGGATATCAAGAGGGAACACGACGTAAGGAAACCAAAGGAGCTTTCGGTGAACGGTCACAAAAAGAAAAGGTTAGGAGAACAAAGAGAAAGGTCAGCAAGTCCTAAAAAGGTAGACAGGTCAAAGCACGAAGAGGCTTCTTGGAAAGGATATTCGGAAGGCAAAAATAAGACCACTGATGGTGGCAGGCACACCTCAGAAAGCAAAGTGGTGGGACACAGTGTTATGATCGAGGCTGGCGTGAGAGAGCACGTGTGTGCTGGAACCACTGACGAACAGTTTGGGAGGCTGAAGAAGCCGGAAAGCAAGAGGGGAGGATCTCTTAGCAAAAAAGAAGATCACAAATCCACAAATACCAGTGAGAAGAAGTCAGCTGCAGCACCCGACCACATCAGGCTTGATACAGGTGCTACCAAGACGTACAGCAGCAATCGCTGCAGCTCGCCTGGAAGCGATATGGACCACAGCCAGAGGGACCCTGACGGGAAACCCAGCGAGTTCCCCAGGAAGGGACATCTCCACTCCATTAGCACTCGCAGCACCAACACCACAGTTCGAAAGGCAACGGTCTCCCCAGGGCCATGGAAAATCCCTGGCTCGGATAAGCTACCTAGTGTCCTGAAGTCTGGTACTTCTGCCATGAGCAGATAAACACGGGACTGTTGCCCTCTAACTGTCTCAAATCGACGCAGAACATTCTTCTTAGTTTTTGTCTCACATTGATTTATTTTAATTTATTTTAACTATCACGCATTATACACAAAGCATTGAGGAATGAAAACATTAGTGTGTAATTCCATGACAATGTGCACAGTATCTAATAAGTTCAAAAGCATATAGTCAACACGGAGATTTAAAACCGACCCTAAAGTCCCAGTTCCATTTTAGGGACTTTGGCAGCTATGGAAGAAACCAAAACAATATGAAGGACAGTACATCAGAGAAAGGGTAGTGCAGTGTAGCTTTAGCATTTTTTCCACTGCATGAAGGACTTGGATTTCATTCAAACTTTATATCAAGAAACTGGAACAAGTTAGAGCAATCGCAAACTGGAACATCGCCTTAAATAAAACTGCACGGAGCAAGCTGAAACTGAGAGAGGATCTTTTCATGGAGCTAAAATGTTGTAAATAAATCGTTCTCGACATATCTAGACAGGGGTTAAAGGGTTTCTTTGAAGCATTCAGAACTGTATGCCCATGACACATCTCCACTGTTACCACTTTGGGATAGTCCACGTGATACCCTGTAGCATAGTTCACTGGGCGCTACGGGAGGAGTTGGGAATCTAGTGGATTAGTTTCTGTGATACCATTTCTACTGCCATTTTTGTGAACAAACCATATTTCTGTACATTGGAAAGGAGTTAGGGTGGAGTTGTATTTGCAAAAATTATTTTCCAAAGCAATTTACTACAGGTTCCCCAAATCCTGCAAGGTAACACTCAAGCCAATTGGCCAGGCTCAGAACTTCAGACATCCACAAGGCCCTTGCAATGAAAGGAAGATTGCTACAGAGAAAAAGCTGCAGTTTCCTTAAGGAAAGGCCTTTCCCTCCTTCAGAAAATGATAGCTTCTCTTATCAACAGTGCTATGTTTCATACCCACTTGCATTTAGTTAGGATGCTCTCACCTTCCATCCCCTATGTTTGGCAGAGCAGGTGCCTTTAAGGCACACGTTAACAATAGTTAGACTGAAATTCCGTCTTTGATGTCTTCGTTCAGTAAATTCAATATATATTTCCATTTTTAAAAATGGTTTCCATATTATCATTTCTTCCCTACCTCCATTTTTTTTTTTTTTAACATTTTTTGCTTATCTGTTTTGAATTTCAAGCCTTAAGTGCCAGGTAAACATTCCAGTCTGCCTTCACAGGAAATAAGCCCAAGTTCAGTCAATCGGTCACTATCTTGTTTAAAAAAAAGATGTTGTGTGTATGTATAAATGTGCACATGCTTATTTGTCTGTCAAAATTAAAACAAAATCCTGGGCAATAATACATTGGTAATTCTAAAAATAAAAAATAAAAAAATACTGTCAAAAAAACATATTTTAAAACTATTATTCTCTAGCAATCTTAGTTCCTTACATGCTCTGCTGAAAAATTAGATTGAGATTGGCTTTGTTCCAAGAAATTAGCACATTACTGTACATCCCAAACATTGCACTGGACTGAGAAATTTACAGGCATGTTTCCTCCTGTCCAATTATTTGAAAAGCCTCAAGTAAAGGATTTTGCAGCTTTCAAACAACTTTTTTTTTTATATATAGAAAACAGAAAGTCCATCTATAGTTTCTAAAAAAGCACAAGTCCATGTAGCTGTTTATAAAACTCTTATTTAATGGAAAAAAAATAATAAAAGAAATAAAAAAATCTTTATCCCCTGAACTAGAATCCAATATAATTTGCCATTAATTTATTGAATCTGATTTTGGACAATGCTTCTGTAGTGTAGATGCACGTCCCAGTATCTTATTTTTATGTATAAAGAAAGCAAACAATGAAATCTGAAAAACAGTTGAGATTATGCTTGCATAAACTCTAATTTGCACAGTTCACAGCTACTCCTTGTGCAGTAATTGCTTTATGCGGCTGTAATCGATAACCTGTGAAGACAGCACATCATCTAAACCCCATTCCAAATAATATTTCTGTGTAGTGTTAGCTGTGAATTTACCCTGTACAGCTCTATCTCTATAAATATAATTCCATGTATTAATAGTCACAGAAAGGCTGTAAGTGAGCAACTATTTTTATGAAACGCACCACTATGGATAAATTAACTTTTACAGAAATCTTGTTTACTGTATGATATTCTAAACCACTGTCAAATAAAATATATATCCAAAAATCTTTTTTTTTTTTCAATTGTACATAGTCTGTGTGAATTTTGAGTGACATGCTTCAGTGTTACACCAAGAAACAATCATTTGCATGCATATGAGTAGAATTAATGAACTACTACATTACAGATATGGGAACGCTCTGTTTTTATTTAATGAATTTATTTAATTAATGAATTTGCATGTAGGCAATCAAACAAGTTCTGTATAGACACTTTAAGGTGTAGGAGGGTACACAGGTGCAGGAAAATGTCTCCTCTGGTTGAGAACTGAACTCTTATTTTCCTTCCAGCCCCGGGAAGCACAGGAACAGGGTGGTCAGGCTCCCAGCATCCACAGAGATACATCGTGGGTATATACAATGCATGCAAAAGGAATTTGGCAGCTCTAACTAGCCCTAGAAACTGTTTGCAAGCTGGGCGAAGGGGGCATAATTTGATTTCCAGTTTACTTCACAGAAACAATGTCTCAGAAAGCATCATAAGGATGTCAAAAGAATGGTAACGAGACAGCCTGTTCTGGGGCCTAATCCATCTCTGGTTGAGCAGAACAGAAAAATGCTCCTTACCTTTGGTTAGGCAAAATAAATCATCAGCTTACAGACTATAGGCACAGTAAGCTGTGCTCCGAGAAAATACCAATATTTTTCACACAAATATAGCGTTTTTTTAAATAAGTATTTCCATTTTCCTTAAACTAAATTTTTGTTTAAAAAAATAGTAATTTGCCTTCATCCACAGAGTCCTTTTCTGAAGAGCCTCATTTTTCAGAAGATTAATGTTTCACATAAAGAAATTCAACCAGCTGAACTAATAACGTCATTTTTCATTACAATAAACACGTAACAAATTTGAAGCACCTTTTAATACTCCAAAAATTGTTGCTGCTCCTTAGATAGCTACCATTTCCATGGCCAGAACTGTGAGTATGGGCCTGCATCAGGCCCAGCGGTGTCACGGGGAAGCATGCTGAACTCATGTAGGCTCATCAGTGTGTTCCTCTGCCCAGTCTAGGGGCAGTTAATTTTCCTGTTCATTTCATCTCCTTTAAACAACACTGGCATAGTAGCATAGTATTCGCGTGGTATTGCTATTCTTGTGACTGCTTTTTATTTAATTTTTCATATCTATGCAGTAACACAGGAAAGTGGATATTTGTTTTGATGCCGCTTTGCTGCCCCAGGCCCCGTTGCATCCTCGCTGGCTGGCATGCGATCAGCAGCACACAGCTGGGGAGGAGTTTGGGTGAAACCTCACAGGCAGGGGTTGGTGCAGCCCTTCTCTCAAACAGCAGCAAAGGTTGTCCATGGAACTAGTCAGACCATCACTGGACACATTTTTTTCCTGAGTGTTGCATTTCTCTCCAGCCAAATACCATGTGTCTTTTCCAGGATAAATGTCAGTGGCTCCTAGAGCCTCCTCTAATCCCAGTTTCTAATTTTGCCTGTCCTTTCACTCATTCCAGGTCTAGGGAGGAAGGGAGGAAAGTAAAACCGGGTTTCTCATTATTCAAAATTGAACTTTTTCATCCATATCAACCACCTCTGGCAAGCTGATAGTGTTTTATTACTCTTTATTGAAGAATCAAAGTATATATGAGGTTTGGGCCAGGCCCACGCTTGGTGCTGAGCAGCTGAGCAGCAGAGCAGAACAGAAAAGCCCCTTACTCCAGAAAGATCTTCACTGAGTGCTACAAGAATCAAATGAAGGTGACATGGGGGAATGCAGTGAGACAAAAGCGGTCTGCCAGGAGCCGGCTCCCCAGCCTTGGGATATGCTGCACCCTTCTCTGTCAACACAAGCCTGCCAGGAAGAATGGGTTCTGTGGCTCAGTCCCTCTCTGGCTATTTCTCTGCTTAGTACCTTTAAAAAGTCCACATAAACCATGGAGTCTGGAAGAGTGCATTTTCAAACAAGTTTCATTAAATAAAAAAAAAAAAATACAGAAAAGTGTAAAACTCCCCTAAGTTCTTGCCAAAGATGCCCTTTTTTTCTAGAAAGCTGGTGGATTCATAAGTTAGTTACAACAGGTCTGCTCTGCTCAACAGATCAGTCTGCTCTGGTTTCTCTGACACCATCGTCCCCTAAACACGAGGGACATTTGTAGTCCATGGTCCATCTACGTACTCGCTCCATGGCCTCAGTGACAAGGCTGCCAACAATTCAGCACCGTGCAGCTAGTTGTCTTCCAGGAATTGATGCAAAAGTTCAAGCACAGCCCCATTTCTGCCCCAATAATTTTCATCTCCCCTCTGAAGTGCCTTCAACCACCATTGCCAGGAATGTCTCATCTCCACCAAAGACCAACTGTAGCCTGATTTGCACCACCTATTCTGAATATTATCTCATGCTTAGCCTCCTGTATCAGGTGTCCTCAGTACCACCAGATGTATCCTCTTCCTTCACAGCTCCCCACCATTTTTGTTCTTAATTCTATCTCTAAGATCAGCTCTGCTGCATTCCAATGGATTGATTCTTCCATTCCATTTTCTGTTTGTATCCTACAGAACTTTGTCTTTCTCCTTCTTCTTTTTCTGTCTGTCCCTTTCCCACCATCCGACATCATTTACCACTCACCCAATCCCTACTTTACATATCTCTGCAGCTCCATGTTGAACACCTCTGCTAAGTCACTCACACTGGCCGATTAATTAACATACTCCTGGGTGTCATATGAACATATGGGTGTCATATAAATGCACCCAGCACCATATATTGAAGCCCAACCCAAATCATCTGCAGTGGTTATTGATTAAGACATGCTACATCCATCCAGTAACTTCCTTTGCAAGTACAGATAATGTTTTATTTTCAATGCTATTACAGCTAAATGTCTACACTGATAATGATCCAAGCATTCAGGCTGGGTTTTGTGGCTGCAGCGTGCTATGATCTCTACTGGAAGTTTCCAAACTCATTTTACAAAGGCAAGGACAGGCAGAGCCACAGGCACATTTCTGTCTTGGCTGCTCTGCGCTTTTTGTACACCACAGTTGCAGCAGAAACCTGGGGCCAGAACTGCAGAGGCGTGAGCAGAAAAGCACACCTCAGCTAATAAGGATGTCACCTTCCACATTTCTCCTTGCTTGGAGGGAAGCTTTGGTGTGAAGGGGAAAAGTTTCTTGGTTCATTGCCATGGAGCTCAAAGTTAGTGAAAGCTTTGGACTTGCCCGGGGATGATTGATCTCATTAGGGATTTACTTCACAGTTCACTTCTGTAAGATTCCAGAAGGCTCCTTTCCTTCTTTTGTCCCCTTGACTCCTAGGATATTTCCTGTAATTGTTGCTAAAAAGGCCACAGAGACAAGGCAGGCTGCCTGCTCTTATGACTAACAGAGGGCTTGGAGAGAGCTTCCATAGCTATGTGATGCCGAGCTCCCACCTCCATGTCTGTCAGACTCAGGGACTCCCAAAGCTGTTTCTTTATCTGTCACGTCAGAGCAAACATCACCTTTACCTTCACAGCTGTCACAGAAACAGCGAGCCTTTTTAATTAGCCTTTCCTCCCGAAGGAGAACCCAGGGCACCATCTGGGCAGAAACAGCTGTGCTTTGGAAAGGGCCAAGCTTATCAGCCATACCCCAAGTCCTTTACTGGACAGCCTGCAGGGCACCTGCTCAGCACCCAGGACCGTCCTGGCTTTTGGTGTAACAGCAGCATCCCACTGTCCAAGTGTTCAGGCTCTACACAGAGCTTCACCCTCCTGGAGCCAGCACAGGTGCTCTCAGTCTGTCCTTCAGGGTCCCAGAATATTTGTCTTGGTATTTCTAACAGCAATGACATGATCTCACATTATCTCCATAGTTGGTACCTCAGCTTCAGGCAATTTTTCTTAAATATATGAAGACAGTGTAACATCGGACACAAGCAATTCATCTGAATTATAGCCAATCTAAAAACGGTGCTGTCCTTTCCTGCCTTTACTGCCTCTATGACAGTAAGTCACTCTGACAGTTTAGTTAATCGATAAGGAAATCTTTGCTTACACAGTACAAACATTTTGCTTTTAAAGAGTTGGGGGAACATCAATGCACACATATCCACTCATGGTCACTCACGCAGAGGCCTGGAGCTCCATCTTTTCCTCCTACTCAAGAATTTCCCAAGTGTCCATGTCTGAGGTGAGTGGTTGTCCCTCTCAGAAAATAAAAGCATGTAAGGGTGTAGACTAATACAGGATACAGGAAGCTATAATTTTTCCAAAGATGAATGGCTGTATATGTTTTAAAGTTGGATTATATTGAAAATTAAAAAAAAAAAAAAAAAGGATAGGAGAAGAAAGAGAAGGGGCAACAGAGCTTTCTGCGATGTGAGCCTTGCTGACCTGCTCAATTCTCATCCTCTTAAAGTTTTTAAGTTTGAATGAAAATGAAATGAAAACAAAAATAAAGATGACCTTTCAAACACAACAAATGCTGCAACAAAGCTTTGCAAGATTTGGGGACTGCAAGAGAAGCTATTCAGTGCTTATGCTTCTAAAAACTGTAATTTGGGAATGGGTGACTCCAGGTGCTGATAGGCTCTCCCAACACAGAGCAGCTCCCCACCTCCTCCAGAGGCTTTCGCCATGCCGAGCTGCCCCAGCAGCATGCTAGCACTGCAGTGACAGCCCAGCGGCAGCAATTGCACCCAATCAAGCAGCAATGTGCCCAACCAAAGGCCGCCCCGTAATACTGTACCCTACCTCTGTGCCCCAGGATTGCTGTTTACTGCCAAGGGACAGTCCTGTTGCTCGTCCAAGCATGGTGCAGATGTGGAAGCAGTGGAAGGAGAAGCCAAAACGTGAAAGTTAGAAGTACTGTGAGAGTCCTGCTGCAGCTGAAATTGGGAGAAAGGAGCTGAGCACCCCCAGAGCCACAGCTCCACCAGGAGACTCTACAAGATTGAGGCCAGTGCACATGCATCCATCGGTCCCTCCCCTCCTGGTAAATTTGGGCCAATGCTATCACTGAAGCCACCTGTTTTTTTATATACTGCTTTTCTAACACACTACAAAAAAAATGTAGCTTTTGTTTTACGGATTTGCTAAAAGGTAGTGAAAAACAACATGCAACCCAACCAGTCTAAACACTCCCCTGCCATCAGCAGGCAGCAGGTCCACACACAGCTCTGAAGTCTCTGTTCATACATATGTATGAAATTAATGAATTTTGGTGTCTGTACTTTCACAAAGTGATTAAAAGCTATGCCGAGAGCTTTAACTAAAGTGTTTAAAAAATTGTGGTCCATAAACCAGAAAATTGTTCAGCCTGTCTCTAAACCACCAAATACAAAGAGCTACATTTAGGTAGCTCTTTGGGTATTTAATTCAGCAAGAAAATCAAACCTTTCCCAGCATAGTCCACAAAGCTCTGTATGTATGAAACACATATTCCAATTAGCACTTCACTCACACCAGAAGTTTTTGAAAAATAAGCCCAGCAGGCAATGTGGAGCACTGTAGTGCGTTAGTACAAAATATTTCAGAGTGCCTCCCAAACCTCAATACACCATGAACAATACCGACTGATTACTCTGTTAAATCACCCTGTGCAAGATGAATACAAGCATATGTCTCCTCCTGAATGGCTCCTGCGTTCTGTATTCCTGGCATTGCACAGTTTTGGGGATGTTTTTTGGTAGACACATGCCCTGAGTGCCACCATGCCGTGCCAGCTGCAGCAGGTCACAAAGCATCCTGGGGACACCGCCACACCAGCACGCAGCATCCCCCCTGCACTGAGGAGCATGGAGAGCCATTCTGTGTGGCATCCAGCTGAGGGGGGTCACTCCCCATCTCCTTTAACAAACCCAAAAGAGCCCTGCTACAGGCTCTGTTGATAAAGCCTCTCTTGAGCATCAGTATCCTCATTCCTGATGGGCAGACTCCTCCAGCAGCCTCTGTCCAATTCCCCACTCTCTTCTCTCATCCTGCTCTCTTCATATCAAGCTGTTTTTCATTCTGGTATACAAAGGAAAATGCAGCCTCAATTGATCTCCTCCACACCTTCAGTACCACAAGGTTAACAAGTAGGTCTCCACTTCTCAATTTTATAGGTCCATTATGTTCCTTGATTAGCAGCTCTTTCTCAGACTAAATGGTTTTGAAATAAATTCAGAAGATTTGATAGCATTTTTAAGCCTGATTGTTAAAGTGTTTCACATGTTACAGAGACATTATACATATTTCATTCCCCCTTGTAAACTCTAGCATTCAAGAGCTTCATTAGGTACAGCAAAACGCCAGCAAGCACCCCAGCGGTGGGCCTGGAGGAGACAAGGTACCAAGTGCTTTGGTCCTGGATGCCACCAGAGCTCTCTGGTTAGCCAGAGCTTCCCACTCAGGTGTCCCTGCTCTGCTCTTCAGATCCCATATCTATCCCCCTTGGTTATGTAGCTGCCGAAATCCAAAGGGAGCAAATGATGGGCCAGCACAGTGGTAAATCCTCCAGGTCTCCCCGTGTTATCCAGACATCCCTGGAAGTCTTTAAAAGACGTTTAGATGTAGAGCTTAGGGATATGGTTTGGTGGGGACTGTTTGTGTTAGGTCAGAGGTTGGACTCGATGATCTTGAGGTCTCTTCCAACCTAGAAATTCTGTGATTCTGTGATTTTCCTGACACCAGCAGGACCTGTAAAGAACATACACATCAACACAGAATCCCACCACCATCAACCCCGCAGGATGGCCTGTGACAAACATCTTACACCCCTGGAGATGCTGATTGTCACTATCTGGGTCCAGATTGCCTCCTGGTGACACAGCACAGAAGTGTTTGGGGCCCTCTCAGCCAGGACTGGCCATGTAAGCATGGCAGGCTCAGATGAAACAACTGCGGCCTGCAAGGTGCAGGGGGTGGCACGCTGTCGCTGTACAGCAGCAGTAGTTCTGCTCTCCCTAAAATATTGAGTACAGGAAGGTGGCCTGCATGGCCTGAGGGACAGGATGGCACTAACATCTTTTTTTATTATTTTTTTTTTTTTTGTAAAAGATTGCATTGAAGTTTTTATAGGACAGAGAAATGGTGGGAGTTGCTTTATGGAAAGGGAGGAAAAAGTTAGGGGGAACAAACTGCCACTGATGATGCCATGTGCCCTTGAATAGAGCACACACGCACACACACACACACACAAAGCAGAGAGCACAACAGCTCTGTGCCTGGTGCTGGCTCTTCCCTCAGCCGCACTGCTGGTGAGGGACACGTCTGATGGGTGGCCTTAGTGGCAGCTCCAGAGCATGGCAGACATGCTGCTGGGCCACTTGGGACCATGTCCACAAGGCCTCCTCAGCAGCTGCCTCTCAGCAGGTGTAGTTTTGGAGAGCTGAAATCAGCCTTTTCGAAACCAGAACATAGAGCTAAAGTGAATAAAAGGATGGGAAAGACACAGGGATAGACAAGGCAACAATGGGAATACAAGCCTCAGAGCACAGGGATTGAGGGCTTCAGAGGGGAGCTGGGATTGCATCCTGGGCAGTTGAGAAGTCTTAGATTTCTGAATGTTTTTTCTGCATGATAGCACGGCAGTAGCACCTCCTGCCCCTCCTGTGGCTCTCCATACAGATCTCATAGGGTCACCCTTGCTTGGGACCCATCACGGAGGCTGGACAGGGAGCACCACCATGGGCCAGAGCCCGTCTCCCATTGGCCCCAGGTCTCTGCTCACACCAAGGCCTCAGATGCAGGTGGGCATTGCATCCCCTCCTCAACACAGATACCAGGGCCCCCAGGGCATGGCTCAACATTCATGACCTCAAAGAAGGAATTCAAAGGCCAGAGGAGCATGACGGAGGTTGGCAGAGCTTAGGCAAGGAATTTGCATCCTTCTGAGCCAGGCTGATATTCAGCTGTGAATAACCCTGCAATCTGGGACCTAACCTTGGCTTTCTTACCCAAGCAAAATATTTAGACTGAGGTCTTTGGCTTCCCAGTAGTTTGAGGCACATGTCTGAAGTGTATGAAATCAGACATGAGATCTGAATTCAGATCATCCCTGAATAAAAGGATAAACTTGAACTCTCAGTTTCCATCCCAGGCTACAGGATATATGTTGGCATGGCTCTGCTAAAGCTCCTCTATTCTGTATGCAGAAGTATTTATAGGCAAAAGAAAACAGACTCTATAACCCTGTGTTGATCTGAGCTTTAGCATTACAGAAAATGCAAACACCATGTTATCTACTAAGGTCTTTGAGTGGAAAAGTGATTCACCATCATAATAAATGCCATAATGCTTTAAGAGGAAGCATTTTTGTCCTTTAAGTCATAAATATTGTATGTAGTCAAAGAATTCTTATAATTAGCTAATATCACACCATTTTGAGAAATTATTGCAAATTACTTTGTAAGTATGTCACCTTGGGGAACTAACAGATATTTTATGATTTCAGATGGAATCAAGGCTTGAAAATGCAGAATAAAACTGGCAAAGAAAAAGCACCAAGTCAGAAGAACTCCCATCACAGCAACATAGTTGCATAGACTGACCTACAGCTTAAATAACCCAATGGATATAATCCATAAGCAGTAAAGGAAACTAATACCACGTACATTTATAAAGCTGTGATGAAAAAAATAATAATAATAAATTTATATAAGAAAAAAAAATCAACATCTGTGTCTTTGGCAGAGAAAAATCCTCCCCCAGGCTTATATCCGTGTGGTATCTGGTCAGCCCAACACCAGCTGAGGTCAGATTCACAAGAATAAAGCGTTTCAACCAAGGTCTGTAATCCCTACTTTGTATGTTCATTATGCAACGTCTTTTTAATTTGTTTTCCACTTTAAAACTTTTTTTTTTTGAGTTTAAGGTCATGGTGGTTAACTCTTTCATCATAGGTCACTGCCAAGAACCCAGAGGACATATAGCCTTAATCAGTACTGGGAATCAGTAATGGATCAGTCTATACTATGTAGCAGGGCCCCCTGATGAGGGCACAAATTTAGGATGACAGCAGAGGAACTCCCCAAAGGATGCATTACAGGGACAGGTTGACACTGGGGTCCCAAGATCACAAACACAAAGCACAACATACCAATTAATGGTCCCAAAAGCAATGCGACCTCAGAAGCTAGCAAGAACATATTTTAGGGCACAGTGAAAAATACAACATGAAATATTCCGCATAGGATGGCAGCACAAAGAAGCAAGCGGGTACAAAAGACAGTCACAGACCCTGCAAGAACAAGATCAAAGGAAGAAAAGAGAGAAAGGCTCCAGCCCCATCTCCTTTGGTTAAGGACTCTGCCACTTATCTGCAGTGGTTTCTCCATCACCTCTGGCAGAGGAAGCGTGCTGCTCTTTGATTTGCCACATTCTGCCTTTGCAACTCAGTGGTCATGTCTAAAGGGTTATCTTCCACTGTTAGTGGATGTTAAGATAAATGTGTGTGCGCGTGCATGTGTGTCTGTACATGCTTTCTGCTCCAGCTTTTCTCCCTGACCCAGTGATACTGAAGCACTCAGATCCAACAACTAGCTATTATGGATTCAAAGCAAGTCCTCACTCCCTGTAAACATTTGCATGGTGTAGAACAAGTGAGACTCAGAATACTCAGCAGCCCAGTGGTTAGGAAGATGAATGTTACTGTCCCAAATTCAGTCCCTCCTCCAGATTCTATCAGGATACAAGTACAGAGCAAGATTTATCTCATCCAAATTTAGATGGCTACATTGGCACCAACAGGCTTTTTACACTCAGAGGAGAGCAATAGGCACCTCCGGAAGGAGATTCATCTTATCCTTTTAAGATGACACTAATTGTCCTCCAGAAGCATCAGTTTCTTTCCATTGCCTGGACAGGGTGTGCACAGTCACTAGCTGTGAGTCATGTCTAACTTCTTAGTTCCTGAAGTCAGAATAGATATATCCCTACTAAATTGTTCCCAGACATCTTCAGTTTCAGATATGCCTTGAGCATTTCTGTAGGATCAAGCTAAAAGAGATAAGCAGGGAAGCCCCAGGGGTTCAGCTGGAACTATTAGCTATATTATGCGTGCAACATCTCCACCCAGATGCCCGCAGCTGATGCAGGGACTCAGCCCTACAGCAGCTATGAGGCAGCTGAGCTGCTGATCTGAGAGCTGCCACTGGCACTGAAGAGGCAGGAAGGGGACCAGGTTTTCCTGAGGGTCAGGACCTTCCTACCTGGAGAGTCCTGCTGAAACTAAAACTACCTGCACAGCCACTACTGACTCCTGACCCTGAATCCTTTGAAGCAGAGCACATGTGCAATGCTAAGAAAGTAAAAATAAAAATAATAAAAATAAAAATAAAAATAAAAATAAAAATAAAAATAAAAATAAAAATAAAAATAAAAATAAAAATAAAAATAAAAATAAAAATAATAAAAATAAAAATAAAAATAAAAAAGTAAGTGCAGGTGTCACAGGTTCATAAGAACAAATATTTCACAGTGCATCTAAGTAGCAGGTAATTGCTAATGTGTTTGTAAAAGTAGCATGCTGATAGCTCTCTCTTTCTGAAGTTCACATCCATTTTGCAGAATCTCTGTCCTCTTCCCAATGACACAATGCTGCTTTTCAGCAGGATGTGTGTTCAGGTGCATAGCGACAGCAATTCAGAGTTTGGCATAAACTGCCAGAGAAAAAATATTTGACCGTGAGACAAACACGATTTGCCTCAGAGTGCAATCCCCACATGGATAATCACAGCTCCTTTCTTCCAGGTGCTTGTGCCTACAACACATCAATGCATCTCACCCTGGTACATGGTCCATGATCCCAAGTTTAGCTATATTTAACCATTTTCCTTTGCTTTTTGCAAACCATTGAATGATTCCATTTGTTTGGTCCACTTTTTTTTTCTCCCTAGATTACTTTTATGGATTTTTTTGTTTGTTTATTTCAAAAGGATTTGGGGTACTTTAAATATCTAAGCCTGGGTCTCTCAAGGAAATAGGAGTAAGTCCTTACGGGCTATAGTGGAAATCCATGCCTGGGTACTCCCTTCTCCCTTTGAGGACACAGACAGAAGCAGAAAGCTTTTCTGCATGATTACGTGTGCATTATGATTGATGAGGAAGAGAAAATGAAACAGAACTTTGCTGCTAAACAGGGCATGCATGTGCACACACACACACACACACACATGGCCAGCCACGCAAGCAGCCCTGCTCAGCCAGAATTTTGCCAGTAACACCTGTAGGGGCCTGAAACTCTCCCATACTGGGATCGCATTGGCTTTCTATCATGCAAGCTGACATTTGACATTATGCTTCTTAGGTTAACCCTATATTGTCAGTTTTATATATCAAATGATTGCCCTATTCTCAAGGAATTAAAAGGCATCCCATATGAAAACAATGAAGTGAGGGTGCTTAGCCAGCACAATCTACATCATGCCTGAATGCCAAAATACCCTCTACATTCCTGAGTTTTCTGAAGGATGGGTAAGAAACAAAGCAATTAAAACTGATCTCACTACACTGCAAAGTGGCACTGGCAGAAGAGTACGGTCATGATACTTTGAGCATCTTAGCTGAACTGTGTTTGCCCATTCTAGAATTAATCCATCTGTGATTGTTGTCACGCAAGAAAGAGGAAGATTACAGCACTACCAAGCAAAGTCTGTGCTTACAACATATTTGTACCATTTACAGGTTGACATTCAGTTGCTGCTGAATTGGTGGCATAAGGGATAATGAGCAAGTCAGGACACATCAGTGACAATTTTCAATTTCTTACCTAGATGATACCTTAACTCACTGTGTTTGTAGCATAGGGGTTTTGAGAATTGGAATTCATAAGTGATTTTTTTTCATAATTCCTTTTACCAAGAACACAATTTTTATTTCCTTTTATTTTCTCCCCCAGAAGGGAAAAAAAAAAAAAAGAAAAAAAAAAAAAAAAAGAAAAGAAAAGAAAAGAAAGAAAACTTTTGTGTTAAACTAACACCAGTTGTCTATTACCAGATAGCACAAAGAGAGACAGAAATTAAGGGGTAACAATATTCTGAAACTAGCATGACCTTAAATTACAGGAGGTTAATAAATCACTTCAAATGTAAATCTCTGTCTGCTCTCACCTTGAGTTCTGAATACCTTTAATCAAGTAGCATAATAGAAATTGTGACGATCAAAGGCTGTAACTGCTGGAGAAGTGAGACTACAAGTTGGAGAGACAGCTGGGACTAAAAGTTTGAGCTGTTCAAAAAAAAAATCAGTCCCTCAGGAAGCTGTAAAACCTAACAAACTGATGGAATAGGTTTCAGTATTTAACAAAAGACGAAACTTCCAGCATCGGCAGGAGCCCTGGTGTTTCTGGGCAGGAACTCAGAGACTCCAAGGAGAGGGAAGGGAAGGGAAGGGAAGGGAAGGGAAGGGAAGGGAAGGGAAGGGAAGGGAAGGGAAGGGAAGGGAAGGGAAGGGAAGGGAAGGGAAGGGAAGGGAAGGGAAGGGAAGGGAAGGGAAGGGAAGGGAAGGGAAGGGAAGGGAAGGGAAGGGAAGGGAAGGGAAGGGAAGGGAAGGGAAGGGAAGGGAAGGGAAGGGAAGGGAAGGGAAGGGAAGGGAAGGGAAGGGAAGGGAAGGGAAGGGAAGGGAAGGGAAGGGAAGGGAAGGGAAGGGAAGGGAAGGGAAGGGAAGGGAAGGGAAGGGAAGGGAAGGGAAGGGAAGGGAAGGGAAGGGGGAGACTTTGGGGCACATCCCAAATCACTGCCCAGGAGCACCATGGTGTGGAGCAGCTGCGTCCCAGCATGTCTGTTCTGCAATGCCCTTGCCCTGAGAGGAGAGCAGCTGACACCAGAGCCCAGAGACCTGCAGCACAAGCACATACGGCATGAAGCACAGCCACAAAACGTACAGAATCAAAGGTAAATGTTTGGGGTTTTGAGCCTTGCCAAGGACAGTGTGGGAAGCTGCAGCACCAGCATCCTAATGCTTTGGCCTGCACCAGCCAGCAGCACCCTATCAGGAATAGGGTGGCCAACAGGCCCAGGGAGGTGATCGTCCCCCTGTACTCTGCTCTGGTGAGGCCACACCTCGAGTCCTGTGTTCAGTTTTGGGCCTCTCTACCAGAAGGACATCGAGGTGCTGGAGCGTGTCCAGAGAAGGGCGATGAAGCTGGCAAAGGGTCTAGAGAACAAGTCTTTGAGGAGAGGTTGAGGGACCCAGGGTTGTTTAGTCTGGAGAAAAGGAGGCTCAGGAGAGACTTCGTCGTGCTGTACTTTAAAGGAGGCTGTAGCAAAGTGGGGGTTGCTCTGTTCTCCTGAACAACAAGTGATAAGACAAGAAGAAATGTCCTCCAGCTGTGCCAGGGGAGGGTTAAGTTGGGTATTAGGAAAAAATTCTTCACTGAAATGGTTGTCCTAGTTTCACCTAGGATAGAGTTAATTTTCCTCACGGTAGCTGGTATAGTGCTGTGCTTCAGATTTCGGATGAGAATAATGCTGATGGGGAGGGGGGAGCAAATGGCTGTGTGGTGCTGAACTGCCAGCTAGGTTAAACCACCACAGGAACATTGAGCAGGCTGCCCAGGGACGTGGTTGAGTCACTGTCCCGGGAGGTATTCGAAAGATATGTAATGTGGTGCTGAGGGACATGGCTTGGGGGAGGTGAGTGGTTGGAATTGGTGATCTTCGGGGTCTTTTCCAACCCAAATGATTCTGTGCTTCTTGAAAGCTGAGGCAAAGCTTCGAAGTCACTGATTGTGTAGTCTTCTTTAGCATGAACGCAAAAAAAAGACTAAATATACATGTATGTATATATGCCAGAGCTCTGACAGTATAAATAAGCAGGGTTTATAAGTTTTTGATCTGAATATCTGGGAGGAGGAAGAGCTAAGGGCCAATTCTCAAGCAAAGAAACTTGAGAGCAGCAGTGCCTGCTGTGCACACCTCCTGTCCCACGTGGAAGCCGCACTGCTAAACTGGTGCTCATTTTCTCCTGAGTGTGTCCTCATTCAGGCAGCTGCTCTTCAGGCTCTTCCTACTGGGGTGCAAGGCAGCAGAAGTGGTCATGGGTTTCTCCCATAGCAATATGGTTGCTTGCAAAATACCCTCATTACCCTCATTTTAGACACATAATTTGGAGGTACCCTTGTCCCTCCATGCTCAGGAAGCTTCTAAAAGGATAAGGATACTTCTTTTGAACGTACCCTTACAAGAATAATAAGTTTTATACAACTCTAAATTGTATAAAGCAGAGCAAATTCCCCATGAAATAAAAAAATAAAGCTTGGCTCCATTGAAATCATACATAAACTTCTGAGTTGGGGCACTGAGCCTGGGTTCATAGGGGTGACACTTGGCAGCCATCCCTGTCCCTACGCCCAGTGTAGCCCTGCCAGTCTGCAGCCCAGACACCCCATGCACACAGAGCCAGGAGCAGGGCTGCCGATCTGGTTCCCTGATGCTTGTTGCCCCAGCTTAGGCAACACGAAAACCCATATTTTATTTATTTTTTTTTTATTAAAACAGAGCATCCTAAATGCATATAGGTATGTACGTATAGCTGTATGCATACAATTCTTCCAGTTTCTTGCAGAGGCATTTATCAGCTGCAGCACTTTGGCAGAGCTGTGCCTTCAAAACGCAGCTTTCAGTCCCCATCTGCAGGCAGGATGGAGCAGAGCACCCAGCACCCAGCAGGGGCATGGTGCTGAGCCGGGGTGCAGATGGAAGCTCATCCCAGTCCTCACCTAACGACTCACCAGCCACTGCTTTTAGGGCCTGGACCCCTGCTGCTGCAATTTGCCTGTTATTCTGCAGCTCTGCGAGACAGTCAGGCTGGGGTTAAAAGCACAGGTTGGTTATGTGTATGCATACATACCTGGGTAAAATGACAAAAAGCGATCATTTTTAAATTGAGGAAAAATGATATATGCAGAGCACCCTGCAAAACACAGCACCTGCTGCAGTTTCCCGGGTCTCATACCAGGCGGTGGAATTTCATGACAGCCGAAAGAATGCAAACTACCCAGACAGCAGCAGATTTATCCATCACATGAGCAAAACCAGACCAATTCCCATTTTTCTAGTGCAAGACAGGGATATACACACAATGAATGTGGGGAGGGTGTGCACACGGTTTGTCTGTGAGTTCTGTGCCACCCTCTGTTCCCTCAAACACAAGCATTCACCAAGCTCCTGCCTATGCCAGATGTTTTGGCTGCTTGACAAGTTGGTACACAAACCCTAAGGCGGTGATATCACAAAGGCAAATTTTCCTTGCTCCCTACTTCCACAAGCGGTGACTGAGAGCAGCGCTTTTAGCTTCCTCCAAAGCAGAAGGAAAGTACAGCTCTACCAGCCTTCCCAGGTAAGAGGATATTCCTGTTAGCAGAGGAAACTCAAGGAAATTGAAGTTTTGATTAAAGTCCACCTCTCAGCCCTCCCTCATCTGAGGAGGTTTCAACAATATCCAAGCATCCTCCCTTGCCCACTGACAGACAGCTTGCTAATAGATGCATTATTACTCAAATTTGTCAAAAGCCATTTAAAATCCCATCAGCAGACTGGAAAGGAGAGCATTAGCCCTCAGTTCCAGCTAGTTGGGAACTGAAGTTCCACTAGTTTTAATGAAAATTACTCTGTAATAAGTTTGTCTTCATTTTTTTGTTGTGACACAGACCTTTTATTAATACATTTTCACAGTCAAAGTAATGAGTTTTCCCTATCATATCTGCCTGATAATATATCTTCCAAGAAAAATGAGATTAATCATTATTTTAAAACATTGTCTTCATGATTTTTTTTTCATTTCATTTGCGATATCTGCATAGATAAATCAAAAAAATAAAAAATAAAAGTTTTCATCACCCCAGCAGAATGGGATTAATTTACTATAACAAAAATGGATGGGAGCATCAGAAGTACTCACTCAAAATATGCTCGCGGTGACTAATATCATGAATATGAAAAGCTATCTTAGCTGATTCCAAGTTGCAGATGGATCTTGGCAGAAAGGAAGCCGAAGGAAATGAATGTAATAGCTGCAAAATATGTAAAAATGACACGGAGAGGGAAGTCTAGACAATGCGAGATGATTGCCATGTTTTCCAGTTTGGGATGCAAAACTCGTCGTTTGATTGTTCGGAGCCTGCTCTGCCGAACACATATCGCTCTTCCAACCCATATGGGCAAGTGCTTTGCCATATGTTTCAGGATACGACACAAGTACCCGGAGACGTATTACTGCTGAAAATAGAAAAGAAAAAAAAAAAAAAAAAAAAGAAGAAGAAGGAGAAGAAATGCTGCCTATATATCAGAGGTGCACTGACTAAAGGGTGGAGCTTCCTGGTGTCCAACACCATGCCTTTACAATGCATGGTTTTCCTCTCCATGGTCAGAGCCTGTGGGCCTGAGGAGCATCTCCTGCCTTCCAGGTCTAGGTATGCATGACCACCTTGCATGGAGAAGACAGACATCCCACAGACACACCTCTCTTTCCACCCCTTGGGAAACATGGGAGGAAAACCCAGGAATGAGGACCCATGATCCACCTCTTTCCTCTCCCCCTCTGCAACCACCACACACCAATCTCCCTCACCATGTCTCCATGACCCATTCTCTGCTTCTCAGAGCCATGTCCCAATTCCTTTCTCACAGCCACGTCCCAGTTCCCTTCTCCCAACCACATCCCAGTTTCCTTCTGTCCCCTGCTCATTCCCCCAGGAACAGGAGCACATCTCTGTCACAAACCAACATCTCCTGCAAGTCATGAATGGAGCTGTCAGAAAATAATAGCTAACTAAGGAGGGTGAGGGCTCTCAAAACTTCTAAATCCGTTGAAAAAACCCTCATGTTACTGAGCAGAGCATCTAAATAACTCATGCAACCTCATGTACTTACTGCTGCTATTTTTGTCCAATGCACCATTTACTTGAATGGTCATCAAACCTCAGGGCATCCTGGTTAAATCAGGCAGTGGACACCTGAATGCAGCTTATCTCTGGTCTTTTGAGCTTGGTTATATTGATGCTGGTTATTACTAGCTGCAGAACCATTGCCACTGAAGTTTTAGGACATTAAGAGCATTTGCCTGTAGACAAACATTCAGCAGTTTACTGCTGCTTAAATCTAATGGATGTCTTAAGCCAAAAAAGCAGAACTTCAATGCACATTCAAGTGACAGTTTTGTATAAACACTCCAGCCTGAGTGTAACACGATGATTTTCCCCTTGTCAACTGAAAATAGCAGCATCACAGGCACATTAACCAGATAATCCTGCCAGTTTTATCAAACAAAGTGCATGTAGTACAGCACAGGACAATACCTAAATACCACGCATGGTCTTTTATATCGCCACTTCCTTTTTTGCGACAAAAAAATTAACATTTAACTAGGCCAGAATTGGTTGTAAAGAATAAATGGTGCCCCAGGATCATAACTCTGTGCGTGCTGCACATAACTGCATCCAGCTGCAGCCACGAGGGAGCACGCTGCCTGTGCTTACACTGCCACCGAATCCTAAAGTGTCTGGAAATGATTTCTCCAGTAATAATTGAATTAGATAAGGAGCATTGCAGGGAATTAGCAGTCCTGCTTGTTGATCTTTGTTGTTTTCCATCTCTTGGTTTACTTTGCATTCTGAGATGATGAAACTCGGCGTTGTTAAAATAGGGCTGTGTATGCAAGAACACCTGTGGCTGAAACAGGTAGGCATGGGGCCCCGAATTTTGGATACCCTGCAGACAAAAGAAACTGGTTTTTGAATGGGGGAATGTTCAGTTATTATTTACATGAAATATTCATGTTACTGCAAATAAAAACCCATGAAGAACATCCTTATCTTCGTTGAAGTATATTACAGTATAGATATTCTGTGTTTATGGAAACTCAGCTTTGCCACTCACTACTCGAGGCTTCCAGGATGGGGCTCACAAACCCAACATCCCCATCAGAGCACAGCTTTCCTTTCTTTCCCTTCTTTCCAGTGCCCAAGACAGTTATTGCTACCAGGTTTTGGCTGTAGAAACTCTCAAACACCTTTAATGTAGAACATCAAACACCTTCCCACTGCTTCTTCCATGCAACCTATTTTTCCATAAACGCCACAGAATTCAGAATTCCTGTCCTGTGAACTCTTCCATGATCTAGTCTTCAGTTCTGGAAGAAATTGCACATAAAAACAATCCCTGCACAGCCACAGCTGTGCAGAGCCTTTCACCAGTACTGGTTAACACCGCTGCAACGCTGCCCAGCTGCTTCACCTTGCCAGGCATGGAAGCTTTCAAGGTGACACTATGGAAATCCCATC
Source organism: Anas platyrhynchos (assembly GCF_047663525.1). Classification (NCBI taxonomy): domain Eukaryota; kingdom Metazoa; phylum Chordata; class Aves; order Anseriformes; family Anatidae; genus Anas; species Anas platyrhynchos. Next base: position 12,685,859 of record NC_092587.1, read on the forward strand.
AGGGACTTCTTCCTCACTAAGGTCACGGGCATTTTTTTAATGTCCCCAGTGGTACCACAATCACGTCTGAGCTGTCAAATCTACACCATTTCCTTGTGCTGCCGTGACAGCTGTTGGGTTTGCGGAGCTGGGCTGGGATCTTGATGAGCTGAAGCCACAGCTGCTGCTAGGAGGAGCTGGTTCAAACCATCAGATGTGGAGAAGAGAGGTTGGCAGCTCTCGGTGTTCCCCATCTGCGAGCCCCAGGTGTTAAATCTTTATTAGCAGCAGTCACTTCAACAAGGCATCAACCTTACATTTAGTGAAACTAGATATAGTAAACTCCTAGGGAGTTAAATGTTATTTTCAAGCATCAATAATCTATTCTGCATTTTGTTTCAAGAGAGATCACTGGTCCAGTTAAAATAATTTAAAAGAAACAATATAAAGGTGGTGGCAAAATCTATTTTGCCAGTCCCAACAAAGCATGCTCTGGCTTTGCGTTACCAGGCGAGAACAAAGAAGGTTTTCGAGGGATTCCATCATGCTGCTGCACAAAGAAATGTTACTAATTAGCACATACTCGATATGCTTGGGCAATTATGACTCCTTCAAAGAGTCACAGCAACAAGTGAAGCATCTGTTGCTTCCTCCGACTTACAATGATTATTTCACAATTATCCTTTCGCATGCTCCGAATTTCTGATTTTTTATTTTTATTTAGGAAGGCAGGATTTGTGGCACCACCGACATGCACAATGAGCAGATGTGCGCGGGAAAGGATAGGAAATAGCGATGGTCTCTGACTGCTGTGTAATGACACCTCAGGGCCAAAATCATTGCCTCTCTGTATTATTTGCATTCACTATATGAATTCCACTTTTTACACAGCAAGAATTGGTCCCATTTCAATAGCTTGGCTCCTGTTTATGCCAGGGGGGATGCCAGTGGCCACTGTTGCGTGCAGCTACACAACACACCACCGGCAGCCAAAAACCAGCTCCAAGCTACAGCCCCTGCTCGTGCAGCTGGATCGGCACAGATGCTTGTGGTATGAACACCACTGAAAGGAGCCCTGCTGAAAGAAATACCACACCTGGGTTGGAGAAGCAGGCTGAGCATGGCAGCAGCCATGCAGCTGCACTTGGGGAAGGAAGAAGGTGCTGAAGTCAGCTCCACGAGTAGCAAGAACAGGGCACAGCCGAGGCCACAGCCTGCTCCCAACACAGGACTCCAGTGGCAGCCCCTGGTTGTCTCCGTGGGGTTATTTCTCCCAGCCATATAGGTCAGCTGAATAAGCAGCTCCCCAAATACACTCAGAAGAAGCGAGAAGGAACTTACACCGTACGGGTTTACAAAAGACTGAAATGATAAGGCCAGGCTGGATGCGGCTTTGGGCAACCTGGTCTGGTGGGAGGTGTCCCTGCCTGTGGCAGGGGGGTTGGGACTGGGTGATTTTAGGGTCCCTTCCAACCCACAGCATTCCTTGATCCTGTGGTTCTATGACAATGCTTTGCTGGAGGACAGGGGTAAAACATCGCTGGTTCTCCCTCTGCAAGTTGGATTTTTCTGCATTGCCTCTACCTGCCCTGCATATGCCGCTTGGCCAGTCAGCGCGAGGCCTGCTAAGAGCACTTGTGACCCAGCTGCAAAATTGCAGCCTGACAATAACGTGGGAATAACATGTACAGGTAGGTTTGACCTGCCCTCATTTAGGTGTCTGAAAGCTTTACATCTGCATCTAAACGATCCACACTATTTCCCTTTCACACTCAAGAGAGAAGCGCCACAGAGGATGACTGGAATTGGTGCCAGATCAGCTGGGTGAGCCCCCCTCTGAAAGGAAATGTTTTTCTACGGAGTGTAAAGGCAGCATTAAGTCAATTCAACATCCAGCTTTCAGACACCTGCGACCCAGGTCAGTGACTCCTACACAGCTTAGGACCATGGCCATGGGCACGCGGAGCTGTTGGAGAGTGGCCTTTCTTTACGGGCAAGTTCTTATCCCCATGACCTTTCTTCATGGGCAAGCTCTTGCCCCAAGACTGCTTGACTTGGCCTCGCTCCCCTTGAGGGTCAAGCAGTGCTCGGCCCTGCTGCCAAAGGCTTGAAGGAAGATCAGCACGCCCCTTCCTATGCCTGAAGACAGCAGCTATGCTCCCCACAAACCCACACCTCCTCCATTTCAGTGCCAAGCTGCCACTCAGGCTCCATTTGGCCCAGCGAATGCCGCAGTTAAACGAAGCAATTCACCTCCCAGCTGTTCACGGGCATGGAACAGAGCGAAAGCAAAAGATTTCCTTGTATTTATACCCGCGTGTCTGGAGACCTGGGTTTGGATTGCGATACTGTCAGGAGGCAGCCACCTAATCCCTGGTAAATTTCATTACCAAGAAGATTACGCTCAGCTGGCAGGAGCTGCTTGGAAATAACTGCTGCGGGTTAGAGGCACAAAGAGAAGGGGGCGGTGTTTAGGTGTTTAATAGTGCGTGTGCACACACATAAAGAACTGTCATATTTATACATAAAGACTGACACAAGTGAAATGAGTTGTATCATTTTGGGAGTTCGTCCCTAAACTGAAGGTGCTTTCTTTCACTTGAATTGATTAAACAAATGTAGGGAACAAAGAGAGCCAAATGGACAAATCTGTCTGCGGCACGACCTTATTTCTTACGCCAGCTAATACACTTACACAAACTCACACTGGGAAAATTGAATCTGAGCAGCACTGGGTGCTGTTCAATCTGGCACAGGTGCCTGCATGCATGCTAACGATTGTGCTGCTTCCTCTCTCAAGGGCTGGAAAGGAAAAGAGAAACTCTTCATTTCCCTCTGAGCAATCCTCAGTCTCTGATAGTGGGAGACACGGCATTATTTGCAGCCCAGACAATCCACTTTTTATCAAGAAACCCAATCTGAGGCAATTTACGATTTCTGAAGTTTGGTTTAAAGAAGGCAAGTTGTCAAGCTCAAGGGTAAAATGAGCAAAGAGACAATAATAGGGAAGGGTAAAAAAAAAAAAAAAAAAAAAATTTTCCTCGTACCAATTTGGGCAGATAATTTTTAATGTGTTGCAGTTACACGTTAACTCTGCAACACAACCTAAGCTAAGTCTTTACTACACCTGTGTAATTAAGGCATTAAATGAGGAAGTGTACTGGAGGTACCTGGGGTAATTTCTCAAAGGACTAACTCCTAGCAGCAACCTGACTGTTAATGCAAGTCACAAAATCAGAATGTTTTACTTGCCTCTTCCTGCTTATTTCTATTGTCACCCTGTGAATATTCCCTGGTGCAACCGAGATCACACTTGGATTCTGCCCTGAGCGTTTATGTTAATATATAACAACGAAACCCCACGGCCCTCCACTTGTGCTCAGCTAAAATGCTGCTGTGTGGTTGGGGTACCAGCACCAAAGCAAGGCCTCCTGCCATGTGTGGTTGGTGTACCAGCGAGACCTCCTGACACCCTGGTGCCAGAAGCCCTGCCCGCTGGCGTAACACCAGCTCACGTGCAGAACTGTGCACTCACAGGCATGAATTAAATCCGACTCAGAAATATGCTAAAGATCACTAAAAGATATAGCTCACTGCACTTTTTTTTTCTTCTTTTTCACCATCAACCATAGAAAGCTTTATTCCACGCCGGATCACACTTTCAGTTACAAAACATGTGGCGAAAATAACAGTTAACACGCAAGATCTGCCATATTTCTACTTGCCTCTAGTTTCATACCAGGTTTTCCAGATCAAGGGATACAATAAACCTCTCCCATTTTTAACATAATGAATATATCTAATGGTAGCAAATAAAAGGTTTTTATTTTTTTTTTTTTAATTTCATTTCACACTTATTTTACTCCTCCCAAGTCACCATTGTTAGTGCAACAATCCAGCACAGTGCTAGTTGCTGAGGTATATGTGGTTAAACTAATTTCCCATTCAACCGAAACTGCAATGTTTTCCCACCCTTTTTTTATTATTATTATTTTAAAGGTACTGAAAGCAGTATATTCACCATTACAGATTGTTTTTTTTAAGAATTCCATTTTAAAGAGTGGTTGTGTACTAGTAACAGGCTGTAGAAAGCCACAGCCATATTTTTTTTATCCCCCATAGAACTCCTGCTGTACTTTTTTTTTTCTTAAAATATATTTTGTGCAAAATTAAGTTCTATGCAGGTCTGTACCATAATTTGGAAAAAACTGTGTATAAAATGTATGCAATTTTTAAAAACAATCCCAACATCGGACAACAGAGAAAAAGAAACAGATCAGATGCAGCCAAAGTTTTCACATGAGAAACTAAAGAGAGGATGTTCTTAAAGCTCCAGGAATACATTCTTTCAAAAACCAGAATGCACTTTGGTCATTATTAAACATTAGTACAGAGGCAAATAAAATACAAAACGCTTGTTTGTGTTGCTTTATATATAAAAATATTTTTATACCACAGAAGTTTAAGATACATTACTCCAAATCTTTAAAGGTAATCAAGATCAAATCTAGCATAATGTGCAGACTCCTGTAACATAATTACTGTCATTTTTCACTATGAAGCCATTACTTTAGAAACATAAAACGTGAGGATACTTGAGCCAGGTGATATTAAGTCTCCTAATGGAAGTGGAAATTCCGCTCCAAGAAACTTAATTCTGCAGGGGTGATCATTTCTTTTTGTCACAATGAAGACCCACGAGTCAGTATAACTGGTCCATGTGTGAGGCAGGGGGAGAGGACAGGTGGAAAACCAAAGGCTCAAGCTTGCTGGAAAAGCGCTAGGGAGGAATAGGGGGAAAAGGAGGTTAGCTGAAGACACAAATCTGAAAATACGTGGCTTCATTAGTTCTGCTGCCCACCAGAAGAACTCGTTTTCCATGCTTAACTGTTCTTAAACTTCAGTGTGGTATGAATGGCATATACTATAGTGGACAAGAGGAGAGCATGTATCTTACGCTCAGTTACTCGTAGCATTCCGTTCACCAGTATGTCTTTTGCCTGTTTAAATACTCAGTTTCACCATATAATATATACTGCTCCATAGTTCACCATAATATATTCCAATTAATATACATTTATATGTATATATATAAAGTTTCTCATTAAAAGTAACAATAAAAAGTGCAGATATGAGCATGCACAGTCAGAGCTGCGCAGAACAGCCCAGTATTTCAAATAAATACAATATTTAATTTTTATCAAAATATCATACAGCATGGTAACCATTTACAATTATTGCTCTAATAAAAGTGTTAACAAAGAGCACTTGTTGACCTGTTATATAATACCTTATTAATATCCCAGGGTATTTAAACTGCAGTCTCCTCAGTTTAGATCCTGGAATTACTCAAAATATTAAAAATTCCCACTTGCTTCTAATACTAATATAAAATATTTCTGCTACCTGTCATACTGTATTGTCAGTACGTTGTTTTTTTATGTCTTCTCTATTGCAACAAAACATCTAGTGATGTTCTGTTGTCCTTGTTAATGATTGGTGCAAATGAAATATTCTAAGCCATTTTACCACACTTAATCAAATATCAAATGACTTTCAGATGCAACTAAAAATGCTCAACATTGGCCTCAGCTGTAACAGCAAATACAGTAATTTAGTGTGTTCAATTGCTAGGATTTCAAGTTGTCAGATGCTTGGTTTTTGACCCTTCTGAAATCTGATCTTTACCAAAACTAAACAAATAGTTTGAAAATAAGATGTCAACTAAAATGAAAATAAAACAGTGAGAAGATGAAATAAATACAAAGATTGCACAAGACAGTCAGATGTAAACTCTTCAGTTTTTCAAACAACATCCTTGAAGAGGTTGTAGCTTCTGAAGTACAGATTCAGTGGCTGCTTTGAGGCAGTTTTGTCAATCAGTGAGCTTTTCTATAACACTGTTATCTCATCTTCTTTTATATTGTCAAGATTTGATCTTCCACAGCTGAAAAAGTTAAAGCAGTAAATCAATGTTATTTCCCATCTGTTTTACCAAAGCAACAACAACACATCTTTTTTCTTTTTGCATTTACTACGTATTTAGTAATACAGAAGTTAAATTTTATATTCATTTACTTGTAATAGAAAAAAATGGGTATATGTAAGCAAATTCAATGTCTAATTAATGGCTTTAGCCTACAAGCTTGCACTAAGGTATCCCATAACCTGAATCTTGGAACAATTTCCAGAGTTCAGAGAGGTTCAGGAAGTAGGACCTGATGAGACAGTCCTTAAGCCATGATAAAAACAACACTGTGTAACGTTAGTCATGGTAATACTGTATCTACTGTAATACTTTACTGCAGTGCAAGACAAAAGGATAGCTTGCATCTCTTTGCGTCCAAAGATGCAAAGTCAACAGTGAGGAACTCAAGAGAGAAATCAGATCTGGAATATATACATAAGTTAAATAAGGTCTTGCACTTGTGTGTATAAATGTTTCTGTATTTATGTCTACGAAATCTTCATGATCATGCCCTAAATAAAGTTAAGAGCACCACAAAAATGCAATAAATTTTAAAAGGGCTGCAATGACAAATACATCACTGTTTTTCTGACATAGCTTAAATTTCACAACCATTTTCAAACAATAAATCTGCTAGTTAACACAGTTAAGAATTCACTAATTTATAATACACAGTTCAACTACCATATATCTGAACACCATGGTTAAAAAAAAAAAAAAAAAGGAAGTACTTACCTTTAGATTAAATCCAAGCAAGTCACTGATGACACCAGAAACAGCAGACAGGATGACAACTTGGGTGATATTATAAAGCAGTGGATTCATTGTAAGCCCATATAGCCTAAAGGGACTGTCCAGTTCCTAGCAATGTAAAACAATGACATTGTTAAAAAGCAGAAATGACACAATGGTTTGTTCATTTAAGTATCAGAAGGAGCATTTCTCCATTAGAAACTACTTATTTTCTTGCCTTAAGTTGCTTTAAAACATTAAAACAAATTGGACTCTGAGAAAATAGAAATAATGTTTCAGATGTCTAAATAATCCTTCAAAAAATTGGAGACTACCCATCTGGAGCTGCTATTAATTTGCTCGTGCAGACAGGAAAGCAGAGAGCTAGTTATACTGCTGGTACCAAGGTGACAACTTTTTAGAATTACTCAAAATTTTCCCAAAATCATCATCAGCGTTAAAAAAGCTAGCAGAGGAATACCTCACTACTAGAAAAAAAAAATAACAAAAACATCTTTCATAATCCCTTCCTTTTCCATTAATTTTGAGAATAACAATGAATATAGACAGAAAAGGAAGATAAAGGATTGAAAAGAACACTAATAAGCATTTAACTGCAAATATTTTACATCTTTATTAGAAAAATCAAAATATTAGCCAAAATTAATCTGCAACAAATTTGAACAAAGCACCTTTTTCTTGTTCTTGGTGAGTGAATAAAGTAACCAAAACACTTCTGACCTAGAAACATATCAAATGGAAAAAAAAGGAGTTTTTAAATACAATAACGAATTATATGAAGTATAACAACTATCACCACTTTGGTCATCTATATTTTCTAGCTTTAAATTCATCTTCATTCTCCTCCTGCCTTACACATCCTGGGTCTTGAACAAGATTTTATAAAATAAATTTTAATAAAGAAGAATTTCAGAGCTCTGACTCTTCTTTGAGAAGAGATGAAATCAGAGCAAACTACCTTTCTGTTTAGATGTAATGTGGCGTTAAATTCTGCTGCAAATACAAAAGATACAAAAGACATGCTATTGAAGAGGAGAGCAGAGAATTTCTTTAAGGAAAAGGCTTTCAGCTTGCAGATTCATCTCATCAACTTTGGGAGTAAGAAAATAGTAAGCATATTCATTGTAATAATCTTCAGTAAAAGCTTGAGGACCAAAATGATCCAAAGACAAAATTAGAAAAAAAAGTCCATTTAGCTGCTGGGCATGAGATAAGTAATTTATTTGACTACTAACTACCAGGAATTTATTTAAAGCTTGTATCAGGTGGTTTGGAAATCCCACTCACTTTTAGGCATGTTCTAATAGTAACTAGGAGATGGTGTGGGATTTGTGTCACGGATCCAACCCCTCTATGGGAAAGACCCTGTTGTTACATTTCTGGAAAGAATAAAATGCGGGGAAAAAAAAATGGTTTGAAAACCACTGAGAAATACATTGAAAACACTAAACTGGATCACTCAAAGTTCACCAGCATCCTGGCACCAACTGCAGCTACTTCTGACCCCACCTACATTATCACATCTAAATCATTTTGTCTGGTCTACTTGTCCAGTCTCTTCCTGAATCTAGATAACCCTCCTGCATCCACAGGATCCATTGACCACTTCCACCAGTCTGCTTCCTTCTGTCTGTTCCAAATCTGGCTCCTGAAAGCTTTGTGGTCCCTCTTTGCTATATCAAGAGATACTGTCAGTAATTCTCAGGCTCTCCATGTCTCTACCAACAGCTCTCAAATTAGACTCTTGCTTTGTCAGTCTTCATCTCTCACATGGGAAGAGCTGCACACCTTCCTGAGATGATGGGAGCAGACACACTGCTGAAGTTGTAGTGGTGGGGAATTACTCAGCTGTCTAGAGGGAACAGTCCATCATCTCAGCTATTAGCTGACCATATTAAACACAGTTTAGGCTTCACTTTAAGAACAGCATCTTGGTGTACAGGAATCAAAGGAATAAGTGACCAGAATTTGATGTCTGGTAGAATGAGGCAGCAAGGCCTTAAAGTTCCCGTATATGCTCCCATTCTCTCCCCAGAAAAAAACTGTTTTTCTTAATAAGTTTGATTTTTTTTGACTGCAGAGGAAAGTTACAAGGGCATTTAAGGAATTGCTATAGGTTTACTGCATGATGATCCAGTCATTCTCTCTACTCGTGGGCATCTCCACATGTGGAATAAGTAGCAATTGTGCTATACTCAAACCAAATGTTCTTGTGCTACAGCTTTTTTAAAAAAACGGAAGGGAAGGAAAATACTTTTATAGGTGCCTAATAAGCCCTGGAAAACTGTTCCACATGAGCACTCTATCTTGGACTAACTGAAAAAGTTGATTCCCTTAAGGAAAAATCAAAATGCTGTTACTAAATTCCCTCTTAACCCCAGAATAACAAGTCAGCAGCAGCTTTTAAGAACTCTACCATAAATGCAGAATGTACAACAAGATCTGAGTAATGAAAGTTGAAGCTAGACAAATTTAATTTTAAAATAAAGTTTGCACTTAACAGCAGAAGTGTGACCGAACACTGGGACACCTTGCCATGAGAAGTGGGGAGGCAAGTCATGAATTTTTCTGTATCAAGACTTGCTTCCTTTCTGGGGAAGCGCACTTCAAGGGACTGTAAGTTATTTACTCTTAAATTTACTGCAATAGCACACAACTAGATTTAATTGATCTTGTTTGTTCCCCCCCCAAAAAAAAAAATTGAAATAATTTTTAGAAGTTTTTCAAGCGTTAAATTATTCACTCTTATTTTGCATTCAGGTAACCTTCAGGTAAGTTTTGGATTAGGGAAACGTTTACTCTGAAGGGGAATGAGGTAGTTACAGAGCAAGAATTAAGCTCCAAGACAAATGGAAGAACAAAACAGCCTGCTTCCCTGATCTACGACAAATCGGTGAGTTTGAAACAACAGAAGAACTTATAAAAGGCAATATAGGATTCAAATGTGTCTTCCTGAGAACCTCAACCACTGGTTTGTTCCTAAGAATAACAACAATAAAGCAAGCCCAAAGCATGCCCATGTTCTAGATCCAGATAAGTAAGGTGAATTTTCTTCAGCACAATTACAGAAATTGGAAGTAATTAAAAAAAAAAAAAAAAAAAACATTTCCTCTCACCATGACGAAATACCTCCTACCCTCCAAAGACAGTTAGTTGGCAAACAGGTTAATATTCTATTAGCTAAATCTTTTCCACTGACCACTGAAATTCTATGTAAACATGCAAAAAAGTTGGCCCTATAGTTCAAAAACACAGCTGACAGGGAATACATTAACTGAAACCCGTATCTTTAATTCATATATAAATGGACCTATGTAACAATTCCAGTAAGTAAAGAAGACATCAAGCATAATCAAGTTTTAGTTGGAAATGCTGACCACTAACAGTTTTTTAGAGGAATTATTTTTGTGGAAGAATATGAGTTATCTAGTAGCTTATTTATATATATTAGAAACAGATATCAAAACAAAAGTGCATCATTTCCTGAGGGTTCATCATCCTGTCCACCCTAAAGTTCCTCCTCTCACTCTACTCATATAGAGAATAAAACTTATTGTATTTAAAAATCGTTCGTAACACACACTGACAGCAACATAACAGACTGAAGTGGTATGAACAAGTAGAGTCACTGTGACAGAGTTACAGAGAAGATTTAAATCCAAGTAAGCTGTACCACCTGCAGAAGTAACACGTGATTCATTAAGCAATCTACTCTCCATCTTACATACAATACAGTAATACTGCTTTACATCTTACCTTCAGTAACTTAGTAGCAAGTTTTAAAACGTTGTTCACTAGTGTCAGTTCCTCCTTCTTATTAGGCTTTTTCTCCATTTTCAAGTACAAGTTTATCTGATTTGAACAAAGTATGAGTATCACCACTTATTCAGAATTCAAAGGAACTCATTTAGAAACATAATAAAACGAAGTAATTATTCACAGCATGTATATGATAGAACAGCAATGACATTTCTGCAAGCAAGAAACTTTCTTTGCTTTCTTTTTTTAGTTTTTAAGAACAAGTACTGGGCTCAGAACTTTAGGAAAATACAATGTTTTATGATACAATATTTGACACTATTACAGGAACAATTTTAAAGTTTAATTTCATCTAGAAATTGGGCAAAGCAATTTTTAGACATAGAATGTCTGCACATTTTTCCTTCTTTGACTGAGGTTTGTTGATTCATTTCCAGAAATTATTATACTACTATGCAGACGTTATAGGATTAACACCCCCAAAGGTCACTGAATTGACCAAAAGGATAATACATAATTCTGCTACAATATCATTCCTTTTAAACTATTTTAGTATCCTTGAATAGTTCATGAACACCTTGATTGCAGAAAGTCTTCCCAGTGCCTTGAAAAATATGAAAAATAATTGAATTAAACTCATTATTGCTATAGAAGAACAGCATATCAATCATTTTAATATTTCTGCGATGCAGACTTTTTTAGATCATTGTTTCCAGAGAAAGTTTAGTTAAGAGTACAAATGAGCTGTCTTCTGGCAACTCTGAAACATCAGCTTTCATTCCCAATTGGCCTATCTGATATACTACACCAGACCAAGTTAGCTTGGTGGGGTTTGCTTTTTTATTGCATAAGGAAATAAAGGTATCTTGATAAATACTATTTATTTCAGGATGATAATGATCAAAAATATACAAAAAGAAATTAGAAATATGTTCAAGTAGTCCTTCAGATGAGAGACTAACCATGCTACAGCAGCAAAGTTGCCGAAGTGTCTCTATAGGAGTCCTGTTGTAAAGCAGTTACTGAAGTAAGAACAATGTCACGCAAACAAGAGTAACTGAATTTTCTTATCTCTCTCTGAGAAGGCCACTGGAAGTTGCTTTTATAATTAAGTTAAAATCAAAAAGGATTCCTAATATATTCCAAGGCAAATTAAGGTCCCCAACCATCAATTTCATTTCAAAGTAAATTATGCTTTTAGAGGCAAAGTGATTCCAGACATTAAAATTCTGATTTCACCAATTCAAATTTTTTAGAAACAGGAACAAACCAAGAATAAAGTCTAAGTTTGGCTAATCTAGGAAAAAAAATTGTAGGTAACAAATCCTGGGAAAGTTCAAATCTGTTTCAACAAATTTGAACAGATTTCACTAATTTACCCAAAAAATTACTATTCAGTAATATCCTTTGAAACACAAGGGGAGTTTGAATATCCCCCAGCCATCCACCATACCCATTTCTGAGAAATCGGCAAGTCGACAACTTGGATCAGAACATACCTTGTATTTTTCTCAACAGGGAATGCCACAGGCGTACTTACTTTACAAGAGCAAATAAAAACACTTTCAGGACTTGGAAAAATTAGAGACAAACAGCATACAGTCAAAAACGCCTTAATCAAAAACGACGGATCTTTTAGTTTCCCATCATGACTCCTAACCATTAAATTCATAGGCTGGATATAAAGCATACAGAAGAGCTTGGAAATTTGCTGATGCAAAGTAGAATTTACAACTTCATCTTATCTGTTGGAATCTGAGGATTAAAGGATTAATGTTTTTTTTGTGTTTTTTTTTTGTTTGTTGTTGGGTTTTTTTGTTTGTTTGTTTGTTTTTGTTTTTTTTTTTTGCGTGTGTTTGGTTGTTTTAAAGCTTCATTCTCTTTTTACAGCAAGCCTAATGCCATTAGTATCTGATTTTCAACGATACGAGTTCAGAAATACTTTTTTTCAGATAATCAAGTGAGCGTAAGCCAATAGTGTGGGTTTGGTCTCTCACAACAGGCCAAAACATCACACTTATATGCATATAACTCAAGAACAAATGTGGCATGGTATCTAACTAATACATGAAACCACTCCAAAACGAGTTCTATCTAGGGTGACATGCATCCTTTTTATTTTCTCAGAAACAATTGTGAATTATATTTTGTTTTTAATAAAGCACTCTCTCAGGGCCTTTATGAAGGAAATGAATTATAATAGGATAAGCTGGATTCAATACAAAATCTGATGACATAACACTTCCTGAATTTTTGTTTATTTATTTACTTACAGTTCTGCGGACCAAATAGAGAGACTGCTTCTTTCAACCTAAACTTTTCAACGTGCCTGGCTTTAAATGTTTAAGGACTTTTTCTCATGATAAGTATAGCTTAGAAACCCACTAAAGTAAAATAAAAGCTGGACTTCCTCAATCTCTCGCCTTCATCTTCACATTCTTTTACTTTCCAGTACCTGTCTCCAACATTTGCCCCCATTTTCATTCCAGAAACAGGACACAAACTTCACTGGGACATTAGGCTACTCATATTCTGTGAACCATCAGACAAATGCAAAGACCTTACGGGACCTGTGTCTATTGTACTAGAGGATCACATCAAACTCCACATTACACTTAGTGACTGATTCGACTTCAGTCTTTTCTTTTCTTTTGTTCACATGCTTGTACATTTACTCCTAGATTAAGAATCCACTTTTTTTGAGTGTAACTGAGCTGAGGTACTTTTCAAGAATAATTTAAACTGAGATTTTAAAAGGAAATCCAAAAAGTACTAAGTAGTGCTAGCATACTACATTACTTACATTAGAAAAATTGAACAGTTGTGACAGTCATCAGCTCTGAGTTCATTCAGAAAGAAAAATACTTTTTTTTTTTTTTTTTTTTTTTTGCTATTTAGTGCTGTCCTGGTTTCAGTTAGAACAGAATTAATTTTCTTCCTAGTAGCTGGTGGAATGCTGTGTTTTGGCTTAGGATGAGAAGAGTGCTGATAACACCCCGATGCTTTAATTGTTGCAGAGCAGTGCTTATACCAAGCCAAGGACATCTCAGCCTTTTGCTCTGTCCTGCCAACGGGCAGGCTGGGGGTGCAGCAAGAGCTGGGAGGGGACAGACCCAGGACAGGTGACCCAAACTAGCCAAAGGGGTATTCCATACCATCTGACATCATGCTAAACAATATATAGGGGTGGCTAACTGGGGGGTGGGGGCCGGACTGCTTGGGGTTAGGCTGGACGTCGGTCAGCGAGTGGTGAGCAATTGCATTGTGCATCACTTGTTTGTACATACTATTATTAGTAGTACTATTATCACCATTGTATTATTATTATTTTATTATTATTGTTATTATTATTTTCCTGACTTATTAAACTGTCTTTATCTCAACTCACGGGCTTCACTTTCCATTTCTCTCCCCCGTCCCAGAGAGGGAGGGGGAGGGTGAGCGAACGGCTGCGTGGTGTTTAGCCGCCGGCCGGGTTAAACCACGGCAAGTGCAAAGCATCAAGTGATTTAAATAAATGGTTTGTGTATTTATTAAAGGTAATGTTTAAAATTCTAATGAAGGATGAGGCTGCAACCATAGGAAAATCACTTTACCTTTCAAGTGTTAAAGCCCACATATAAGATATTTATGCTGATCACCGCTTACAACCAACTTCCTGTAATTGTCAATATGAAAAAGAGTGTTTCTTGTTCCTACACTACCATATCTTGGATGTCTTCCTCTGGCACTCCAACCCCAAACTCAGGAGATGGAAAATCTTGCAGAGCAAAAAGTTACGTCATGCATGTATTTAAAAGCTTCATATGAGTGAGACTTATTTTATTATTAAAGACTTATTTTTAAAATGGTTTTTATAAACATTGGAAGTTAGTTCTTTCTAAGTTAGAAGTTAGTAGCCTTCTCACTGCCCAGCCTCATCATGTCCTGAATGATGTTTTGCACTGGTGTGAAACCTCTCAGACCAAAAAGAGAAGCTTCTTACCTGACAGTAACTGAACATGTTAAGCCTGGAAAACTATCAGCAGTACCAGACAGAGCAGGGAGGGAGTTTGCAATACAAATGCTGAATAGAACATTCCTGAGGGTAAAAGTAAGTAGAACCAAAGCCAAGCTTAAGAGATGACTGAAAGAAGAAATTTCCATGGAGCCTAGAGGACACTATATATAATCCTTGTAACCTAGAAGTCAAAATTACTGGACTGCAGAGTGACTCAATGCAGAAAGTGAATTTGTTTTCAAATCTTTTACTCTTAATACAATACTTTGAGAGGTCAGACATTTTTGCTTGTGTTCTGTTAAATCTTTAACCGTATCAGTTGACACATATGCATATGTCTAAGCATGCTTGCTTAAAGAGATGGCTTTTGGCCATCTCAATGTCCCACACAACTTTTAAACAAAGACACACACTGCCTAGAGAAACTTAACTTTAGGATGTAGGAATCTTGAATAACTTGTCTCATTATACCACAATTAACTCTCCAATTCAGCCTGTGTTAATGCATCTACAACGCATGCCTAAGACGTACTAGAAGAATGTTTGTTTAGATAGAAAAATGTACAATTACACAAATTCTCACCTGCTCAGTAAGTAATATTGAGGTATTGCTGTATTTTTTACTGGTTTCAGATCCAAGAGTAACAAATCGTAACAGAAAAAGTGTTAGTGAAATGCACCAAATTACTAGTTCCCAATTGTAGTGACAATCAAGGAAGATCTCGTGCATGTGAAGCAGCTGAAAGCAAAAGAGAAAAATTGAGTTCAGATTAATATTTCTGTTGCAACATAAGGAAAGAATTACATATCTCCCCAGCTCCAAGAAAAAATTCCCAGTAATAAGTACATGGGCTGTTTTCAGGCATAAAAGATTTTTGAATCATAATTTAAAAATCAAAATTTTGTTAAAGATATCGGATCCATGAAAAGGCTGAATCAGAAAGTGAAAAATAGGACTCAGAATTTAAACATTTTTTTTTATATTCTAAAACAATGTAAAAAAGTATTACATTCTAATAATTTAAACACAAGTTTGAACTTGCAAAGACACCAAGCGTGATGAAAAACAAACATACCTTCAAATGTACTGAATTACATAGAAAATTTAATTCAAATAGTGTTATTGCTCAATTATAATCATTTTAAATATTTATAGTTTGCTACCAGGAAAATACATTAGCATTAACTAGGGGAGGAAGTGGAAAAAATGCAACTAGAAGTAATTCAGAAGCTTCCCTGTATGCTGAAAGCAAAGTTCAAGCCGAAAGCTTCATCACTGGTAAAAATCTTATTTAAACTTAGATTTGCTTACTAAAAAATATTCCACTAGAGGGCAGGCTATCACAACCAACAAATTCATCATCTAAAGGTAATCTCAAATTATATATATATATTTTTTATATATCTTTGCAAAGTCTGTTTTGATGTAATATGATAGAATAAACAGTCTTCCAAAACCAACAATGCAATGAAAAAGGGCACATTAATAGTAATAATAATACCACCATGCCAGTAATTACACTAACATGTACAGTAATTACACTGTAACTTTAGCTATTAGAGCATGGCTAGGGGATAACACTCTATAGTAAATAAAATGAACAATATAAATGGAGCTCAATCTTCTGAAAAGCTATAACAGCTGTTACTGATTTTTCACTGTGGTCTTTTACCTTAATAGGAATAATCACACAAAAGGCAGTCTATTATTTTAAAAACTATTTAAGTCATGTGGGATTTCCTCACCTGTGCACAACAGATAAATACAACGGAGATAGTCAGTAGGAAGGCAGATGAAACTATGACATCAACTGAGCGCTGAGGACCTCGACGCTGAAAATAAGGGAGATGTTTAGATGAGTGAGAAGGTACCTAACCAGCAGTCATATTTAGTGCATCCAGTTAGATTCACACATAGAACAGAGTTTCCTCATAGCTTGTAGTTTGGTAATTTAAGTTAAATACAATATTAGAACGTATAAACATAACTACATGTAGATACCTCCAAAGGCATATAAGATTTAATTCAGTGGCATACATGTAAAGATAACTATGAAAAAAGAACATTTACCACTTTTTCAGTCTTTCATAATGTGAAGTAGCAAATTTAGTACAACATCTATGTGGAAAACGTAGGTGCAGTTGTGAGGAAAGAAGGCAAGACACTCTCTGCAACAATGCCAGCATGTGCAGTTTTTAAAGCACAAGAATGACATTTTGTTGTTTAAATGCTGCTATCCTTTCCTCCCACCCAGCAACGCAGTACAGACTACAAAGAAAAAGTGTAAAGTTTAAAGGGCACATCTTTGCCACAGTCTACCCATACTTCCATAACACAAGGGGTGTTGTAAACAAACCACTTCAATTCCCCTTAAAATAATGTATGTTCCAAATTCAAGATCACATTCTACATTAAAAACTTTGCCTGCTTATACTTCCTGCCTTCCAGACTTCTCAGTCTCCACACCACAGCTTCTTTGTGTTTACATAATCCTTTACATAGTTCTAGAAAGTACTGATAGCAGATTTTATCTACACTTTCTTGACTGCTGTTGGAAGGGAGCAAAGATGTAAGCAAAGTTATTGCCACCACTAAAAAAAGATTATCAGTTGCTGTCCACCAAAAAAAGTGTTTCTAGAGAAACCAAACAATTTCATCTGTGTTTAGAAAACTTATTTTTCCTCTTCAAGATGAGCATTTTGAAAAATACCTAACTTGGAAGTCAAGCTGTGGTGGTTTTACCATTCTAGGCAGCTAACTCCACAACTGCTCTCTCACTCCCCCTCCTTAGAAGAGGAGGTAAAGGTGTTTTGAAGACTGAATGAATTGATCCATGCAAGTAGGTAATTGAAAGCCATTTAACATCTAAGATGAAGAAACAGTCTACACAGAGAGAAAATGTTTGGGCAAAATATAGGAAAGAGTATTCAATTGAGGCAATTCGTGGACACAGCTTTGGGTAAAACGCTGTAATGGAACCTGAGAGAGATTAGACAACTAAACAATGCTAACCCCTGAGCCTCTACTAACAATGAAACCTGAGTGATACTCATTATAGAGGACTCCTCCAGAAAACTTAAAACATGAGATGGCTGTAGAGCTTCAATTAGTTATCCCATCAATGTCATAAGCAGATGGTCCAGATCCTACTGAAGGGCAGCTGCTTCAGTAGGGTGAAGTTTAAAAAAAAAAAAAAAAAAAAAAAAAACATCTAACAATGTGGAGAGTTTATAGATACCCAAGGGAGAAAAGGTAGCAAGTGTCATCAACAGTTGTCATGACATACCAGTTACAATGTACAACAAGCCTGATAAGGAAAAATATTTATTTTAAAAAAAGATGACAGTGAAACCAAAGGTTTAATGACTAAATGCCATGCTATATACACTTAATGCAGAGAGAAAAATGAAAAAACCTTGGAAACAAAAAGCTAAGATCATAAGACCCTTTTCACAAAGGATCATCAGAATGCTATGGCTTGAAAAGAACATTAGAGGGATATAAGGAGATGCTCAAGTGATATGAGTTGTCTTACGGATTCTACTTGGGCATAACTTCTAGCTTCACGTGGTGCATATGCACTCACAGTACAGAATATACACGCAAATTGTCTTGCTTCATAAACTCCTTGTGTGTTAATGACACCAACTAGTGGAGCTCTTTAACTTACTCTCTATATTATATCACAAGTGCTGATTTACCCAACATATTCACCTGAGACACTTTTCTGATAGCATTAGTTAACACAAAACTCCTACTCTGAACACACTCATATTTTATACCAAGTTAAAAAACCAGACATTTACTTCCTCACAATCTGGTTGCTTACAGATGGTGGTGGCCACAAGTCACCAAAATGAAGCGTACAGAAAACACGTACACCAACAGGAATAAATTCATACAGGGAAAATTCAGACCAGAATACCAACTTTTCATCAAGAGCATATGGGATATTTGACATTAAAGCAGTGGAAAAAATGTACATTATTTCACCTTTAGATAGGACCTGAGAGAAAGCCACATTTTTATATTCTGTACTTTCTTCAAACGGAAATGAGGAACCTCTGATTTTCTTGCTCTTCTGGCAGATGTTAGATGACCAAAAAGTTTGGCAAAAAGTAGCCTCTGCAAAGAAGAAAAGTATTAATGTAACTATCACTTCATTTTTGAGGGCACTAAAAAGAAAATGGAGAAAAAGCTTCACTTAATATGTCAAAGTAATGTACAATGTATCAATGTAAAGTAAAATATGTTAATTACAGTGCAGAAATAAGAGAAGCATATTACTAAAAGAGGGGATACACGAAAAAGTTGTAAAAGTCCTCTTATTCTAATGAAAACCAAGATGTAGCCACACTTTCTTTCTTCAAATTTCAGATGACAGATAGGAAATACTACTGAAATCTGTGAGAGAATCAAACCAGCCCATAACTCACATTAGAGTGCTCATCCTAGCACCTTCTTCCAACAGAAATAAGTAAAGCAGGTTAATGCTGTTCTACTGCATTAAGTCCCATGTTTTAACCATAATTTGAGAAAAGAAAGTATAATCTTTTTCTTTTGTAGACTAATAAGTACCCACACTCTGAAGCTATTAAGCTAAAAGGGATATTCTTTTTAAAAAGTTTAATTGCAAAAAGCAAGCAATAAATTAACAGGTGGATTTGTTCAGATAGCAATGTTCTCAGTCTCTGGCCCTGGTCAGATCTGCCAGCAAAGCAGACAGGACTCTCAGCTAATGTCTGGACTGAACTATTTTGAATCGTACTGAAATGTTTTGAATGAAACACACCGGTGGAACAAACTCAAAATTTTGTGAGCTTTTATTGAAGTTCCTTCTCCTTGAGGAAAACTAAGACAAAATGGGACATGTCTAAGAACTGGCCAATGAGTTGAGCCAGAAATCTGAAATAAATGATAAAACGTTTGCCCTCAGAAATGCTTTTCTGGGTAAAAGACTTAGCTACAGAGCTCAAAGGAAACTTCAGTCATTTGCATCTGGATCATCTCCTAAACTGTAATCCCACCGAAGTGTTTGTCATCATTGATATATGAATCTCCATGCAATGAAGAACACAAGTTTCAAATATCCACAAAATCAAAGAGGAAAAAAAAATAACACTTTATTTTGTTTCAGGTGAATCCTCTTGGTTTATTTTATGTACCTGTTTGTATGTTCTCTCTGCTACACACAGCAGGAAAAAGAAAATCCACACTAGAGACACACGGACCACGAAACTTATAACAACCATTGAGAGAACCAGTATGTCTCCATTTGATCCGAATGCAGTAATACAAAGTTCAGTGGCAGAATGCGTAGCTAGCTGTTCCAAGTCTTTAGCTTGGGAAAGCCGAAACACAAATGGCATTAAGCCCAAGATTAAAGATATGACGTTTCCAAAAATCTGATAACCGATTCCTGGTATATAACTGTTCACCTAAAAAGAAAACAAGTTTTATATTTAATTTTGAAATTAATCTTGTCCTTATTAATGATACCGTCTTATTATCACAAAGAATACTTACACATTATATGAAACCTTCAACTAAGCAATCAAATATGACAGTTAAAAAACACAGGCAACGTAACATGGCAGTGCAAACAGTTCAGTGTATATTCTTGCATTAAAAATTAATTCAGGGCTGAATTAGCAAAGTGCACCAGTCCAACTGTGTTGCTTACATCCTGCATATTACTCCTGTTTGTGTTTTGCTTTTCAGTTGTAAGTCTTTAATGGAATCCATGTGTTTACAGTGCACGTAGAATTGGAATCCTGTAGTGCTGGCTATGGCTTTATTAAGGTTTACCTCTATGATTGCACAGAAAACTGTATCGATTCTGAATCATGTACAGAGATTTGAACCAAGTTTGTGAATACAGTGCTTTTAACAGGTTGAAGATGGTAAGTACCAACTTATCAGAATAACAGATTGTTGTCTTAAACTATGCTAAGATTTTATGTTCAACCCTACAAAAAATCTAAATTGTCTACTCTGAAAAAGAGTACAACGTCAATAAAATGTTCTTCCATTTGCTTCCTGAGTACTAGGAAAGGCAGAAGTGAATGGAAGACATTCTACCTTCTTTTCTTATCTTAGAAAATACTCAGATCTGCGTAGTCCTAACCCAACAGATTAGTTTTTCATAAGAATCAAGGAGATAAATAATCTTTATGGCATATACCACCTTGGAGACTAAAACAGAGGTTGGCAGTGTCACTAAGCACTTAACAATGCAAGAAGTATTTTATTGTCCCAATACTTAAGATTCCATACATGTATGTCTTGTAACTATTAGCAATGAGTAATCCATGCTATAAGCCATGCAGCCATAATGCCAATAAGAGATACTTTTATAAAAACATGTAATGAACTTATTTTTGGTTGTGCTTAGAGTTCTAAATATAGTATTTGTATAAAGCAAAAAGAATACTCACTCTGTTCATTATCATACCACTGATTTCAAGCACAGACATATCTGCTTTCTTGCACTCATTACCCTCCCATACAATTGCACTTATTTTTTCTAGTCCTGGATTCAAACTATGGATCCAAGGCAAGTGACTCTGGGAAAGACAAGGAAATTATTTCATTAGTGATATCAAGCTATCATTATGCCAACTTGTATTTGTTAGCAATATGCTGATGTAAAAAGTCATTAGACAGAAATATTTTTAACAGATACTTTTATAAAAACAGGTAATGAACTTATTTTTGGTTGTGCTCAGAGTCCTAAATATAGTATTTGTATAAAGTAAAAAGAGTACTCCTCTCTGTTACAGGTGATTAAAACTGCTCTCAGCCCTGCCTGGTCAGCTCTCACTGTGTTCTACAAAGTAGTAGAAAGGTTAGGTTAGTGTTGGGGGCATATTTTTAACAGTTTAATTTGTCACTGATTAAAAGTGAGGTTTTGTTGTTTATTTTTACACGTATAACTTACTTTATCAGTATTTATCTGAAATCTTTCTATACTGCCGAGTACTCAGTTCTTTTTTTTTTTTTTATCCATTAGAGGAGAAAATAACACAAACATTAATTAGTTGTAGATGGAGCTTTTTAATCACATATTCCCAATATCTCCCTCTAGAGGGAGTATCAACACCAGGAGCTGAAACTCAAAACATCGCAAACTACAATAAAAGAAAAAAATGTGCAGAAAAACAATGTCAATTCATATACTACAATTCAATTCTTTATGGTAAGGGCTTCCACTTTAGTGTTTATATGGAATATAAGCAAAAAGATATAAAACAAATTTAAACAGCAAAGCGTGCATGAAATCCAAATTGCTATCTCTGTTGGGTTTGGGGTGTTTTGTTTTATTTGCTTGTGTTTTATTTTTTTTAGAGGGGAGAAAGAGGATTATAAATATATCATTTTCAGTTCTAGTTATGAGTGAAAAGCCTGTCTTTTGAGATTTTTTCTTAGCTAGCATTAATACCATCTCTTGCATAACATTCCTTAGCACTGATGTATACAATACCAACACACATTACATGCTTAACCAGAAAAATATTTCACATTCTCCACAACTCTTTACTTAAATGGTTCAAATTAACAAGCAGCATGCAATTTAGAGATAAACCTAGTACTACAAACATAACTACCACTGTCTGACATCCATTTATTTATTATTTTTTTTTTAATCAAATTAAAACTAATACTTCATTGTAAATTATTAACTATTGACTGTGGATTCAGTCCAACATTATCCAAAGGCAGACTGCTACTGAGCTGTTACTCAACAAACCCTAGAATTTTCAGCAATGACTGCCAATATGTTGCTGCAGAATAGCATTAAAAAAGAGAAATAAAATGACTTAGTTTTAAGGTAAAAATAAAATAAATATTTTATCTAAAAAATTTATAATTATATGTAGTATCATATGTCTATACATATAGATAATGTTAGCCAAACAGGTAACATATGTAAAATCTTTATGTATGTATTATATACATATTTCCTTCTGTTTCCTGATTTCCCTCATATACATAATGCCTGATACGTGCTCACAAAAAGTAATTCCATTAGAGACCAAAAAAAAAGGACAGAAACATCTACCATAGGAAACAAACCACTGAGTACTTGTCATAAGGTTCCAATACTCAAATACTCTGCAGGCTCTTTCAGTACATTGTCATACCCTCTTCCTTTGACAAATTAATGACTGCGTAGTAGAAATTCAATTTTCCTTGTTTTAATTCTACCAAATCACTTTGGCTTTGTTACTTTCAATTAATATGGAGTTCATCCTCCCAGGCCTCCTGAACATACGATAAAGGTGGTAAGACTGAAGATGTGTGTGCTGTAAAGGTCAAAAATAGTGGGTACCAACCTGATGAAATGGGTCATCTCTGTATTCTTTCTTCACACATGGATTCACTTGAGGGCTTTCTACATCTGTTTCACTGGAACATGAGGAGTGGCACTCTGCACAGTGTAGAAGGTCCTCCCACAGCACATCTTCAGTTTCTGATTCTGGCCTTGCGCTCTCAGAATCTTGCCTGGAGCTTGAACACCGGGAACTGCAGCTAGTACCTGATTTAGGTGTATCCTGAAAATATTCATTGCAATTAATGCAGCTTTTGTATTCAGCTTTGTCTCCAGATAATAGAACAATTATAAAGCTCAAACGTAGTGAGTTCATGTTTATCTGTTGATGTTCCAATCCATTACCTTTCAAATCAGAAAGAATTACATGTTTATTGAAGGAGTGCTTATTGAAGAGGCTGCACATTGTTAGCCACCATACAAACAAATAGCAGTGGTCCCTAATTTGTTGTGGGAAGGGTCATGTAATGGATGATCAAATCATATGCACTATTAAAAGGAAATAACAATTTTACAGTTTTTAAAAACTCATTAATTTAGATGTCAGGAGCAATTATCAAGCCACAGACTCCAACTCTATCTCAAACTTCTGATTTATTAAGTCTCTTTCAAAAAACATTACAGCTTCATTATTTTAGTGAAAATGGAAAAGGCACTAATGAGGCTTAGGGATATAGAGACTAACCTGCAATTAATACAGAAATGTGACAGTGAGTCACATTCACAAAGTATTTTTAAATTATTTTGCCATTTTGACTTTTATCTCTTGTTGTTTGAGCTGAACTACTTTTTAGCTACTTAAAAACATACTTTTTTTTTCCTTAGAGCAGCTTTTATATAAATTCACAGAGAACCTAGATGAAAGCAAGGTTAAGGGATTTAGGGGACAGTTTCCCTCTTAAACTCCACCCAGAAATTGGGCATAGATGGAACAAAACACTAAGCATTAAGTACAGCGACACTACACACAGACATTTGCAGACTGTGCCTACTTCAGTCGTAGATTGGCAGATTCAGAACTGTATTGCCATGCTCACTGCTCACCATACTGTAAGGGACTCTTTCTCTAGAAAGGGCAAGAAGGAAGAAGGTCCTGGAGGAAGAAGGGACAGATATTTCCAGCCATCCAAGACCTGAGGCACTCAAATAGACTTCCAAACAAGCAGTGTGGACACAATTTTAAAAGAAAGATTGCTATGTTCCAGAAATAAATTTCTAAATGTAACAGCCTATAATAACAAGGGAGTTGACTCTCCATGTCCAAATTACATAGCACTGTTCTTACTACTCACATACCTTCTCAAAGAAAGAATGTGAACTTGTTTGAAGATGGGTATGCATCAGGTGTAGAGAGAAAAGATATATACCATACCTCAAACTAGGTATATGTGTGTTCTGCAGTCATACATAAAATTTTAATTATTTTAAACAAAGGAGGAACAAGCGTGCCTGATTATATTCAAATTTTACCCACACCTTAGATAATCCTATAGAAAAAATAGTAAGTTTGGGAGATTTAAACACCCCAACGCAAATATATAAGACAACCTAATGTTTTTTTCTAAACAAAAATGCAGACCTTTAAACTGCTCTCAAGAGTTAGCAGAATTGGTTTCCTGTAAGACAGGTAGGAAGTCTTACAAGCAGTACCATCCTACTCATCGCCATCATCTGGCATTTTCAATTCCCTTTTAGGGCAAAAGTTTTTTCTTACAGTTTATCTCAAGAACATACCCAATTTTCTTCACTAAAAAAATAATCAAATAATATTAAATTAGTAGGCCTGCTGTAATATGATTTGTAATGCTTCACCATCAGAAGAGTTACGTGTTCTTCCTGAAAATTTTGCTTAATATGTTTAATACGGCCATTTTGTAAAAAAAGACTTCAAAAAATACTCCTAACTCTTTCCCATTCTTTTATAAAGTGAGAGATAACACCAATAAAAAAGATAGTATCTGATATTTTTTTCTTTAAAAAAATTCTTTATAGAATACAGTCACTATAAGGTATCATTGAGTGAATAAAGTAAGGACATTGAAAAGTATCTGAATAAAGAACATTAAAAAACTGACAAGTAAATATCAAAATAAAGGAAATGTAGGACAGAAGTTGAGAGCATATCCACTGACTTCACTATTTTATTTTTATTTTTTAAATACAAAGAAAGCTTTCACAGATTCGAAAACTATTGTTTCATTTCCTTTGTAATCATGTGGGGGGAGGAGAGATGGTAACAAAAACTAAAAGCTTCCTCTTTCATGGCATCAGTCAAAGAAGTAAATGGGGAACAAGTATAAAGCACTACTGCCAAAGCTACTCAGAGCAAATGTGGTCTCTTCAGTTTCTGAAGATATTGACACAGTCTTCCCTAGCCAACATTTTTAAGTTTTAAAGCTCTGAAGCACCCTATGGAAAACATACATTTAAGATAAATTTGATTATAATCATGTCATTCTGGCTGCAGTAGTACGTAGTCAAGAGACATCTTCTGTAATATGAAACTGAAATATTTCCAAGTACCTGCTTGCTCAGTTAGCTTGAACCTGTTCAGTTAGCCTGAACCAAATATGCATACGACATTAAACCGTTAAATGAATTAGCATTCTATGTTTTTCTAACCTAAGTTTGTGAGAAATAAATGAAAGAAGAGAAAATTAGATAGCTTGCTAATGTGCAAAGCTTAAACTTCATGGCAATCATTATCAGATAAAGTAATTATTTGAACCCTTCGAAGACAATGTTGATTATATCAGGTAGAAGCATTTCTTATGATGCTCTGCCTATTAAACCCACCTATAAGTGGACTCTTGCCAGAGCCAAAATTACTCTTTACACTCTTTTCTCATAGTCCTAGAGAAAAAAAAATAACCTTAAAACAAAAAAAACAATAACACACCTGAAAGTTTCGTAAATCCGTTAGGTTGCACACCATCAGTAAAAAGAGCATAAACTCTTTAAAACTCAAAGCAAACAAGAGAGCACAAGTACATGCATGGAGAGAAAGAAAGCACCTTCCCTACACACACTTTCATCTTTCAGTGTCTGAATCCTTACTAATAAGGATTCCACTAACACACAATCAGTGGATTACTCCTCTTTTCTCCAATGTCATCAAATCTCTTAAAATTTCAGCATTTTGTGTGTTTGTTGCAATACAATAATTACAATTTTGTTGAGATTTCAAGACAATATTTCTAATGGCTTTCAATAAACATGAAGGAAAGAAAATTCAGAGGTAGAGTCTGCTGGGTTTGCTCACAAGAAGGCTAGTGAATCTAAAATGTGAAGTAAATGGGGAGATGAAGCAGCAGCAGTATGATGAAAATTTGAATTTTGCCAATTACTTCTGGTTTTGTAACAAATCAAGTTTCTATAGAATTTAATTATTAAGGAATTAGCTAAAATTTGATGCAAGAGCTACAGAAAATATTTTAGGATCTTAATGACAAATTGAAAAATAGGATGAAGCTCAAATCAACTAAATAAAAAACTCTTAAATACAAAATTCTGACATTTAAAAATGTCCCTCACCCCTAGTACCACGGCCTCCAATTATTATATTCCTAAAATTCAGTATAGGATAAAAAAGGTTGAAAAATATATACTCAACGAGAAACCAAGAGGTTTTAACAATTCACAAAGAGATGCAACAAAAAAGACTATACCTCCAGAGGATAGTGTTTCTTATAATGATGAGATTTCCTGTTTCGAAGTGTGCAGTCACTCGATGTGCGCTCTACATTGCGACGTAACGAATATCCAGTTTCAGGCCCTTCCTCACTAGAAACTTCATCTGATAAATTTGTCACAGTTCTGTGAGCATCCTAGCGCAACAAATACAGCATTAGTAAGACATACACTTATACTTTCCTAGTCTTGTTCTAAACTACTGAAAGCAATTTATTTCTACAACAGTATATATACACCTGGTTAAATTAGATATTAAAGTATTTCCAATTCTAAAAAATAAGTGGTACAGCAGCCATTATAAAATAAAATCATAGTATCAAATAAAAATTTCCCAATGAATGGCTAGTTCATTGCTCCTAAAGAATATTTCTGGCATTCATATTTTAAAGGCTTAAATTCAAAACATCCAAAAGATTTGAAAATATGAAATTGTGATAGCAGACACCGTCACACTTATTAATCAATATCCATGGTACAAAGAAAGAAGAGGCAAATGCTAACAACCATAACATGCACCAAGATTTGTTTTAGAACACTGGGATTGTAAATTTATCCCACTTTCTATTTCCCTGATTTTAAACTGAAGCGAAAGCAGACCTTTCAGAAACAGGAAGATTCAGAAACAGGAAAAGAGGTTAATAAAAATTTGTGCAGGTGCCCAAAACTTTATGTATATTTTCATTTATTATGAGACCACCCGATAGTACCCTGTAAAGTTTTTTTGTAAAGACTTTATAAAAAAAAATCTTGATTTGTTGAATTTCATCAAGAATACAAAATGCTTGGAATTGACAAAGACAACCGAATCTCAGTTTCTGTTGCTGACAAGGAAACATTTCCTGGAGACCAGCAGACTGAAATTATTGCCCTGAGATGAACCTTCTTCACATTCATCCTGACTTAATTATACTAAAGATGTTGTTAAATAGCTTGACTATGAATTTCCCCACAGAATACCTTTCCTATATTAAAAAAAAAGTAAACTTCCAGTAACTTTTCCATTTGATATTACCATGAAAAAGAACCCTGCTCTGATTGATCAATGACAGCAAATACTACTGAGACAAAGTCAAGTAAAAGTGCTGTAATGGCAGTCAATATATGCTCAAAAGACAATAATAACAGAGCCAGGAAAAATATTTTGGAAAATCATTTTCATAGAACAGTAGGATGAAAACAGTATGTCCAGGAGATAATTAGATCCAGACTTAAAAGTTCCCCTTTCTTTCATGACCATTTATTAAGCTTCCTTCTCATCCGTATTTCTCACTTCAGGGCAGCCATGCCTATTTCACTGAGAGGAAAATTGTGCTTTCCTCCTCTTCTACAGAGATGAACCAAAAGAAAAGGATGACAATTCACAGGTAAACACTCAGAACAACCTCAAAATTACCAATTGCCAGTAATGTGAATTTTGTTCCATTTTAGCATAAAGACAGACCTATTTATGCCAATAATATCAAAGAGGCAGGAAAAGGTACAGTGTGGTGTTCAGCTGGTCTGAAAAAAAAATCATATAGAAGTGACAGCACACAAAGTCGTGTATTGAAACACAGAATGGCAAAAAAATGTTTCTGTGGCAGTCAGTAAGGATCCTCTGACAAGAAAATGGCTGGGAATACAAGGAATGAGTTAAGAATACATAATATCATCTTGGCCCCAGCATCCTGTTTAAAATACTTTTAAGGATTAAGTAAAAGAGAATACATCAAAAGCATCACAAAATACAGCTTATGTATCATCTAACAATTTAGTAATCCATCTTTGAAGGCCATGAGGCATACTTACTTTGTGATGACTGGGATTGCTGAAGGTATCTCTCACCGTTGCAGTGCTCCACCCTAATTCTTCTGGCTTAACCACTTCACAGAGACGTTCATGGGCCTGCACACATTCTTCATTGCTTTTACCTGTCTTTTTCCCATCAAGGGACACATAGCCGTTATCAGTCTCAGTGGATTTATCTATTGAGTTTTTTGCTTTCTTAGATCTAGATTTGAAACAAACGAAAGCATTAAATTAATGATTCTCCGACTTTTTTTCCAGACTAATCCCATTCACCCTTTTCAGCCCACGTTTTAGTTCTACAAACTACAAAACACAAACTAATACATAATAAAAATTAGCATTTGATGCAATATTTGTGATTTTTTTTTTATAATCCTCTCATTAATACTCATTACTCTTAGCCATTACAAAGCAAACATTGTCTGAAAGAAAATTCTATAATAAGCTATGGAAAAAAGAGAAAAGGAAACCCGTGTTTTACAGCTAAAACTTCACAGCAATTTTGGCAACAGAAGAACCACAAGCCCCAAATGTAAATGAGCTTTTTTCTATTCTGTCATAAAAAAAAAAAAGTTAAAAATTTCTTTGTGTTACTAATTCAAAGCAAATGTGCCACTTCTTGAAACTGCAAACAGACATGCTCCATTTAGTACTTTCTCCACAGATTTCTTGTTTTAAATTCACTCTGCTTATTAATGAGTCTGCTAAACACAACGGGATTTACTCTTTCCCACATTATCCAGTATCACTTCAGTGACATATTTCAATATATCTTACAAACGCAATAATTAAGCTTGTTTCAAATCACAAGTATATGAATTATGCTGAAGTATTATTATTCTTAAGAGAAGCCTGCTAATATCACTAAATAGCCTTCCATAGCATTTTCTAAAAGTCGAGGCCATTATCTAGTCAATAAATGTAGAAGCAGCAGCATCTAATGGCATGAAAAGTCTCTTAAAGCAAAAGTTTGTAGGATCACATTTCCAAATTAGAAAGCATAGTAAATGAAGGAATGAAAAAGGAATAGCAGCTTTCTGCCTTATCAACAGAGATTACTTCAAAGCTGAGTTTCACTTAAGATTCTCTATCTCAAAGGAAATAACATGAGAAGTCTTTACCCAGAAAGCAATGAAAATCTTCTATTTGTTTGATTTCCAGAACACTTGTAAAAAAGTTATAAATCAAATTTCCAGATTTTTTAAAAATCTTTATTAAAAGAACATTAAACACAGAGTTGGTAAAATTATAAATAATCTGCTTGATTATTAATTTGCTCCTACAGGGGAACATGCATTGCCCTTCTCTTTAAAGAGTGAAGAATTCTGTGAGAGCTTGGATTACAGGGCAGAAGATTAAATCCTCTTTAATATGTACGTCATCCAAATTGGGATAGTTGCCTCAAATTCCTCCCAAGAGAAGGTATTCCTATCCAGTGGCAACCTAAACACAAACATGGCTAGGGAGAGCTGCGCTAGGGGAAAAGTCCAAAAAGGAACAATTCATTTTTTTAAGAACATGAACAAAATAATGAACAGAAGAAGCAGTGTTACTGAGGCTTTTCATCTTCCTTTACCTTCTTTAGTCTCGTTCCACCTTCCCTTACACTTTATTAATAAATTAAAAAAAAACTAACAGCATTTTTATTATTATTATTATTACTCCTTAAAAACTTGCTGCTCTACTTCCCTTACAGGAAGCTCTTGTAGGAAGTTAGAGAACTTACCTACTATTCCCTTACCTATTCCCAAAATTCTTTGTTGATGTTATTTCTAAAAAAGTGAGTGCAAAATCAGCAGAAAAAAAAAGAACTTTTATAGTTTTTATATATTTGCATGGATTAAGTTTTATTATAAGCTTACAGAGATAAAGAGACAGCAAGATGCTTGATCGTATGCTTTGTGCTGGTGCAGTTAGTAAGCCTATTCCTATTTGCAGATTACCACTCTGCTACTTCACATACATAGTTCTCATTTTCTAAAGCCACTACGAAGACCATTTAAGACATTACTGAGGCTTTAGACAAACATGTAAAACCATCAACAGTAAACATGCTAGAACTTTATGTCTGTGCTATTCCATAATGCCTTTGTTTAGCTAAGTTGATGAAAATAAGACAGAAAGTATAGCTTATTACTTAATGGGGAAAAAAATGCTGTTCAACTTCTCAAATAGAGCAAGTATCAGTCTTTCAGTAACAACTTATTGTGAAATTATAAGCTTCAGCAAGTTCAGCTGGGAGAACTAAGGAAAGATATGAAGCAGCACTGAGATTAAATTATTTGCAGGAACCAAGAACCCAAGGAGGCCAATTTTTAACGCATTAAATATTTTTTATTTTTTCTTAAACGGTGTGAAAGGAAGTGTGACTTGGGGAGAATATCATGCCTTCATTTCACATTTTCTGGAAAAAATAGCCAATTTTTCACATTTGAAAACTACTAGGAAGAAGTAGCCTCAAACAACTGAGTAAAAACTGATAAAAAGTGAAATACATGTATATACTTATGCATACTTTTTTCAGATAGGACTTAAAAAAGCAAGTGAGAGAAATACTAGTTTGATATCAGCTGAGGCTCATTTTGAAAAACAGGTACTCAAGTAAAATTTCATTCGTTTCTAATGCAGAAATCAATGATATTTTTGGTAAGAATCCCTAAATTTCAGTCTCCACAAAAGAAATGCATACATGTGGGCTTCAGCTTAAACTACCAAATTAAACTAAACACACTACAGTGAGTTAAAAAAAAAAAAAAAAAAAGAATTATGAACGATTTACTTCCTTAACTGATAAAAGCGTGTACTTTCCTATCATTAACCAACTTCTAAAAATTTAATGCTAGAATTAAAGGTATTGAAGAGCAAAACTGGACAACACCTTGAATAAATCCAAAAAGGTCTTATAAATGTTGAATATCTGCAAATGCTAAGTGAGGAAGAACTTTTAGTCTTATTTATGAATTAGCTAGAGGAAGCATTAGGCTTCTATTCCCATCTATTTCATTGGAATTGATCAAAAAACTCTCTTCCCTATTAAAGCTGCAGAACATTTTAGAAGTTAAAGATTTCCATAATTCAAACAAGGACAGCTTCCTGGCACTGGGATTTCACAAGAACTTCCTCAGCAATATCAGTCTCCACACTGTGCTCGTGTCTCCTCATCCCCAGTCCCACTCTGCTGACAAAACTGTTGTATGACCATGGGGAAAAAAAAAATATATATATATATATATGAAGAAACTGATCTGCATGAACTCCTGGGTTATTTTTGGTTATTTTTCAGATAGACAAGTTCCTGATATGGTTCATTCTCAGACATACAAACTGTGCCTCTATAGCGAAGAGGCAACAAGTGATTAAAGGCTACTTACAGCATCCTCAGTCATTCTGTGCTCTGTATGCTTTGGAGATGCTGTATACACTAAGTAGTCATCACTGAGGCTTAACATCTACAAATAGTACCTCTCTTTAAATAGTTTGAGCAAGTACCACATATCTCTTCTCAATTGAAAACACTCTTTGTGAGCCCAAGACACAGAAGGCAAGGAAGAAAATGAGTCTACCAACAATCTTTCTTCTACTGAAAATCAGTGTCTTCATAGAATTGAAAACATTCAAAGAGTTTACAAGATTATAATCCAAACATACCAGAAATTAATGTGTTTAGACCAATCTATTTAGATGTGGATTTACACAAAAGAACAGCAGTGGTGTCTACTACTATTACTCATAGTTTGTTAAAGATAGCTTAATCTACACAGAGAAAAGTCAAATGCATTCTTGCAATGTTTTAAAACATGTTTAAAACTTCTTCAGAGTTTCAACAAGATATTCCCAGAATGTAAAATAATACAAAATAAACTTTACCAGAGGTTAAGAGCACATATCACAGGTATGACAGACATGTTAGTTTTGCAATATTTAAGATGCACCATGCACAACAAAACATCAATTAAATCACTTGCAGTATCCCTTTTCTTAACTTTGTGCCATTTTGAATATATTCTCTCTTGCTAATAAATGCTGACATACAGCACTCACAATGCTGTATGTATATTGCATCTTGAACACTGGCTGCTACTGAATTACTATTTTTTTTAAGCCCTACAATTTTTTTAGAGCACTGCATTCGAAGATCAATCATTTGCAAAACCTCGCTGAAAAGTAACAAGGTTTCAGTCATTAGAAAATGCATCTTTTATATTTATTTGTAAACTAAGTAATTGTGCTTATTTGAATCCTGAAGGCTTTTCCTTCAGAAAAAGGATGTGATTTCATGACAGTTATGGAGCTCCATACACATTCTCTCAGAGCAGCTGGTGTAACAAAGGAAAATGAAAAAGTCTGATTTTCTCATTGGATTAAATTTGAGAAACCGAGTTGTCTATACAGAGTAGTCCTACAAATATCAGGGGACTAACAAAAGTTAATCTGTATCTCTTCAAAGTTATTGCATCAGCATTTGCAGAAGTGAAAGAAATAGATCAACACATGACATGTTCAAACACTGAGCTGAGTACTATTAACAAAAACTGGATCAACAAAAGCTTATCTAATCATTAGATCAATGTTTACTTCTTTAGAAAAGGGATAGTGCATATCTAACACATATGTAGCCTTGAATAAATACAAACCCTGATAAAAAGAAAGCGGCATGCCAGATATCTCTGAAGACAGCGCCAATACTGTAAGAGGTGCTTGTACCGTAGCTCTGCACTGTTCCCTCCTGTGTGTTATCTGTGGTACTAGAGCCATCTCCTTCCCTATGTACTTCCAAATGTGCTGCTTTCCTTAATTTCCTTCATCAGAAGAGATTAAAATTGGAAGGTAGCTTTATAAGTGCAATCTAGTAGGTCTATAATGCATTCAGCAGTTTTAAGCATGCAGAAACAAGCAAGATTTCAAAATATTTTGCTAAAGGCTTATAATGTCAATTTAACAAACTCCATTTAATAAAACCAGGCAAAACAGTTATGCATTATCATAACACTTAAAACTCAAGATATATTTCATCTCAGAGGCTAACACCTGCAAAATTCACTATTGCAGGTTTCCCCATTGTAATGGGACAATTCATTGTACCAAACCATAATGAAGTGCTGGAAGACTTAAGGTCTATGTTTCAAATATCTCTTTTAATGTACATTTCTGTCAGGTCACTGGTCAGTATCACACAGATACTGGCACTCCACCAGTTGCAAGCTGCTTTGAGGCAAAATATCAGATTCAGTGCATTAGAAGTCAAATAAAGCAATGCACAAATTAGTAAATGCATAAAAGTTAGAGCACCAATTAAGCACCCATTTTAAAGTTTCTGATAAAAACAGAGCCTCATTTTCTCATCTCTTGCAAAGCAGAGACTGTAAACCCTTACAATTTTTCACGTACGTTCTTTAGAATAGTTTAACAATCCTAAATAAGTATTTTAATATAGACTATACCTTCTTCTTTTAACCCCTGTGCTGGGGGGTGGCTTAGGAGTTCGTGTTGAAACAATCTGACAATGCACAGTTCCAAGTAGCAACATGAGCCATATTGGCCCAATTACTTCAGTCAGAGGTATATTATGTGGGCTCTGGGCTGTATAAAATAACACTACAGCAGCAACTGGAAAAGAAGGAAGATGAAGTTGAGTTTAATATTTGAAATATCTGAAACAGCCAACTTGCTATATGGCTTTTCTCAAAATCAGAACGGTCACACGTAGCCTGTTATCTGCGTTTTAAACCCACCCATGCAATTCAGCGAACGGAATGACAACTACAATGAAATAGACAGTAATGAGGATTTAAACAAGTTGCCTACTTATCTTAATACTCATCTTTTCTTTTACACTTGTGATATTACACATATTGCTCAAAAAACATAGCAGAATTAAGTAAGGAGAGAGGGAGGGAGGGGGAGGCATTCACAAAGCTAGATCTGACAGGAATTTAAACCTTTAAGGTGAAACTTCAGTAGGAGGTAAAAAGCAAATGCTACCCTTACAGCAACCCAGATACCGTAATTCTGTATAGCTAAAAATGACCCGGCACAGTCCAACAAGTTCAGTGAGTGCAGGAGAGACCAAACCAAGAGCAGGTTGCCCTGACCGGTTGTGGCCCCTCCATTTTGGAGGCACTCAGTACCCAGCTGGCCACAGCCCTCAGGAGCTTGTTCTGGTCGATGCTGCTTTGAGGGGGGTGGACTGGACGATCTCTGGAGGTGCCTGCCAAGCTCAGCTAACCCCCAGCTCTGTGAAACCACACATCTATTTTGAGACGGGAAGGATCAGCAGATTAGTGACTAGAAGTTCTTCGCAGCCTCAAGCAGAAACCACTTCAAGCTCCATGCTCCAGGCCAAGGAGAAAAGTTCCCATGCCAACAGGCAGATATGCCCAAGTGCAACTACAAATACATTTCCTATATACTTGTGTGTATCTTTTCTAGTAACAAGAAAAGATCAAAGACAAACCATGTAAATTGTGAGGTAGTCCGGCTGAAGTGACCTGGATTCCAACTAGCTTTTGTGGTTGGAAAAGGGGCACTTCCAATTCCATAGCTGTTAATTGTGTAGCCCTATAACCAGCTCCTCATGTGCAGCCAACACCCACAGAGCTCTTTTGCTCCTGTATGTGCAGACCAAACACTTCTACAGCTTAGAAATCCTTTTTACAGGCTTCCTATCAGTCAATAGCATGTGGCAGACCAAGGCAGCAACCCTTTCTTTTTCTCAGCTGACTGTGTATTTTTTGTCACCCTCTGCCTGTAGGGTCTGAAGTGCCGTGTTCTGAAACAAGAGCATGTGCAACATTCAAACACCCCAACTGTATCACCCAAAGCCACACCTAACACAACCTGGATGTGATGTGATGTTTTCCATTAAAAAAGAGATTAAACTTGTTTTTCACAAAGTTATCTCTTGTAAGTTAACCAACATTAGAAACAAGATGAAAGTACAAACCAATGGAATTATTTTTTATCGTGGTAATCTATTTCCCAATTTTCCAGTCTTCTTCCTAAATTAAAAACTGATGGAGACATAACTACTATCTTGTTTTTGTTGTTGTTTTTAAGGTTTCTCTTCCCTTAGTTATATTTTATGTAGTAGATAAAACACTTTAGGGTATTTTTTTTATTACTCTATGTGGACTTAGTTTTTGGTGTGTACTCAGAGAGAGTATGCCTCAATCAGAAATCCAACTTCCTAAAGAAAAAGAGCAAAAAACAGAAAAGTAGAAATAGGTACAGATATCATTACCTCTTTCTAAATGAGTTTATCTGAGTTTCTCACATTTAAAGATAGATTTGTATGGTACAAGGTGTAAACAAATAGCCAACTCCGATTCCTACCATACAATTGGAATAAGTATATATTTCCAAGTATACCAAGGTCTATAGATCCATTTGAAATGATTTACAGGAATAAGCCTCTACAAAATAATTTTAAACTTCACCATGCAATTTCTTCTGCTACCTAAAAACCATTTATCATAGCAGAGTTATCTAGAAGAAATCAGATTCCTCCAGAAGATTAAAATCTATAGATCACAGGCTCCCACCATGAAGTTTCACATCGATTTAAGAAAATGGCTACCAACCTCCCAGTCAGTAGGATGGGAAGGAAACTGAAGAACTTCTGCATAGCGTGCCAATACACTGTGGTTAAGATTACCCTAGGATATCCAAGGCATCCAACCACAATTTATTCTACCACTTTTAATTTTTTCTTCACTTATTTATAGTGGATTGGTATTTTTCTAAATGACACTGCTTTATTTTGTGAAACAGAAAAAAATACTTCATGTAGAGCAAAAAGCTGTATCAAAGCAAACAACTGTACATTTCAAAGACCAAAATGAATTTATTTCTTAGTATTGAAAACTTTGAAATATTTGTACTACCAAGAAGCTTAAAAACTCTTACATTCATATATACCTTACCACCATTAATATTAATAATTGTTATAAATATTCAATTTTTTTATTTCATACTTAAGAATTACACAGAAGAAATACTTTAACAGATACACAGAAGAGATATTTTAAAATTAAAAATGAGGTAGAGGTATGATCTAAATAGATAAGGAGTCAGAAGGAAAAGATTTTAC
This sequence comes from Anas platyrhynchos, assembly GCF_047663525.1. Classification (NCBI taxonomy): domain Eukaryota; kingdom Metazoa; phylum Chordata; class Aves; order Anseriformes; family Anatidae; genus Anas; species Anas platyrhynchos. The sequence continues at coordinate 12,722,221 of NC_092587.1, forward strand.
TTCTACCTTAATTCACTGGCCTGTTCCATGACCTTGAACAAAAGCATTTCTCTGTAGTTCTCTTATCACTCATTCTGCTAATCATACTTTATACTAAAGTAAACAAATGCAAATGTAATCTGCAGTTTAAATCTACAGTCCATGAAAGAATTCTTTTCTACAGACTTACATAAACACCAGCAAGTATTCTGCTAAAGCTAATCGGTTTCAAAGCAATAATTCCAATTAATGGCAGTTCATAAATCTATAGAAAATACTTCATAATTAAGTAACTATATATACACACACACACACATATATTTAATATATGACCATAACAAAGTCATTCCAGTTTACAACAGTGTCAATGAGAATCTCATGACAACAGAAATTCTGTGCTACAAAAGAAAATTCAGATACAGGGCAGAAGTATGGCCACCAGAATTTGAAGTATTTTGTTATTAAGTTTTCATGATAGATTATGGCTGTTTCAGCACTGACTTAGTAATTTTATATGAAATAAATAACTGAGCATACTTTCCAAGTAAACTATACCTTATTAAATTATAGATCCCCAAGAAATTTGAGGGACAAAGCATTAATTTCAACATAGCTCTGTAATGAATGTTCTAAAGAATTTGCATTTAGTCTTATTTTACTGCTTCACATTTTCAAAAATAAATGTGAGGTTGGGAACACAAAAAATGACTATAATGGTGCTTCCCAGAATAAGCAACCTATGAACATGGTGATGAACCAATTACAACTTATGTGTCTCACTATCTATATTACCATGAATAAAGTAAAAATAACACTATGGAATACTTACCATAGTATACACAAAGGTTAATGCATGCAGTAATAATTCTTAAGGACCTATCTCATAAATTGGGATAGAGTGAAGTTTTGATAGGTCACATAAGTGTGTGTCAATACATTTCAAGTTTCAGGGCACCGGCACTGTGAAATTAATTTTATAGCCACTAACCTCTTCACACAAGAAGTGCTTTTTTTTTTTTCATTCCTAATTTTAGATACAATTTTCAAAAGACGCAGTGATTCATAACTACAAGGACTGATGGCAAAATTGGAAACTAATATCATATTTTAATTGGATTTCAGTGGAAAACTTATCACTTTCCACTTATCAGTGGAAAACTTCTCAGCTTTTCAGAGTACTTAAATTGCTCCCAACTTTCATTAAGCTTGTTCCATTTTTGTTGTACGCATTTCTGATACACTTATTCTCTCACTGCTTTTCATGCTGTTAGATACTGACTCACTGTATTACATTCTTCCTTTTCTCATTTTCCTCTTAGATATCACATATAATTAAGAGGAGCACAAAGTCTAATTACTAGAACTTGAGATTCATCATCACATTTAAAAGCTGAGATTTTCCTTCTGTTTGTTATAAAATGACTTTTGGGCAACTGCTAATCTAGGAAGTGTAAAAAATAAGTTACATACTCCCGCCTTGTGAAATGGAAAAATTAGCAGAAGCATAGAGGACAAGAAGTCCTCCATTTGCTAGTCATCAGAAGCACAGCTGAGGTCTGACTAAAGTATAAACTAGAAGTTCATTGCCTCTGATATGACAATATAACTCACATAAGAACTGGAAACTGATCACACAAATCATCCTACTAGGTTGCACAAGCAACCTAGGCAGATTCAGCATTCCCTGTTTCTTCAGAAGAGCGCTTGATCTGCACAGTACCAGAAAGACTGCACGCCTCCAAAGCATACACTGTCCAAGCCAAATGCTTCTTTGTCATCTCTCAGCCCTAAACTGGATAGTCCTGGAAACCTAAGTTATATATGGAGATGACAAACATACACGCGTGCTAAATGCTGAAGAAAGCCTTTGAGGAAATACTCAAATTTTCAACTTTATATACATATATACGCTTTATATACATGTAAAAGAAAAGTAGGAAAAAGACATATGCTTGCAATCTAGTCTATTGGAAGGAACCTTAGCAGCACAAAGTGAACAAAGTAACATACAGTAATTTCTATATGGTTAAACTAAGGCATTCAGTCGAAGCTGATCCTGTAATCCAACTCTACCTTGAAGAAGGTAAAGAACAAGCAGCCAGAAAAAGATGACTCTTGATGTCACTTGTAGCCACCACCTGTAGAAGAATGGAAAGAAAACAACTCTCACAATTCCTTTGCGGGTCAGAGAGGTCCAAGGACTTTCAGGCTTTGCTTTAGCAAAAGCAGATCCTTTAAAAAAAAAAAAAAAAAGGAAAAAAAACATTAAAAACGTTAAAAAATAAAGTTATATTGTTAGGTTATGTGATAAAAGCTCATCTGCACGCCCATGCATATCAGCTCAAAGAGAAAATGGCAGGAAGGGAAGCCCAAATAATGCCCTGCCAGGCTAGCCCTATAATCACAGAATCGTAGAATATCCTGAGTTAGAAGGAACAAATATGGGAAAACTGAGGGTCAAAGAGATAAAAAAAAAAAAAAAAGGCTGGTCATGTGTAAATAGCTTCTGGTCAGTACACTTGTTGCCTGGTCATGACATGTCTGATCAACAAAATCTGTCCTATGTTCTTATCGGCCCCCTTTCTAACTCTTTACTGGTTGAGCAGCTCCATTCTGTGTGCATACATGTGGTTGGGGGGGGGTCTGAGTGCCAGCAACTGGAGTGTGTGCAGGTGTGAGAGTGCCCGTGTGATTGCTAGCGAAAATCAAGCCAGACAAGCTGCTGAACAGGTGAAGTGGCCTGGGAGCAGTGGGCCAGCTCTGGGTGCGAGCACAGCAGTTTGCTTCAGTTAATTAAAAGAGCACTACCAAAATGTATTCAAGAGAACATGTTGGCTGCTGGGCTCATGGAAGAAGGAAAAAAAAAAAAAATCTAAGCAACACTTTCCACTGCCTTTGTGAGGCATAAGGAAAATTAAATAAAGATAAAAAGAAAGATTAAATACTTCCTGAAAAGTCATTATCTGACCTTCAGTTACAGTTTTGTTATTGAAAACAGGAAAGAAATATTCAATTATATACAATTGTGACAATTATATTACATTTTTGTAACACTTGTAACAATTATAAGTAACAATTATAATGTATATTATATTATATACAATAGTACCTCTCCTGAAATTTCAACATAATCTTTCCTCTAGGCATCAGAAGATGTGAAAGAAGTCTGAATGCATTGGAAATTGTAGATTTCTGAACTACTAACTCCACAACTATGATCCATGGTAATCCACATACTTCCTTTATTCAGAAATTTTTACTTGACAATATTTAAACCAAGTTTTTAAGCCTTTGATTTACTTCTAGAGCGCATCTTTTAACTACATTTTCTATTTATCTTCTTTTAGAGGAGTTATGTAGGGCTGTTGGGTTTTTTGTTTGATTGATTTTGTATTGAGGACAGGTAAATACTTAGCAATTCATTCTTGTTACAAGACACAGGATAGCAGTTATTTATTTTGAGAAATTTGTCTTTTTCTAGCTCAAGACCTACCTCTTACAAGATCAACATCTATGAGGTCTGGTTTCACATGTCCTGTTTTCTTTGGTTTGTTTCTCAAACCCTGCAATATGCAAATATGAAATTTCAGGATACATTCATGCAGAAGACATATTACAAAAGAACAATATTGATGTGGTCAGTAATTGTGTTTAACCTGTACTGTTCTTCAATTTAGACAAATATGTCAAACTTCATAGATTTAAAGTACTTTAAAACATTCTGAGGAACAAGGCACAATAAATGCCTTTTTCACACCTTAACACCCACACAAGACCTAAACAATTACTGAACCACTAGGTAAATTTAAAATGGGGTTAAGCGTTGAGCACACACCTTCCATGTCTTGGGGTTACGCAGACAACATACGCACACACTTGCAAGAATTAGTAATACACTCTAATATTAGGTTTTCAGAGCTTTTGACACAAATTACTTTCCTGCATCTCTTTTTTCCTTAAATATCTAATTAAATTTTACAAACCGCTTATATTACAACATCCTCATTCCAAAACTAGACAGTAAATCGTGTAGTAATGCAAGAGCCACTAATCAACAGCAAGCTCCACTGTCAGAAGTCCAAATTGTAGAGAAGTATTGATTTTTTTCTTAATTGTGAATATAGGTCAGCCTATTGAAAAGATGAGAAAAACCACACAAAACAGGAAAGCAGCAGGCAAAAAAAGCAAGTTTCTGCTTATTTTTTCATTTAGAAACAGTATTTTCCCTCGTGGAAAAGCCAAACACCAAACTGTCTTTCAAAACTTTCAAGTTCATTTTTAATGCTAAAATGTGATGCTGTATTGTCATGCCTTGTGAGTTTATTTTGCTGCCTGTAGATCAGGCTCTTGGTCACTTTACCCAGTAATGGTTCCATGTACAATTCCTACAGAGCAAAATATAATATTTCAAAGAAAATATTTAGGATACAAATAGAATTATAATGGAAGTGATTTAACTGTGTTCATTCAAAAAGCCATTAAGTTTGCAGGGGAACTATGGATTTCCAACACAGTCGTATATCACCCACATGTAAAAGCATTTATTACTTAAATATAAGCATTCAATTCAGAAGAAATCATAAAAATTAAATGAATATAAATGAGAAAAAGATCAATGAAATCTAGTTGTGTTAATCTTCATGGCAACTATATCAAGCAAGCTCTTCAAATAGTGCACCTCAAAATACTTCTTGCACCTAAATTCAACTGGATTTATCTTTCACACTGAAATTAAAAAAAAGAAACATGTTCACAGTGAACCAGATATATAGTCATCACCTGGTATGTCCATTAGAAAAAAGAGTTTGCTTGTAACGAAACAAAATTAATATACAGAATTGAAACAGGGTTGGAACAAAATGTGTTCTTAGGACGGTAAGTATAGAAAATCAGTTGTAGTGTAGACTTAAGCACTGCACAGAGCTTAATGTTCAAGATTTTTATAGATCAGCAATCTTAAAACTGCACTAATTTTATGCAGGAGGAGAAAACAAGCCCATGGTTAGAAATAGGAATTATTATAATTCCAGAACTAACTATAGATTCTTGTGAAATCTTGCATAATCAAGCCACTCAATTTCAGGAAGGGATCCTCCAGCTCAAAAACTTAGGAGAAATAATGCCGTGGAAGTGTACACAGTCCTATGAACAATTTCATAGCTAAGCTAGAGCTAAAATCATTTTCATTTTAAAGAAAAACTCTGCAAAAAATTAAGTCAAGTGTAACTCGATGCACTTTCTTTAGGGAAAGCAATGGTGACGCATTCTTTAAAAATTCCATTGGTCAAACATCAAATGTTTTCAGTGTCCAAGAATGAAACTGGTTTTACATTTTGCCACATGCAGTGAAAGAAGTCCATTTATTAAGATGCAATTTCTCCACTCTATTGATATGCCACAAAATTTCTGTATGTGGAAAACAGCGGTGTTTCAAACTAAGGTTAATTAAAGTATATATACACACACATTTCATACTACTCAGGCCCATTCAATTCACTTACAAAATTTTTATGCAGCACTGAACACATTTCTGCTACCTGATATAATAAAAAATGCTGTAAAATAGTTGTTATTGTAAAAATTCTTTTGCACAGAGATTAAATTTAATCTTAATATGGTAGTTCTAACTAAACTATACATTTATACTATTAGAAACAAATTTTCTGCTCAAGAATACTATACTAAGATTTTTAATGAAGTCGATTTAGAAACAGTACTGTGGTAGTTCTGAGATTAAAGCTCTAATGCACAATACCTGAATATTGCAGTCTGTTTCACTGTTACCTTTATGACACTAAATTCATCGACATTAACTCATATTGACGACATCGTTTCTCCCACTGTGTTTAATTTGTTAATTACTGGACAATGACCCAGTGCTTTCTAATAGGCACAAGACATTATTCGCAATCAATTACATGAATTTATTACACAGTAGTTACAGGAATTATCGTTATGGCAATTGGTTTTCATGGTCATTGCGAGGACACTGAAAAAAGGCAATATGCTAACGCCCGAGCTTGAAATTAGTTGTACCAATGTCAAAAACATTTGTGCAACACGTCTCTACGCACGCTTCAGACACCGGGTACCACAAGATGCAATTTTCGTGCAATAGTTTTCTAATTACATAAGCACACGCCAGCGCTCATCAAAGCTCCACCTCATGCTGCAGTCTGCAGGACGGTCCCAGTAAGGGATGCTCAGCAGCTCCCCATATCCCAAGTGGCCTGGCACAAGCCCAGCCAGCTGGGGCTTCTCCAAGGTGCCAAATCCATCAGGGGCTGCACGCCCTGCACAGGCAGCACCAGGGGTCTCCTGGGTGCCCTTGGCCAGGCTCGGCACAGCCACTCCGCACCCTCCCTGGCTTCCCATGTCACCCCACGAGGCACGCTGCAGAGCCAGGGAGGTGCAGATGTACAGCGTCACCAAGACTCAAACACCAGGGTTAGAAGCACTTCTTCCAGAAATATCATCACCTCCCATTTAATAGTTAATTTGTAGAATTTGTACAGAAATCAGGAAACTTCAGGTCCGTGGCAGCTTCCACATGATAAAAACAAATCCCCATTTATCTATTTAAGCAATGGGAGGAAAAAAAAAAGCACAGGAAAACTGGAGTGATGCATATTTTACTAATGTTAAGAATCAACAATGCCTTTAAACTCATGCAATAATTACATACTTCTTGTGTGCAGTAATCGAAGAAAAAAGGTTAATTGCAAGAATACGTTAATGAAACTAACTTTAACATCACAGAATATGGCATAATACACAATCCATGAAACTATTACACGTATGACTGATTTTTTTCCCAAAAACAATTTAGCAATGCAGCGGGCATTGATGGCACTGTTAGTTAAACCAAAATGCAACAGATAAAAAAAAAAAAGCTATTCATGGAAACAAAGCCTGAAGTACTTACCAGTCTAATAAACTGTACAAAACAATGACAGCATCATAAAGGAGGAAAAGTAAACTGGAGGGATAAGGTAACTAACTGAAAGTAAGGAGAGCTCAGATAACTGACATTAGAATTCATCATAAAGAAGACTGAAAGAGAGGTACTAAGAAAATAAGCCATGATTTAACATAATTGAACCTCTGCACTGAGGTACAGAAGGTTATACAACTTTAAGTGCTTCAGATTTATTAGTTATATTAAATAAATAGGGCACACTCTGCCAGTTTGATTTGATTACACTCCAGAAGTCTGTTTTGACTTCAATAGCATTAAAGAATACCACATACATTGTAAATTACATCAGCATACACAATTACAGCATTGCTGATAACAAGCAAAAAAAAAAGTTGAAATACTGTAAGAATATTACCTTTATTTCTCTTTGCTCTACTGACTTTTCCCATATTTGTTGATCATATGCTCCAATCTAGAAAGAACACAAAAAAAAAAGTCTAGATTAGGTTTTAAAAGACATTGATCAAACAAAATCAATCTGCCTTCAGTAAGATAAGCATGAAGACAACAGGTTATTTCATTGGGGAGACTTACTTAGGGAGAAATCTCGATCTTCTCCATCCCATCCTCAGAGGAGGGGATCTAGGTGGGGTGTAACTCCTTTGGGGCAGAGGCCTCGTGCGAGGTGGCAGGAGGAGGCCACGCTGCCTCCCACCTCTGCGCCACCGCACAACTGACCCATGGCACCAGCGGTGTGAGAGCTCTGTCAGATAACTTGAAGCGAAACACAGCATGTGTATTGTAGAAGCCAAACCTACAATTCATTTATTTTTTTTTTTTTTAAGCTTCCTCCCTCTGTATTTCCTGTTCCACTCCACCCACTTTTACAGCCACATTATCTTCCTCTTCATCTCTTCAGACCGCAAAGCAACAAAAATAGGGGCAGGCTGGTAGGCAACCAGATTACAGGCCAGGGAATACACAAAGTGCGCAAAGAATATCAGGAAACAGCATTTTCCTCACCGAATCACTGATGAAATAAATAATGCTCCAAGTAGACCTATTCCAAAACTCAACTAACCTTTCCCTTGTACCCTGAGCTATTTTTTTTCTGAGGCCAGGCATTACTTAAAAGTTGTCTAAGGTTTAAAGACTCAATAGGCTGCCAGTCTATTTATTTGTGAAACATTTCTGAACTTAGTTTTGCCTAAATGTAGACAAGATTTTAGTCAAAAATTCGTAATACAAAGGAATTGGTTTTCTCCTAGACTCCAACCTCCTCACATCGGTGTAGAAAACTGTGTATTTGTAAGACTGAAGGTAGGATACAGTGCCAACCACAAGTCAGTGTGTGAGACAATATATCCAAGTTTTGTAATAACTTACCAAAGACAATCAGCTTGTTTTGATGCCTAGTGCTCCTAGATAACTCTCAGCAATGATCTGTTTTACTATGTAGGTTTTAAAGCTTTCCAACCCAGCAGTTCTCTATATGTACATATACAAACACATACCAACTGCTAGACACCTGAAGCTTGGTTCCCATCACCAAATTCTGATCAGGCACGTACAACATCACTTTTGGGTTGCGTGAGCAAGGCAGATGCACGTTCAGAGGGGAACTCATTCAAAGTTCCTTTATTGACTATAAAGAGAGTTGATACAACCAGTATGGTCTATGGTCCAAGCACCTGACAGGGAGGCGAGAACCACCCACAGTATTTGGGTGAACCTGCCTAAATCCAACCCCACTTCGAGAAGACAGCTTCTCATTCAATTCCCAAACTATGATAGGCACTGTCTTGGTTTCAGTTAGAACAGAATTAATTTTCTTCCTAGTAGCTGGTGGAATGCTGTGTTTTGGCTTAGGATGAGAAGAGTGCTGATAACACCCCGATTCTTTAATTGTTGCAGAGCAGTGCTTATACTAAGCCAAGGACATCTCAGCCTTTTGCTCTGTCCTGCCAACGGGCAGGCTGGGGGTGCAGTAAGAGCTGGGAGGGGACAGACCCAGGACAGGTGACCCAAACTAGCCAAAGGGGTATTCCATACCATCTGACGTCATGCTAAACAATATATAGGGGTGGCTAGCCGGGGGGAGGGAGCCGGACTGCTCGGGGTTAGGCTGGGCATCGGTCAGCGGGTGGTGAGCAATTGCATTGTGCATCACTTGTTTGTACATACTATTATTACTTACCTATTATCACCATTGTATTATTATTATTATTATTATTATTATTATTTTCCTGTCTTATTAAACTGCCTTTATCTCAACTCAAGGGCTTCACTTTCCATTTCTCTCCCCCGTCCCAGAGAGGGAGGGGGGAGGGTGAGCAAACGGCTGCGTGGTGTTTAGCTGCCGGCCGGGTTAAACCACAACAGGCACAAAAGACCTGAGCACAAGTGCATATACATTAAGCCAAAAAGCGTTGTTTTGATTTGTCTTCTCCTATTTTAATCTTCAACAACGAAGACTAAAATCTTGTATCCAGCAATAAACACAAAAAGATATCAAGGGAAGTCAAAGCAGGCCAAGACAGTCATTATGGCAGTCTGGAGGCATGTTCTCTGCCTCCAAATCTGACCCATTGAAAAAAATAATTTATAGATTCTTTTCAATGTCTTTTTAAATCTAATTTATAGATTTATAAATTCTAATTTATATAAAGTCCAAGGCATGTCTAAAACTGTAAGTGAGAATAGTAAACCAAATTGCCCATTTTCATATTTGCTTAGTATTTCTCATTCACAAGATCTAAGCAGGCAAACAATTTTCAGCTCACTGCCTTAAAATGTTAAAAAAAATAATCTACTGATGTTTTGGTAATATTAAGAAATACTTAGCACCTGGCATTTAGAAAAAAACAGACTGTGGAAAATAAGGGGAAGTCAGGCACTGTACTGGACAGATTAAGCACTTGCTATAATTAAACTAATTAAAATAAAGGAAGTTTAAGAGCTGACTCCATCTGGAGATCTGCCAGCAATTAAAAAGTCAATATCTTGAATAACCACTCCACCCAGGCATTTATATCAAATTGCTCTGGCTTCTTCTTGAAATAAATTTTAAATGAAATTTCTGATCTTCCTGTTTTTCATGAGCTTTACTGAGAAGAGCAACTCCTGAGCGAGTTTTCTGTACTGGATAATATTGTGTCTTTCCCCCTTGCTTCCAAAAAAGCTTTCTTTCTACAAAGACAGAAAAGTCTGTCTCCCACTCGATTACGCAAGAAACAAATGGGGATGCCTTTGTGCCAATAAAATTGAAAAGCAAACTCTGTATTTCTCATTCCATTCATAGCTGGTACTGGTTTTTAGAGTTGAAAGGGTCTTTAAAAGAGCGTTCTTCTTGCAAACAAATAATAGGTCATTTGTTAAAGGAATTCCGGGAGATAGATTTCAGAAGACATCTGAGGCAAGCAAGTTGACTAATTTGAAATTTGGCTTACTTATATTTTCCTGCAAACATTTCTTCTCCCTCAAGACTAGGCAGCAGCTTCTGCCTCCAAAAAAAAAAAAAAAGGACAAGAGGTAGGGATTTTTCCATTCATGTTTTTCTTTTAACATTACTCCATAAAGTAATTCTTACAGTAGGAGTCAAAATCAGAGAAAAAAAATCACAAAGATGCTCTTTTTCAGCTTTCAGTGGATCTGGCCAGTCTCTTCTGATCTACTTTAACTATTAAAATCTGAACATGGGGCTGTTAGGTAAAGCATACTGCTGCAACCTGAAAAGAGTTAAAGGGATAATTACAGAGAGCAAGTGTCATTATAATCCCTCATAAATTATTTTATCTACATAATTTCACCTTTTTGTGCTGTAACGAAGTTTTAGAGCCACTTTAGGGAGTGCACACGTGTGCTCAGCACATCACATTTATACCTGACGTTCATTTTCCTTTCTCTCCACCTGCATAAGTACCCATCGATACTTCTCTTGCAAACGTATCAGAAGGAATACATGCAAAGAAAGCTGCTCTTACAAACTATCATACTGGCACGCTTCATTTCCCACATTAAACAAAAATCAGTAGAACCAGTGTTACTGACAGAAAAGACAAGTGAAAAACAAACATTCATTTTCTGCTAGCTTACATCAGGAAAACGTGTCTAATTTTGGTAGGACACATCTTGCAGGATTCACTGGAAAGAGCTTTTCAGTGACAAGCCAAGTTATAACATATAATAATTACCAGACGTGAGAAAAAAAAAATAAATGAATGGCTGTACAAATTAAATGGAACGAATGAATTCAAGTATGTAAACTAATCCTAGCAAACCTTCCTAGTCTAAAATTATCAAGAACACCAGTCAATTCCATCTTCAAAGAGTTTTGATTTACAAGTATTTCCATCTAAATTATGTTTCCTGTTAAATCTAAATATAAAGTTGTCAGATGCTTACACGCAGGCTCTGGCTCTTTGTTATTCAAGCAGTTGTTTGAAACCGTGCGTATCTGCAGGACACCTAAAAGACAAACATCTAGCAATGCCAAAGAAGTTAACTTCTAAAGGCAAATTAAATGAAGGAAGAAGCTTCTAGAGATAAGACTGTTCACACTTCCAGCATGAAGAATTTAAATATACAGAAAACTTGATCAAAGCAAGCTTTCTATCTATATGCAGCTGTCCCTAGGGTTTTGTAGGTGTTGAAGTTTCCTGTGCCTGTACCCGTTAAACTGATGGGAAGGCCCAAATTCACTCAAATACCTGTGCATGCCTGAAGCTACCAACCCTGCCCAGACTTTCTTGTCCATTATACTCACAGGTTCTGCAGTATCCCTCAAGGAAGTATAAGAGTCTACAAACTGTCCAATTTAACTTCCAATCCAATTTAACTGTACAACAACTAATGCTTTTATAATCTGTTCAAGATTTTGTGCAAGACTATTTGTACGATAGTCTGTCACTGGTATTTTCAGTCCATTGGTCCAGTCTACAACTGGGCTTCTCTTTTTCTCAAGCAAAATATAAAACATTATCCTAATTTTAATCAGCTTTATCACAGAAACTTTTTCTAATTTACAAAATATCTAAATAATCAAAAGGGATCACGAAGTGAAGTTTGTATTCTATAGCTTTTTGTTTGGTTGTTAAGGATTTGGCAGAAAGTAAATTAACCTTAAAAAAAAAAAAAAAGAAAAAAGGTCTTCCTTGATTTCTTTTTTAGTAGCCTGTTAATTCAAGTTATCTTTCATCACCAAGGATCAGCAGCAGTACCCTCCCTGTTGCAGGAACCTGTTGATAATATGCTATGAGTAGAATAAACTATGGTACAGCCTTCCTGTAGCAGAAGTGGATCAACTGGCAGATGTTCTTTTATACAAATTTCGTTTTAATCATGCATCACAAGCTTCCTCAGTGCCAAGATCCTATCCAGATCAGTTACCTCTAAAATGTTCAGTCATCGAGACACCTTGCCTCACTGAAGGCCCAGCTGAGAAGATGAAAGGAATTCTGCTCCTTTGTGTACTCGCAGAGTTAACAGCAATTCTCCACGCAGCTGCTGCAAGTTGCGGCACATCAGGGATTACATGCAAAGACTGAAAATCCTGCCTGTGTTCTTTCACAATGGAAAAGCATTGCTTCAGGTGTAGCCAGAGAGACATTAAGAAAAAAAAAATAAAGTGTGGGTGGCCTGTTAGAAGTTCCACCTAGAAGGGACTGACACATTTTTAATGCTTTTAGATTCTTTTAGAAATACTTTAGCTCATTTTTTAAAATTATTTAAATGGGAAAATGCTCCATAACCCCCTATTCCAGTTTCCAAAAGAATATTTCTTCTGGTGAAAACTTATTGAAAACATCAAAATCCATTGGGCTCGCTAAACCACATATATACGTATGTGTTCATATATTTCAAACCTTTCTCAGCAACAGGAGAGACGATAAAATGAGCTAAGCTTTGAACTATTATAGGTAATCACTGCTTCTATATTGCACTATTTCACGTGAGCACAGCTAGGTTGTGTAATTTGAAAAGCAACAATAAACTTGGAGGGTAGCATCCTTAATTAACAGAGTCAGAGTCAGATTTTAAAATAGATTTGCTCAAAAAAAATGTTTTTTTTCCTCACAATTGTCAAGAAATATATAATATATGTATACAGTGGTACGTGACTTGACAGGGGATATTAAACTATGCAAGTAAACAAGTTCCTTCCCCCTTTTGAGGAAAATAAACTAAACTCACCTGACAAAGCTATGAAGTATAAATAATTTTGAGATCCTTTAAGTGCAGTCCCCTCATAACATTTGCTGGGGATATGTGCAGCTTGAAATTATCTAAAACAATTGCACTTCTTCCTTCCCAATCAAATACCTCAGAAAGCATTTGATTGTGTTTCCTTACCTATCTAAAATTTGACATCTTTATGGCTTGTTTTTATAACAAATAACGGCAATTAGCTTAAATAAGAAGTTAAGTTACCAAAAACAGCTAATTCTGATTTCATATAAAGCTCACTACTCAAAAGGTCTGCACTGCGTATTATTTCTTCCCGGTGTCTGTCTCATAAGAAGCTGATCGATAGGCCACGTTTGCATCGAGACTGAATTTGAGCTTTGTGAAGGACACTGATATTCACTTTAAGCTAATGTAGTGATGGTATCAACATGTAGCCCAATACTCACAAAGCCTTCTGATTCTAATGGAATTGATCAATATTTCAGGAGACATTTATAATTTATGACAAAGCAGGCTAGCAAAGATTATAATCCAAAGAATACATAGCATTCCCTGCTGGATCTTAAAACTTTAATATTTACCCAGAATGAAACCTGCATGCTAAAGCTTTGTCCTTTAAAACCTCTAAACATTTTGATAAACAACACTATAATACTATTACAAATCCAAAAGATACGAGATAGAGAAATTGGAGAATAAAGAACGAAGTTGCTTTGGTCTGTCTACCAAGGAAATTAAGTCTTTAACACCTTAGTAAAATATTTAGCATTAACTTACTGGCTAATACACTTTTATTGCTTTTTACAGTCACCATTCTTCAAAAATTGTATTAACTTCTGTATCAGGATGTTTTTAATATTAACTGATGTATACATTTCTATGCAAATAATATTGATTTTAAACAACTAAAATGCCTCAGATTTAGTTCATGTTGAAGTATGTACTTATCAATATCATAAATTTTTGTTTTCTGAAAGCACAGAACAAATTTATTACAAGTTATTTTAAACCCCATTTTATTTCTTATATGAACTGATCCACATTGCAGCAAAGGCAATAATCCTGTAGTTCAGCAGTGTAATTATTTCTCTTGGAGAGAACATTGATCAACTATGTACCAATGCTTTTTCTGCATCTGTCAATATAAATTAATTCTTGTTAACATCAGCCAGCTTTACTTATTGCCCTGAGTAGACGTTTACAGATTTTGGCGTATCTACTAAGAGCATGAAACCTACTTTTTTCATCTCACAATTAAATAAAACTATATGTGTAAGAATATTTGGAAACAGCTGGCAGCTGGAACTGCAGTGAAGGGCTGACCAACAGCTACCCTAAGCCATTTCCTCGTGATGTACACTGGATGCCAGAGGTAGCTTTAGATCCCATTTCTGTGGCTTAAATGCCCACTGAGCACAAACAAAACAGCAGCACAAACAGAACGGGATTCCATCTGCTGCTAAAGCACAGTGCAACCCCCTCATCGTCATGTTACTCATCTTCAGCTGTCTGACCAAAGGCATCGCAGAACTGCTGGAACCTCTGGAGGACGTCACGCAGAGCAGCTCCAGTTACGTCAGGTTGCTCAAGAGCTCACCCAAGGAAGATGTGAAGACCTCCGAAGTTCCAGCCTCTCTGGGATCCCATCTTGGCAACCCTCGTGGTAAACATTTTTCTTTCTTTACACCTAATGAGAACTTCCCCCTTTTCAACTTGTGTTTATTGCCCCTCATGCAGTCCCGGCACACCTCTGAGAAGAGCCTGGCTCCGTCCTCTCCACAGCCACCCAAGGTGGCAGTTACAATAGCATTATGCTGTCCCCTTTGCCCTCTCTTCTGAAGGCAAGAAGCCCCATGACAATCTTGGTGGCCCTCCACCGAGCTTCCCAAAGTGTATCGATGCCTTTCTTGCACTGGGCAGCCCAAAACTGGACGTAGCATCCTAAGTGCTGTGTCTCACTTGAGCTGGACAGAGAGCGATATTTTTTCTTACAATTATGTACTTGCACAAAACAAAACAGCCTTGAGAAATAACTGGGAAAAGAAAACCACTCTGACAGCCTCGCTGCTCAGTTTCATTCCCTGAAGACCACTGAAAATCCGGCAGCTTCACCAGCACTGCCACTCTGATTTTGTAACAGCACTGCCCTTACGCCCCTGATTATTTCCACTTCCCACAGCGCCCCTGCCTTGTGCCAGCACATTCTTGTGTGTGGTTGAAAGATAATTCAGTTCTCTCAGGAAGAGGAAAGAAAATGCTAGATTATAGCTTCATGAGGCATAGCGAAACAATTTGAGAATTGCTGTTACAAACAGAGGGGTTTGCAGCTCACCCTCTCACAGACAGGTTCAGCTCCTTCAGTCTGAGTTTTAACTGGTTTAGGTCCCTGACCAAACTCACCAGAGAAGTGCACGGATGTCTGTGGGAAAGCAAAGCAGGCACGGGAGCCAGCAGCCAGGCAAGATGTGAGACTGCTTTGTACAACCACACTGTAGTTTTGGGTGATTCTGAATCCCCTGCACAAGATTCACAAATGAGACTTTCTTCAGAAAAACAGGGTGCTGAAGGTAACCCCCACTTTTTGGTCAGCTGACAGCTTCAGTACCCAATTTCAGTGCTGCATAGAAGACAACTTTGCTAAATATGCATTTTTCCTCTCAGTGCTTTCATAATCACATAGTTCTTTAGGTTGGAAAAGGCCCTTAAGATCACCAAGGCCAACCATCACCTAACAGCACCAAGTCCACCACTAAACCACGTCCCTTTATGCCACATCCACACATCTCGAATACCTCCAGGGAAGGTGACTGCGCTCCCCTGGGCAGCCTGCTCAATGCCTGCCTCCCCTCTCTGTGAAGAAATTCTTCCTCAGCCTCAGTCTAAACCTCCCCTAGGACAACTTCAGGCTGTTGCCTCACGTCTTATCGCTTGTCACCTGAGAGAAGAGACCGACACCCTCACTGCAGCCTTCTTTCAGGTGGTTGTAGAGAGCAATGAGGTCTCCCTTCAGCCTCCTTTTCTCCAGACTCAACAGCCCCAGCTCCCTCAGCTGCTCCCCAGATGTTTTCTTGACCCTTCACCAGCTTCATTGCTCACCTCTGCACACCCTTGAGCAACTCAATATCTGTGTAGCGAGGGGCCCAAAGCTGAGCACGGTACATGAGGTGTGATCTCACCACTGCCACGTACAAGGGGACAATCACCCCTCTGGTCCTGCTGGCCACACTATTCCTGACACAAGCCAGGATGCTGGTGGCCTTCTTGGCCACCTGAGCACTGCTGGCTCGTGTTCAGCTGTCAACCAAAACCCCCAGGTCCTTTTCTGACAGGCAACTTCCCAGCCACTCTTCCACAACCCTATAATCCTACATGGGGTCGTTGTGCCTCAAGGGCAGCACCCAGTATTTAGCTGTCTTGTGTTTGGACATAGCCCATCAGCCCAGCCTAGCCAGATCCCTCTGCAGAGCCCTCCCACCCTCGAGCAGACCAACACTCCTGCCCAATTTGGTGTCCTCTGCAAACTCACTGAAGGTTTGGTGTCATCTGCAAACCCACTCATCTTCAAACTCACAAACTTCCCCTCAAAAAGGCCCTCGATAAAAATATTAAATAAAACTGGCCCCAACACTGAGCCCAGGGGATATTACTTTCAGAAACAGTCAGCTCCAGTACTTGTCAAGTTTTGGCACTCCAAGGCTGACCTTTTCGAGCTGATGTAATTTCAACATCCAAAGTCCTCAGAAGTACAGCCATATACCTACACCATCTGGCAAAAATTGTTTTCAGCGCTAGGGTCACTAATGCATCACAGGGTTTCAGTGCCAAGAAGGAAATCAGGTGGTTCAGGGTATGATATAATTTGTTTGTTTCTTTATTAAGCTGTCAAACATAATCTTAAACTAATGAGCTGTAAAACACTAAATATTACAGGTCCTAATGCAATTAGAACTCTAATTTTGCCCTTTAAAACCATGACAGAGAAAACATCTAATTTGTTTTATTGTGCCCTTTAACAGCAGTACCCGAAGGACACCTAGGGCAGCACAAAGCTCCATTGGCAAAGTTAAGCGAGATGCAATCAGATGCAGGATTCAGCCTCATTAAGTTCTACTCTGCCTTCACCAACAAAGAGCCCCCAGAGAAGAAACATCTTAATTTTCTCCAGCAGCATGATTAACAAATTTGTGTATGGCTCCCCGTTTTAGTGGCGAGTCTTCTGTGAGCACTGAGAATCAAAGAGCTGTTAAGGGTAAATTTCTGTTTTTACCGTACATACACCCACCAAATTGGAAACCAGACCAGAAACTGCAGATCTACAATTATCTGTAAGCCTTAAAAGTATTATAATAAATGAATGTAAAGAGTTTAAGTTTCAAGTGGTATTTTAGATTATGATTGATTTTATTACTTTTAACATGAGGTTCTGTTACTGAGGCAGTACTTCAAATACACACAAAGTAGTTGAAAGGAACTGAATGACCAGAGAGGTACAGCATCAGCTACTGACAATCTTTTAAAATACTCGTGGACCAGACATTTTTCCTGAGGAATCACAGGATCACAGAATTGTAGGGGTTGGAAGGGACCTCCAAAGATCATCATGTCCAACCCCCTGCCAAAGCAGGTTCCTTAGAGCAGGTCATGAGGAAACATCATGACCATTTTCTCCATAACATTCAATCAATCACAAACCTGAAGCAAGGTCAGTATCCTGATAGGCACACAGTATCCTAGGGATATTTATTACCGAAGTACACATATGTGAATACTTGCTTGGAACAGCCAGGGATCAAAGCAAGGATCCTTTCCAGACACCCTCACCACACCCATTTTGCTGCAGGAACCCATGCGTCAGACACGTACTCAAGAGGAGCTGGCAAACCCTGTCTGACCTCACCAAGACGCACAAACATCTCAGCGCTGTGCTCCTCGGTATGTCCAGGAACACAGCAGAGGTTTAATTTATATCGCTTTCTACCCAGTCAGCCTGCATCCAGCAGGATTTATCTGTCCAGATTTCAAAGTACTTGTACCAGCTGGGAAACGTGAGCTGTCGCTGGAAGCAGTAAAGCTACGTCCATGTGGTCCCACGTCTCAAATAACAAACTGGTGTCATACACAATCTCAAATCCTACGGCCCAATTAAAAATAACCAAGTATTTTTACAAGGCAGTAATCAAGAGCTCCCACGCACTGTAAAACTGCAGACTACAGTCTGCAAGACTGTTGTAAGACCATTGCAGACTCCATCTATTGCAACAGCAATAAACAAGTTTATGTAATAAAAAGTCTGACCTTTCAAACAATTAAAGAACTAAATCATCCTCGTGTGAGAAGCTCAATTTCAGACAATAGAATGACTCACATGAGTAAAGTTACTTCTGTGCTTGCTGTCTGGAAAACTTGCGTGCAAGTAGGGTTGGAAGAGTGCAGCTGCTTTTACTCTTTCCTCTAAAGAAATATAAAACTGCCTTACTTTTGCGAAGACAACAGACCTTTGTAATTTAGTATGGGAAAAACAGAAAGTGTGAAATACAAAAAAAAAACTGTAAAATACAGTGTGAACTAGTATCCAAACTGAAAACAAAACAAGGAGTAAACGATCTGTTCAATATTTCATCTAAGTCTCATTAAGTCTCTGCCTACTCAAATACATTTTCACTTCTTTATGTTTGACTACAAATATTCTAAATTCTTCATATTCTTTATTAGGATTTTTGCATAACTCATTTATCTGAAAAAAAAAATAATACTTTATTTTCCACTTTTTATCATATAGGCAAGACACACTAATTTGATCAATACTACTGCAACCCTGGCTCTCTCTTGGCCCAGAAGCAACGTTTTACTGCTAGCGTGAGCTAAGTATTGATTCCTCCCTTCTTTCAATTTCAGTTACAGTAGTGAGGAATCAGCAAATTTAAAAAGCAAGCTAAGTGGAAAAACTTCGACAAATATGAAGTAAAATTTTAAAACTGAGAGCACTCAGAGTTCACCAAGTTCAGGATTTTGTCATCATAAGCAACCACCTAACAGAAACATATCAGAAGGGGCAAAAACATGCCTGGGACCAACTTGCCACTAGCACGGTTCTTCCTATTCCCTATTTTGAAATCTTAAGTGCAAACAATGGATCCATAGGGGTGAAAAAAAAAAACACTATGACATGTAAATGATGGGAAAAAATATATATGGGTAAAAATTCCTTGATTCTCCCAGGAAAGGATCACACAAAGCAAAGTTAAATAGTCCTGGGAGTTATCAGCCTGATCCAGGGGAGCTTTCACTGAACTGGGCCCAGAAATAACAAGCTAATTAGTAAAAACATTTGCATGAGATGCAACATTTCTGAAGCGAGGACATTCGCAAAGCAGGGACCTGCTCATTTAGCAGACTCCTGACTGCATGCAGGTTGCAATTAAATTTTGATCACACCGTGGAAAACACTGACATCTGGTCTATGCAAGACCTTCTCTCACCCGGAGACAGCCCAGTCTTTCACGAAGTAACAGTAGTCACCTCATCACAACTCCTTGCCATAAAGGCACTTTGCAATTTCTGGCTGAGCAAAGCTCTGAAAAAACCTGCAGAGACTTGTAGAGGAAATATTGACGTTGGTATGAATGCAGTAAGTGGAACCACGTGTGTGAAATCAATGGGAAAAAAAAAAAAAAAAGAGAACAAGGGTTAAAAGAATGACCTGTGCTGATAATGAGGTATCCTGTCAGAGGCAGTCTCCTGAGAACAGCAAGAATGAGGACTGGGTTGTTTATATCAAAGACCAGAAGGCCTGCTCTGCTCTCTGTAAGCTCGCAGCTCAGTGACTCATCAGCAGAAGCTCCTGCGTTCCTAAAATCAGGATGGCGGAAAGCTGCAGCATATCACATACGGCATTCCTTCTCCTGTGTGTCCAACAGGACCACAGACGTGCATTTCAAACAAACGACAAAAAACAGACAACATGCAGGAACTTCACCTAAGATTTACGGAGACTTCAGACTCTTGCTCGCATCAAATGACCACTTTATATATCAAGCCGGATCACATAAAAGATCTGTCTGAAGACTAGTTTGTCACCACCAACCAAAAAACCTCAGAGACATGACGGGGATCTGATAGCCAGCATCTCTAGCATTGCACACGAGATCCTGGCCATTCAGGCACACAACTCGGTGCTTTTGCATGCAACAGTTTGATTGAATGAAATTTATGAGAGAATGTAGAAGCAGGTAAAATCAGCTTATTTAAAGATTTTTGTAATAAGCATCACCTTTCCCTTTCATGAGAACCTGCACTGAATTTTGTCAGACTAAATCTTCCTAAAAATCATCTTACAAATCTTTTTAAAACAGAACAAAAACCACAGTATATTATAAAGGATTTCCAACTACCTCTGTACATATTGAAAAGGGTAAGTGAATCTGAGAAGGAAAGCCACACAACAGCACTTCCCAAACTTTGCTAAGTTTCAAAGTTCAGCGATACACTTTTTGACTTCTTTAACATAAGAATTAAAAAGTTCATAGCTACAAGTCTACATCAGACCATTAAAGAGATGCTAGCTACTGGTGAGAAGCCAGAGGGGCTGGCTGTACTTTAACCTTCCTACATAGTCTTCACTATATAGGCAAAAATACTTTTTCTAAAGCCTGAATGGGGAAAGTACGGAGTACACTGTACAAAAACAGAACAATCCTCATTAAATTCTAATGATTCTCAAATTTTTAATATTTAGTTAAGCATTCGGTATAAATTAAGCAACCAGAATTCATTTTTCTGCTTTTCCAATTGCACCTTTAATTCACAGCTGAAAAGACCTCAGGAAAGCACATCTGTACTGTTACATTTCTAGAAGTTATAGTTGTTTGAAATAGAAGTCAACCAAAATTTCTGTTTCAAAGACCAGTGCCGTTATTCTAAGGATATGATGCATACTGTCAAAAAGAGAGCTAGAGGTCCAAGGAAAATAGCTTAATAAAGCACAGAGAGACAAGGCAAAATGCTATAAAATCATCGCACCTTAAATTTCTATCTTAACACAGAAGCATATCTCAAAACTTAGAAAAATTTCAGCTTTTTTTAAAAAGACTTAACTAGCATATTAATGTCAAGAGAATACGGTAACTGGAAATCATCAAAATGATAAATCTGGAAGAGACATCAACATTCTATGTACAAACATGAGCCAAAAAGATACACCATTAGAGTTTCTCACACGATGTATCTCCAAATGAGACCTCCTCTTTTTTTTTTTTTTTTTTTTTCCTCTTTCCTGCTCCCTCACTTGTTTTTGTTTTTTAATTGACTTCTAAAGAGCTCTAACCCACCTCACTTGGCTTTGGATTACACAGATCCTTGATACTAGCAGAAAATGTAATTCTTTCTCTCTACGTTAATGCAATGATTCTTTTACATGCTACAGAGGCAGCTTTCTCCTCATGAGTACCTTAACTAACATCATACCAAGAAAGAAAATTTTCTTTCTTTTTTTCCACAGTCTAAGTAGCCAAGGAGGTGAGGGGTTTTCAAAACGGACCAAAAGCTCTTCCACTCCATAAGGTATGGTCACTAGGTATTTATTAACTTCTGGAAGAAAAGCTTCACTGTCACACATACAACGCCGACCAACAATGCAGTAGGATTTTGTATTTATTACACATGTATTTCACACACAAAAAGCAATAAGCCAACTTTTAGGGGGTTATTAAGCCACCATAAAAACAAAGAGAAAGCTTACCTTTTTCTGGTACCAAACTATAGCATCAGTTACTTTGGACGCCATTTATTCCACTGACTTCACACAGTCATTTTAGGCTGTTAACAGAAAAAGACAAAACTTTACTTCCACCTTCCAGAAGGAGGCCAACATACACGACGTAAAGATGATCCCATTACACGGAGAACATGCTGAACAGCTACAATTACTTTACATGTTGCCTCATTTCTATTTTAGTAAGAGTTAGCTGTATTTTCTTCCCTCTAAGAAAACTGAGAGCTGTGAATCTGCTGCTACAGGACAAGAGAAGCCTCAGTTTTGTCCTTCTTCTCCAGTACGGCACAAGTGGCACACAGACTGAGCTTCCTTATCGCAGGACAATCTCAGAGTTTTATTAAAAGCAGCACTTCCCCTCTTCTTTTCTGATCAGTTAAGCAATCCATAGTTATTACCACAACAAAAAATCTGAAGTCAAGAAATAAACATGTTACAAAATGCCAGAAAATTTCATGCACACCATTAGGTATTTTTTAGAGAAAAAGGCAGGGCTGATCATAAAAATAACCCTGCTGGTTGCAAAATAAACACGGTACCCTAAAGCAAAGTCAAAAGAAGAAAACAAGAGTGGTATTTTTGTTTATTGGTAACGAGCAGAAGGGTTTTTTTAAAACATTGAAATTAATGACAGTGCTATCAAACAGCATTTTGGTTTGATACAGAATAGGGGGAGGAGGAAACGGAGGAGGAGGAGAAATAGTGGTAGTTTAGCCCCCAAACTATGCAACAAGAATTCTTGTAGGATCTGACACTCTCAACAAAAAATATGAATAAAGATGCTTCTGATCGCATCATACAATGTCAACAGTACTATTGCACTTTGCATTTCTTCAGGAAAAGGAAACAGCAATTGTTAAATTTGTAGGCAATTTTTACAGGGAGAGATTAAAGTTATGGGGAAAGAAAGAAAGAAAAAGGAGCGATGAGACTACCTATACAGCTGTCTGCATGAACACCACAAGTAATGCTCCATCTACAAAAGCCCCATCAATGCTCCCAGCCTTCCAAGAACGTCTTGGAAAGGGGTGGAGACCCTTGGGAGGACTCGGTTCTGCATTGAAGCCAGTTTATTCAGTCCTCCCTGACTCGTATGGATGTTCTCTTACTTTACACAGTGTGTTACTTTAAGAGAGACTGTATTTTGAGTTGGAATACGTACTATAAACACTGCAGAATGGACCTGCAACAAATAGATTGATTTTATAAGGCTCCTTGCAATCCCTAAGAAACATAACGCGGTATGTTTCTATCTTTCACAAAGCTTTTTTAAAGAAACCAAATGCCCCAAAGGTACTATCGTTAAGATTCTTAACAGCAGAACTCCAAAATCCTTCATAAATTTTTGAAGATTACACCCCAATAAAAAGAAACATCTCTGACAGAGCTTAGAGAGCCTCTTATGTATTTCAGAATTCTCAGCACACTGACTCGTGGTGCAAATGAGCAAGGAGAAGCGTGTGATTTTCCCCCTGAGGTCATACCATCATGCAAGCCGCAGCAAGTCAGCTAAAGCTGGACGCCACGACTTGTGTCAAGACGTGCAACTGGGTTTCTGAGCCACCTGCTTCTGACAATAGTAGCAGGTTAACTAAGAGCAACTATCAGGGATTAAGAATTTATTGGCACTATGAAGATAAAAATATTGCTGTCACTAAAAACAGAGCCTAACCTGGCATACTGCAGACCGCTTACCCTTCTTTCTCACCCACACAAAGGTTAAAATAGGATTTCTTTTCTTACTTGCAAGCATTCAGATAAACCTAAATATAAAAATAATTGACTACATTGGACTACAGATTCAAAGCAAAGCCCTCAGACACCTGTAACTGCTGCACATAACATGACCAATCTGTGCACAGCTCCCACAAAGGCCGCCCCACTGCTCGTGGAAGAACCTACAGATGAAGAATCCCATACAGATTTTGATCTCACCTGCTGCCCTCGTCTTCCCCTCCCTTGTGAACTCATTGACTTAGAGGATCTTTAATTCCTTCTCGTTTCTCCTACAGCAACCTGCCCTCCCACATCCAACATAACCTGCTTCCTACCACTGTAATTACAGGCAAAGAAAACGGTTGTAGAAGCTCATTATCAGCAGCAATTGAAAGAACCGTTTAGCTTGCACAGGAAGCTTTACCTCAAGAGATACATTAACTTCATCTTCCCCTCTACAAATCAGTGAGTGCTCAGGAAACCAGCACTGCCTGCTGCATCCCACACTTCCAGCTGCAGCAAATATGGCTGAGAGCAGCCAAGGCATTTTCAAGGCAGCAACCTTTTTTTTGCAGCAGCTCTCCAGCTCCCCCAAAACCCCTTTGCCTCAAGAAACAGTTACATCACAAAACCGTAATAAAACTACTTTATTATACTTGTTTTATTTGATTCCTTTCAACAAACCTGTTACTTAGATTACACGGTTTTCATATTTTTAAAGAACTCTCCATTAAGCCCCTCACACAGCCCAGTGTAGCGTTATTTAACGCACTGTTGAACTCCACAGCACACAGTTGCCAAGAAGATATCACAAGATCATAGGACTGATGTCTCTCACGAGCCTCACAGCGACTGGCGTGCTAAGTAAAAAAGCCTCTACCAGGAAATATCACATCCTTCCTCAGGAGATACAAGACACTTTCTGATGCAGCACTGAAACAAAAGATGACAAAATGCATTCAATTATTTCCAGACGCTGTTTCTGCTTGACGAGGCTGGGATTTGTCTCTTTTTTCGTATTTTCAAGACAACATAATGAGTTTGATCCGTTTGGCCTGAAGGTAACATATCTGGATGAGAAACTGATGGCAACAATTGAAGGCGTTTAAGCTGCTGCCCCGGCTCTGACTCTGCGCATCTGCCCACAGCTCACCGCACACGGACAGGAGACAGAGACCATTTCAGGACTCTGCACATTCCTTGTGAATTGCTATTTTATTCAGCTGACAGTCTGTATGGCATCAATCCTGAAGGCAGACCCTGCAGGCTGGGCTCTGAGGCTCATCCATACCAAACGAGCAGAATGAGCAAAGGCAAGCAGCTGATACACATCTGCAGCCCCACCAGAGCACTGCTATTCTTCTGCCTTGCCCTCCACCCATCCTCCCCACACCTACCCATTTGTTTCACGTTGTATGGCAAATGCACGCCCTGGGGCAAGGAGCAGCTTTTGCACATCTTGTGCAGAGCCACTGCAGCAAGATTAGCTTCATCTTAACTGGTTGGAGACTTAAAAGCAGCATTAAGGATACTGCCAACTTCAGAGATAAGAGGGAACACACAGGTATCACAGCTTGATCCCAACAGTCTCTGCAACATTTAACCCAGCCATTCCTTACAATTCTATCAAACTCACTGTTAATGTTATGAATAACAAGCAATAGCCTTTGATGAAATTCCTACTTGCTTAAAACTAAAAACAGGTGACTACCTTGCTTTGTTGATCCTTATTCAGATGTTTCTGTTTCTTTTCCATTTCACAGCATAATTACATTCCACTTTAAATAAGTACACGCTACACCTTGCAATCAAGTGAGCAATTTCTTCAAAAGCTACCAAAACGCATATTTAGATGTCTTCAGCTATTTAAATGCTCAGCCAAGCAGCACACAATATTTAAGACGGGATTAGATACTACACTATACACTTAAATAAATTCAAAATAAGTATATTTAAAACTTTACTCATATCCAAAATGTTCTGGAGTCCAAGGCCAGACATAAATGCAAACCTTTCTAAATGACAGCCTACAGCAAACAAAATCTATGTGAAGTCTGAAGGAAGTTCAGAATAAAGCTGTGGTCCTCAGACTAACAAAGGCCAAAACAATGACTTACAAATACTGGAAGACTACACAAGATTAAGCAGTGTCAACGAGCAAAAGAACACCATTAAAAATACAACATGGACAAGGCATCAATGGAAAATAGTTGTTTTTCCTGCATGTAACACTGTGAACTACCAAGTGTTTCAAGGAGCCTCCTTCCTTTACAACAGTGCTAACCTGAACGGTCAGGACACCATCCAACCGTTGAGTCAAAACGTGTAGGTCCCTCTCCGCTCATGCTGAGAAGCTAACGTTATCATCAGGCTGTTGTCATTTTGTGATATTTGAAGTTAAGAAGCACAGTGAACAGAAGCCCTAGTGACATTATTCATCCACTACTGACTGAAAACTTCTTATGTCACAAGAGAAGGACCCAGCAGACACACAGCTGCCACTCGCCAGGAGTCTCCTTCCTGCACTCAGATCCTGGGGGCTGTGCTGCTATCAAGAGGCTTAAATCCCTGAAGCAGTATTTCAAATGACACTTTCTTTTCATGTGCATTACAAATAAATCATTAAACCCACACTTCCCTTTCTAAAAGGAACATCAAACGCCATATAATGCTCTCAGTGTTCTGTTCAAGCACTTCATCTATGCAGCGCTCTCCTCAAAACAGCATTTCAGAATTGCAAATGGTACGGAAGCAAATGAGAAACTTGTCACACCTTTTGGAGGAAGTGTTACCACGTTGCTTTCAGCTAACCTTAACAAAATGTGGACCAGACAAAGGGATGAGGAAGAAGGAAAAAAAAAAATCGGATACTGCTAACCTAAGGACTTTATCTAGCAGCCAGCAGGAAAATACTCTTGCCACCATGCCAGCCGAGGCCCCCCAAGTCGCTGCCTTGCAGGATAGTTTGCAAACAGAAAGGAATTAACATACTTGGGTTCCCAAAGGAACAGCATGGTAGCTTGTAAATAAAAAGGAATTAACATACTTGCTTTCCAGAAAGAACACCAAGCCTGCTAAATTTGGATACTGGCATTCTTCAGAGATTGTTCATGGGCTGAATTCTCAAGCCCTGTTCTTCACTCTGTCTAAATTTAAAAGGGAAAAAAAAGGGAAAAAAAAAAAAAAAAGCATCGAACATCCTGAGATATTCGTTTGGGAAGCTTGGTTGCTGGAGGATTTTATCAGGCCAGCAACAACAACAAATCTGGATAGAAAGGAAGCTGGACGTAGCCATCACCACTTCCACAACTAACAGCTCCGACATCTGAAGGGCAAACTAACAAGAGAACAGCGCAGGGAATGACTGTCTCCCTGGGAAAAACTGTGTTGCCAGTGAATTACACAACTGTCTGGGAAATAGTAGCGAAGTGTTGAGCATCGGGGTTCCTGAGATTTATTTCAGGTTGTGGGAAAAGAACATCGTGTGCAGTTGCTGCGGCTCCTGCAGCCATTTCTGGGATCTCTGCCTCAGCCTCAAGGTCTGTGCAAGTTTCCTCATTCTGTTACATAACTGCTTTCTTTTCAGGGCTCCCTTTGAAATGCCATGGCATGATTTCATAGCTACCTCATTCACAAAAGTGCTGGAGAAGGGCTCTGCGCTGAGCAGTCAGGACCTACACCTCCCAGAACTTGCTTCTGAGCCTGGCGCAGTGCATATTCAATAGCAAAATGTTCCCAATATTCAATCACGCTCTGCTGTTTAATAAGGGGAGAAAATTCAAGCCTGTAAAGGGGATTAAAATCAAGGTAATTTTGCCTCTTATAAGAGATGCTAGTTACAGAATTGCTGTCATTCCAAATGCAGTAATTGCTGTCAGCATCCTAGATCTACAAGGCACTTCTAAAAATGTCACATCTTTAAAAAAAGTAATTAAACAGCATACAGCTGATGGCAAGTTCTGCTCTTTTTAATTCCTGGGTTTTGTAGTGAATATTGCATGCAGACATAGGATATACATGTATATACCCTGTTATCCTGTTATACCCTACGTTTGCAGTCTTACAAGGAGAAATCCCCCAAAGAAATGCTGAAAAAAAATCCAATATACAGTGGCCACCTTGAAATGAAATGCAGTGCTGCCGCTCTCCTCCGCGTGGTTCCAAGTACCCCAGCGATTTCCTGCGAGAAACCTTACTCACTGGAAATATCTGCTGCTCTTCAGCGAGCTGTGTTTAGCTGTCACCAGGCAATGCAAGGCAGAGCTGCGGCTTCTCGAGGAGCACAGTCAGGAAGTCAGAAACCGCTCCTGAATGGGCGATTTGACATCATGCTCTCCAAAGAGCAAGCTGGCAAGTTTCTGAAGCAGCTCAGGCACCCAGTGGCTGAGCTGTCAGACACAGCAGTCCCTCAGAGCAGCCACCCTTCTAGAGCAATACAGTAGCAAATGCTGAGACTCTATTTTTTAAGAAGTCTCCAAGTGCTCCAAGCAAGGGACTTCTGAATAACAAGCCCTACACGTGTATCTGGCACGCTCCTCAGAACCGTCATTAAAAATGGAACAGCAGCCTGCCTGAAAGCCTATCTGATAGGGGTAATCAGGGCCCTTTCTGCAAAGGAAGCTCACGTCTTCGTCTATCAGCATTTTTGAACATGTCAAACTCGCTGATAAACCAGAGCAGGCGATAAAGCAGACGCAGGCTTTCAAAGAGCCTTTGGAAGGGCAGCCAGGACTTGTGAATAGCCTGCTGTGTGTGAAAAGCGACTGCTGCCACAGCTTAAAAAGCAGCCAGGAAACTGAACACGATTTTGAGGTCAACGTTCTTCGCTGCCATGGGCTGCTTGGATAATGAGGATTAACAGCAGCACCCAGGCTGAGTAAAACTACACTCACACCGAGTCCTTCTAGTCTTGATGCTCCCCTAACTCACTTGTGTCAGACTGTGCAGCAGCGACAGAGACAGGCAGGCAGTGTCCTGTCCTGCATGCCCCAGCAGCTCGCTCCTTGAGGTTTCCAGGTAAAGCAGCAGGATGAGAGCACTGCAGGACCTCTAGCTTCACACAAAATCCAACCACGAGACCTCTGTGGGACCGGCATGCCAAGACATCCATCACACTGCTGCAGCAGGTGCTGACGGCTGACGTTAGCTGGGGATGCCCCACGTTCCTCTGGCTGCCCAAGCTCTGGCAGGGGAGCCTCCAGAGGGAGGAAGCGCTTGTTGAAGACACTCAGGGTGCTCCAGGAGCCAACAGAGGAGGTCAGCGGGGCCCAGGGGGTGTTGAAGCCATTCAAAATACCCCAGGACAGGTCTCCACCCACACCCTTCCCATGTAGGGATCACCTTTTCTGAGCAAAGTTAACCGGGACCAACTCAGGCTGTCACCCTACACTCCTGCCCCTACCTAG
This sequence comes from Anas platyrhynchos, assembly GCF_047663525.1. Taxonomy (NCBI): domain Eukaryota; kingdom Metazoa; phylum Chordata; class Aves; order Anseriformes; family Anatidae; genus Anas; species Anas platyrhynchos. The sequence continues at coordinate 12,751,196 of NC_092587.1, forward strand.
ACCAGCAGCCAAGCACTTTAATGAAGCACCAGGTCCTTAAATTGAGGGAGCCTGGCCTATAATTGCAAACCTCGAGCTGCTGTAAATAGGCCCAGCAATGCTCACAAATCTCTCATGCATTGGAGAAGAAAAGGAGAACCGAAGAAGTAACATTTCCAAGTGCCAATTCATCTTACATTAGCAAGGCTTAAGATGGATTGACTTTACCAATGAATAGGCAGTATCAGAACAGAATTTAATATCAACAGTGCACATTTGATCTGTAAGACAGGTGAGAAGTGGATTTCCTGCACCACACGACCTTAAAATCAGGAATCTCAGATCTGGGAAGGAGACGAGGTGGCTCTGCGAGCTCTTCCATTCAACACACTACAGTCAGAAGAGCACAGACACCTGAAGAGATGAGGAAAGGCAAAGAAAATACTGGGGTGCTGCTGGCAACCAGCTGAGCAACCTGACCAGAAATGCACATATTTTATTTGAGGAAGAATACTGAAATACTGGGGGGAGGGAAGGGGACACTCTGAGAAGGGCTACGAGTTACTGAACACTTTTAAAAGTCCCCTGTTGAGACAGGCACATATGAACGGAAAAATAAGGACTTACAGATTAAGTAAGACCTTGATAAATACACAGGAAAATAGAGTAAAGAAAATAACAGCTTCTGATAATTCAGGGAATTTGAGTCTGAGCTGGAAGTAAAGCAAAGCCAAACTTTTAACAGAGAAATTTTATGTTGCAACACAATCAGGCTGTCAAATCCGCTGCCACAGGAAGTCTCTGAAGCCAAGGGTTTTACTCAGATTCAAGCAGAAAGCAGTTATTTAAGCACAAAACAACGCTGAGGAAAAAATAACACAAACGGCTGAAGGAACCTTGAGTTTCACAGCCTGGGACACAACACCCTGAGAGATCACCAAGGTCAACTTGGCCATACAAGTGTTGGTCCCAACCCGACCCCACAGCAGCCAGCTGCAAATGCCAAGGGAAGAGCACGAGCAACAACCAAACCAAACCAAGCTGTGCCTTAAGAGAGCTGACTGCCAAGCACTGTTCAGCTGTCTTAGGGCTGGCATCTGCCAAGCACCTAACCCCAAAAAGTATCCGGCGCTGGCCAGCTCCCAAAGCACAAGGCACGCCTGACTTCGTCTCTGATGCTGTACGGTTTTCGTTTCTTCTCCCACCTGGCAATTTTATCGTTAAGAACAACAAATTTATTTGCAGAAACAGAAGTTCAGCCCAACGCTTGGAGTCAGTCCAGGCAGCGTGTCATCCCGACCCACGGGAACGTGTCTACCACGACCACGCCAAGTGATACGAGAATAAAGCCGGAACAGCACATCTCTCGCTGAAACAGCGGTCCCAGTGACAGTGAATTTCAGGAAACCCCCGTGGCACACTTAAATTAAGAAATGAGAGAACAGTTCTATGAACTCTCTGACACCCTTCCCTCAACTAAAAATAAATGAATCTACATTTCCAGATTTCTTGATAACATCGTGGCTATCTGTATATATGCACACCTGGTTGCTCCGACTTTGCAGCTGGCCCTGCTTCCAAGTTTGGACACGGTACGTGACTTCCAGAGACCCCTTTCAACCTAAATTGTTCTGTTTACATGTAAAACATTCCCCAGCACGACACAGCAATGCATTATAACCCTCATTATAACTAGGGATTGCAACTAGGATTCCCTTATAGGCAATTTATTATGCTTTTTGCATTGCTTTCACAAATCTGAGGTTCATTTCTTCACGTAGTTAACTGTTTCCTCCGCACCCGCTTCCACAGACCTTTACAAGCAGCAGCACAACAAACTCAAAGAAGGAAACGTGACGCTGAACGCTTCCAAAGCCTCTCCTTTTTGACCACTATTGAAGAGTTAGTGGTGGCCAGCTGTCCTTGGACAGGCAGGACGAGCAGCACTCCAGCATAGGTATCCCAAGAGCTTTGCTTCCTTCATAAAACAGAAAATAACGTTTTAAAAAAATAATAATAATAAAAAACCAAGCAGGGCTGCACTGTTCTGTGGGCAGAAGCAGTGACTGATCTGTGGCTGTTGCTGCTAACAAGCATCCCAGAAGCCCCACTCCACCCGCTGCCCAGCTCGGTGTGCAACCAGGAGCCACTCCGGTCCTGAAGCACCACGTAACCTCTGTCTCCTGGTGGGAATGTTACTTTGGGTCAACACTTGCCAAGAGTTTCACAAAAACTTGTCACTCTGCAGGCACTTAATGTCTTTCAGTTGCCCTTAAACTTGGTAGTGCCATCTGACAGACTAAAGGAGGCATTCAAACAGCAGAAGACCAACAAAGAAAATAGTTGCAGAGGTCTTGTGCCCTTAGAAAAGCCCAGCCAAAAATGTACGCAAACTCAGGTCCCGAATCTGCAGAGCATGCCATTTGTTACAGACACAACTCCCTCAAAGACCCCAAACCACCTGTGAATGTCATCACACTCACTCATGAGAGACCTGAGAAAAGGAAAATAAATGATACCTCATTCTTTCACAACGTTTCTACTACAAGGAGTAAGACACGATCTTAGAAAAGGCACGGGAAGAGAGCATACACACCTGGGGAGACCTGGGACAGAACTGATGTCCACTGCTTTCCAGTGACCCCTGCCAGCTACAACGGGAACAGCACTGCTCAGCTCCAGGAGCCGCCGCAGCCACCAACCTGCTCCCACACAGCCACCAAAGCCTCTTCACCTCGTCCACACGCTCCTCAAAGCACAGCAAGAACCTGTGTCTCGCTCTGAAGCTCTCCCAGAACCCACACCGCTATTTGGGCAGCCGTGGGTGCAGCTGGGCTGAACGTCGGGGCGAGATGAGCCAACTGCTTCGGGAGAACTGACTCGCCCGTCTCATTCCATGTAATGAGAGAGGAAAAACATCCTACTGCAAACACTGGATTCAACCAAGCAGGTTTCCAAATTCTGTTTCAGATGACTCAGAGTCTATTTTGCCCTTTCTAATATTTATACCCAGAACACAAACATACGTTGGCACCAAAACATAGCAACAGAAAATCCAACTGCATAAATGTTCCTCTTTAAAAGGGGATCAGGACCTTAAACGCACCGCTCCCAAGCGCTGCTCTCAACCTTCGCTGGCAGAAATGAAAATTGTTTGCGAATACTGTGCAGGAGAGCTCTGGGGGGAGAAAAAACCATCAGAAGTGACAGAAGTATGATGTGCGTACGTACACCAGCTCGTAAACACCTTACTAGAACAAAAATAAGGCTTCTCAGAAAAGGATTATCTTTCCCAGGGAATCACAAAGGAAGAGGCAAATCAAAGGAGATGGCTAAAACCTTCCAAGCTCCAGAAATAGCCAAATCCACAGAGCTATTTATAACCCAGAGCTTTACTCGCTAAATGCTTTTAGCCTCCAACCCCAGCAAAACAAAATCACCTCGCACCAAGCCGCACGCGACAGGAACGTGTCCTCCTGCCACCGAGCGACCGTCCTAACCACGGCCCAAGACACCGGGGCTGCCTGGCGAGGATTAGCAGGTTATTTCAAGCACTGCACTTCTCCCTGATAAAACAGACACTGCCAGCTGTTTATCAGCATCAACAGGAAGATGTAAGTGGGCAAATTACCGATGACACACACCATTCCTATTAGAGACGTGGTGCGCCCAAACCCCGGCACGAGCTGCGTTTGCTGCGGGGCCGTTTCATCGGGAAGAATGTCACAACTTTAATTAACGCCCTTGCAACAAGTCGGGTTTTCCAATTAATTACTTTCTTCGGTTAATTATGTCGCAGATGGGCAAGACGCTGGCAGATTTGGAACGAAACAAGGTGGTGGCATGGCTTCTCAAGCGACCAGCGGTGTGTAAAGGCTGTAAAGGATGGAGGGACGAGCACAGGGCTTAAGGCTGAGGGCTCTGAGTGTTGCTTCACCTGATGCACTGGAGCTGTGCACGCTCGGGGTGTGCGCAGGGCAAAAGCAGCCAACACCTGGAGGGCTCTGCTACCTGTAACCATCCCCCCCAGCGCTCTCGCCTTTGTTTCTCACAGGAAAAAAAAATATTAATAAATAAATAAATAGCAAGTGAAGAACTTAGCAGGAAACAACACGACGGAGGGAAACGCTGAGGCACAGCCCGGGCGTTGGGCTCCCAGGTAAAGGCGGGCACGGCGTGAGGGGCGGGGGGAATAAAAGGGTAATAAAAAGGGCAGGGGGGGAGAGGGAAGGGGCCGAAAGGCAGCCGAGGGGAGGGGTGCTGGGATGGAGGGGCCGGAATTGAGGGGCTGAGGGGGGGCGAGGGGCTGAGGGGGCTGAGCCCGCCCTCCCCCCCCCACCGCCACCCTCCCCTCACGGCCGGGCCGGGCCGGGGGAGGCCGCGGGCCTCAACCCACCGCCGCCGTGCGGGCCCCCGCTGAGGGGCCACGGGGTCGGGCCCTTCCCCAGCCCCTTTCCCCATCCCACCCCGGTCCCATCACGGCCCCCCCGGGCGAAGGAGGCGGCCGCGGCTCCCCCCTGAGGCTGAGGGGATTTGGGGGGGGGGGGGGGTCCCGAGCTTACCGCCTGCCCGGCGCCGCGCCTCGGCACCGCTCGGCTCCGTTCGGCTCCGCTCGGGTCCGCTCGGCTCCCTTCGGGTCCGTTCGGCTCCGTCCGGCACCGCTCGGGTCCGGTTCGGGTCCGCTCGGCTCCGCCAACGGCAGCGCGGGGAGCGCGAGACTGAGAGGAGGCAACAGCTGTGGGGGGCGGGGGGGAGCGAGGCGCGCGCCGCGGAGGGGGCGGGGCCGCGGCACCTCAGCCGTGCAGTCCCCGCCCACTCCGGGGGGAGTGAGTGGCGGCGGTGCTGTCCAATCAGAAAAGGGGGTGGGTGGGGTTGTGGTTGATGGGCGGTTCGTAATGGTGTGGGGTGATAGGCAGGGGAAAAGACGAATGGGCGGTGAGGAGGAGGGAGTGGGGCGGGATGAAAGGAGAGGCGCAGCCAACCGCGAGCGGGCAGCGCCGCCGTGACGGGCCTGTCCGCAAACAGAGTGGCGGGAGGCGGGCTCTATGTCGAGCGGTCCAATGACAGCGCGGGGAGGCGTGATGAGCGTGCGCGCTGCCCAATGGCGGGGCGGGACGCTGCGCGGAGCTGCGTGCGGCCTGCGGGGCCCGGCCGGGACGGGACGGGTCGGGCTGCGACGGGCCCTGCCCCTGCGGTAGGTGCCGAGGGGACCCCGGGGCGGGGGCGCGCCCTGTGAGGGGTCTGAGGGGAGAGGCGGGAAACGGGGGAAATAAGGGAAAATAGAAGAAAATAGCGAAAAATAGTGGGGAAACGGGGGAAGTACGGGGGAAATGAGGGAAAATAGAGGGGTATATGGGGGAAAATAGAGGGGTAAAGGGGAAAATAGGAGGGAAGTAGGGGGGAAATGGGGAAAATAGGGGGAAGAATGAGGGAAATTGGGGAAAAAGGGGGAAATAAGGGCAGAGATGAGGAAGAATAGAGGAAACATGAGGAAAATAGGAGAGGAAGTGGGGAAAATAGAGAGAAAAGGGGAAAATAGATGGATAAAGTGGAGAAGTAGGGAAAAATAGGGGGAAAAAGAGGGGAAATAGGGATAATAGAGGGGGAAAAGGGGAAAGTAAAGGGAAAGTAAGGAAAGTAGGGGAGAAAAGAGGGAGATGGGAGAAAATAGGGTGGAAAACAAAAGAGAAATTGGGAAATAAGAGGGAAAATGGGGCCCAGCCGAGCAGCAGAAGGGCTCTGAGGGCCCCCGGGGCCGTTCCCGGGTTCGGTTCCCCTGCAGACCACTCAGTGCATCCCGTAATTAACCTGCAGCGCTGTGTAATTGGGCTCCCCCCTCCTGAAGTTAGTCAAGCACCAGGCAAGGCTTATGTTTAAGCTTGTCAGTCAGCTGTTACTGTAGGGCTGAGCACTTGGTTAGCTCCTCTGCTTTGTTTTTCCCTTCTGAAGGGGCTCTAATTAGCTCCTGGGGCATTCTGGTTATCTGGAGCATCCCGCCGAGGTCGGTAACGGTGCTGGGGCCGTGCTCCTCATTACTGATAAAACTCCACTTGCTGCTAATTACAGGAGGCCTGTAAGGAGCTGACAGCTTTTTTAGTTCTGCACCCTGCCTTTGACATTGCTTCTTCACAGAAGAACTGGTTCAGGCTTGTACCAAATTTGCATCCCTCTCCCAACGCGAATGGCTTCTTGGGATGGCTGCCTCCAGCTGGGAGCCCGCACATCCCCTTCTGCTTGGCCAGCAAAACGTGGTCAAGTGCTCTGTGTGATCAGACCTTCATCTCTACGCCAGCTGCATCCCCAGCTGTCAGTTTGTAGTTTTCTAGCTTCCTGTACTTGGGGTACAGGGCTATAAGACCTCAAAAGTACCCTTGGATTTTTTGAGTTTGCATCCTCAAAATGTAAAATCAAATGGAGCTTTGCAGTTCCTGTCGCATTGAGCAGGTACGTCTCCTGATTAGGTCAGGGAAAGGCAATATAACATCCCCTGCTGAGGTTTTTGTCTGTGCTTTTTAAAGTTGTGTTATTAAGTGTTCTGAACAACTAAGAAAATTGAAAATCCTCTCATGAAGTGAGCAACCTTCAAATTGAGTAGCCCCATCTAATACACCGTCAGTAGCTTTCATTTTTCCCCAGAGACAGCTGATAGCCCCTTCTTTGAGTGTCGATCACCTGATACTTCTGAGAGTGTTGAATTCTTTCCAGGCACAAGTTTCCAGCCTGTTTCTTTGGTTTCTCCTTTCTCCAGTTTGCTAATGAGAGATTCTCCTTCATGTACTATCTGTAGCAATGATTGCTAGAACTTTTTCTGGAACGTTTTGATGAAAGGATTGCTGAAACAGATTCAGGTCACTGCTGTCTTTACTGTAGCCACAGACTTTTACTCCAGGATACTGGAAATGTTACCAAAGTGCAGGAAATGCTTAAAGCGGGTCATAGTAATTGTTCTGTAATCCTCTCTGCCAGCTGTTTTAGGTGTGTTCCTACGGTGAGAAAAGAGCAACGCTATCTAAACTTCCTTCTAATTTTTCAGCTTAATAGCAATTAACTCCTGTGCAAAGGTCACTGCTCAGCTCCACCCCTCCAATGAGGATGGGGTCTCAGTTCCACCTCTCCAGTAACTGCCTTTCCTCAGACCTTGTGGCAATCCAAGCAGAACAGAGACACTGAAAAGTAAACTGCACAAATACCAAACTTCTTTTTTATTCTAGTTCAGCTCAAGGAACTGGCCTGAGTTGGGGTCACCTAGGTGCCAGAGGGAGGAGATGCGCTTACAGCAACCCCAGCTTTGGTTAGTTTAGGCTTGGCTGGATCTCTGCAATAAGAGAAATCCCACTGCTTTTTTCAAAATCTAATCTGACCCAGCCTGAACAAAACAGTAGGGCTGTTGAGCTGTGTATCAAGAGGCAGGTTGCAGCTGTGGGGTGGTGTTAGAGGTGCACAGATCTGTTATCCCCCAGCGGCACCTCCTAACCAGCTGAGCCAGCAGCAGACGCTTCCCTGCATCTGGTTGTGATGTTTGAGTACAAGCCAGGTTCAATGTGCTAATCTGGGGGAAAAAATCCTAATCAAGTTAAAAAGAAAACACTGCTAACAGTTTTCTGCCTGATCAGGAAGTTGAATAGGCATCATCATGTGGGGTTGCTGATGCTCGCAACGGAGAAGGCAGGAGGCAGGGCTGGTCCAGCCCTTCTGGCAGCCCGTGACAGTCGGGCACTGCAAGCAAGCTGCTCTTCTGAAGTGACCTAAATACTTTGTCCTCTGGAACCAGTCAAAGTTCAGGTTCTTATTCAAGTGGAACTATAGGAGTGGTGTTCTAGAATTAATTTTTATCAAACTTGTGAAAAAAAAAAACTCAAGTGTTTAAAATAGTTGTTGAAGGCACCTGTTTTAGTGCTGTGTCACTGCCATGCAATTGCCCATCTTTGTAGCAATTAATAAGATCACAGTTCTTCCTGCGTTAAAGTTGGTACTTAAAGCTTGTAGCAGAATCCTTCTGGCAGACGCGATCGTCAGTGTCTTTCATTTAGGCATGTAAAAACTTTTATGACTGTAATGGCAGATAGATACTTGTGTCTGTTTTTCTTCTGTCATGACTACATCGAAATTTAAATGCGCTACCAAGCCACTAAGATGATTTGGCTGAAGCAGAATCAGTCAGTGTCTGCACACTTGAGATACTTGCCAAAAAAGCAAATGTTATCCTGAATTTTTAGTATTTTAAGGCTGTTGTTGAATAGTAGGTTGTAGTTAGTAGTGCTTTCTGGCTCAGTTTCAGACCGGGTCACTTCAGCTGTAGACATTAGGGTCTTTCAGATAGTTTGTTACTTGTACTTGTTAGCTGGCTTGTACATTAGTGTGATTATTTATTATGGACGGGGAAGTGCTAGCTTGACTTTCAAGTATTAACTATGAGTAATGGAGGAAAATAGATCTGAACAAATTCTCAGAATACAAAAATCCCTAAATGAGTTTGACAGCTAGTTTGGGTTCCAAGCATCACTTGTTCCAAACGGAGTGGGGGGTTCTGCAGCTGCCTGAGGGCACTCGATGTTGATGGTGGGTGGAACCAGCACAGGGGAATGGGAGTTAAGCAAGAAATGCTAGGACACAGAGCATGTAGCTAATGTGGAAGGGGTGGGAAGGCAAGAAATTGGCCAGCTTTACAGATTATGCCTCATGGTTGATACTGTGACATCTTCTGATGCCTGCCCCCCTGTTTTTTGGTGTTCTTAGGTTGTTGCTGACCACAGGAAGACTTCCTCTCAAAGCTGTTTAAATGAGAATGTCCCTGGCGCAAAGAGTACTACTGACATGGCTTTTTACGTTGCTCTTCCTGATCATGCTGGTGCTGAAGTTGGATGAGAAAGCACCGTGGAACTGGTTCCTCATTTTCATTCCAGTCTGGATATTTGATACTATCCTCCTGGTTATGTTAATTGTAAAAATGGCCGGCCGCTGCAAGTCTGGCTTTGACCCTCGCAACGGCTCGCAGAACATCAAGAAAAAAGCCTGGTACCTCATCGCAATGCTGCTCAAGTTAGCCTTCTGCCTTGCCCTCTGCGCTAAACTGCAGCAATTCACCACGATGAAACTAGCCTATGTATTTATCCCCTTGTGGGCCTTGCTTATTGGGGGTATGGTCGAACTTGGATATAATATCTTCTATGTACGAAGAGACTAAGCTGTATGGGGTGTTCAGCCCTGAGACTGGTACCGAACTGCTGGATTATTAGCTCTGCCACAAATGTGATCTCTAGAACAGCACATAAGGAAATGCTCTGGAGACTTCATCTAAACGAGGCTGGAGACCAAAAGTAGACTTGTTCTTTTTTTTTTTTTATTTTAAAATGGTCATACATGCTCTTGTAAATAAAAGTATTTGTTCAACATTAGGTGTTCTAATAAGGTGGTTTTGTTACACAGAATAAAACTTAACCTCTTCACATGCAGGTGGATCTCAAAAGGAACCGCAGCTGTTCCAGCCCAGAGCAGGCAGCATGTAGCACTTCCTTACACGGATTACCCTCAGTTTTCTTATTTATGCTGTCATCAAGAAATAACCAGGTAAGGCTGCTTTCTATGATGTGCTAAATTTTCTGTAAGAATCAGTAACAACTGAAAGCTACCACCAAGAGCAAAAAAGGTATAAAGTGACACAGCATCTTCTTTTTGATGGTGAAAATCCTCTTCCAGTGCAGAAAGTTGTGTTTTTTTAACTGCTGCCACATAGGCAAACAGTACATTTACCTAGAGAAAATAGTAACTGAACCATGCCAGCAAGTTTATATTCAGAGGGGAAAAAAGGGAGCACAGTGATTATGATTGACTTTCCAAGTGAAAAGTTGTCACTTTTCTAAGAGACTGAAGCTGCTGGGTGGGTCCTGTAATGTGTTCGTGCCAGCAAAAGTGGTGCTTTAACAAGAAAGATGGGTTTTAGTGCTGTAGTGTGTTAAGGCCCTGGAGGTAAAGCCTTGGCTTTTTGGAGCAAACGGACTTGATCAAGTAACAAGTGCAACAAAAGGAATTTTTGGGAAGAGCTGGAACGAGAAGCCTGTTTGGGGGCTGCAAGTGCTCTCCTGGGAGTCAGGATAGCAAGTTCTAACATCTAGGGCATAATGAACACGCCTGCTGAAAATAGGGATTCATTTACATTTCCTGTGTGTAACGCAAAGAGCCAGGGAAAAACTGCCGATGGTAACAGGAACTGACTAGATCAAAGCGTCTTGTTCATAAAATTTTAATTAGCTGCACTCAGCTGGAGCTGTCCTTTATAAAGGAAAGGTCCTTGACTGTAGATTTTTTGCTTACTCTTCAATCACACAGACAGACATAAAAACATAGGAAGCAGCTGTCAGAGACCACTGAAGCGACTTTGAGGAAAGCCTGTTCCAGACTAAGGTAAGGGATCTTGATTTAGAACTTCAGGTACCAAATGGTTTTTAGAAAGGACCTAACTTGAGGCTGCTGCAGTGTGGTTGTCTGTCCTGCCTTGCTAACAGGGAAACCAAGGGATGACAAAGAAAAAAACAACTCTAATCCTTAGCTGTTAAAAGAGCTGTAAAAAGTCGCAAAGTACCTACAATAAAATCAACACCAACTTCTGCTAAGCAAATCTCTGTGCTCAGTCCCAGTTTACAAGCATCACAATTTACAGGGAGATGAAATTTTACAGGGAGATAAAATGAATTCTTCCTTCAAATAGAAGAATAGAAAAAAAAATCACTTTCAGTCTTTAGTAGCAACATTTCTTTGTGGGAGGCAGATCTGGGCGCTGCTTAGCTCTGAGAAACCTTCAGCAGTTGCTATGTGTTTGGTATCAACGCTCGCCCACCGAAGAACAGGCTTCCTGTGTCATCTTTGTTAACTTTAAGCTAAACCAGCACCTGGGAGTAGGATCAGCTGGGGGCACTGGGGAGGAGGAAGGGCATTCACCCCGGTGCAAGGTCTTGGGCCTGGTAGCTATAGGAAATGAGAGAAAAGCATATGTAAACACACAGCCGTGCACTTACATTAGATGTGGGGCATAGAGAATATCTTTGATCTGTACACCAAACCCAGCCCTCCTCCACCATACGTCCCGCGGCTGGCAAGCTGCACTTCCTGTGAGATGTTCACTGGGTGCCTGAACAGATGATGGAGAAGTGAAAGGGTTGCGAAGACCCCCTCTGCTCAAGGCTAACTCCTCTTTACCACTTCACAAGCGCTGCTGCAAACACGAAACAAGCATCTTGGCTAATGTGAGGTGGGCTTAGGCCTGAGTAAGGCTTCATTGGAGAGGGGGTCAGAATGACAAGGGCCTTGCTTATGGTGATTTGTCATGGCACAGCACCAAGCATGAAACTGAGCACCTATGGTCTTTCCACAACTGAGGAATACCACAGAATATGCAAAAAAAAAAAAAAAAAAAAAAAAGCCTTGTTGACGTGATGCCAAAAACCACCCATGCTGCTCAGAAGAGTAGGACAGCCTTCCTCACTCAAAGCGAGGAAGGAATTAACAAATTGTGGTAACTTTGCTGATAGGAGAATAAGAACTAGCCTCTTTAGGACTTCACTGCATATTAGCAAGGTGAGCAGCAAATAGCAACTGTGCCCCCTTTAATAGATCACCTATTTCACAGCTGCAACTCTTATCTGGAAGTTCAGCAGCTCCAGTTCACTAGAACTGAAGATGGTTGTTCTAATTTAAGTAGTTAGTTGTTCCTTATCACTGCTGCCTCTCATTCAACAGAAAAGGATTAACAATTTCAGTGTTGGTTTGTATGATGGTTTTGGTTTTGGTGGGGAGGTGGCTTTAGGGTTTGGGTTTTTTTGAAAAAAAAAAAAAAGTTTTACTTAAAGACCTTGAAATAAACTACTGTGCTGAAGCAGCGGTTTCTTTCTGGTGTCCTACACAAGATAATCTCACTTATCAGAAGATGTTCTTAGGATGCAGCCACTTGGAAGCACTGAACTTGCCCAGTTCTTACAGATACTTCGGTAAGAGGAATATCCCTTTTGATTTGGTGTGTCCCATCAGTTTTAACCTTGACTTAAAACTGCTGCTGTGACACCTTGGTACAATCACTTCTTCTCTTTTGTGATATCAGAACCCCATTCAGAAAGATTTGACAGACTTCACTGTAGTCCACTGTGATCTTTTCAGAAGCTGTTGCAGAAGTTGCAGCTACTCACAATTACCACATTCTCCAAGGCACTGTTTACAGTTGTGAAGCAGAATGAGTACTTCTCACGCTTTTTCTTAAATTTACATCCCATCATTAAATGAAACCAAAAAAAAAAAAAAGGTTTGATAGTGTCAGGAAAAGGGAAAGCTGATGCTGAGCTGGCTTGCACCGATTTGCCAGAAGCAGTCTCCAGGAGGAAGTCACTACCCACTGACCTCATGCACATGAGAACACCTTTTTTCTCAGTTATCCACCTCACACTTGACATGGGGTGTGGAGGAGAGAGCTTTGCCATCTACCAACTTGTTAAGACAAGTGAAAAGCTTGTTCTTACAAAATGAAACAAAATATTTATCGTATGCTGATGATAAATATATATTATCTGTATAATATATATATTGATGGCATATATATGGTGATACACATTCTACATCATTTATTTCTGTTCAAATCATTCATACAAGCTTGAACACTTTGGCATGCACTGTAGATGAGCATCTACTTTTGTCTGATCCAGGAAAATAAATACTCAATGCACATGGGTAAGAGGTCATGAAACTAAGTTTTTCAATTATTTATATTGCTTTTCTTGACTCGTCACCATCTCAGGAGTATGAAGTCTTCTGTTCTTGAAAGATACAGCTGTGTGACAGACATCCCAAACTAACTAAAAATGCCTTAAGAATCTGCATACATGCATTCAGTGTGCTGGTAGGCATGGACAACAATATTCAGAAATAAGATAGCACAGGACTGTTACAGAATCACTCAAGAGATGAAAACAGTACTATTGCTGACAAATACGCAGAGTAATACAGAAGCAGAACTTAAGAGTAACTTCATGGAAATTTTCACATTTGCCCGATATAAAAGTTGGGGTAAAGATTTCTGTTAAAAACTGGGGGTACAAATGGATTTATCAACGTGAGATTTTAATACTCCCACCAACCTGGAATTCTAACAACGTTAGGTAGTATCTATTTTAACACCACTACAGTTTGAGAACAAGTAACATTGCTTTTCAGTAGTAAAGCTCCCAAATAACTTGCATCTCCAGAACTATATCCTTTATATTTATTGGCATGGAAAGCTGAGACACTTTATTTTGTTTTAAACTAAGTTAGAGATCAAAATAACCACACAATATCTGCACTGAGTTAGAAAAAAACAAGTCTGTACCATTTATTGTACCTGTATCATCTGAAGTTTTGGATGGAGTTAGTCTCACACAGGAGCCCTGTACACCTAGAAGGGGTCAGGCTATCACCCAATGATGAAAAGCATTGATCTTGGTGGATTAAGGCAACTTAAGGAACCACTGCAATTGGACACTGCAATATTATTCAATATTAATATATTATCCTTGTACTGAAGTTGGATAAAGAGCAGACAAAAACAGAACACAGCAATGCTGTTTCCTTCAGCCTGCCTTTCCCAACAAACCAACATCACAACCGAATGGCAAATGTAAGAAAACCCTTTTCATTTAGAGTGAAACAACAGCAGAAGAGCCAGAAACAATCATAAATGAGATGTTCTAGTCCTTTGGTACATGGAAACTTCAATCTGATGGCTGACTGAAGGTGACTATGTCAAAATAGGCCATAGCTTTAGCAATGCTGCTTCATGTGGCATTAATTTTCCACACCTGCATCTAATTTGCAAGGTTTTCTTCTTCTTGAGACACTCACTATGGGATACCTTTCTCAGCTAACTGCCCCATTTTGTCCAAACGCAACCAGATTCAAACAAACTGCCACAAAAAGCAGTCTTTATAACACCAGTCTAAACTCTACGAACCATCACATTTTCATTCAGGTGGACTGGAAGTTAATTGGTAAAAGTGAACATATCAAAATAGCTACTGAAAAATAAAACTTGATAAAAATAGAAGCTTTATCTGCTGTTTTAATTGATGTTTGTATCAGGATATAACTGTACACCAAATATTAAAGGACTATTTCGGACTAATGACCTCAGCAGCAGGCTAATCTATCAGCATGACCAGAACACAAGACAACCAGTGTTTACCTGGCACTTCAATACAGCACAGCGCTAAAGCAGAAGAAATATTAGCATCATATTACAGAGCAAAAACAGTGGCCAGAAACTAGTACACGAGGTTTGCAGAGTCCATATCCCTGATGAATAATAGGAACAGCAACCTAGCTACTGTGAAGTCAATCACAGCTTCTGAGTGAGAAGCTGCACACACAACACAGAGCTGTTTGTATTTCTAAGGAAAATGAAATTAGTGAGTCAAAGTTGCCCAGATTTTCTCACGTACGCTGCAAAATCAGTGGGATCTGCACAAAATATCAGTATCACCTATTACAGAGCTTTTAAAGTGCTTTTTGTCCACCTAAATTAGCATTAGTTTAACAAACAAGTAGTAACAGGGACTCACAATCAACTTCAACAGTGCCATTCACAGCAAACTACAAATAAATGAAAATTTGTCCTTCCCATTTCTAGCTTGGACACATTCACAAATGTTAGCAAAAAGGCGCTGGTTTGCCTAAAGACGAGGTTCTCTAAGGATGTGAGCACAAGAAAATGAATGAAATTACACTGGAGAGCCTGCTTGTATCATTTGGTCAGAATGAATACGGCTTTCATCCTGCTAGGGTCAGATGGTAATCTACCACCCCGCTACAGTTTATTTTGCCAATGAGCATAAAGAAAACATGGATCTTTCAGTCAATTCAGCACCCTTATTCACATGCAGATATTAGAAAATAGTCACTTTTCAACAAAGAATGTTTTTCCTGTATTTCTTGGAAGACTCATTCAGTTTTCCAAGTTTGTACTTTTCTGCTGATCCGTTTCACAGCATTCATTTTTTTCCCCATTTCCTATATTATTTGCAACACCAACTTATTTACTGTGCACGTATATTTGCTTAAAAATCAATTTTATTTATCACCAAGAAACTCTTTCACAGATGAATACTTAAATCACCCTCTGAAATAATACTTTATTTCTAATACTAGATAGAATTAATATTTCCATTAAAGATGTATTGAAATATTCACTATAGTAACAAGGAAGGGCAAAATCTGCATGCCAGCAGTACCTGTAATGAAAATGCTGTTTCAGAGTCAATTTGCAGACATTTGGAGGGCTGGAGGATGACAACACCAAGTAACACTTGTATGTAACACATGAAGTCAGTTGCCAGAGAAATGCAAAAGCTCCAGTAATTAAAAGAGGAAAATAAAGTAGCTACCACCTTGAAAGCTATTGGTAGTAACAATGCAGTTCTTTGCTGCCCACAGGTATGGCACCAGCATTTAGGAAAGCATTTCTGGAGTTGTGCACATCGTGTCATGAGCTGGAACACCACTGCAGCACAGGCAATAAGCTTTCAGCAGATTTCTCCAATCTGCAGAAGAACAAGGGCCAAAAGAGGTAAGTGAACCACTGGAGATTTCAGCCGAAGTACCAGCTAACGGGAAGATTTATACACAGCTGAAATCCAGGAGGGGGAAAAAGCAACAAGCAAAGACTAGTTTCAGTACATCAGAAGGCATGAAAGATTTATTGCTGAAGCCCAAGTCTGAATATAAAGCTGTGTGCAGCAGGGAGGGAGGTTATCGCACGGGAGCACTTGAGAGCAAAGACTTTTGGCAGACTAATGAACAATTTGTGAGCTGAACATCTCTGAAGAGGTGCTCCCTCCTAAAGAGGGACCGCCTCAAAATGAATACACCATGGGTAGAGGACAAAAATTGTGTTGTTTTTTTAAAGCAAACCAAGAAGCACATGCTCATATTGCCAGTCAGCCCAGACTATCTGCAGCCTGGAATACAAAGGGAGTTTTGACAGCCATTGGTGATGTTGGAATTATTCATATCCTGTCTACAAGGAATTGTGTCTAGAAACCAGAATCTAGTTTGTCTCAAAAATAAAGCATAAAAATTGTAAGAGCTGCTCCTTGTCTCTCTTAAAATTCTGAAAGTGATGCAAAAAAAAGAAAAAAAGAAAAAAATGGTTGAAGATGCAATGCAGGCAGCTGAAGCAAGTTTTCAGAACCAAGACATACCTGGGCAGAAGTTCAAGGCTGTCTCAGCCAAGACCACTGAGCAGGTTGTCAAATGGAAATTAAATTTTATGTGAAAAGTCATATTTGCTAAGCCATTTTCAAAGGCATTTCTTCAGTCTAGACAGCACCTATGATGCAGAAAGTGGTCTGCCATCAAGTGGGATGTATACATTTTACTAAAACCTGAAAAAAATACTTGGACCAGAATGAATAATGAGCAGATGGATCACCAGCATACTTTTTTCCCCCTCTAAGTCCATTTGTGTGTAAAAGCTTAAAAAAAAAATCAGGATCTATGAAGGCTGGTTTTCAAAAAGCTGCAGCTTCCTACTAACAGATTGAAAAAGCTGCACACTTGCTGAGAATGACTGCCTGCAGCTCTTCCCTGCTCTCACCAGCAGGCACAACAAAAGGGAACAGAAGGCTACATAACCATACGTGTGCTCACAAAGCCAAGGGGATTGTGGTGGCAATTCCCTGATAGTCCAGGGAACACGGTGGGAGCTGAGACCACGTTTCTATCAGGAAGGCTCAAACCCTTCCATGAAACAATTAGTTTTTCACATCTGCACAGGTTGGAGCAGGAACTTACCATGTCACACATGAACCATTTTGCTTGCTCATGGAGCGAGGGGAAAGCAAGATCCCTGAGGCTGCAGAACTGGCAGTAACCTCTTCACCAGCATTACTGACAATAGCAGTAGGATTTAGCCACATTCAAGAGATTTGTTTCTATTGCTTCTCTAATACATAATTATGGCTATGTAGGAGTCATGTTTAGCAATTCAAAAGTTGATTTAATTAATAATTCCTCAACAGACCTATCTTCCATTTAAACACAACAGGGCACACATCAGTTCAATGGCTGATTTTAGGCAGAAGTACAAAGTAACAATCTGAATTTTAACAACCTAGGAACAAGAAACATTTGCAACAAAAAGGGCCTTGAAGTTGAACTAGACATCACCTGGGGAAAAAAAAAAATCACATTGTTCTATTGCTACAATGGAAGCCAGAGTGATCACCAAGTGTATCAGATATTGACAATTAGGATGTAAGGATGTACAACTTTGAGAAAGGTGTAGGGAAAAAATCCCCCCCAAAATGGAGACAGAGGGCTTTAGAAACACCAGGCTTATGCTTTTAAGTTTAAATACTATGTTGAAGGACAGGCTGCAGGGCAGTTTGCTGCTGTTTGTAGCTACCTGAAAAAGAAATATCGTTCAGATGTGTTTGAACTATACAATAATATGTTACACACAATTAAATAAGTTAAATTACAGAGTGTTTGCCATTACCACGTCAGATGCTAGCTAGCCTTGAAATCCTCTTCCCTCAGAACACGGCCTAGGAGAACTGTGGAGGTCCACAGGAACAGAGAGAGGTGAACACTTAACTCCATCACCGCTATCATTCCCCTGATGAAACAACTCTTCCTAACTGGGACTCACAAGGGATCTTCCTACCAGACCACTGCCTTGCACTATCAGCACACAGAACAGTTCAAATCCAAATTTGCCTCAGTGAATTTCAGGTCACTGCTCGAGTTGAGGCTGTTGTAACCATCTAAAAACATTCTTTGACCTAATTTAGTCAGGTAACTCACCAGCAGGTGGAAACTGCTAGACTCGTTTGTTTTGTTGTTGTTGTTTTTTTTTTTTAATGTGAAATGGAACTTTCTTAATCATGGCTTGTGCAGGGGGAGGAGGTAAGCATGAAAAGGAGTTTGCCACCTCGCCCCAGCTCAGAGAGATGCCAGCAGTTGCAGGCAGCACTCCTGGAATCCCCGGTACCCAACCGTACTCCCTGACGTGGGAAGGCTGCGGGTAGCACTTGCCTCTGTTCCACATTACCATCTGGTGACAGTAGTCTGGGGAGTGCCTTCAAAGGTCAGCTGTAAGAAACCCTGTGAAGGGAGGACTGATTCTGCATCCTGACTAATCTTGGTTTACAAAGAATGCCTCAACTCTACCTCTGGCTGCTACAGCTCCTCACGCCACAACGGGGTAAGGGCATCCTATGCTTCAGTGCAGGTAGAAGCAAAACCATTTAGAGAGGCAGTTTAACTGAATTATTTTTTGCAGATCCAAAAATAAAACCAATCTGTTATTATGAACCTTTATTAAGCGGCTCACATTTCAGTATAAATCACACTAAAAAGATCTTTAAAAAAGATATTTACACTACAGTGCTGACACATTTAAAATGAAAAAATTGGTATAAATAAGCTCTATGGAAAAGCCTGGAATTGTCAAAAACAACTCTGGCTCATCTTACAAAAAATATATATGTTAAATGTCAGCTCTACTCTAAAACCTACAACTCAAAATTTTTTAAAGACTTCTTTATGTTAAACCTGCAGTGTTTACAGTGCATCTGGCCCTAAGTGCTTTGATACTTCACAGTTATGGACAGGCACTGAGGAATGTTACAAAGCTACATAACTATTTTCTGTAACAGATGCGAAGGCAAGTCACAAACTTGCCCCACAGAATTTATGAATCTTTACATTATTACATCATTAAGTTTAAAAAGGAATTTAAAACAATATATACAAATTTAGCACAAAAAATCATCTTCTCTTTGTCCGTGCAGTTTTGGATATGATGAACTATGCTGTCTTGTATCATCCGGGTGTATGTGGCTTCCAGGGCATAACTTGCCTTGTAAGTCCTTGTTGGCAGGCTCAAATTTGGAATCCATTTCAAACTTAAACGTCGCCAATTCAATCCGATCCAATCCAGTCTGCACAGCCTGGCCCCTGATGTCATTAGGTGCCACCGTCTTTTCAGCAAGATCGACATTCATGGATTCTTCTTTTATTCGGTGAGATGCAATAGGTTCGTGTTTTATCGGCATAAATTCCTGCTGCAGACACTTGGTCTGCAGAGCATCTGAGAGTTTGGTGTCTTCGGAGGTATTTTTGCTGATCATACAAATTCTGCTGTCAGTCTGAAGTCCGATAACCGAAGACTTGGGGTCTGCAGAGGTCCCTGCTTCAAGAGTACTTGAATTTTGAGAGAGTTCTTCCTCCGAATGGTACAGCTTGAGCCGGATGTGCCAAGCCAAACTGCACACAGCCGAAACTGTTTTGAACTGGTGCACAACATTCCTTGGGATAAAATAAATGTCATTGTCAAATAACTGAATTCTGGCATATCGAATGCCTTCCCTTCTCAGCTGATTAAGTTTTGCGTCATCAACCCACTGGACACACTGGAGGAAAAAGGAAAAAAGGATGAAAACTTTGTTTTATAACTTACAAAGGACACCCACTTAGCTGTTCACAGCATGCTTACCTGTGAGAGCGGAGGCTCATGCAAGTCTAATTGCATTCGCTGAACTACCTCTAAGAAGTCCTCAGCATGAAAACAAATTACATCTTTGGTTATACGAGGCTGCTCAGACCTACATAAAAGTAAGAGTTGCACAGTCAGAAGCTGAAACTAACAAGCTTGCAGATTTTCTTTATTCCCTGTAGCAGGGATAAAGCAAACGAACTAAAAATAAACTCGGCAATTCTATCATAACATATATTTTGGAGAAGAAAGGCTGACTAAAATAGCTAGTTCTCAATCATGAGCTTGTTATACTGATTAAATAAGTTAACAACAATTTCACGTTTATTTTTCATTTTTTACACAAGTGGCAGTAAACGGAGCCACGAACAGTCAGAGCTCAATACTCTGAGCTGACCTCAGCCTGCCTTGCTGCTGACAGATGCTGGACTTACTGTCAGCACTCATCAATGGGGAATATACATCTGCTGCCTCCAAGGACACCATCATACTCATCAGAGCGCTGCTAACATTGCTTAGTATCTTAGTCTCAGACATAATAGATCCGATTCTACATTAATCTGCCATGATGTTAATAAGCGGCAAATGCTGGGCTGGCATCTGCCACAATATCCCCTAAAAAACAACACTAGTACTTGTGTTCACCAGAGAGCTATAAAAGAGCAAAACCTAAACTACGGTTTGTCTCAGTATTCAAACGGAGATAGGAATTCACTTCTTGTCCCACAATATCCCCCTGAAATATTCACTATTTATATCAGAATGCTTCTAGAGGAATTCTCCTGAATCAGTCAGTTAACAAAATGCAAAGGTAGCCACAACCCCTACCGCCTTCTGATCTAAATGCCATACTCCGTTCTTCCACAGGCACACAGAAGATGAAGCTTTGCATGTGTTTGAGGGATGGGGGTTATTTTGTTGGTTTGTTTCCATTTAAAAATCCACGGATAAGACTCCATTTACACAGGACAAAGCTCTTGTTGGAGTTTATAGGTGCATGCTGAAAAGCCAAGTGTTTTTGCAAGGATGGCTTAGCAGCCACTAAGAGCCTGGGTTGTGGCTTTCTCCCTTCTTCCTCCCCAGGGAGGACAAGCACACCATGACCTGCGTGGCTGCTGCACAGGGACATGCAGGGGCTGTGCCAACATCCCCAGAGAGCCGGGCACCCTCCTTCCTCCCCATGGGCACCCAGGACAAGCCCCAAGCGTGGATTCACCCAGTAAAGCAAAACCCTTTGGTACGTGTCAGAATATTTCACAGATATTGGAGCAGTCTTCTCAAAACACACAAGGATCACCACACTCTGTACACACGGTACTATTTATGTCCTAGGAAGCAGGCACTGATGTACGGTTTATGGGGCTTTTTAAACCGAGGAGACATGTTTGTTTAATTTAGGCCTTGACCTCAAAGCAAAAAATAGCTAGCTTGAGGCTATTTTCATGAGAAAAAAAAAAAAGCCTGGAAGTATGCTAGGGAAATCTTTCAAATCACGTATTTTATTTTCAATTTTGCAAAGACTAAAGTTTCTCTTCATTTGGTTCTACATACTCCTGAACAGGTTTTAAGTATTGAAGGCAAAAACCTTAAAGAACCATCTCCCATCAATGAGATCAAAATATTAGCTGCATTAACCTCCTTTTTACAATGCAGCTATATACAGTTATGTTTTCATAGTAAATGTTTTTAAAAGATGATTTACATTAGGCAAGAATATGTACCTACGTCTGGAGTCAGCATCACTTGAAAATGAGGTGAAGAACCAACACTGATGTATGTACAAAGAGCATTCACATGCTAAAAGACTTCAACCCAAAGCAAAGCTTTCACTGCTTCGTTTACTCCATGTTCTATACGGTATCCTCTATAATGCAAAGTCAACCATTTTTGTTTAAACACTACTTTCCTCAGTCTGTATACACGTGCAATTTAATGCATTACTGAAATCCTGCCACAAAACATGGCAATTTCCTCTGTTTACGAAAGGGATGCCAGGAAATTTTTAATTCTAAAATTGGAGATTTGTTATTTAGCACAGCAACTTGGAGATTGCATTTTGTATGATCTAAATCAAGTGAAATGATAGCAAAATAATTCATTTAGATGTCCAAAAAGACATTTAATCCAAACTATAAAGTGACCTAGGAAAAAAGTGACCTCGGAAAAACCCGTTTAACTCCCTACTAGAGCACTGACAGAACTATTTATGGCAAGAACCTTTTTTCTTTAACCTCATTTTTCAAAACTGCTAGACTTTGTGCTCTAACTTTTCAAAACAGATTCAAGATTACTGACCTCCAGTGCTACATCAGAAATATTCATGGTAAGGTCTGGCAACATTAAACAAGTTCGTATGAGCTTAGACAGAAGCACTAACAGCTCCCTGGTCTGGAACAGACTCAGAAGCTGCCTGCTGAAGCACTGGACAGAGCGGTTGAGTTCTTACCAACAACAATGACACTAAGTGGCCTTTGCTGTCCCTGTAAAAGCACACCTGAATTTCATAGGGTCATGGAATGGTTTCAGTTAAAGCCCACCCAGTTCCAACCCCCTGCTATGGGCAGGGACACCTCCCACCAGCCCAGGTTGCCCAAAGCCCCATCCAGCCTGGCCCTGAGCACCTCCAGGGATGGGGCATCCACAGCTTCTCTGGGCAGCCTGGCCCAGTGCCTCACCACCCTCACAGCAAAGAACTTCTTTATATCTAATCTAAATCTCCCCCTTTTTTAGTTTAAAGCCATTCCCCCTTGTCCTATCCTTACACCCCCTGACAAAGAGTCCCTCCCCAACTTTCCTGTAGGCCCCCCTTTATGGAAGGAAGAGTGGAAGGCCCTTCTCCAGGCTGATCAACCCCAACTCCCTCAGCCTGCCTTCATAGGAGAGGTGCTCCAACCCCTTCATTGTCCTCACAGCCCTCCTCTGGACCATCTCTAACAAGTCCATGTCTTATGCTGGGGCCCCAGAACTGAACGCAGGCTGCAGGTGGGGTCTCATGAAGACAGAGCAGAGGGGCACAATCCCCTCCCTCGCCCTGCTGGCCACACTGCTGTTGATGCAACCAGGACACGGTTGGCTTTCTGGGCTGCAAGCACACATTGCCAGCTCATGTTGAGCTTCTCATCCACCAATACCCCCAGGGCCTTTTCTTCAGAGCCACTCTGTCTACTCATCACTCAGACTTTCAGTTCCCACAACTGCAGACCTGGCAGGCATTTGCTAAGTTCTAAAGCACGCCTGGTGTCACACACAAGAACACTGCTAAGTAATCAGCACAATGACAACACCAGCATTTGTCAGCCTTAAAGGACGAGTAGAGTCCTTAAAATGTCTGCTAGTAAGAGCCACAGCTCTTCTACAATTTATGATCTTGTAAATTAAATGAGGCCATAATCCAATAATTCTAGAAATTCTCAAGTAAAGAGCTTGTCATATTTGGGAAAAGAGAAAAATAGTTCTTCCAAGTACTAACACTTCTGTTTGCAGTTACGTTCTCCATCCCCAAAAGCTTTTCCTTTGACAAGTCTGTTCCTGTGTGCCCTAAAAGACACATCATTCTACTTAGTATTCACACCTAAATAAATCACACTTTCAGTCATCAGCAGCTTCTGGATTACACCATTTACCACTTTATGCTAATCAACTCCATTAACCCAAAAATTTGGTGTTGAACACCTGAATTACCAGGTCCTCAAAGAGCAACCGTGCTACTCCTTCCACAGTTACACAAGGAATAGCACAGCTTTCTACTTCAGTCCTTTAACTTTCTACTTCGGTCCTTTAAAAACCTCACGTGGGCCAGAGATTTAATTACCTCACCATTCTCTTACTCCATGAGCAGTACTCATAGTTCCACGATCCCAATGAAGTTTGTTTTGGGAAAATCGACATCTTCCCCTGTGGTCCACCATCTCACAACAGAGCACTATCTTTTCATAAAGCTGATATATTACGGGGTTTTTCCTTGATGAAACAAACTGACAAAGGCAAATACAATTCCTCAAGATAAACTGTCCGCATAGGCATTCCACTGCAGCTGCAGAAGCGTCCCTTAAACACTATCACGGAGGCTTTCTGCCCAAGTAGTCTACCCAAATTATGGGTATGTATTAC
Source organism: Anas platyrhynchos (assembly GCF_047663525.1). Taxonomy (NCBI): domain Eukaryota; kingdom Metazoa; phylum Chordata; class Aves; order Anseriformes; family Anatidae; genus Anas; species Anas platyrhynchos. The sequence continues at coordinate 12,774,798 of NC_092587.1, forward strand.
CCTTAATAGCACTCTGCACCCAGCTCATAAAGCAAGGCATATTTCCTCTTCTTCAGTTTCCTCTGACCACAAAACCCCCAGAGTAAACTCATTTACAAAAGTAAACTATGAGAACGATTCACATCGTGAACACAGCCAGCACTTCTCAAAGGATTCAGCAGCTGTGGGAAGCAATTCCCTGGCCTCCAAGTACTTTTCTACACATATATTCCCTTATAAGCACCACAAAGCTATTTTTTTTCCCCCTTCAAGCTCAATTCACTCTTACATTAACTAAATACAAACTAATCACACAGTTCAATGAGCTTTATTTTCTCCTCATAGAAAATATGATTTTTATATATGGCATCTCATCATTAAAACAGGTGCTTTTTTCCCTTTCATTTTCCTAATCACCCCTAGAATACATTCAACAAAAGTTTAAATTTGTTGAACTACTCAAATGGATTAAAAATTGTCCTTAAGATCAGTTTAAGATTTCCATGCATGTTGTTTCCTTTAGTACATATCTCACAGCTTAAGAATTATGGTAAAGATGATAGAACACCTGAAAATAACTTCAGATATTAAGTAATGGTGTTACATTATCCTAAGCCTTGCTTAGTTCCCTTTAAGTACAGGGAAGTGCCTTTTCAAAATCATACAAATAGCAGGACAGGGGAAGAAGTTACCACGGAGGTCAAATCAAGATTGAAATATTTTCATTTTATGCTGCATTCAGCATTTTCCTCCCATATGTATGTCAGTTCCACATTTTTCCTGCATTAAAAAAATGCCTTTTCAGTCCTTATACTGAAGGGAAATGCTGATTGCTACTTCCCCTCCCCAAACTGAAGTACTTTCAAGTTTGTTGGATAATTTTGCCTAGTTTTAACTATCTTCAGATCACTTAATCTATACATAGTGATTTTTTCTTCTAATTCCAGTAATTTTTCCGGTTTAAGTGTAGGTTGGATAGATTCTCTTTTCCACAAGTTCCAACCTATGAGAGAAGATGACTTTAAATCTGAAAAGCATAAAAGGCAGGGAAACATTTTTAGAACGTAAATGAACATGTAATTATGTATTGATTTTGAGGGGAGGAGAATCTTGTTATGGAGGGATAGGGTGAGGATGGGAAGATCCTGCAGACATTTATTTACTGTTGAATTCTTACTAATTTCCATGGGCACTCAAGTTAAATTTTTTCTTGCTAAAGCTTCAAGCATCTCCTTCTCTTCCCCCCATCTGATTTACACAGTATCCCAACTATAGCTCTACTACCACTCCTCAGTCTTAATTCACTCCAGCTTCTCACAATCAGAGCAAGCAGGAAGTTTAAGGCTCCAGCTATCATCAGCCTGATGAGGAAGCAAACAGCAAGATCTCAGAGCCCAAAATAAGACTACAGTCTTCAGAGCAATCCAGTTCTTCCCCGATGGCAATTATTGTATTTTCTATTGCAATGAACCCAATCACTGTAATACAAATTTGCACCATCTCATCCAGAGGGAATTCAAGTCCTTTAAATTCTAGACAGGAAGGTAAGAAGAGCAAAAGGTGTTCTTCATGTTTAAATATGTAAAAGTAATTTCCAAAGCTAAGGTTATTCTCCTTAAAAAAAAAAAAAAAGTCAGAAGTTCCTGAAAAACAACTCAGTTCTGAGGCAGGGAAGCCATGTGACTAGGGTTTGGGGTTGTTGGTTTTTTTTTGACCACAACGTAAACAACTTCTAACGAGATAGATTCGTTTCCTGAGTCACATATGGGAATTTCAGAGAGACACCAAGGAATATCACACAGCCTCCAGAAGGATCCTTCTTATGTGACCTACCATACATAAATCAGGGCTGTAGCAGCCACAACCTTGAAGCAGAAGCATAAAGATTCACAAAGACAACAGACAACCCAAAAAAACTGCCAAAAGGTTTGTCTGCACCTCCAATGCAGAAATCCCAGTCAATCTAGATGTGCTGTTTACAGCAATACAGAGTGCAAAATGTTTTTACATCCAGAGGCAACTTAGTTACAGCAACTCCGTTATAGCTATTAAGCTGTCATTGCAAGGCACCTTTCTAGCTTCAACCACACAGCAAAGCTGCAGCCCATCTGGCAGAGGGCAGACAAGCACACCCAGTGCACACAGATAAAGGGGAAAAAAGTCCAGTATCTACTAAGTCTTATCTAAGTCTTATTTAAGCATCTGTAACACTAGGTCAGCTTATTCAGTGCTTTGACTACTGATAATAAAGAGAAATTCAGGTAAATGTGTCTCAGAGGCCTAGCTGAGGAAGTCAAACACCACATACCACTCTCCACAGTGCACAGCCTTCAACACTCCCACAGCAGCGGTGGTCTGGCGTTCAAAACCTTGTCCTATGTGATCTGCATGGGCTCGCGTCCGGTCTTCAAATAGCATTTCACGGGGTTCACTGGTTCGAGGTAGGTACTGCAAGTTTTTTATTTCATTGGTAGTTCTGTGTAAGAAAAAAACAATAGTAGTGACACAGAAATTTCCCATAATTACTTAATTTCTACCCAAGGCTGCAGGAACGTACAGTCAAATGAAAGAGACAGCAACACTCAAGACAAATAAAATATGCAATAAGCTAAGCAAAAAAAAAAATCTGAATGCTGATGCAATATTAAAAAAATAGTCAAGCTCTAAGTGCACTGAAAGACCCTAATGACTGCCTCACTCAGTTACATGCCCTAACAAAGGGTCCTGGAGCTTCATCTTTGCCTGAGCCATGCTGTAGGAGCACTGGTTTCAGCTCAGCTGACAGTACGAGTAACAGCAATAGACACCTCAGCTGTCCCTCAAGTAGTTTGATTGTTCAGTTTTCACCAGACAGCTGGAAAACATGTACGTGTTTTTAGTTTCATGTTGTAGAGCTGGGAATGAGAAGCAGAAATAGATCATCTCTCCAGGGCTTAACGAACGTGGATGACACAATGCAGGGGGAAGCAGAGCCACAAGAGCGTTTCCTGTCCAGCTCCAGCCCACACTGCGTGCTGCAATGCATTTCCCAAGAAATGTTCTGCTTAAAACCACAGGACAGCCAAGGTTAGAAGGGACATCTGGAGAGCGTGCGGTCTGCCTTCCCCTGCTCAGCCACAGTGGGTTGCTCACAACTGCGTCCAGCCACGTTCTGAGCATCTCCAAGGTCAGAAACCACACAGGCTCCGGGCAGCCTGCTCCAGGGTTCAAGTGCCCACACTGTAAAGGTAGCTTTGTGTATGCTTGCTTTTGTTTCTTATTTTAAATAGAAAATCTTTTATTTCAGCTGATGTCCGTTGCCTCTTGTCATGCCACAGGGCACTGATGAGAATAGTCTGACTTATTTTTTTTAAACAGCCCTCCATCAGGTGCTCATACACATTGATGAGATCCCAACTGAGCTTCCCTTTCCCAGGGCTGCACCCCAGTTCTCCCAGCATGTCACCAGACCTGCTCCAGTACGGCTGTGTCTTCAACTAGTGAACCCCAGATTGGGCATGACATCCCAGACGTGGCTCAGCAGAGGGCAAGAATTGCCTCCATCCCTGCTGGCAGTGCTCTTTCTAACTCCGTCCAAAAGGCTGTTGCTCTGCTTCAAAGGCACGCTGACAGCTCGCGGCCAACTTGGCATTCACAAGGACCCTCAACTCTTTTTCCTGTCAGGCTGCTTTCCAATTGGGCTCCAGCCTGTGGTGCACAGGGTTATTCCTCACAGCTGCAGGACTCTGCACTTCCCCGAGTTAACCTCGTGGGACTTCTGCTGGCCTGATGTTCTCCACCCTGTCAAGGGCCCTCTGGCTTGGCAGCACAACCCTCTTGTGCATCAACCGCTCCTTCCAGCTTTTGTTGTCCACAAACTTGCTGAGGGTGTTTTCTGTCCCGTCATTAATTAATGAAGGTGTTGAAACCTTTGGCCAATGCTCTTCAACACCTGGAGTGCTGCCTGCCAGCTGGACCCTGCGCTGCTGATCACAATCCTTTGAGCACAGCAATTAAGCCAGTTCTCAGTTCACTTCATTGTCTATCCATCTGGTTTGTTCCTCATTAATTTGAATTTGAGAAATTTATGGAAAATAGGTGCCCAGTGTAGAAAGCCTTTCTAAAGTCAGGATTAACACCACCCCAGCACCCCCCTCATCCACTGAGACAGTCATTTCGTTGTGTAATAGAACTGAGTCACAGAATCATAGGACACCCTGACGTGGCAGGGAGCCACAGAGATCTTCAAGTCCAACTCCTGGCTCCATACAGGAGCACCCCAAATCAGACCCTGTGTCTGAGAGCGTTGTCCAAATGCTCCTTGAATTCCAGGAGCTCGGTGCTGTGCCCACTGCCCTGGGGAGCCTGTCCCAGTGCCCAACCACCCTCTGGGTGCAGAACCTTTCCCTAACCCCCAGCCTGACCCTGCCCTGTCCCAGCTCCATGCCGTTCCCTCGGGTCTTGTCGCTGTCCCCAGAGAGCAGAGCTCAGCGCCTGCCCCTCCGCTCCCCTCGTGAGGAAGACCATCAGGTTGGTAACACATGATTTATAAGGCATGATTTCCTTTCTGTAAACCAAGGCTAGCTACTCCCAATACCTTTTTTGTCCCTTATGTTTCAAAATGGCATCCTTCCAAGGGTCAAGTTGATGTTGACCAGCCCACACTTTCCCCAGGTCCTGCTTCTGCTTCTCACCCCTCTAAAGGATCAGTGATATTTGCTTTCTCCCAGTGCTCGGGAGCCTTTGCCAACTGCCATGACCTTTCAAAGGTAACTGAGAGTCGCCTTGCAACAACACTGGCCAGCTCCCACAGCACCTCTGGGTGCATCCTGTCAAGCCCCAGGGCTTACGTCTTAATCTGTTTAGATGTTCCTTAACCCAGCTCTCCTCCCTTGAAGGCAGGCAGTCCTTGCTCCAGACCTTCCCACTGTCTCTAGGACCTGGGAGCCCTGAAGGCCAATCTGACCAGTAAAGAGCAGGGCAAAGAAAGCTCCCAGTACCTTGGTCTTTTCTATGTCCTTTGTCTCTCAGACTTTTACCCCATTCAGCAGACAGCCTAAGTTTTCCCTACAACTTCTTTTGCTGCCCATATACCTGTTGAAGTCCTCATTGCCCTTCACATCTTGCCAAATTCAACCCCAGATGGACTTCAGCTTGAAACTTCATCCCCTCCATGGTCGCTGTCTGTATACTCCTTCTAAGGCATTTGACCTTGCTTCCAGTTCTTGTCCCCTTCACTTTTATACTCGAATTTTAAGCAAGAGAGCTCCGAAGACATCACGTAGCTTTCAAGTTCTGCAGAGGCATCCTCACTCTTAAGCTAGTACTTATACCCAGTAACACAGCGAAGCGTGAAGATGGCATTTGCACGTGTCACCTTCCTGATGAGAGAGAAGCTCTTGTCCCTTGAGATCCTTAAAGATTCTGATCATCTTTAAGAGCAGGGGTGTTAATACCCATCTCCTAGCATACATCAGCAGTTTGCCTACTTATATTTCTCTGAACTTTTCACCTCGCTACATCAGAAGTTTGTTGCATGGACAAAGTGAGGAACATTTAGATTACTCTGTAACCTTAAGTTCTTAAGTTCCAGAGAGAACGAGCACCTTACTTGGCCAGACAGCAAACAATTAAAAAGCAAAAAAACAACATCACCACCAATAACAAAAACAACTCTCAGAAAGCAAAGCAACTTCAAAGTATGTATTTTAAGAAGACTTACAGAAGTTTAGGATAAGATAAAATATTAACCAGCAAAAGGTTTGGGATAAAGTGAATTTGCAAACTAACCAAACACTCATCAAGCAAAAATATTTCAACGTACCTCTTCCTTTTGAAAGGTGACTTTGGCATGTCAGCCACAGGGATCATCTGTTCTCCCGGACGTACCCACATAATGGGACCATCATCACTGTCTTTACGACTCTCTAACTTTAAGCTAGAAAGCGTTCCCCATGGCAGTGTACACTAATGGGAAATACAAGGCACAGTTTTTAAGTGAGTTACCTTTTCTTTTTTAAGCAGCCTCTGTCACAATGCAAACATTTATTAAGCAACTCAGTTATCTAAGTGAGTATCTCACTTTATTACAAGAGTACTAGAGAGCGTTGTCCCCCTTCTCCCACCCTATTCCCTTCTGTCCTTACTTTTAAGAAGGGTGATTCTTCCAACATATCAAGGAATTCAGGAAAGTAATCCCCCACTTCCTCATCAACTGCTCCAACCAGGCTGATCTGTCTCATTGGGCCAGCTCTATACGTACCATGAGAGTATGTTCTTTTTACCTACAAGTAGAATATGACAGTAAAAGTTACATCAAGGTCACTACCACCCGGTCTGCATTCAATAAAGACCTTTAATCTCTGTGCTTACATTTTCTGATTGATATCAAGCCCTACACAGTCCTCATTGTACTCAAGATTATTGAACTCAGTTACTATGAAGTCATCACCAAAGACAGAAGTTCTCATTAAAGATGCATGACAACTATCTTCTATATTTTAAAGTCTGAAAGTAAGACGGAGTAAATATTGTCTTTCAAGAAAATAATATTCCAGAAGTAGCAACTGTGAAAGACTGTTCAAGTATGTTCTACTCAGTGATAAATCAGCATTCTTACCTGCATTATCTATCTACCTGATCTGCACATTTAACTCATGTCTGAATTTTCACTTTTTCCTCTAAGACTTACTCAGCACCCTGAGTTGCAACTAATTAAACGATTCTGCTCATCACCCTCTCCAGTACGGCCACTGTGGGAGCCCATTAACTGCAACCGATTATCATGGTGAAGACAATGCCCAAGTAGAGTTGGTACAGGAAGAGAAAGAAGGACAACTAATCCTTCATTTTCCTGTCTTCTGCTCTCCTCCCACTTGAAGGGCTGTAACATTCAACACCTGTTTAACAAAAATCTTATTTCAACCTTTGATAGGAAAAGTACTGTATTTAAAATGAACAGAACTTAAACTGATCTGTCTTAAGTGATCAGGACCACTCTCTCTTAAGCATCTGATTCCCCATTTAACAGGCTGAACACAGCAGTATTATCAAACAAAATATGATCAGAGCAGAGGGGAGAGCAGATGGATTACGGCACAAACCAACATGGCATTTCCCTTGCACTGCATCTCTAGACATTCTGCACACAAAGCAAGAAGAAAAAGATACAGGGAAAACAGGTAATGAAGTACAACCGAACTCTGGTCCTCAGCCAAAAGACTACTCATGTTTCCAGGGCTCTGTTAACTATGACAATGAGGAGGGTAATTCACAGCAGTTCCAGAAAAGACAAAACCATACAATATGGATCAACATCGTGCCCTTCTTAGAAGCTAGAAGGATGTATCAAGCTGCCTTCCAGAAACTGAGAACCAAACCCTCTCCTTCAGATCCCTCCGTCACACATGCCCAGGTCATGGAGGAGTAACTAAAAGGAGGCCTGTAGTGGGTTTATGTGGCAAGGTTTTGGTAGCAGGGGGTGGCATAGGGGTGGCTTCTGTGAGAAGGATCTAGAAGCTGCCCCGTGTTTGGTAAGGGCCCCACTGCTGACCAGAGCTGAGCCAAAAAGTGATGTTTTGAGCCTCTGTGAGAGCACATTTAACACGGGGAAAAAAAAAAAAAATACTGCACCACAGAGAAGCTGGGAGAGTGAAAGGAGTGAGAAACAGCCTTGCAGGCACCAAGGTGAGTGCAGCAGGAGGTGCTCCAGGCAGGCAGCAGCAGTTACCCTACAGCCTGTGGAGAGGCCCCTGGTGGAGCAGGCTGTCCCCCTGCAGCCCATGGGTCCCACATGGAGCAGATCTCCACGCTGCAGCCCCCCCGTGGGTGGAGGAGCCCCCGGTGGAGCAGGTGGATGTGGCCTGGAGGAGGCTGCGGCCCATGGAGAGCCCCCACAGGAGCAGGCCCTGGGCCAGAGCTGCAGCCCCTGGAGAGGAGCCCACGCAGGAGCAGGGGTCTGGGGGGAGCTGCCACATGTAGGGGGACCCGTGCTGGAGCAGTTTGCTCCTGGGGGACGAACCCCATGGTACAGAGCCGTATCTGGAGCAGTTCTTGAGGAGCTGCTGCCTGTGGGAAGCCCACGCTGGATCAGTTCACCAAGGACTGCATCCTGTGGGAGGGACCCCACAGCACAGGGGACGAGAGTGACCGAGAAGCAGCACTACAGACCACAACCCCCATTTCCCCGTCCCCCTGTGCTGCTCAGGGGGAGGAGGTGGAAGAGGATGGATGGGGGATAGGTGCTTTTGGTTTCTTTTCTTTGTTTCTCACTTCTCTAGCTTGTTAGTAGGATTTATTGCCTGTTATTATCTCCCTATGCTGAGTCTGTTTTGCCCGTCACGATAATTACTGTGCGATCTCCCTGTCCTTATCTCAACCCTTGAGCCCTCTGCATTGTATTTTCTCCCTGTTCCTCTTTGAGGAGGAGGAGTGAGAAAGCGGCTGTGGTGGAGCTCGGCTGCCCACCCCAATAAAACCACCACAAGGCCTTCACAGGATACCTGAGCTGATTAATGGCAAGCCAGAGGCACACTGAAAAAAAGCAGTACTGCTAGAAAGCAGCATTCCCCTACCCCCCAAATCCATAGTCATACATTCCTGCAGCTCTTTTGCACTGACACCTGCTGATTTGGTGGCAAGTCCTCAGCAAACACCCAGTTCTACTGAATTCCCACCAGCTCAGCCTGCAGGGGCGCCTTCCCCTGCACCAAGTGGCAGGAGCTCACAGGACTGAGGCAATGGGATAAGAAAGGGACAGCCCTTTCCTTAGTGGCTTACTGCACATCAATTCCACAGTAGCCAGAAAAACACCTTCTAAAGGTGCAGCTAGCCACAGATTTGTCAGTTTACTGACAAACCAAAGATGTAAATTGATTGTTCTCCTCCTAGCATAAGTAGCTGAGCATGCTTAGCATTCCACCACTCCTGGTCAAGACATGAAGCTGCCAGGTACATCTACATCCCTTAACTTTTTAAAAAAATATATTTTTTTTTCCTTAGGAAAGGAATATAAGAGAGAGACCATGAAAATGAATGCCTGGCTGGAAAGAACAAGAGGCAGCCTGGCAGAGGAGGCAGCTGGTGGCAGTGAGCATCATCTTCTGCAGCAGCCATCTCCAACTGCTCACCCGCTTCCACTGCGTTTTCCTGCAGCAGCAGACGTGGTTGGTCTCTGCTTCAGAGCTGCCAGCAAGCACAAGACGACTTCCAGCTGCCCTTGAGAAATTGCTCTCTCATCTCTCCCATGGGCTGGGCACAAATAGAATAGCTCAGCTGGAAGGGACCATTTAAAGATCATCCAGTCCATGGCAGCATTACAGCATCCCAACTCTAGATGCAGGGCATGGGCTGAAATGGCACACGTGATTAAGGTAAAGCATTAGAAGAACACAAAAAAAGGTGAGGTCACTAGTGGAAAGGAGAACTCGCTAACAAAAAAATATTTTGCTCCACGGTTAGACTGCTATTAAGTAATAGTGTGAAAAGGTGAAAAAGACTTCTACTCGTGTTTAAGCAATAACAAAAGTAAAACGAAACCTCTGAAGAAGAAAGTAAGGATAATCTACATCTAAGCATAGCAGCCTAAGATATAAAATAGCACAGAAGATAGCAATGATTTCTCACTCAGCACCATCTTTTTGCTAATTTGTTCACAGGAAGAGGAAGATTACCCTATGTAATTCTGAACTGCCCAAAATCATGTTGATATGCTAGAAGCAGAGTAATACATGAAGTTCCATACATTAAGTTGTGCACTGACCACAGAACCTGATTATACTAATGTCACTAGAACAGGGTGAACACTGACGTGTATGTTACAAGTTTGAGCAAACAGTTGGATTGATCTAAATCCAGAATAAAAATAGTAATCACTGACACATAGCTTTTCTATCATATGGTCAACAGAAGTAGAATCACACACTCAGGAAAACCAACTAAAAAGCAGCGTAACAAAGCGCAGTAAAAACAGGTAGATAGATGTAACTGAATCAGTACGACAGCCTGATCTTCTTGATCAGTACGACAGCCTGAAGTTCTTTCTTCTCATGTAGCACAAATTTGAAGTATTTCACTTAGAAGTACAAAAAAGGATCCCGTGTCAATCTCTCACATTAAGAAAATAGGAAGTTATGACAGTAAAACCACCACACAATTCAGAATTAGTAAAACTTGAAAATTAGCTGCTTCTGTGACTAGTATAGCAACTGGTTTCTTTTTTTTTTAGTGTAACTTCATCTGTTCAGTTTTAAGTAAGGAATTATTAAAAGCAAGTATTTTAGCATAAATACCTTGGTGTCTCAAAGAGCCTGAAGAATAATACTGAAATTGAAGAATAGTACTGAAATTCTACAAAAATGCCACCAATAATATATTTGAGCATTATTATTCAAGAAATCAGAAGCACTTTAGACACTATCTTAAAGGTTTCCCATTTTCTGTGTGTAAGGTACACAAACTGGAAACAGAAGTCCAGAGAAACCAAACGTTTTAAGACTTTAAAATGTGAACTAGGCAAAGTCACAACTGAATCCTTATACTGAATACATTTTTCCATCCAAAATCTGAGTTTTTATGATTTTAATGGTTAAAAGTGCTTTCAGTTTTTCAGTTTTAAAAGCAGGAAGTCTGGAAAGAAGTCATCACACAACAGTGCAACATAAGAAAGAGCACCAAAAAGTAAAACCAACCACTGAACCCAAAATAATCTTAAACGCACAAAAAAAGCTCCACCGAACAGCAAAAACATTAAATAACCATAGAAATAAGCTGAGACATAAGAACAGCGGGTTTTCATTTCAACACAAGTGCACAAGCAACGCACTTACAAATTTGCACCTTAGAGCAAGGAACAATCCAGCTTCGTGCTCGCTGTTATTGCGCTCATCCTGCTAACTTAGCAGCAATAGCCAGCGATGCCCAGAAGTCAATGCAGTGTTTCTTCTTACTTGGTACATTTGGAAAAAGGTGCCCAAAAGGCTTTCTGTTTTGCTTGCTACCTCTTTTCAAATCCTTGAAAGCTTACATCTGTTTCAGTTCCATCATTCATGGAAAATACTCAGAATTACTCAGCTTAAGCATACTTGCAAATCTGCTTGCTGTTAAAGCCTATGTATTCCTTAAGGGTTTTTTAGTCAGTTTTGGGGATCAGATTAAGACACCTTGACAGTTTTATGATTTTTCTAAGGCGATTCATTATCGCCAAAGCTTTAATTTCAAACATACCATTTCCTAAACAGAATTTTTAGGAGATGCATCTCAAGGCTTTTTATTGCAATAATAGTTCTACCAGAGCCCTTCTACCACTTACTATCGCTTCACATACTTCACATTGCAGCTGAAATCCTCAAATAACACAGGATGGATAAGCCAACTATTTAAAAGCAAGATGACCTATTATTATGTCCTCCAGTGACACACGAACAGTGAAGCAGTTGATAAAGAATCCTAAAAATGAATTAATAGCAATGAGAAACCTTAATGGAAAACAACCTTGCAAAGCAAAGTAGCAACTACACTCTTGTAACTTAGAAAGACCTGTGGCAAGGCTCAGTCTCAGATTATCTCCAAGCAGCCAGTACAAAGCTCTAGGGCTTTGTTTAAATTGTGGGTTTTTTTTTCCCCTGTCAGTACAGAATATCCCAATCAGAAAGAGCAACACGTGACTAGCCAACCTATATCAGTGACAAAGCCATCAAAAAGCAATCCTCAAAGGTAACTTTAAGTGTGGAACAAACGAGCATGTGTGCAGATGAAGTCATTCCATATGAACTGATGCTGTTCGACGCTACTAAATAAGGGAAAACATTTTTGCTTTGAATACAGGCTGCCATCATCCATCAAAAGTCTTTGTTTTTTTTCAAGCAATCTCTATGGTGCAACATATATGCTTTAACAAGCTAAAAGTCAGTATTTTCATCGTCCAAAAGAAGAAAAAAAAGATGTACTTTGGAAACTCATGTAGCAGCAAACAGGTACTATCAACCTCTACAACTTCATTAGCTAACCAGACAAAGAGTTTTAACCAGACTGAAAGCAAAATTTTACTGAAAGCTCCTGAAACAACTGAGACATTCTCCAACATAAAGGATTCCTGCGACCGCAGAATACATGAAAATAACACAATGTGAAAACTGAAGCCTTTAAGGATAAGAACATTAAATAGTAGCCTATTAGTTCAGACTTCTGTTAGAGAGAAGCGTTTGCAGCAAGTCCCCTCAAATATTAGAAGAGAGTATTTTCAAGCAAATAGGATTCCAGAAATCAGGAAGAGTGAACAGCAAAAACATCTCCCCAAAAATAAACTTGCAAGAGCTAAACATGGAGGACAGCAAAGGGAAGATAATACTAGAATTGCTTGAAGGAGACCTGGAACAGGGAAAAGAAAAATAAGAGTTCAAGATGTTCAGAACGGTCAGGAAAAAAGGAGAGCCACTGATCTGAAGAGACTACACAATCATGAACCATCAGAATAATGCCCCTTGCCTTCTTTCCTTTAAAACACTTACGCTGTTCTCTGCACTATCTGAATATCCAGTGTCTAACCACAGTTAGCATAGGCAACATGGAATAAAGGACTTCAGAAAGGGGTGGGCAAGGAGAACTCAAGTTACTTCCCTGAAGCAGCAAAGTGCCTGCTGTCATGGAACAGGCTGACAGCGTAGTCCTGCACTTGCCCCTGAGCTACCTCTGGCTCTGTATACCAATATAATTTGCTGACTTAGCAATAAACCCAATCACTCAGGAGTTGGCTACTTTTTCTGCTGCCTTAACAAGACAAATTGGCTCACTGTGAGGTCCGAGAAGCACCCCAGCTTGGCACAAGAGCACACAAGTGGAAGCAGAAAGCAAGGACGTTCTCCTTCAGCAGCAGGTGCTAGATGGACTCTGATGATTTGTAACCGCACACTGGGGAGTGTAAAACATGGGCTACTTCCCCCAAATCAAGAAGGCTTTGTGATGAGGATCCTCACTTACCCTTGAGTACCAAGGCAGCTCACTAAAAAAGAAGCAAAGCTGTAATAAATCAGTGAGAACCTGAAACGCATTCTCCAAATCTGTAAGAGGATAAACACGACACCTTGAAGAAACAGGTGGAAAGGAAAGCAAGACAAAAACTACAGACCACGTAGCCCAGATTCAGCTTCCACAGTGTAAGAGAAAAACATTAGCACATCGGCTAAATGGCCAGAAAACAGGATAAAAGATGAGCATGTAATAAATATGGACATGTCAAAGAACAATCAAGCCAAACAAACCTTTCTTCGCACAACATGATAGGCTTTCTCCAAAGACAGAAACATGGTCTAGTAGCAGCTAACAGTGGACAGATTTCCCTTTTCTGTACTCAAGTAAGTACCAATAGGAGAGGCCCTGTGCTGTGGTATTCAGGAAGGATCCCTCCTCTGAACACGACTGTGGTTTCACCCAGCAGGCAGCTCAGTGCCACACAGCTCCTCACTCACCCCCTGCCCAGAGCAGGTGGACAGGGGAGAGAATCAGAAAGAGATAAAACTCATGATATGAGATAAAGACAGTTTAATAGGGTAGAAGTGGAAGGAACGATGGCAACAGTAACAGTAAAGGAATGAACAAGACAAGTGATGCACAATGCAATGTGAGCTCCATCTGTTATAACAGTCCTTCAGGGCAGGAAAGATGGTGTTTGGTACAGGATTGTCACACGCTGAAGCCAGGTTCCATCAAAACCCATTCTTCGTTAATCTGTGATCCTTACTGTAATCCCACTGATGTGGCATATAACAGCCATAGCAGCGATGACATGCATAACTGCACAGCAATTAACATCGTACAAATCAAACTATTTGCTGTTCCTGCCCAACATCAAATCCCCCCGAGGCACACATCTGCCTTCCCCATTCTTCCACATTACCCACCAAGTGCACCCAGGTCCCTGAGCAAAAGCAAGCCCACAGATGGGTCTGCCTTAGCCCAGGGCAGGAGTAGCCCAGACTGCCTTCCCCAGCATGCCCTTTATGTGCACTGCAGGGACTTGATCCCCTTCTACAGGATGTAACAGGCTTGATTGTGCACAGCCAGTTCAATTGGCAGATCCCCTAGTGCTGACTAGTGTGCATCCCCGTGTTTGAGTGCCCCAGCACCCATCACCTTCAGTGCAGTCTTCAACAACCCCTTGTATCATTCGATTTTCCTGGAGGCTGGTGTGTGACAGGGGATGTGATACACCCACCCAATGCCATGCTTCTTGGCCCAGGTGGCTGTGAGATTGTTCTGGACGCGAGTCCCACTGTCTGACTCAATTATTTCTGGGGCGCCACATTGCTTCAAGACTTGTTTTTCAAGGCCCAGGGTGGTGGCATGGGGCGTGGATACATTTTGTTTCCAGCCAGCGGTTGTTTCCACCATCCTGAATATATGGTGCTAGCCGTGGTGGGTTTTGGGGCTGTGATATAACCCACCTGCCAGGCCTCCCATATCGATATTCCAGCCACCATCCTCCACACCAGAGTCTTCAACTGCTCAGCTCACGTCATCGCAGCACATTTCACAATCATGGATCACCTGTTAAATGGCATCCATGGTCAGGTCCACCCCTCAACCACAAGCCCATCTGTATGTTCCATCTCTGCCTTGATGGCCCGAGGTGTCACAGGCCCACTGAGCTGTAAACAACTCACCTGCACGTTGCCAGTCTACATCCACCTCAGCCACTTCAATCTTAGCAGCCTGATCCACCTGCTGGCTGTTTTTTGAGGGCAGCCCAATTCTTGGGCACACAAGCATCTACATGGTGTACATTTACAGCCAGGTTCCCTACCCAGGCAGCAGTATCTTTCCACAATGCAGCAGCCCAGATGGGTTTTCCCCTGCACTGCCAGTTTTTCTGCTGCCATTGTTGCAACCACCCCCACAGGGCATTTGTCACCATCCAGGTGTCAGTGGAGAGATGGAGCACTGCCCACTCGTGCCCTTCAGCAGTACCCAAAGCCAGCTGGATGGCTCGCACTTCTGTAAATTGGCTCCATTGACCTTCTTCAGCAGTCTGTGACATGTCCTGTAGGTCTCCATACAGCAGCCTTCCACCTCTGATGCTTCCCCACAACACAACAGCGGTGAGCAGGGCACACTGCTTCTCATTTTCTGGTAGCTTGTTGTGCAGTGGGGCTTCTTCAGCATGGGTCACCTCCTCTGATGATGATATTCCAAAATCCTTGCCTTCTGGCCAGTCCATGATCACTTCAAAGATTCCTGAGCAACTGGGGTTTCCTAACTGAACCCATTGTGTGATCAGTGTGACACTGAATAAAAGCAGAACTGTATCAGATATATCTATACATTTGAAAAAATTATGAAAAGGAGTGAAACACTGAGCAGGAGTTGCTGCTACCACAGATCGTAAACTGCCCTGAAAAAGGCAAGAGTAGGCAACCAAGAGCAATCACCTGAAGCAGTCCTCTCAAGCTCCTTGACAAAGATAACTCGCCACACAGACACATGATGTGCCAGACAGACACTGGCCATTTTCAGTACCCTATTCATTCAGCCTTCATTTTGTAAAATAGAGTGTAAAGGGAGAGCAGTAAGACTGCTAAGTGTAGGACACATTGTGGTAGGCTAAAATAGCTAACATGACGTGACCTAGACAGGAGATAAGGGAGCTGGTGAGCAAGCTTCAGACACTGAGAACACTAGAAGAAAAGCTTATGCTGTCTGCCTTGTTCACTGCTGACCAGAATAAAAACCCTAGCAGGAGGATTGAGATAAGAGAACAAGAAAAGACTGTTCAACAGATTCCCCTGGGAAACATGAGATCACCCAGAGACCTCCAGCGAGCACATCAGACAAGCATTAATCAGATAAGGTTTAAAATACTCAAGTCTTGGCCTGAAACACTGGAATTGTTTTGTATCGCTCAGTTTCTTCTAGTCCACACGTACCAGTGAGCTGTCTCTGATTTTCCCTGTGTTTCTGCCTTGTCCCACTCTGCTAAGTATTGTTACTGTCACATCTTGTGGAGCGTGAGCTATGGGGTTTTAGCAAGGCACTGAAAATGTACACTTAGCCAGCATGAAGACACAGTAATAGTTTCAAAATGTGCCTCAAGAGCACATAAAAAGCTTATCTGAAGTGATGTAAGCTGCAAGCAGGTGGCAAAAGCTGATTATTTGTTCTCTGAAATGCTTGTAAGAACTTGACAAGTAAGATTCACAGCTACGCAGTAACTGATGCAGCTCTACAACCTACAAAGATGAATGAAGCCAGGGATGTTCCTACAGCCTGGCCTCAAAGAGTGACTTATAGGATACAAGGACACCCATAGTAATTGTGTTTTACCTAGCTGTAGAAACAGCCTGACTCTCTCAGAGACTGTTCACAGCAACAGAACTGTTACATCAACCTAAAAAAAATTGTAATTTATTCAGGAGCCCAAGGCCTGTGATTGGTAACACCCTAGTTCCCCTCTCCCCAAATTTAAAAGCTAATGCTGATGAGACACTCAATTCCAGATGAAGTTTCCCTCTCCTGTACCTATTCCAGCTTCTCTCACACGTTTCCCCATTTCTCATCTCCTACCAAGTGAGAATGTGTTACATTTATAAGCAGTAGAGAAGAAAAGCTGAGAGGAGTTCGTTTTCAAACGTGTACCTGTGAGGCCAGTATTTCAGCTAGAGTTAGCAGGACCCCAGTGATTTCAGTCCCATTATCAGAACTCACTGTGCAATCTGCCTGAGAAACAACTACTGAGACTCATCTGCCACAAAGCAGGAGGTGGAAGCTTACTGAACAGTACTGAAATAGTCAAGTAGAAAAAAAAACACGCATCTCTGATACAATACTCTGATACCTTCTGCTTCAGGCTTAGCTCACTCCTTTCCATCGACTTTTTCAAAATAGGCGTTTTTAGATGTTTTTGATACATTAGGTTTATTAGACTGATTACATATGCTGCAAGTAGATCTCAAAAATGATCAAGAACCTCATCTAAAGTGAGCCTTATTTCAGTGTTTTAGCTGAAATTAGCAAAGCAACAGCCGAGTTTAAGGCTAAAGAAGGCGGAGATAGATCAAGGCAAACCAGAAAAACTGAAGTGTCAGCACCTCTCAACTGAGAGCATACACCAACTGCCAGGCACTGGACAAGCAGCTCAGAACAAGGTGGAGCACACCAGTACGAAGCTTTTCCAGTGCAAGAATAGAAAACTACATTTAAAGTGTCATGGAAACACTGCTACAACGTGTAAGAATCCCTTCAAGATCCAGAGAACTCAGCAAAAACAAAGTATCATCAATCCACATAATTAAGTAACTAATTACATAACCATTTAGTACTTATTTTTATAAAGTTAAAGACAGAAAACCAAAAAACAGGTAATTGATACCAATGAATCAAATTCACACAATGAAAAAAATGCAGCTGAAGGTTAAACACGTAAAACTCTCAATCCTCAGATTTCAAGAGGTCCTGCTATAACCGTGGAGGGCAATCTCCCTGACACAGCATCACTAAGAGCACGAGATTCTTACACTCCTTCCTCCACATCTTTCATACCAGCTCCAGTCAAAAAGGAGAACACTAAGCTTAGCAAACCTTTCAGCTGCAGCAGCCCACCTGGTCACACACAGACAGAATAAGATTAAAAATAAGGAAAAATAAAAGCAAGAGCTAGCAAATCAAGATAGTGACTGAAATGTTCCAGGAAATAGTGATGCTGTGCAAAAGACGACGTGAAAACATCTGGTGTATGCTATATAAATACGCACTATGCCCCTTATGTTAGCAAAAATGTGTAAGGAGCCAAGCATTTTCTGACAGCCAAATTCATACAAGTGATCAAATGCTACAAAAGCTTGCTGAAAAACAGAAAGAAAGAAAAGGGAAACTGTCTGAAGGCTTTGTTCTGGTAAACATACATTCGAAGTTGCTGATTTGAATGCTGTATTACAAAGTTCAGCTTCTTTCACCTGTTATATTTTCTCTTTCTGCTCCTCCTTCACACAATAGGAAATGATAATCTCAAAACCCAATGACCACAGGATTGATTTAACTGTGAACACCGATGTCAAGTTAACCCATCCTTTCAGTATAATTCACAAAATCAAGTTTGGGCTTTTCTTAAACGTGTCTTTAAGACAGATGACAGCACAGTCCTGCCCCTATTAATGCTGTCCAAGACACCAGGTTAGAGAACACACACACACACGGACAGATGCGCAATGACCTAAGATGGAACTGCTCTGGACAGCTCCCCAGAACAGTCTGTGAGTTTCACCATTAATTAACAACTCAGCTTGCAGGCTGAAAAATTTTAGTAGACTTATTTTATAGAACATTCTTATTCCATGGCAGTAGATTTCTTCAAACCAGGCTTTAAACCAGGGCCACAAGTGTTCTCTTGCAGCAACAATTCAGTTCTGCATAGGCTTGCAAGGCAAGGTAACCCATGAAATTTCTCAATAAATGCAGTAGTTGTCTATGCAAATATTTACATAAAGAAAACAAAAGCATACTTTTCATCAAAAAAGATGACAGTATAACTTGAACTCTTGATAATTGTCTAAAAAAATGAAGGCTAAAATAGTTTATAACCATTCCAAATGCTCACAAATAGGGATCTATTTCTACTCAAGTTAAACAGGTGATTGTGATCTAAAAGTGATATAGACAGAAAACCAGGATTGAGTTTCTTTGTAATGGTATCAGATTATCTGTAAAGGCTTTCCATAATACCCTCCTCACCAAGGCTGCAGTCTAGGAAAGTTAGAATTTTTCCTCTACACTTACAGAAGCTGAAATACATTACTGTTGTAAATATTTATATCTTTTACATCACATTAATAAATACCAGAGGTGATATTTAACCAGTAGTTACCATTACAGGATTATACAATCATTTCTCCATAGAAAATAAAATAAGAAATAGATTCAGAAAGATGCCTGCCATATTGCCACATAACTGCTCTGAAGAGAATACAACTAACCGAGGGCAAATGCAAATAGAGAAGGATTAAATTAGTATTTATGTTAACCACTGTAAAGTTCTCCTTTAAGAACGAATTTAGAAGCCTCAGGTTACAAGTTACATTACTTAACTATGCCCTACACAGGTTTTTATGTATACCATTGCTCTAATGCATTAAAGTACTTCAGTTCCATGAAGATCCTCATACAGATAAACTATGATTTAGACACCCAGATAGCCACAACTATATCATTTTAGCCCTCAAACACAGTTAAGTTTTAGCTCCAGAAACAAATCCAAAGAGAACTACGTACACATGCATGCAAACATTTTCCCTCCCCCATAAAAAGCAAATTCTTCTCAGGTAATATGCTCCTTGTCTTTAATAAGGCAGAACCAATTTATTAGTTAAACCATGGTGCTTCTAGTCTTCTGCTTCACCTACACAGCACTGCTAATAGTAACTGTATTCTAGAAAAAACCATTCACAGTTGTTTGAAACCATAATATGACTTTAGAAAGTAAAATGTATAACCTCTTACCTGAGCATGAAAATTTGACATAGTCGTTGTCTCTATATCTTTCTTTCCCAAAATCTCCATTTTCACTGGCGAATTGGGAAAATTAAATGAAAAGTAGTCTAAAAAGTCAGGTAAATAAGTAGCTGCCCCATGAACAATACCCATTACATAGTAAGCTGCACAGTTTTCATTTTCACTAAAAACCAGACCCACAAACTCTTCTGCAAATCTCTCCATCTCCACAGGAGATAAGTGGGAGAGTTCATTACTGTAGGCATGGATAACTGATGCACCTCCGTTAGGCTGGTGCTCAATATGAATCAGCTGTTTGAACTCCAATGTGTCCAACCTTTTGAGTTTATTTTGAACCCGTGGCTCCTTTAACGAGACAAATGGAAACTCACTGTTCTCTGGTATCATGGACTCACAGTCCTTCTTGGGATCCATATTTTTCCCATTGAAATCCTTAAGATGATCATCTATGATGCCTTTGGCTTCCTGATCCTCAACATCAGAAACCAGTCCTGAGCAGATGGTCTGAATGGATTTGCTGTACATTTTTGGGCGCTTCCTCTTCTCATTCTCTTTATGTTTCTTTTTCTTTTTCTTCTTCACCTTTTTAATCTGTAGCTCTTCCGCATTGGTTTTTGGTTTTTCCTTCCCAGCTGTTAAAAGTCAAAAAAAAAAAAAAAAAAAAGATCTCTTAAACACCTTGGCATACAAAAGACTTGTTTAGAGATCAAGGATACCAAAGCACTCATCAAAAGGCACATACAGAGACCAACAACAAGACTCAGTGAGCAGGTATCTCACTGAAAATGAGTAGACACCTGCCATAATCACACTATAGCTAACAATTAATCTACAGGAAAAAAAATAAACACAGAAAACAAGTTTGCTGAGGCTGCTTTTATAATCAGTCACGGTCCATAACAACACTGTCTAACTGGTCATCAGCAACTACTAAACCGGAAAGTTCAGGCGTTATCTGACAGCTGTCAACAAACACGGCCACACAAGGGGTTTATAAACAGTCAGTGAGTGTAAACCATCAGCAAGCTGGTGATAAACGCTGCTGCCAGGACCTACCTCATCACATGGCTTCACGCAGTCATTCTTCCAGAAACAAAGCAGATTTTGTTGAAATGCATGTGGAAATACCTAAAAACTAACCACTGAGTTTTCTTTAAAAAAAAAAAAAAAAAAAAAAAAAAACACTCACCACACAGTAACTAGCTTAAAGTTGACTTTCAGTGTAGCTTGCATATTCATGTAAGATGTAAAGGGCTAAAGCTAAGAGTGCTCATTTGTGGATGCTGTGTTCAAGTGATTCCTGAGATAAACATCCTCCTTTCTTTTCAAGTGTTTTTCTTCTAGTGCTCGGGAGGAGATGGGTGGAAGAGTGGATAGCAAGTAAATAAGTGGGGTAACTGATGTGTCAGTGTCACGACACTGCCCTGAGGTCTAGCAGTTGATATGATCTCATTTCACGATTTGATAAAACCCAATTACTTACCGCATTAGAGCACAAAATTACAGTCACAACCAGCAAGTCAAGATCAGCAGGTTTAGACACCAAAGTTTATTTAGTGGAGCATTGCAATTAAATACACAACTGGTAAGTAATCTCAAATCACAGGAGTTAGATACCATGCTCATTTTCAAGCCAGACTGATTTCAGCTTGCAATCTTCAGACCAGGTAATTCACAAAAAGTCTTTTACAAGAAAAAAAAGAAAAAAAACATGAAAGATCACAACTGCTGGTGTACAGAATCACACATGCTTGGTAGTTAAGATCTAGTTTAGATCTCATATATACATAAATACTGGGAAGGACAACAAGCAAGCAAGAGGCTTGCCTCCAAGCCTCCTGTGGTTCACAACAGCAGCCACACACCTCTGGGGTTTCTCAAGCATAGGCAGGTGAGCAAGTTCTCTCCCTGGCTTCTATTTGCTCATCTTGTGGGGGAAGAAGTGCCCTGAGGTCACTCGTTCCTTATTTAGCCTAAACAAGGAAGTGGGCGCTGCGATTTCCTAACCTAATCCACTCAGTTAAGAGCTACAAAGACTCCCCTCTAAATCAGATTTAACGTAGCACTCCCTGTGAGCACAACGTCAGTTTTAGCTAACCAAGTTCAACTGCCAACAGGCACAATGTGCTCAAGAAAATCTGTCTTTTCAGCAGGCTCAGTGTAATGTAAAGCCAGCACGGACCTTTGCAGCAATACTACTTCACCTGGTAGATGCAACAGTCACCACTTTGTGACTGTCTTCTTTCTGCCACAGTCCACTGGGCATGGAAAGACCATAAAGAGCAGCAAAACACATACTGCCAGCTACCAAATCCTTATAGAAAGTCCCAAAAAAATAAGTCATCATGATGCCAACATACCAGGGGAAAACGTCATTACCTGACATTATCAACTACCACACACATTTGGTGGTACTGCAGTGGTGTCACGACAGCATCAGCTTCAGGTGAGAAAAACAAAATCAGAAAATGCTTAGGACAATTCCACACCACGTACTACCAAATCTGGCAGCCTTTTTTCCACTCCTCCCCTGTGCAATAAGACAGAACCTGAAAGGATCCCAAAGCCAACAGGTATCACGAACTATTAAAAATGCTTTACCTTACTATTTTCAGATTTTTACTCTAAACATGAAAATTCATTGCTATACTGAAGGCTACAGAAAGACGTCACACAATTCCCAACATTACACTAGTTTGTAAATAGAAAACAGAGTCCCAGCACTGAATGCAAGGTGGGGCTGGAGGAAGCAGGTATTGTCTGCCCACCTACTCCACTTGTTCTCATCCGGAGCCCAAACCTTTCACCAGTAACTCAGATCCAGGACTTAATGCATGACGGGGAAGGGATGGAAATGTGCATTATCAGGGTTACCATCAGCAGTTATATCATTTCCAACCAAATACATCAACTTCTGAGGATAAAGCAAAAAGCCATTTGCTATGGGCTCTGTCATACTCGAGCATTTCTATTATCACCAAAAACACCTTAAAACCAAAAAGATTATCACCTATCTGTCCTTGTTGAACACCCAGCTACTAAGTTACCTCTCAATTAGTAATAATGGAAAGCAAAGTATTTGCGTAGAAGATGCGTATGAATCTCTCTCTGCAAAACTACCTTAAAAATCGTGGACTTTTATTTCTACAGTACAAGGACAAAAGCAAAATCATCTCCCCTTTCAACCTCTCCCGTTCCCTGCCTTTGATTATAGCTTCTGAGAAGTCTTTCAGAGTAACAACCAATTTCGTTCAACTCCTCCTGTAAAGTGCCACGTTTCTTTAATCCACCACTTAACCTACTTCAGAGGCAGCCATGCAAACAAGGACTGGTCGGGTTACAAAACTGATCACCAGGAAACAGCACTGCAACAAGCAAAGCTGAGTCTCAGCAGCAGAGGTACCTATAGCACATACAAAAGCATAAGATCACTGTAACATACACCATCAGGGTCAGATACGCTGGATGGAAATCAGTATGTTAGATCAAGCTCTTATAATTTGGTATCTTACTAAAAATATCCAAAAAGGTTTGCGCTCACACCAGCTGTAAGAACAAGCTGCAGTTGTCCTGGTACACACCTATAGAAGTACTCAAAACCTTCTTAAGAGGGATTACACTAAAGCGTTTTTCAAGTGAAGAACATTTATCATTCTGTGTTTGTTTTCACACCACCACCTCCGTGAAGCTTTCAGAAGGAAAGAAAACGCTCTTAGCCCCAGGATAAAAATAATTCTTCTCCTGGTCTCCAACACAGTTTTTCTTCCAGCTTTTAGGGAGATTTTCCGTTCATCTCTCAGCACAAATACACACACACCATGCACCAAAAGTTGAATTTTTAAGTGGAAAAAAATCCACACAAACACAAGGGAAGACCAAACTCCCTGCAAACCTAACCCAAAGCTTCAACTCTTTAATATAACATTAAAGTTATACAATTTCTCATTTTAGTGCACTTAATTGTAATGTCATGGATCGAGCCACAATTTCTTCCCTCTGCCCTTTCCTATAGCACCTGCACACTCTCTGCATTGTACCTGTTCCTATTATTGTCTTGCCATCAACTTACGTCCAGCTTTTCGGTATTTGTGTTCAACTACTTTAGTATGCAGTTAAAGTTTTGCTGAAGAATACAAACACCAAACAGAAAACAACCATTTCTTGAACAGAATTTCAAAGAAGAACAAGGCATTTTTTTTAGCCTCAGGCTTCTCCTCTGCTGAATTTCAAAGATCCAAAAGTAGGTGTTTAAAGTAGATGGTTAAAGCTGCTCAGAAGCTGCAAAGACCTCTATAGCAAGAGGAATTTGCTTGCTGGAATACTGTGATTGCTGTCAGCAATGCCCAGTGCAGTACTTTCAGCTTATTCTTCTTTTCCATTAGCAGTGGAGAGGAGCAGGACCATGCTCACTCACTCCTGTGCTGCACACATAAAGGTGCTTTAAAGCAAAATGTATTGCTTCTTCCAAAAGCAATGGTGTTTCTCTGACACCTGGCTAATGGAGAGCTGAAAAAGAAGAGCTCTATGCAATGTCTGCCTAGCATATTAATCAGGATGCTTCACAGACGACAATATTCAGTTTGGTGAAAACACAGCTATCCAAAAGGCAAAATAAAGATCCAGGCACTAACACCAAGATATCCAAACTATCTGTGGCTCAAGCAAGGTCTGGCAGCAGCAGTGCAGCCCTTGATGTAAGCTAACTTACTTCACCTCTCAAGAAGTTACTCTCAAGGCAATCTCTCCCAACCCAAAGCCTTCAGGACAGGTGTTTGAGTCTGCACCAGCAATCAAAAGGAACATTCAAGCACAGACAGACCAAACGGCACAGTCTACTAGTGTCAACCAAGACAGTAGATATTTTGAAGTTCACAGCATCTTCCGTCTCTGCATATTCTGAGATGCATCTGAACAAGCACAGCTACTGAAGCACCTATAAACAAAACAAAAAACTATTTCCACTGTGTGATTCAGAAGCAAGAGTCTTCACTTGTGCTTCAGAGAAGTCTTTTACTTAAGACTTTCACTTAAGGTACTTAAGAATGAGCAATAAGGGGGGATACAGAGGAATGGGACAGGGGAGGACAATTCAGCACTTTTTTTCCCCCACAACTTTTCCCCTTATCCGGTGTTAAAAACCGCAATGAGCTCACACTTTATACTGGGGTGCAAAAGACTGAAGAACAGCAAAAATTTGAATTTCACTTCTGCTTATATTTGGCTAGCAATATCGGCATGAGGACAGAGCTTGAACTGTATTTGTAACAACATGAGAAGAGTGGAAATCCATTCATGTATTCGTTCTGTTCATGCACTCACCCAGCAACAACAGAACTCCCTCTGGGAACGTTTTCAGCCACCTCCTATGCAAATCAGGCTTTACATTACACAAACACAGGACAACCAAAATAACCCACACAACTAACCCACTGCAAGCACCCGCATGGGAGGCAGATTTTGCAAGGTAGCTTGGTGAACAGTGCCACTGTATCCCTGTCCCACAGCACAGGGCATATGGACTGGATCAAGATTCAGAGCAGTTGGAATTGTCCACAAATAATCCCATGCACCATTATAATTACACGATACTCATTTGTAATTTAAAACTACCCTGACAGTCTGAATTTTGGTAACCGCAAGTTGACTCCTTCCATGTGTGAGCTTCTGTAAAAGAACTTGAAGTTACCTGAATGATCTCATGGACAAAGCAGGATGCTTTATCTGCAGTTTCACATTAGCAGCAGACATCGAGCTCTTATTTCATTTAACTGTCTCAGCCAGAGCAGCATTTCAACTTTGAGGTCACAGCCCCCATCAGTAGCAGCCGGGGGCAGGAGGTACTGCAGAAACTTCAGAAAACATTCCCAACAAGGTTAGGATGTTCCCCCTGCAGCTTTCTGGCTGACTGCTAGCAGCAGCAAGGAACAGCCATTTATAACTGCAGGCAGTCATTCAAGTCAGTTTGCACTTCTCTGCTTTGGGAGAACTCGGTCAGCAGCACTGAATAGATCTGCAGAGCAGGACACACAGAGGAAGGGCCGTCAGTGCAGAGGAGCCTGAGCAGGGACTACATTTTCCACATTTATTTCAATTACACTGAAGGACTGAAGCGCAGCATCTCACCGCTTGTTCTGTGGCACACAAGAAGTCACAGAAGCAGCAAGCAGCCACTGGCATGCTGCTTGTTCTGCAGTGAAACATCAGCCTGGCTACTGCTGCCAGCAGCTGCAAAGCGTTATTTAAGTCTTTGGCTCCGTGCTGTACCAACCATCTCCTACAGCAGTGCTCCTGAGACGCAGTCCCACCTTGCCAACCAAATCTGGGGTTCCAACACCTTCTGCTATCCTCACTGCAACTCAGACTACAGCTACTAGCTTTAGGAATTTATTAAGATTCAGCTCTGCTCGATCTCTTCAGGCTGTCTTCAAAGAGTAAACACAGAAACCCCACTTCAAACCACAGAAACAGAGATGAAGCATCCCCCTCTGTCTTTCAGAGTTCATAGCCACAAGCTACTGAAAGTAGCTTAGAACTGGAGCAGCCAAGAGCCCATTCACTGACCAGTAAATAAATAAAACATGCAGCCAGAGAGCACTAGCACGAGGGTTATTAGAGGCACAGCCACTTACAGTAGCAAAAAAGAGACAAAGAAAACCCCACAGCACCCAGCTCAAGAATACGAGAAACCTTTCAGCTCTTAGAAACACTCACTCGTTCCAGCCAGATAGTTAAAGAGATGACAGAATTTCATATTTCTGTTTTAATATAATATATTACCATTTTCTTACGTGTCACATAATGAATGTGGTTTAATACAGTAATGCAGCAAGTTAATGAAAACCATTACTGAATAATTCAAAAGGCTTAAAACAACTGAAGGAATTGGAGCAGAGCACACACAGGCACTCCACGGTTGAGGAGAATGATCACCCCCGCCTGCTGACAGGCGGAAAGCCAAGAGGCCGTGTGGACACACACAGCTTCCAGGTGTCCCAGCATCCAGGTGTCTTCCAGGTATCTCAGCATCCAGCCCAGGCACTAAAGCAAGCCGCAGGAGTAAACAGAGAACTGACAGCTATCGTGTTCTGGTCATAGGCTTCAAAGCTTGAATATTAAGCATGAGCAAAGTCTAAAAGCATAAAATAATCCTGTTTCAAGTTGTCTCAGCCCTCCCAGGAACAGTCACAACCACCTTGAGAACAACTGCTCAAGATTTTTAGAAAATGCAGCTTACAAGCATGAAAACAGGATGCAAAGTAAGTGGCTACACTGATACACCCCGAGCTGTACCATGCCCAGCTCTGTAAGGAAACCCTTACCTAGCAGTGCCTCACAGGAAGATCCTAACATGTTTCCTCCTGTGCTCTATCCAACAACTGCATTTAATCATGGAAGCTTCGGTCGGATGTTATAGATCTGTGCTCATCTCATAAAGTGATAAAAATATAAAACTTTATTTAATTTCTTCTAGAACATCCTGAAGAGACAGTCTGCAAACAGGCTCTGGACTCTGGTCACCTGAGTTACTGCATTAAAAACACACGGGTTACTGCTAAGTTACTGTTCTATGTACTCTACAGAAGTATAAAGAGGCCAGCAAGCTATTCTTCCCACACCTCTGGAGGCCATCAGGTCCAAGGCCCTGCTCAAGCAGGGACACCCAGAGCCACTTGACCAGGACAACATCCAGGTGGCCTTGGAAGAACTCCAGGATGGGAGCCCCCACAACCCCCAGGAGCAACCCACAGAGTAAAGCAGCACTTTCTGACGTTCAGAGGGAACCTCCTGTTTCAGTTGGTGCCCATCACTTCTTGTCCTGGCACTGGGCACCACTAAAGAGCCTGTTTCCATCCTTTGTCCCTTTATCTTCAGATATTTAGAGTCACTCAGGAGATCCCCAGAGCCTCCTCTGCTGCAGGCAGAGCAGCCCCAGCTCCCTCAGCATCTCCTCACAGACCCACTCCAGTCCCTTCATCCTCCTCACAGTCCTGTTGGATTCTCTCCCATCTCCAGAACAGAAACCCACTTCACATATCCAACACAATCACAGGGTGAAAGAAATATTGCGTGTGTACCCAGCCTGCTTGTACTCAACTAGCAATGCAGCCAAAAACAATGACTAGCAAGAGCCTGGGGGCAGAAACACCCTTCCCAAAGGAACAGCTCCTGCAGTTGGGACAGCATGGCAATTCTCACTGAAGTCTTATACATTTGTACTTGAAATACAAGCACTAAAACCTGGGAACTATTTCACAGTGATAGATGTGCACAGGCTACCCACATACTATCCTTATTTTGCTTAATTTGTACCCACAGCCTTCACGCCACTCCTCTGACCTTTTCCAGCCCAAGAAGCAATATGAAAACCTCTCCAGCCCGCAGAGGACTCACAGGCAGCAGCACGGGCTGGTCCCACCCCATGTCCCCTACAATGCTAGGGCAGCTCTGCTCTTCCTTGAGCTCCCATCCTAAGGCAGCACACCCTGATAGCCCTGTGGTTCCTCTGAGGTCCTCATTGTAACCAGCAGAAGGCATCAGCTAAACAGGAGGAGCAATGCAGACAGCCACAACTGCAGCGGCAGAAATGAGGCAGTTGGGGAAGGGAAGGAAGCAAGGTCACGCAGCAAAGATGCCTCTGCTGAACTCGGAAAGCAGTGACCCACTAGCAGCACGAGGTAAACGGATGACTGCCTGCATTCTTTCTGAAAAATGGCTGAGGCCCACTGGAATTTAAGAGCTCTGCTCTCAGATCATCTCATCACACAAACCTTACCTGTATTTTACGTCTGTGGTTTACCCTGTCCTCATTTATTTCACAGGTAGAAGTTGGCAACTTGGTGCATGAGGATGGTAAAGTCATTAGTACATGCAAATCAGTATGGCGGGAATAAGCAATTTAAGGAAGTATAAGGCAGTTTTGTTTCCAAAAACCAGTCTTCACTTCCAAATAAAAGATTACAGAGGAAAAGGAACAACTATATGGATTTATTCTGCAAAAAAATATCTACTAGTGAAAAAGGATGACAAAAACATTTAGCTCTAGATGCTTAAAAGCCACCAGGCCCACTGAAAGAACTAAAATTTTTTTTTTTAAATCAGGTCAGGAAGCGATAGAATACCCCTTTTTAAAGTTGCCCTTCTGCACATTTATTGCTGCTTTCAACAGAAAGGCACCACCAATTTAGGCAGATGAATTGCTTGCATCCCTAAGCTTCTCTAATTGAGGTGAACTCTTCCAGCATTAAGCTCAAAGCACCAACACCAGGCTTATACAGCAGTTCTCCCCAAAAAGGCATCAAGCTCTCAATGCTGACCCATGTAACTAGCCACCCTTACCTCGGGCACCTGGTTTGACTGTCTGGAGTTACGCAGGCTATTGCCACCACTCCCTTAAAGAACGTCACAAATAGAAGACAAAAAACTAATAATATTCTCAGCATAATAAAAGCATTCAGCAGACGGTAAGTGACATTTTTAAAACAAAATCTGGTTGTAATGCCTAGGAGGAGACATAACCAGTCCCCACAGACTGGCACTGAGTTCTCAGAGGTTTCAAGTCGTTGCTCCTAGTCCATGCAGTGAATTGTGAGCACAGAATAAGAGGGCATAGAGCTTGATTTTTGTTCCAGGAAGAAGTTCTCCTCAGGATACCAGCGTTCCAGAAGGTCACAGAGGCACTGTTATATCTTGTAGGGCCTTTGCCCTCTAGCCCTCAGCTGTCAGGACATGGAGCTACAGCAGCAAAGCAGTCAGGAAATGCTGTACCATCACCACAGAACATACAAGCGCATCCGGACACACCTGGGGAGGCCCACAAAGACATCCCGAGCTGCTGTTCTGAACATGATATAAACCCCATGAAGGTTTATATCCTGCCTGTTTTCTGCTCTCCTGACACACTCCTTTCTTTGAAACAGGAGTAATTTTGCAGGACACTGGCAAAACCAGGCACAGCCTCTACAGGACACTGCTGCCCCACAGAACCTTGCTGCTTATGCAACTTCCTACCCCATGGCCTCTTTCTGCTGCCATTCATCACATGAGGTAGGAAGCACGGGTGCAGAAACCAGGCCTGAAGATCGTCACTGCCCAGGCAGTTAAGCATTGCTCAGTATCTCAGCCACCAACTTCCTTCCACGTTGGAGGAGACAAGTCACATCTTTCACAGGAAGCCACCAGCTCAAACATCCTGCGTGCTGCAGGCTGATACCTAGAGATCTGCTCGGCACGGGTTTTAAGCTGTCATAGTTTCTACTGCAGTTCCTTGAATCCGTATTTGCACTCTAAACCGTGATGCAGGAATTACAGAGTTGCATGCCTGCTACCTCACCGGAATGTGCTGTAGATAACGTTTTGTTTTGGGAGGTTCAGTTTTTTGTTGTAAGTTAAACCCTAGAGTAGGCATAACAGAAAAAATTATCAGGAGTTTATGCCTAACTTCAAAAGCAGAGCCTGAAAATAACAGATAAAAAAACATTGGGTCTACTTAAACAAGCCAACATCCTCACAGGAAAAACTGGCAAAGCGCAATGCAGATAAATGGAGAGTGAGGTGGATCAAGGACTGGCTTAACTGCAGAGCTCAAAGGGTTGTGATCAGCAGCACGATGTCCAGCTAGAGGACAGTGATACTGGGGCACTCCAGTGCCGATACTGTGGGCCAACACTGCTCGGTATTCTTCAGTAGTGGCAGGGATGACGGAACAGAGAGCACCCTCAGCAAGTCCGCAGAGGAGACAGAACTGGAAGGAGCGGTTGATGCACAAGAGGGTTGTGCTGCCAAGCCAGAGGGCCCTTGACAGGGTGGAGAACATCAGGCCAGCAGAAGTCCCACAAGGTTAACTCGGGGAAGTGCAGAGTCCTGCAGCTGTGAGGAATAATCCTGTGCTCTGCAGGCTGGAGCCCAACTGGAAAGCAGCCTGACAGGAAAGGACTTCAGAGCCCTCGTGAATGCCAAGCTGACCATAAGCCATCAGGCTAAGTCTCCTGGACAGGATTAGGAATAACATTAACTGCTCCACCAGCAGGCTGGTGGAGTGATTCTTCCCCTTTGCTCAGCACTGGTGACATACATCTGGAAGTATCATGCCCAGTTCTGGGCTCACCAGTCCAAGGCAGACATGTGCACACTGGAGGAAGTCCAGCAAAGGGCCAGGAAGATGACTGAAGGAACAGAGTACTACTCACAAAAGGAGATGCTAAGAAAAGCAGGATTTTTCAGCCTGAAAAGGCTTTATGAGGTTAATTAGTTTTCCAGTGTGTGTAAACATCTAGTGGGAAGGAATAAAGATGCAGATATCTCACAAAAATCAATGAGGCTGGTAAAGGCCCCTTGAAATCACCTAGTCCAATCCAACGTAAGACAACAAGGGTGGTCAAATGCAGGTACTGGCTGTGCAAATTCTGGAGTCTACATCCTTGCAGACACACAGAGTCTGATGGGACACAGCCCTCAGAAACCTGCTTTACTCAGTTCTACTTTGAGCAGTGGCATTAGACTAAATTATCTGCAGAACCCCCCCCCCACCCTCAACTACTGTACTATTTTACGAGTCAGTGCGTGCACAAGCAAGTGCAGGAACATTTTCATTACATTCCACTGCAGTAATGGAGTTGGATAAATTAGCCAAAATTACGACTTCCTGTTGCACACACTTAATTTCTCATTATGCAACAAAGTTCCTGAACTAGAACCCCTTGGTTCTTCAGTTTTGTGCATTTACTATTAGATATTTAATGACATGGATTCATTTTTCCTCTCTACGATATAGAAATCTTCTTCAACAACTGTTGAGACGGTGTAGATACCAGCAATGTCATTCCTTAAAGCGTCAGTCTTTACTGCTACTGCCTAAGAACACTGGCATTGTGGCAATAATTACACGTATATTTTTAAGCTGCAGTGTCTGCAGTTGAAGAAAGTTAGCATTTATAATTAAGTTTTAAATTCCAAGCCTTATACCAGCTATTCCTGGAAAAGGGCATTTAAGTTAAATGAAAGACATAATATTAAAATTCAGCACTCAATCCAATTGCAAAGGTTTTAAAAGCACTACAATGAAAAAACACTAAGCAGCTTGAACGTACCTTTCTGCAATAATTTGATCTCTCCATTCTCTTTCTTGATCTCATTCATTATTTTGTGCTTCTTCTTCTCTTTCTGTTTCTTTTCCCTTTCTTTCATTTTCTCTTTGATTTGAGCTGAAATGCAAAGATTTTACAATTAAACGACAGCAACGAACTTTGTCATATGCACATTTCATAGTGCTATTACGCAAGTCCTATTAAGAGGATAAAAAGAGTTACACGGAAATTCCGAGACTTATGATATGAAAAGCTAATATTTAGCTGTTGCATAATCCAACATAAACTTACTGAACCTAGACCAGCTTCGTTTGTGTTACACTAGAACTGTACCAACAAATCAGCACGTTAACTGCACACAGTTAACAACAATTTTTACTTATTTATAGTACCCTCTGCTCTGCTCCCGTACGCAGATCTTATTTCTTGGAATTCAAATTACATGCATTAGATTAGAAATGAAGGCAGAAGTACAGTGTATTTTCCTGGATGCTCATATCCACTAGAAATTTCACATAACTAGCTCCATGTAGGCTAAACTTAAAGGCTTTCACAGGTAGCTTGGAATGAAGATTTAATTTGTCAGCTGCAAAATCTTTTACATTAAGTCCACAGGCCACACTAATGTGTTAACAGCAGCAATATGTAATTAACAGACGATACAAAAAGGCATGCCAGTTCATTATTTGTTGAGAAATCTGTATTTGCAAAGAAGCTACAATGCATTCGTGTTTCCCTTGCTTATCTGCCATCAGCAACAGCTTATTTGAGCAGTCATTCATTTATTTTATTGACAAGTCACTCCAGGTTTTTAAGTCTGTCAGTAAAAAGCAGCTTTTAAGCACATTTTCTACATGAAAAATACCAGACCCAGAGGATTCCTGAGTTCTAGGACTTATCTTCTCAAGCTGAGTTCAGAATTACCTTTGAGGCCAAGCACTGTAGCCTAGTTAAATCCAGCTTCTCTGGGGTCACTGCAACCAGCACCATGTCTGGTCTCTGGGCCTGAAGCCTAGTACCTGATTTTTTTTTTTTTGTTGGGCTTCTGAACCTTCACGGGGAAGAGTAAACCTCATTCTTAGCTTCTGACTAACTGTATGCTTCAAAATGATTTCTCAGTAATAAAGCTGAGAGAATCCTGAAGTGTCATTTCTGGTGGCTGCAATATAGACCCCACGTGGATGGATGTAAGGAGAAATCATTTACTTTTCCTCGAGCACTCACAGAAAACAGAAGTAGGTATTTTCACTAACAAATGTTCAAAGCCAAACAAAAGGAAGCCTTCAATTTTGGAATGGAATAGAGAGCATCAATAACTATTAACATGCTTTGTAAATACTTTGGTTAAGTAAGAGGTATGAGGGCTTGACATAAGGGTAAGGAAAGCACCAGGGTTAATCCACCTAAATGGATAGTGTAACAACAGCTCCACAGCTCTCCTAGCTTTCCTTTTAGGAGTTTTCTAATAAGGCTATGGAATTTGAATCTTCATCAGCTAGGACAAAGAATGCATTTTGGAAAGAGGATGGACAAGCCTAAAGAATGAAAATAAGGAACAACAGAGTTGACAACTGAGTTATGTCTGTTGCCTATACACAGATCAGGACAGGCAACAGAGAGAAAAAAAACTATGCTGGCACAAAAAAAAAAATAGTAGTAAGGCAGTCATGGTTAAAACTGCCTGGAAATGGTAGTTCTCAGCCACTGGAACAGCCATGCCCAGGAAAAGCCCTCTGACGACTCAAGGAACAGGGATGACAAAGCAGATTTATCCGCAGGGCAGAGCACAGAGCCCAGCCAAGCTGCTCTCAGCAGCACAAGCCCTAGGAATAGGTTGAATGGACAGGATCCTTCCTCTGCAGCCAGCTCCCCACAAGCAGAACCCCCACACTGCAAATCCCCTGCACCTCAGAAGCACGAGGTGGGAAGTAAGTTATACAACAGCATTAGCAGCAGCGCCCTGAAAGCAGATACTCACTCACTCAGCACAGAGGCAGCAACACCGGGCTTGGTTTGTAACCTGGGCTGGCTGCTCAGCCCAGCCAGGATCATGCAATCACCGTGGACAGACCTGGGTTTTATGTCGACATTTGCATGGTGTTAAGAGGTACACTTGACTTCTGCTATCACTTAGGAATCAAAGTGAGACTGAAGAGTGTATACAGACATTGAGACTGGCTGAACGAGGATGAATGAAGGACTGAAAGAAGCTTTTATTACAGGCTGGTGAATGGCATCACAGCCCAGTGAATCCTGCAGCTCTGACAGCCGCAGAGCCTGAGTAGGGACAGAGAGCAAGCTGAGACCTTTTGAAGAGTCTCTGGTTTACTTTCACTTCTAGAAAGCTGAGACAATGGTGAGAGATCCCAGACAAAAGAAACAATGCAAGTCCTCCAGCAGCATCCACAAGCAGCTCATACCTGAAGTGACTGTAAATGTAAGGTAAAGGCAGCTGAGGGAGGTTTGAAATAAATTACTCCCAACCATTTCCCTTGTAGAAATCACAGTGCTAAAACAGGACCCGTGTACAGCCTGAGGTAACGTAAAAAAACAGCTGAGTATCCCAGCTTAACGTACAAATTCTCAGGTCTCCTCCCTTTGAACTAAGTTTTCAGTTCAAATGGTTTCGGTTCATGAGGAAGAGTACGTGTTTTGGCTGGCAGAACTGACACGCAGCTCCCGAACGGTTCTGCAGACGGATCTCAGTGATCGATGGCCCATTTCACGGCTTGCAGGGGGATACAGAGACTCAACCAAAGTCTTCTAAGATCGAGATCACCACAAAATCTATCACAACATAGCCATACTGGCTCTACAACAGTAAAATTAAGAGTATCCAAGAGCCATTACAGTCCATACGCAGAATTAAAACACCTTTCCATGTTAAATGCCATAGGCTAAGTGCAGTTCCTCAGTCTCCATGCTAACCACCGAGGTAGCAGCAACACAAAGCTGGTGTAAGTTGACTAGGTTGACGCAGGCTCTAGAGTGCCTTGTGAGTTTCCAAACCACCACAGAACATCTTGGAGTGGCTTCCCCGAGATAAAGTTTCACTGCCCTCTAGCCACGCACCATTTCAGTCCAAATTTCACTTTCTCAAACAAGAAAATCCTGTCTGAAAACAAGCCTTGGGCAATTTACAACCTAGGTGTTGTACAATAAGTGACCCATAAAAGACAAAGCCCATGCTGCTGAACAAGTTAACAAAACCTGCAGACTCCAGCATGGCTTTTTGGAGGTTTACTGGTAGCAACCAGTGCCGACACCAAACCTTGGGTACCCCACTTCATTTGCAGGGCAGCTGCATCTCCAAACAGTGAAGAGGCAGAGATGCTTACAGCAATTTCTCCATGTCCATGGGACATTCTGCAATTATCTCCAAACAACATTACTGGGAACTGGGGAGAGAAAAAAAAAAAAGCTTGAGCTGCAATAGGTAAGGGATGAAATGAGTCTCCAGGGCAGTGCAACACAGATGGAGATGACTGGACAAGAGAACATGGGGTACCAGCAAGCAGCACTCCTGGTATGTCAGAGTCCTGCACGTGCAGCTGGAACAGTCTGTGCGCACCACAACCTACCAAGCGCTTAGAAAAGCAATTAACAAATTCAAGTTGCACATGCTAACGAGGATGTCATTTGAGTTCAAAGTACGGTAAGGGGGTAATTTGACTCAAAGAGGGGTGTCACGTTTTACACAGAAAGGCCTCGTGTTCAGTATGTTCAAATAAAATGAAGGCATGAGTTGGAGATGTGGCCCCTTACTGGAACTTTTTCCGCAAGGGTGTGTTTTGGGGGTGGCAGTACAAAAAAGTAGGTAAAAGAAATAATAAAAAGATGTTCCAGTCCAAATAAAAGATTAATTCAAATTAAGTACTAGGTACAACATATGTTCTGCAGCAAATCATGGAAAGGTTTATAATAAACCTTTCAAAATTCTATGCTACTTTTATG
Organism: Anas platyrhynchos; assembly: GCF_047663525.1. NCBI lineage: Eukaryota > Metazoa > Chordata > Aves > Anseriformes > Anatidae > Anas > Anas platyrhynchos. Next base: position 12,810,287 of record NC_092587.1, read on the forward strand.
GGAAGCCACCTGAGCCTATCTACATGTTAATAACTACCTCCCCATCTCAGTGGATATCCCAGCAATATAAACTTCAGTTTTACTTAAGCCGATTTAGGTGCTCCCGCTTCTACCAAAGTTGTTCTGGTGAGGGATAACCGAAAGATTAGTCGTGAATATCAGGATTTGTCTAACTTCCTGAGCCATTTATTAAGAAAAAAGTAACGTCGGCTCTGTCTGTTTTGAAGAGGAAGAAAATAGCAAATCTTACAAGTTGTTATTCCAATGCCTTGAGGGGAAAAGTCAATCCTGATGCCATCTATCACCTCGGAAGTGACAGCAAAGAATAATTATTTTGGTATTACGATGCCAACAACAACGCAATGAAGCAAGCCTCTCTGGGAAAATATCAGCTCCTCGCCTGGAGACTGCAGCTAACACTTGCTGCTTTATCAGCACATCAGTTGCACCAAACCCTTGATGTGAAGCCATCCAGAAGCCTACGCAACGCTCCAGATCCCTACTTGCCCACGCTTACACAGCTACAGGAAGGTTCTTGTGACACCCCCTGCTCAGTGCTCGCTGACTTCCCTGTCTTGCTGCTCATCTGCAGACTTCCAGGAACTGACTCTGAAGCTGATGAAATATTCAGGTCCCACTTCGCATTAAGCCACACTGGCATCTTTTTCACTTTTGTCTTTTAACAGCTACAGTAGGGGGAAAAAAAGCTTAACCAAGCAATTGCAGCTTACCCAAGCAATTATATACAAACTTGTCTTCTCATTACTGCAGCACACGAACCCGTACCAGTCTTCTCACGTGGCTACTAATTTTACTACTTGCTCTTCCTGCACACACACACACTTCCTATTCCTGTACATAGCCCTGAAAGCTTGAAGTAACGTGCATCACAGGGTACATAGGGGCAAACCCTGCACCGTTTTGCAAAGATTTCCCCTATCAAAACGTACTTTTGCTTTACATGTCTTTGACAAAGAAATTCTCTGCTCAGGAAATAACTGCTCACAGCCTAGACAGATTGAAAATATCTTCTGCAGTTAAAAAAAAAAAAATGAATGCCAAGCACAGCAAGATGCAGCTATGGAAGGCCCAAGCAACAGTTAAGATTGTTCCTTCATTTTCAAGCTCTACTGTCTGAAGAAAAAGCCTCTGGTATACAGTTATTTTTAACTACTAAATAAGCCAGTGGCATGCATAAAGTTTTTAAAATACAGAGTTCTGGGGGAGTACGTAACCTTGTTTACAGTAATCACAGCATTCAGGGAATTGAGAGATTTCTGGGTGTCTCACGTTCCCAATACAAGTGTCACTTGAAGTGCCATTTTCTTTGGATTTCGGGTCCTACAAAAACAGCATACCCACAAAAAAAAAAAAAAAAAGCAGCCCCAGCAGTACATCTCAGGAAGTGCTGCATACAGATGGAAGAGTCCATTAGAGCCATCTCCCACCTCACCTTCCTAAATGGCATCTGAAGAATGTTCTCACTCAGTTAACTCCCCCCATTAGCTGAATTAATTCAGCACAACACGCGTACTTCCTCCTCCAGCCCAAAAGCTCCTACTTGCTCTGGGTGCTGGGCCAAGGGGGTAAACAGAAGAAATGGAGGAGGAACTGTATTTATAAGGTACACAGCCACGTGCACCTAAGGTTACAGAAAGCTATTTCCTCACTAGGTACCTTCTCCTAACGACTGCAATGATTTAGGAATCATAAACAGAGTACGATTTTAGAAATGTAGCCAGACCTTCATCTCTGCTGCAAGCTTCCTGGAAGAGAAAGGTAGATCAAGTGCATCTAGAATAGGGCGAGCAGGAAATGCTTTCAGTTGCCTTACATGCAAAGCAGCTGCCACTCTGTGCAAACCTTGAAGCCCGCGCAGGAGCTCGAGCGAGGCGGCTTTCGCCCCGAGCCGAGTTTCAGAGCCTCATCAGAGAGATGCCAGAAGCTGCAGCTGCTTTGCATCGGTTTTCCAGATGGTAACCCACATCAGTAGTCAGCCATAGATTATGCTCAAAGTGCTCTGCCTCCCTCCCCGCCCTTTGATTTAAGGGCTGTCACTGCACATCGGGCAAAATATTTACAAGGCACTGCTAACGGCCGTCAATACTGCCAGAAGGGCGAGGAGGAGGGGAGCACATCGGGCACCAGTCCTTCCATCGCCCTTTCCTCCTTTAACACAAACACCCACAAGGCAAAGCCTCAAGAAGCCGTGTTTATCTGGCTGTGCAGACACATTCAGTACGTTTCACACCACTGTGGTAACGGCCCTGACACCTGCACATCCATCCATCCCTCCCTCCCGAATTCATGTACACGAGGAAACCCAGACAGTACTTCTAAGAAAACACAACACAACAGTTCTCTCATTCCAATAAATACAAAGAAATACTTGGCAGACTTCCCTTTCAGCAATTAAAGCTTCAAACCCCAGACAGGACTGAAGATGACCCCTCAACAGCTGTGAACATTTCCCCAAGCCCTCCAGTGAACAGGAAGAAAGGAAAACCCCTTTTCCAGAAGCAAAATACTTGGGAGAAATGCAAGCCTTATCTCTCTGATTTCTCTAATCTCTGCAGTTTCTTTTCCTACGTGCAGAGCTGTACAAGCCAAGTGTAAGCCCAAGCACTGGGGAGTTGCATCAGAAATCAGCAGTGGAGAACGTGGCAGCTGCAAACAAGGCCTCCAGAAGAGGTTTCAGGTCTGACGTTTCCAACTGCTGTGCTGATCTCGTTTCAGCTCAGCAAAGCTATCTGTGATCCGCTATTTGTGACTCGAAAACCAGAGTTAGTTTCTGTGTATAACTGGCATGCAGAGCTGGATTTTGGGCTATAGGAGGGGCTTCCTTTGCTCCCCAGCTTAAAAACCAGAAGATTTTGTTCTGTCCAGCAAGGCTTCGTGGTGCCTTCATAGAAACAAAAGGGGACAGGATCCCTCAGGATGGACATGCGCTGCCTCAAACTCACCTCAGCATCGGATGCTTCATTCGGAGAGCTGGAAGTGACACTGATGTGAGCTGCAAATAAATCTCTCACGAAATTCTAGCAGTCCTTCTTCCTCTTGTGTCTCACACCTAAAGCCCTCAACGCTTTGAGTACTGTTGATTACTACAGGATATCTGCTTAGAAATATATTGCAGAATTCAGAGGAGTGATCAGTGGCCTTGTGAGCACAAAAACAGCCTCTGGATTTAGAGGAGTTGGGAGCAGGGAGAGGGGTGGTTGGGTTAGGCAGGACAGTAAAAAAAAAAAAAAAAAAAAGGGAAAATAAATAGAAATGAACAGAAGGAAGTGTTTGACGGAAGGAAAAAGGCAACCTACCTACCAAGACGATGGTCCCAGACCTAAAGAAGGGAAACAAGAATACCTAACCCTAATTTGCTAAGTTAGGCTATGAAATGAGCTTCCCAATGATGCAAACTGAACTTCAGCAGCAGCCTGAAATGTGAAATCTCTTTAAAGTTCAAAATCCCGAAGTGGTGCACAAGTCAAAGCACCAAAGTTTCCGGAGGAATCAAAGGTAAACGGCCGCCTGAAATATTATCTAGCCTATCTTTCAGTGACATCAGCAGAGGGAGAAAAAAGAGACTGGAAGTAAAAGTAAAAGGCTACGGGACCATGCTCAGCTTTGCGTTCTTGCTCATAGGGAAACTCCCAGCAGCAAGTTAAAAATACCAACCTGATTTTCTAATTGCTTGCACACTGAGGCAGCGTTATCAGCAAACCCATCACTGAAGATAAAATACAAAGGAGGAAGGGAGGGAAACAGGAAAATTGTACACAGAGATGGCAATAAAGCAGAGAGGGCTGAGGAGCCTAGCTCCCGCCCTGCAGCACGCCTGTGGCACAGAACAAGCTGCTGAGGCGGGGAGGGGCTGACCTGAGCTCTGCACTGCTAGGGAAACCATTGCAACTGGGAACTGCGAAGTGGAGTACCAGTTAAATAACTAACTGGTTCGGTGTAGTCATAACCCGGAACGGCAGGTGTTCCTATCAGATCCGTGCCGTGTCTGAAAGCACGGCGAGCTACACAGCCTGCAGGGCCAGAGAGATCCGGCCGAGTAAGAGGCAAGTTCCTTTTGAATGGTCCAAACCTCACATCTCCAGGATAACGTGGCCTTCCAGGTTCTCTGCCCTCATCTCAAGGCTTGCTCGACTCACATACACGATCCTCAAGCCGCAAGGCCTGGCTGCAACCCCGCAAGCTCGAGGTCCTGCCCATGCAACGACCACAAATATCGCCCAGCGAGCAATTGGTCAAGGAAGGAAAGACAAACATGTTAATGGGAATAAAGACATCATGATGTTAAACCCTATTTAACATCTTTCTGTCACTCAGGACAGAAAGGTGCCTCAAAACTGGGCGTTCTGGCCCAGTAGTCATTGGGACAAGCACAGGACAGTCGGCAGCCCTCATGCTCAGCTCTCAGACTGGGCCAAGATGGCAGGCAGAAAAACTGGTCACAATTTCCTGCTGCGTGTCAATACCCCATGCTATCAGCACTAGAATTAGCAAAATGCTGTTGGTACCACCCAATTTCCAAGCCCAGACCTCTCCTTCATCCACCCCACATCTCCGCGTGCCTATGCTGCCTTGGGGCACCACAGCCCTGCAACGTCCCGGCACGGATCCTGCCGTCCCTCCCTAGCTGCACTCCTCATTTTCTCCTGTACCAAGGCTCGTGCAGGCCCTCCCTCTCTCACCAGAGCAATGATTTTCCCCCAGCACCATAACTGCTGCACGCAGAAGAGCACGCACACAGCTCACCGACTGGACCATCCGTCCTCCTAATTCACCAGCACCCTGCTCAGTGCCGAGCTCGTTTGGAAACCCCTTCCACCTCTCGTGCCTACGTGCAGTCCATCTCCACTCTGGCTGTGAAGGGGGCAGTGGAGCTTTTCCACCTTCAGATTTTTATAAACAAGGAAGTCCCACCTGTCCCACCCATTTATCTTTCAATAACTTTATTTCCCTGTACAGGGCTCTGCACCTGCAGCCTTCTAACCCGCCCCATCTCATCTTCCTTCTGGGGTGAGACACCGCCACGTGCACCAGCTCTGAATGCAGAGCACAAAATCAATACTGTCAGTTCTGCACTGCTGCTCGTTCTCCAAAGCACCGAAAGCGAAACAGGCTGCCTAAAGGCAGGCTGCAGAAGAGGCACGCTGTGCTTACCTGCATTCGGTTGATTTTTAGCGAGTATTACCAGCTGCACACGACAGCTTCTGCAAACTTACCTCATCACAGAGGGCCATGTGTTACTCCTGCATTCCCCCTCCGTATTCTGTTCATGCAAGCAACTCAGACTTCTTTTTGATTATATGAAATCCTTTAAGTCTGCCCTGATGTCGTATCTGCAGGCTGCCTACATTTTTCACTCTCCTCCTGTGTACCCCACCTCTATCCTTCCTTGCTTTTCTGCAGCACTTACCTATGACTTCTGCCCCCTACCAAGACCAGCACCACCTCCCTGTCTCACCATTTTGCATGCTGTTTCCTCCCTCTTTCACATCAGGATCTCAAATCCACTCATTCCAAAAACACTGCAGCACCCAGCATCCCTTCAGTATCTTCTGGTCCCTCCTGCCCTAACCCACTGCTCTTTGTCTGCCTCCATCGCGAGGATTCAGGATGCCTTCCCTCCCTCCCCAGGGTCATTCTTTTTCCCCTCCATAACCACATTTCTCCTTCCATCTCTGGAAAGTAAATTATTCACAGGATTAACAGCACAAACCTGTTCTTTAATCTCCAGCCAAACACAGAACCACTTCTCAAAGGCCAGCTGCTCTCGGCAGAGGACTCAGGGCATCCCTCACCTTCTCGCAGCCTCCTGTGCTGGAACGCACAGCTCAGTGATGGGAAGCTCCTCGATCAGGTACAGATCTACGGCAGCAGCTGTGGCGATAGAAATCACTTCCTCTAAAGAACCCTAAAGGCCTCGATGCCATAAAGGGATCATTTGCCTTGGAAAAACATTCCGGCTTGCTCTCATGCTTTCAAAACTAAATTAAACGTACAAACTCCTGTTCTGAGCAAACAGCAGCTCAAATCTCAAGTACCTGTACCTGCCAGCACATCGCTTGTATTTGAGAAAATGCCCTTCTTAGAAGAGTGGAAGGACAGAAGGCCTCTACAAGGCCAATCCCTGCTTCCAGGAGGGCTCAATTCCCAGTTATTCAGCTGACACCATCACTGTCATCGTTTCTTTTACCAGCATGCAAAAACACTTCATCTTGTTATTACAATATTGTTCCTGGAGATTTATTGCCACGGTTGGGTAACACTGGTAGGACACCACGGTAATGGGAGCGAATATGGTTGTGATTTTCATAACTTCGCAAGGAAGATACTGTCAGCTTCTTGCTGGCTACCACTGACAACAAAAAGACTTTACCATCATTAAATGTTCACTGAAAGCAATTTCCAAAGATTTTTCCCAAGTCATCTTTTGGACAAGAGCAAGAAAATAAATGTACCTAAACTGCAATGCCTGAAAGTGACGAAATGATGTACTTAAAGCCCACTTGTATGGCAGCAATCAAGATCCCAACAAGAAGATGCACAGGACAAGTTGAATCAAGAGAACACAAGCCAAAAAATAAAAAAATAAAAACTCGAAGGTAAGGGAATCTGAACACCTAATGCTACAGCACAGATTAAGACACCAGTGGGAACTAGCAGAAAATGCAGCAAGGCAGCTGGACGACGTAATCAATAGACAGAAAATGGTATATTGATATTAATAATTGGTCTTCACATGCTTGGCTCATCCTGTGAGCGCAAGGAATAGGCCATAATCAAAGCAACCTAAGCCTACATAAACGCTGCAATTTATCTTTCCTTTGAAAGAAAGGAAAGGAACTTGCTTAAACTAGGTAATGGAGTAAGTGTTTGAAGTTCTTTGTATTTTAATATAAATGCTAAGGCATCAACACCTGGTTTAAGGTCAATGGAGACTCAGGAAGCATATGCTGATTAAAAAAAAAAAAAAATACTCCCGTATTGTCTTCTATTTCCTACACATCTATTGTCAGTGCCTGTCAGCAACAAGCTAGCCTAATATCTTATCTCACCTGGAGGGGCCATTTTTGGCCAGATCCATTAATAAACCAACCCAGCACTCCTGACCTTCTTCCCGAAGGCCCGATGCATTGCTTGGAAACTTACATAGCCCAGTGATTTTCAGAAAATAAAGGAAAACTGAAAAAGCACCTAAATGAGACGCTGACAGCCTGCTTATCTAAATTTCAAGTGCATGGTCTCTGACACTCCGTGACTTAGCCTGTAAAAACCAACAGCCTGATAACGAGCTCACCGAGGGCTCCTTTTAATTTCCAACAAACACGTATTCTCATAACACGCTGTCTTTGTCACAGCAGCGACAGAAACTCGATTTCTTCGGCAGACCCCTAGGAAGCCCCCAGCCACCCTTATTTCCCTAATAGGTAAGAAAACCTAAGGCCTCTGGCAGCTTCTGGCTGACGCCATAGCTAATTCCACACCCCCTTTTTTTTGACAGGATTGACGGCAGGCCTGCCGCTGCCTTCCCTGGGCACTTGCAGAGGGGCAGGGGTCCCCTGGAGCATGGGGGTCCCCCACATGAACAGCGGGGCTCCCCCACACCACCAAGGGGTTTCCCCAAAAGCACGGGGCTCCCACACACCACCAGGGGTGCTCCCGAAAAGCAAGGGGCTCCTGAAAAGCAGGGGGCTGCCCCATAGAAACAGGGGGGCTCCTCAAAATCAGGGTAGTCTCCCCAAAATCAGTGGGCTCCCACACACAAACAGGGGGGCTCCCCAAAAGCAGGGGGCTGTCCCCCACCACCAAGGGGGCTCCCACCAAACAGGAGCCCCCCTCCCCAATAATAAGGGGTCTCCCTCGAAGCAGGGGGCTCCCCCCCACGACCTAAGGCTCTCCCCTGAAGCAGGGGGACCCCAACAGCCACCTCACCCCCCAATTTTGGCGCCCCCCCCTCACCTTTCTGCAGCAGCAGCTTCACCTCCCCGTTCTCCTCACGGGCCGCCGCGCTCAGCGCCCCGCCGCCATCTCCCCCCACAGCAGCAGCGGCGGCAGCGGCGACGATCCCAGCCCCGGGCATGGCTCCGTGCTTCCTCCTCTCCTTATCCCGCTTCTCCTTCGGCTTCTTCGCCTTGGCGCTGCCCACCACGGCCACCCCTCCGCCAGCACAGCCGCCGGCACCCCCCTCGGCGGGCAGAGCCAGGCGGTGCCGGTGGTGGCGGTGCTGGTGCTGCCGGTAGGAAGAGGAGGGCGAGGCGGGAGGCGGCGGCGGCGGCAGCAGCACGACGGGCGGCGACGGCGACGGCAGCAGCTTCTTGGGCAGCGGCGAGGGGAAGGCGAAACCCCCCGAGCTCCCCGAGGGCAGCGCGGCGAAGCCCCACGCCGCGGGGCCGCCGAAGCTCGGCACCACCGGCTGCTTGCTGCCGCCTCCTCCTCCTCCTCCTCCACCGCCCCCTTCGCCGTTGACACGCTTGGAGCCCTTCAGGCTCCTCTCGTCGGTCCCTTTCATTTTCTTAGCGGCCGGCTGCGACCCGCGGGGAGGCTTCGCGTCCGGGCCCGGCCTGGAGCCCAAGGGCTCTGGCGACGCGGCGCCACGGCCGGGGCTCGGCGGCGCCGCCATTTTGCGCTCCTGCCTCTATTTACTCGCGGCTCGCCTCGACCGACGGCGGCGGGAGGGGCGGGAGGCAGGGGGGGAGCCTCCGCCTCGTCCAATGAGCGCCGAGAGAAAGCGGAGTGACGGCGCGATGCACCAATCGGATGGAGGGGAGGGGGCGGGTGCTCGGGGGATTGGGGGCGGCGGGCTCGGCTGAGTGCGCAGTTGGAGAGGAGGAGGGGGGCTGGAAGGGAGGGCGCGCGGCTCAGGGCGCTTCGTCGGCGGTTGGGGCGGGGGATAGAAGGTGCACTGCCGGGGTGGCCGGAGCCGTTTTGCGTTAATTTCTCAGGGTTTTGGCTTCCCCAACAGCCTGAGGGGGTGGAGGGTTCGGGAGGGCTAGCACGGGGTGGTGAGGGTGGGATCTCACGCGCTGGGCGTCGAAGGGTGAGATGGCGGCGGCGTTGGGGGCTGAAGCGGGGCACCGTGAGCGGTCCCAGATCATCGTCAGAGGTCGGCTGGAGGCCTGGTGGGGGGACGGCAAGAACCTGTGGCTGTGAGGATGGCAGCCCACCCGAATTGCCAGCCATTGGGAGCAGCAACACCACACGGAGCTCTGCTGCGGGTTCAGCAAAGGGCTGGGCTCGCTGCATGAGGCAGCGCAGCACTAACTGGGCTTGTCCCGAGTGGGAGCGCTCCCAGCCCTGCCTGTGGCAGACTGACATGATCCTGAGAGCTGTTGTAAGGAGAAGTCACAGAAATAAACAGAAGATGAGTCCTTGGTGCCTGGAGTTGCTGCACTGCCAGTGTCCTACTCACGTTAATCTCACTCGTCCTCAGAAACTTTCGTTCTTTCCTCAGTGGAAAGAACAGGTTAGCTACTGAATCAGGTTGTATCTGTCAGACTGCTGCAAATCACACTGCTTTGTGAAGTTTTGTACATGTTGTATTAGTGGACAAATAAGGTCTGGAGATCACCTTTTGGTTTTGTTTTTTTGCTTTACTATTTTTGTGTGAGCTACAACTGATCAGCCTCAGAATAAGCTCGCTTCTAGTCGTCCTGCTGTCTTCTCCTTTATTTCATTTTTTGGAAATTATAATCCAAGGTGAATAGGGTTCAACATTCATCTCAAAACAGTGAAGAACAAGTTCTCTGTATCCAGCTAGCTCTACTAAAAGGCCTTTTCCTTCCATGATTCAAGGTTTCCTACCGTAAGGGAGTATCTTCAAGCGGCATTTCTGGGCATGACAGGGAAAAATGGCACCTATATCAAAGAACAGGAAAAAAAATTTGCAGCATGTACTTTAGCCATAGTCAACTACCATCCAATCCCAGACCGAAATCCAGGTATAAATGCACCTATGAGAGGCTGGCATAAGCAGAACCAGCATGTAATTACAAAGGTCAGCTTCAGCTTCCTGAGAAAGAAGTTTATTACCTGCATAAGTCAGTGAGAACAACCTGTGCATTTTAATACTGATACAATGAGAAAATGTAGGCACTCTGTGGCACTGTAGTAACTTTGCAGACTTTAAAACCCAGTTCATTTTTCTTCTGCACTGGTATTGACACCAAATCAGTGGTTTGTCAAGTGATTGCATGGTTTGTCATGTCACTGAATGAACTTTCACTAAGCGTGAGACACAACTATATTTTCACACCCAGCTTTGGAAACTTCAGAAAAGCAGAACAGCATTTCCCAAGGGCTTTGATCTTTAGCAAGAGGAAATGCTAACTTGTGCTGTTGGCCAAAGAAAATTGGCAGAGTACCCAGAGTCTTTTCACAGAGTGTACCTGGGCCTGCAGCAGCGATACAGTTGCCACGTACAGCTGTCAAATTCCCCCACAGCCCAGAGCAAACCCGAGCTGTCTGTGCACCACCATGACTGCCAGAGGCCATCGCTAGCCCGCCAAGCTCTGCGGGGCCTTCACGACTGCGTTGACCACAGCCCCTGTGAAATGCTGAAGTCACCTAGCAGCACAACGCCACTTTTCTCCACACTGCAAACTCATCAAGATTTATTGGACTAATTAGGCTGGGTAGCTATGCCAGTAGCAGAATACCTTTTAATGTGCCTTTCCATTAATGATGCTGATAATTAAGACAAATCGTCATGCTTCTGAACTTTATACGCATGGTGGATATCTAAAAACCAATGCACTGAATCATAATGCAACGTATTAATGTGAAAACGTATATGAAGATAAAATTGTTGTGTGGGGGGAGTCATAGCCCAAAATTGTATTTAAACAGCAACACCTAAACTAGTAAATGTATGGCAGACTTTGACAGTTAACATGCTACTAAACTTAAGTCAAGCTATTGTTTCCTTTGCTTTTCCAGGTCGTATACTATGCTTATAAATGTAAGCCAAGTTTTTATTAGTTCATTCTTTCGGAAAGTCAAGAGTAGAGCGAGGTGACATAGTACACAATTATGTGTAATTGTTGCGTGCTGGAGAGAAGCGTGACTAATGTTTGGAGGTTTGCTGCTGCTATCTCCGAGCCATTTGTCAGCAAGGAAAATTACATGACGCTGGAAATTCCGACGCCGGTCCTGTGTTTAAGTTCCCACAGTCCTACCTCCGTGTGGCTGCTAGCCTGGTGCTCACATGAGAAATAGGTGTTGGCCCTGTCACTTAGGCTGTCAGTGATCACAAGGATGCATCAAATTGCTAGGCTGTACTTAAGGCAATCCTAAAATACTTAAACCAAATGTCAGTGCGTCTTGATTTGTAAATACAAGCCATCTTCTATGGGGAAAAGACCACATAAAGGTGTTGTCTTCAACATGACATGAAAAAGACAGGCCTGAATTCAGTATTACACATAATGTTTTAGCACACCCTGAAAATACTGGGAGTGCAGAAGCTGTACAAAGCAATGAAAGAGCCCTACTTAAAGCACACACTGCATAAATGCCAGGCTAGAGCCACAAATTCATTCCAGCGTTAAGAGGAAACAGCAGAATATAAATGCTTATAGTAAAATGATAAATGTTGTCAAAAATGCTGCCCCTAAACCCAAACTGTCATAGGGTAATGGAACAGTGCCTAGTGCCGTAGCTCCGGCCCTCCACCGTGGCTGCAGAGGGATTTATGAACTCCGAGAGCCCTTGTGGAAATCAGGCGTTTGTGGAACGGCTGCAGCAGGACACAAACCCATAAGCACAGGGACAATAGCAGCTTGTTAGTTTTAGCAGAAGTCTTTCAATGGCTTGTGGAAACCGTATCAATGTGCTTTTCTCTATACTTTCATGTGCGCTTAGGGACATCTTCGAGCATTTTCTAGACCATAAAAACCCTCAAATACCATGGCAGTAAAAATGTCAGTTTGTGAGTTGTCATTTTAATTAGAATTATGTAGTATTAAGAGCTGATATAATTGATTATTAATCAAAACATGTTTAAATATGTGTCTTACAGCAACTAAGGAAGTTAGTACATATGCAAATACATAAGTTTTGTTAAATTTCAGACATACCCCGTAAAAGAAAGGGTTATGTGTAAGTGCTGTACACAGGATCAAGTTAAAATTGTTGTGGCTTTGTGCTCTTAGCTGCCCACCAAAGTGGTGCACCAGAATCTTGCTAAGGTCTCCAAATTAAAATACCGTTTTGAAAAACATTATTTAATCTCCTTACAGTTTCAACAGTTTGCTTTCCATGTGCTTATTTCCTTGGTTTGGCATCTGTTCAGTTTCTAATTCAAGCATGCAAATAATTGTGCCAAGAGTAAATTGAAAACATTTGATAACACTTAGACATCTTTATGCTGTTTTTTGTCTGCAAAATAAGCTAAATTTAATTATTACTGCTATTAATTTTTCTTACAATTCATTAAAAGTAAATGTATTCACCTTGGGAAATGGAGGGGAAAATTAGCCTTCTTAGGGGTGCAAAATTTGCTTACAAGGTCAGTTTCATCATGTAGAAGTGTGATGTATTTTAAAAAAAAAAAAAAAGACTAGAAAAGCATATTTTTCCATAGTCAAAGTTTTCAGAACAACCAGTGGCAAATCCAAATTCTTTTGTAATTACCACCCGAACAATTGAGCTCAATGAGACAATCGGGACTGACTTGGGTTTGGACTGGGAGCTGTTGACAGCGTAACAAGTCTTGCTGCAGTGGCTTAAGAATTTCCATCCACCGTTGTGCTCTCAAATCCTTCACAACAGACTGGAAAAAATTGGAACTTCCTCCCCGCCGAAGCAGTGTGCACACACAGCCCAGCATCTTCGGTGAAACAGGTGACAAAGCTGGGTTTATGCTAAAAAGCATTTTTTTTTTTTTTTTCACAGGATGAGCTGAAGAATGTGTCTCCTTTCTGGCCACTCAGGGGATAGAGGGTTAGGCGCTGGGAAGAGGGGCAGACAAGACAGCTGGGGCCAGTAATGCTTTTTATTGCAGTGTTCATCTGCCAACACTTTTTAGAATCCATAAAAAACACAGAAGGGATTTTACACTTCAGAGAGGACCTACAATAATCAGATCATTTAATATTTTTTTTCCAAATACCTACATCTTACTGCCCAACACCTCTTAAATCTTTATGATGGCTTTTTTTTTTTTTTTCCCTCACTTGTATTTAACATGTGAAATGCCTTAGCTCCTGTTATTTTCTGATACATAACAATCGCAGCAATGGAGCAGACTAGGAAGGTATTGATATACACTATTCCCAATTATATTTTCTCTTGCATTTGAAAAGATAATTTGCTTTGCTGTTGTCTTCGTAGCATCCAAAAATGTAGACTATTTGAAACATCCTTAGGATTTTTTCATAAAGGAAAAAAATGATTAAAATATCAGTATGGAAGCAAAAACTAAATAAAATAGCAAGTCAAGCAAACTTCAATTTCCGTACATTTAGGGAAAAATAGTGGAACAAAAGCTTTACTCAATTTATTGTTTTAGTAAATACTTATTTAGAAGCCTCTGGTTTGTGACTGGAGTTTTTGCAGGTTCCCACCCTCCTCACTGACATTTGGGTGCCCTGCCGTCTCTCCTGGTCCAGCCAGGCCTGTACAGATAGTTACACTACCAGTCATGTTCTCATTTCCCTTAGGGACCACTATCATTATAGCTACCTCCACTTAAATTCCTTCAGGGTCTGACCACAGTAAGATTTATTCACCATACCCTATTGGCATTTTTAAAGAACATGCCTCAGAGTCTAAACCTGCCTGTGTTATATGTCCCGCGGCTGCTAGGGAAAGACTACGTGGCCCTGTCCTTAGTCAAAAGGAGGTGGCAGGAAAGTGCCCATCCTGCAGGCTGTGCCACCAGGGCTTTGCCTCACTGTGCCTGGAAGTCGCCAGCCTTCCCTCTGCTGCAGGCTGCTCTGAAAGCAGCAGAGAGAAGGAGCTGTGGGTCACCTCCTTCCCTCCAGCAGGCACGGGAGTCAGCGCCTATTGCCTGAGACAGGCACTGCGGTGGCCACATTTCCAGGAACAAGGGAACAAATAAGCTGAACCGTGTCTGCCTGGGCTTAAAATAGCCTCATATCTCATCCTTTCTTTAATATCAGCTTGTAAATTCTACGTGAGACTTGCAACAGGAGTCTTGCATCAGCTGTGGGCTTCGCAACTGATTTTGGCTCTAGTTTGGTTTTAACTATCGTATTTTATCAATCTCTGTTATAACAATGATGAACAATTTTGTAAATCCTGGTTTTACCAAACATCCTCGTATCAACGTGTCCTTCAATCTAATCATTTGCTGGTTTACTGACAGTGAAAATACCAAAATATTTTCAAAAATAAGATGTATTCTCAAGATCTTTCTAACAAGCTGAACATTACTTAGATTTTAGTGAAGTGCTCCCCTGTCAGTCCACAATCAATTACAGCCCCTATTATCAACCATCAGTTGTGTGTGTCTGCAAAACCTACAACCTCTTTACAATGTCTTCCTTATATGCTTTTTATTTTTTTTTCAATCTCTGAGTGTAGATTTCCAAGCCTTCCCCTGTAAGGGGTAAAATTCTTGCATGATAGAGGCCACAAAGCCCAGCTCTGCAGTCAGCACTCTCTCGTGTCATATGTTCCAACCAAGCACTTTCATCTTTTGTTCCTAAAGTGCAGTCCCTTCACAAAGAGTGGGGTGATAGAGTTACAAGTTCACGAAGTTCAGCGTTTTCCTGCCCCTTCTTACTATTTCTAACTGTGCCTCAGCTACTGCTCAGCTGAATTCAATCTGTAGTGGGAAAAGCAACAAGGAGAATACCTACCCCTGAGGGAAATGGATGCTTCAGCTGAGTTAATCTGCAAGAAATTAATGCAGTAGAGAGCTGAGAAGAAAAATGATCAACAAGGCTGAAGACAGATGGGTAGTCCTCTGAGGGGTAACCAGCAGGGTTAGGACTGACACTGAAGGGTGAAGGAATGTTGTCTTACGGGCCTGTGTTTTCAAAGCCTGTTGGAGCTGCAATAAAGATATAAAAATTTCTTAGCAGACACCACCTTTTTTGTATGTAAATGAAGTTCTTTGTAGCTATAATGCTGACATTACAAAACATGCATATACACACGTATATATACATGTACATATATACATACACATATACATATAATCAGGAGTAGTCAGCATGAATTCAACCAAGCTGGTAAGGTTGTGGAGATACTTGGACATCTTCAGAGACCTTCAAAAGCCACATGGACGTGGTCCTGGGCAGCCTGCTCTGGCTGTCCCTGCTTGGGCAGGGCTTGGAGCTGCTGGCCTCCAGAGGGCCCTGCCAGCCTCAGCTCTCTGTGTTTCTGTGACACATGCATAGGTAGGGTTTGATAAGCAAAAGAGCAATTCTCCCTCTGAACCATGAGAGGTACGGTGATGTGAGCTCTTCCAAAATGCATTCTCAGTAAGTACTTGGGTTATACCCCACGTCAAAACCTAAATCAGAATCTTTGCAGAGTTCATTGGGGCTGCGCATAACCTCCAGCCCTGTCATGCGCTGTGTCATGAACAGGAGAGTGGCTCCAGCTACCGCCCAGTTATAAACGGTTCCCAACAAACCTGCTTAAATGACAGCGTGATCAAGGCAAACTGTATCTTCATCTGAAGAGGTGGCTTATTCGGCCTCTGATGGTGTTCAGGAAAAGCAGCTGACATCTGAAAGGTTTTATCATGAAGCTGGAGAACATATTTTCTTTTCATACGTTCCATGTGCCCCGGAGGGAATAAAGCACAATCCAGTGGCTGTCAGCAAGTAAAAGGAAACTGAAGCTTTTATACTAAAGATGTCTAGACCATAAGAAATTTTATCTTTTGTTTGACTGTTTGTTTTTAAATTACAAACATTTTGCAGAGAAGCCCAGATTTCTGGCATTCAGATGCCAGATTCTTTATCACCCACACCCAGAACTCCCTGGAGAGCTCTTACTGTCAGTATCCACTCTCTCAAAACCTTTGAACTCTTTGCTAGGGCTGAGTTGAAATTACCAAGCTTTCCTAGTTCAGAATGTCAATACTTTATCTCAGGCTTTTGCTGCTGTTCTGGAGAAAGGAGCTACAGGCAGTTTTATCTAAATAAATCAAGACACTTTGTCTTTTTTTTTTTTTTTCCCAGCTGTTGTAATAACTTTTTTCCTATATGCAGAAGCAATACTCAGTAGGTTCAGCACCAGATGTGCTAGAATATGCTAAAAGATATGTTGAATGTTTTGTCTTATAGAGGCTGTAGCACACGCTTGCTCATGTATATCTTTAAAAATGATCACAGTAGGGTGTTACGGAGTTGAAAAGCAGGAGGAAAAAACAATAATGTTAAATCTAGACAATGACTTTCCTGAGCAAAATCCTTGAAAATCCATTGCTGTCCGCTGCAGATTTTAGAAAAGGTAAAGTCCCTTGAACAAAGTGCTGCTTCACACGATGACAACAGCTGATTCATTTTCACGTTGTGTTTGACTCAGAGTGAACCAGCCAAGGAAGCAGGAAAGGGTGACTGCAGCCTAGACCAGGTAATACCAAGAGACGTGACCCCAGTAACACAGCAGGTTCACAGCTGCAATCTGAAGGCCACGGAGAAAGCTACCAGAGTATTAATATCCTGAGTATTAATATCCTACCTTTGTCCAACTTGGTTCCTTTCACCCATGCCACCCAGAGGAAGAGCCCTTTGGTGAGTGTCCAGTGCATGTTGCTGTGGCTCTGGGAACAAGAAAAGCCGAAATGCTAATGGACGTGCTGTCCAAGCTGGAATGTCCCCTCCAAAGACAGACGGAGCTTGGCTGATTCGGAGCCAGACGTTCTCAAGCCCAGATGGCTCCTCTGGGGCTGGGTTGTGTGAGGTTATTTTCCTGAGAGAAAGGACAGCAGCTAATTGTGCAAGAATTGCATCTAAATATGCTTCACAAATATCCTTACAGAAAGAAAATAAAAAAAAATTAAAAAAAAGCTGCTCAGCTGCAGCAACAAGGAGCTGCCAGTGGTTGTCTGGAGTCCTTTGGAGTCCTTGTGCCTGTACAAGGGGCACGAAGGTGGGGAGCAAGTAGCCACAGCTGGTCTGGCCACCTCATGCATGTGAAACTAGGATGGAATAAAGGCAACCCTCTCAAACCACCCCTTTAAAAGCACTCCTTTCTTCCCTCCATCATGAGCACTTTCTGTGACGGAAGTGGTGATTTATTTCTCAGCAGGTTGCCATTGCTTTTTTAAAAAACTGTGGTCCAGGTGGATTTGTTCATGTTTTTGTCCCTCCGTCCCTAGAGGCAAAGCACCTCTGCTGTTTCAGAGACAATTTTCGCAGTCTCTTTAGTTCTATGAAATGCAGGTCTTGTGTCTTTGAGACCAACACGTAATTGTAGAGTAGCAGTTTGTATTTCTAAGTTTATATATAAGTGGCTATTACAAGTAGCAGTTAACCTTTCACTGCTCACCTCAGCTTCTCACTCATATAAGCAACAAATATCTACAAGGCAAACCCCTGATAAAGAGCTTTCTCTTTACATACAAATTTTATTCCACATTAGAAGCAGCAGCTCTTCGGGCCCATGGCCTTGGTGGTTCTGGGAAATGATTAATCCAAGACAAACACAAGTAGAAACACATCTGCCATAAGATCCTTGTTGATGTCATTTGCCATAACATCAACATAGCTGGATCATTGTGCGCCGAGTTTCTAGACTGTAGCATTAGAAAAGCACCTCACAGGGACTGCAGGCTGGGTTTAAGTAGAAGACACCACACTTACATCTCATTGGGATGTATTTACATGAAATAAGGTCACCCAAAATGTTTAAATGTATGTACTGGATGGAATTTAAGGGCTCAGGAATCCAACCCTGGTGGAAGGAGTAACGTTAATGCATGTCTCACACAGCACCATCGGACTCGGGTCGCTGTCTGGAAGGCAGGTGTTGATCTGGCTCCTCCCAGCCTGCTGAGGTAAAGGAGCGCTTGTAGGGTACGGCGGTGCTTGCACGGTCTTGCCCTGGCTTGGGGGCAGGAATGCCAGCAGCTCTGGGACAGGGAGCCCCAGGTTGCAGCCACGCTTCAGGCAGGATCTGCCAGAGACAGGCCCGGGGGCTGCTCCCGGCAGGCTCCGGGCTCCTGCGGGCCTCTGTGGAGGCTGAGTGGGGAGAAACAGAGAGCAATGGACGGGAACGGCTTCACGCAGACACAGATCTGTGTCACCCAACGAAGAGGTGCTGTACGTGCTTGCTCGGCACGTCTGCACAAACCCCATGGAGACGGGAACTGCCCCCAGCTGAGTAACGCACCCAAAGTGTGTGTATGGGAAGTCCTGGACACTGGTGTGCTCTCTGGGGCTTACTGCTACATGAATCTGGGGCTCTGGAAGAGAAAATGCAAGGGGGAAATGAGGGAGAGTTAAATTCAGAAGAAGCTTAGGAGCCACATAGCATCCACAACATGAGAAACTAATTTACCCATAGAGAGTAGTTTTGTAGGGTCTAAAAAATTGTTTCAAACAAAGCCACAATCCAGTGCTCTTTCCAGCATCACTAACCTTGTATTTATTTGCTGTCTGAAGACAGAAGGGGACAGAGCTGGTCAGCAACACGTTTTGGAGCTGCCAGTTGTTCCCCTAGTCAAAGTACAATAAAGGCTGATTTACCTCACAGGAATTACTTGTATTGCTTCCTTCCTATCAGTGGATGGCACGTTAGCAGACATTTAGAAAAAATATACCTTCATTGCAGAGTAATGATACCAAATTGCCACTGTTCAGGTGTCACACTAAGGTCCCAAAACCTACACGTGACAGCATCCTGAAATCATCATTCTTCCTTTCTCCACCTGCCCCAGGATGTTTCATGAATCAGCTTATCCTTACTTACTTATCCCCACCACAGTTTTTTCTCCCACCCTGGGGAGTAATCTTTCCCAGGGCCTGTTCATACAGGAAAAAAAAAAAAAAAGAAAAGGCAAGCGTATAAGTGCATGTTGTGTAGAAATTCAACCCCCAGCCACTCAGTTAATAGCAGCGTCTTCCTTGTGCTGCATTCCTGTTACCTAACCACACCTCTCCTGCCCCTCGAGGATCTTACAAAACTGGGAACCTGCTGAACGGGTTCACTTCAGCCTTTCCTTGCCCACAGGCACTGACGCTGCCCTCCTGTACTTGCCCCGATTCAGCGATTCAGTTTTCCCACTTCTCCCCGGACTCCTAATTCTTCCTGACCCTGACATTTATTTCTCACCGTGCACCAAGCAGAGACCACGACAATTTGTGAACATGTTTTGGACGAGGTTCTCCTTCCAGGCAACTTGTTTTGCTTCTGGAGCACTCACAACTCACCCCGCAGCAGCCCCGTGACCCTGGTTATGAGTCACTTGCTAATGAACCTGTACAAACCACTGCACACGTGCTGCCCCAAGAGCACCCTGGTGGCACGGACTGTTCACAACCACTGCAAATGCAATGATAGATTCCTTACTGAAGTTCACAGTGATGGTTGCTTCATTTTTTAGACTGTATATTATGAAACATAGAACAGACATTTTTTATTTTTTATTTTTTTTAATTGCCAACCTTTAACTGTTGGCTTCAGTTGTGTTCAGCTATCACAGGAACAGGTGGAATTAGGCTCCAGCAGACCCGGCCTTCCCTTACTTACAACAAAACACTTGCATTCAGTGTATGGGAGGTAGACTTAATAGAATTGAAATCCTGAAACAGAGAAGTGTATTGGGCAGTGCTGAGAACACGATGTGCAAGTAATATTGCATGGTTATGTTCAGCATAGAGTACGCATGGGGAATCGTGAGACTACTTCTGAGATGCAGCAAGCAGGAGATGTTCAGCAACTACCACGGGACAGCGGAGAGCTGGCAGGCTTCCTCCTGAGATTTGTCCTCCTTCTGCCAGCTTCTCCAGGCTCACTCCATCAATAAATCACTCAAGAAAACCTCAAAACCAACAAAAAAATGGAGAGAGAAAAAGAGTTAGTAAAAATTTAAACAAGTCATCTTCTGCTGATGAGTGAGCACAGCCATCAACAGAGCCACTCAGCGCAGACTTTGGTGCTTCGTGTTTTAGCAGTGGGGTGCTCTTGGAACAAAGTTTTCATTTGCCTTGACAGTCAAGTTCTCCATGTGAATTTGGCCCTACCATCTTGAAAGACTGTGCTCTACCTGCGCTGAGGACTGTAACTCTGTTGATCAAAGCAGGAAGCATGGATATGAAGGAATTTCCACTTCACCGGCTGAAACTCGGCGCTCCGTCGCGCTGCCCACAGCCCTAACCGCTTGCCCTGTTAGAGCCCCAACCTGCAAACCTGGCCATGCATGCCTAGCTGCAGATGAATAGGCTCATTGAGCTCCCCATGGCTGCCTACAGGCAGAAGTCACTCACAAAACTGTTTGCAGGATTTAAGCCAAAATGCAAAACTCATTTCTTGGCTTGGCATCACCACAGTAAGTTCTTCATGCAGACACATCACATTTCCAGCGAGCTACGGAGGAGAGAGTCAAGTGGGTAAAGCAAACTGTTACGGTAACGACAACTTGGAGCAAAACAGAGGATGTTTTCAGCTAAACCTCTTCCAGAGAAGCCAGCTCACCCCAGAAGTTTGGGCTGTGAGCTGCGAGCACACAGGCAAATGAGATTTCCTTCGCTCATTGACTGCACAGGGAGCGAGAGCGCTGAGCTTGTGCCACGCGCGGTGTGGGAAGGGATGGATCCAGATCTGGTACAGGTCTGGGGACAGTACAGGATTGCAGAAGGGAACTGAAACGGTCAGAAAGTCACACCAGAGAGAGCCTGGCTTCCACTGAGTGTTGCTTGGAGGCGCCTACTAACTGCAGCGCACCCTGTTACCAGCTGCACAGGCTCAGAGCATGCCGAGGAGCCGGGCCGGGCATTGCTCTGGCTTGCCCCAGCCGTACACGTCCTCATTTCATGCATTCCTTGCATTTAGCCCTGCTTTTTAGCCCACACAGCAAAACCTTCCAGGAAGCCACTTCAGCTCCTCAGGTAACGCTGGGAAGAGCGTTTCAGGGCCACGTGAAAGGCCCTCCTTTGGCAGAGGGCTGCAGCAACTGCAGCTTGTGTACATGGCTGGAATGGCACCCCTCTCTCAAGCATATTTATTAAGGCCAAAAAATTCCTGAATGACAGTTGTGTATAGTTGCATATGCTTGCATACTCAGTTACATGAATACTGCATTGTGCACAGCCCTTAGCCCCCAGCTCCTCCTCCTCCAGCTCCCTTTTCTTCAGAGCTGCTTGTCATGCCTGGGGGCAGAGTTACTCAGAAAGCAAGCAAAGCCTCTGATTAACCCAAACACCATGCCCTGGAATCAAGAATCAAGTAAGAAAGAAGCAGGCTTCTAAAAAGCTGGGCACGTACCTGTACATTTTCAAATGGAGCTTCAACAGCAGCAGGAGTGGCAGTGGTTTTATTATGTTATTGTATAGCCATGTTTTATTGTGTGTTATTGTATAGCCATGTTTTATTGTATTCACGTTTTATTGTGTAGCCATGCACTGACCTCATGTTCATGTCAGATGTAGCTTGTAAGACTTGCAGACTGAATTACAACACCATTAACAAAGTGGAGCCCTGACAATGCACAACGCGTGACTTCCAGAAGTTGTGCAGGTTTTATGTGCATCAGGAGAGCTAATGGCTGCAATGAATACGTACACAAATTTACACAGTGGTAGCATGTTGTGGACACCAAAGATCATGATAAACCTTATGATAAAGCCAGAACTACCGTATGCATATCTCGATGGCTACACCCCCAACAAAGCGCAGATGTCAACCATTGAGGTTCACCTGGGGGTCAGGTTGGAAGAGGCTTGGAACTTGAGCATTTTTCTGTTATTTAGGTTTTCCACAGCTTTTCACTCTGGGTCTCTATGTAAGCCACAAAGTGCATCCTTATGGAAAGAGGTAAAACATTTCCTAAGTGTCTTAAACCTCCACATGCACAGGTTTAAGGAAAAACGTGGCAGGGATCTTTACTCAGAAGCCATGATGACAGGTGAGGGTGGGGGCCTGTAGAAGCTGAAATAAATCTGATTCAACTCCTCAAATTCTCTGCTTCTGCCCTCAGATGATGATAAGGAACTGCGAAATGCACTGTTTCCTCCCACTCATTTACCTCTTCTAAATGTCACCCATCTCTCACCAGATGTATTTCTCCTTTTCTCCCCCATTTTTGTTTGCCCTCAGTTCCATCCTAACCCCATCTCACTGTCTTTTTTTCCCCTTAAAGCTCTGTCTTTCCCTTAATGCTCTTCTTTCCCCTCACAGCACACTCCTTAGTGTCTGTGTGGGTGCGTGCATGTGTATGTAATGCTTGAGTTTTTTGCCTCTCTAAACATACAGCATATTTAATTTTCACCTCTGTGCTCACTTTCTCAGTCCACCTCCTGACACCTCCTTTAGGACTATCTCCAAACCAGCTTCTTTCTCGGACTCTTTGGAATCGTTTCTGGAGTCTGATTTCAGACGCACCAAACGCTGGATCTTTTTCTTCCTCACTGTCCTGAAAATCCTTATTCCCAGGGCTCACCCTGTTCCTGAATTCCCCTTTTTTTTTTTTTTTTACCTTTTCGGTGCCCTTCAGATGCCTCCCCCCCCCCCTCATGCCCTCTCAGTGTGGGTACCCCCGAGCAGTCTCTATACAAACTCGTGTCACGAAGGTGTGCTCCCATCATCCAGATTCGTCTCCTCCTGCACAAAGGTGTTACACAGCTTCTTTTCTCTCTCCTTACCATTACCTAGCCATCGGCTGAATCGCCATTTGGCTTAATTGGAAGTTTCCTCCTCCATTTTCCTTATTCTGCTCATTTTTCCCTCCTTTGTGCTTGCTGCCACCACCCCAATCATCTCTGATGCCCATTCCCTTCCACCCGGACTTCTCTCCAGGCCCTGATTTAGGCTAGTCAGATCTTGCACGTCTTTTCTGCTGAACATACAAGATTTAATCTTCTCAGAGCTCCTGCCCATCTTCCGTCTCATTGCACCTGCACAAAGAAAATTGTCTTGCTGACACCATGAGAGCAGCTGCCCTCTGGACTTGCCAAGCGTATCACGTCCTCATTCTTCTGACTCTCATCTTCCCCCCTGCTCTGCTGGTGTCATCACACTTAACACAGTGCTGTTTTCAGCTCCAACGTACTCCACAAGCTTAATTTTGCCCTTTTTGTAGTTCTAAGAGATCAGCTTTGGTGTAGCTGACCTGCCAGGCCTTCATGATCCTCTCCAAGTTTTAATACCAACTTTATGCCTTCCATGCTGCCCCTCAAGTTTGCAAGTTTCCTTCATTGTCCTCCCAAAGCCATTTCACTGTTCAAAACTTTCCCTTACTGAGATACTTACAGCATAATCTCATGCAGATTGCACGCATCGTGTTTATTTCTTATCACAGAGTGCTACTGTGCCTTGAATTTAGAAGCATCAAGTTTGGCCTGAAGGTGTATTTTCCACCCAAATGTCAAATAATCACAGAATCACAGAGAGCTGGCACAGCCCCCTGGAGGCCAGCTGCTCCCACCTCTGCCCAAGCAGGGACACCCAGAGCAGGCTGCCCAGGACCACGTCCAGGTGGCTTCTGAAGGTCTCCAAGGAGGAGACCCCACAGCCTCTGTGGGCAGCCTGTGCCAGTGCTCAGTCACCCACGCAGCGCAGGAGTGCTCTGGTGTTCAGGCAGAGCCTCCTGTGTTCCCGTTTGTGCCCATTGCCTCTTGTCCTGGCACTGGGCACCACTGAAAAGAGCCTGGCTCTATCCTCTTTGTCCCCTCCCTTCACGTCATATGGAAGCTGAGGAAGAGCAGACCAACACCACACTGAAGTTAATCAGCCCACAGTCACAGCCTAGCCAAAAGAGAAACAAAATCAAACCAAAAGGAATTGCTTTGGGAAAAGTATGCAACTTTTGATCAGCTGCCTTCCTACCTAGGATTCATGTGTGACTTCTCAGCCCACAAGCTCCTATAAGGCTTAAGAAATTCATTTTTAGGTAATCTGATGCCATGGAAAAAAAAAAATAAATAAATAAGAAAAAAAAATCAAAGCACCACAAAGCACCAGGACAATTATGCCCAGTATTTACACTTTGCATTTAAACTGTGTTAAGGACTAGGTTCTCTCTGCCCTCTCCAGTTTAGAGAAATAACATTCGAAAATAATAATACAAAAATAAATGCTGTTAGGACAGAGTGTTAGTTTTCTATTTGGCTTCTTTCATTTGTCTGTTGATTTGATGTTATATTGTGCACAAAATGCGCTATATTCGCACCATGACCAAAATATAAAACCCCCAAAAGTCTGAGTCCTGCTCCCTAAGCAGCTCTGTCCCAGTGACCCCACGGCAGAACCGATCCCATGTGGGACTGTTCCCTTATAGCAAAGTAAGACTGGAGCAGAAGAAAGCTTTTGTACTTCTGGGCTTGCTCCGTTATCACCCTTCGCATCAGGTATCACACCTGCCCAAACAAGAGCTCCCAACCTGGCCAGCACGTACCAGGAGCCACAAGCAACCCACCAGGTGGCTGAAAGGGAAACACAGACACAGGTGCCAGATTCAGGCAAAATGAAAACCAGCACAGCAAATTCTCAAGTAACTAAAATCCAGACAACAGGGCTACTGGAAAAAAAGGCACTCCCCTCATGATGGTTGGCGAACAAGTGGATTAGAAGAAGCTGAGTGGGGAGCAGGTTGGGAGCATCCCTGCAACCAGCAGCGCCGGGGCAGGGGCACCTCCTGGTGGAGGCAGGGTGCAGGCCTAAAATCCACGGGTTGCCTCTGCACGTTATTCTCAAGGGAAATATTCTGTGGTACAATTTCATCAGTTTCAAATAATTTGCTGCATATAAAGCCAGCTTGCATTCGTAACTGCTTGATGTTACTCATTCAAACTATTCTGAGAGGCTAAAAATGGAAAAACCCCTTCAGCTAACACTGAAAATTACCTCTGAGGTTATTCTCTGGCCAATTCACCCACTTCCCCGTCAGCTACCGCCCAACACAGGCACACTTCTGTGCAACCTGTGCTTGCTCACTGTCAGCCGTGTCAGAACATTTTCAAAAGGCCAAGTATAAAATTGGGATACTGAGTAGTGGCAACACAGATTTTAATTTTAAAGCAAATTCTTTTAAGAGGTACTTATATAAATGACCATATTTTGATTCAACTACTTCTGTACCGAAATCCAGAGCTCTTTATGCTATTTCCCCTCTAAGTACAAATCAACACAAAAATAACAAAAAGCCTTTCTGTCTGGGCTGTTATACCTTGGGGTAACTCTGACAGGTTTGTAAGCTTTTCCCAACCCAGCTGAGCTGCCAAACCAGGCTGGGAGGCACACGGCCGTGTCTGCAGCACACTGCATGGGCCAGGACTTACCTCCGCTTAGCTCTCGTATCTTCTGAGAGTTAGCAGTGGAATTATCTGCAGACTGCAAACACTAAAAGTCAACTTTTATAGTGCTTTGTCCCAGATACCGGTGTCACAGCTGTCTTTTCACCCGGCTATTTCTGTCCTGCAACAATCAGAGCTGCTGTAAGTATCATTGGACTGTCTCACCTGCCTTGCATGAAGCAGACACACACCAGCCAGGAGCTGAGTAACTTGTTAGTAGCTACAACTGGCTGGGGGGTGGCCTGCCCAGCACTAGCCAAGGAATCCCAAGGGTGCCCACAGAACTTCAATAACCTTAACGCTGCCATCCCCCTTTCCTCACCACTATCTTCTCAGTCCTCAGGTTGACTGAAGAGCAGATGCTCTGAGACAGTCATTGCCCAGCTCCTCCTTCACAACCCAAAACCCTGCTAGACTTTGTTTAAAGTAGCTCTGCTTGCTCCACAGCTCTCCAACAACACAGGGGGAGCCACTTGTCACCAGCACCACAATCTGACCGGGAACGTGAACAGCACAGTGAAACAGATAAAACACATTGCTGTGTTAAGTGACCTAGAAGTAAACCATCAGTGATAACGTTACTCTATTAAAAACAGGGAATTTGCACTAATTATATAGCACATCACCACTTCATACCAAGTGCTATGTGGCACAGTAGGGATTACAGCTTCAAACAGATGTTTTAATGTTCAGATCCAAATATACAGGCATTCAGGCATCAGAACACCGTGTGAAGGCAGTACAACCTCCAGCTAAAAGCAACTACTCCAGCAGCATGCAGTTACCATTGCCTGGTCATTATGTCCCACTTCATCTGCACCGGTTCTTTTAGAAATTCGCCCCCAGAGAAACCCAATCCAAGATTTCAATACACAAAACCCAGAGGTAAACCTTTCAGGTTTTTCATTGTTCTGCACAGTTGCCAAGTCAGAAACTTGTTTAAGAAAAATTGCATGCAAATGCAGACTCTCCTAGCAAACAAAAAGAAATAGAAATGGTTTTAAGACTTAAAATGAAGAGTGCTTTTGTGGTGGGTGGGATGTGGGGGGAACAAAGACTGGAGCTAAACTATGGAAAGATTACTCCATGACTGATTCCAATACTTATGGAGAAATTATTTGGTCTAGAACTGGATGTCAGTGATAATTTGCAAACTCTAGTGTAACATTCTAAGCCTCTCTTAATTGGTTCAATTTCAGTTAAACCACAGCAAAGAAAGGGCTTTTTTTTTTTTTTTTTTTTGAAGTTGTTAGACAGGATAACATTTCAAAGTTACACGGTGGAACTGTCCAGCATGCAGCACCCAACCCTAAGCCTATCTCTACCACCCACAATTGTTAGGACATTGGACAGGCCCTGTCTTACACTTAGAACTGTCAGTTTAAGTGAAATAAAATAAGTACAAATATAAAATTCAGATGACTGTAAGCACACAACAGGGAGTTGCAAAATAGACCTGTCAAAGGATGGAAAAAACAACAGAGGACAATTTCCATTTCATATTGCTAAAACAAAGCTGAGGAGTTCCTACTACGGACTCAATCTGGAACACAATACAGAATCACAGAATCATTTATGTTGGAAAAGACATTTCAGATCATCAAGCCCAACTTGATGTTAACTTAGTACTAAAGCATGTCCCTAAGCACCACATCTACATAGCTTTTAAATGCCTCCAGGGATGGTGACTCAACCAGTTCCCTGGGCAGCCTGCTCCAATGCCTCACAACCTTCTCAGTGAAGAAATCTTTCCTAAAACCCACCCTAAACCTCCCCTGGTGCAACTGGAGGTCATATCCTCTTGTCCTACAGCTTCCTGCTCAGGAGAACAGACTGATCCCCACCTCACTACAGCCTCCTCTGAAGTAACTGTAGAGAGCGATAACGTCTCCCGTGATCCTCCTCATCTCCAGACCAAACACCCCCAGCTCCCCCAGCCGCTCCTCACAGGCCTTGTGCTCCAGGCCCTTCACCAGCTTTGTTGCCCCTCTCTGGGCACGCTCCAGCACCTCGATGTCCTTCTTGCAGTGAGGGGCCCAAAGCTGAACACAGGACTTGAGGTGCAGCCTCACCAGAGGGACAGGGGGACAATCACTGCCCTACTGAAAAAAGTGTAAATGTTCCTTAAAAAGTATACATCTTTTGGCAGTCTTAACAGCTGTTTCAAAAAAGTTAGTGATTTGGACAGTCCAGTGGTAATAACAGCCTGTCATGCAAAAGTGATGCACGAGAAATCCCAAGCTGAAGCTCATCTTCACTGCATGTGAAGGGGAACAAAGTTCAGGCTGACTTTACTCTTCCAGCTGCAAGACACTCCATTTTTCTCAACTGTTTATACAGAAGGCAGCCAGTTGACAGAGGTTAGCTCAAATGGCATATAAGATTGATTTTTTTTTAATGAACAATTGTAGAATGATATCCAGGAGAAGTTAAATATTTATAGCACGCTCAGTTCTTCAAAAAAGCTCCTGAGCTAGGCAGGCTGTACCAAATGCACAGCGATTATTCCATAATCAAAAACAGTACCTGCAAGTTACACACCTTTCGGGAAGTGGTAACGGGGTAGCTATCTGGGGCCTCTCTGCTAAAGGCGAGTTAACACCCAAAGGTACACGTGGCAAATTAGACCTAATGTTTCCATGGCTAACGTTTAGACTAATACATAGCTCCATTATCTAAAATAACCATTTTTCCTCTAAAGATGCTTCTTTACTTATCTGCCAGCCAGAGCTTTGAGTAGGTA
Source organism: Anas platyrhynchos (assembly GCF_047663525.1). NCBI lineage: Eukaryota > Metazoa > Chordata > Aves > Anseriformes > Anatidae > Anas > Anas platyrhynchos. Next base: position 12,838,475 of record NC_092587.1, read on the forward strand.
CTTAAACTCCTGAGGGTCACTATATGTGCTCAAGTACAAAAGTTACAAGCTAAGCCAGACTGCCATCCTTCAATCCACTTAGGCTTCTTTCTGAATAGTCTTTTTTTTTTTCCCCCTAAGAGTAAAAACACCCATACTGAGATTTTGACTTTCTTTAATTTAAAGATTCTATTACAGAAAAGTTTAAGTAAGGAATCCTTATAAGGATTAACTCTTGACATAATATATTGCCAAGATACAGTGTAGCTGCAAGGGCTCTACGTGAACCTTCATATAAGTTGCTTTTTACATACACAGTCGCTGAACAACAAAAATGGTATTCACCATTGTGAGAGAAGACAGTGGTATTTAAACAGTCCTTTTACCAGTGTGTTCTGGTTTTCCCCAAATTAGAAATACGCTGTACTGAAGTTGTAAAACTACTATACAGAAAGTTGACAGAGATGAATCTTCTATTGATTGCAACTGATCAAATGTTAAAATGAAAACTAAGGAGTGTTGAATATGTAGAATGGTTTCTCTTTTACTGGCAGGTCAAATATACTAGAAACTTACAAATATTTTTGATAATCTAATTCCAGATGAACTCAAAACACTGAAGTAACATACACAGGCTAAGAGAATTCAATATTGTTCCAAGGCACTTACTGAATCTCCATGACTAGATGAAAACCAGAACAAATTAGGTCTGACAATTAAACAGTATATAATATAAAAATAACCTTTTGCTTACAATTTACAAAATGTATTACAATCTTTATCTCTGCTAACCTGCAACTCTGGATGTGTGTGTCCAGCAATTTTTGTAAAAAACAAACAAAACCAAAAAAACTATTTTCTAAAACTTCAGGGCAAATAATTTACAAATAAGGTACACAAAAATTTAGATCATGCAGAGATTTCTTACATCTTCTGTTAATATTTTATGATTGCAACTTTATCAAATTATATACTTACTTGCCCTGTACATATACAAAATAATGCATACATGGTAATCAAACGTTAGCAAAAAGTAGTCCATAAACACAATCTGTCAAAAGTATTACTATATTAACATATGTCTACAAGCAGCGTGTAACAGGGTTAAAAGACATTAAGGCAATAATACTTGAAGTTACAAAATAAATCATATGTAATACTTTCTCCTAAGTGTAATAAGGCAGGTAGATGGCCCCAGCAAAAAGTTAAGTTGTAATACTGGAATCCACTGTTGTGAACGATGTTTAAGGTTTTGCGTGGGATGTACTGTAAAAGTGTACCATTTGGTAGTTAGATCTACACTGCTCTGTGTTAGTTGCCCCTCAAAGAAGTGGAATACTGTTTTTCTAGTTCTCAGTGGCACTTGAGTTTTCCAGTATAATTTATTGATAGTATGTCCATTGGTTCTTGGATCATGTCCATTCTGAAGGTGGCTCTCTTGGTCCTCTAGGCTTTCCACAACGGTTTCCAAAACCTAAAGAAACACATATATTAAATATTTCTGTCCACCCAGACAACAAAACCTCACAAATACTGACAGAGCATGTCACTGTAAGACATGCTCCAGCTCTTACATAACAGGTTTACCCTCAAGGCTAAAAACTTAGCTTGTGGGTATTAAGAATTCTAAAGGCACTATGGCCATAAGAAATAAAAACACAAAAAGATGTATATAATTATATTTCACTAGTTAAACCTCACTTGGGAGGTATATTTCAGAACATACAGTATTACAGCCTTTGTTATTTTTTCCCCTCCTGTGTACTTAAGTAGTTTTTCCCTGATATTATTTCTGAAAGTTTTGAATGCTCTACAGAAGTTCTATCCTAGTTGACTAATTCTCTAGGTCCTAAAAATCTTTTTTTTTTTTTTTTAAAAAAAAAAAAAAAGCCTAAATTCCTCATTCTGGGTAAAACAGTCAATGATACTGAAGAAACAAGGCAGGCTTATTTGTCTGGGTTTTTCTGGTCAGTAAGTTGAAAGGAAGGTACTAGTAGCAGCTATCCAAACTAATATTGTTAGTGAATCTTCTGTTTAAAATATCAGGTGATTAGTTTTGAATGAATTGTAATTACCCATATCTGTTATTTCTGTAGGAAATTCTGAGATTTGACCTCTTGTATCAGCGGAACCAGAAAAAGAAATCTGAGGTAAAGTATCAGTTGGTGTTTTGTTGCTTATTTCAGGACGACCTGGAAAACACACACACAAATATATACACTTCTTAATGTATCATTCTTCTAGTCAGCACTTCATGAAAGCTATTTTTAATAACATCTTAGTCTAAAATACAATTTACATCAAATACTGTTTATAAAAATCAAGATTAAGCAGCACATTTTTCTCATTTCTTAAAAACGCACTTCAAAATTGTTTATGATGCAGATGTTCAGCGATTCCAGTGACACACTGCTGTTTACAAAACATAGAACTTCTTTCTAAACAAGTTTGAAAGCATATTTTAAATTACAAGACTTCACAGTACCATTTAATACATCAATATAAATGCATTTGTCCATATTCTTTCTAAACTAAAGGTGCTTAAGAGTACGGGTTAAGTGACTATACATTACATTACTTGCATAACCTTCTATGAGCAAATCTGTAATACTTTTCAAAGTGATTTCATTAAAAAATAACTATGTAATAACTAAGTTAAAATAACTAAGCATTTAACGCGTGGGTCGAAGTGGAGTCTTCTAGCCCATTCAAGTATATACATACATAAGATAAATGACAGATAAAGTAAGATTACAGCTGAAGCAGTTTGCTTAATCAGCTTGCTGCAAAATTAAATGTGAATTGATAGACTGCCCCCTTACCAAAGCCTTTTCAAAAGATAAATTTAATGTTTTGGTAAATATGCACAACACACACATACTCCCCCACAAATCCTCACCACTGAACTTTGTTTTGTAATGACAAGAATAAACACAGAATAAATTAATGAACATAACACAGGAAGGATTTAATTAGGGCAAAAAATATTTTTATTGTAATGTAGATGAAAATTCAACAATTTTGGTCTTAATTGATATGATTTTGGTATGCTAGAGTAAGTTTTACATTTGACTTACAACTTGCTTCCTCAGAAAACATTAGAAACTTTAGAAATAACCCTTTCAGAAACATCAGTGTTCTGAAAATATGTCTAAAATATTTTGAGCTGAAGCCAAGTTCAGAAAAAAAGATAGTTCAGTAGAATATAGGTATTTTGAAATAAGAGCTTGGTTTATTGCAAGACTGCTATCATTTTTAGAAGTTTGAACATTAAATTATAGCATCCTGGTTTGGAAATAGTTTCTTGAAGTAATTGTATTTTTTTCTCCAAAGTTAGATCATGAAATACTTGAATTGAATTTCCAGAAGAAAAACGTCCTCTGTTATTTTCCAATCTTCTAATAAAAATACTCCCAGCACACTATCAGTTTAAGTGCCTAGGCTACTCAAACTTTCTACTCTTATGGGATTACTTGACAAATTGATAAGTGGAAAACATATTCTTTTTCATATTGAAACAACAACAACAAAAAACCCTTTTCCATCACTTACCAGGTAGTACAGGTGAAGTAGTTTTCAAACCCTGTTAATGAGAAATATTTAAAATAGTAAGATATTTTCAAACTACTGAAAGAACAACAGAAATTTAAGATGATGGAATAAGTCTTTAAGAAACACAAAATGTGGGAATACCTACTTACCCCTACATTTATGACTTACTATAATGCTGAAAATGTTATGCTAGTTTATATATACTTCACTATCAGAGCTTTACATAGTTTCATAAGAAGTTAAATTTGTCACATTATGGACTATTTGCAGAATCAGGTAGTTTACTTGTAGTAAATGTACAGTTCCCAAAAATTCACATCTACCCTTTTTGACAACATTTTAAATAGTGTGTAAAGGTGGCTGTGAAGTGTTTGGGCATGCATGAAAAAATACATGAATGTGAAGAGAATATACATGTTTTTGAAATTTTACCATGTGTTTAAGCTGGATGACTTGGAGCAACTAGTAGACTGAGGTGAAAAGTGACATTTAATGGGCAGGAAAAGCATTATTTAAAAATAAATATAAATATAGTGAAAAACATTTTTCAGGCAGTGGAACATGTTGCCCACAGAGGATACTAGATCTCTGTCTTTGTATATTTTCAAGGCCCAACTGCATAAAGCCCTGGGCAGCCTGGTCTGACTCCCCACTTTGTGCAGGAAGTTGAACAAGAGACTCAACTCCCTTGAACCTTCAAGTACCCTATGCTCCGTTAGGGACAGGAGCAAGCTCTGTATAAATAGCAATACTAAATAGCAATACTTACATTACTAACATTGTAATTTAAGTTACATTAAGGATGACTTCTTAAAATATTCTTGGACATCAAAAAAATATAGTTTTCTTGGAAAGTGAACAAGCTCTTCACACGTTGGTTCAGCAGCTATCGCAGGACAACAATTAGGTAGGTAGCTGCAGATACTCAACAGCTCTAATTTTTCACTACTATATATTTTGTTTTCTATTGTGGCTCCCAACACAACTAGAAATGAATGATCAGTACAGACTTGTCTCCTTTACGTACCGTAGAGATTGTTTGTTCAGGGAGATGCTGATCACGCAATATGCTCCACTCAGACTGTGCAATCATAACTGGCTTCGGCAAGGGTGTGCCTAGGAAAAATTAAACCAAACTTATCATACTTGAGTTCTCTGCATGATGGGGCATCAGAACACAGCCAGTAGAAGTGTGATATAAAAGCAACTTATTCTAATCAGAAGTTTGGACAAGCAGGAAAGAGTTTAAGATAAAGGAAGGCTCTACAACATAAGTGCAAACAATGCAGTCCTACATTTTCACAGTGGGCTTCTACTTTCTACATTTGGGAGTTCCTAACCAAGAGAAGAATTAGCTACTTTTTCAATAATGTTTTCAGATATTTTTTTTTTTTTTTGCTCTGCAATAATAGTAGATCTAAAAAAAAGTATGCAAAGAAAACACACAAAACAGAACAGTCACACACTGCTTTTGCTGAGTCAGCCTTTGCTGACATCAAGACAAAACACAACCATAACTGAAGCATTTCTAGTGATTCCAGCCCCATAGATTTTTTTAACGTGTTCTTACAGAAAAGAAGCAAATCCAAGAATTATGTATTTCCCTAACACAACATAATAACCAAAGAAAGAATCAATGACTCAGAACTATCTATGATTGACAACACTATGCTTAAAGTACCCATATTACTTTCTTTAGCTAGAACTTTTTGTAAGTTTGAGAAAGACAGTGACATTAAACAAAAGCCTCAGTAAGTAACTACTTCACACCAGGGCTTTGTTGTTGTTTTGTTTTCGGAAGATACCAAGCATTATCCTAATTTTTGACTTTATTAACAGTAAAGTATGTAAAACTTAAAGTAACTGGACTTGTTCACCAGATGCAGTATAGCACGACCTGTCATTTTTCCTTCCTCCCTCTTCCCAAGATGAGCCCCATGTTTTCCTGTTCCCTACCCAGGAGCAGTAGGAATGTTGCCTAACATAGCTAGGGAATCCTCTAAATGGAAATACTACCTTATTCAGTATTACAGATTGAAAGACAGGTACACTAAAATCAATATTGAAGTCTCCAATATACTTAACTATCATGTAACAGCATGCTTAGTCAGAAATGGAGAAATTATTTGATTGTGTTCAAGCACTTGTGAAAGTTATCCATCAAGCTCAAATATGCCATTAAATATGCTAGGTTTCATTCATTATTTTTTTTTTAATTCAAATTTAACACCTCAAAATTAGCCAAAAACCAGGGGCATTCAAATACCGAAATGCATTTTACATCTTATATCCACAACTATCACACAACATAACAAAAACTCACTCGGTTCACTTGCCAATATAAACGATTCTGGTGTTCTTTCTGGGAGCGGGGGAGAGGAATCTTCACTAGTATCGGCATCTAAATCAAATACAACATTTAGGTAAGTTAAAAAAACACATTTTGAAGCTGATGTTTTGATATGAGAGATCACCCTAAACTAAAATGAGAAGTGTTTGATAATACAGATCAATGTCGTGCAAAAAGAAACAGGTTGACCCTGAATATAAAAAGAAACTCTAACAATTTAATATAAGTTCACCCATTCCTATGAAATCAACAGCATACCAGCAGTACAAAGGTTGTCCTGTTATTTCAGAATGTTTCTGATGTGCAGTTACATGAAAAATTGAGTGACATTTTCCCCATTCTTAATCATATTTATGAAATATCACACTTCAAAAATATATACATATATATATTTGCATGTTCTTGCAGCATCTACATAGAGATGTGTAGGGAAGTAGCAATTTTCTAACAGTGATAAATAATGATTGCCTGGGGAAAGAAGGAAAACAACCAGTACTAGAAAGATACCGTATCATGCAGATCTTCCAAAACTATCTGAGGATGACTGCTTGGTATAAATGTTAAAGTAACTATGACATCAACAGCAAAGCCCTTTACATATAGAACATTTTTAATGTGTCTCAGATTTGAAAACTGCAACTGCATGTGCTCGTATTGTTTTGTGTGTATAAATAACATCACAATCTGTAGAAACAGATTGTTTTTCAAGTTGGAAATAGTTGACATTTCTGAGTACCTGACCTTTGACAAAAACTTAGTTCACAAAATATTTTCATATCAGCCCACTGCATCTTGCATCATAGACTAAATCCAATTCCACCACAGAAAAAGTCATGTAGTTCTACACAGGTTCCTGAAGCAAGGCCATCACTGTAAGGAGTTTCTAGTGCAAGAGTCTGATCTAGTTAGAGGAGCACATGCGAACCTTTCAGAGCTCCACAGCCTTACCACGTGCTTTGTTGGACTTTGCATAGCCAGCTGCTGAGTCCTAATTTGTCTTTCCAGTTACAGCCTCCTTCCGATTTAAGCATGCCAGCCCGACTGAAAACCAAAGCTGCACATTTTAGGACCCTTTTACCTTTAATATTGACACTATTTGCAGAAACAGTCATGCCTTATTTTGAGTAAGCCTTCCTTGCTCAAAAATTGCCCCAAAGGAGTAAGATTTTTCAAAGCATTGCACAAGTCAGCAGTTTAAATAGTCACTAAAGCAGAACTTGGATTTTTACATGAGCAGCAATATTACTGTGCGTCCTCTAAATACGTACAATAGTATGAAAATGCAGGAGGCAAATCACAAGCAACTTCAAAGACTGGCGCAGTTTAAAAAGTTACATCCACATTGCTAGGATCAGTGCATCAACCAGTCAGTATGAATTTCACGTACACTGTACTTTGGCTACCTGAAACTGCCACTACTATAAACACTTCCATGAAATCATAGCAGTGAAAAATTAAAAAATAAAATCCTAGCATGAGGGAAAAATATGTGGCCACCAATAACACAGAAAGCAGCAATTAACAATACAATCACACCTCATAATAGTGCTTTTGAAATGTTATCAAGGTCCCTAGTTTCGGTGACGTAACAGACATAGCTCACATGCAAAATAAAAACTGAAGAGTTATGTCCCTTCTAAAGCTGCCATACTATACTGTTTAAATTTACATGTAGAAAAATCACACAGTATAGAAACTTACATTGTCCAGTCCTAGAGATGTAACCAGGTTAACAAATAGCACTTCCGAAACACAGTAAAACCTACCTTTGCCGTCTTCAGAACATGTTAGAGCTGTTAAGTCTTGCCTAGCAATAGACATTGGCAACACTTTTCTGGCAGAAATGTTTTCAGTGTGAGTGGCAGCAGAAACTGTGGCACTTGCGGTTGAAACATTAGATGCGCTTCTGCTCATGGCTCCTTCAAAGTTCATTTCATCTGTGTCAGAATCATCTGAATGAAGAGGATTAGTAAAACAGAGGGGTGCTCGAACAGAAAGAGCAGTGTGATCAACTTTATCACTGGAAGGAAGTTCAACTGCGGTGTTTGATACTAGAGAGAGAGTTTTAGCTCCGTGACACAAGACATCCGGAGACGTGTCTTCGGACACTGAAGAAGTACGCAGTGCATTTTCAGCCCCGTGCAGCGACCACCTGGCATGTCCCTTTTCTGTTAAAGGCAGGCGATCTGGTCGTGGTGGAGTATCAGAAACCTGCTGACTCCGCGGACTTTCCGGTGAATGTATTAAGGCTGTGTTAGACTGTGGCACGCTGCATTCCACGCATGAGTTTTTAGAAGCATCCACAAACGTATCCCCTGAAATCTGCTCCTGTGACTTAAAGCTCTTATCAGTTATGGAGGATGACACAGGCTTCACTTTAATCGCGTGTCCCCTGTTCAAGAGGGAGTTCCCATCAAAGCTCCGGGGCCCCTCCTGCAGAGGTACCTTCTTGATTTCAAAACTTAAGTTGCGCTCCAGCCTTTTCTCCATACGTTCACTGGGTTCGTTCTTCCCTGAATGCTCTGTTGCCTTGTTGTAATTCTCGTTGAGGTCTGTTGAATGCTCTGACGAAACCATGTGCAAAACTGGCTTTGGATGGTATCTGTCATTGTCCTGCCACACGGTAGTGACTGTTGGATAGGCTGACGGAGGAGATGGCGTTAAGATCGGTGGGACTGGCTGAGGCTCCGGAGGCTGCAAGATTTCTTCTTTAGCGTCTCCTTCTACAAGGCAACTGCAAAAAAAACAATGGTGTGAGTTTTCTGCATTTTGACAACATTTTAGGTATCTATGTCTGCAGCAGTAGTGCGTTGATACCAATACCAAGTGCCAAGACGCACTTGCACTACACCAAGACAACGGTTATACAATATGACTAATGTGGCAGGCAAGAATTAAGCCAAGACACTTTAAGAAGTCTTTCAGAGTAACAGAAGCATGCATTCAGGACACAGATAATCCTCACTGATACTTTAAAATTGCTCACATCCTTTCCCAGAAGCATTCTTTCAGAGAATGTCAGACAGGCCCTCTTGTGGCAGGATTCCAGTGTTTCTTGCTTTATTCTTAAGCAGCAGCCCAAAGGAATTCAACATACGGAATTCCATTTTCAAAAAAAAAGCCGTGAAAAAATTCTTTGAAAGACCTTACGTGAACCAGAACATACAGCCTGTCCAATACCAAACATCTTCCTTTATTTTTATCCACATGTCCAGGAGGTTTTGATGTTTGTGTATTTAATAGTTTCTCCACAGATGTTAGGCTAATGATCCAGACCAAACTTAGTTGGCATGAGATACACACGTTATGAGAATGTTCACAGTATGATCCAAATTATAGTGCATATTAGCAAGATTATTAGTACTTATTGCAGCTCATCTTCAGCTTGTTAAAAGGAGAAGCTCCACAGGCACACAGACAATTTACTTTCAGCTTAGATACAGAATATTTGACTACAAACATTTTGCACAACTAAGGTCTAGTCCACTAACCAGAATTAAGCATTTTCATTCAGAACCTGTAAAGTGTTTCCTTTCATTATGCAGACTAGTAACTGCAGTGCAAAACAAATGTCTGAGAAAAACAGAAATACAATGAAGTACTCTAACAAAATGACAGTTTCAACCCAGGCAGATAAATCAAAGCAGGATGGACTACAGTTTGCAGAGGGCTTCAGTGTGGCCTGAGAAACCAGCCCAGTGTTGGCAGAGACACCCTTCAGGAGGGAGTAACAAACCCCTGCATGTGCCAGCACATAATGCCCATGATAGTGGCATTTAGCAGACAGATGCTCCCAGCTCCCCATGTAGTTCCCAAGGATGTAGGGTTATCACTGACAGGTTCAGGTGGTCCGGGCAGCAGAATAACCTTGAATAAGCAAGAGCCATCTAAATCACATATACCTCTAGTTTTTGGGGGTAATCTATGTCAGAGACACTACAAAGCACCCAGATCCAGCTCTCCAGCAGGAGACTTGGAAGCTCCTCTTGGAGATTCGGTTATAGCAGAACATTTTTTTTCCCTTGAAAACCAGGTCAACTGTAAACCTTGGGCTGTACCTTCCTTTTGTAAGCCAACACCTTGAAGAACTGAATCAATTCAGAAGAGTGTTCACTGTACTCCCATGAAATATGGTTTTATCTACAAGGCTACAAACCAAAAGCCAGAAAGCAGAGGCTTTCAAAAATTGAACTCTTACTACCTGCTACTATTGTCCCACTGCATTTCTGCCAAACCCAGGAGATCATACCTAGCAGACCTGGAAGGTGTGCCAGTAATAAATCTCACATCGTAAGGACCAGCAGAATGCCAGGCAGATTATATTCCCCAGACCCTATGTATTTAGGCTATTTAAATCAAACTGCTATCCCATCAGTAGCAGTCAATCATACATTGCTATCTCCAATGAAGAATGAGACTTGAAAGATCTTATTGAAGAGAAAAAAATCATGATGTGCCATCAACTAACATAATGAAACAAAGCCTTTGGAGTTTGTAGGTGTAGTCTGGTATCCAAATACAGTTTGCCATTCAACTATCAGAAAGTGTCCAGCTCTACCAGTAGCTCTCTTGCTCCCAAATATCTTGTATGGAGGGAGCCCTGACCAAAATCAGAAGCCTAATGTAAATACTTTTCAGCAACTGCAGGAGAGTTTCCAAGAAATCTTGGCTGGATCATCACAGTCAGTCACTCACGTACGACGATCAAAAATAAGATGAATGTCTTTCAAGTCCTTCTTAATCAGACAACTACCTGTACAGACAGACTGTCACTGCTACCAAAACATTTCAAGGGTGTTTAGAGTCATTGACAGACAAAATGCAAAAAAGGCTTGTTATTTATATCACATCTCGGCTGTCAACAAAAATACTTTAAAGTAGACATTCTGAAATTTCATAAATCAATCACTTCAAAGACTGATAAAGTCTAGTTATCAGTCTCCTGCACTTGTTGATTGAGGCATTCAGGTTTCCAAGACAAGTCTTCATTTTCCTTTTGTTGTGATCAGAAGAATGAAAAAGCCTTTTTGAGAGAATATGGAGCAGCAGCACAGGCTCCAAAGGCCAAAGAATATTCTACCTCCTGAGCCAAGATTAAGGAAGTATTAATTAAAAAAAAAAAGCATGAAAATAAAAACATAATTAAAAAGTCTTACAAGGCAAATGCAAAGTACCAAACTGTTTTCAGTATCCTTCCAGTGTTGCATTACCCAGCAATCTATAGCGAGGTTTATTCTGATACTGCTCACGTGTGTCACATGTTGGGCACATACACCTATCTTTGTCGGAGAGCAAACGAGGAAGCAAAAAGACTCAGAAATCTTGATCATGGTTTCAGAAAGGTTACTGGAGAGCACAGGACAAAAGAGAAAACCCCAACAGCTACAAAATTGAATAGCTACCGCTTCCTTAAGGACATGTTTTTTCATGTTTCACTTCATAAGGAAACATGCTACTACACTGGAATGAAGAATATATTGGGCTTGGTTTTAAGTACCTCACGCAAGGGATTCCAGACTGAAAAAAACTGTTGATAAATTTCCAATTTACCAACATCCCCACCCACTGAAAGCACTGCAAGCTCTCCAGTTTCCAGTTATCTCCCACAAGTTACTACCTTTTAAGATAGGAGGAATACAAAGAACATCAAAACATTTTAATCAAAAAAGCATTTAGAAACTGTTTTGCCTCTAGATGTTCTTGAAAAATGGGCAAGCTTGGGAATAAAGTTATTTGCTTGAATTAAGCAAAATAAAAGAGTGTTGCTCCAACTTAACACACACTAAGACAAAAGGAGAATTTCACTTCAATTTCTCTCCATGCCAGAAGAGAGGGAGTTCACTTGCTTTAATGGTTACATGCTCTCTTTTACCAGCAGTGATGCTTGTAAGTAATCACCACTAATTCCTGCTACTGAAAACAAGGTTTTCTCTTATTGACCTCATGTTCCTGACCCCTCACATTATACTCACAATCAACAAAACTAATTTGTTATTTGGTACACACATACCATTAATTGTTACAATTAACTATAAAATAAGAAAATAGTATTGAACTGAATATGACAAGATCACAGGCCCATAATACAGGTCAAAATTCATTAAGTTCTTCACTGATTATTTAATGAACTCTTTCCAATTTGATTCCCTAATAAAAAGAATGACTTGTACAAAAACTGCCCTCTCAAAGTCATGCACAGAACAGATGATAGAGACAATGTTACACAGTCAGTAACACAAATTCACACCCTCGTTTAATCATCTTTCTTATATACCATGTAACAGAGTTGTTACGTGCATTTTCCACTTTCAATTTCTTTCACTCCTAATATACATTTCCTTCACTCCTAAATGAGAGCGTAGAGTGATCAAATAAGAAATGCTCCGTATAAAAATAATTCTTTGCCTTATTAATATTATCCATCCATTCTCAAAAAAAAAAAAAAAAAGAGACAACCCAATAGCGTTTGATTTTTTTCTTCTTCTTAAAGGAAATAGATGCCACCCAGGATTTCCTGGTTTTCTCTGGGCACGTAACAGATTGTTTCTGTTTTAACAATATCATATTATTATCACCACACGTATTCTGCACTGCAAATAATGTTTTTCCTTCTTTTTAGAAAGCAGAAACATTGGGATATGTATACCTTTAAAAGGTCTTTGCTTGGCAGTAGCTATTTCTGGAAGTCTTGCCAGAAAATGTTGGGCATTATGGTCTGATGCATAATGCTTTCTTTGGGCCGTTTCTTCAACAGCTGTGCTCTATAGACACTTCTCTCCCCAAAGGCAGAAAATTATCTGAAGATGAACTACTAATATTATTCCAAACAACGGGAAACATGAGACCGTAGAGTAAAAATAGCTTGACTGAAAGCACCGGGAAACTAATGGAAAGCTCATGAAAGAGGATATCGGGATAGAAAAGATTCAGTGAACTGAAGAATGTCAGACCATTTGAAAAAGAAAATAAGCTTTCCTCTATTAGATTCTTCAAATTAACCCTGCACTGCTTTTACATACTGCAAAAGCAAGCATTTCTCAAGTACATTTGTACAATCACACTGTGCGACAAAAAACAGAAAGCCTTCTCATAACTTGACCTTGACCATGTCTCTGCACACGCAACTGTTACTGATTATCTTGTAATTCCACTACCTCTTCCACATACATAACTGTCTATGGGTTCTTCTTAGGTGATCAAGACAGCTTTTTAGGCGTTTTTATTGCACATTCTGAATAGCAAATCGTGTCCCATAATAGCAAATAGCATCGTGTCCCATAATAGCAAATAGCATCGTGTCCCACTACCTCAAAACTAATGGCTTCTCAGCTTACAGGTCAACCATGCATTGGGTGTCAGATCTCTGAGCTATGATCAGGCCAAAAAAATGAATGGTGGGAAGTTGTGTGGAAATTGTGAACATATTTCTGGAAAACCATTTAAAGACTTATTGAAGAAACAGAATTTGAACAGCTGTGATAAAAGCTTAGGAGCATAGGACATTTAGCTATTTGCTAAGTGACAGCACAGAACGGGGGTAGGAAGAGCGGTTGAATGTATTTCCTGTTTCAGGAAAAGTTTGGCACTCAGACAGTTTGGCACCCACCCCCAAAATCTTGAACAAACATCTTAGAGCAAACTGTTAGAAGAATGTAAAAAATTCAAAGGCACATATTTATTCCTTCTGGAAGTCACAAAAATGGTTATATTGGTAACAAAATAAGAGCTCATAGCAAAACAACAACAAAAAGAGTTCCTATGGGGAAAATACTTTCTGATATTAGCCACTGTGATTTTAAAACAACCCACCAGAAAGATTTAGGACCTTTTCAACTTCATGGAATACCCTTCATTATAAATATAATCTTGAGATGAGTGCTGTTTATTTACATAATAGCTGAAAGTACATCATTTGCAAACCCTGACTTATTCACAGGTTACTTTCACAGTCTGTGAAAGTGAGATGCTGTCTCCAGGCTTAATGTGGTCAGGAGGACGCAAAACCAGTGGAAAAAAAAAAAAGAGGAACATGCAAACCAAATAAGGTTGCAATTTGCTGAAAATTTCCCAAATGTTTGTGTCTTGGATCATGCTGAATGCTTCAAAGAATATTTTGACAAATAAACAAACAAAAGAAAAGAGCCCCCACAACTCTACTCCAAAAATGTACACAGAAAAAAAAAAAAAAAAAAAAAACAACAAAGAAATAACAGAGACAGTCTTGATTTTTACTTTTCCTGCAATATATTCTAAATCTTTAGAATATTTTAAAGGCCCTTCTAGCCTTAATGTAAAAGGGCTATAAAACAGCTGCCCTAAAGTAGAGCACCATAGGGTTCATGTATAAATGAAGGTTGGCCTGTGTTCAAAAGAAAAAAACAACTTCGTAATCCACCATTATTATGTGCAGCATATTATAGGGTTTTATTATCAAATAAAAAAGCAATGCCAAGGTCATTGAATGTGGCTGCTATGATCAACCAAAAATAGATACCAAGCTCTACATCCTTCCTCATAACTGCAATAGGAAAATTCAACTCTGCACAAGCAGGTTGAAGCTAGACAAACACATTATTCTACTTAAGCAGTGCATTTTATATATATATAAAATGTAGAAGGAATGAATAAGAACTGGTGATTTTTTCTTGTAAAATTTAGTTATGAGGTTCTTTTTGTAGCTTTTTTTAATGTATTTTCTATGACATACAAATTAAAAACTACTAACTAATAAGGAATATCCATGTTTTTTTTATCTTGGATTTTAGGAAATGCAAGGAGGGTTCCATAGGGCTTGAGGTGAAGTGGAATTACACAGCACTTGTACTGCATTATAATGTCGTCAGATAGAAGGATAAACATAATTGAAAGCAAAGTCAGACTGCTAAAGCATTTCATCTCTTATCCTTCAGAGTACGACATCAGTCTTCACTACACTGCAGTAGTACAAGAAGCTGTTACCTCATTTTTTTATTTTAAGAGTTTATGCCTCAGCTTCTCCAGTTCTTTCAAGTTGCCTTATCTTTTGTGGGCATTTGAGAATTTTCCATAGCCAACTTGATTAAAATTAATCCTTTTTCCAAATACAGTAGAATGAACTAATGATCACACAAATGTTTCAAGGACTGTTCACTAAATGTATTAAGACACTCCCTCCAAACTCTGAAGTACCAATTATCTCTTGTGGACTTGAAATAAAAGAAACTCCAACTTTCCATGTACAGTTCTAAATAGCGAATTCAAAAGAACTTGGGTTATTTATGGACTTCTATCTAACAATAAAGACAAAAATTACTTATGCGCTCTTCCTGCCTTAACCTGAAAATAGTCAAACATGTCTAACAAAGAACAAAAGAATGTTTTTCCATCCACCCAGTCCTCCAAAGCAATTTAACATAGACTTAAGTTTCAAGGTGATTTTCACAAGTAATCGAACTGCAAAGCCAGTCTCCAGAATACGGTACTGATGCATGCACTCAAAGCACGAGTTGTTCACCTTAGTAATAATCTTATAAAATCTTATAATCTTAGTAATAATTTATAAATTATTATAAATATATATAATGTTGACATCAAATGCAATTACATGTCAATCTAAATGACCATGTTCACAAGTGTAGTGTTACAGCAAACATGAATTACATAGAGCTTTACAAGGTGATAAAATTAAAGGGGAGGCAATATGATTCCTTAAGCTCTGTAAAAAGTGAAGCTAGATGCTTCATGCTGACACGATAACACTAAAAAATTTCCAATTAAATACTGATTTAGTATCAATAGCCTGAAAATACTTGTAACCTCCAAAAAGAGGATTTGAGGCATAAAAAGCACAAAAAACAAAGTTTTAAGTTATACTTTATCATACTCCTTCCTCCAGACATCTCCAAGTCAAGATAAACACTACAAGAATAAGTTATCCCTCCCTGAGCAGGTTGCCTATCTTATAGGACAAAAGCCTTTAGTACTTTGTAGATATGCTCAGTAAACAGGCATTAGAATTGCATGCAGTATTCTAGATCTGGTCTGAAGTGGAATACTTACATACCCGGTTTTAAACTGTTTATTCTTTAAACAAAGATGTTGTAATATTGGACATGCACACTGCTACCCATTTTGAGTCACCAATTTTCAAATGTTTATGTCCAATTATATCTTTAAATCCATAAACACATATATAGACCTTTATCAAACCTTAAAAACTTCAGAATTTAATATTTATTTTATTATAAAATCACTGCTCTTGTCAGCCCCTCAAAGAGGGTCGTCTTCTGACATCACTCGTGCCCTGTTAAATGCAAAACTTGAAAGCAAGAATTCCCACTACTGAGATGACCTTGCACTGCTGCAGTTAGATTATATTTTTAAACTCTTAAACTGCTTTCCTTATATGACTAAATGCTATGCACGAGTATTAACGGGTTGGTTGTATCTTGTGCCATTCTACAACTTCACGAACCCCCAGTGCTTAGCTTACATGGTAAGCACTGAAGGAACTCCAAAGGAAAATCTCATCTATTTGACTATAGATAATTTAGCACAGGCAAGATCAGGATGTGGGCATCCTTCCAGATACTAGCAAAGCAACTCAGGATATTTCCAGACACTAGCAAGGATACTCAGGATAGCAAGGCAAACTCAGGATTGCTTCTTCAGCTGCCTAATGCTCAGGTTGGGTACCCATTTCAGGTAGACAAAGTCTGTCCATTCACTTTTACCTTTAACTTCTTTAAACGCAAGTCTATGTATTTCATGAACTAGAGAGAATTTTCTTTTTCCCCTTTTGAATGAATGGACTGCCGAGACTATTTTTTCCTCTAAAAAGAAAGAATGTTTTGATGACATACCCTAGTCACTAAAAGTCCTTTTGTGAGGTAATATTTTCTTGAATAAAGAGCTATTTTTTCATTGTCTTTATTACTCCAGAAATTAACTTTTGGTCATTATTTGAGCTTATTTTGAAGTATGTACTAGATCTAACAGATCTGTCTAGTAAAAGGGTATGTCTGTCTACTTGTCTTCCTTTATTGCAAGATTAGTAAATTCAGACTTTGATCTGCAAAGATATTAAGATGATATATTTACAAAACCAATTACAAGACACCTATTTGTATTATACATATTTCTGTTCATAAATAGCAAAAAATCCATCTTAAAAGTCTTCACAGTATCAGTAGTTTAATTCTACTTTTTGTTTACAAAGCAGGTCAATCTGCCAGCTTGAAATAGTGTGTCCTCCTAATTAAGTACCTGCGGGTCCGTGGAGGCTTTGGTGGTGGAGAATCCTGTTTCTGAGCATCTGAAGAACTGACAGCATTCTCGGTGTTATTCTCATCCTGATTAAAAGAAAAAATATTCATTCATAGCTGTAAAGCTGATATGCACAATACTTGACTCTAGGGTCTGAGGATCCGTAACACTACATGAAAACAGTGTATGGCAATACTTTTTTTTTTTTTTTTGACTATCATATAGAAAAGACTTCAAATTACATATAGATTAATTTCAATTCTAATTTTGCAGCATTGTTACATGTTCTCAAATTTTTATGACCAAATATCACATTTCACATGTAATAGCGTAATCCACCACAGAAAATTCTCAAAAATTAATCTTTCAAGTTAGTAATGAGCAAGGTTCTCTATATCCTTCAAATTATTCCTATTAAGAACGTTTATTTTCTAGTCAGTCTAATAATTTTCACCTGTACAATCAGTTAACATAACATAAAATTAATCTACTATGCAGTAACAAAATGAAATTTTTGACTAACCATAAATTTACAAGTCAGGTTTAACATATACATCTAAAACACTTTCAAATCATCTATTTGTCTACAATAAGTTTCACTTATTTGGCAAAGCACATTTCAGGAGTACCATAAGTATGTAAGATATATACATACGTATTTGTACATATTTATACATCTCCAGTTATGTAGAATGTATATATATTCTATATAAACAGAGCATGCAAGAGTCTAAGGCTGATAAACCACTTCCATACACATGCCATGGCAAAAGATCAAACAAAACCAAGGAGGACCTTACTATTATCTTGAGTTCAATATACATTTCAATTTCTTTCCCATGAAGGAGCTTTTTTTGAGAAGTGCTTTAAAATAAATTTAAAAAATCTTTTATCGGTGTATTATTTTTCAAAGCACAAAATCAAGTTCATACAGTGGGGCTTCTGCCTTCTTTCAGACTACCTGCTTGTATTGGGTGACAGACAGACCTTCTCCAGTCTTATAAAACAATCAAAAAGAACCCCGAGTTAATTTCTGCTTCAAATCCAATAGTTGCACTTGCATTTGATAAATATTTTCAACTTTGGAAGATAAATCATAACTAAGTGATCTCACCTTCACACAAATTTAGATTCAACATGTCATGTATTTTTCCTTCCGATTATTAGCCTTTTAAAATGACTGCCATATCACTGGCTGCTAGTGTGAAGTCCATCATCAAATTCTATTTTGCAGTACACTAACCCAAGTGAAACTTTTCCTGTAAGGAAGAAAAAGTCTCCTAATCATCCTTATTGCTCTTCACTGAAATCTACCCCTGCCCACTCCTATTAATTAGTTGCCAAATGCAATATTCCAGAAGTACTCCAGAATAGATGCCCCATTGTGCTTTGGTGGATTGTGCTAGCCCTTTCAGACAAATCACACAGGGACTTCATTGTCCCGCTGACCACTGCTGGAACTATCGAGTTCTTTTGGAGTGAGTAGCTAAAAGCCACTTACATTTAGATGGCCAGAACTGAAGCTCCCATTATAGCCAACCAAGCTGGTGCTGAGCCAGGAGACCTCATGGAACTATTCTAGCAACCAGCCAGTAATGCTGGGAAGAAGGGAACAGATCAGTTGGCTCTACTGACTACATCTGGAGTTTAGACACCTACATCACAAGCAAATTCTGAGTTCCAAACCAAGTTTTGCCTTTTTTGATTTCCAGATTATTATTATTATTTTTTTTTTTTTTGCAACATTATAGTCTTGGAATCATAAAATGATCCAAGTTGGAAGGCACCCCACAAGGATCATCGAGTCCAGCTCCTGGCTCCTCATAGGTCTCCCCAAAAATTCAGCCCATATGACAGTCCAAACCTTCTCAAACTCCAACAGGCTCAGTGCTGTGCCTACATCCCTTGGGAACCTGTTCCAGTACGCGACCAACTTGCTCCACTCTTGCTCAACTTGCCCAATAGTCCAGATCTTTTTGAGTGTGTATGGCAATGAACTGTTCCTCTTTAAACCTCCATCACTTGAATACTGTAAGTAACAATTTTTGGCAATGCATAAACTAAAAACTGTAACTGATCAGCTAATCATGTTGTACCTTACTACACAAGGATTATTATCAATTGGATGGCTCTCAAAGTGAAATGCATAATGAATTAGGTTTAAA
Organism: Anas platyrhynchos; assembly: GCF_047663525.1. Lineage (NCBI taxonomy): Eukaryota > Metazoa > Chordata > Aves > Anseriformes > Anatidae > Anas > Anas platyrhynchos. The sequence continues at coordinate 12,857,765 of NC_092587.1, forward strand.
TAGATTTAATGCACTGCTTTTTGTATCAATCTAGCTTCTCAGTGGATTATGTTGGTATCAAGTCAAACACCTTCAGAGATTTATCACATCAGCACCACCCTAACAATCACTATTCTTAGCTAAAAGTGCTGACAATACAACACACTGCCCAAAAAGCCACTGTTCAAGAAAATACAGCAACTGAAATGGCTGATATTAAGGAAAAAGTACCATTAATGCCATGCTTGATCTGTAAATTTAAAGCAGAACCTCATTTATTTTGAAAGGGTATCTTTGTGCCTGCATGTCTTTTGTCAGCATTCCACAACATGAAAAAACATTAAGCGCCCAGAGGACTTCTGAAATTTAGCCGCAAACTACTCCAAACATGCTAATTAAAAAAAATAAAAGTCTATTATCACTTTCTAGTCATTGATGGAAGGGGATGCTATCAGAGACCTCTGATCCTTCTACTACCCTCCTGTCAAATATGAAAAAAAACAATTCCACATTTTTGGCTTCAAGTAGCGAGCAATTATGCAGACTGATTTTGTCCTTAACCTACATAAAAACTAACTTGATTGCCCACATTCAGGTGCAGCAGCACTCAGAAGGGTGGTGCCAAAGATGGGGACACTTGCAGTATCCCAAAACTGCAATTCCGTTTCCAGCTCACTGGTTGTGTCCCCTTTACCTCAAGATGTGCAAATTTATCTCTAATCTTCTCCCATACGTAGTCATTACTACGGATAGCCCTAAATGCATCAAGATTGCAATAATAAGACCCTGTATCAGCAAGCAGAGTTATAACGTAATAAAACTTATAACCTATAAACTAATGCAACTGCGTCCTGGAGAAGGGCATGATGTTCTGCCTTGCTTCTCCACAGCACTTTAAAGCTTCATCAGGCACAGAGAATGTAGAGTGAGTAGAGTGAGACACCACAGAGAATGTTTCCCACCCTTGCCACTAACTTCTCCACCCTACAACAAACCAGAAAAGTATTCTGGTCCAGTTCCACACCAGCAGAAAAGTTCTAAGGAACGCAAATAGCATGTTTAAGCACTAGATTTTTAAGAGTTACTGACAAGGGAGAGGGTGTGCCTGCTGCAATGTAGACCAACTTGTCCAGAATACAAACCAGCAGCTGCATCCCTGCTCTCTCTCTTTGCAAAGTGAAACATTTGTCAAACAGAATTTTGCCTGAGATACACTTTTCTCCCAAGGCAGAAGGAAGAGCTTATTAAAGAAACTAACATATGCCAGTTGGGTTTTTTTTAGGCTCTGTATCTATACAGTGAGAAGCTCAGTTTCTGCTTCAAACAGGCAAAAGTAACCCAAGGGACAAGGCAGCGCTCCACCATTTTTGCTACTAGCAGTAAAACACACTTTGATATACTTAGAAACGTGTCCAACCAACCTCAAATGTCAGGAGCAAGAATGTTACAGGAATTGTCACCAAAAAAGAGGAACTTCACTACATCGCTTAATTAGCTCAACTGACTGATGGTTCTGTGAAGGCTTCACTTACTTTAACACAACTTGTATCCTAGTAAGGAGAGGATTTTTACTTACAAGGCTGAAGATGATGAAAAATAAGGCAGTAGCCAGATATGCTAACCCACACAGGAATGAAAACAGTCATCACATTAACGTTATGCTACTGCAGCATTTAAGTAATTGTGCTCAGTTACTACTGGACCTCTTCTCCTTGCTTTTATCTTAAGAAATCCAGCTTACTGAACTCAGAGCCACTCTGCTACTTGTTCCCAGTTCTGTGTCAGGAGCGACAGCGAACAACCAGCATTTTAAGCATACTTGAGCAATACCAACTCTCAGATTTCTCCTTCAGTCGTGCGTCTAAATAAGGGTATTGGTAAGCATGGCGAACAACTAGCACAGAGAGGAGAAACACAACTCGAAAAGCGAATGTAGGGTATCTCAGGGATGACCTCAGCCACTAAGAAGAGCAGATGGCAGTATTAAGGAAAAGCCTTCCAGCCTTCCTAATCACAGCTTATTGGCATCAGTCAGCACTCTGTTGGTTCTCTAAACAGATGTTATATTTTAGGGCAGAATACAATTTTGAAAAAGAAAAGCATCAGCTTAGAAAAAAAGTAAAGCGTATGTATTTTGCAGGGGTCACTGCGCAGAATTATTAGTATTTTTAAATGGATTAGCAAATATGCAATGTATTCAATTAAATAAGTGTTTGGCAAAATGTCCTGCTTTCTTACCTGTCCTACTGTGGCAGGTTTCTCATTTAAAGAAAATGGAAGCATCAACAGTATGTGGGGAAACAAAAGAATAGAAGCTTTATGCATGTTTACCTCTACAAGGATCAGATGCTGAACAGTTCAGGAGGTCCCATGATATGAGTGATATCAAGTGAAAAATGCTCACAGTAGCTAGGAATTTCTAGGTATACTATTAAGTCCTATACACATGCAGTCTTTTTGTTTGTCACTGCAGGATTTCATAAAGCCAAATACTTGGATGGGAAGTGTAGGTTATTTTGTCTGCAAGAATGCATGCTAAATAACTCATGTTCCTGTGTCCATGCAAATAAGGAATTCTCATGGCAAATGCAGTTTCTGAATTCAGCTTGCTCAGATGACATAAATTTTGCTATCATCTCCTCCCAAGGGTGGGTCCCTTTCTCCATCTGCCTCCTCCAGTGGCTGAATTACAAAACTGAGCTGTCACTAACTTTGAGTAAATAGAAGATCAGTTTTAAACTGAGATTTCACAGGCACTGCCTACAATTCAAGAACTCTTTGTCCAGGAAATGCAATACATAGTTTTCTTTTGAAACTCACCATAGAAACCTTTACTGTCACTCAGAAGGTTTTTGTACTGGTGAAATACTATAAAATTTAATACAAAGACTCTTCCAGAAGTCATCTCATGGTTTCCCTTAAAAGGAATCTAGATTTTCCTTTTCCCCTTATCATAAAGCAGCATGGGAACCACAGAGCATCACCAGATAAAAGAAGTATTTGAGACTGAAGTAATACACTCAAGTAACTCAGATTAAATACAACTTTCTGAGCATAAGCAGCAAGTTGAAGGTCTCTGAAGACACACAAGATTTTTTACAATGCTATAACAACTAAAAATCTCTTTCCAAGATGCAAAATAGCAAAGAGAATTTCAATAGTGAAGTCTTTTCACTTAGTTTCCAAACCACTAATATTTGGACATCCACATTCTTCTTACAGCAGCTGCTTTTTCCACAGCTTCTAAAAGCACAAACCACTACAGTAATGTAATTGTGTTACTTTTACAGGAAAAAGTGCAAGAGATACTTTAAGTACTAGAAATGCCATATTTTAAGGAAAATGTTTATTAATAAAGTTTCTTTTAGTGGATGAGGGTACAGCACAAAGACTTGAAGTACTGTAACATGTTTCTTACTGTCAAGTGACAAAATTCAACAAGAAGCATTTCTCAACAGACAGTAGAATTTTTGTTGTTTGCTTCTCCTTTAATCTATTTTCCTTTTCCTACACACAGGACATCCAACTCGATGGAAATCCATCTGATTCACGTTTTGCAAGACAACCTTGGTTCACTTCAGGTCATGGAGATGCCCCTCAAGAAGCACATACGATATTGATTGAGATCTTATCAGATGATCAACACTAATCAGCTCACATCTGTTTCAGTTTCCAAACACAAAACCAAGTGTAATATTTTTACAGCAGTACTAGGAAAAAAGAGATGGAATGACTTCCAAATACATGGCAATATGATCAAGAGTTTCAATGGATAGAGGGCCACATTCCAGACTCTGCTCCATTTTAATCACTTGAGAAATTAAGAGTCCTACTATTTGAGGGAGGGAGAGAGAGAAGGAATAGTTGTGAATATCAAGTTTAGCACTTGAGTCTTTTCTTATTTGGTCGGGGATTCCCTGCTTCTGAGAAGCAAAGGAATCTTTGCCCTGAAATTTGTCTAGTGCTGGGACAGTCCAAAGTGCTTTCAGGCATCTGAAGAAGGCTTTTCCTCATATAATTTGTGCTTTCCATACTCTTATTTTAAGCACACTTAAATCGTGTAAGCAATTCACAGTAAGTGCTACTGTACTTAATGTAATAGTATACAATTATTACGCTATTTCACAAGTACATTTTCTACAAGGTTTTGAATTCATCAATCAAATTGCATTTATAAAATAGAATTCTAGCGGAATTCTAACCACCAAGTGTGGTTTTTGTTTTGCTCATTTGTTTTTGTTTGACTTTTTACGGTATTGTTTCCAGCAGGGCAGAGTTGGCAAGTTCACCGGAACACACGTTCGGCATTGTGTCTAAGCTACTTCCCTGTGAATGCCACTACCCATTGCCAATCAGATTAACTTTTTACTGTGATGTTACTGGCAAACTCTGCTTACAAAGCTTAAGTAACTCAATTTGTTTCAAGCACTGTTAGAAGCAGGAAAGGCAATTGGACTATAAAACCATGGAACAAACCTTACAGAGTAGGCCAGCCCTTCAGAGTACTATGAGAAATCTATCGGATGAACAAAAGAGGAAATCGTCTTTCACCTTTCAGTAGTGCCTCCTATAGCAGCACTATATCAGAATTAGGCATGTTCTTTTATTTGGATTCATTTTCACAGAATACAATTAAAACCCTTCACATGCACAGGATTCCACAGCCACTACAGCATCTTTGAGAAAGTATGGATTTTGATTCGTACCAAAGAAGTTTCTTAATTACAGAAATGATTTTTGTCCATCTTTAAGAGATACCTAAGGACCTCACCCTGAACATGATACTATTAATCACTCTTAATGTGATACTCTTAATCGCCATGTATTTGTAAATGGTTACTTGTTTTCCTGACTGACCTTTGAGAAGCACAACAATCCAGACATCCCATCGCTTCTACTGGCAGCGTAGCACAAACTGCTACACTATTTTGAAGTAACAAATAAAAGAGCTTAGATTATAAATGATGAAACACTGCAATATATTAGTTAGTCATAGCTACTATTCCTAATACACACATGCTGCACAAGGATTAGGACAACTACAGTGGGAGGAAAGAAGCAACTGGAGCTTCCCTACACACTAAAACTGTACTTTGTAGACAAAAAACTACCATAACATTGCAGCCAGCATGCTGTCATGACAATTTCCACTAAAACAGCTTAATTTATATAGTTAGGCTATGTGACCACTATAAACTGTGATTCAGATTTTTAACTTTTACTAATATAAACCACCACTCAGATACTGTTACATACTTCAAAACTAAGTAGTTCCAAAGCAAGAAGACAACAAAGACATCCACAAATTCATTGCTGGGTTACTGATTTCCTACCACCAAAACCTGCTCAGGATGAACTGTCCTAAGAATTCCACTATTCCTATATATTAACTCTAACGTTTCTCACCCAACCTACTAACAGGAAAATGGCTTCCTGCACATTTGGCGCTAGAGTAAAGGCTCACTTATGCTAGGCAGAATAAGACCTGGGAAGGAACCTTCTGTACAAAGCCAATGTATCTGCACTTTCCGAAGGTTATCATACTCATTCATCAGAAATAAAATGAGAATTTACAATCCAGCTAGGCTGAATATCAAACTCCACTCATTTAAATTAAAACAGCCTATCCTATCCATATTGTATTTAGCCCACAAAGTTTCTTTTCACGACTCCAGACCTGAGATCTATTGCATGAATTGATACAGATTCTAAAGAGAGTTAATAAAATGACGCATGCCTTTCTTTCCAGGAAGGAAAAAAGTTTCACGCTTTCTAGAAAGAACAATATAGAAAAGCTAAACCCCTAAAATAAAACTTTTATTTCTCAATATGATGAAATAATAAAGGCGGTATGTCCAACCTTTGAGAAATCTGCAGAAAATACTGTATTTGAGTGTTAAAGGTAATCTCTTATTTCGTGATTTACTGTAAGGGCCAAAAAAAAGTCCTCACCACTACAGATTTAAAATTGCTTTCATGATTCCAGATATTTCAAAGGGTCTTCAAGACACTACTAATAGTCCCTTTAAAGGGCTACAGAAGCTACAATGATTCCTGAATAAAAACAAAGGTAAAGGGCAGTATGCATTTTTGGACCATGGGAAGAAAGAAAAGACAGACTATACAAGCCATTTTTCATGTAGTGCCCAGCAGTAAACGGGAAAACATATCAAAGATTAAAAAAATAAAAACGAATAAATCAGGGACTATGAAGTTTAAAAAGGAAAGATGTAAAGAAAAATCCTCAAATGCCATGATCATTAAGTAGTATATATTTTTGAGTTTCTTTTCCACTTTTGTTAAATGGGTAGAGCAAGAAACTTCCTGACAAAGGCGTTTAAGTTATTTTTCCTTTCCCCAACATGTTCCAGTGCAAACACTACTTCAACACCATGTGACAGCTTAGTATGATCACTCATTACCATTTCTGCTCAACTACACCAAGGCTGTGTTGGGACAGGACCAATGTAGCACACAATACCATGCAATACCCAGCTCTCAGCTGAAGAATCAGACTAATGCTTGACTACTAGTTTAAAAATGGGTTCAGCACTCCTATGAAAAGGGAGCAAGAGAAGAAAACCTGGATGAAGATTTTGCCCCTCCAGAGTTTAAGATAAAGATTGAAGAAGTAGAGTTCATACACACATGTAGATTGTTTAATTTCAATTTGCTCTTCATTATTTAACAGATAAATTCCAAAAGGTTATGCTTAGACAAAATTTCATGTGTTATCAAGATACCAGTTCTGCAGTAACTAATGCTAGTCAAAGCAAAAGAACAAAGAGCGTCAACTAGCATCACCTTTTCAAGGTACGAGCACATTTCTCAATTTAGATATTGCACTGAAGTCCCGTGTTTCATTCATACTAGAATTCTTTCTAGCTTTCCCCAATGCAGTTACATTCGGTATATACGGTAACTATTCTTTCAATTACCTGACATAACTTTTACGATCAAGTCTTCAGCATAAGCTAAGTATAGCGTAACTCCATAGTCAGGTAAAAAACACTTGTAGTCCAAGTTCTGCATCTTCCCTAGTGCAATTGAACACAATCTTAAAAATTTGACTTTACAGCAAAAACTCTTATCAGAATCTAACAGCTACAACTAATTGAAACGCATATGGGAAAGATACATACCACTCCATCTGCAATCTTCCAGTCTGCACAACTTTCGTATTTTTGCAGCTGCTTCTCAAACAGTTGTGCTATGGCTCGATGGACAAGTTCATACTGCTCCTAGAGTAGGTCATGAGATAAAAATTAGTGCATGAGATCTTTAAAAGAACGATGATATGAAAGATCCATTTCAAACTGTACCTTTGTCTGCACTGCAGAATGCCTTTGCGTCCTCATTTCCTGTATTAAATTAAATACATTGAATTCTTCAGGTATTTTCTGAAATATAGAAGGAAGTCAATGATATTGACAATTATTTGTAAGAACAGCAACACTTTCGGCTGTCTAACAGCTTTTGCATGTCTGAGTTACGTAGGTGTGGACAATCTGTTCTCTGGACTTTAAAGCTATTTAGAATTCTTTTTGAAGAACAATTCTTCTCCAGAATTGGTTTTAAACACTTGTTTTAGACCAGATAAGAACATTTAAAGAATTTTGAGAACAAGACATCCAATTTATATTGATGGCAAGTGGGATTAATAAGGCACTTGAACAATAATGATGTTGTATAACCTAGAAATCCCAGTATTTTTGTTTATCCCTATACATTTGAAATCTTGAGACTTCAGAAGCTACAAGATTAACCAGAGACGTTGAAAAAGTTCAATTCAGAGTCATTTTATATTGAAATATATTCAAACAGTATGATTCTTCAACTACTTTTCTGTAAGATAAAAACTTACTGTCAAAACAAAGTAAGTTCACACAAAAGCAAAAATGATGAAAGATGAAACTAAATATCCAATCTGTTGTAAGATTTTTGGAATGTTTTGAAACATTGCACAATTTTAGTACATTTGGGAGCACATCACTGTTATGAAATGATAGAATGTCACAAAATTTCTTTTTCTTTTTTTTTTTTTTAAAAAGATTCCTTACCCCAGCTTTAAGCAAATTCCATGTATAATCTATGGCACAGATGGCTCCTGTTCTTCCACACCCTGCACTACGAACACAAACAGTTAGATATGTTAGAAGTTGCTCTAAATGGTTGAAAAGACACTACAATTTTTATGTTTCCAGAGTCCACATGGAAAAGAAAATTAAATCCCTTGACTATTATTTTAAGCTTGCTCAGTGTACCACAGTAACACTGTAAAATCAAAAATGTAGCAGTGCAAAATAGAACATTAGTTTTTAATGTAAGTTTTTCTCAGCAATCAGAACCACAATCATGGAAGACATTTCCATGTTGACATTTTTATTGCTCACATTATTCCTAGTTACCACTACATCAAAAGTAGGGATTCTGTCAAAGTACAAGAACAACACATTCACAGAGTCCCCACATTTTTCTGATTCAGAATCTTATCTAGTTTTAGATAAAAAGCAGAAAATAAGCAAGTTACAAAAAATGACAGTTAACAATCACATTTATTCTTTATAATGGAATGAATGCATCTATATTACAGAAAAAGTTGTAATGATGCATTTTTGTTGCATTAGAATTATATGGTTGTAAAGTTTTACTAACATTCAAGAAAAACAGGACAAAGTGAAATGTATCTCAGTATTAAAGAAGTTCCTTTTGGGTTTAGACTCCAGTTACTTATAATGTCAAATTAAAACAGCATGCAGGTAAAAAATACAGTAGATTTCTACATTTGTAGAGAACAACCAAGTTATAAAGAGTCAATAAGCCTCCAACAATTGATTATTATCTGGCTTACTAATTTAAATTCAGTTTTTCCCACATATCATACGTTAACTTTTGCTGTTTAAAAAAAAAAGAAAAGGTTCAAATTTCACAATCAAAAACTTCCCAGAGAACTTATTAGTTATCATCACCTTGCCAAAGCATTTTTATGGCAGGTTAGTTTCAGCAGTATTTCTGCTAGCCAAATTTCAAGTCAAGGATGAAATTGCTGCTTGGAAGCAAAGGCTTGCCATTCAGAAGCGTGGTGATTAGTCTGCACCTGCTCCATAGCCTACCGTATTGCAAAAGGAGCCTTTGATATATATGTTTCCATGTTGAAAGATATATGTTCCTCCATATATGACCTGCAATGATCTTTATAGTTTGTCCTAACGATGATTTAAATGTCTTAAGAACCACAAAACTACTTATTTTTCAATGAGTAATTCTCTCATGACAGGTATTCTGTCTTCAGCGGAAACAATCAAATTTTATTGTGGCATGAATTTTTCAGACCATGAGGACTATATTGTTTTGAGCTATGTTTTGACATGAGCAAACATTCCTTCCTAGAAAATGAAAACAATTGCAATTTATAATCAAACTAGTGCATCTCATACCAGAATTCTAAATTTAAAAAAGTATATAAGCTTTAAAAATAAATGTACTTGATACCTGCAGTGTATACAAATTGGTACATCTTCATGTTCCTGGTATTCTCTCATCAAGCTGATCATGTCCAGAATAGAATCAAAAGACGATGGGACATCATGGTCAGGCCAGTTAACATAATGAAACTGATAGACACTACGAGTCTCCTAAGGGAGATAGAAGGAGAAATGTGTAAATAATAAATATTTGAGAGGCTTTTACGAAATAAGTACTTCTGTGAGGCTCCTTACTTTGTTTGATTAACTTGGACAATCAAAGCTGTTTATTGTATGAAAATACTGTATGCAGTTGGCCTTCTGGGCTGAAAGCACACACTGCTGCCTCACGTCGAGCCTTTTGTCCACCAGAACCCCCAAGTCTCTCTCTGCAGGGCTGCTCTCAGTGAGTTCTTCTCCCAGTCTGTACTCATGTCTGGGATTGCCCCAACCCAGGTGCAGCACCCTGCACTTGGCCTTGTTGAACATCATGAGATTCACACTGGCCCACTTCAAGCTTATCCAAGTCCCTTTGGACGATATCTCTCCATCCCATTGTACCAACTGCACCACTCAGCTTGTTGTCACCTGCCAACATGCTGAGGGTGCACTCGATCCCACGGATATTAGACAACACTGGTCTTAAGATGGACCCTTGAGGGACAGCACTCATCACCAGCCTCCACCTGGATATGGATTCTGGCCTTGCAGAAGCCCAGGAAGATGACATTGGTTGCTCTTCCCTTGACAACTGATGCAGCCATTCCATCACAGAAGGCCACCAGATTGGTCAGGCAGGATTTGCCCTTGGGGAAGCCGTGCTGGCTGGCTCCCATCACCTCCTTGTCCTGCATGTGCCGTAACATCTCTTCCAGGCGGATCTGTTCCATTACCTTCCCAGGCACAGAGGCGAGCTACGTTCACTGAGCTGTAGTTTCCCAGGTATTCCTTTCTACTCTTTTTAAAAATAGGAGTGATGTTTCCCTTTTTCCAGTCACTGGGGACTTGGCCTGACTGGCAGGACTTTTCAGACACGACAGAGAGAGGCTTGGCAACTCCATCAGCCAGTTCCCGCAGGACCTTGGGATGCATGGCATCAGGCCCCATAGACTTGCACCTGTTTAATTCCTTCAGGTGGTCTCAAACCTGTTTTTCACTTACACTGGGAGGGACTTTGCTTGCCCAGCCACTGCCCAGAGGCTCAGGAAGCCTGACTGGCAGGGAAGACTGAGAGAAAGAAGTTGTTGAGTACCTCAGCCTTCATTTCTGTTGCTACTGGTTGTCCACTCTTGCTTATCAGAGGGGGGTACATTCCATGGCATTTATTTTCTGTCACTCAGAAGAAAATCCCCTTCCTCTACTGCACTTATTTTAAAGCAAACTTGTGGGTGAGCACATAAACTTATCTTACACCTGAAACAGCTACTTTGGACACTATCAAACCATAGCTAGTAAAATCAAAAGAAAACCCAGTCTAAGAAAATAAATTTATACAGAAATGCAACTGATTATGCAAAGCCAATGACATCAGCAGGGAAGAAGAAAAATTACAGCTTCCTATTATGGTCCACCAAGAACTTCCAGTTAATTACATTTAAAGAGACTGACTTTTCACATCTGCAGAACTGTCAGAAACAACTCTGAAGAACCTTCATAGTCCTTTTTTATTGTAACTTTAAGAAAGAACCTGGTGTTTTAGTTTAAAATAATCTTTAGGTTTCAAGCTGTTTTTCCTCATAGAAATTGGAATAACTTATATGCTGACTTAACATAGTTATAACCTTTTCTATTTTTTACCCTCCATGTAGCATTTTGAATGCTACTCCATTGAAAAGTTTACAGAAGGGACTTGTCTTGTCCCTTATTCTAGAAAACTGGAAAGTGATCTTAAGAGGATATTTGTACCACAAACACATATTTTCCTCCCTAGTTCAAGCCTATATTTAGAATTCTTCAAGATAGATTAAAAGTCGACAATTCACTGCCCATCTATGCAGCATATCTTCCTGTTAGAAACAGATCTAAAACCTTACACAAATACTGAAACAAATTTGCTAGGTAAGTTTGAAGAAAGATCATTTTATCAACTGCTGAGGTTGAACATCAATGTATCTTGTTAAGCTCAACATTACTCCTTAAAAGAAAGTAAACTCTGGGCTAAGACCAAAAACATGTTAAAACTAAGTAAGAAAAAGCTGCAGTTTTCATGTAACACAGGCATCCTATGAAATTGTAGGAGTCAAATTGTAGGAGAATATGTTTTGCATTTATAGTATATGCAAGCAAACTATAAGAAAAGCTACAGTTTCTGAAGTAGCCGGTTCTCATAAAGTTCAAGTATTAAAAATAACTTAGGTTCTGCTTTGGGGTTTTTAAAAACAGAACTGAAAAGAAATTAAGCGCACCATTTCAGTAAATGTTACAAAAACCACAGTTGTTACTCAGACAATTGCTGCTATAAAAGGTTTCATAGCATGGTCAGTTTTGAGCATTCAGGAAACACTACAAGATGAACTGCTTAAATTCATATGTCTTGCTACAAATACCTAGGAAGCTGCAGTTAACACAAATTCGTGCTAAACACCACTTCATTATTAAGTGGTTTTCACAACCGTTGTGATCTGTCATTGACATGGAACAAAGCACTGCTAAAGAAAATAAGCCCAACTGAAACTAACTTGTAATAAGCAATTGCTTATTACAGGATGCCAATCAAGATGACAGGTATCCTTTAAAGCAGACTGTCAACCTTTGTGGTTTTGCAGGAGAGCTCTTCATTTATTTTTTACTGGCTTACTTTCCAGAAAAATGAACTGCCACCCCAAATTTGGCATTTAAGTTCATTCGCTCTTAACCCTTATAGGAGGATGCAAGTGCTCTTATTTCACTGAAAAGATAAATCCTATATACAATCAACACACTTGATGCTTAGCTTTATCAAGTCAGTTTCATGATTTACAGCAGTTCTTTGAGACACAAGATTTTAACCAAGATGAATGAACTATTTTTCTATAAAGAGACTAATTATAACCATGCTCAACTGCCAGCAAATACTGTATGTGAATTGGCTTACCAAACATGCATTCTTGAAGATAAAACTCTTCAGAAGTCCTGAGCTCTCTTTTAAAAGTACATTTCTATCTTAACCCTTGGATATAACTACACACCACTCTCCTGTTTCCCTTGCAGAAGTTTACCAAGCAGGAAGATAACATAACTTAACTTGCAAGAACATATTGTATGTTCAGAAATATTTGAACTCCATAGAGCAGAGTACTTTTTTTTTTTTTTAAGAGAAAGAAAACTTCAAAAAATCATGACATTGTCCTTCTTGCTTTATTTTTACTTGTCAGTACAAACATATTAATGGGCATCAGAAATATCCTTTAACATTGTAAAACCCTCTGGACAATAAATGAAAGTTTATGGGATGAATTCTAACAAATACTTACACTTTATCCAAGAAATTGACTAAAAGGAAACAGTTTCTTTTGACAAGTCTGATTTAGTTTGTAGTCATGTTTTCAGCTTGTGTAACGAGTAAAATTCTGCAAGGTTCACAGCAGCTTTCTAGTTAACGCACGCTTTGACTAACCAAGAACATACATCAGAAGAAAAAAAACATAGTTTCACTATGCTTTTCTTATATACTAAGCTTTCAACATCACCTCTACACTGATGATTTACATACACAACCAGCACCTAAAAAAGTAAGGAGATTTGATCAGTTCCCTCCACTGTATGATTTTTAAGAACTTTTGACCAATCATTAAATCAAAGTTGAAAAATGAGAAAGATGAAATTTTTTTCACATACTTACATTTTGAAATTCAAGTAATAATGTCCTAATGAAATAATCTGTTCTTGCTTGCTCAGCTTCCTAAATAAGAGAAAACAATAATGAATGGATAAAGAGATGGATATGAAGCATGCAGTAAATAACTAAGATTTGAATTCAGTTTTGTTTTTTTTTTTAATTATTTACTGTTTGCATATCCATGGTTTTCCCAGAAAGGGACGATCAATGTTAACTCTAAAACAGCAACAGCATAGCTTGCTGTACACAAGACACCTGTGAAAGATTTTGCTTTTATTTAAAATAAAAAGGGGTGTTTTCTAAGTGAATAGGCTGCATCTGAAACAAAGTCCTTGTAATAGTATTTCAAAGCACTAGTTCTGCTTTATTTCTCCATGCATTTTTTCATTAACAGTTTTCCTCCCACAGCCATCCTTTTCCAACACTTCTGTTGTATCAGCTTCAGCCTTTTATCACTCTGTCCTTTCACATCCACTGTCATTCCACCCCACCTTGATTATTCTCAACTAGGGGTGCATGTTAATGGATCATTATAATTATCTTGACTGTGACCAAAAAACATAACTTCTAGGCTCCCAGGATTTTCAAATCCACCTTTGGAACACCAAAGAATGTTTATACTGCACATGTCAAGCAATATTATTGTACTTAAAATATCAGTAAGAGCACTAACTGAAAGTGCCTTTAAAGAGAGCTTTTATAACAGTTAAGGCCATTTTTAAGGTGTAGTTTCACAACTGTTCAGAGATCCAGATCACCAACAGTTGTTCTCTCCTTCCCTGTGCTCACAGTGGTACGTATCTGATCCCATAATTTTTCCAGTATTGAGAACTACCTTAGCAGAAAGGTGATCCAGGAACTTTTGACATGCATATTTTTACTGCTGTAAACTGGTATAGCTAAAAAAGCTAACCAGAGTGGCAGAGAAATACCAATTTAACAGAAGGGACACCAATGTCATACAGAAGAAACAGAGAATAATGTGAAGTGCTGCCTGTGGAGATTAATGAAAGCAAACGAGCTGACATAACAGCTTTAAAATACACTACTGAATCTCAATGGATTTAAGCGCCAAAGTATTTAAATAGCTAAGAAGGGTATTATGTTGCTCTAGTAACATTAGACTAGTATAATGTTCAGGCTGATCTACTGATCTGTGAGGATAGCAATAACAACAGAAGATGTCAAAGACTTGTTGTCTAAGTCAGCCTCAGGTTAAGAAGATAACTATACACTTACACATTCCGAAAATTCTGTAGCAATCCTGGAAATTACAAGCAGCAAGCACCTTCGGACTTGTTAACTTACCAGTAAGATCAAAATTATCTATATGACATCAGTAAGAGACAATGAAAAGGAACCAGAACAGCAATTTGAGACAAAAATCCTGTCCTGCCTATTTCTTACAGTTCTTCTTTGAAGCAGTAAGTGAAATAAAAGTCATTGCATCATCAAAAGAACTATCAGCACTCAGCTTTACCTTTAGGTTGTGATCAAGTATCTCCAGAGCTGTTAAAAAACTAAACCATTATGGTATAAAATGGGAAACTCATCTTCCAGACTAGATAAGTATAGGAATAGGTAAGTGCTGGAATGTGAGAGAATCTACACATTTGAAATTAGTAATCAGAAAACTGGGAAATGTGATATAAAGAAGCTAAATAGGTGTCATTCACTATTTGTCATAACTTAAACTATGAAGGACCTGATTAAACTACCAGATGGGAAGATTAAAAATAAGGACACCAGAAAGCATGTCCACAATGATATGAATATCAGAAAGAACAGGTGACAAAAAAAATCCCATATGAAAAAGTTTGTCAAATTCATGGTCCATTATCTGATAACCCAGATAATCCCAATTAAAAAGTCCTTGCTAGAAAGCTGGCAACAAGTACAAGGAGAAGAATCATCCTACACACAGTTTATTTTCTCCTCTACTGTTAAAGACTTTGTGATAGAGTGGATGGACCCTGGCATCATATGGAAGCAAAATCTTGATGTGATCACAACTCCAAGAGCCATAATTGGGACAAAATTGGCTGCAAACATATTTAAAGCAAGAAAGACCATACATAAACGGGCATGTATGAAGTCAACCAGATACTATTCCACATCCAAGGAACACTGATCTTAAACTCCCAAATTTATTTTTTGTGACTAGGCTCCCATATACCTTATTTACACTCATGTTCTGAATATCTCACAAGCAACAAAGTGAACGTCTGCTACGTAAGTGGTCCCCTTTTGTGAAGTGATAATTACATCTTGATTTCTTTTATTACACAACTTCTTCTAGATATGATAGGTAATTGCAAAGATGCACTGGGGTTTCAGAGATTGTACTCCTGTGCAATCTGAGATGACAAGGTGCCAAAAGAATGATTGCTTTCAATTCCCTGTTGTGCTTAGTGTAGGAGTTATCCACAGGCCCTCTTTCTGCATATTTAATCTCTCAGAAATCCTTAAGTTATCATTTATAAGCTAGTATCAAAACTAGGTGTTCTAGCAGTTATGCTTAGAGATCAGAACTGTTGAAAACACCGATGCAACATGCAAAGGAAACATGCATGCTTCTTTCATCTTTCTGGATTTATAGCTTAAGCAGTTCACCTTGGGAATTCTCCAGGAAAAGCTTCAGACCTCCTTAACGATACTTATTTTTGTTTTGCTTCGAAGAGCAACAATGGTAGCAAAGGAAATATTTTCAGATATATCCATTACCAACAGAAGTAAAAAAAAAAAAACAAAAAAAACAAAAAACAGAACAACTATAGTTTCCATTTTCTCTATTCACGCTACTTAACTTCATGTACCTTAAAGAAAATAAACTATTCCAGTATTGCTTTCATTTCTCATGCACATCCAGAATGCACAAGTGCTAATGGAGAGAAACACCTGCATGACTATTATCTAAATTATTGAGCATGGTACAGACATTCAAAACTACGCGATTTAAATCTAAAGAAATGACACAAGAAACAAAACCAGTGCACGTACGTTACCCGCTTTTTATTTTAAATCATGGAGCATCCAAAAAAAACCACAAAGCTTACAGGGACACATCACTTTCCATGGATTTCTTTTGAGATTCTTTGTTTAAAGTTTGGTACTGAATAACTAAAGAAGCATTTGTTTGTAATACAAGGTCTGATGCAAGTTGAATAGCTATTTTAAGCTATGGAAGCATTAAATCCTTCAAAGTTATTTTACAAAGCTTTATACTTACACATGAAACACGAAATGGTCCAAAAGTTACTGCTGCTTCTCCATACAACGGCCAGTAGCGTTCACATTTTTTCTGTAAAAACAAAGAATTCTAATTTAGTTAAGGTGTAATATTGAAAGATGATTAACAGCAGAAAAAGCAGACGACGATAATCTCTAATGCTTTTTTTTTCTTGCCTATTCGGTGCTTCCTAATATGTGGCTACTGGTGCCTGGTAATTAAGTGGTAGCTAAACTTCTTTTAAGATATTAAGATGTCCTTTCTTTTGGTATCCAAAACAAACAAAACCACACAAAAAAACAAAACAGGACATGAACTTCAGGACTACCTACATATGTGCAAGTATGCGTCATACAGTGGGAAGCTACAAAAGCAAATCTAGTGTTTGTGTAAGTTCAGAGTGAACAATTCTGGACCACATTTTTTTCCTTCTCAGTCTTAAGAATACAACAGAGACTTAAGAAGATAGATTGTTTTTGCAGCTGTATCAATTGACAGGAAATTCTGAAGGACTCAGGATTTTGATAGTTGGCCTACATTCCAGTAAGAGCAGAACTTTTATCCTAAGTAACATGTCCATAAACAGACAACTAGTTCAGTTCTTTATACAAAAATATAATGTATATTGCACTGATAAAACTTCTAGATAATAATATAACACTATGCACAGAACAAGGAAGAGCAGTCATATTATTTGTTTTGCACAGAAATATCTCTGCAATTTGCACAGAAATATCTCTGCAAAAAAAAAAAAAGGCATATATTCTAATTCAGTCTGCAAGATTTCTTTTATAGCTATGGATTTCGCGCAGTTTCATGGATATTGGCATATTGCCCTGCACAGGCAATGCTCACTTATGTTCATATTAGCATACTTACCCTTCCCATTTCAAATTCTCGACAGGCCATTACAATTATCTGAAAAGAAAAAAACACTTGATATTACCTAACTTTGGATCAAGTAAATTCACAAACACTTTACTGCTTGCTTCTAACTGAGAAGACACAGGTACACTTCAAACTATTGAAGAGACTAATTAATAGTATCTTCTTACCTGCAGATACATATTCTTTTAATTCTAAAATAGTATCCAAGTTCTATCCCATACAAAATAATCCACAACACTAATAATATAAAATACAATTATCAATACAATAAAAAGCACCAAAAGATATGCTACTTGTTACAGTAATAAAGTAACTACATCTTACATGTCAGGTAAAACAAAAAAAAATAATTGTAGAAATTAGGCAAGTCCATATTGAATAATACTTGGAAGTTAATTCCTGACAGTAACTATTTGAAGAGATGTAGAAAACAAACCAACAAGTAACCCAAAATTAACAGAACTAGAAAGGCAGGCTTTTGTTTCAAATGCTGCTTCTACATCTGATATTGATAGTCCACCTTAAGTCGGAGCTGTAAGGTCTTGTAAAGGAGAAACATAATCAAGTACTGACCTATTAATAAAAATGCATAATTTCACATACACTTAAATTATTACACTTTATTTACATTTTTAAATTCAATAATGACATACAGAATGCTATTTAAGCTACAAAATTCAAATCTGAGATGAACTACTGCTAAAAGATTGACTAAATCACCATTAGCATTCTTGATAATAGCTAGCTCAGACAAAAAGAAATATGCAATCCCTGTACCATGAAATAGAGTAATACACAATTTTTGGTTTTAATTAGGTACTTACGGCAACATTGTATTCCCATATCATCCTCCAAAAGTCTATTACTGTATTTGCTAATGGTCCCTGGGTAGCAACATATGCTTTCGGCCCATGTACTCCCTAAAATTGCACAAAGGAACAATAAATGTTTAAAAGAAAACTTATCAACACGAAATGAGAAGTTTTCATTTACAATTATATAAAATTAGATCTTGTTGGATCCAACAGGAAGGGTGAATATGAAATATGAATCCCATTTACATTAGCAGGTATTTTGCTGGTGATTTCAAGTGGGTCTAAGATAACAGATACTGTGCTGGGAGAGATTGCAGCAGAAACAATTAAGCTAATAATTTCTCTGTGTTTCAATTCTGAACATTCTCTTTAAGTTCTCATTACTTATTACACATTTAATGATCAAAATTTGATTATTTCTGTCAAAGCAAACTCCATGAAAAAATAAGAAATACCATATTTAAAAAAAAAAAAAAAAGATTCTTGTATATAAAACTTGAACTGAAGACATTTACGTTTAACTTTGCAAGCTAAATATTCAAGAAACAAGATTTACAAGAACACCTGTTTCTGAATTAGCATTACTGTTACAAACAGCATCAGAATAAGACTACAGAGAAAGGCCAGGAAATTCACCATGTAAAACTGAAGTCTAAAAGTTTTTTAGCCAAATTCTGGCTTGGTTTTAAGAATGCTAGGTACAATTCCATTGCCACATTTCTGCAATGAACAGCAAGAAGTACATACTAGCAAACAAATTGTCAAGTGCCTCATTTAGGATCTCTTAAAACAGCTTCCCAAAATCTGGAATTTTTAATGATATCAACTGTTAAAACAACCATATTTAACTTTGCTGAGGTAAAACGTTCCAATTCGGTTGACTGTGACTTTAAAGTATTTCATATTATATTCAAACTTAGAGCAATATTAGAACCTAAATTGCTTTATAAAATGGCATTAGGTTTGTAAATTATTCAAGCCACGGCGAAAGAAAATTTTTCCTTGTGGCTTTGAATTCTCATCTCAGACTATAACATTAAAACTGCACTGATCTGAAATAAAAGCTTAGAACAAAATTTAAAACTGTTAAGATAATAATACATACCTTAATAAAGTTTGCATTAATGTAGTCTGAATCCTGGGGAGGAGTTTTTAAAGTCAGTTTAACCCGGCTATGATCGACTAAAAGAAAAATATAGATATTAATTAAAAATGTGAACAATTAAAGCAGTATGTAACAAGCAAATATACAGTGTATATATGAAGTGTATAGGACAAATTAAGCATTAAAAATGTTTCCCAAAGTCAAGTCACAGAAGCAAGTAATGTTCCTCAAAAAGTAAATCATAGAATCAAGTCAGTCAGTTACTGAAATCAACTATTACCTAGCTCAGGTAGGGATAAGCAGAATGCTCCTACTGCTACATGCTTCTAATGCTCAAATTTACAGAGTACCAATTACTGGAATCCAAGTGTGATTCATTACAAAGAGGCAAAATTCAATTTATCCGAAGCAGGCAAAATGACAGTTACACAATATTACCACAGGCTACGATAGTCAGAATTAAAGGAAAGCTTACACTGCATTCAGAAAGCAGAGAGAGTCAAACCGCTGCATAGCTTAAGCAGTGGGCAAGTCTCAATGTCTCCGCCAAGGAGGAGCCCATCAACTATTACAACATGAAACGTGCACTGTGGTTTATTGCTTTGGCACTAGTCTGGGCACTTTGCTGAAGCACAGAACATGCCCCTGTTAAACAAGCAGCAGTTGATTCCTTCACTTAGAGGGCTTGGACTTAAATTTCTACCCTGATCATTAGTGACTGTCTCAAAAAAAAAAAAAAGTTTCCTATAAGAAAAACAGATCTTCGGAGATCCTCAGCAATCTTTAAGAATTAGTTAATATTTGTTGACAGAACAAACTGAGCCTCTTGGAATTCTTTTCAGCGATGAAAGAATCAGTGCATCTTCATACAGAAACAACTCAATGCTTCTTACTAAGGGGGAAGGAGAGTAGGTGGTCGGCTGGTTTGCCAGCCTTTCCAGCTCTTCTTGATACCAATATTTCCTGGCTAGCACAAAGGCCTCTTATATAATTTATTATTACATTAAACCGGAAATCAAGACTGACAAAAGTTACCCTATAGATTTGAACCGGGGAACAGGAGTGTCTGCAGAAGCAGCATCTGCTCAAGCAATTTGTTCCTTTCTGTTCCCATGATCAATTCCCTCAGCCACAGAGCAGCTGCTGGAACTTTAATGTTTCTTCTTTACTTGAAGCTCTAATAAAGAAGTCTATCCATTCCTAAAGAGGAAATATGGTTTGTGGGTTTCTTTTTTTTTTCCTCTCTCAAAAACATCACTGGTAACAAGTATAAAAGTATATGCTAAGACTAAGAAGTATATGGTAACAAGTAAGAAGTATATGCTAAGAGTTACTGCTATACAGAAAGCTCTTACAAAAAGCTTCCAAGATGATTTTTTTTTTTTGCTAGAGTCCTGATAATATGCAAAGAAAAGTTGATTTCAATGTAATGCTTTCTAAAAACAACAAGCCTAGATTAACATAAAGACACCACTCTTAAATAACAGCCCAGAGAAACCCCTAAAGCATATTACACTGTAATACATTATCACACTCAATGTAAAAGTGCAAACTCTATGAACATGCGCTGATGTTACAAACTTAATACTAACAAGTATTTTCACATGACAGATCAGAATAATTAAAGCAATGGGCTAAAGTGAGCTTCTATCTTCTCAGCACAGTAGATCCAAAACTCTATAGCAGTTTCCAAATGTCAACATTTATTTATTACTTCCTTCTCCTGCCACAGCTCAAGCTCTTCCACAGTTTTAGCTCCAAAATAGAATTCCCCAAGAAAAACTCAATCTTCTTGGAACTTGCAATGAAGTGCTTGCTATTTATTTTTTATCTTTGTATGTAGATAAAAATTGGTGTCTTCAGCTAGTCAGTGCACACCATGGCTGATTGAATTATCACTTAGAAGGGCTTCATAAATTGTAACGTGACCACGCACACGTTTACTCTGAAGCCTGTGTTGACTTAGTATTAAGGTACCGATCTCTCTGGTAGTAGCAAGAACTTCTGATAAGTAGTGTTAATCTCTGATTAAGTTACATTTGTAATCTTCTAGATTTACAGAAAATAAGTAAAAATAAAAATCATTCCCCTCCCTCCTCGGAAACATCTCCTAGCTTTCATTTCTCTGACAAGCTGGTCTCCCATCACTTTTGCTGGAACTTGTAAGTATTTGCAGATATTATTTGTTTTAACTGAAGGTGTACCTTCAGTTTTCCTCATTGTCAGCTTTGAGGTTTGTTTTCCTGACTGTGCATCCTTTCGGTTCCCAATGCCTCTTTTTTAGATAGATAGATAAATGAAAGCAAAGCTCATCCCCTACTCTAGTTGCAGTCATTTACTGCCACAGTGGCTATTGTATCCCATGGAATCAGCTTAGGTGCTACTGATACTTTCCCGTATTTTTTATTATCTATCCAAACACCGGCATGAAAGATGGTAGAGTATAAATACATGGTAATAACTTTATATTTCTTTCACAGAATTAAACGTGTTTCCTCACAATTAAAAACAAAAAAAACACAGTGGCATTCAACTATTTTTCTGCATTTGAGCTTAATACCATCTCAATGCAGCAGTGAGATGGAGATGCCCATTCCCATGCCCACCTTGTTAAACAGTCTAGGGCCTGTGGCTCTAGGGCAAAGTTTACTGCTCTAAGTGTGGCTCCAAGCTCTGATAGATAGTAAAAAGATTATATCAGCAGAGAAACAGAACCAGCAAATACACAACAGTCTGAAATACAATCATTCTCTGAAGTTTATTACCAGAACACATCTTGAAAATGAAAGCTAACGATGCTTGAGACCATTTTTAACTTCAAATAGCCTATAAGCCTCTAAACACTTCTGAGAAAGCTAAGCAGAGTAAAAAGTATCTGTTGTTAATTTTCTGGGATATGAGAAATGGCATTTGTCAAAAGGTTAGCCTTTAATCTTGTTGTCAGCTGTCCATTTTAAGAAGCATAGTAAAAGCTGCTGAGATATATGGTCTCATGATGTAAACAAAGCAAACCTGCAACAGGCAATCTTATCATTGTAAGATCTGTTATACCCATACATTGGTGGTTTTAAAATTTAAATTCTGCTCTGACTCACATTTTATGTTTGTACATGAAACAATTTCATTTGGGCTCTAGCAAAATACAAACAGAAGATAATCCAGCACAGAATGCTCTCAGACATGGTTTGCAGGATATGAACCCGCAAAAGATAGATCTATTGTACTTCAAACCACAAACCCAGGCTCCTTCAGGCTTCGTAAAATTTCATCTAGATCTTATGCTGACATGTGTTTATCTTCTACCATGAACAACATACTCTGAAGAAAAAAAAAATACAGCTAAGCACATCGCAAAGTTCTGGACTATTCTGAGTTAAAATGAAAGCATCAGCTCTACGTGCCTTGGCACCTAGCTAACATTTTCTTTAGGTGATAGATCTCCTAAGAAAATATATTACCCTTTACTTACTTTGCCTTCTCAGTTAAAAACAAAAACTTTATATAAGTTGTATTTCAAAGTACCTCCAATTTTGCCTTTCAGTAATAACTAAGTAGTAAAATGTATAACACCTTACGAGTAACAAACATTTCCCTTTATCCCCTATTAATACACAAATCAGACTTACATGGCAATATATCCTTGTATCTATTCTTTTTAACATTTTCTTCCTTTTCACCGGTGGCTGTTGGGTAGATCTTCTCTGTTCTATATTTTGTGGATAATCTTCTTAACCTCTGAAATAAGACATATACATTATGTTTTCAAGTCTTAAGGCAACAGAAACAGGCATCAGCTTCAATTATGAAGTGTAAGCAGATCATTTAAGAAAACTTCTATCTTTTTACAATATTCACTACGATATACATACATATATTAAAAAAAAATAATTATCTAGGACTTTTAGATCATCAGCAGTTTACAGCGAAGTCAAAACCAGCTCATGATACATGGAACTTTTGATAAGTCACTACAATGTGGTCATACAGCTATACTTCAATTAGAACATCGTCTGCCTTGTTAGGGAGCAATGACTGCATTAAGAATACCTGTGAGGAACAGGAAAATCTGTTACTGCCCACAACATCCATAGGAACACAACAGAGCAGGTTGGCTTAAGAACATCTGTTATTTTGCTTCGAAGCTCATGGCTTCCCACACACAATTGATCAGGAAGCAGAACCTAGGTTTTAGCAGGTATCGATTCCTAGCACTGAACTCCTGTTGAGTTTCAAGCTCATCTAGGAAAAAAGAGGGTTCCTGACACTCAGGTATAAGCTATTCCCAATTAAGATGAGTGACAGGAGGTCTGTTGAATTCACAGCAGTACAGTTTTTCTTTTTAAAATCCCCTTGATCTATTTCAAATCCTGGAAATTTGGAACAGGCATAACCTCTAATAATAAAAGCCCGCCCATCCCTTCCGGCAACGTAGGAAATAACAAAAGCAACACAGCTTTCTTTCATCCCACTCAAGTTATGCATTTACAGCCTTCAACTGAGGAGGAAGAGTACTTCTGTTAGATTGCGTAGACCTTCAGATTTAAAAAGGAACTTGAAAGACCTCAAAAACTGAATGCTCTCTTCCAGCTAGAACAACTTAGTTGTAAAACCAGCCACTCCACTGACACACTGACATGATGGTGGCATACAAAATGATCAAGAGGAAGACAGAAGTCATTTTTCCATTGAGAGGTGCTGTGCACAGGTAGATGGACAGAGGTTGCTCATGCTTCCCATCCCACCAACTTTGATGCCTGGTGATCACCCCTCAACATCCAAAATGTTTGTAGCTTTTTTTTTTTTTTTGGTGTATGTGTGGGTAGGCTGCAATTGAGAGAGGTTGGTTGTTAATTAGAAATGTACATCTTGTTTATTACAGTATGCACAACAGCATACAGGCAGGACATCATCAGTAAAATTTGAGCTGGCTAGAAAGCCACTTCTCTTCCTGAATTATTCTTAGATTACCAACACACCTGGGAGACTTGCTATACTCAATTTAACAAAGAAGTAAAACTGAGTTGGTAATTCAAGTTCTCCAATAATTCTTCCAGAAAAAAAAAAAAAAATTAACATTTATGCTACTACTTAGAGAAAAATGCTTTCATTAAATTTGTCTGGATGTAGAGAAAAAACAGAGTAGACAAAATTTTGCATGGACTTTGTTTACTACTACATGTCTAAATCCCTAACAGTAGTATTTACAGAGCAATAACGATGGCAAAGTAAAATAAAGCAAATCAAGAAGCACACATTTTCAAGGTAATTCCCAAAGGACCTTTTTTTTTTTTGCAGATGAAACCACTGAATGCTAAAAAAAGCAACTGAATTAGCACACAGGGTTTTTTCTTAAAAAGCACTGCTCTTGAAAAACTGGCAGCGTTAGTCAACGCAGAAAAAAAACAGTAAACATTTGGAGGTGGGATAGCAAGTCTGACCAAATGCTGATCCAAGTGCTAGATACATTATCTGAAAACATTACCACAATGAACAGAAAGATTCAGTTTTTGAACAGACATCTTAACAGCCCCAGGGAAGAAGCTTCCATGCAGACTACGCTGATCTTTGCACCACTAAAACCAAATCTGCAACCTATCTTCCTGTGGTGGTTTTACCCAGCTGGGCAGCTCGACTCCGCCACAACCACTCTCTCACTCCCCCTCCTCAAAAGAAAAGGAAGCCAAGGCCACATGGAAGCACAGAGGGAAGAAAATTACTCTCTACTTCCCATCAGTGAGCGATGTTCAGCCACATCCCGGGAAGCAGGGCCTCAAAATGCGTAGCAATTGTTGGGGTGGGCAGACATCTTCATCACAAGAGCCTCCCCCTCCTTCCCCTTTCCCAGCTTTTACTGCCGAGTGTGGCACCACACGGTATGGAATATCCCCTCGGTTTGGGTCAGCCGCCCTGGGGATGTCCCCTCCCCACCTCCTGCCGGTTGTGGGGTTTGGAGGAGCCGTGAGGCGGTGCCAGCAGTGCTCAGCAGCAGACACAACACGGGCTGGATATCAGGGCTGCTGCTGCCAGTGCACAGCACAGCGCTTTGTGGGCTGCTGCCGGGAGAGTTAACTCCATCCCCGCCACAGCCAGCACGCTTCCACAAAGCAGGCAGTTGGAAAAGCTCCCCTGTAATGTGTGACAGACAAAATACCAGGGAGTGGTCAACTGTGCATGGGAGACACGGTCCTACACTGAGTCATAAAGGCTGGAAGAGACCTCCAAGATCACCTGGTCCAACCACCCCCTGCCACCAATGCCACCACTAACTCATGTCCCCAAGCACCACGTCCAACCTCTCCTTGAACACCCCCAGGGACGGTGACTCCACCACCTCCCTGGGCAACCCGGCCCAGTGCCTGACCGCTCTTTCTGAGCAGAAATGGCTCCTCATTGCCAGCCTGAACCTCCCCTGGCACAACTTGAGGCCATTCCCTCTGGTCCTGTCACTAGTTATATGCGGGATGAGGCCGAACCCCGGCTCCCCACAGCTTCCTTTCAGGTAGCTGTAGAGAGCAATAAGGTCTGCCCTGAGCCTCTTCTTCTCCAGAGGCAACACCCCCAGCTCCCTCAGCCTCTCCTCACAGGACTTGTGCTCCAGCCCCTTCAGCAGCCTCACAGCCCTGCTCTGTACACACTCCACGTCCTCGATGTCCTTCTTGTAGTGAGGGGCCCAAAACTGAACACAGCACTTGAGGTGCGGCCTCACCAGAGCTGAGGAGAGGGGATGATCACCTCCCCGGTCCTGCTGGCCACACTAA
The DNA here is from genome assembly GCF_047663525.1 of Anas platyrhynchos. NCBI lineage: Eukaryota > Metazoa > Chordata > Aves > Anseriformes > Anatidae > Anas > Anas platyrhynchos. Next base: position 12,883,820 of record NC_092587.1, read on the forward strand.
CGCTATGTAACATTACCTGCAAAGGAAAACAAATGCTGCCAGGGCTACCAAGGCTGGACACTGAACCAGGAGTCTAAAAATAGCAAAATAAGCACACATAATTCGGCGATATCAGCTAACAACCGCAAGACTAAAGTAGTTCGAAACAGGCTCTAAGCCTCCAATCCAAGAAAAAAAAAAAAAAAGAGAAAAGAAAAAAAAAACAAGAACAAAAACCACCAAGCCCCACAAAGAGAAACAGTGATACTTCCCCAGCATAGCCACAAATATGAGTTTGTATATTGTTCCCCATCTCAACCTGGTTGTGGCTTTTTGTTTTTCATATTATTCATCTTATTTTTATTGGGCTAAGTACTCTGGCTGTGCTTAGAAAGAAGTAGCAGAAAAGTTTAGAGAAAAAACAGCCTCTGAAATGCACGAGTAGAAGCAGAAGTTTTTTTTGCACGAGAAGAGATACTTGAGGAAGTGATACAGGAAAAACAGTAGGTAACAAAAAGCACCCTAGGAAGATGACCTTTTGTGCTTTGCCTATTTTAAAGGCACACAAAAAACCACCAGCGTCAAGGGTACAGCATGGTTCTGCTGTAAAGCCAGAATACCAAGAAGTGCCTAATACCAGCTTCCATTTCTAGCAACTGATGCTATTAGAATTCAGCATATCCTCTCCTCTGCACGGCCCACTTGTTGTAACTCTGCAAAACAGAGTGGAAAGGAGGATTAGCACAGGCCAGCTCCGAGGCAAAGACCAGAAATGAAACACAGTATGATTCTAACAGACATCTCTGCTCCTAAAACACTTCAAGACCCATGCTTTTAACGCTTATTTGTCAGCTGTTCTCTGGCTTGGGTAATAGAAGATAGGTACAGTCATAAAAGCAACCAAAAAAGAATAAGCATTTTTATGGTTTGTAGCAGTGTCTGCTACATAGAATAGTACCTACTTCATGCTTTGGAAGGGAAGGATTTGACTAGAGCAAGGGAAGAACCCTGAAAACCACGCCTTGAATGAAGTAGCCCAGCAGAAATGCAGGCTACAGCAGCAGAACTATCACTCCACACAACAGAGGACTTCTGCAGAAAGCAAAGGACACACGTTGCTGGTGTAAGATGTAAGAGAGATTTGGTGCTTCCCAGGCTACAGCCTGGAGTGACCAGAAAAAGTCAAATGTGTGCAACAGAGCGGGGTAATGACAGGGCAGAGGAAGAAAGAGTTTTGTTCAGACTACATTAAGCTGTTGACAAGATATCCAGCAAGATCCGTCACAGTCCACTTCCATGCTAATTCATAACAAACAACTGTGGGCAACAGAAAGCAGCCCTCACATTTGGGCTGAATCAGTAAAACCGCCAGGCTGCTCCCCAGCAGCTCCCTGGGCGCAGAGAGCCAGGACAGGAACAAGCCCAGTGCCTCCACAGGCCCTGCCCTCATGCTTCTACATCCACAAAGCAGCTGTGCAGCACCTCAAATCTTCTCCTGGGTGCCTTTTAAGACTGAAACGGTCAAAAAGGAGCTGAATATTCACGGTATACTTTAAGAACTATGTTCACAAGGCCTTAACTTCCAGTCTCATTTCATTAGAAGCGCTGAGTTTAGTTTCACCATGCTATGAAGCGGGCTGTGGGACAGGGACAGACCCCACAGGATGCTGGGGCAAGCCTTGGGAAGTAGCCTGAATTTCAGAAACATGCTTCCAGCCTCTAGAGCAGCTTATTATGACAAATTAGTACAGTGTTTTTGAGGAAAAAAAAAAAAAAAAAAAGACTTGACATGAAGCAAGTGGAACCACACTATATCAAAGAGAACATAGTCCAGGCAGCTCAGGAAACTCATCTGACTTCCAGTCAAGCCTTTTTGTCTATTTTACCCTTTAGAAAGCCTGTCAAGATGCACGGCTTAATGCCAGAGAAATGCTGTTTGCGGATTAAAGAAAATATTTATACTGCTTATTGAGATTTGAAGAACTCGCTTTAAAAGCCTGAGCATTATTTAAGATATAAAAGCTCTTCTGCCTCCTCTCCGGGCTTCTTCGCAAGGGAAGCGTGACAAATAATGTCACTTATTTAAAGCCCTCAAATAATCTCCTAAGACTTATCCGACATTTCCAACCGTCAGCAGCTCTGTTAACAAGAGGCAGAGCCGGGCAAACACTGCTGTTTTGCCTGCCCTGGAGGAGCAGGGTGCAGCAGCAGCACCCACTCCAAGGCTCCCACAGCGCAGTCGCTGCGTGGCAGCGGGCACCAGCCCTCGGAAGTCCTCCACGGACAGCTACAGCAGCGGAGGCGTGAGATAACACCAATCACACTGAAACATATTTTGCTTTGCGAAATTCACTTCAATTTTGCATATTAAATATGCAAAAAAAAGAACCCTGAAAATTAAAGAAAACTTTCCATAAAAATTTGCTTAGTAGTCAAAGCATAAAAAGATACTGGCAAACACTTGAAAAAATGTTGCATCAATGAACCCATTTCATAAGACATTTATTTCTAGCATAGATTGAACCTTTCATTTTGCTTACTAGAAGCAGGAAAAAAAATAAAAAATTAGTTATGATACTAATACTTAACACACACATGAAATCACAGATAAACTTAATTTTTGAGAGTATCCCTTCTACCACTCTGCCTTAGGAGTATTTTAAAAAGTTTATATTTGTCTGACTGTAAATGGCAGTCTTTCCCCAGATATTCCTGTCAGCTTTCAAACAGCTATTTCTGAGTGTTCCTAACCCTTGTGCTGTAAGGTAAAAGCCTTCCCAAACACCAACCAAGCATAAACAATGAAAGGAAAATGATTCAGGTCCATAGAAGAAAAGCTTCGCTGTATCTCAACCTTTACAGATGGCTTTGGCTACCAGGAATAGCCCGGATCTAACTTATTTATCTGAAATGAAGCCCTAGCAGGACATTGCAAGCTGAAGTGATAGAAAGAACCGAAGCGAAGAGGGAGAAGTGTGTTACCTTTGTGCTCCCTTCTAGCAACGCCTACCCGCTCCCGAGCTCTACGCTCTCCTACAAGGGAATCTCCTGAAGTGACTAACATATGAGGCTGACAACTAAGGTCTCTTGGGCACTCCATCTTCTGTTTCATAGCAGGTCAACAACTAGTCTAGAAAACACCACCGTGCTCAAAGAAGCTGGTGTGAACTCCATGAAAGCCCCCCCTGAATTTCCCAGGGAACTGGGAACGCCAGTATTTCAGTATTAGATGGCATATTTTGTTCTACGTCATCTTAACTCAGGTTGGTATTTTCCCAAGAAAGAGGGGAATTTGTGTTGTTTCATTAGAGATTTAGATTCAACAACGAGCATTAGTCACAGCCGACAACACTGGCAGGTCCACACGCAGGGAAACCAAATGCCAGTACTGAGAGGAGCCAGGGAAGGCGAACATCCTACCTTCTTCAGTAGCACACTTAAACTGGAAACAGGTAAAAAACAACACACAAACAGCATGCTCTTAAGAATTAGGTAATGCCAGAGTGAGACCTTTGTTTTCCATCTTTCCAAACCAATAAAACATTTTGCTTGACAGAAATATTAGGACCAGAACTTATACTATATTAGAATAATATAAGTATTATCCCATACCACTAACGACTAAGGATGCCTTCACACAGGCCTATTGTCAAAACTTGGGCTGACTGCTTCAAAAGCCTTCCTTTTCCTCTCTCATTTCTGAAACTATCTTTATAGTATCTGTATATTAATCTTTGCTTAAATTAGCAGTGCTATCAATTACAGTTGACATGTTCAGCCTAATAGCAGAACACCCTACCTACCGTCAGTGATGGGCTAGCTTCACAGGGATGGAGCAGACTAAAGAGGTTTGTGGCCTGTTGATGAGCAAGTAACCAAACAGAAAAAGCAAAACATTCAATTACTACAGCATAATCAAATTTTAGTTAATAAGTTATTAACATCTTCTTTATGATATTTTAGAAAGCTCTGCTGCATATTCCTTCACAAGCTCCTATTTTCTATCCCTGAAGCACGCTGATCCCTTCGCACGACCAATTTATTGCAAGGACTGCTACAAACACACCACTTCAAGTGAAAATGTGCAGGACAACACAGCTGACAGAACACCAGCAGCGAAGGTTACAGGCTATGAATGACAAATGTGAAGGTTTCTATTAATCTGAGAACATCTGATTAGGAAACAGCCTGACTGCTTTGGTTTGAAGTCTGGGAAGCACATCTCAGTGTGAAACCAGAAAATGCATTTCACGTTCGTGCACACCATAACGTGCTTCTTAGCAGTGCTGAAGGAATTCAGGAGTCATTCTTGACAGAAATAAGCCTCTGATTTTTGCAACAGACCACAATGATTTTTCAGATCATAACAGCAGCAAAAGGAAACAAAACACTTGAATAAACAAGGAAACAAAGCTCACAGAGAACAAACTCCCCTCCTTAAGAGCATAATTTCCAAGTTACTGGATTTGCTACTTCCCTCTTATTCCTGGAGTCCTAGGTTACGGTATTTTTCACATGCTGACAGCACTGGTATATTAAGAACTGCACATTTAATCTTGAATTCCCCTTCAAGTCTCTTTGAACACACAGAGCTTTGATTCATCTTGCCTTGCTATGGGATGCTCCTACAGAAAGCTGTGGGGAATAATTTTTAAGAGAATGGTTTTTACCACACTCCAGGCGATGAAGTGTTTCAATCAACATGCCCACAAAAAGATCCAAGAGCTTGTTGGAAAACAAACAGCTATGAAATACAATACAAAACTAGGTTAATTGTAGCATATAAGATATGCCATCTTCATATGTAAGCCTTCTATACCAGATCTCCTCACCGACTCATTTTTTACAAGCAGTTGAACTTACAAATTAAGACAGCAAGTAAAGGTTTGAGTTGTCCTTTGTACAGCCTTCTGCAGGTCTTCAGAACTAAAACCATTCATTTCTGGATGAATGAATGATGACTGCCTCTAATGTGAAAACTCTTACAGCTTGCTGAATACTTATGCATGCCAACCTACTAAATGCAATGTATATCTTGAAATAAGGAAGCAAAAGAGTTTTCCCACCTCTACACCTTTTTGCAGCCTTTTCTTCACAACTCTGTAATGTCAGCTCTATTAGTACTGTACAACTTCACTGCCAGCATTTCAACAGTTTAGCTGACTCGTTCAAGAAACTGACAGATGCATATTTTAAGTCTCATTTAGGTTGAATCCACATTCAGCTCAGAGCCAGGAATGTAAGGTCTTATCACACGGTGCCTATAAATAACTTGCAAGAAGAATTGGCAAACTCAGTCCAGTTTCATTACATGCGTATTTCCTTTGCAGCAGGAAAACCCTGTACCACCGCACAAGGGTACAGCGATGAATAACCCATCCACCTCCCATGGCTTCCTACGGAATTGGGTTTAAGCACACTAGGGGGACAACAGGAAAGGTTATTTCTTGTGGCTGTTATGCAAGATGCCATCTATATGTGCACTCCGTGGAGGGTTACAGCGCCTTCTGAATCTCTGGGGGATTCAGCAACAACACAACAAGAGGTCAGCTGGGGGCGTACACAAATATGCCCCCAGAGACAAGACACAAACATCTTGCTGCCAGGCATCCAAAACCAGGAGGAAGATTACTCGGTCTTGTTGTAATCCCAGTGATCTGAGCTGCTCAGTAAGAACTGGTTTCACTAATATTAAGCAGAGATTTACCAAAAATGCAAGGATGTAGACAGCAGTTTGACAGTTCTCCTCATCTCAGTCAGCAAAAGCAAGGAGAAGCAAACCTGCAGCACCAACACCAGCACAGCAGAGGGCTGCTGAAAAGCCTTGCCAGGAGCACATTACAGAGCAAGTGTGAGAAAGATGGGATGAACTTCCCACTCCAATGCCAGAGGGGGCATTTTGTTTGTTTTAAAGCCATGAACTGATTACAGGTCCGGGTAAAAATTCCACAGAAGCCTCCCTTTCTCTTCTTCATAGCTCCAGGAGAGGTGACCATGGTACAGCCTGCTATTGAGACAGAGCTAGCTCTCAAGTCCAACTTAAATTTTGATGGTCCTGGATGTGATGCTGACACTGTCGGCATAATATCTGAGTTGAGTGAAGGCTCCTAAGGCATGTGCCCTTCACCAGAAATAGAGATCAAAGCAGAGGCTCATCCTTCCTCCTTTGTGAAGCATTTCAGCTTTGGTGGGAAAGTCAAAACCCGATAGCTATGATGTGACAGAGACATATGCCGGAGTACCAGCACTACCAGGAACGAGTCACAGAAGCATAGAAGAAAGCATCTAGTGACAGCTTGAGGCTTTCTCCACTGAAAACACCCCAAAGGCGAGAGGTTTCACTCCAGCTTGATCGGGCAGCCAGAAGGAACTCAAGCAAGGCTTTTTCCCAAGCCCTATGGCCATTCACTGCTGGCAGTGACTCCCCAGCTCCTTCATTTCAGCACTTCTACCCTAACCCACACCACATCCTTAAAGCACAAAAACCACGGTGACAGACATCCAACAGAGAAGCTATACAGCCAATACAGATCACGTACGGCTCAAACAAGAAGCATTAGGAACTGAACAGCTATCATCTAAACCTCTTCTGCTGAAGAATATTTAGCTTAACCATGTTATTGCTCCCTGAGAAATGTCACAACCTATTAGCACCAAAGTTTTCTTCCTGACACTCTTTACCATTCCCTTGCTGTTGATTTCACAGTATGTGGAATGAGGCATCAGATGCCACAAATGATATATCTTGCTTCTGGTTTCACTCAGTTGTCTGTTCTACTTCAGGAGTTAACACTTGAAAAGTTTTTCTCCCTCTTCCTTCATAAGGCCAAAGACTCTTCCTCTTTTCCCACGCCTTGGAACACATTTCCATGAGTTCAGTGATTGTTTTCAGTTCAATTCATATTAGGCAAAAGAAAAGCATCACAACTGAAACAGGAAACAGCGAGCTTTCACTCCAAAAAAAGTAAACTAGGATTTCCTACCTGCTGGCCCCCAATACCAAAGCTGCCATAAATAAAGGCACATGAGAACAGCCATAAAGCTTTTATTAAACCTATACCTCTAGCAATACAAGTAACAACACTTAATAAATACTTAGTCCAGCTTCATGATGTTCAGTCTCAAGCTGCATTATTGCTTTTACCACGCTGTTGAGCTGTATTACATCCTGTCCTTGCTTGCCCCCACAAGAAGTCTGCTACAGCCGCACGTCCTGCCATGCGCCTTCCAAAAAGGCAGTCGGGCTCTTTATCAGCTGTGCTTTGTCTGTTTTTCTGAAACAGAGGTACTGCCCCATAAGCCTTTCACTGAGAAAGGCTCTATGCTGAAAAGCTGGAGCCTTACACACGCTCTGGCAAAAAGCACAGCTGTTTGTGCTATTGAGAAGCACTGCAACCAGCATCTGGTTTGGGGTTCATTACCTCACTGAAATTACCTTTCTGAAACACCTGGGGAACTCAAAGGTGCTACTCCTTTCTGTTAGGTGACGTCCTTTAGCATACAGCTGAATTGCTATGCGATGACATGAGCTCAGGGTGAAATATACTCATGTCAGGCAATTCCAATAAAAATGTGCTGGTTTCATCTTCTGCCAGGTCTTTTTTTTTTTTTTTCCCAGAAGCAGGCTTGACCCTTACATAGAAATACAGTGTCTGTAAAGACTCAGTAATTTAGAGCCCATAGCATTCAGCAGGCAAGATGAGGATGCTGTTAATGTAGTTTTGTTAGTTTATAATCGGCAAGCAGAACACCCACGGGGTTTTAAGGATTGCTCCCCCCTCAAAAACAAAACAAAAACCAGTAACACAAAAATGGGAAAAAGAATGTTTCCAGAGAAACACAAACAAGAAAGCTTTTGACTGGCACCAAATCAGTACATCCGTGCAGGAACATGTACAATTACAGTTGAGTTGATGTAAATACGCAGTTGATACAAAAAAATAAAAAAAAAAAAAAGAAAAATGAGGGGGGAGAAGGTATCAAAGAGAAAACATGTTTACTATCTGGAGAAAACATGCTTAAAACTATTTTCACCCCTTCTTTGAGGCTGTGTCTGGAAGCCAAGGAATGTGCTAGTTATAAAGAGGTCATTTATGATGGAGCTCAATAGAGTTTTAAGAGCCAGGAAGTGGCCTTATTAAAGATACAAACTTGTACTAAGACTTCTGTTGTAGGAACCCTAGCTAATAGCCATCACAATATTTATGGATAGGCACGCAATTTTGTACCCTAGTTGTTAGTAGCATCTCTCAAATTTTGGCTAACTAATATATCCCTGGGAGTTCAAAAGAATACATCTTTAACCAGATGATGCCAATTCTGGTTTCAAGACGAGGTAGAACAGAGAATGCAATGGCCAACAAAATTCTCATACTTACAGCACAAAGCCATAAAGCAACTACCCAGATGAAACCAAAGCAGCAATTGCTAGTACAGAAACAACAAACATAGACAATAAATTACTCACTAGAATAATTTTCACTATTTCTCTACGTCAAAGTTTATATTTTAATGGTTGAACATTCAAGAGCTGGAAGTATCACAGTTAAATGCTTCAATAATACAAGCTCTGATTTAGATTGGTTTGCCAAATTAAAAAAAAAAAAAAGCTTAAACCCCTTAATCTGCACACACACCTTACTGTACACAATTCTCTTCTGTAATAGTAATGTGGGTGTACACGAAGCACCTTCTACCAGCTTAGAGCACTATTGCTCGTTCAGGAAATACTCATCTCATTTTCTTTCATGAGCTGCTTCTAAAAGTGGAAGAGGCTATAGTTTTTTCCTTTAATATAAGGATTTCAGATATATTTTTGGCATGCCATCTATGTTTAAAGTTCCAGCGGTAACCTTAATCACGGGTATTCTCAGGTTTTATATTTACCCATGTAAACCCAGAAGTGACTAGCAAAAGAAACACTTGCCTATTCTGCAGCCTCATATCAGGAACACCCAGAGGCTAAAACCTTACAGTGAAGTTACTAAAAGCAATTGAAAATCCTGCTTTAGTCTGGTAGTTTAACTGTTATAAACCACAAATGTTCTAGTGGAAATTTTCAATTCTGAAGATGTGTACAAGCTTGCATCAAACTAAAGGGTCAAGCAACAAACATTTTCTATGTATCCTCTTAAAAAATAACTCACAACCTAAATCCCTGATACATCTAAAATGAAGTCTTTATATGTGTGTGTGTATGTGTATATATATATATATACACACATATATATATATTCTTGCCTTCTGTACATCAAAGCTGAAAGTCAAACTTGAAATTGATTTCCAGCCCTTTTGTAGGTTGCCTTTACTGCGTTTATAATTATCTCCGAAACCCGTCTATTCTGAAGACCAGAGAAATCCAGAGTAATGTCTCCTTCATAACAAGTATACACTCCATCACTGAAAGAATTCTCAAGTAGCCTCTCAGTGTTTGTACCCTGCAGGATACGTCTGTCACACAGACAGTGTGCCAAATAGAGCCCTTCTACAGTGCCAAGTTTCAACAAATTAAAAGGTACTAAAGTCATCAAGTGAAGTGAGTCTGGTTCAGGCAAGTGCCTTGTCAATCAAGGTGCTGATTTTTTTTTTTTTTTCCCAAATAAACCTCAATTGTTGCCGCTTTTAAAAGCTGCATATTTACTGTTCAGGATGCAGAACTAGACTGTTTGTTTGGTAAACAATAGCCAAACCCTCATTAGTTCTTATGTATTCTATTTGAAACACAAACAGCTTTATTCACCACCCCCAGGTTCTGGATGATAGATTTACTTCCAGGTATTTCAGAAATGCACAGGAATACCTTCAGATCTAACCTCAAGATGCTTATCTACAATCCTCATCTATGGAGTAAGTGACAAAGCAATAAGACTCCATTTCCTTTCTTGGGAAAGGAAGCTGTTCTAATCCGAGCCTCAAGTCAGGATTTGATACGGTGCCAATTCAAAAGAAGAGCATGTGAATTTTTTACAAGAACTCAGGCAAGAACCAAGTCTCTTCAGTCTGCTTTTACTAAGAAAAACATTGAAAGAAAAAATCATTTGACTGGAAGGATTTCTCCAGTGGGGCTTCTCAAAAAAAAAAAAAAAAAAAAAAAAAACAGAAAAACACAAAAAAATACCTTCTTGGGCATTTTCTTGGAATTTTCATTCATGACTTCTCACTAAAACCAGATCATACCAACAGACTTTTGGATGACGAAGCCAGAAAGCCATCAATAAAGAGGAAGATGACAGCGTTACAAAAAGCAAGGAAGTAGACTTTTGGGACAATAGAAAGACTGAGCTTTAAAAAAATGCTAAAAAAGTGGCATAGCAGAAGCTAACAATGAAGGTGACACATGTATACAATTAAATTAACTAAGTGGCAATTCCTAAGTGTTTACAGCAGTCACCCGAAGAAATAAGACAGGATATTTAGTGACAAACAGGCTACATTCACTAGTAGGTCCAGTGTGCTGGAACGTTTCTAGAGACAAGACAATGTAAGCTTCCAATAGCCAAAAGGAGGCAGAAGCTATTTTCTTCTTCCATCTCAATTTCAATAACTGACTAGCTGAGGCTGTGATTCTTCTTTTTTGATGGACCGTATGCCGTTTTTCTTCAGAGTCCAAAATAAATAAATTTGGTTCAACTTCAAACTACCGAAATCTTGCTTGCAGCAAAGAAACATGCAAATTTTAACTTATCTATTGCTTGCATTTCCTAATGCCCTTTAGCATGTAAGTATTAGTATTGTTTAAGTTTCATTTTCCTGTTATTTCATATAAAACATGACCTTTTTTCCACATAGATGCTTTTGGTTGTCAGTGCCTGGTTTTACTTGAAGATATTTTTACTGTAACCAATGAATGCCAGCCTAGCAATTCATAAAATAATCTTAGCATCCTTCAGCATAAAAATCAATGCTTTCTCTTGATGAGGAAGCAATATTTTCTCTTTTAAATCCTGGCACCAAACATTTAAGTCTAACACCCTCATTCTACGCACTGTCAGCCTACACTTTCTCTGACAACTCTTCCACCCATTGAACACGGATGGCCCAGGAGGTTTCATTTTTGATTTTAAGTGCCTTGAAACTAGTTTTTAACCTCTTTTAGAAAGTTACTGTATAGTCAGCAAACCCCCAGAAGGTGTATTACTGTAAATCCTTAAATCCTTTGAGATCAAACAGGGACCTGCAGCAGGCGTGTTAGCCCACATCAGCTGTCTGATACCCAGCAGAAGGTACCACATGGAACTACTAAACTATTAGGTTTAACTAAGAAAATAAACATCACATTTTGAAGACTGAGCAAAATATCCCCAACAACCAACAGCAATGAGTCTGACAACGTAACCCTGACATCTTACAAGAAGTTACACAAAAACTGCTAGTTTTTTTTTCTTCTGTATTTTGTTTTTCCTTCACAAAAACACCTAGAAACCTAAATAAAAGCACATTTTCGGCTTAGAAAGATGGGCTTAAGCAGCAGTTGGCTCGCACAGTGCCTGGGGAGCCCATCCACTAGGTGTCAGTGTCCTCTCGGCAGGGGAAGGCCTCAGGTGGCACCGAGAAGGCAGCCCACGCTTCTTGGTTTTGGGGTCAAGTGTAAAGGAGGAAATCCATCCAAAGCATCCCTACGGCCACCTGGGCCATGGCAGAAGCAGCAGTAAGAGTACACAGGACATAAATATAGCCCTCGTCCTCAGGTTTAGCCAGTAAGGTGAGAGGGTGAAGCTCAAGAGCTGTTTCTCAGACGATTCCTGAGGAACCGTACAGCACAGCTGTCAATATGAAGGCACTCAAAATCAGCAATAAAGAAGCTGAAAGATAAAAAAAAAACTTCTGCTTCTCAGTTCCCAAATTACCCACCCCCCAAAAACAAACAAACAAACCACAAAACCAGAGTGCCTTTGTACAAAAAATAATACAAGAATAGGATCTACCTATACCAAACCGAAACAAGGCCTGAAGAGGCCAGAAGCAATAGGTTACGTGATCATAGCACAGTGTGAAATCCTCCGTGATAAAAATGGTGGCATAAAGCCACCACACCCTGTGAGGCAGAGAGCAGAAGTCAAAGTTCGGGCCCACATGTGCGTGGTGGAGGAAGAAATGGGTGTTTCTATTCACATGCACTAAATCTAGATATTCAGAACAAGTCTAAGTTTGGGTCTGGAAGGAGAACAGAGATATAAAAGGAACATGAAATTTCATGGACAGACTGCTCACCGGGAAGCTAATGCCAACCTACAAGCTACACAAGACTGCCAGGGCAGCAGGGAAGCAGCACTAACACACCTCACAAAGGCAGAGACACAACCAAGGTGTGGAAGCAAGGCAGGCCAAGCTGCTGTAATACAGACATTTACATACCTGGCACTGGGCAAGACCTATGCTATCAAGGAAGCAGGCACAAGAAACCTGGCAGGTCATGTGAAGGTGACGGGGAAGGCTATGAAGCTGAGAAAACAAATTTGAGAACCACAGCACATGCTGAGGTGGAAGGGACGCAGTGGGTTGCAAGGTACAGGCTTCTCTTTTTGAGGGTATCACATCAGTTTCCTAGAGACATCTCTACTCCATCCCACAGCAAGAAAACCCCTTTGGTATATAATAAAAATGGTACATTTGAGCAGGCACAGGACCTGGCTAAAGACGCAGTTCCAGCAGAACCACCCCCAGTGGTATTTGGTATCCTTGCCAGACAGGAAAAAAAAAGAAAAAAAAGTTTACCACAACTTTTCCCTTTAGAAATGGGAACTTAAAAAAAAAAAAAAAAGAGGAAGTTGAATGAAAGGAAATTATACAGAGCTAAAAAAGTAAAGCATTTGCAAGCAGTACAGGGCCTGTCTCATGCTCTGGGCAGCGCTACCTCCCACTGCCCCGGGAGCCCTCTCAGTGGCAGACTGACTGAACTGAGGATGCCTTCTTTTCTTTCTTTCTCTCAGTATTTATTAGCCAGAATAAAGTGTTAGGCTAGGAGCACATTTGATATTTCATATTCTGATATTTAATATGCTGAAAGAAACCATATTATACCCTATGATTCAAAAATTCATCTATTCCTCTTCCTTCTCAGTGCAATACACATACTGCTAACTACGTGCAACAGATTTCTTTTTTAAAATCCCTTCCAGGCAGCATAATACAGTCTCCCTGATGCTGCTGCTTTGTCCCAAATACCACAGGTGTACTTATGATAGTTTCCATAGCACTTTCACTGTCCATGTTCTGTAAGGCAGTTACTTTCAAGGGAGTGTTCCCTCTACCCAGCTCCTATTTGTCTGAGCCATCTTGTACCGTTTTGCCTCTTTGTTCGTATGCTGTCAACCCAAAGAAATCCCCAAACTGCCCTCAGTATGGAAATAATTTCAGGGTTTTCTTCCCTGGTGCACACACACACCACAGGAACGCTGTGTGAGCTGCTCTGTCTTTTTCAGAGCCAATTGCTTTGACAATTTAAATGAACAAGTGGCCCTTCAAAACAAAGACAATACTGGAAACATCCTGACCAAATACCAACTCAGATAACACTTCCTAGAAGTCTTATTTACACCCTGCCACCAGTGGTTGGTCAAAGGCAGCAGAGGCACGGCTGAGCAGCGCAGTCACCCACTCACCTTTCTCCCCAGTTAATCACACTTATTGCAACGCCCAGCAGATTCTTATTTACATGCCACTAAACAAGCCAGAACTAAAAATATTTATAACATCTTAAGATCCTTTCCAGGCAGCCTAAGATAACGTCATTCATATTATTCCTTTGTCCCAAACACCACAATTAGAGTTATTAATATTCAACTCATTTACTTTGTTCAAATAACAGGCCTATCACCTCAGCCTTCACAAAGCAAAAAATAACTTTCACAAAGCAATACTTCCTTCTAAGCTGATTATTATGTAATTACATTACTAATTATTCTGTATTTAAATATTTAGATGCCATCAAAACCCTCTAAGTTACAAATGCGAATGGATTCATGACATTTGGTGGAACTCTTCAGTTTCCTATTTTAAGGTATTGCAAAATAGGATAAAACAGCAGAAGTAGATTCTCGGCCTTTACATTTTAAAGGCCAATCACAGAGGTAATCTAAAGGAAAGTAACCACTTTGGATACAATTCCGATGGCTGACTTCAGGTTTTAACAAAGTTATATGGTCTGTGGTTAGAGCAGTAAGTGCACAAACTGCACTCACCCACTTCTCTCCCTCCCATGTCAATTCCAGGCTGTCCAACTCCTGGCACAATGAACCACTGGTAGGACACTGGTTTTATACCCACAAGCAGGCAAAGGTTTTAGCTGGACTCTTTTTACTATGTTTTTTTTACAGCTGCTATTTATACAATAATTTTAAGATTTTACATATCAGTCACTTACTAGTTGCCCCAGACACTTTTAACATTTTCCTCCTCAGCCTTAACATTTTCCTCCTCAGCCTTTTATTTCACTTCTCTTTATTTTTTTTCCCCTAAGACTTTAATCTCCTTTATTGCAATTCCTTCCCCATATCAGCCCAAATACTGCTTTTATTCTAACTTGCTACTGACATTGGCTGCAGCCCACGCTGGCCCATCTAGGAACAGGAAAGTTGCTCAATACCAAATGCCTCCTTTCTCTGTTTATAGATACATTTCAAAAAAATTCTCAGAAAATACTACAGCTGTGGTCAAATTCACATTCTGACTCTGGAAAAACGGAAGCCAAAGACAGAATTAACAAGGTGACAGGGTGAGAAACTACGGCCGCCAACAAATCAGGAGAGACACCGGGCAGATTAGCATCACAAAGCCCACTGTCTGCAGAAACTGGAGTTCTGCCTTGTTTGATTGCAAATACTGGTGACAATTCCTGGCACAAACAGAACTGCTACCCTTTTGCTGCCTCTTTCAGCTCGGTGGATTGCTCAACATGCATTGCAGAACGAGCAGCAGGCTGCTAACCTGCTAACGCAAAGAAGCTGCAAATACCTTGTGGAGTTGACGCTGCATTTTAGCGAGCTGAAATAGGAAGGCATCTCCTGCCTTTGACTGTATCCTCCTAAAGCTTTTGCTCTTCACTGCTTTTTTTCTCCATCAACAAAGTTTTGATCTCCTGAAAGAACAACTGAAATTTACAGCATCTTACAGAGCACTGAACTTGCAGCTGTCAAAATCAGAGGACCAACACTTAATTACACTTTTAGCCAACGGAAAAGTTTGTGAAACCACCAGTCACGGCTCCTCAGGGTGACAAAATAAGTAGATGAAATAGAGCAAACGAGGAAAGTTGCATTACAGTTACTTCCTCAGAACAGATCTATCACAGCTGCGCTTGGAAAGGCTAGACAAGAAAGAATGGAATCTAGAATTTTAGATTAAGATAGGAAATAGTAAAAGCAAGCAAAGCATGGGTTTCT
Organism: Anas platyrhynchos; assembly: GCF_047663525.1. Taxonomy (NCBI): domain Eukaryota; kingdom Metazoa; phylum Chordata; class Aves; order Anseriformes; family Anatidae; genus Anas; species Anas platyrhynchos. The sequence goes on from NC_092587.1 coordinate 12,899,179, forward strand.
TTTTTGTTAAAAAAAAAGGAAAGTGATGCTACATAGTACTGAATAGCTTATATGAAAGAGGTTGCATTGCTATTTATACTCATTAAATAACTACTTGACTTGCTTTTTGGTTTGAAAACAGGTAAATCTTCAGTCAGCAAAAAATAAAACCTCTAAAATCCTAACGAGGCTACTGCCTACTACAGTATTTCTGGCAAGGAAATGAGCTAGATAATGTGTGCAGTTTGGATTGGGGTGAAAAAATTGTTTCCAAATACCAGAACACCCCACACTTAGTAAAATGTTTTAAGTAAGTAGGACACAGTTTTCTCAACCTTATTTTCCCTCGATGCAAGCGGCAGCATTCCAAACAAAAATCAATAATTTTAAAATACCTCGATTTCATTTCAACAACCAGTTAAGCATCTGCTGCAGCCTGACTTTAAAGAACAGCAGCATTTTTCTAAAGCTCTCGCCTCCTTAATCCTTGTGTGCTGCCTTCCCTTAAAGGCCACCTTCTTCTCATTCCCAGTTTCTAGCATCACGCATCAGTATTCCAAGGGGTAAGGAGAATGGCAATTAATGCTAATGAGCCCAGACAGGAATACACATTTGTCCTTAAGAGACAGTAAGTGCATGACAAGTAATAGGATGAGACATGCAGCATTACTACCTCCTGGCTTTAAAATGCAAACTACAGGAAGGCTTACAGGGCGGCCAAAATGAATCCAGTCACAGCAGCAGTGATTTATCAGCGTCTCACCAGGACACAGCATGCCTTGTGGCGAGCAGCACCTCGTGTCTGAACGCCGATGCACACGCTGCTTGAGAGAAGGTTGCACCACGACCCCAGTGCAAACTGCACTGCTGTTCTCTGTGTGTCAACTGCGCCCTTGTAGCTGCCAGGTTTTAATGTTTATTTCAAGATAGTCAAATGAGTTCTTTGGGAACCTTGGTGAAAACCAAGCTTGGACAATATGGTTCAATATTAGGGCTCCTCTTTGTGAGGAGACAGATCCATAAGCAACTGACTGGTCCAATGCTAACACTGGAAAGTTAATCCTGGTGAAATGAACAGGCCATAACATGAAAACTGATAGGGAAGAGTGTGCATGATGATTCTTACCAAGGCCCTTTCCAATGCAAATAAAGAAAGCCCAACTGAGACAAAAAACAGACTTACATTCACAATAACTCTGGAGAAGCCATTTCAGTCCCTGAAGCTGCTTTTTACCAGTCTGGTTAAGCTTCACTGTCCTGCTTCCCAGGCTTCTTGCCTCACTGTCCAGAGCTCACACACTAAGATTTTTACTTATTAAACACGTTGATCAGAGCTAAACAACATTTGCAAGCTAACTTTCTGTTGAAAAGGATAATAAAACCAACAAAATGCATGGCTAAGCTGTTCTGTACTGAGTTTAAAACCACCCTCAAACAGGGCAGCCAGCTGTACATGGGCCATTTAGTTCAGTAAAACAAACAGGACAAAAAAAAAAAGACTCATTACCTTCCCTCTTATTATAACCCAACAACTGATCAAGCAATTAATGCTTGCGCAGCTGAAAAGGGTACCAAACTACACTACAATTACTTGCCTTCAGTTCCTTAAATCCATAACCTGTATAAGCTAATGCTTGTTCTGAAGAATTTCCTGGCTAAAGGAAGACAAAGATGAGGATGGACAAGGACATTGAACTCATTCACACCGTTTTCCACTCTCTTCTTCCACTCGCCCCGCAATGGCATCACCATTCCCAAAACAGTAACAACCGATGGCTTAAATATGAGGAAGCCATCCCAGCACTACAGTGGTAAGAATAGGAGTAAAGTGGAAAGGAAAAGAGAAGCCTTCAGAAGCAGAATGAAACCAAAATATCCAAGACAGCTCTGAGCTGAGATGTGCTGAATCAAATACACAGGCTGTAATTTGCGTACGATCTGACACACGTACTAAGCCCAGTGGAAAACGACACACTTCGCCGGGGTGATCCAACTACTGGCTGACAGAAACGTACAATTCCCAAAGGGCATCTTGTTTATACAGTGCTCAGAAGCCAGATCCAACAACCTCAAGATAAATCAAGAGACAGCCGTAGAGGAAGGCAAAAGGAAGCCCACAAGCACCAGCATTTCCACCATGCCATGGAAGAAAATTTTTTGCAGGAGATGCCCTTCAACAGACACACCGCATAAGCTAAGTTCCCCAACAAACTGTTCCTTCTGGAGGCATTCACAAGCCCAGTTTATAAGCCACATTATTTTTATATACTTTCCACTCCATGTGACACCGACATGCCCACTACGCTGACCTAACACGGGAAGCACAAAATCACAAGCTCTATCCAAACGAATCTTCACTTTGAGCACGTCGAGCTGGTGGGCTACATTCCTCTCAACAGAGCATTTCATGTTTTCAGTTGTTGCCAGTCAACAATAAATTCCGCCAGCACACTAGCAGGAATCTGGTATGTTAACAGAAAAAGGAAAAAATAATCATACGAATCTTGTAAGTAAATATTGACTCTTTTGTGACTCTCACTTCTCTTGGAAGAGTTTGCAAGGAACAGCAGCTGGAAAGTCTACACGAGTACGACTCAAGGAACTCATGACTTCAGGTTTTATAGTGCCATTACTACAGCCCCATCACACCTAAAGGACACGGCACTGAAATGCAAGGACAGAAGGAACTCGCTGTCGCATTTATTTACTGGAACTAATTCCAGTGACCCCCTGACGAGCCCTATTAGACCCTTTCACCTGACCAAAACCACGGTCGCGTTTAATTCAAGGTACCGTCTCTCTCAAAATAAGTCAGTTCACTACTTAATTATATCCCTGACTGAGTTCTCTTTTTACTTTGCTACTGCTTTTCTCAACCTAAATGCATCCTGGCCTGATGCACATTTAATACATTTGGAAGTTATCTTCATCTGTACAAGCTAGAAGTACAACAAGGTAATAATCACTGAGGTTTTAGACACGCACGCAGTTTTTTCACGGGATGATCATTCTGCCTTGCTTTAGCAGCCATGGAGCATTTTTTCTACGAATACAGGAAGGGAAGCCTATTATGTATGCTATACGGCTGTACAAACAGGATGCTGCCTTCGTTTTCACACAATCACCAACTTAAACAGCGTGATGCTTTTTTAAACGCTCGAAGGATGCGTTGCTATAGCTTTGCACCCAAAATGCTGTCATGTGTACTAATGTATAAACAGGCAAACCTGAGCTCTCCTTCAGGATCTTCTGTATTAGAATTAGACACAGAATTGGCCAGCATTTTAACGGTAAATATTTCCCCTTAGGAAATGGCAGTTTGTAAATGGATTTATTGCAACAGCCTGTTGACATTAGGATATGAACCTTTATTTCAGTTTTACTGGTCCCTCAGTTTAAATCATTCACTTACAAGCTGCAGATTCATGTAATTTGTAAAAACACAGCTAGGCTTCTTCCCTCTGCCAGTTTCATGTATTCAGGTTTCTACCTGTTTTTTCTTTTTCAGAACAACAGAAATAGTAAGTTGAAGTCCTAAATAACTTGCAGGCAGCATTTTCATGATAATTAAAAAAAGAACTGAAAGGTCAAATTTCACCATGTTCATAAAAATATTAAGAAAATATCTGGCACCAGTTTAAAGTGCATCCGGTGCAATGTTTCTACAGAATATTACAACAATTTCATGGTAATTCCCACAGCAGTTCTATGGAACAGCCTTTGAAAAACTTCCACTTACAGAGGAAAATACAAAAAGGCTGTGATTATTGTTTTGTGAGTGCCTGCAAGACGGAGCGTCCAGCAGGATGACAACTTACAGCAGAACATTCAGCTTGAAGAACTGACTTGTGCCCAGAGCTTTGGTGTATTTTATGGCAAAAAAGCTGTTAAAGAAAGCAGAATAGGTCACACATCCCCCTTCTGGGCCTACTCTGCTAAGAGTGGAAATAACAGAAAAATAAAGCTTTTTATAAAGATAAGGCATTTCTTCACTACAAGTCAATTGCAGTGAGAGGCTCGAGTACTTTTCCTGCCTAAAATCATTGTCATTTTTCTCCATTCACATTCGCACGCAGCTATATTTATGCTACCTCACAGGAAACAAGTTAGTGTTCGTTTTACTTTTTTGTTTGGTCATAATAAAAACGCATCTTTGGGTAGCCACCTATGCTGCTAAAAATGGAAGTCTCAAAGAAAACCAAAAAAACAACTGTGAAAGAAAAGATACTTACAGCGATCTGGGGAGACTCGCAATATCTACGAGATTATTTCCTTCCTTTAACAGTTTGTGCAACAGGGCTGCTGCCCGAGAGGCAATTTATTCTAAATTTGTTTCTGCAGGAATTCCCAGTTCTTGAAGCAGTTAAACTAACCTACATATACCCTTCCCTCTAGAATAGGGCTTCATTTTCCAGTTTTATTTTGAGCGAAATTGTTCCCTTGAGTGCTCCTACAGGACACCTGTATTCATTTCAATTAACAATTACCTGCTTGCTAAAATTATCAGAATATGTAAGAGGCAGTAACTAATAACGAAAGCAGAGCTTTGCCTTGCAATCCTGTTTTTTATATAAGAGGGCAAAGATTGAAGTACAAAATAAACAGATTTAAGGCTGCCTTTCCACATGTAGAAAATCAGTTAAAAAAAAAAAAAGAAGCAGCAGCAGTACATTGCAAAAATACAAAACCCAATGCATTTACCACCAAGTCACCACCTTATGAATCCAAGGTGGCCATGATCTAAGTGCAGTGCCCTGTTCATATCACTTGTGCTGTTTGTTGAGCTTTTTATGGCAATTATTCAGTTCTGTGCAAAGACTGAACAAATACTGGGCAACAAACCTAATAAAAGCTGTGCGAGGAGGAAGCTACACGCAGGCACCACGCATGTTACCAGGACACCGAGTGCCTTGGGGGAAAAAGGCACTGCTCCACCACACAGTTATGCATCAGAGAGTCAAATACAGTCAAATGAGAAGTGAACCACTTAGGAGCAGAGTGGAACAAAGTGCTTTTAGAAGCTGTGGGGAACACCACTTGTGCTTCTCAAGAGCTGTGCAGCTCCCACAGCAGGAGGCATTTCAGCATGATGCATTATGTACGTGGCAAGTCCCTTGAACACTTATGGACAGGACACCCACATAACATCATCTGAACTGGGAACCAGTCGTTCACAGACAGCTGTGTCCTCCAAGTACCACCAGAGGAAGTATCAGATAAGACTAACACCATACTAACAGCAGGGAAAGCCAACATCTATCCGGGAAACCAAACAATGGAACAGAAGTTAAAATTCTGAACCAACCGCCCCCTGAAACTCTCGAAGGTGGTGAGTAGCTTGGAGGCATGCCTACTGGTCTCTGAAGTCCAGCCAAGCCTTCATGGACTAGAGTCTTGTCTACACAGCTGCAGACATCCAGCTCAGCACAGAAATGGAGTTCTCATCCCCAGCATTGACCTGACAGCAGATATATACAGTACAGCTCTGCTACCAAAGCTACCAGCCCATTCCCAACAAAAGCATGAAGACCAGACCATGCCAATCACATGCCATGATCTTTAGAGCCTCCCGTTGATGTTCCTTTGTTAGCTTTGTCTTGAATAAGAAGTCTTGGCCCCTCGTTTCCATTGTAGCCCTGCTGCACAGCTGAGAGATGGTCATCTGCCTTTCCAGAACCAAAATAAGAACTGCTCTTAATCTCACTGATCCATGCAGAGGCTGCGTTTCCTGCGATCACAAAGGGTACAAGACATCTGTGTGTTTTTAGATAAAAACAAAAAGCAGATGTCATCCACATGTGCCAATAAGAATGACAAGACAAGACAGATCCACTAGACAAATGCAACAAGATGCAAAATTGTTCAAGACGACACCACCAAAACACTGACCTTAGAAAAATAAACACCGCCAGCTAGAACTTAAAAGACTACTTAAGAAGGAAGTTAATGTAAGACGAGTTTGTTTAAAATTTGCAAGTTCAGTATTTTAACGAAGTAAGAGATTAAAGTCGTGCATATGTTCTTTAAAGCAATATGGCTTTAACTAAGTTAATTACCCCGTAGGAGACTGACGCTTTCCAGCCCATTAGTTTAGACACAAAACTAGTAGCACGACACACTTAAACGTTACTGAGATATATTAGTTTCAAGAATCAAGGCTTGCTCTCCAACATATGCAAAACTAAGGCTATAACTCTTCCTCCAAATAGAAAGGAACCCAAATTACATGGAGAAGCTTATGACCACTGAACTGTGTTGGATATCTCTGCCAGTGAACTAAAAACCGACACGACAACCAATTCATACAGCACTTACTAATTTCAGTCCCCTGATTTAGTTGCCCATGGCACATTAATAAATCCAGCCAATTCAATTGTTTTACTACATTAAGGGAGCTCAGAAGTAAAATAAATAACACAATTAACTGTCAGAAGTATCGCGGCAGAACTTCCTTCCAAACTGCTGATGCTTCCTTCTAGCAATCCAAATGAATGAAACTTATCTTTAGTTGCTTTTGTTCCTTTGTTCTCATGGACCTCTCAGTTCATGAGACAACATCATTCATAGCTTCAGTCCTCTTATAATAGCTACTTATTTTTCCTTCTTCTATCTTTCCTTTCCTTCTAGTCGCTGGCTACTTTTTACAGCTGCTAATTCTAAGCCTTTCTTTCAAAAGGTACTTCCATTAAAGCCAGGATGGCTGTAAGCCTTCCCACAAAGTGGTTACCACCAACAAAATTACCTTTTAAAGGAATTAAAATCTCAGTCTGTAGCAAGATAGCAGGAAAAATCAGGTCAAACAAACTAGGTCATCCACTTATACCTCTATTTATCCATTACCTTTGGGGAATTTTTCTACCTTCTCTTTTTAGAATGAACGAAATTCTTACACAGCTAAAGTGGATGGCAAGAGAGTAGCTAGCAGAGGCCCTCTGAGATACAAGCTGTAACTTTCCAATGCAAATCTCACAGAGACTTAATCATCCTGACAGGCTCTTGAAAGATACTATGAAACAGTGGTTCCCAGTCTAGAAGGATGGTCCTAAACTCTGATGGGCTTCACCACGCTTTTCTCCTCCTAATCTTTTGCTTAACTTGCTGTTGTGCTCTCAGCTTTCCTAGTCAGGCTTCTAGCTTAATTCTTGTACTGTCCTGGTGGCACTGGGTCAGAACATGGCATCACTCTGGGGAGGTGCAGAAGGATTTGAGACAGATCCACCAAAGCAGCCGCACCCTGTGACTCCTGCTTCTGGATCAAGAACTCCACAGCGGGATCAGAGCGTCCTCCTTCACGGATGTACTCTGACCAGATCTCTCTGAAACAAATTAATGAGTTAAGTTTCTACTGGTAAGTTTTATTGTCTGATGAAGCAGGAAAACAAGGAGCTCAGCCCCTTTCCAACTTCCACTTGCTAGTTAATAGAAATGGCAATGCATATCCATGCCTTGCTTACAGCAAATATACACAGCTGAGTTATCCCAGGATAGATATGGGACATGACCATAGCAGCGGTGGAGTGCCACCAGCCCAGGGAAAACACCAGGATACAAGCACTGTACTACCTAGCAGCACAAAGAGCTTCTCCTCTACCCATTAATTTACGCTCTGCTCATTTCCACACCTGACCTTTAACACTGCTGCCTCTCCCTAAGTAAAGAGGATTTTTAAGAAACCAAGAAAATCATCATCCAGGCTCTGACTTTAGTTGTAAGACTGTGTACTCAAGGCACCACCACAGTTTTGTCTTCCCCCAGCACTAACAAACGTGTTACTATTCTCCCTGTGCTGAAGTGCCCTACATACTGAACACATTACAGCACTACTGGAGCAGCGCAAGTCCCTTCAGCACAAAATCCATCAATTTCACATACTGACAGGCAAGAAAATCAACCGCTTTTCTGTTTATGACAAATTAAGGCCTTTAAGATGAATCGGAAAAGCTTTGGCCATAACTATTAAAAACTTCCTATTGGCAAATGTATGCACATGAGATAAGCAGGTATTCAGATTAACCTCTCCTGGGCTGCAGAGCTGCTGAGTTACATTTGGCAGTAACACTACACAGCAGAAACACCCCAAACGTATCAGTTTTAAGGTTAGTTATGTACACCTCAAAACAAGAAACTGTTCCTGTGTAATATAAATTGTTTCTGCAGAAATTATATAGATATAAACACAATAATGTGTATATATACACATGTATCTGCACGTATGTAGAGCTCCAGACCTATGGAGCCTAGCATAGATGAACTGTGGTCACTTGAGACATGTACCTACAGATTTCTCTCTCTGCATCTATCTACATATAGCTATATATATGAGCGTGTACATATATATGCATATATATACACACACCAAAATTATTGTAGGACTGAGAGCATATTAAAAGCTAAGTATCTGACACGTCATTTAAATAATTTAGGATGAGTGCTGTAAGCCACAAGGTGCAAGGTCAAGATTATCACTTGCTCCTCCTGAATCTTTTAATAATATCCCAAATCAGTACACAAACCTTGAGTACATAAGACCAGGAGACTTGCATGCTGCTGTCTTCAGAGGCTGAGCAAACAGAGCTTGTTACCACGCAAGTTATTTGACAAAACCCAGAGCGTTGCCCAACCACGTTGTTTTAGTTTCATCTGCCTGAAAGAACACCGGCAACTTTAGGCCAAGTTTGCAAGTTCTTACACCCCAGGGTGACTACAGGAGCTCTGTGGTTGTATTCAGCCACCCCTAGGAAAATTCAGAGTGGCATCTTGGAAACAGCAGCAGCAGCAGCACTCATTTCCTCAGGAGATGACAAAAAAAAAAAGTTTAAATATATTGGTGTTCATAGAAAGTTGCATTTTGTGCAACACTTCAAGAACAGCGTTTCACCAAATTCCAGAAGCTTCTGAAGTTAAGGGTTACTGAAAATATTATTCAGTCGTATTGCTCCAGCCAGAAGTAGCCTACATAAATGGAGCTTTATGGCCGGCCCGTATGACTTAGCATTGCTCACAATGAAGTAATTTTTCCCCCCACACCCCCGACCAAACCAACGGCAGTCAATGAAACGCAGCTAGCAGGAATACACTTCAAAAACACATTAACACTCAAAGTAATGCCTAATATGGAAGACGAACAAGACCAGAGACAACTTCGACTCTGAAATTTTAAGGTTGCAAACCCTTCAAAGCGCTGCCCCAGCTGCCTGTGACCCACTGCACAGCTGTAAGAGCAGAGCTCCTCGCAACGTGCCGCTGCACCGCATGCTCACCGTCCTTCTCCCCAAGGCCATCAACCCTGGGAGCATGCTCACAGGAAGACAAGTGCTCAGAACTGGTGACAGTTGCTCAAAATCCCCCCAGGTTACCTGAATTTTCCCCAGAACTTGTTTTTACACCAATCACTTTTTAAATCTTAAATATATATATATATATATATATATATATATATATTTATAACAATTAACCTGTTCGTGAAAGCCTAGCTGACTCTACCCGAGTGTTTTTCCTACTTTAGCCTTAGCAGATAGAAATTATTTCTCTTCAAAAGGCACCATGTGTTTTATGATGCAGAGGATGAAGCCTAAGCAGAGAGTTCATGTTTCAGATTATGTTACAGCAAGAGACTCATTCAGTAAGTAAATACTAGAAAACAACACAAAAAATACATGTCTAGACATTGATTTTTTATTTTTTATTTATTTTTTAAGAGAACTTAAAAGTAATTGGTAATGTAATTCTGGAGGCATAGCACTCTTACCCTTCTCTGCTAATTTTCCTGATTATATATTTGCTCTATAAAATTGAAAAGTACATTCACAGATACACCAGAGATACATCAGTGGTATTTAAATCAAGAAAGTTTACAAAAACGCACATTAATATACAGACAAACTTTTAAGAAGGGTCTTTCCTAAGTGCTATGGTTGCAATTGAGTGTATTATTTGTGATCTCTTTAATGCTGTATTAGACACTACAGGAATTAGAACAAAATCCATGGTGTGTTTATCATTATTACATGGACTTTTACTACATATCTCAGTCACCTTGATTGGTAATTTAGAGCAGCCTAGATTGTTATTTCATTTTTAGTAGCCTCATCTCAGGTATTTTAGACGTGATCCTTGGAAGTAAAGCACATCCCACCTCCCCTTTTTTTCCCACCAAAAAAGAGGCAACAGTATTTAAAAATAAATTTTTTAAAAAATCAATAAATAAAATAACCAAGAGATTAAGAGTGGCGTCTATCATAAAGTCTACCTTTCATCCACTTCAAATGAATGGCCCATTCAAAATCCCCTTCATACTGTAGAACACAGCACAAGTTCTTCAATATCTCAAAACCTATGAGTTAGCTTAGATGGATTAAACAGAAGACAGCCAGGGGTCTCCTATGGAATACTCAAAAAAGCCAGAAACACCTTCAGCCATTCTCTGTGCTCCATTAGAACAGATTAGCCAGGGGTATAACTCCAAATATTAGGTCAAACTGTCATACTCTGCAAAACATTTGAAAAAAATGATTTTTTTTTTTAAACGAAATGCTTTTCACCATTCATATTTCAGTTGTCCTGTAATGATATCAATCTACCTCAGAGAACCGATAGCAATTACAGTAGGAGAACACTGTTGCTGGATTACTGCATAAATGTGTTAGCTGTGAACACATTAAATGTAAACCAGCAACAGTATTTATAGAAGTCTGCCTAAAATCTGGAAGCTAGAACTGTTTGCTCCACATGGACCTTGGAATTGCAATCCTGGTTTGAGATGAGTCCTGTTCATTGGAGGAATTCAGAATCCAGACCAGCCTGCTTGTGAACACACAACAATACAATGCACGACACAACACAAGGAAGCAATCTGTACTCCATTTTGCCCTAATACCGGTGTCAGCTTTGATGTACTTTAACCATACATTGGCCAGACCCAACCTGCATAATTTTAGGAAATGCCCACTTGCCCCTAGAGCCACAGAGGAGAGCTCACTGGCAAGACCCACTGGCAAATGAGCGATATGCTGCTGCCAAACGACACACTTCATTTCCACCTCATTGTGCGCACCCATAATGCTCAAGTGATCTACTAATAAAGTCCTGCTTACTTTCCAGTGCAAACTAATTAAAATTAAATACATTTGACTGCCAGTAAAAGGCTCGTTATTGGTGCCTACGCTGTGTAATTTATCTTGGAAGAAGGAAAATAAATAATTAAGTCACCCCTCCACCTTCCGAGTGGAACACATCTTCAGGGATGTCAATGCCACTATGAAGTAGCAGTCGTATTTATCTGTGCTATGGCCTTTCAGTAACATTCAGCCAGGCTAAGCAGAAGCCTTCAGTCACCCACAGCCTACCTGCACACAGCTGTAGCTCTCCTACCACCTCTTCCAGAGCTCCATGGCACCTGTCTGTCAAGCACCTTTAGTTCATTCACTCGTTCCCAAATATAATTCTCTAAGTCAGCTACTCAACGCAGTCAAAGGCGATAAAGACATGAAAATAAAGAACTGTTTTCAATTGCATTCACTCAGTATTCCTCTCCTATTTTTAGATTCCATTTTGACTTGGAAATGAAGCGATGAGTAACAGCAATTCCTTTTCTACACACTTGCCGTTGCGTTGCAGCGACAATACATCCTGCACTTAAATGAGAACATAATTCCTCCCCAGAAAATCACTACTGGAACCTACAGAAAAGATAATACAGAAGCTTTTTACCCCCTTCATCTCCCCTCCTCTCTCCAATCATTATAATGAGTATCTAAGCATTGGTCTGTAAAAAAGAACAAAACAAAAACCAACAAACACAACAGCAAATGACATGCCCTCAGTGAAAAATAATTGGTAATTACGATTCTCATTGCTACACTAGTCTGTATCTGCTTTGGTACGTGCAGGTGAATACTGAGACTGACGGGAACACTTCTGTCAGAGAGCAGCATCCCGGTTTCCTGGTTTCCCTATCACTTCCTATGCAGAAGCAGCATGCAGGTTGGAAACAGAAAGCATTAAGAGCACAAAAGAAATCTTGAACGTGATCCTTTCCAAAGCATTTAACATTTCTGCAGGCAGTACACCTTTTCCCTGAAACGCTCAGCTAGTTGGTCTCCGTGACCCTATTTTCCCATTTTTAGCAGCATTCTTTCCTTACTGCTCTGAGAGCAAAGGGAAAGCTCAGGGCTCCACAACCGAAAGCTGCACAAACAATGCGCTGTCAGGAACAGAACAGAAACCAAACCGACTTTTCCATACAGAGCGGGGACTATTTAGGAGAAAGGATGGCAAAACTATTGTTTAGGCTTTGTTACAGTCCCACTGCATGTGTTAGGCTGCTTATCAGACCTGAAATGGTAGCAGCTGATTACCGGATCTCATTCATACAGCGTTTAACAGAGGAGATATCAGAAGCCCTGCATTTTCTAGGCCACCCTTTCTGGTCCACGTGAACCAGCACCCCAGTACTAGATGTCAGCGTGCGTTTAATAGCAATTATATCACCAAACCCATCCCTTACCGAGGGCTCTGCCCCATCCCTTAACCTCCCCGTTACCCAGGGATGCTGCTGCCCTAGAGCCGTGCCCCAACTCGGGGACATCCCCTCGGCTCCCCCCTTTCCTCTGCCTTTCCCACAGGCCGGCTGCTTGCCCTGAGCTTGCCCTGGGCTTGCCCCAGCCCCTGGCAGCTCGGTGGCCCGGGGCTGCCCTTCCCCGGCCCCGTTTCCTCCCGCAGCCCTCTCCCAGCCCTTGCGCAATATCCGCAGCCCCGATGCGACATTTCCATCCCGTTTTTTTTTTTTTTTTTTTTTTGTTCTTCCCGGACCATTAGGGAAGGCTGACAGCTCCGAAGGCTGGCAGAGGGGTTTGATCCCAAACAGCGCCAGAGGATAACAATAATAGTAATAATAAGGCGAACCGGGGGGGGGATGCTCGCTTTCCCCTCTCCTGCGGGTCCAGCCGGGTTTTTCTCTGCTTTTTAGGGACTTCGCCGGGGCTGCTCGATCCCAATCATTGTGCGATTCAGGAGGCAGATGGCCTCCAGCGGGATCGCAGCCCGATCAAAAGGGGGAAACGGAGCCGGCATAAGGGGGAAATCCTCTGCTGAATGCCCCCCTTATCCCCAGCACACCGCCGCGCTGGGCAGGGGCTGGCGGGGAGCTGGGCTGGGCTGGGAGGAAGAAAGGCCGAGGGATGCAGGCAGGGCTGCCATGGGGGATGGGGAGCTGGTGGGAAGGGAAGGGGAATATCCCTCCCAGGAAGGCTCAGGGCATTTAACCCGTCTCCTGGGAGGGAGCAGGGGGGCTCAACGGGCAGATGAAGGGGTAGGCATGGCCGGCAAGAAGAGGGGCTCCCCTCAGCCCCTCCCCAGCCTTCTCTGCCCCCTTCATCTGCTGGGGGGGCTCCTGGTTAATTGGGTTTAATTGTGCCTCTCAGCGTGAGCAACCCCCTCGGGAGGGGTTTGAGCAGGGAATGGGGGCTCATCACCCCCAGGGGGGCGGTTATAGGGATACACCCCGGTTATAGGGTTACCCCCTCGGTTATGGGGCCAGCCCCATTTACAGGGATAACCCCGTTATGGCCCCATACCCCTGTTATTAGGGTACCCCCCGGGTATGGGGACAGCCCCCCGGTTCTGGGGGTGCCCCCCCCGGTTCTGGGGTACCCCCAGCCAACCCCTACGAGTGTGGGGGACCACGGGGGGTCCCTGCCCAGCTCGGGGGCCACCCGACGGCACCTCACGGTGCTCGCCCCCCCCCTCGGAGATCCCCCCGCCGCCCCTCACCATGAAGTCGGAGGCGAAGTTGTCCTCCCCATTGTGGTCCGTGTCCTTCATGGACTGCACCCGCCGGATGAATCTCCTCAGGATCTCCTCCTGGCTCATCCTGCCCCGCCGGGCGGGAGCCCCCCCAGCCCCGGCCGTTCGCTCGTTCGCTTGCTCGCTCGTTCTCCGCCTCGAGCCCCCTTCCGCCGCCCTCCCTCGCCTCACCTCGCCCTGCCGGCCCGGCTCCCGGCTCCACACCCCGCTCAGAGCCGCCCGGCCGCCCCCTCCATCTCCCCTCCCTCCGCCCGACCCTCCCCGGGCGCCGCCGCCACAGGGACACGACGAAATCCCCTCCTCCTCCTGCCCCCCCCTCCCTCCCTACGCAGGCGCGGCACCCGCCGCCCCGGCCTGAGGAAGAGACCCGCCCCCTCTTCTCTCCCATTGGCTATTCCCCCACGGTTCCCTCATCCTATTGGCCGTCCGCCACGCTCATCAGCGCCTAACCCGGCCTCGGGGGAGAACTCCGTTCCGCTCTTCGCCTCGCCCAGCCGCGCCGGCCCCTCCCGTTTCCCACGGATGGGACCTTCCGCCGGGCGCCGAGCGGAGCTGTGGACGGGACCACTTGGAAGGCGGAGGGGGGGGGGGAGGGAGCGAGCTCGAGCGGAGCGCGGCGCCGTTCGCTCCGGCTGGAGCACAATGGGGGCGCCGCTGGGTGCCGGCGGCCCCGGGGCCGGCATGCCCGGCACCTGTAGGCGCAGCCGACGCCTTATCCCCGCTGAAGGGCCGGCTCCCGGCGGTGCCCGCCGTCCCCCCTGTCCCGTAGCGGCCCGCCGGGGAAGGGCCGTGCCGGGTGGGGAGCCCGGAGCCGGGGAGAAGTGACCGAGGCGGGGCGAAGGGCGCCCCGCGGGGCCGGGCAGGGCGGCGGGCGAGCTGTGGGGAGCGGCGGGAAGATGGCGGCCGGGGGCTGAGGGGAGCGCTCCCCGGCGCCGTTTCGGCACGGGTTTTAATAAAAATCGCCTCACGAAACGCCGCCCGGGGGCATGCGGGGTCGTGTGGCAGCGGCTGCTCCAACCGCTGGGCATGCGGCTGAGGGGCACGGGCTGTGCCCCGTGCTGGGGGTGCCCCCCGGGCCGTCAGTCCTTACCAGAAAATACCTTAAATTTCCTCCTTCCACGTTACGGGATGTTTTGGCAGGGTCGAATCATTAAGAGCCATGATGAAAGGGTGCTGTTTCTGCCTTTTTCTCCACGTTAAGAAGTGAATTCATTGTCACCTGGTATTAGCGTTAATTATGTTTAAAATGTTTGTGCTGCGTTTGTATTGGGCTTCAATAAAATCAAAAAGGAAAAATTAAACTTCCAAGTCTATTATTTTTTTAAAAAAGTGCTTCCCAACAGAGATTTTAAAGTTAATTCTTCTGAAATTGTGTCTTAACATGTTTAAAAAAAAAAAAAAAGCCACTGGAAATCTTCAGTACACCTTCTGTGCACAGAAATACATGCCTATTCTTTATAAGGAAAGATTAATTAGCCTCATTAAGCATTGTCTTCATGTTTGGTGCCTGGATTACATGTATAACTTCTGCTTCATCACAATTTCTGCTTCATCAAAGCAAAATAATTTGAGGTATGTTGTATAAAGCCTCACAGCATGATAAATATACCACATAAAGTCTCTTTAAGTACAGTTTTATCGGTGAAGAGGTGCGTGGCCTTTATGGGCATAGATGGTCCTATAAAACCTTGTAACAGACTCATGATGAAGTTCCACACAGAGAAGCATTACCTGTTTAAAGCACCTTGCCATATCACCCCTTTCTACCCCCTCAAAGCATCGCTCCTACCTGCTGCAGCGCCGTGCCATTGTGGGACCCTGCAGTAAACCAGGCCATGGAACTGAGCTGTGATACAGTCCCCCAGGAAAGCTACTTTTTCTTCTTAGGTGATTCAATTAAGCTGGCTTTGCTACAGAAGCAAGCCTACGTATTAGCTTGGTCTTCCTGTGGTGGTTGAAGGTGTTACTGGTTTAGAACGACTGCCAAAGATCACCGCCTTTACAGCAGAATTAGCAAAATGGCATATTTCGCCCAATTCAGTGCCCGTTAACATCAGCTTCCCTGTGAAAGAAGGTTTTGAGCTATGTAAGATGTCAGACTCTGAACTGCAGCTGTTCGTGCATGGACACATTTCCTTCTGCTGCATCTGCTGCAGAAGCAGTCATCTCTGGCAGAGGGGCAGGCTGGAAAATTCAAAGGGTTAGCATTCTTGCATGGTTTGCCAGAGACTGCAGCCTCCTGTAAAAGGGTTGGGTTTTAGCAGTTGATGTTCATGGAGGCTAACGTGTGGCAGACTTAAGGACATGTCAAGGAACTGCTGACAGGGAGATAGTTCTGTGCTGAGGCAGTGAGGCTTGAAGAGCTCCCCGCTGCACTGGAACCTCCTTTCCACTTCACGTGGGTGTTGAGGGCTGAGCATCCCACGCGAGCACATCAGCAGTCAGTGCCCAGGCTCCTCTTCATGTCCCTCACACCCTCTCCCTAAGTATCAGCCCCAAAGAGCCCCAAAGATGCCTGCTTTTCTTCCTTTAATCCCACTCTTTGTTCTCCTTTTCCTCCAAGCCTCCTCTTTCCCCTCCATCAATGAGCAGCATTAAAGGCACATACAGAAGAAAAGGGCATAGCTATGACTGGTATCATCAGATAACCTTTTCGTGGCACCTTGCTTGATTTCCTTCTGCTTCAGGGAAGGTCGCTTCATTTGCTCAGCAGTCACCCTGGCAAACCTGATCACAGTGCCAGATGGCATGTAATTTTAGAAAAGTGATAGCTGAGACTAAGCAACCAGTTGAAGAAAAGTCTTGAATGTGGTATGGTCTTCTTTACTCATTTATCCACACAACAGAATTACAGAGGACTTGATAGGAGGGAAGGAAAGGTCACAATTTATTGCGCTTGGATCTCACATCATTATTGCCTTCCATTAAAGGACCCAAGTTTTCAATCTGGCTGGCCTGGTTCATAATCGATCGTCGCGTCGTAATAAACTGTTTTACATTAGCAAGTGTAACAGTGACCTTTCCTCTGGGTTAACTGATAAGAAGAGTATATACAGTCTCAGGGGAAAAAAAATAAAATAAAAAAAAATCCCCCCTATCCAGGCCTGTGCTACTAGCCAAAACAGAGGTATATACAAAACACAGCAATTAGAAATACCTGGGTGGAGACCTTTGCTTAGCACTGTTTGCATATGCATGTGTACTTGTTAGGGTTGCCAGATATTCGTGAGCACAAACCCCTTTTTATCACCAGTTTTATCTCCCTCAGCCCTGCAAATGTTGCACTTGGCCGTCTCATCTCTTTGCTCTCAACACAGAAACTTGAACTTTCAACAGCAGAAGCAGTGCTTTAACCGAGACTTTTGATCTGAAACTCTTACCGTCTGGGTTAAACCCAGACATCTGACCAATGCAGCATGTGTGCATGAGTGTGTATTTGTGTAACTGTGGGAGAGCGGCGGAAAAAGAGCGTGATGCAGGCCAAATTACTCACACTATAGATAGAACAGGAAGCTGAAATCAAAATCTGTAGAAGTAAATTGTGGTCGTCTTAACAATCTACGTGAGTACGGTCCTTGGAAAAAGTCAAGCAGATCACCTACAGCTTGTCTGCCATCAATCCCATTTTGCTGTGTCATGTACTACATCAGCTGCCACAAGGAAGAAGGAGGTCTAGTTTTTCTGTTCAAAGGTAGCTCCGGTTCCCACGGGGTAAGCATGTGCGGACTGGAAAATGCATTTCCTGGCATGCAGGCTGTGCTTGTGCCCAGGCAATGGATGGGAGCAGCAATCTTCCCAGCTCATCCAGATGTGGAGGTTTCCCAAGGACAGCGGTGGACCACGGGCAATCCTCAAAGCTGTGTCCTCAAGCATGAGCTTGGAGCCATGTGCAAAAACCATTTATCCCTAAAACTGAGCTCCAGAACGACATCAAAGAACTGCTGGGGAGGGAGCTGAGAGAACCCTACAACTCCAAGCAGCATCATCTCCTATGCTTTTGTTCCTCTGCACAGCAAAACAAGACTTTGTGTTTTCCTTGTAAATTGACATGACTGCATTACAGTCACAGCTGACTTCATCACCATTTTCTCCTCCCCCTTGCAATAATCACTCTCCGATTTGAGCTACCAGCTTGGATTAACATTAGTGATACTGGTGTATAATTATTAATGCATTGCTGTACTTGCAACTAAAGTCTGGTCAATATATCTTGTACATGGAAGTACTTCTGTAGTCAAGATTATTTAGAATAAAAAATAGAGGCTAACAGTCATAAGTGTTAAAAAGACACTCCTGGAATATAAGTACAGTTGGTAGGATATTTTCCAAAAAAAAGTGGCGTTTTCAGGGAAAAATGTCATTTCTATAAAAGTTAAATGCTCAACAGGAAACAATTTGCCAAAGTTTCTCTGCTTTCTGACAAAGACAAAGCATTCTTATATTTACTGATGCAGAAATGTCTTTACCATTGAAGACAGTACAATTTGGGATAGGGACCCAGGACATGAAAGAACTGGAACATAGAATATAAATGCCAGGAAGCTGTTCAACAGCTCAAGGGTACACATAAAATGTTAAACTAAGTCCAAATGAAACATTTGTCTTTGATCTGACAAACAGAAAAGCAATGTGTCTCTCCACAAATGTCCAAATGTTTCATGCTCCTTGAAAATACTTAGCTGAAACATTTGGGAATACCAGCATCAAGTACTTTTTGTATACACTGACCCTCAGAACATTTTTGTGTTTAGTCATTTATGTGTCTGAGGAGGTTAAAAATAATCCTATCGGGTTTCCTTTTGATCGCAAGTTACATTTTGGCCACTTAGATTACAAGCAACAAACTAACCAAGAGGAATCCCTACGGATTCTCAAAACACCCGTTTTGAACACAAAGGACGTTAGGAACATTAAATCTGAGGAAGATGCATTGTAGCCTTTGTCTACAACAAATAAATTGAATTTCAGATTTAAGGCCGAAACTAATCTCATTTTAAATGAGTCATAAAGACCTGATCAGTGTCTTTATAATATGTTCCATTCATACTAATTAAGTGCCATGTGACCCTTGAATTTCTTGACATTTGCCTCTATTACTCTCAGTTAGGCAATGACAGACTCCTCTTCTATAATTACCACTGAAAATATTTCTACTACAGTTGAATGTTATGTGGCTTGCTCAGCTTTTAATTATTTGCTTTCCATCTTTACATTGGGTCTTCTGGGATTCCTTGCACAATGCTACTAAACCACTTGAAATGTGACATTTCTTTTATAGGTGAGAAATACTTTAGATCATAATTACTGACATTCATAATCAGTGCATAAATTGGATTCCCCTCTCACTGTAACATGCCCCTTTTCCCCATTTGCATGCAGTTTGCATAATTTGGATTCCCCTCAAACTGTAATGTACCCCTTGTACCCCTTCCCCCCATGTGTGTGCAGTTTCCATACACAGAAGAAACTTTGCTGTTGCGATGGGACTTAATGTAACAGCATTCAGGTCTGAAGTGGTTTTTAACATGCAACTGAAAGTAAAATAAGCATGTGCACTGTGCTCATCAGCCCAGTCCTCTACCAAGACCAGTTATAAAAAGAAAGCAGCTGTGAGATAGTGTCCAGACATATAATTTTTCTGTTTATCATTTAAAAGTTCCCATTTGATTAAAAAAATATAATTGGCCGGCAGAGGTATTTTGTTTGAATCTTGTGATTAATAAACATTTTGTGTGTGTGTGTTGTATTGTTTCATAATGCAATTAATATTTTCTACAAGGTTTTAACTGTATTAAAATAAATAGAACATGGGCCCCGGATCAATTGCTGTGTGCCCTTTTGATGGCTACTTTCTGATGGTTGCATTGTGTATCAGATAGGTGTGATGGTTATTTATACGTTTCACTCTAATGTAGGAACACTAGTATCAGGAGGAGACCTGATTCTCTCTATTGAACGTAAGAGAAGAAAAATCAGGAGCTATTTTCCATCCGTATCTTTTGACCTTATTCAGATTGGACATAACATTTCTAAAAGAGGAATATTGCTGTCTCCTGACGACACTGTACATTTGACGCAGGTCAGTTCTGCTCCAGCAGCCAGCTGTAGCCCTGTTGTGGGCTGCTCTGGGGGAACCTCATTTGCCTGCTTTTGACAAAGCTTTCATAAAGGGTATTCCCCAGGCACAGCAGCAGCAAATCTGAAATGGAAATAACCAGCAGCAGAAGGTAAGCCTGTGCACAGGGCGTGTGAGGTGTTTGCGCTCTCAAAGCTTTGCCTGTAAGTACCAGAAAAAAAAAAAAAAAAAAAGAAAAGAAAAAAGCATTAAAAAATCGGCATATTTAAAAGACACAAGGAAAGAATCTGGATGTACCAATGGGAGCCACTTATTCAGAAGCTGGTTTTGAAAATAGCTATGTAAACAAAAATTAAGTTGCAAGTGCCTCGTTAAAAATAAGCCCAAAATCTCAGTACTTAAACCTTGCATCAATGAATCTGAAAGATGTATAAAAACTGAATGTGATTTGCATCATGTATTGTGCTTAGTTTTTGTGTACCAGGCTCAGCAACAAAAGAATTAACTGGTTCATTACCAGTTCTACTCAAGGTTCGTATCCATTGGTGTAGCAATATCTGTATTAGCCTTAAATGAAGCTCAGGGTAATGCTTGTCTCTATTTTTATATTAATTTATACAAGTTAAAGTATTTCTACTTCTTTAAAACTTGACTTTACTAAAAATAAAAGTAAAAATGATTAGATGATACCTGAGCCATAATGAGTAATCACTGTTCTTTTACCTGGCACTGACATTCTCTGGACAGATGTACTGTAGCATTTTATTCTGAAAATCCTATTAAAATAATAATAACAAGGACTGAGACTGCTGCTACTAATGCATTAGATATACTGCTGAACTTAAGCTCCATGAGTTCCTTGTGTGAATTGCCTCTTGTTATAACCATTAGCAGTCATGATGGCCAGTTCAGATTCTTGACTATTTTGTAGCTTTTTAAAAAATTTGTTACAACAGTCTCTTAAGGGAAACGATGTTTGAGAAACAAAAGAGATGGAGGGGAAGGGAAGGGAAGGGAAGGGAAGGGAAGGGAAGGGAAGGGAAGGGAAGGGAAGGGAAGGGAAGGGAAGGGAAGGGAAGGGGAAAAGGGAAGGAAAGGAAAGGAAAGGAAAGGAAAGGAAAGGAAAGGAAAGGAAAGGAAAGGAAAGGAAAGGAAAGGAAAGGAAAGGAAAGGAAAGGAAAGGAAAGGAAAGGAAAGGAAAGGAAAGGAAAGGAAAGGAAAGGAAAGGAAAGGAAAGGAAAGGAAAGGAAAGGAAAGGAAAGGAAAGGAAAGGAAAGGAAAGGAAAGGAAAGGAAAGGAAAGGAAAGGAAAGGAAAGGAAAGGAAAGGAAAGGAAAGACACACATCCCTCTGCCATTCCCAATGAAAATGCGCTATAGGGAGCCACCCTACATGCAATCAAATCTATTTTTACACCAACTTCAAACAAATATGGGTACAATTCTGTCTTTGTAATGCAAGTTTTCCCATAGATTTCAATGAGAGGTTTATAGTTATATTTTCTAAACCCAACACAGACCATGTTGAATGATATTCATATTTCTTTATCTGAGAGCACAACAATAGCTCTATTGTGTAAGGCAGCACTGCTCAGACATGGAAGGAAGGCTGCACGCAGGCTTCCAGAGTGGTCCAGAAATACGGTGGTGACACCAGGCTGGCTCATGTAAACAGGAAATAGGGCCAGGATGTAAACTGGACCGCTTCCATATTCAGTAATACTCAGCTAAAAATAAACAGGTTGAATAGAGGTAAGGAAGCCAATCCACTCTGTAAACTCATTTTCAAACTTAAAAATTTCAAGACCTGATAGAAAATTTCAAATAATAATAATAATAAAAAAGAAGTTCTATTGTTGATTTATCAATATTTCTGTAATGAGATTGAATTCACATCCAGAGGGGCTAATAAGATGAAAAGGGGAACGGAAAGTCTTTCGTTTCAGAGAATAATAAGGACCTGGAGAAGGTTAAAAAGGGAATTGACTACTCCATAAATATGTTGAGGTTTAAAAATAAATAAACAAATAAATAAATAAATAAATAAAGGAGAAAGAGGTTCTACGTAAGATGAAAGATAACATCATCACAAGAATAAATAAATCCATTGATGGTGAAATCTGGAAATGATTGGGCATCTTATTCCGAGAGGGATGAGAAGTTCGAAAGCAGCCTTTGCAGAGTGGCAAGGAGGAGATGTTTCTTCAATACTGTTGTGTGGAGTTCAGCTGCAGCATCCCCCAAAGTCCCCAGTTCCTTATGAATGCTCTGATTTCTAACCATGCCTATCTCGGAAGGAAAGTCAGGAAAGGAGTAATTCTGCAGAATGTGTTTGGGTGACAAGAGAAAAACACATTACACACAAGCCATTAATGAAGTTTCCCTTCTGCAGAAATCTATTTGCAGTACTGTTCTAAATATCCTGGTTTGATGCATGTAATGCTGTTAATGAAAACACTGAGAAGACGTGGCAATTCATTTAGCCTTTGTTACTTCCCTGTCTCCATCAGATATGCCAGATGCCATGGTACAGGCTTGGAGCACAGCAAGCTAATAATGACAGAGCAAAAAAAGGCAAAATAGCCTCAAGTATAGCTGTAATCTGTGGGATTTAAATGTTGAGGCACAATTATCCCTCAGATTTAGGAAGAGATGAACATAGGATATGAACTGGAAATGAGTAGGAAAAGTCATCAAGTCCAGACTCCTGCCATCGCATTAAACCTGGACATAATCTGATTAATAACACTGTCAAGTTTCATCTCAAAATAAATCATATTGTTGCATTGTTGCCTCTGCTGGCCACACAGGAAGACCGATCCAAAACCTCACTGCCATAATGTCAGCAGGATTTTCTTCCTTCTGACCTCAAGCTTTCAAGCACACTTTTTCCTGTGCCAAATGTCCGTTCATCACAATTATCTTTGTCGTATTATATGGGGAAGCTATACTTGTACTCTCCTCTTATGCCATAAACCTCTAATCACTTCTAAAAGGCCTTCTTGGCCTTCTTGAAGTAATTCTTTAAGTTGAATCATCTTTCTTGAACAAGGGTAATTAAATATGTGCCAAGTTCTAGATTACATTTTATTGAAAAATTTCCCTGACATCTGGGTGTGCTTGCCAGGGATGAAGGTTAAAAGCCACGATGAATAGGTACAATTCTGAGGGAACAGAAGAAAACATGGGGGGAAGGCTAGGGCCTGTCTGCTTAGCAGTAGGATAAGGAGACCAGTGTGGCACCTATTGATGCAGGCATCAATTAACCATACACATTAATGGCTCCTTCCATTAACAGCTAATCAAGGCAGTGGCACTGCACAGTTTTTGTGACATTGTTAAGGACCTACCAGCCAAAAAAGCTGACTGACCCAGCATTCAAGGAACATTCATTTATTTATTCAGAAACCAGTCTGTGTGATTCAGTCCTGGCACCCCAGGCCCACTGGGCTTGCTGGACATGTACATAAAGAAATTGCTCTGTATTTTCTCCCCCTTCCAAGTGCAGGAGAACTTTCTTAGAAAGCCAGAGCCCATGGACTGAGGACCACTAAGACAGATTTGGCCACGAGCTGAAAATCTGGGGCCAGGAGTCACAGGCCTGAAGCTGCCTTAGGGGATCGGCTGCAGGCCTGCCTCACTCAGGAATCACTACCAATGTCCTGGATGGCATGGGCATAGCTTAGCTGCCATGAGAAAGAGGAATCACAACCTAATTGACATGGTGCATGTGCTTATTCATGTGCAGGCTTGGAAGAGTAAAGGTTTTTACACCATTCAGATGATGGCAAGATGATTGCAAGATGTAATTGAAGACTATGACCATGGAGTTCAGTTGAACCTCCACCTTGTTCTTATTCCCCATGTCCTCAAGTATGGTTTTTCTTCCTTCTTGATACATCAGCTATTGATCTGAGCATGCCTTTAATTTCTGCCATCAAAAACATCATTAGTTTATTCTTACTTTTGTTCATTAATGAATAGAAATATTGAATGGTGCTGTTCCCGAGACTGAATTTTGAGAAATTCCACTTGTAAGCAGCATCCCTGGAGATCATCTTGTAAGGCCAGCCCACTGTGTTCTTTGCTTTAGACAGTTTCATATTTACCTTACAATCCTTGAAGTAATCTCCTGTTTATTAAGTAAGGTTGTCATTTTTTTTCTTGAAAAAAAAACAACAACACAAACCACCATTGAAGTGTGTAATAACATATGTGACCATTAAAAAAATTGACACAAAATTTGGGATTCTCTAATTGAACTATTGTGATGGGAACTTCTTTCAAAAAAAGGATTATTATTTTTTTTCCCCTGCTGGTGTTTATATTGACACTTGAATTAAATTTAATAGAACAAAGGAATTCAGAGGATCAAAAATATTAGCATGACCTACACAATGTTCAGCAGTTAAATATCATTCTGTTTTCTGAATACAGAGACTTTGGGCTTCTTTGTTTCATAGCAAAATAAATGGATGGTAAAATCTATGAATTTAGGAACTAAAGGAGAGAGAGGAAGAAAAATGTTTCAGCTGTGATAAAAGGATATTTGCACAAAGAATGAGGGTAGAATACAATGCAGCTGTTACATTTCAGCATCACTCATTGAGGGAAATTATCATGAGGGTCTTTTAAAATGATCTCCTTTCTTCCTTTTATTTAGCTATTCTGTATGAAAATGCAGTAATTGCTCAAGCAAGTCAGTCACAAAATTGCTTTAGCACATGCATTTTGTTATAATTTTTGAGGATGCATTTTTGAAAGTGTTAAGATTTCAGCATTAACATAACCTGGTGTGGTATTGACTATACTATTGAATATATTATATTTTCTGCTTAAATTATTTAATTTTAAATCAACTCACTGCTGTTTCCTGACTGGTCGTCAGCAATTTCCACAAGTAGGGAACACCTCTATTTCTATTCATCACCAAAGAAAATCTACTTGGTTGGAGTCAGAAACCATTCTACTTGGCCGTTTTCTCAGTGCAACACGTTCTCTGTGCTTGTGGAATAAATGACGTACCTGCCACATTGCCAGACGCATAGGCAGTAGTGACTTTCTGCCAACATGTTTTTGGTGGTGGTTGTTGTTTTCACATCAATATTAACCGTCTCAATCGAAATGCAAAATTCACGCTCGCTGCCATCTGGATGGTGATACTGTCCTGGGACTTCGTGTTTACAAATTGAGAATGGCTTCCCCTTCTCTCTCAATATAATTTCACAAACTAAATAAGCAAGATACGAATTGTCATGGAGTGTTACAGCATATACTAAGCTCTTTCAAAGCACTGCTTGTGAAAGAATGTAACTGTATGGAAACTATTAGTATCAAGAAAAAGACAGCATACGTATGTGGGCAGAGCAGCAAACATGAAGTTATGCCTTTCATTACAGTCAGCATCTTGTCATATGTCAAAGAAACAACAAAGACAGTTTGAAAGTGTGCATGATGGAGAACACACTTGAGCACTTCTTAATGACAGCAATAGTCACAAGCAACATGCAAAACTAAGAGGCAAATCTGTTTGATTTTTTATTTTATTTTTTTTTAAGTTAGAGCACACTGCATGGACTATTGATATTTTTTGCAAACAACCGTGATGTCTGTGTGTTGGAGGGATGTATCTACAGAAGAAGTGGCCAGGAAGTCCCCTGGAATAAGCTATGTAATTGACAAACATTTCACAGACCAGATCAGTTACATATGCATATCGAATGTCCTATTGGAAATACCCGCAGGATCTGTTAGCATCTCTTTGGAGAACGTTATTTTCCTCCCAAACAACTAAGAACCCAAGAGCCCGTAGCATAATAAACCAATTACTTTTTTCCTCTACCTGGCAGAGGCAATGAATAGGTAATATCAAGGCTGAATGCTCTGAATACTAAATACAAAACTGCGTACAACCAAACTACTCTCAGGTCCACAAACAACTTCTAAAACAGAGCGCTAAAGAAGTTACGTCTACTGCCTCATGGCTTAAAGCTGCTTTTAATTTTATCCTTTACTTCTGTTATAGAAACACAGTGAATACAACAGAATCACAGTATTGTAAAACTGGTAGAACCACATATACCATCTCTTAATATACCCTGTGAAATTCACAGATCCTGTAAAGCCTGATCATACCTAGATGGAAGGCAGAGCTTGAACCTTTATTTTATTTTTATTTTATTTTATTTTATTTTTATTTATTTATTTATTTTGTTACTTTTACTTTTATTTATTTATTTTTATTTTTATTTTATTTTTATTTTTTATTCCTTTATTTCATTCTAAACAAAACGTGAATGGTCTTCACCTAGAACACTGACAGCAGTGGATGTCCGCACTGGAGGCTGTGCATGCGGCAGGATTTTGTTGAGATGCTTCTCAGCCACGGTGCTCCGGCAGTGCTGCTCAACCATGCGATGGCATGAGCACGGCACGTTTCCTGCACACGCTGCAACGGGGCAGAGCACCAGCTGCCTGGCCGTGCATCAATTTAATGCAGCTCCCATAAAGGACAGCTGGGAGAAGCCACTGACAAGCTTATTATCCTGAGGCTAGTTTTTAAGGAGGACCCCAGGGCAGATATTCAATACCCCAGAGTAATAACCTGTACTGGCTAAGCCAGAGGAAACCATGATAAAGAATAGCATTAGCAGGCGTCAGGATAAGTACGGTACAGTGAAGAAGTCACCACGGTTTTGTGAAGGGAACTCATGCTTCACAAATCTACCCGAGGCCTCTGACAGAGTCAGTAAAACATGTTGGCAGCAGAGATCTGCTTGATACCATCTGCCTGGATTTTCAGAAGGCATCCAAGCAGTTGCCTTCCTAACGGCTATTGAGGGAGATAATCAGACATGAAGAAATGTTCAGAGGGTAGGGAGAAGGGACAGGAACAAATAATTGCCTTTCACAGCAGAGAGAGATCACATGTGGTGTCCCACATGGCTCTGTGCTGAAGTCTGCATTGCTCAACACAGGTCACAAGTGATCAGAAAACGGTAGAAAAGGGATGAAAATGTTTGCTGATAACACTGAATTAGTCAGGGTGATACAGACTGGAGATGATGGCAGACGTACAGAAGAACTTCTGACCACTTAATGATGAGGCAGCATAAACTCCCAGTCAAGAAACGTAAAGGGAATGCAAACAGAATGCCAGAAATCACTGGAAAAGGAATCAACGTAGGAGAAAACGTCAGTTTGCTTTTGTACCAATACATGACACACCCACATCTTCAATAGCATTTGTAGTTATGCTTTCATCTGATGACAGTTACAGTAGAAAGAAGAATTGAATAAAAGAAGGCTTTTGTCATGAAAAACACCAAAAAGACATATGCTAGAGATTAATAAAATTGGGACTGGCCTGGACAAGGTGAATAGGAGATAACTATTTTATTTTTATTATTTTTATTTTTATTTTTAAATACAAAATCTGAAAAACACCAAACGAAACGATGATGCCAGCCTCTCAGCAAACAAAAGGAGCCATGTCTTCATTCATATAATCAGCCTGGAGAACTTGTGACAGGGCATTGTGGATGCTGAAAATATACCACAATTCAAAAGCTAAAAATTTGAAAAGTTTACAGAGGAAACAGACACCAAGTGCTATTTAGTACAAAAACATGAATTTGGTTTAGGAAAACCTAGATTGATTGATCACTGGGGGCTCAGAAAATATTTTGGGAAGGTTTCTGTAGATTACCCTTATAACATTTTTGGGATTCTAACCTGATGGTCACTATTGGAAACAAGGTGCAGGACTAGGCAAACCTCTGATCTTGTATATATTGCTATCATTCAGGCTTGAATTAGGATTATAAGGCGTATTGAGCTTCCCTCCTGCCCACTGTTGAAGTGCTTAGTGCTGGACCTGCAGAACGAGCCTGGGATTTCTGGGCAGTGCTATTACTCCTGTACATGTGTGCTGTAACCAAACCGTGCAGGCACAGCCGCACTTTTTGGAGAAACATCAAACCTACTGCTCACACGGGCCCACAATTTCTGACATCCTGTGAATGTCCAGGGTTCAGAAACCACATAAAGCCTACAAGCACAGCTGGGCATGCTCTTCATCATTGCAAAGCCATCAGATGTACCAGGAAAAAGGCTGCTGTGCTCCCCAAAATCCTAGAGAAATACAGAATTCCTCTATATCTTGCCAGACAAGATTTCTAAGTGAGAAAGAGATGTATTCATGAGGAAACAGAAGGATGGTAGTTCTGCCTGGAAAATTCTCTTTTATCTGGAGTGAATCTGGCTTCTCTGACTTGAAAGACAGGTTTAATATCGTTTAGTGGTTGCTTCCATTGTCTGCAAATGAGTTGCCTCTTTTCTCTACTTGGTGGTAGGTCCTCAAGGTTTGTTAGACAGCTTCTTTTCTTTTACCTTTGCCATTTTTAAGGTAATCCTGTTCATGAGAACACCCTCAGACAGCTACGTTTCTGCCAAACTGATCTTTCTGGTCTGTATTATGCATGTGAACAAGGCTCTTGAAACGTAGAGGCGTGGCTTTCTAGTGAAGTAAACCAAGATAGATAGGGTCTTAATCATCTTCATTTGCCTTAGTTAGTGTTTGCTTTGCTGTTTCAACATAGTTTTCAAAGTCCACTGACCTCTGAATAATACAGACTATGAAACCTCCATACCTTTCAAATATTTGAAATTCCTGAGGTATTTAATGCGTTCTGTTATCTGAAGTAAGTGTATCGTGGATGTCATTCGCTAATGCTGTCCTGTTGTGATTCATTTCCTTACTGACTAACTAATTACTTGGCTGATTTTCTTCAATAAAACTAGTGCAATAGTCCACTGCGAGCAGTTCCTGGTCACATGTGTGTTCAAATAACTCCATTTCCAAACACTCCCAGGCTCTGCCAGCTGCCTCACAAGTCAGCACAGGCTTATCGCAATTTTCTCCTTACTATTGTCTATATAGTGAGGAAATAATTTATTTTTATTTCTGCCCTGTATTGTACATTTTTTAAATTCTTGTAAGTTCTCTGGTCAGCACAATACCAACGTGAGTTCTGTGTTTTTTTTTTTGTTTGTTTGTTTGTTGTTTTGTTTTTGTTTTTGTTTTTGTTTTTTTCCCAAATCTGTGCAATTTCCTCAGAAATACTTTCTAACCATCCTCCAGACTATCTTGTAGATATTTATTTCACACTTCACCTACTCAGAGCTCGTCCTGACTGTCATCTTTGCTGTCCTTATCACTATGTCTGACTCCAAAGTTCTTGTAGATGCACTATGATTTTCGTGCACCTCACAACAAAACATGGAAACTTTCCTTGCTGTTACTAGTATGACTTCCTACTTTTGTCGGGAGGTTGATGGTTTTGACTGCTGCTGAATGACCACAGATAAACTTTCTGACATCTGGGGACAATGTGAACTAATTCTTTTTGTGCTTGAGAGTAATTCTGCTGCATCAGCACCACTGTTCTCCATTTGCTCCATTCCTGCCACAAGGCTGCTCCAAGTGCTGCTTATGAAGCAGCTTAGAAACCAGTAGCATTTCCCCTTGTTCCACATGTGCTCAGGAATCATCAGGCTTTCCAGCACACCCTCTGCTTTCAACAGTCAGCTCAGTATAAGCAAACACCAAAAAGCTGGAGCCTGCACTGATTTCAATGGGGTGGCTTCTCTAGAAGGAAGCATTACACCAGGCTATACACTTTTATTAGATTTTTCTCGTTGCATTCTTAAAAGTTGAAGCAAATGCAATTCAGCGACAAAGAAGAGCCTAGTTTGTATCTATAAGGAGTCATATTTTAAGCTTACAAATGCCCCAAATGCCACCACTTGTTGATAACAAGCACTCCCAACAGCAACTGCAGCCCAGTTCCTGCCAGTGGTCAAAACCAAAAGCCTACCAGGGCAATGTGGGCACAGATGTTGGTGGCCTTTTGTACTTTACAGTAGTTCTGCCAGGGGAGATAAGTCCCCTTTAGAAATCTTGTTCCATACACTCTGCAAAGAGGAAGGTAGGTAACCTGTTTCATGCTCGTTCAGATCAGCCACAGGAAAGGGGGCATGGGGAATCAGTGATAGTGCTGCTGGAGTCCAGGCATCATCAGCGCTGAAGTTGTTTCCTTTGAGTATATCAGTGGCTGCTGAATTCTGCATCTCTTCTATGTGGTGTGGCCACAAGAAAATGAGGACCGAATAGGTTTATGCACATAAACTCTAAGAGAATCTGATGTGCGCTCCTAATCCATCATTAGCAATTATTTGCAAAGACAGAAACAAAATCTCATGAATATCATACTCCCTTTTTGCAAAAAAAAATAAGCATAGAATCTTTAACACCTTAAAATACTCCCTGCTTCTGTGTGAAGAACTGTAAAGCATCTGTCTCAAAAACCTGGGGTTTTGAAAATGATTTCTGAAGGAAAGGTAGGGGTTTTTGAATACTGTTATTATGTCCTCTTTTTATTGGGTATAGATTAAGGCCTATGGATGCTAAGTATTTCATCCTCCCACTCCTTTTGTTATCGTGTTTGTCCGCATTGCTCACCACATACTTGTCTAATGCACACTTCTTCATTTCGACCTACCAGTGATGTCAGATGTTTTTCCCAGAAAAAAACAGCTACCTTTCAGCAATGTTTATGGTAATACACTTTCAGTTATTATCTTCTTGCCACCCTTTGAGTTTATCACTTGCAATGCATTGTGGTAGATGGTTACTAAATGTAGACTTCCACTCATTAAGAGATTTCACATCTACAAGTTGAATAGGAAAGATTCATGACCCAAGCTTTAAAAAGCCTGTACATCTTACTTTATACATTTTTAAACAACTGTTTGTGAGACAGGTAGAGAGGATGTCTTCAGGTTATTTTTTGTACCAGGAGAAATAGTTGAAAAGAAAAGAAGTTTTTCCAATGATGGCAGTTATAATAGGTTAAAACTCTAAGGATTAGGGATCCAGTTTAAGTGCAGAAAGTGTAGGTCTGCTGACTGCACCTGATATATGCATGTATGCATGCAACTACTAGCAACGTACACTAAAATCCTTCTCCATTTCCCTCTCCCCTCAAATTCAGCAGGTGGGCACTGCTATAATTAATGGTCTCCCAGCACAAGGATCAGTTAGTGAGACTCACTAAAAGCCCTAACATTAACAATTTGCCTATTTTTATGCCTCTTTATATTTTGTACTGGTATTTTGTGTACAAAGAAATCAAAGACTGAATTTCAGCAAATATACTTAATTTCATTGTGTTTATTCCTAGAATTTCAATTAATAAAATATTACATTTTTTTTGTAGGAACAGCCACAGTTGGTCAGATCACAGTCTATTTGTGTCCATATCCCCTGTAACCTCTCTGTAGAAGTGGCCAAAAGTGGATGCTACAGGAATGAATGCAGGAGGTGACACATCCATTGTGTGGTCCTCCACAGCAGCTGAAGGAGATCCTGCACTAGTCCATATATTGACTCTCCTGTGCTACGGATATGAAACAATACCTGTGAATTTGCCAGCTTCTGTTCTTGACACTATAAATTTTATGTCCAAAACATCCTGTTCTATTGAGTACCACAATGTAATTATGTTATGTGGAAAAGTACATCCTTTTGTTCATTTAAAATCTGTAGCCTGATTGGATTTCATTTGATTTCATTCCCTGTATCACAGAAAATGATGATGAGCCTCCACTGCATTCACAAGCTTAGAGCTCTTTCTTAAACCCCTTAAATTTTCTTTTGTAAGCTGGTGAGTCCAAACCTGTTTTGTCTTTCCTCATATAGATGCTATCCTAGCCGCTCAATATTTCCATTTTCAGCTGTCATGTTTAGATTTGAGTATCTTGAATAATTCTTCACCATTTTCAGTCTTTAGCACCATCATCTCTGTCTATCTCAGAGTGTTGATGACTGGTTTATCAAGCAGTATCCATTTCAGTAGAGATACTTTCAAAGACTACTCATAACACCCTTCATCGAAAAGTCAAGAATCCCAATGAAAACTTTCTCTCTTAATTTATGGTACCTCTGTTTCTTTCAAAGGCTTGGTGAGGAGTCTCAGCTTTAAAATCTTGAAAACATAGATATACTATGACAACAATGGACAACTATTGCTTGTCTGACAAGCAATGTCTCTAATAGCCTTGTGAAACACCCTATCACCTACAGAGCTTTTGTTGATTTTTCTCCAACATATCTTAACTATGTGTTGATTTTTTTTTTTTTTGTATTATATTTTATAGTTTCTACCAATCTATTCATATGGGCTGTCTACTCAATGGCCTTTCTGTGTTTCCGAACCACACCTGCAAGACTTCATTACTCCATCTCCTATTGATTACAAAAGTAGACAAGATTATTAATATTTGATTATCATCCAGACATCTGTTTATTAAACATCTTTTCATCTTTTGTATTGTATGCACAATGACTCAAGAGAATTTTAATAAAAAATTAATACAATGCATTTGCAGAGCTCCAAAGAAAAGTTTAACTGTAGAGATAGGCTTGGAGGCTGCTTGGAACTAATTCAAAGCCCACATTTGAGTTTTTTTTCCCAACTTCAAAGAGCTCTAATTCATTTAGATTGTTTGGTGACCGTGTGTTTGATGGAAAAAAATATTTACAATCAAGATTGTGCTGCAGAAAATGCTTATTACTGGTTATAACACTCACTACACAGTTGATTCTGGTCTGCTGATGTCAGATTTCCTACTTACTGCAGTAGGCACAGAATAAAGCTATACCATCCCATAGTTTGTTTGTTTTGAGAAGCAAAGCTCATTCCAAGCAGTGAGAATTTTTTCCATGAATCCTATGTCATGTTTTGGGAGAAACTAATCTTGAAGTCTTTACTCTGGAAAGCTTTCATTGAAAGTAACAGTTTAAAGGTAGGACTACAGATGACCCATTTTTTCACTGCATAGTAAATGTCTAAGCTTAACTACTAAAAATGTTGCTGAAGTATTAAAAATGCTGCTTCAGAGTAAGGAAAAGAAAAGCTGACCTGGCATTTTATTGAACTTCATTTCATGTTTGAAAAATGTAAATGAGCAATGACAAAAATGTCAAAGCTGACATTTTATCTACCCTTACATATTTTTTGCCTATTCCACATAACTCCCTATCAGTTCATTCAAAAAATGCATCTTTCGTGTCTATTTTCCCAACGTTTAGACTGTAAACGTTTATGTATGCACTATAATTTGTACATTGAAAGACAATTTACAATACAAAATTTCATTCTAATTTTTGTATGTAATTCAAATTGCAGAAACAATGACACATAAAGCAAAAAAAGAAAGTCTCCATTTTGGAAATGTAATCTTATGTATGGAATAGTTTGCTATTGCACCTACAAAAGAGCATTGTAAAACAGTAGAACATGTCTCACAGGTCATAGCAAAAGACACATTAGTACTTTAAGCAGTAATTTATTTGCAGGAAAATTAGCACTGAGAAATTTTACTGGGAAACAGAGTACCTGGGTTTTCCATTAGAGTACTGACTGCAAGATGTGGAGTTATTTACATTTTTGTTTTGTTTCTGTTCTTCTAACCCACATGGAAATACATGCTTACTTTGAATTTTCTGGAAAAATCCCACTGAATTATAAACAGAATACTTCGATTTGTACGAAACTGTATGAAAGCGATGAATAAGATTGTTTGCCTAGCTGCCTTCAGGGAAGGTACCATCATCAGTTCATGTTCAGGAATACAATGTCACATCTCATCAGGGAGCTCTGGAATTTGCAAGTCTGCCCTTTGTGCCTGCTTTGGTCACATCTCAGGTAATACCGGGGAAGGATGTATGTGGTGGTCAAGGCCACTATTTAAACATGTATACAGTACTGCTGCTGAAGTGGTGTAAAGGTGTTATTGTCAGGGGACAGAAAGCAAGGGAGAAATATACAAACTTTGCTTCTGCTGAGCTGCTCTTAAGCTTTTCCTCTCCCAAACACCTGTACCAGATCCCCATGACAAAGAGCATCATGACTATAGCCACGGGGCAGAGCCACTGTTTGTAACTTGCGTTGAGACAAGATCTTGGGTGCTGGAGTAAAACTCTTTGCCACCACCAGAAAATATCCACATCACGTAGAGGAATCAATATACCATTAATACCTACCATTTAGACAGCATTTCATATTTCTGGTCAAAATTGTTTTTGCAGGCAGTGGTGTTCCTTAGGATTAGCTCAGCAGAGCTCAGTTTCTCCATGATAACACAACACAGCTTTCAGTCCTTACAAATATTTTAAAGAAGTTAAAACCTTGAATCAAATTCTGTCCTGATCTGCAAAGCCATTGCTGTGGTCTTACAGGATCCCATAGTTTCAACCAGTGGCAGGCTCTCATTTCGAGGTTAGTCAAGATGTCAGGCTCTCATTTTGAGGTTAGTCTTGTGTAAGGGGCTACTGTGTGGGATAAAGCTGACACATGCAACAAACTCACACATTTTGAGCCTACAGAGTACTAGCTGGGTCCAGTACAGCAACTCCTCATCCTACCACCATTATTGCATTTTATCATAAATAACTGCAAATATATGTATATTTTTAATGAAACAACCTCTCCTTAAATGAAAAACAGATGGTTAATTCTTATTCATGGCTACAAAAGGAAAAACAAGAAATAACTGGCTTAATTTATAGGATGGGAGATTTAGTATAGACATTAGCAAAATAATTCTAGCCTAAAGGATTGTTAAGCACCAAAACAGGATAGGTCAGACAGCTATAGATGAGAAAGTTTTTAAGAACCTGCAAATTTTAAGAACAGTTGGGCTTACTTTTATGGAAGGTGGTCTAGGATAGCTTAGCATGGGGCGTGGGGAACAGGTTGGGGACCACTGATCCTTGAAGTCCCACCCAGCTTTTCTGTGCTGTGAATCCTCAGGAGCAGGACAGTCTGTAGACTGGTGCAGTGCAAATGATCCTGGAAATAAATGACTAACTTGAAACAATTATACAAGTGAATAAACTTAAGGGAAAGGAAATGCCCTTACAGTTTTCTTGCTAACCTTTATCTCCAAGTTGCATATTATATTGGGTCAGCCAAAAAAACAAATGCCATATTCTGATGCAATCCAGTCCTGTCTGTTTTACCCACATCACTGTTTCTTTTTCCCCTATCTTGATTACAGATCTGAGCAGCAGAGGCTTAAAATTGCAGTTGTCAGAACAAGAGGTCATTTGAGTCATTGCAATTTTCAGAAATGTGGCTTATGCCCTCAGAATTTTCTCTGGGAACATTTTATTGTAAATTCAACATACTTCACACCAGCCTGTCTTTACAGGACTTATGGGCAGTTTTACAAAGTGGGGCAGAACAGCTGAAGGGTTTCTGCTTGTTTTGTTTGATTGTATAAACATTTGAACAATACATTCCTGTTTTGTCCACCCTTATGGCTAACTGTCTACAGTTCCGGTAAATAAATGGTCTAAATGAACAAAACCGAAAACAGCTGCCTTTTTGCAGCCATTTTGTCTTATCACCCCCTTAGACAGGTCAAAGCCTTTTGACTAGCCACAACTCAGCCCCAGTGGTGCTACTCCTTTGATGTGTATAAACCTAACTTTAGCTTTCTTCAGCTTTTGCAAATTTGCAGCTATAGCTTTCACATGTATTTTTCATGGCACAAATTACGACCACCTGTAAAACTCCAGACTCTGGAGTTGAATACAGTATTGACCACTTCATGTTGTAAAATTAGAAACTGAAAGCTGGAATGACACATTTGAAAATACTCAGCTATTCCAGTTTAGAGGAAATGACAAAAACAAAAAGCAGCAGATAAACTTCACGAAAGTTCCCCTAAAATCCTGATTTTATTCCCACACGTAAAATTGCCTGTCCAGCTAGACTCTGAAGAGCTAAAAGCAGATTTTTAAATGTGCATCCAGACTTTCCACATACGTATAGTCTGAAAATATGCAAATGGGATGCAAAGAATTAC
This sequence comes from Anas platyrhynchos, assembly GCF_047663525.1. Lineage (NCBI taxonomy): Eukaryota > Metazoa > Chordata > Aves > Anseriformes > Anatidae > Anas > Anas platyrhynchos. The sequence continues at coordinate 12,934,971 of NC_092587.1, forward strand.
AAACATTACGTAAAATTCTGGTCCACACCAAAACCAAATTACATTCCAGTTTCACACCAGTAGATCCCCAGCACAGGTCAAAGGCACAAACAGTAGCCAAGAGCATGAAAGACTCTAGCTGAGCTCTCAGCAAAAGTGCTGCACTAACCACACTGAAGCAAGGATAAAAAACACTAGCATAAAAAAAAAAAAAAAAAAAAAAAAAAAAAAAAAGCAGAAAGTAAGCTACATTTATTCTCTAAATAGTAGACAAAATAAGTGCACAGTATTTGTGGTTCTCAAATGCTTCAGAGGATTGCAGACTATTTAGTGGAAATCTTTCAAAATTGCCAACTAAATTGATGGACATCTTGTTTATACATGTTACATTACCGAAATTGGACATTACTATATTTAAATGAGGTTTTGTTGAAGTTTTTCACGTCTTACCAGTTTTAGACTAAACCAAACAGTGGTTTATTGAAGTTGAAACATTTTCCAGTCAGCCTGGCCTGAAGACAAGCCTTAAGTGACTTTAATTCTTGCATTGTTTCAATTAAAAGGGTTTAAAGACGCTACACTAATCATGTTAATTTATTTTTGTTGTACATCATCTTTTTTCTCAGCTTTTATATTTATTAGTTTTATTTCACAGAATCACAGGATGGTTGAGGTTGGAAGGGACCTCTGGAGATCATCTAGTGCAACCCCCCTGCCAAGCAGGGTCACCAAGAGCATGCTGCACAGGATGGCAGGATGGCATCCAGGTGGGTCTTGAATATCTCCGGAGAAGGAGACTCCACAACCTCTCTTGGCAGCCTGTGCCAGTGCTCTGTCACCCTCACAATAAAGTTTTTTCTCATACTCAGCTGGAACCTCTTGTGTTTGTGCCCATTGCCTCTTGTCTTGTCACTGGGCACTACTGAAATGAGTCTGGCCCCATCCTCTCAACACCCTCCCTTCAGCTATTTATACACATTAATTAGATCTCCCCTCAGACTTCTCTTCTCTGAGTTAAACAGGCCCACCACTCTCAGCCTCTCCTCATCTGCCCTCCTGACTGGTGCTCCAGATCCCAATCATTTCGTAGCCCTCCTCTGGACTCACTCCAACAGCTCCATGTCCTTTTTGTCCCTTTTGAGCCTAGAACTGGACACAATACTCCAGGTGTGGCCTCACCAGGGCTGAGCAGAGCGGGAGAATCACCTCCCTTGGCCTGCTGGCAATGTTCTTCCGAACGCACCCCAGAACACCACTGGCCTTCATGGCCACAAGGGCACATTGCTGACTTGTTCATTGACTATTTCCAAGTCTTTAACACTTGCCTCTAATTCACTTTGCATTTCTCTTGTATTCTAGATGGGTTGGGAAAGACGAAAATCTACCCAAAGATCTGATTATGGTATTTAAAATGCATGCTGTAAAATATAACTCCTTGTAGGTTCAACTACAGGTATTTGTGGGGTAATAGCATCTGAGACAGCCTGAGATCAATAAGATAAGTTGCAATCACTTTGTCTACACCGTTAGACAAACAAAAACAGAAGATACTGTGGTATTTGTGGATCCTAATATATCTACCTCTTACTGTTCAAAACCACCCTGTTTTAAGCAAAAATGATACATGCCTTACACATGCATGACGGTGCTAAAATTTGCAGTTATATCTCTCGGGCCCAGTAGTAAAACCACCACACACTGTTCCCCCAGCAGCCTACTGAGCCCAATTTAGTTCAGCAGCAGGCCCCACATGTGGTTGTAATTGTATTGCTAGTTCATTATTCACTCACATTGCTTGCGTGGCCTTGTGTTACCGGACAAGTGGTTAAAAAAGCCCCTGTGAAAGAACAACTCTTTCCTTTCCCCCTCCATTGACTTAATGGTTTCAGAAGTTTAGTGTCTTAGGTAATTCTCTACTGACTGGATGTTTTCAACCAAGTTGGCTTTGTTTTTAAAATTTCCTTTGTAGTCTCCACTGGAGAAGATAAAGCCTTCCTCCTCACACTCATCCCCTTAAATCTCAGGGATACTTCTGGAGAAGGGCAGGTGTTCCAGACATCCCATCTAGAACAAAGCACTGGAAGGATCTCTGTGGCCTGGGGACCGTAATGCCCTGGGGATCCCTTCTCTAGATATAATGACACAGAATAAAAGGCCGAAATGCAATACCCATGATTATTAGCTTCTTGCTCATTTGAGAGCTACAAACTCTGCTTCTCAGATCACCTCTTGGCTGCATGAGCCCAGCCCGATCTGTGGGCTGTTGGCGTGGCTCTTCAGGATGCTTCCCGCCCTCTGTAGTGGCTTCATCAAGTTGTTCTGTGCAGAAAACAACAAATTTTCTAGCTCCAGCTAGATTTTAAGAAAGGTTACTCCTTTGCAAACTTTCCATTCATCAAACAACTTCAAACCTTTCCAGAAATGACGAAGAGCAGAGCAGCAGCAGGCTGTATTACTTTCCACTGACTTCACTGGTTTTAGTTCAGGCAAACTGAGAGGTACTGATATTTAAAATGACCTATGAAGCCGACCTTAACACTGAGAGCCAAAAATATAAAAGATTTTTAGAAAAGGAGAATAATATTGGTAGGTGGGTTTTGAAAAAATACAATTTTTCTTTTTTAAACTATCATTGCATGATTTTTTTTGGAAAAAGGAATGCCAGTGAAGTCACTGATATCTAAACTGAAAACATAGAGTTAATGTTGAAAGCAAGAACCAGTAATTAAAGTATACAATAAATAAAAATATCAGATAATTACAAAAAAACTAGTTTTTTGAAACCCAGAATGTTCAGATTTCAGGTTACATACAGCAGAAATAATGTTAATAATAATAATAATAATAAAATTAAGATAGCAATATGCCTTTATGGTACCCTAACGACTGTAATCATACTTCAGAGTGAAGTCACCCAACAATCAGCTAACTAGAATTAAGGCACCCTTTGATGCTTTTAGCTCCTAAATAATTCAAACTGCTTTTTAAAAAGGTGTATTTACTTTTTTTGTTGTAATTTTTTTTCCACCCTGGGAACATCCCTTGAGGCTATTATTCATGGAGTCCTTGAAGTAAAATTGTGAAGAAGCATTTGCTCTGCACAATATGGGAGGCAAAACTCAGCAGCTCATCTCTTTAGGCTCAGTGCAGGAAGCAGACCAGAGCATCTCAGCTGAGGTCCTTGAAGAGTTGAGAGCACGAAAGCTAAGCAAGCTTCTTGCTCCCCACACCAAGATCCTACTTCTTGTGTGCTCAGCACCAGGGATGGCAGGTTTGTGTGGCCACTCATTCTCCTGTGCAACAAACAGGTAGGAAAATGGGCTTGGCAAGTACTGAAGCTATGGACCTACTTATTGGGGCCGAATAAACCAGTTCTCTCAATATTCTAAAGCCTTTAGTGTGGAGGGCACCAAGTGCAGCCTGCTTCTCTAGTGATTTTGCTGTCCCCACCAGTTTGCTGTCCTAGACAAGCGCTACCTTTCAGTTCCTGTCAGTTCCTGACAAACACAGGAACTGCAGCACAAAAGCAACATGTGATCTGCAATTGATAATTAACCTTAGGTGGGTTTTGTGCCTGTGAAAAGCAAGCCGCTCGTTTACATGCCTTCATAAGAGATACTTATGGAAAGTAAAGTAGAAAATGAAAATTAGAAAAGCGAAGAAGGAATTTGACAAGCAAATAAGTAGTGCCATAAGACAAATTACAGGGAATCTTATTACAATATTAAAGATACAAATTATGGATCCATGACCCTCCCAGCAAAATAAAAAACAATTACAAAGAATAAAGACTCTGTATAATATGCAGTCAGAGAAAAGCGTATAGAGGCATAATAAGGATGATAAGAGGTAGAGGATAGGTTTTCTATGGAGACATTAAACAGACTCCTTGCTTTAAAAGAAAGATGGTAGGGAAGGTAAACATGATAAATACGTATAAAATCCTGATTAGAGTGTGACTATGCTCTATTTTTCTTAAAGTAAAAACTAGAGTACAGCAAGCAGAATTATGAGGCAGGAGAATTGAAAACACAGATGTACTTTTTCACATTTACCCCACCGTGAAACTAATTGTCACAGGATTTTCTGGGTGCTAAAAGAATCAGTAACTTTCAGATTGTTTTGTTCCCTGTTTTTTCTAATCTGAAAGAGTTAAAACAGAAGAAAAAATAAACCTTTTATGTTGTTATATATGCTTTCTCTTAGCATCTCAGACTGGCTACTGTCAAGAGGCAAGATGCTGGTTAGATGGACCTTTGATCATACAGTCACAGTTAATCTGAAGTTTCAATCACCCCCATTTAGCCTTTTTTTCCCAGTAGAGAACATTGGATAGAAACACCTTTACTTGAAATGAAAATAAGGCAACACCAGGAGGAATACAGAATAAATAACATAGAATCACAGAATCACAGAATCACAGAATTTCTAGGTTGGAAGAGACCTCAAGATCATCGAGTCCAACCTCTAACCTAACACTAACAGTCCCCACTAAACCATATCCCTAAGCTCTATATCTATAAGCTGATAAATTTTAAATCGGAAGCCAGCAGGATATATCCAAATGCACTTTAAGAATGAAAAACTTCACGAGTTAACATACAATCTTTCTCATCTAAATTGTCTAATTATCTAATAATTTTACCAGCCTGTAGTGCAGCATGTGTATGTATCTACAATATTAACACTAAAAAAGATTTCTAGGATACAATGAGAGTCTTTATGACAAGGTCAGGTGGTAGACACTGTCTAATGACAGACTTATAAAAGACCTACCTGTGGCATGATAGGACAAACAGCTTTGGCTATCTGAAGGAAAACCATGCTCCTTATCATCTGAGAGTGATGATGAAATGGAAAAACACATGCATATACCTTATTTCTGTTTTTTACAGAAAGTTTTTCGAAGTATTTCTTCAGAAGTTATCCAGGAAAGGCTATAAGAATGATCCAGAGCATGAAAGCATCTTGTCAGAAGACAAATTGAAAAGATTGATTGTGTTTAACTTAGAAAAGAACACAGAAGACTAAAAAGTACCATAGGAAAGATAGGGCAGGAGTTTGAATTTAATTCAAAGAAATTAAATGATGGTAGTTTCTTAAATAATTCTCTTTCTTACTTTTCCCTTACTTCACATGTACTCACTAATTAGACTGTGGATAAAAAAGATTTCTGAAGCCAAAATTTAAAAAGGAATTAAACATTTTTATGGATTATATGAAGATACTGAGTTCTAATTAATCTGAATACTTTGCAATATTAAATGTTCAACTTTGAGCCATAAATCTGTCTCTGAATATTTTGAGATCAGGATGAAACCGAACTTCTAAAGCAAGTGCAGAATATCTTTAGTTGACAACCGCAGGGCTTCTTACACCTTTCCATGACACTGTTGGAACTGACTGCTTCTGAAAGAACAAGGAACGGAGTGCAGGAGAATAGATGAGAGAGGAGGCTGGCCAGTTTGTGCTTGTAGGGAACTTGGCACAGACATCTATGGCAGCAGTGTCCTGGAATGAAAGGAGAGAAGCTAAAAATAGATAGATAAATAAATAAATACGTAAGTAAATAAATAAGTAAGTAAATAAAAAAGAAAGGAAATGACAAGGCAAGAAGATTGCTACTTCTAGGACGTTGGATTCAATGGTGTTTCAGATGTGAGTGAAAAAAAAGTGCCTTAGACTTACAAAAGCACCTGAAAAGTTGGAGTCTTCTACTTTAAAAGGAGAAAATAAGGAAATGAAAGAGATATGTAACATAATATTAATATATTTTGGAAAGAGGACGCATCAATTTTATCTATTTAGCATCTTTATAAATGGAAGAGTCATTCAAACAAACTGAAAGATAGTAGACTGATGAAAGTATTTTTGATACAGACCCACCTTGCTACCCAGCTCCACTAATGACAAAAAATTTGCTTCCAAAAAGGTATCGATCTGTATCAGAAAGAAAAAAAAATGTTAGGGGCAACAATACTAGTTATAGATCAAGAGTTTTTATTTCTGTATTTTAAGGATTTTTTGCATCTTTTCCTTTAACATCTAACAATACCAGGTCTATGATACCAATGTAGGTAGATAACTGAGCTAATGCAGTATGACAGAAATGTTCCAACAATGTTGTTTGTGATTGACTGGTTATTTCATGACTGCACAGCACTTTAAAAGAGTTATAATCATACACTATTATGAATGTTCATAATTTAAATTAATTTTCCAGAAGATTTGGCTCTTCCCAATGGGTGGCAATACTGACATAACTATGACATCAAATAACACAGTTTGCTATTGTCATATTGAGCTAGAGTAGTCACCTAACTGGGCATCAGTATTCAACTTAAAACCGATTATGTCTTGTTGAGAAAAAACAATTACTTTCTTTAGTAATAATTCTTATGATTCAGAAACTTGGTGACAGCTTTCTTCCAAAAACAAACAAACTTTCTCCCAAAATAAGGAGAATTCAGTGGTTGCACTTGTAGATGTAAAAACCTAATATAAGTGCACTCAGTTTATTGTGGCACTGGAAACAGAACTAAGCTGCATATTTTTCTCTTGTCTTTGCATTTATAACATTGTAAAAACAATATATGCATCCTCAGGACTTGATTCTGTGACATTTATACCAAGTCCAACTGAGCTGGCGTAAAGCCTGCACCATCATACTGACGAGAATACACTCCCCAAGTCAGGTCAGTGAATAAAAGCTCCTCACATGAGCAAGGCTATAAGAATAGACTGCGGGAGGTCAAGGTCAGTGGTGAGTTTTGGCTGAGTCAGGGCTGGAGGATAAGGCCCTTATAGATCCTATAAATAGTTCATTGTTGAAAGGAGTCAGATTGAATTCTGAACGTATTTTGGAAAACAAAACAAAACAAAACAAAACTACTGGGTGACTAACGAAGTACACCTCCCTAACTCTCTCTGTTTATTAATGTGACGTTTGTTTGGAACTAATGTGTACAATAAATAAAAGATATTTTTAGGACGTACCAGGAAAATGTATTCAGATTTTGAGAGAACAATTTGAATGTATTTAGAGTACTTGTACTTTATCAAAGGAAAGGCTGTTGCAACATACAAATAAGGTATTAAAAACTAGTGGTTTCTGTGGATTCCAGCGGAAACAGGAAATCAGGCAAATGACTCTAAGAATGGGATTTTCACACCTGACTTATATCAGCTCAGAGCTGATATAAGACTCCTCTTACTGTAAGTGAAGAGAAGCAGGTGCCTCTGCAGATAACCCCACAATCAGGCAGGCAAAAGCTGAAGCAGGCCTGACTGTGCCCCAACACTGGGAAGAGCAGGGTCCCCCAGGGCCTTTGCCCACCGTGTGTGGTTTGTTGCCACCTCTGTACAGTATCCTCATTTTTGTGGGTGTAAAGGTTCAGTAAACTTGGTGGGTAGGTGATTTTACTGAAACCAGTCCCTCCTAACACCTGCTTTCTCTCCTCAGGGTTGTTTTTCAGTGGGATCACCTCTCTGGTCTGGAAACTATGCCTGTGGCGGATGGGCAATGGAGAAGAGCAGTGCTGCGGAAAAATGACTGTTTTGTTCAACCGGAGAGCTAGAGGAAAATGTTTGTCAGAATAGAGCAAAGGCTCTGAATGAGCTGTGCAGGTCTAACACCTCACAAGCTGCCAGTACAGGGAAGTCTTCAGTTCTGTTTCCTTTCCTGTTGCCAGCACCATGTTACCGCTACTTCCTTTTGCAATGGCTCTAGCACTTGTAAAAACCTTCTGTGACCTGAGACGTCTTAATCACCTGACAGAAAATAAAAAGTCAATAGATTTTATGTGGGCTCATGAGTAGAGCTGGATCACAGGTGTCAGATGTGCAGCAGAGCTGGCAAACATGGAGATGGGATGACCTGGGGATGAGGAGAGGAGAAAAAAAATCGAACTAGGGAAGGTCTGACATCATCCTCTCAATGGTCAGGAGTTGTTAGATCAGCTGCTCATCAAACCACACCCTCAGGGCCCCTTCTTATAGCATGCTATATGAGATCTAATTGCAGGCAGACACTGGAAGGGACAGTCCCACTTTCCTCCAGGCCTCCAGCTGCACATTGCTGGTAGGCATGACTGCAGATGGGAGGGGAGGCGAGGCCCAGCAACCACAATTGGGTTGGATTTGCAAAACGAGCCTTAAAATAAGTGCCAAACCTAGGCTGTATCATGGAATCATTAAAGTTGGAAAAGACCTCCAAGATCATCTGGTCCAACCATCACCCTACCACCAATGTCACCCACTAAACTATGTCCCTAAGCACCATGTCCAATCTTTCCATTGCCCTCTGGGGTTCTTATATTTTTTCATTAACTAGCAGGAGCCTAGACAAAGAAGTTATACTAGAACCCTGTTTTTAAGACTGTTGAAGCTCAATAAGATGAAATTCAACTGATGCATTCATCCTGTGTTGTCTCTGGCTGTAGTCTCCACTATACCATGCTGTAGCCTTTCATTTTGAAAGAATACAATTGTGTTAAATATATCTTTTATTTTTTTAAATAAACACAACACTGAAAATGAAAGCACATCTAAAAATGAATTGGAATTGATCTGCTGATAAACACATTATTATATCTGTTCCTTTTAAACAGTAGTGCATCTGTTGCAGAGTATTGACAGCGTCCATTTACAATGCAAAATGAAGTCAAAACTGAAAGATCATAAAGGAAAAAGGAGCAGGTTTCAAAACACTACTGACTAGTCCTAATGAGGCTGTAGCTGGAAGAATAAACACAGAGCAAAGAGTTCCTTCAACAGCTGTTGAGACCGTGTGTGTTCGCAGAGCTTTCATCAGAGCTAGTAGGGGTTATTCTGTGAAAAGAACAAAGGAGCCTTAGAGCCTGGGCCATGAAGACAGAACTGGCGGAAACAAAAAGGCCACTTGGGATACGGCCACAGATTGCGTTTGGCCCTGGTCTGTTTCCCTCCTTCACTTTGAGGAATACCTTAATTGTTTTTGAAGTCTCCTCAACTTGAAAGGTGTTACTGGCTTGAGAGTGCTATTGACTTCAATGAAACTATTTAAAGAATAAGGTACAGTTCAGTATGAGCATGAACAGCAAGACAGATCTTTTTTTCATTAGTAGTTAAAAGACTATATCCTATGATTAATTATTAAACAAAGCATAGAAAAGACATGTCCATGAAGCATTGGGTCTGTACTGGATGCTGATTGACTTCAGAGAAACTACTCTGATTTATGTTGATATTCTTTGATTAAAGATACTGAATAAGATGTGATTCTCACACTGAAATAAAGATATTTTACTATACCACCATTGAATTATGGCCTTTATTTTTACTGTAAAAGTTCTGATTTCTAATTGCATCTTATTTGTGTTTAATAAGCATATTGACCACCTCCATCAGGAAAGCAACTTATTTATATTTTCTGTGTTCAACTGGTTGAAAACATTCTTCAAGGAAACAACTGTCTAGACAAGATCACAATAAATCCTCTGTTGCTAGAGTGGTGGGAAAAGAGGTTGTCCTTGGTAAGCAATGCTTTCAAAAGCAGTTATGAGCTGTTTGCCAGGCTGTCACGAGTTTAAATAATTATTTGATATATACGTTCTGGTGGTTCCCACTAAGATAAGAAGTCTTAAGCATAATTTTCTGATGCGGAACACATTGATGATTTATGGCTCTTTATATAGCTTTTTCCTTCTCTTCTCACCATGATAGGCATGAACGAATCTTTATTCTGTCAAGAACCGAAAAGTATGCTGCATGGGTTAATGCCAAGTTGGCAGTCAATGCCACAGTAGCCTCATGCTTGCTTAAAGTTATGATTTTGTAATTCCTGCCACATTAACTTTTTGTAAAATAAAGATAGGTACGTATGCAATTAGCACAACAACTTTTGTCAGTGGCAGAATATCCCGATGTTGGTTACAATATGATCAGTAGGGCCACTGTCCCTTGCTGGGGGTATGCTTATTAATTCTGACTCTGTTCAAGATCCACTTCAGCTAAAAATTCCATGGAGATCCTCCTGTTAATAAGATAGGAACAGATTCCTAATTTAAAATAAAAAGGTAGAAAAATTTAATGAGTCATTTTTTTTCTAAGAGCTTTATTTTCACATCCCTATACCGCAAGTTGCTGCATCAGGATTGGTTCCTGTGCCTACACACAGCTTTAGTCTCAAACCTAAACTATGATCATCAGAAAGGGAAACAAAATATAAATAGAAAGTGAAATTCATGATTTGCTTTCATGATGTAAGCAAAAAGGAAGCAAAAATCAGAAATGGCTTATAACATTAATTTCACTCGGCACAGATGAGTATGGTATTTTTTTTTTTTTTTTACAAACCAAGATCTTTCTCCATCTAGCAAAGCTGACAGATATTATCAAGACTACGTCAGGACCTCTGTCTTAATTCAAAACCTGCTAAAGGTTTTTTTTTTGTTTTTGTTTTGTTTTGTTTTGTTTTTAAGATGTTTAAGAATTTTCATCAAGCTTTCAATTTTCTATATGTAGATCGAGGTGGTATTTTAAACTGCACTATTACATGAAGTATGCTGAATGAGTCAGTTTTGTGGTTTCTGAGGAATGTGTTGTGCTTCTAGGAATTCAGCCTGGATATTTGGTTCTGCAGACACGGCCTATAACATGTAGAGCCAGACTGCCAGTTCAGGGAATCATGAGCTTTATAGAATGAGATCTAAATCTGTGAATTATTTTTTTGCAGTCGTGAAGGAAATGGGTATTTGCATTGAACATTAAAGGTGGAAGTGCGAAAATAAAAACAGCAGGTAACAATGGGAACACAGGAAGAGAAAGAAGAAACACCATCCCAGTTAGAAGTATTTGGCACTATTCAGGTGACAGCTGCTGTAGCAAACACTTAGTGAATATCTTGAGGAGAAAGAGCAGGAGCAGATTAAGTTTCCTTTGTGTCATTGCAAATTCTCACGCAGGACAGTTTGTTTGCTCTGCCGCACCTTAAGTGTCAGACTGTGAAACCCCAAATCTGCTATTATCTGTTGTTTTTTGAAAGATGGAGTGACTTGTACATGTCAATAAAATAGCCACTCTGAGTTTCACTTTAAGATTAATGCTGACACTAGTTTTCAACATTTTATAATCTTTCCTATGATAATTTAAAAAAAACATTACTGTAAAATTAAATTCAGAAATTGCATCACTTTCTGCATTTACTGTAAAGCTCATTTATTTGATTGGAAGTATTTCTGTATTATACAAACACACAGGCAGGCAAAACATTTGTTATTTATTAAATATATTTTCAGGAGCTGAATGCAGATGTAGGTATTCCTAACGTACATCACGACTGTAAATTATAATGACAAAGTTAAGCTCTCAGAAATTAGAAATTGCCAAATACACTGTTCATCCTAGATAGCTGTCTTTGAAATATCATTCATCTTGTAGTATGCAATTCTTGTTCCTTAATATTTCACTTTTATTTGGTTCATAGGGTGGATCATGTTTTAGAACTGAAAGGAGATATAACAAATGAGACTGTTATCTGAACCAAAAGTGGTTTTATTATCTTTTTCTTTCTTTTTTTTTTTTTTTCATATAAGTGTGTGTGGTTTTTTTGAGGAAGAACAAAAAGTGCAGTTAATTACTTAATGGAATCCAAATGAAATTCCCAAGCACTTTCCAAGAGTCATCAGCACTGTTGGGCATTTAAGAGTCACATACCTCTACCACTGGAACCAAAAAAAACGAGCAGAGGTAGTATCTTTTTATAGGGATAAGCCACTGGAGAACAGTAGATTTTAAATAATTTGCTGGACAACAGAGAAGCTCAGGAATCACAGCTTCAGTTCTGGGAAGACTGTCTTCATTTCTACACAGATTATAAACCTTTGTCTTGTCTTTCCAGATTTCCTGTCCCTTCTGTTCTGGCTCTGTGCTCCTTCCTATCAATTCCTTCAGCTCCTGTTGGCAATGTCTCCCCCAGCTCTACTTGGTTGCTTTTCTCATATTTCTGTGTCTCTGAACCCTGACAGTCATGTATCACCTCATCCTTTCCTGTTTCTCAAATCTTTTCATCCGTCAAGCTACCACTTCCTCCTTCTTCTCACTGAAAAGACAGGGAAACTTCTCAGAGCTCTTGCCTTGGTTTCAGGGACAAATATCAGAGAATCTTCCAGGTTCTCAGGAGAGTGCAATAGAGGTGAGGTCCCATTCTATCCCAGGAGTCTGAAAAAGAGTATGTATTAACTTTAGGGAGATAAGACAAATATATTGGTCATACAAAAATAATGAACAGCAGGTCCTTTGCAGTGAAAATACAGTCTCAGAGGAAATTTTGTTCTTAAGTATTTTCTCAACAAGAAAGGTCTTTCCTTTCCTTCAGATTTTTACACACCTGACTATGAAGCCTTTACTTGTACAAACTTTTACAGCAATTTTCCTGAGTAAGGACTGTGGAACAAATGCTATGCACAGGCCAAGAGTGAACAGATCTCCTCCACACCCACTCATCTGTATAGCCACTCACCAGCTTACATCATATGAGAACATTTTCATTTTCTTTTAATTGCGTTGACCAGCTTAAGTCCCATGGCAGAGCCAGCAGTTACTCTGGTTAACTCCTACTGAAAGGCCTTTCACATATTGCACAAGATATTCTTCTTAGAAGAACAGCATCATCATATGATTCTGTCTGTAAACATTAGAGAATAATTCATCCATCAGCTATGTGGGCTGTCTTTCAAGAACTGTGCTAAGTGACACAGCTGATTTTGAAACAAGAGAACTGTGACAGTTTTTTTTTTTTTCTTCTTTCAGTGAAAGACCATCAGACTGGGCAGCTATATTTTATTTTTTTTTTTCTTTTTCCTTTGCATTTGGAGAACAAAATTTGTTATAGGTACACACCTCCACATTTTTTGCTTTATGGTAGGCCAATGTAAAATCTGCCAGGTGGCCTCATCCTGGCCTTAACTGAACTCTGTAGCTCTGGGCACAGGAGATTTTCTCCATGTGAAAATTTCCCTTTTTGCACATAGTTAGAGAATCAGTCATTTCTTTGGCTTGGCTTCCCTCCTTTGCTTGCTTCTCTTTTTGAATCAACTCCAAATCTTTTTGAGTCAACTCCAAATACTCATAATCATGAATTATCCCTACCTCATCTCTTACAAAATGCATCCATTTGGGATCTTATCTCTGTTTTCTGTCTCTGAAATAAAAATTCCAGATTCTTGCACAATCACTTGATCCAATGAGCTCTAAGAAAAATGATGATTATGAAAGTTATGATAAACTTGTAAAAGTAGCCAAGGGAATTTGAGAGAAAGCACTTTTGCTTTGCAGCTGATCGTCAACTTGCCTCTCATCTGGATTTTGCAGTTATACCAGATTCTGATCCGGCCTTTATAAAGCTTAGAAAGGAAGGAAAAAGCTTGGTACTGGATTACCTCTTAGAACTGGTTCAAGCTGTTCTGTACTTGCAGTATGGTAGTTTGGTGTGTGCTATTACAGCCTATCCACTTTTTCTGCCACTTTTAGCCACTGACATCACACAGCACCGGAAGGGAAATGGTAATTACAGGCATGCTATAGATAGCCACGAAGCAGCATCTTATCAGCACTGCGAGTATTTTCAAACGCTTAAAAAAAAAGAACGAAGTCCTGAAGTTCACACTAAGCTTTACCTCCTTTGCTCTTTCACGATTTCAAGGTGGATGAACGGCAGGATCACGCCAGAGAGGCCTGAGAGGACAGCCTGAGGTCCGAGCTGGGCTGCAAATGCTGTTTGTAGAGACTCAGCCTGACTGAGGAACAACTGCAATGTGCAATCTGGGAAAATAGGGACTGTTAATGGGAAACGCCTAACACTTCTGAGCTGAATGTGAGCCTGGTAATGATGACCAGAGCCTTTTAACCAGCGGCCACCAGCTGACTACACTTTGACACTGACTCCACAGGCAATTCCTCACGGCGCTGTGAGTCAGCCGAGCTTATGAACAGCAGAGATACACCACGGAGGAGCACTGCCTCCAGCTCCAACACACAACCCACAGCCCGCGGCTCCCCCTGCACTCACACCCACACGGGAACAAGCTCCACATCCCCGCTCCCCGGCGGGGGCCGGAGCGAGGCGGGCCGGTGGCTGAGCGACACCAGGCGGGCCCAATGCGCTCCGAGCTGCCCCGAGGGGCCGGCCCGTGGCGGCGGCCGCCCCGTCAGGAGCCGGCTGGGGGGAAGCGGGCAGCGGCGAGGCCGGAGCGAGGAAGGGAGGGGGGGGAGAACGGGGCCGCCCGATGGCGGCGTGAGGAGGCGGCGCCGCCATGTTGCTGCACCTGGCGGCCGAGTTCGACCTGCAGAGGGATGTGGGGCCCTGGCTGGCCGAGCGGGGTTGGGCTGCGGCTCTAGGTAACGCCGCGGCGGGGGGCGCCGAGGAGAGCCCCGGCATTTCCCCTTTCCCTCCTTCTTCCCCTCCCCTTCCCCTCAGCGCCGCGGGTAATGGCGGCGGCGTTGGGCTGCCCCCGGCCGGGACAGGGCGAGCCTAACCTCGCTGAGGGGGGCTCCGCCCGCGGGTCCGTGCAGCTGAGGGTGGGGGGGGGGGCGACAGTTTTGCGGGTTTCAGGGCGCTTTTTACACCCCCAAAGCTCTTCTGCACCTCACAGCGAGATTCTTCTTCCTCGACTCTTTTTCGTTTTCTCAAAAAGTATTTTTTTTTTTATTGTTATGCCCGCTTCTCCCACCCTCCTACCCTTTCTGAGGAGAGAACCCCCCGCCACCTCCCCCCCAGCCAAAAATAAATAATGAAAAACAACACTTTTGTCTGCGCGGTGAAGGAGCGCTAATTAAAATTAGGTAGCGTTGGGTGTCACGCCATAGGGCAGTAGCGAAATTAGTGAGCGCTTGGTGTGGTGGTGGTTGGAAAAAAAAAAAAAACAAAAAAAAAAACAAGAATGACCCCACTGTATTCTGGGCCCTGTGGTTTTTCACTTGTGTTTGTTCTCATTCATCTGTAGGCAAGTGAGTTCAGCACTTTTTTTTTTTTTTTTTTTTTTTTTTTTTTTTTTTTTCTTCTCAAAAACTGATGGAAACTGTAGTCTAAAAGAGAGAGTTGCAACCCCATAACAATTGCTTCAATAGAAATAGATGGTGGTTGATGCGCCATGTCGGGAACTCCAAACCTCAAGTCCTTCGGTTGCATTAGCTAACTTGCCTCACGTGTCAGGGGGCTGTTATCAAATACTTCTTCAGAGCTTCTTTGTTGTAAATCAAAAATTATATATTTTTTTTGGTTTTATAAAAGCAAAGTTAATGGCCAGGCTGTCTCTGACGAAATCCGTTAAAAGTTATTTCACGGATACAAGGCAGTTTACTGACAAACAGTCAGTGCGCTATCCCCTGAAGGGTTTTGAGGTAAAACTCTGAAAATCTTGGAACGTAATCAATTCACCTGTGCATCTGTGTCATAAAGATATCAGAAAGGTGATGAATTGTGTTTGGGGGAGGGACAATGGCTTCAAGCTTTCTCAAATGCAATGCAGACTCATTTGTCAGTAATTGCACCTGATAATACGGAGTATTAGATTGGAAGGCGCATCTGAGCCAGTACTAACTTTTCCGTATTGTGTTTTAGGTTTTCTTTATAAAGACTTTTCCCCTCCCCTAGTGTGATGCTCATTTTTTTAGGAACATGCAGGTGAGAGGTGGGAATTGGTAAAGATTCATTTAACCATCAAAGGAATACCTATTCACAGAAAGCAACTAATTTTAGGAGTCCTGACCCTTCTCTGTGAGTAATTTCAGGTGCTATAGTTATTCATATTTATTATTTTTGCTGTGGACTTGAAAACCCCTTGGTGTAGTGTGTGAGAATTTCTAACGGCCTGGGAGCTGGGAGTAGCTGTGATCAAGGGAGGGGAGTAGTAAGTGAAGAGAACCAGCCTTGTTCTCTATTCCATTTATTTTTGTATGAGCTGCATATAATGGCCTTCAGGAAATCAAACTGCATTCTCCTGAGTATGTTGATATGAGTTGTTTGCTGGGCAGGCAGGTTGGGTTGGTTTTTCTTTTTCTTTTTTTTTTTTTTTTTCAGCCCTTCATCTGCTAGTCTAAGCTGTGGAGATGAGGAAGAAGTGTTAATTCTGCATGCAAAGTTCTACTGCAGGATTTCCCAAGGGCAGGGATGGTTGCCACTTCTTCTTTGGCTGCATATTCCCACCAACAATGTTCAGTGACATCAAATTTGTTTCCAAAACAGAACTTCTTCAACATCTTTCTTGATTTTCCAACATAGAGATCTTAGATTCGTTGGCACAGAGATTTCTTGTGGACCTTCTTCTCTAGCTAAATTTTATTCTGAGAAAGTATTTTGTGAGAGAGGCGTGATTTGCCTAGAGGATGTTGTAATCTTGAAAAGTTTGTGGTGGTTGCTAAATTCTGGGAAGCTTCTGCTAAAAGAAGAGTGGAATGTATGGTTAGCTGAGACTTTCTCAGTTGTCACTGGCTGACCTTAGCATAGTGGTATTGTGTACTTCCAGTGATCTGAAACCAGGAGAAGGTGATGTGTTTTATGCATGTAAGGATTTTTTTAGCCCTTTCACAACAAAATTATTGGCCTCTGATGATATTTCTAAACACCATCTTTTTTGTCACCACTAATTCGTAGTATCAGGCTCGTGAAACTAACTTTCATGCTGCTTACTCCTATCAAGGCACAGTGATAACTGAAGTAAGTAGCATTGAACTTGACTAAATGCGTGCCAGGAGTTGTGGAGAGTTCTTGATCATGCTTACCAAAATACAGGGGACCTGTATCTTAAAACTAGAGCCAATTGTACATCTCTCAAGCTTATTAAGAGCAAAATTCCTTCTTCTAATAAAAGTTTCATCTGGGATCAATACATGTGTAGTGCCTGTGGTGATTAGAAAACAGAACGCAGAATCGGGACAAGATGCGTTTCTGGCACGTGGAGTATAATATTTTCCTTCCTCCCAATCCCCCAATGTTTTCTTGTCCTACCTGCATTGCTTAATTCCCTTGTAGCTGTAAATATATTGCATATGTGTTTTGTTTGATCTTGTGGGTCTTGTTGCTGTAGAGCTAATCTCTGAAGACATGGTTTATTTCCACGTATTCCTTTGGGGGGCTGAGGGGGCGGCTGGGACAAGTGATGCTTTTTCTCATGCTTAGTTTTATCTCCCTGTACTGCTCTGAGTGCAACTTAACTGTTTGAATCATGTGTATAATGGATAAATGCAATTTTAGTTTTCTGGGAGTGTAAACCACTGAGTAATCACATTCTATTTTAATCAGAAAGAATTGTGGCAATTTCGGATCACAATTGTAATGAGGCGTTAGGAATTTAGAAATGTAATTATTTTTTGTGTGCTTTGAAACCGTACCTATTTTGTTTTGAAGTTTATGAGATAAATCACAGTCTAAGAAATATTCTGTCTGTCTTTACAGAAAGTGGTAATTCTGGCATGTACAAATAAGCATTTATATGTAAAAATGTACTTAGCACCTTTGCATAAATTGTGCATATGTATGATATACATGCTCAAGTGAAAATCTTGTGCCTTTTGATACTTATTTCAGATACTTCTGAGAACTCATCAGCACTCCACGTTGTAAATGTTGAAAGAAATGGAAAAATTATTTATACCTGGAAGGTAAATCTCTCTTGGAGCTTAATGAAAATATTCCTGAGAATATCACTGTGTGTGTGCCTACATTTACTTGAGTCTCTGCATCTTAATTTTTTGGGGGGGTTGGAGGGGTTAAAACATGAAAACTTGACTGGTTACTTGGAGGTTTGGGCGATGGGAAAATACCCATCTCCACTTCAGACAAAGGTTAAGAGTGATGAAACAGAGAGTAAAGTACTGACTGACGCGATCAGGTCATAGGGTTTTTGCTGTTGATTTTTTTGGGGCCAGAATCTCACCCTGCATGAAAAAAACATTTCTTTAACAGATAAACTCTTCATAAGCAGCATGTTCTTTCTCCCTGAGAGTTTCTTAGGGAGGTCTGACTCTTAAATTCAAGTGCACTGCTTCAGTTAAAGGTTTAATCCTGCCAGTAACTATATTAAGACACCATATATGTAACACTAACTCTGCTTCTGTTTTTCTTCTTTGTTACTTTAAGATACATCTGTAGCACTTCATTGCAAGTACTAGGAAGTAATCTTAGTTTATTTGATGTTTTGAAGTATGTAGCACTATCCTTTTTAATATAGGGTTCTTCTCTCATGGCATATATATCACTTTTAGATTGAAATTCATGTAGTACCAAGGTTTTTCTAAATGGTTTGGGAAGGCTTTCCCTTGAGGGGACAAGCTGTGGTTCTTCTCTGTGCAGCTCAGAGAAATCTGGAAACCCAGCTGGATTCTGGAGGGTCTTGGTTCTTGGGAAATATAACTGCAGACAGCAGGCTCCAGTAGGATAGGGCTGTCCTGCATTCCCCTCTGGCTCAATAACACTAAAACTCTCCAGCTTTGCTAGGGTTAAGGGAAGAGGTGAGGCCTTCAGCAAGGTATAGTGTGCTTCAGCTGTGGGTGGATGTTTCCTTTGGTACCAGCGAGGGGAGGGGAGACTGTCAGGCAGCAGGAGTCATAAAAACAGTGCTCAACAAAGTGTTATTTCTTTTAATATTACTCAAATCTCTGAAGATTTAATAAAGACAATTTACCTAGCTCCTTAAAGGAGATCTATGTATGGGTGATGTTGCTGCTGTCCAGCACCTGTGGAATATCACACCGAGCTTGGAGTAACTCCTTTCCTTCTTGGACTTTTGACAGCAGAGTCCAGCTGCCTTGTGTGGTGTTCCAGCTCTTGCGGCTGGCAGAAGAGGGTAAGATTTAGCTCAAGGTTGATCCATCTAAATGTAGGTGTCTGCTCACATACTAGGTGTCAAAGATGTTGTTACAGTCAGCGCAGATCTGGTCAAACCAGGGGAATTTAGAGAAATGGCTGCTTGTGGCCTCTGCCTTGGGAGGAGGTGTGTGAGGTGGAGAAGGGGGCCAAATGTTTGCCAGGCTCTAGTGAATGAATTGGCCAATGACTTGAAGGAGGATTCAAACACCTAACCCTGAATCTGGAGGTAAAGCCAACACCAAAAATGTTGGCTGTTGTTTCTCTTTCCTGATTCAGGGAATGAAGTGACCTCTGCAGCCTTTGTGGCAGGAATGGCTGGGTGACAAAGGCTGAGAACTAGGGGTAGCAAACTGCACAGCTCTGCTGCAATTTTCACCTCTGTTATGCTAGCCTGAAGGAGGTGCTGCTGCCCCTTTATTTTCCTGTTCTCTCACCATTATAAAGTAGACGAATCTCTTTCTTCTTGAATGAGTCAGGCTGCAGAAGGAAGAGCCAACATCTGGGTTCTTTCTGTGTTGAGAGGATTGCTGACATAATCAGTTTGCTTTAATGTAAGTGTGGTTCATTCGTTGTTTTTTTTCACACTTGCTATGGGCAAACTGGAAGATGCTTCCTGGAGTGTTTTCACAAATAGCAAATGTGTCTTAAGGTGGTGTTGCATTAAATGTGTGATGCTTCTCCCAGTGGAAGTTGTCTGTAGCATGTGGTATACAATTCTTTCCTGCCCCTTTCTTTTCTGTTCTTGTTGTGGTGACAAGAAGAACGTTGACCTACTGGAGTGAGTCTAGAGGAGGGCCTTGAGGATGATCAGAGGGCTGGAGCACCTCTCCTGTTAAAATAGGCTGAGGGAGTTGGGGTTGTTCAGTGTGGACATGAGAAGGCTCGGGAGAGACCTTACAGCGGCCTGCCAGTGCCTAAAAGGGTCCTACAGGAAAGCCGGGGAGGGACTCTTTGTCAGAGGGTATAGCGATAGGACAAGGGGGAATGGCTTTAAACCCAGAAAGGTTATACATGTAGGTAGATTAGATTTAAGGAAGAAATTCGTTAAGGATGGTGACACAGTGGACCAGGCTGCCCAGAGAAGCTGTGGATGCACCAACCCTGGAGGTGTCTAAGGCCAGGCTGGATGGGGTTTTGGGCAACCTGGGCTGGTGGGAGGTGTCCCTGCCCATGGCAGCGGGGCTGATGCCATGAGATGATCTTTAAGGTCCCTTCCAACTCAAACCATTCTATGATCAATACAAATTCCACTTGTCGGCTGGAACTGTTGGTACCAACTTAGATGTAAATTATTTGTTTCTGCAGCTGATGCAGACATACCTTAGGACAGAGATACCTTAATTCAGGACTGAAATTTTATGGCTGATAATTTTGTTTCAGGAGTGTAATGTTATTTCTAAATGTCTCTTCAGAACTAGAAGACCAAGTGCCTTCCTCCTGAAATCGGGAGGGTGGAGAACGAGCTTTATTTTCAAGTGTGTTTTAGAGTATTGCATAGTACTCTGGGTTTGAAAGCATCTGTCATTCATGATATTGAAAGTTGGCATAAAGGAAGATGTTTGTAACAGAGATAAGTGCTAGTGCCAGGGCTTCTCCTTTGCAAAGCTGGAACAGGAATCTTTGCAGGAAACATGAAAGCAGATGTATTAGCTTCTGCACTGGGCTGGACACTGATGTAGCCCTGCTACCAGTCTTGTAAAATGCATTTTTCAGTAGTAAGTACAGAGGATGTTAGAGTTTGACACATTTGGAAAGAATGGCAATTTGTGAAATCACTTGCTTAGCCTTAAGCTAGCAGGCCTGAAGCCCGTGTCTTAACATAAAGGCATTTTGTTTCCCTTGTTTAAGCTAGAAGTCAAAAGAATTTTGTCACAGCCACAACAGTAATGAAATACTTAGAAATAGACCCTTGAGGAAGAGAATACTCAGGCTTTTGTTTTAATTTCACAAGGCGAGATGCCATAACTTTGTAAATAACCATAGATTTCTACCCTTTCCCCCCCACCCCTCAAGCTGCAATTAAAAACAATGATGTTCATTGTTTGAGTACAAACGATGTGGCTGGATTTAATTCTGACAGTTTAGCAATTTAGTGCATATACCTAGAGCATATTGATTAATGGATTTCAGCTTGATTTTCAAAACAAGATATGCTGCAAGGCACAATTAGTTTTTTTTTTTTTAATTAAAACATAGTTTGAAGATATAAGGCATATTAAAGAGTACCAGAAAGTTAAAGTTTTGGTCTGTATAGCCTTAGAGTGTCCCAAACATTGCATGTTGCTATCGATAAGCTACAAAGGGTGTATATTATGCTTCTTTTCAAAGGCAGCAGCCTAATGGTCTCATTTGAGCTGTGAAATACTATTTAAAGGCTGAATATTGTTTCCTAAGGTAGAACTGAAATCCTTTTTCCAGCCTGCAGCCAGATCTCCGGAAGCTGTGTTTGATGATGGTTGATGTTTCTGTGCTCCGTTTTGGCGTGATGACCCAAGTCTGTGAGATTTGGAATAGCAGCCTTAAATCTTCCCAAGGCCAGTGTAGTGTCTCCTCTCATTCCTGCAGAGAGGTCTCTTCCTTGCTAACTAAACCAGTTTAGAACCGAAGTAAGAGAGGCAAGTGGCATATGGCACAGCTGGTGGGCAGTGGATTGGCTACATTTCAGCTTTGTCACATGTGTTAGTTCTGAAAGGGGGAAAAAAAAGCTCACCACATTGTTCTCATTTTTGCCTCTCCTTCTTGGAATTAGATAATTAACTGCCTGTATTACAGGACAGGGAAGCGTATGAGGATGTTTGCCAAGGGAAGGGGGGAAAAGAGGAAAGAAGGGTTGGAGAAAAAGCAACAACTGTTTAAACGTGCGTGCACATTCAGTGTTGATTTGTTTTCATCTGTAGGGAAATCAGAGAGAGACCCATATTGGATTGTACGACCTTCAAACTAAAGAAAATGAGGTGAGAGCAAAACCGTGCTTCTGACTGGTGAGGGCAGTGCTATAGGATTTTAGATTTTGATGCCTCGAAACACAGTGTGTCAACTCCTTAAGCATTTAAATGTTTTTTTTTGAAATGGAGGAGAGAAATGAAAGGTACTCACATGATGCTCAGCAGTATTAAGATTACAGAACATCTTGGGAGTAGTAGTGTCGTGTTTGGAGTCTTGATTTCTAAACAACCAGTTCAAGGTCCCCTCTTAAACACAGCATGTTCCCTTAAAAGTAAATGATTTTTTTGTATTGTCATGTGTGCCTCCTCGGTCTGTCTGCTGCTACTATTTGTGAGAAAAAAAATTAAAACTGAATAATGCACCACAGTTCAGTGGTTGGAACCGTGATAACGGGTCTTTGCAGGTGTCCCAAAACAGCATGAAATGGGTAAGATTTCATACTTATGTAAAGCTTTGCTGTACGGCTCTAGTGGCAACTAGAGCTCAAAAGAACCATTAAGAAACAAACAAATGAGGAAAAGGAGAAGTGACAGAAGTGAGGCTTGAAGTTCGTCTGATTTAAGAGGAATTTGCTTTAGAAATGAAAAGGTGAACAGCTCAGTGATGATTTCCTAAGGAGTAGTAATTAAATGGTTATCTTTATGTAGTTAAAAATAATTTATTGTTGCTAATGTATTTCCTTTATAGCACCTCTATATGTTTGAGAGAGATCTGCGCATAATCAGTTGTTCAGTCAACAGTGAAAGGACGTTACTGGGTAAATATGTTTCATTATTCATTTTTTTGTCATCATTAAAGATGATTTAGGTTATTTGTGTGATGCATTTGAGTTTATAATTACATATGGGTCTGTTTTGAACCCTGTGTTACTCGTGTCAATCTACGCATTTGAGTGGATCCATCACCAAAAAATGTAGGTAACAATCCTGTCATTACTGTTACAGTAAAAGAAAAATCTCCAACACCCCTTGCTCACTTCTCTTACCTGCATTTATGTATGTCTCCTACATCTGGGGGAGCTTCTGTTGCTTCTTAAAATGCATATTTTTGTAAAATGTTTGTGATGTTTGCTCTCCAAGAGTATTCAGTAAGATTAATAGCATGCTTGCTGTGTTCTTTTTCTGGATTAGCGGTCAGCTTCCGTCAATACACAGAGGAAGAAAGAGTGAGCCGGCTGTTACAGTCAGGTACTACAAGTGGATTGTTTTAATACTGTTAGAAGTATTTTATTCTTTCTTGTTTCTTTTTTTTTTCTCTTAGTGATAAAAGTGTATATATATATATAAAAAAAAAAAAAAGACTTATCTAAAACATGTTCTTTTTGCAGTATCCAAATATTTAACCTTGCTAATTGAAATTCATCCCATTAATAATGTGAGAGTCCTGAAGGCTGTGGATAGCTGCGTTCGAGTACAGGTAAATCATTCAAATAATCTAAATGCAAACCTTCTTAATGCAGTGTGGACAAAGTGATAGAGTCCAGAAAAGTCTCATGTTTCTTGCAAGTGTTGTAAGGGAGATAGAGATAATGTAACAAAAACATTGGTACACTAAAAAGATGAGAAACCTTGTAAAATGTTAGAGGTAGGATTTATCTAAGGTGTAGGCTACTTTTTTCCCCTCTCTTCAGTCTCCCTAAGCTTGCAATAGTGATTGATGACTCTTAGTCTGTAATAAAAGCTGTTCTTATTAATTGAATGTCATGCATGTGCTTGGCTTTATTTAAATATATGTTAACTATTCAGCTAAATATTTTAAATAAGTGCTGTAAACAACTGTAGTTACTTACTTACTTTTGTGAAACTTTCTGTATAGTTCCTTTATCCAGTTGAAGGCAGAAATACTTCTACAGAAAGTCGCCTCTTGCTAGTTTCAGAAGATAAATGTGAGTTAATATTTTGAAAGTACATTGTCATTCTTCTCCTTTAAGATGCCCATCAGGGATAGTTTTTTATAGTCATTTATTGGGGAAAAACAATGAAAAGAAAGTATGAACTATTCTAGGTATCCTGAATGTCTTTCAAAAGCTATATGCTTTAATGAGTTTTTTTTCAGTGTTGGAAGAATGGACAGCTTTGCATTTTTTTTTTCTTGGTTCATGCATTCATCAGTCATCGTAAATTCTAGAAAAGCTACATTATACTTTCTTAATTGCCTGTAGAAATTTAGAATAGCCCCATTGATTATGACAAATGGATTCTGATTTAATAGCATGACAAGGGGATAAGAACAGGACAAAAGTTCCTTGGATTTGGCTTAACATTGCATGTTGAGCCTCATGTAGTGGGAGTTTCAGCCTAGTAAGTGAGAATGGATAGAGGGGGACACTTGCAAAAGGCAGGCTTGCCTTTACTCTTATCAAAGACTGACATGGCTTTTCCCATCTTTTTGTAGAGGCCTGTCTTTTCTGCTAAGCTACATGCCAATTTTTAGGTAGCTGGAGTTAAGTAGGCAGAGTTAATCTCATAATCTGTTCACTTAGGGCTTTGATCAAAAACAGTCCCGTTTATAAAATCTTTCAGATTGATTTTGCACCCCTAACATAGGTAGACTAGCAGTAACTGCTAGCAGCTTTGCATGGGAAGGCTTGCAAGGTGGTACTCCTGGTAGGAAGTGAAACAGGGCAAGGGCAGCATGCAGCTGTGCATGCTCTTTCTCTGCAAGCATCATCCTTTGCTTGGTTTGGCATGTTTCATGTAGCACTCTTCTGACAGTGCTGCAACGATGTGGGCAGAGGACTTTGCCCTGGGTGGTACTGCTGATGCCACCCTCTCAGGAGAGGAAGAGTCCAGGCCTCTGAGTAGGCACCTCTGTTCATACATCAAATATCTCTTGCACTGAGTTGAGCTTTCTTGGGTCTAATGGGCTCCCATAACATTCTAAGAGGTGAAATTGTTTAACTATATAAAAACACGTAAAAAATGTATGTTTTTACTGAAATGTTTTTTATTGTTTTAAAGATATTGAACAATTTGATATTTGTGTTGCTGTGGAAGAACACAAAGTGGTAAGTCCTGAAAAATCTTGAGTTTTGAGAATGTAAGCATCTATCCTTTAATTTTAGCTAATTGTTTTGTAACTTGGCAATTCATCCTGCTAACCACAAAGTTTGTTTTAAAAAATGTATATCAAGTAATCTATGAGGAAAGTAACTTTGTTTCTGAATTTGTCTGGATGTTAGAAGGAAGAAAACATAGGGTATGTTTATTTTTAAACCATTCAATGTATTTGTAGAGTCACCTTCCTGACTTTGCCTTCTGGGAGTCCAAGTGTCCCAGGAAAAGATTCATTAAAAAAAAAAAAAGACACAAAACTTAGAGGGGAAAAAAAAAGATTGGACCATTCACAGTACTTAGAGTCTAATATGTTTTTTGCCTTTCAAACATCAATTTATTTTCAGCTAACTGAATGTGCATGTTCCACTTAAAGCACTTATTATTAATAAGCATACATCTGATATACTAACAAATTGTGTTGCAGACCCCAATGTTTCATTTTATGGAGAAAATACAGGCTCTGGAAATACTTGGTAGTTGGAGTACCCTAGAAACTTCCTGATCTTGAACCTGAGCATCTTGCACACAGCAGAGGTGGCCCTTGTGCTGCTGACATGTAGCATATTCCCTTCAAGCACCAAAGTATTTGAGCCTCTTCTGTCATTGCTCTTCTCTTTAAAGCACAGTCTGTGTGTAATCATTACAAAACCTTACTTGATGACCTCTAATGTTCTTTCTTTCCCTTTAGGTGATTCAAAACTCAGGTCAGCTTCCAAGAGCCAGAGTTGCAGATGATCTCATTTGGGCACAATGGGATATGACGGAACAGAGACTCTTCTACATTGTTCCAAAGGTGAAATCAGTGTTATTCTAGTGGTTTTGTTCCTGTCTGTCTCATAACAGAGAAGCTTTCTGAGAGTGTGGTGTAATAATAGTGTGAGTTTGGTTTCCATTATAGGCTGTCTTGTTATTGTCTCAAACAACCCAAATCAAAAGCCAGGCTTGCTTGGACAGCCATTTGTGCATAGTAATTGCAGGAAGACTGATAGTCTCAGTGCTTCCTCTAAAAATGGATGGGTTTGTTAGTTTTCTTGGCTTTAAAAAGGTCTTTTGTTCAAAAGGATCTAAATCTACTAAAAGTTGTGGGAGTGTATTGCCTCTTTTACAGAATTCACATCTGAAAAGTATGCTGTACACAGGCTTACTGAATGTACCAAATGAGTTCAGTCTTGGCTAGAAATGCTCAAACTCCTCACGTTTTTTTTTTTTGTTTGCTTGTTTGTTTTGCCTGAAGGACTACTTGCATTTGATGTATTCTGCATAAATGAAAGTCTACTTTTCTCAGCTTTTCTTAGCTGCCAAAGAAGTGTTAGGAAATAACAGGAAGTGAACCGTGATGGAGAAACACATTCCTGTTTTTGTTTGAGAGATCCTTTTTGAACTGACCAAAATAAGATATGGTTCCTTTTGCCACACAGGTAGCTGTGAAGAAGTTTTTGTTTAACATTCTAGAATGTGTGTGTGTGAGACACATAATGCTGTGTTGAAGTGAGGGCCCACGCAATTTTATATGATTGGTAGATAATGATCTGAGACAGGAAGGAAGTATGTCAGAGTGCTATTGTGGGGGGTTATATGTGGTTTTTAATGTCTTCTTTTGTCCCCTGACTTCTGCATATTTGTTAGCAAAGCGTGTTAAGTGTGTAGAATGCTGGGGAATCCACTTTCCAGTCTATATGATGTGCATATTTTTAATTAGTTAAAGAACATATCCTCTTCATTCTAGGAATCAAGGTGTACTTTAAAATGTGTCCAGTTTTACCCTGATGGAAGTTTTAACTCAATAGTAAGTAATTAGAATTTTATTATATGCTAGTTTTGAGTTGGATGTAATTTTATCTTCCAGGCACTGATAATGAGATCAGTTTCAGTATCTGTTTAATCTTCAAAAACAGACGTTTTGCAGAGGGAAACTGGTTTTGTTTTTTCCTTTTTTGTGTGTTTTGTTTTTTTGTTCTTGTTTTGTATTCTTTTCAAGAATTCATGCATGCATATTCAGATTGCACCATGGTAAGGTAATTTCAGAGGAATTGCACAGATACTGACCTAGAAGTATGTGATACTCATGGTAGTACACTGATCCTATACTTGGGTATTGAAAATCAGGATTATCAAACACTAGATAAAATCTGTGGATTGCTGAGGCAGTTTTCAGTGAGACGGAAAAATCTGTTGCTGTCAAAAGACAGAGAACATAAAAACTAGAGATACTGAGCATACAAGTACCACTAAACTTTTATCCCAGGTGTTAAAATTTGCTCTAATAGAAGAGGTTAACTGTCTCACAATTGACACGCGTATCTTCTAAGAGTCTTTTGTGACTTGTCTGAGACAGTAAGGATTATAGAGGATATAAACTTTTTTTTGGTCTTTGTTAAAATGTTGAATCTGTTGAAATGTGTGTGACACATTTTACTGGGCCGAAATGTTAAACATAGTTCAGTAATCATCCTGATCTCACTAAATAACAGGTTTGGTTTTGGTTTGTGATTAACAGCTGGAATCACACCTGGATATTTCTGTGACTGACACACGAGTAAAGTAAGGATCTGTTTGTTTTCCTTTTAATATATAGAGTAGTATTTTATAAAGTGAAGTAAAATGTGGTTTAGAACCATAGTATCTTTGCTTGGAGTTACCTATTTGGGACTGGAACATAAGAATAATTTGATTGACACTTTTTTTTTGTCCAAACCTCCAGCTCTTCTCATTTTCATCAGTGGTAAAATGTAATTTAATCCTTGAATGCTTTTTTGGTGCTGTTTTCAAAAATGATTTGTCTAAAGAGCTAGCCATATGTTAAAACATCATTTCTCCGAGTATTTGGTACCTAGTTAAAGAGAGTTGTTTCAGTCTTGGGCATGCTGTAGTAGTGATGTGGAAATTCCTGTCAAGGGAAGCTCTCCATTTTTAATTGCTGTTACATGTTTTACTGGGCAGTTAACCAGACCAGTAGCAGCTTTTTATTGTCCATGAGGCACTGCCTGTGCTGTTCTTGTTCTCCAGCATGCTATTTCCAGGCAGCCTGCAGTTTCAAAGGCTAAGACTCATAGATTCTGACTACAGTGACTGCATCCGAGCTTGTCTCCTTAAGGCTCTATTAGGTTCCCTCTTAACTGAGGAAGAGCAGGATAGTTTGTCGTAATTCATCCCATCCTCATCTATCTACAGTTAGTTGAATTTATGTTCCAAAAGGGCCTGTTCAGTTATCTGAACAGTTAATGATATCAAAAACTGAAGGTAGCTGAGTAGCATCCTACCCAGAATGGGGTGCTCAGGATGTCTCAGCACTATGCAGAACGCTCAGCATAGTGCTCCTGCACATGCAGGTTGCCCAAAATGGGCAATTATACTGTTGTTGTTAGTACCGAAAAAAAAAATCCAACTCTAAGAGCTTCAGTACTTTTTTTTTTTTTTTCCCCAAAATTCTTGCAGAAAACCTCAGGTGAATCTCACTACGGGAGCCAAATTCTTTTGGTAAGGGCAGAGGGTAACCAAACCAACCATCCAAAAACCCCCAGCCCCAAAAAACTAACAAACCCATCCAGACTGACTAGAACTATCTGTTGTACGTTCTGCATGGGAAAACTAGGACTTCTAGATCTTAAAGATATGAAAATATAACTGTAATGAAGCTGTGCCACAGGTAGTTCAGGTTGAATGTTAGGAAAAGGTGCTTCAGTGAGAGGGTGCTCAGGCACTGTGACGGGCTGCCCAGGGAAGTGCTCATGACACAGAACCTGATGGAGTTCAAGAAGCATTTGGATAATGCTCTCAGACACCTGGTTTTTGAGCACGTCTGTGTAGAGCCATGAGTTCACAGAATACCCGAATGGTTTGGGTTGGAAGGGACCTTAACGACTGTCCTGTTCCAACCCCTGCCACGGGCAGGGACACCTCCCACCACACCAGGTTGCCCAAAGCCCCATCCAGCCTGGCCTTGAACACCTCCAGGGATGGGGCATCCACAGCTTCTCTGGGCCAGGGCCTCATCACCCTCAGAGTAAACTTCTTCTGAGTATCTAATCTAATTAATCTCCCCTCTTTTAGTTTAAAGTCATTCCCCCTTGTCCTATCGCTGCACGCCTGACAAAGAGTTCCTTCCCAGCTTTCCTGTAGGGCCCCCTTTAGGCACTGGAAGGCCGCTGTAAGGTCTCTCCCAAGCCTTCTCTTCTCCAGGCTGAACAACCCCAACTCCCTCAACCTGTCTTTGTAGGAGAGGTGCTCCAGCCCTCTGATCATCCTTGTGGTCCTCCTCTGGGCTCATTCTAATACGTCCATGTCCTTCATGTGCTGGGGACCCCAGAGCTGAGCACAGGGCTCCAGGTGTGGTCTCACGAGAGCAGAGCAGAGGGGCACAATCACCTCTCTTGCCCCGCTGGCCACGCTTCTGTTGATGCAGCCAGGACATGGTTGGTTTTCTGGGCTGCAAGCACACATTGCCGGCTCATGTTGAGCTTCTCATCCACCAACACCCCCAGGGCCTTTTCCTCAGAGCTGCTCTCAATCCGTTCTCCACCCAGCCTGTGTTTGTGCTTGGGATTGCCCCGGCCCAGTTGCAGGACCTTGTACTTGGCCTTGTTGGACCTCATGAGGTAGCACAGGCCCACCTGTCAGGCCTGCCCAGGTCCCTCTGGATGGCATCCTTTCCCTCCTTTATATTGAGTTGGATTTGATGATCCTTGTGGGTCTTTTCCAACTTGGGATGTTCTGTTATTCTTCCAAAAAACATTAAAGCACAACCAACATGAGACAGAAAGAATATCATGGCATCACACGTTCCATGTGAGCATGATTTTTTTTTTTCTTTCCTTTTCAAGTACTTCCACTGGAATTGGTGTGCCTGCTTGCAGATTTAGGTGTAGCTTTACAGATACAAGAATGGTTCAGCTGGACTGCAAAGCCATAGAATTCACAGGCATAACAAGTGACAGGATTTCTGATACTTCTTCAAAACTCAATTGCACATCAAAGTTGGAATGGTTGGGTTATGCTGCAAGAAGTGCATATGAAATCATGCAGTTGTAATAAGAATTGTTGGTTTCTGGTAACTTCACAGTCTTGTGATTCTTATAGCTAACAGTATCAAGCTGATCGCTTAAAGCCCGATTTAACTTGCATTAGAGAATGTTTGATTATAGTTCAATTAGTATATTTTTATTATATTGCAACTGTTATGGTCTTTGTGTTGTGATGAGTCATTGTGGATGAAGAACTGATTTATTTAATGGTC
Source organism: Anas platyrhynchos (assembly GCF_047663525.1). Classification (NCBI taxonomy): domain Eukaryota; kingdom Metazoa; phylum Chordata; class Aves; order Anseriformes; family Anatidae; genus Anas; species Anas platyrhynchos. The sequence goes on from NC_092587.1 coordinate 12,965,029, forward strand.
TTTATTTGCTCATAGACTAGTGAATTTTGGATATGATGACTGCCAAGACCAAGATGTTACATCCACATCTTTGAATCTTCGGGTTTTTACAAGTAAAGCAGGTAACGAATAAATACAAATGTCATATTGTAACGTTCCCCACATGTAATTATCATATAGTGTAATCATAATTGATTACTAGGAATTTCTTCGTAATACATTATATACATGTATAGTTGTTACTCTTTGCATGTGTGAGACTTCTTTATTCCTTTAGAGTATACGTGACAGATAAGAGGGAGAAGGCAAGTAGTTTTGTGTCCCAGGAGGAATCAATAGCTCTTTACAGATTGGAAAGTTTTCTAGCAATACCCCTAGGGGAAAAAAAAAAAAAAGACAAACATTAGCTTCTGGTAAGTATACAGTTTAGTCTTTCACATTTTTGGTCTTTCTAAATATTTCATAGAGGTTAACCACGTTAACTTTTAAAACTACTCAGTGTATTAATCTCTAACCTCATTAATAAATGCTTAATTTTAAGTACACAGCTTTTTTATTGTTTGGTTTGGTTACCCTCTGAAAGCTGTATAACAAGTTAAGCTGAAGATTACTTGGAGTTTTACATATTAACACTGAGACAGTGACTTAGAAATTTTCTGGTAGTTCAGCTCCAAAGAACTGATATAGTGCACCCGTACAGCAAAATGTTTCTGATTAAGCATTTTCTTGTAGTTTCAGAGCAGGGGCAGTCCTGAAGCTTGGTCATGTGTTATGTTAGAGCCATTTAATGTTAAAGCTGACCAAATATGTGTTTGAAAGTAAATGCAGGGAAGGTGTTGGTGAGGTCTGTTGTCTGGGTATCTGGCATTGCATGTAACCGTGTTACAGAGTTCATGTGCATAAATGGAGCATCTACATTACAGATTGCAAGAGTTTGACATAAATGTCAGTATGTGATAGTGGGTCCAAGTATGTGATACTTGGTATGTACTGAGCATGTGATACTTAGTGGTTTAATACATATTTGTTAGTATGTTCCTTAAACCTTTAGGATATAGGTTTTAACCTGCATCCTAATGCATCTTAGAGCTTTTTTTTTTGGTTAAAAACCAGTCTCAAGAGACATCTGTTCATCACAGACACCTACAATTTCAACTTCTAAATTAGACCATACAGCCAAGCAGAGTATCAGCCAAGCAGATGGTATCTGGTTTACCTTTGATTAGTCCAGAGAGTTGTGTAGAGGTGTGATGTGTCGCAATAGTAGCTTTGTATCTCACTTTCTAAGGATGCTTTTGTGCACATGGGTAAGTTGCTGAGGTATTTGCCAGTTGCCTTGAAGTGACCATGAAGGCAAGTCAAGTGAAATACAGTTTCCTTATATGTTTTTTTTTTCTTACCAAGGCAGACGGTACACTTAAAGATTACAGGGAAGGAATTAGAAGCAGAAGAAAGCCAAGTTTCCATCTAGCAAATGTAGATTAGGTTAGTTTTTCTCCGTTAGCAAGACTGAGTATTTTTATGTGCATTTCATATACAAACTGCCTGTCTAAGAATGGAAGAGGTTATTGATTCATATACATGTTTCCTTTTAAAGCTATGCTTTGCTAGGGTTTGCTTAGAGTCAGTCACTTCCTTTTAGGCCAGGATGAAATTGTCTTCCATCAAGTCTATTGTTTGATTACCCTGAAATAAAATGCTATTTTCCATCTGGCAATGCAGTATTTAAATTGTGTGGAACCTTTCTCATGCTGAACATTGTGCTTAATGTAAAACACATAATTTGACATTTACTAAGTTTATTGTATGTGGCTCTTCACTAGTTGTTTTTTGAAACTGAGGATGACATTGCACAGTTTATTTGGAGTAATTGCAGTTCAGAACAAATGGTTTTGGCAGTGACACCATATGTAGTTGTTCAAGGATGGTGTGGGTATGTGAACTGAAATTCCCTCTTGTCTTTCTTGCTTACGGTGATTTACAAGACAAGACTGCATTCTCCTTGGGGCACAGACTATGACTTCTGTGGAACTGCTAGCATGAACTGCTAGCATGCTTCAACTATCACTGCTGATATCCTATTTGTATCATTTAGCTATCACTGGCAAAGAATGATTGGCATAACTTCTAAATGGAATGTTCCATGCAGCTCCCCATTTAATGAACTATTTTTGGCTACTGCCAATCTGATCTCTGAATGAAATCACTCTTTATTTCTCAAACTGCTGCAGTAGAAGAAAAGTAGCCCTGTTCCTTACACTTGGCAAAACAAGACAAAAAGTCTCCAGATAAAAACTGCTGTGTACTTCTAGATTAGCTTACATCAAGTAGTTCTAGTCTTAGAATTAACTTTATATGCTCAGAATTCAGTAATTCTTCAAACAATACTTGGCTGTTACATTTTCTAATGCTTTAGAAGTTAAATTTACTTGGTATTCCAAAAAAAATGCAGGTAGTAAGATGAAATAAACACTGAGTTACTCTCACCTAACTTTAGCTGCCTAAAACCTAAGCATTTGGACTCTAACTATGTTGAGAAATAGGCATCTACAGGGGATGGTTGCTGCTATCTGTATTTTATCATTTGCTTTGTAGAAGGAATCTAAAGGAGAGATGTTTGCATGGCTGAAGTTAGCTGCAGCCAGTCATTCTTAAGCCAACATAACTAAACAAAATGAGCTAATCCAATGTCATTTTTGAACTGCGGTGCTCAGATGCCATGTTGAAAAACTCCTACGGCCTTGCATCCTAAGGTTCTGGACAGAAAACAGGAATTTGAAGTTAGGAAAACTTCCTGTGTCCATATGTATTTCATATGAAACTCTTTGGTTTTGGTGGTATGATGTTTATAAATGAAGCAGCAGAACTGCAGTTGTTTTCGTAATGTTGCTGAATGTAGTAACTGCTACCCTATATGAGCAGAACTTTACTTTTAGATGCTGTTTTTTCTTTGTTGTGGTTGAGATCTTTTTGTTTTTCCTGTTATATTTGGACAGACTTATCTTTTCAGAAATATCTTCATCTGAGTTATCTCACATTATGGCATTTAGCTCCAGCTCGTCCTGTTTGCAAAGGCTTTTGAAATGGACAGATTTGGTCATGCAAAGGCAGAAAGCTTTTACCATATAGGCGCAATAGAAAGATAAGCTTTCCCTGAATCAACACAACCCAGCTCTAATTTGCAGAGAGCACTGGTGAGGAGAAGGGAGTTTGTCTTGCATTGCCAGTCTCTGGCTGCATTAATGGGACTGCCAAGGCAGTCTCAGATATAACCTTGCTTGGACAGATGAAAACATATGTGTCTCAGATCAGCAACTGTGTTTACAAAGCACCATTTGATATTTTCTATTGCTTGTAGTTCAGTTTATTAACGTTTGGACCAGGATCCTGGTGTTGAATGTGTACGTCCCAGTAATAGCTCCCCATAGCCACTGTTGTTGTGATCAGCTTGCATATACACCCACCAACACTTCAGCCTGAACAAATTGACTTGCATTCACTTGCATGCTGCACAATTTACAGAACAGTGTATACAGTAGCCTCCTGCATTCAAGAAATACATTTGTAGTGTTGGAAGGGAGCTTTTGGGAATAAAACAGCATTGTGGGTTGCTGGAGCTTCTCCAATCTTCCTCATGAGTCCTGATGCTGCTACTTTAAAAATTATGCATGCTCTGACAGATGCCAAGTGCTCTGGCAGCATGCCCTGTCTGTTGTCTAAATGACTTAAATATCCAAGCAAAACTGTTTCGAGCTTCCCAACAAGATTCAGGCAGCTAAGAATAAGCAGGAGAAAGTATTTACCTTCCCCAGAAGCGTGGAGTGCCTCAGCCAGATCTGTATCACAGTCGTGGTACAGCTCCGTGCACTAGGCATGTAACCAAATATAAAATACCTTGGTAACAGTGCTTTGGGGACTTGTGCTCTTTCTTTTTGGTGCCTTTTTATTTTAATCCCTCATATATATAAACTTTTTTTTTTTTTTTTGAAGAAGAATATTTGCTTTACTTTTTTTCCTTGAGTGATAAACTTTCAGCAAAGGCAAAAGGTGAACGATTATAGCTGTGGCCTGTCTTTCCCAGCTGTATTGGGACAGTATGGTTTGGAAGCTGTTTCTAGCATGCCAAAGCAGCTTGCCCCAGAGCCTTGGAGGTAGGAGACTGAAGTTTTTGTTAGGAGATGGAGGGAGGACTACCCCCCAACAGGGTCAAAGTGGTCTGTCAGTCTGATAGGGAGTTCGTGTGGATGCGGCAGGGGGAACCATTCCTACACAGAGCATCTTGGCTGAAATAAACTTGTGACAAGGACTGATTTTTGTCCTTAAAAAGGAATCGCAGCTCTTTGGGCTGGAAAAAGGGAGAAGTGACTGTGATGTCTAGCTCTGGTAGCATACCGTGCTGCTGCCAATATGAAATTATTATTTAGAAAGCAGACAGACCATGTTTGTTGTTCCATGAGTATTTGGTAGTCCCGTAACAGAAAATATCTAGAGATTGAAACAGACTGAAGAGAGAGAGGCTTGATCAGTTTTCTGGCTGCAAGAATAGCTTCTTCTGGGAAAAGCTAAAAATGTGCTTCTTTAAAGAACAACAACTGGTCATGTCAGAACTCAGGGCTCCATTGTGCCACATTGTCTCCTCTGGTCTTCCTTACTCTGTGTTTCCCTAGGTAAATGATGGTTGGAGATGCATAGTCTGTATTTCCGTAACCTTTACCTTTTTTGAGAGGTTGTTATTGTTAGTTTCTAATTTAAAACAGCCTTGCTTTGGTTTTGTGCATTGTAAAGGTGTTGTAAGTATTCAGGTGGACTAATCAATTTTCTTTTATCTTTCTAGGAGGCTTGTGTGTGTGTTGCAGTCTAGCCTCTGATATTCCTGATGTAATAATATACTCCATATATTTTTTACATAAAGGTAAGATTGACCTGTTGTGCTGACTTCATTATATCTGTATGGAGAATGTCACTTTGCTGGAAGAGTTGCAGAATGCCTTGCAAAACAAATAGCTACCGAAGCCTGCAGACAATAAACTACTGTTGCTGGTGTTCTAAAGACAGCAGCTGCATTTGTCTGCAGACTCATCTTTCCTGCTGTAGACTTCGTGCCTGATGCTGAATTAATAGCTTCAAACCAGTGACTTCACGAGTGGCTATTAGTTGGGTCTCTTATTTCTAGCCAGACTTTCTGACATGCTGAGCGCAAACAACATCAATGAAATCTGTGGGAGCTGCAGGTGTGTTGTACTTATGCCATAAGGCATTTGTATGGGAAATAGAGCCAACAGCTCTTAGCTTGAATGTCTGTTCAGAGTCCCAGTTCAGTGTGTCATTTTTCACAGCAAGAGGTGCAACACCCACAGGCTTAAGAATGGTAGCTACGTAAGTGGTGCTCTAGCTCTGAATTTTAAGTTAGATTTTTTTTTCTTGTTAAATAATGTTCTTTGTTAGTTTAATTATTTTATTCTGATCAGAGGAAAACATTAGCAAGATCTTTCCTCGTTTGATACATGGAAGAAAGGTGAATTAGTTCTGAAGTGAGAAGCTGCACAGTGTGGAGCACCTGTGTTGAAGTGGACAGCAAGCTTCTGTTTTACTTGAAGTCCTTGTTTTCTTGTGTCAGGAAAATCTTCATGTGTCAGTTGCACTAATGGTACTTTGCTGGAACATTGTGGGGTTGGGCTATCTGCATTTTTGGCTTAAAGGCATTAACAATCTGGAAAAGTCAATTTTGTTTTGTGGCAGCACTCTGCAATGTGCTGATCTGCAGGGAAGGGTTGGCTTCCCCAGATGTTCTTGATGTGTAGCTGAAGGGGGGGGTTGCATGGCTTGGAGCCAACCATGCCTTTGTGCATTTGTTTCTGTACCAAGAAAAGAGTGAGGATAAATATGGTGACACCAACCAGCTGCATCTGAAGTGACCTTTAAGGAATGGAGTTGCTTGGGGCAGAGATGTTTGTGGATTCACTTAAGATTCATCGGTTGTGGGAGAGAATTATAAGACTGGTCCTGAGGTATTCCATAGAAGCAGCAGGGTATGGGGAGTGTAAGCTGCATTTTAGAGACATAAGGACTCTGCTGCAGTGTCTTTACACTCAAAAGGAATCTACCCCTCAAAGGAGGTCCTAACAGTTTCTTGCTGTGACATAAACACCAACATGGTGATGCTGCAGGTGTGGTCTGTAGTGCTGGTAGTAGCTTGCATGAGCGTTCAGGTTGGCAAGTAACAGAACAGGGTGGTGAATGCTGATTCATTCCAAGGAAACTTCAGTCAGTATTTGGTGTGGAAAAACTATTTTTTTTAGGTATCCCTTCATGTGTTGTGTTGCTATTGGTCTTAGAGGTCTCACTTTTTTTTTCTTTTTTTTTCCCAGCAGAGAGAAAACATGTCTCTCTGCTAGTGTCAAGAGTCCCTCTGGATGAGTGGCATGGCTCATGATCTACGTTTTTCCTTGGTAGTTCTGCAAACTGGGGACCTATTTTAACTTGAATTTTCATGCAGTATTAAGTAGCATCCTGATTGTGACACCGTTCAGCCTTTAGGATGTGGCAGCATGGGGAATCAGTCATTTTCTCCCTAGCTATTTTCACCTCAAGCTTTTCTGAGAGATTAAGGAGATTGAAGGGATCTGTGTCATTCTTAGTGGGTGCCAGAGGAGGTTTGGTGCAAGTCTAGAATAAAACAACAGTTGTGCTGGTGCAAAGCCCATGCAAGCACAGTGAGTCTGAAATTAGCATAGTTTAAACAAATTTGAAATAAACCGTAGCAATAGGGCGTGCAGATGAACAAACTGGAAATTTTAGAAATCATTTGAAGGACCACCAAAATGTGAGGTACAGGTATGTAAAGGATTTGTTTATTTTTGGGGCATTGATGTTTTTGTACATGTTTGCTCTGAGTTGGAATGCTTCTTTAAACATGAACACAGACTGCGTAGTGCATGGCCAATTTCCTCACCCTAAAGAACTGCATTGTGTGGGTGCAGGTCTACTAAGTACACAGCAACTCTGTGCAGTATGAAGTAAATCCATCTGTGCAGACAAGCCCGTAAAGCAGTCTTAAAATATCACTGTTTGGGTATATTGGCACTGCTGAATTTTCTAACTATAAAGTTATACTTGGCTTATAACAGATGGATATATGTATTTTTAAATATATTATGTTTCCCTAGGTTATAGCAAAACTTTTACAGTTTCTCTAGAAAGAACAGCATCTCATCAATTGAAGGAAGTGGCCTTTTTGAATCTGGGTAAGTTACTCATGTTATTTCCCTGTGTGCCTGCCATTCTCTGTCCCCAGCAGGGAGACAAAGGTCTAACCCTTTTCTAGAAGGAAAGGATTTTTCTCTTGGCTTTAAGTAGTTAAGCTATTTTGCCACACCTTTTTTTTTTTTTTTCTTGCTTAATTTTTGTATTTGGCGTTTGATATTGCAATACCTCACTGTTAGTAAGCAACTTCCTCTGAAATTGACTCAGCTTCTGCTCTGGAGATCAGCTGCTGAGTTCTTGAGTGTCTCAAGCCTCTTGAAACCTCCCCTGGAAGCCCAAATGTGTTGCTAGTATTTCCTGTGTTAATACAACAGCAGCTTTTAATTAACTTCTTTTATATTTCCTAGATATAATCAATTCCATCAAAGAGAAGTGGGTTAAGATGGGACTCATGTGAAACAGCCTCTTAAAGCAAATAAATGAGCAAGTGCTAAATTGACCACTGTTATTTCTTTAAATAGACTACTATGTGGCTGCTTATTTGCCTGGCCAGTTCCTGCACCTCCTGAATATTCAGCATCCTGACCTACTGTGCTATAGTTTATTTCTGACAGGTATAGTAAGACTGCTACATGAAATGATTTTATAGATATAGTGGAAAATTGTTTAAATCTCGTAACGGGGAAGTTGTGTTTGGTCAACATTTTCAGAGCACTATGCAATAAAGGAAAAGAGGGACTGAAAAATAAAAGCAACATTTTTTCTATTTTCCATTTTAAAAAGTTTCTGAAATGACACTTCAGACTTGATCTATTATATATTTCTTGCTTGTTATGAAGTGGACCTTTTGCTGAATTTGAAATTCTTTGCTTTAGTTTCATAGTTCCCCTTCACCCATCTTTGCACACGCTTCTCAGTCCTCTGCTGTTCTTGAATTTCACATGGAGATGTAAATTTGATTTTACATTTCCTTCCTCCAATTGAGTTGCTCTAAATGTGTGTGTTTGGAGGGTGTGGGGAAAGGAAATCTGTATTTCCTTCACCTGATCAGGCTGATGCAATTTGATTTAGTCTCATCTGAGAGGCACGTTATTTCATTTCCAATAAACACCTCTTCATGGGAAGTGGCTTATTTTTGGAAATGAAGGGCCTTTGTTTGAAAACAGAAATCCATTCTTCTAATTGGGTGAAGGAAAGGTAAATAATGGGGACTGGTGCAGGGGCATCACATGAGGCTAATACCTGTTTTAAATACCAAATTAAAAGCTCTTCTGCTAGAGAGGAGTGAAAAGCATTGCTGTTACATGGTGGGCCTGATTCCTCTTATTCAAAGGATCTGTAATCCTGCTGTAATAGCAATGTGGTGGTGAACCTTAGTGCTAGCATAAATAAAGGGGTTTTGACCTGCTGGTTCAATCAGTAATCATAGAGCAGAACCTTTCTCTTCCGGCCACTGGGAGAGATGGTAAGTGGGCTGCCAGCACAAGGTTATATTTTTATTCCTTTTTCTTCTCAATCCTGTGTTCTTCAGGTGAGGATGCAAGAATTGACACGCTGCAAAACGGCTCCATCCAGTCCCCACTCATGTCAACTATCTTGGATGGCTGCATAGGGAGAATATATGCAGTGAGCATCAGTGACAGTGCCTTATTAGAGTTCCTACAGAAAAGCAAACGAGACAGCGAGAGGTTGGCAGCTCTACATTGTGCTCTTCTGTGTGTCAGAAGTACAGCTGACTTGGAAATGAAGGTGAGAAAAAGAACCTTCTCAGAGTTCTTCCCGTGAGTGATGCCTCATACAGAAGGGAGTGAGGGCATGATATAAGTCAAAGAAAAAAAAAATCTGATCCACATGTACTATTGGTAGTGCCAAGAGGCTCATCAGCAGGGGTGTCCCAGGTCCTTTATCGGTGAAAGCTGTCCTGAAAACATTTATTTCTGCATCACTATTTCATGCAAAGAGTTTTTCTGAAATAAAGGTTTCTACAGTCCATTTCAAGTCCCTTACAACGTAAGCTTAAACAGAGATATGTGACAAATGCCTCTGTTTTCATCTGACAGATTATTTGTTGGATTTCTGAGAACCTGTCAACGTGTCATTCTTTTGATCCCATTCAGGAATTTATCGTTGGTAAGTATTTCTTTTCCTGCATACTAAATTTTTTGACATAACCTAATTATGACTTAAGGAAAAGCCACAATGTCACAAACTGATTGTCATCTTCTCCAGTTTTTTAGTTATGAGCTGTGTTCACTGACCTGCATATTGTGGTATTAGAGACAATTTTAGTAGTTTTGAAGGTGTATAGATCCTCTCAAAATCAGAACGGTAGCAGAATTTTCAAATGCATTTTTCTGTCTGGTGGGACAAATAGATTTATCATTATTTTAGGTCACTGGAGAGCAGATCCTCCATCTGCCTCCTGTCTTTGATAGCTGGGATGTAAATAACTGGGATTGGAGAGGAGGAACAAATCTCTTCCAGCCCAGCCTGAGCCATTTTTTCAGAAGGATTTGGCATATCAGGACATTCTCCTGTAATAGCTGATGTCTCGGCATAGTCACGGTGTGCACTGTGTGCATAGAGCCTCCATACAAAGGACCCCTGCAGTGCTGAGCTGTAGCCAAGCAGCTGACCCAGCCCTGCAGCCATCTGGACTTCCCTTCCTCCTTTTGTGCAGAAAATGGGACCAGTTCCACCATGGAGGAAGCTGTTTCAGAGACAGCAGCAGGATTTGTCCCTAAACAAGTGTTACACAGATAAGGAACTGACTGTGAAGCCTGTTCTTGATAACTGATGGTTTATACAGTCACATCTTTCTGAATCTTTTCATGTTGCATTCAGCCTCCCTGTATTCCAGAATGTGTTCAGAAACTCACAACCTGGATAAGCTTTTGCCCTACACATCGCTGCTTGACTGGATTGGGGTAAGATAACAGCTGGTGCTTTAATAGCTAGAGGAAGTTTTTTTCTGCTTTAATAAAACCTTTAATTATGTACATCCTTAGACGAGGTCTAAATCCACATCTGTGCTTTATGCACATTCTATACTGTTAAGTCTTAACCCACGTAGTGTTTTCCATGAATGCTATATTTTATAAATAGATAACAGCATTTATAAAATGAGAAGAGCTACTTAAAATGGAATGGATGATTAGATTTCCCAATTTTCTGATCCAGGTACTAACTTATTGATGATTTATACGTTTATAATGAATACTAAACATACTTAACAAGCATAATGCTGAAGTTACTTCCAAGACAACCAGCACCAGTAGAGTTAAGATTTATGAGTAAGCTTGCAGAAATAAAATAACTTCAGGCAAGATCCCACAGTTAGAGCGAACAGCTAATTTGAATTTTTTTTATGTGTAACTGTTCCAGTGTTGTCTGTTGCCTTTTTCTGAATGGGATGAATGAGGGAAATGTATTCCATTTTTCTTCTTGGCAAAACTGAACGTGTATTTTTGGCTAACTAGATTATTTTGCAAAGGAGACAGGTAATGGATACTCACTTAGATACATAAACAAGTTCATGTTTATGTGGACTGATTTATGTTTTTATCATTTGTGTATTTCTAGGTTATCCCTGGAGCAGTATGTACAACAGACATTATCTCTCTACCTGTGTTAGAGGTAAATTCTAGTATAAAAACACATTTATATTTGCAGGTTAGGAGCTGCTTTTCAGGGAGGTGGGAGCGGGGGAAATGGTGGTTCTGTGGAGAAGCTCAGCACTGACAAAGTGGTGACCCCACAGGCTTGTCTAAAAGAGGGGTGAACAGAAAATGTGCTGTTTGAGATGGCATTTACATTTACTAAAATACCAGTTATCCAGATGGATATTTGCTAGCTCAAAAGTGTATTTTTGTTTTCCTTTTCTGAACAGACTTCTCCCATTCAACAGGGAAGGTCCTCCAAGAATTAATTGCTAGTTTGCATTGATAACCTCTTCATTTGTGACTTCATCAGATGGAGGCAAAATTAACACAATGGTTGCATAGGATTTCTCACTACATATCTGCACTTCGGTGTGCTTGAGGGATATTTCATGGTGCTGTCATTGGTACCAGTGGTTCATGACCTTCTCGCTGTGTTTTGTCCAGAGCATCCTGTGATTGCACTGATGTCAGGGCTTTGGCTGGCTAAATCTAGGCAAATTCCTGTACAGCGTGGAAAAGGTGGTGAGCTGGATGGGGAGAGCACATGCTGTTTAGGGAGGAAGCTGTACTTTCCACTGAAAACAAGGCGAATGATTCTTCCCATCTTCCATTCCACTCCCTCAGAGAACTCCAGTTCAGAGAAACACTTGAATTTTTCCTAAGCACTCCCCACAAAATCTGAAAGAGGCTTTTAATAAGCCGCACGTTGTGGAGGGCTAATGTGAAGAGTCAGAGCTGAACCCAACAGTACTGGCAACATACAGAAGACTCTGGATACATGAGAATATTGTTTGTAGTGTTTTAAAGAGGTGAGAGTCTCCTGATGCTTACAATTAGCTTATGAAGTTTCACTTTTCATAAAATCTTCTTAAATTGGTGAAATTACCCTGCTAATCATTCACTCTTCAACAGTGCATCACAGCTGTGCTGCTACAGATTCACATGGCTGCTGTCAGGGAATTGGGCTTTGTGTGCTTTGCTTGGGAAGGCTGTCCTGAGAGATGGGACACCTGGGAAAATCAGATCTTGGGAAATTTCGTTGGTAGATAATCCCTGTAATTCGCAGAGGTCAAAGTTAGCAGGCATTTAATTTGTCTGAGATTGAACCTCAAGCCCCTGGGGGCAAATGCCTTTAGCAGCTATACTTCCTGATTGTGGAACTCATTTCCTATTTCTGTCTGAAACCTAAACAGATTGAAAAGGTCAGAGTTGAACTAAAGACAAATATTTCCTGCTACTTTTGACTGCAACTCTCTCTGACTCCCGAGTGAGGACAATGATGATGGTACACAAGGTAAGGCTTAATGCTTTGCCAGCTTTGTACTCCAGTGATGCAGAGCCACCAGAGCTCAAGTTCAGCTGCTCAGCTGGTGGAATTTCATTCCGTGCATGTTGTTGGCATCATGAATTCAGACCTAGGTGATGAATCTAGGTCTTTAATGTTATTTCTGCAATAGATCTGACAGCATTTCATAGAAACAATGACAAATTGTTGACTTGAGAAGCTTTTTGGTCTACTCAAGGCAATGAACTGTTGAGAGCCTTTGGGAGGACTATATCCGTATTCACCAGAAAAAAATTGGGCTATTTGGGTAAAGGTATATTTTATCACTAAATTCCTGTTCAGCAAGAGATATGGAGAGAATAGGTGAGAAAAGGGCAATGGTCAGAGTCAGATTGATGAAAAACTTTACATGAAGATTGAAATTAATACAGGTCTGTTTCTTCTTTTTAAACACAGAAACCAAATTTGAAGGGGGGCAGTTGGTTTGATCAGAAGGGGAGAAGAAAAGGGCAGGAGGAAGAAGGGAAGAAAATGGGAGGAAATCCAGAAGAGTGAAGATGTGTAGTGCAAGCTATTGCCAGGGAGCTCAGCACAGGAAAAGATGGATAGCAGCCTATCCATCTTGTGCTGAGTCACTGAGGCAAAAAGTGAAGTTTTATGGTGTGTGCAGCTGCATGGTTAGTGATGTGGTGCTTTCCACACCTTCACTGCTGGGTGACCATGTCACTAGGGTTCCCCAGGTGAGCACAGGTGCCTCTTAAAGGTTATCGGCATCTTTCAGCCCTTCACACAGGTATAGCAGAGAGCTGTCTTCATCTTCATTTAAAGCAAAGCTTCTTATGAAAGGCTTTATGGCACTTGCTTATGGATTGCAAACTATAAGCCCTGACTTTGACTTCTGGTAGCACAGTGTCTTTTAGGTGTCCATACTTAGATATGAATTTGACTCTCCAAAAATGTCAGCAAAATAACCACCTAAGACAAAGGGGTCTCTTCTTTCCTGTCATTGGCCTGATGATCATCAGGAAATAACAGATTCAAGTGATCTTTTTGACTTCTTAATGAGATGTAATACAGTGCAGGTTTTCAGTGGTGTCTGCTTTTAATTCTGAAGTCTACCGCTTCCTGTTACAGACTCAATATATTAAAGAAACTTGCTGTCTTGCTTCCCCTCCTACCACACATCAAACAACATTCACCATGGCCTGAATGCAATTTTGCTGTGGTGTTGCTGTCGCAATTGCATGAAGTGGTCACTAGATGATACCCTTACACTATATTCCTGGTATTTCTCTGATTTCCCGTTGGTAGCATTCAGGCAACGTACTGCAGTGCTAGCTTGTAGATCTTGGTGGTTGGCTCCAGCAGGGTGAACATATGGTGCCATATGCACTCCTACTTTCCAGCTGCTTATGTAACACGAAGCAAAAAGTACATTTTCTGCTGCATCTACAACAATAAAACACTAATCAGCACTGGTGGCAAGAGGGAAGTGGCTAGCAGAATTGAGTCTCTGCGTTTTATTTTCCTTGGCAAATTGTAGTTTATAGTAGGAAGTGGTTTTTAAGGGCTTCTGAGGTTTTCTTGTTATTGTCATTGTAGAAAAGTGGGGAAGAGGGCAAAATCCAGCACAGTATAGCAAGCCAGAGGAACATTGTGAACTGTGCAATTCCAAAAACTTTCTGCCTTCAAATGTCACTGCTGTGATGTCTGTATTAGGAAGGTAGATGTATATACCAGGGGCAAGAACTGTTAGTGCCATCACTTGTTTTTCAAAATCTGCCAAAAAGAAGTGCCTTCGTCTCACCTCTTCCTCAGCAAAGATCACATTGCTCTCACTTTATAAATAGAGGCCTCAAATCTTTATACCCTGTCCAAGAGCTAGCTCAGGAAACCAGTGTGTTTGAGTTGTTTTTTTTTTCTTTCCTCCTGCCTGTTCACAGTTGAGTTTAAATTAATTTCAGCATTAGAGTCAAAGGCTTTGGAATTGCTATGGAGACGTATGGATCTTGTTTCTTTTCTGGGGATGAGGTGCTGTTACTTGAGGCTGGCAAATGAGTGTTTGCAATGGAAGTATTTAAGCAGATTGAAAGTAGTGGAAGCCTCCAGATGCCAGGGTCGTGGTGTTGTTTTTCTGTTTGGAACTAACGGAAACCCAGGGTGGGATTTATTTGGCCAAAGGTGAGCTCTCACATCTGAATTAGCTGCCTAAGGCTCCTCTTAAAGGATCCTCGTACAGTCAAGTGGAACTCTAGATAGTATAGCCAGTGTAGTTTGAGGTGTAGTTCTTCCCAGCAGAAGCAGTTCAGGTTATGACCTGGAAGTCCCTGCATCTTTGCAGTGGCTTCGTAGGATTCTAAGGTGGCTAAGTATCTGCATTACAGGCACCAAATCTTGAGTTCAAGTTTAGGTAAGTGCTACCCCTGCCATCAAATTAAGGAAATAAAATTATTGGAAAAAAATAGTGGAGCTGATTTTTTTTTTTAACCTTTTTCACTTTGTTTACTATGAAGCTACATTTGTCACAGTTCTCTCAAATTCTTTAATGAGATAGGTATTTCTATAATGATGCAGCCTGTTTTCATGTTTTCCCTGCAATGCTTTGCAGTTCCAGAACTCTAAAGGCTTCTGGGAGAAACTCAACTCAAACTTGGAGAGTGTGAAGTATGCAGAGCCACACTTGCACTACCACAGTAATGTGCTCAGGAGGGAATGGCAAAACCTTTCAGAAGAGGTAAATGCATGTGCCCTGAAAGAGTCTCCAGAGCTGCCACTGAAGTGGATGTTTTAAAGCCAAACGTGGAAGGGTTAGGTTTTTTGTTACTGGGAAAAGAAGTGGGAATCAGATTATGAGAAGGGCAAAGATTTGCAATTATTTATTTATGAGGTGATTGCCTGTAAGTCTTATTCTTGACAAATAATGCTAGAAACTAAATAAAAACAGAGTTTGCATGTACCTGTATTGTCACATAGGATAGATGTTTGTGTCTGCAGGCGTGGGGAGTTGGGAGGTGGTTTGAAGCCTCACTGAGCATTATTTCAATCCAAAGTGAAAGCCAATTTCATTTCTCATATGTTTTATCTGGAAACATTATTGGCATTCTGCTTTATTCATTTTGGGATTTTTATTTCTTTATAAAGCAGAAAGAAGAGAGAAGAACCACAACATATTTGAGAAATATTTTTGAAAATGCCAAAAAGTAGGTACCATTTTCTATTACATTTACCCTTTGTTACTTTGTTCAAGTATGTTGAAGGATTTAAATGATTTAAAGGATTGTTTAAATAACCAATCAGGTAAATAATTGGATATTTTGCTCTAAAGAAGAGTATCTGTCTGAAAATCAATTATGGCAATCCTTGTAATCACTACAGCATGATATGAAATATCCAGGCCTGTAGAGCCAGGTAATTTATGGTAAACAGAAGTTTTTCTTGTGCAAACCAGATGTACAGTTCTCTTTATGCTAATACCTTTACTAAATATAGTCACACGTACATTTTTTGGATTTCTTTAGCTGCCTTTGAAAGAGCAAAGGGTTGTTTCGTCTTTTTAATATCCTTACGAAACCCTTTAGAGTAATGGTTGCAAAACCAGTTGATTTTTGTTTCAAACCACAGGGTGCTTTCTCATCTGGACACTTGGGATTCTGGTAAGTGAAACTTTTGTTGATGTAGGCCTCAGCTGTACGGTTAGTTAGAACATTTCAATCTGGCTGTCGATGGCTTAAAAATAAATTGCTCTGTGTGTTTCCAGCATTGAAGAGCTTGAGACATTAAGATGAGTTGTTAAACTAGAGGAAACCTTGGTAGTAGTAATTATGATTGGTGAAAATCAGCGTGGAGAATGCAGACGTAATTAATTTCCCTATGTCAGGAACACTTGAGATTTTAATTGTTTAAGTGCAAGGATGGCAGGTAAAGAGTTATTTTCCATTCCTCAGTTCTCTTGTACACAGTCCTTGATTCTGTCACTCAGTTCTGTAGGCAAGTAGATAGAACCACAGCCTCTGTTCATGTTTGTTTCTCAGTGCTTTTGAAGTTGGTTGAAGTTTTGTGATGTTTTTATAGTTTCACATCCCTGAATGACTCTTGTTCTGTTCATTCCAGAGGAAAGGCTAGTACCTCTCTTTCAAGAAGAAGATTACCAGCAGCAGTTACTAATGGGACTGGTACGTGCTTTTGTTACAGTGTGCACTAGAGGACGCCCAACCTCAACAAATGTAAAGAGTAAAATCCTCAGGCTGAGGGGAAACTCATTCAGAGTAGCTGTGGGACACATTTAGTATTTCCTAAGTTCTGGAATTCATGGTCATGATGTCACGATATCATCTTAATAGGTCATGATATCATAAAGCTTAGGGGAAAAACAGCAATGGAAAGTTGATTTGTCAAAGAGATTTTCCCCAGTACAAATTTTCTTTAGCTAGAAGTTTATTCAGTCCTCCTTGAACTTCATCTTAATCTGTCAGCTATTTTGGGGCTACTTTACATCCTTAAAATACATTTGAGTGAATTTCCCACCTGCACTTTCCCTCAAAAGAATGACAGATTTTCTTGCTTCTCAATTTAACATTTTTTTTACTGTCTCCTTTTCCTTCTACCTGTCGTGATTTAACGAAGTAGGCAGCTAAGCACAACACAGCCACTTGCTCATTTTCTCCTTTATCAATTTCTGCAACTTGTCCTACAGGACTATGTGCAGCAGCCTGGAGTATCCTTTTGGCCAAGAGGCTTTAACTGTGCTTGGCTTGATTGCAGTGCATGTTTTGCATTGATGGATAACCTGTGCAGTAGTGTCAAGTGGTCAAGTCCACCCCGATCAGAGCTCATCTTTCTATATACAAGTTAACCCTCTCCTAGCCAAAGCTGTGACACTACCTTCCTGCTAGGACAGCTGTGGCCATTCTGAGGCCGCTTCTTCTTTTGCTTTTTTCTCTCCTGAGGATCTCTCCTAAGAATCTACCATCTTTATGCTTCTGGATAGTAAGTCCTGTCTTAATTCCCTACTTGTTCTTCATCTACCTAAATCCATATCTTCTCTTATCTCTCATTCTCTTGCTGTCAGATCCAAATAATACTCTTCAGCTTGCATTGGAAGGTCTCAGCACTGCATCTGTGAGGAGTGTATCAACACTGTCCTGTCTGTTCAAATCTAAGGCAAGTTCTCACTCTTTGCAGTTGTGCTGTCTTGTTTCTAAGTGCTGCATCATGTCCTCTGAAATTTCTCTACACTTTTTTTCCCTGAGATTCTTCAGACAGATCCAGAAAAGTAGATCATCATTGTCTTTTGTCTGTGCTTTCCTACCACTGTATTTCTGCCATGTCTTTTAAGTGGAAATTAATCAATTTATAAACTACTAAAACCAGAGATTTTATTTGCTTTGGCTTTTCTGTGAGCTTTGCTTCTTCTTGGCAAAGGTACCAGGGTGGGCCAAGTAACAAACAAGCTACAAGAGGTCACAGAATATTTCAGAAAGGAGAGAGTGTAGGTAGTGGTATGGCCTGTATGATAACAAGCACCTGATTTTAAAAACATCACAATGAATATTTACCTGAAATTGCCATTACTCAGATTCTCAGGTTCTTGGCTACTAGCACAAATTGGACTTGTGCTAACTTTCTGTATTATAAAATCCTTTGGGTTTATTTGATGTAATAACTACTTGTGTTCTCAAAAATCGGCGTTAAAATCCTTCCTTCACCTGCAGTCTCACTTGGTTTGACCCAGAGAGATTTAAGACCTGTAAGATTTTTCTATTCAACGTTGTTGACAGTATAATGTAGCACTCATTTGGCTGAATTTATGCCAAGTAACTATTTTGAATATTCAGATCTGCTGTTGACTTCGCCAAGATTGTGTGGTAGTTTGGGGTCTCAATCTGAACCGAAATTTTGTAGTGGGGAGAAAGTTGTACTAAAGCCTGTTGATCAAGCCTGCATCTTGTGGGGCTTTTGCATCCTTTTCAGAGACCACAAGCACACTGAACTGTTGGCTTCTTTTTCTAGATGGTTGCTCAGCTAAAGGATCACCTCATGAGACATCTACAGTATGTAGGAAAAAAGAAGATTGACCAAATAGTTCTGGATTATGTTGCAAACCTGGTTAGTTCCATTTCATAGTCACTGTTGTGAGCAAGCGTGTATTACTGGGGATGAAGGGAGGGCTGGGTATGTGCTGCATGTACCTTGTGTATTTTTGGTGGGAGAAGTTCTTGTTTAAGCTGTTGAATCATATTTTTCTGCTTAATGTCCATATTGATAAAGTGAATAATACTTATATAATATTAAAGAGAGTTGTACTGGGCACTCAGAATAGTGAAGAAACAGTTTCGTTTACAGCTTGTAGAAATAGATTTAAAATCTGGACTCATCCTGAAAGTTGAAAGCACTGCCTTTGGTTCCTGTGGAATACGTTGCTGCGTGCTTTGAATAATGCAAGTGCCATCGGGGGCGTAGGAACAAAGAAAAAAAATTTAAGTCCAATATGGCATGAGAGAAAATCACTGCTCATACATGTTGACTGTAGGCTTTTTGTGAGTATAACAGAAGACGGATTTCTGCCTGAATCCGTATGACGTACAGTGAATTCTTTCCGATCTCTTAATTTTCTGTCTTTGATCTTAAACATAAAAAAGACTGTTGACAAAAACAGGTGTAATAGTTTCTATCAGTCTCGACATTAAATCCTTTAAATGCAGAATCCATAAGAGCTCACATAGCAGCTAGTAAGTCATGTTCTTTATCTTATCACCAGATTCAGTAGAACTTGATCCATGCAGCTCTTGGGTTCCAAAAACTCCCCGTAGTGCTATTTCCTAGGTTCAGAAATCTCAGGAAGCTTTCCTGAGGCTACCAGTGCCTGCATCTTTTCTCAAGTCTCTTGCAAATCAGTTGTGCTGTTGATGTTAAAGTGTTCTGTGAGCCACTGCAACTTCTGCTGGGCTTCCTGACTTCATATTCAGGCCTCCTTCTATAGCTTGACAGCTTGTTTCACTGTTAATCACCAGACTGTTTCTGTATCTATATAGGAAGAGAAGAAAAACTAGTGGCTGACTTAAGTAGAAACAGCACAGAGTGAACCAAAGCTTCATAGCTGCTAACAGTACTGATAGAAGCAGAACTGGAGTGTTTGTTTTGCTTTCATATGTTTCCTAGTTATCATTTGTTCGTTCCCAATGTAAACTAAGATTAGAAAAAAAAAACTACTAGGACACCTCCGCAGCCTTGATCTGCAAGACAAAATTATTGTAGACTGAATCTTGCAGTCAAAACAAATCTCAGCCCTTCCCACCCCACCATGAGTAAAACTTCAGGATTAATACAGTTTTTTCTTTTAAACTTCACTAAAAGCAAGAATTCTCTCAACTCCATTTACAGATTTATTCTTGGAAAAGCTGCTATAAACAAAGATCGTATGTCTCTAAAAATTACTTCAGCTTTTGGCTGGCACATGTTGCTAGGTGCTGTTTGGAAATCTTTAGAAACCAGTTTATTGTTAGACTTGGGTTTCCCCTCATCACAGTTAGAAACTCTCACATCCTAAACTGTTCTGTATCCCAAATGTTTGGAAGTTCTTCAGAGAAATTGTTTAGATTCTTCCAACAGTTTTCTGTAGCATCAGCAATGTGTGGCTGAGCTAAAGAAGCTAATGAAACAGGAAGAGGCTTGAAAAATATTTTGCTTGTCTATTTATTTTCCCAAAACATTCTGATGTTTTATTACATTCAGGAGCAATGGAGTAACAGAGAATAGGGTGTTGTGGGACGTAGTCATTGTACAAATCACTTGAGGTTTTACATTAGAGCAGCCAAGCCATGGGAGCAGTAACAGTTTATCTGAAGACAGCACGGTTGGCTGCTATCAGAGAGCTGTGCATAGCAGTATGCAGAGAAGTACTGAGAGGTAGTGTTAATGAAGTAGTAAATCTGGGAGGTAGTGTTAATCTCAGTGCTAATTCCCTTCCTACAGAGCCTGAAAGTACCTGGTTACCTTTTCACATGCCACCTGGCCTCTAGTATGTATACGTCCATATTCTGTCCTACTTCCCACTCCCCTATGGGCTCTTTGTCTTAGAAATTCCGCATCTGTTTTTCTTTTACTCTTCTCATTTCAATAGTAAGGGAAAGGGAGAAATAGCAGCAGCAGCTTGCCGTTTGCTGCCCCAGCAGCAAGTGGAAGAGGAGGCAGAGTGAAAGGGCAGCCTGTTGGCACAGGGAGAAGACAGAGTAAACTGTTGAAATTTCTCTGAAAGTCACTGTGGTGGCTGCACCTTTTTGGTAGATAACTAGCCACAGACATCAGGTGTGCTCTCAACTGCAGAGGAATAGAAGAAAGACACCACTTGGATTTGAGTTTTCTCTGAAGAAGGGTGACTGAAAACTGCAGAACTTACTCTGTTTTCTCCTTTGCTCCTGATGCTTTTCTTTTGGTTGCTTCCATGTCTCTTCTTTAGAACCAGCCATAGGAGTTGAGGTCTTCTGGTTCCAAATGATGTCGGTGAAACTTCAGTTTACTCAGCAACTTTACCTGAAAATGTACGTTTCGAGGCAGCAAGGTCCTTTATAAATGGCAGCTTAGGTCCGTGTTTTTTCTTGCTAGTTTTGAGTGCTCCAAGGAAAATGTATTCTGGTCCTCACTAAATCTCTTAGTTCTTTAGGATCCTTAAGCATGTAAGCCTCAAAGAGAAAGGCCCAACAAGGGCAAGGTTGGCTTATGACATCCAATTTAGGACAGAGCTGGGAAAGCCTCTTGAGTCTTCTACATCAGGAGCAGAAGCACTCAAACAGTTGAGGTTGGATGCTGAAAGCTGTTTGGGAGATTAAACACATCCCTGTGTTTTCTGTGATGTCCTTTGTGGCTGATCCAAGTGAGTTGTGCTATTGCTGTCATGTCACAAGCATGCTGGTATGTAAGTACGCTGTGATAGCTAAGCTGATGATGACTTAAGAAGTTGCTTTCTTAGATACTCTGCAAGAGACACGTGGTTGACTGTATTCTTAAGCAAAGAACAGATTCTGGAGTATCATCCCTGTTAATACAGTTTTGTTACATGAATAATAAGAGGTGATTATGGGGTTTAAGAAGCTTCCTCTCACCTTGACACTGATCTTCAGCTCCAGCTGTAACTCCCCATGCAGAGGCCGTAAAATGCACTCTGCTGGCCGGAGATGAAAGTCATTTGGCAGCAGGTGTGGTTCTTGTGACCCTTCTCTGAAAACTGGAAATCACTCGTTTCCTGCAAAATGAGTGGAGAAAAACTGTCCTTGTGCAGGGACACTAAATGGGGGCTTTCCGGGGCATCCAGAAGTAAGAGCATGGGAGTTTTTAGGTGGTTATTCTGAGTCAAGCAGCTGCCTCAGCATCTTCTCTGCAAGGCTGGATGAAGTAGTGAAGGGTGGAGGGGAAAAGGTGCAGAGAGTTTTCTGGCCAGCCCTGCGGGGGAGAGCGCTCAGCAGTGTTAGTGGCTGGTATTCCAGGTCTGAGCCTTCCACAGGAACTCGTCTTGTGTCTGCTTTATCCTCTTGTTCAGAGCTGGGACAAGTTAGAGGTTAGGGAGGGTGGGGTCTGTGGGGATTAAAAAGAGTGGGAGAAAGGATTCCTGGACTCTGGCCACCCTGGGGAGAGAGGGCTTATTTCTTCTTGTGACACCTGTCTTGCAAAGCAGGGATCAGGCTTGCTTCCTGAGAGTTTCCTGGGATTGATTAGTTAGGACACTTTGAGGCCCAAAGATAAAAGGCAGAGAGGAAGTGTCTCAGTTCTGTAGCTGAGATATGGAAGTGGTTGCACATGACAGCAGTAAGGCGCTGGCTAGAGGAAGTTATTTCAACCTTTTCATGCATGGTTTCTCTCTTTCAGCTGCAAAAGCTTGAAAGCCCAAGTGAGAACAGGGTTTGTGGCTTTTGTATGCTGATGGTGTTTTGGAGGACAGCCTGGGAGCAGAAGGAAGCAACAACGTGGGCCAAGAGATTATTTTAATTCACTGTAGACAAGAAGAAAACTCAGTAGAGGCAGGGAGGCATTTGCTTGTCTCATCTTTCCTCCTTGTCAGGGCTAGATTTATGATTCCTCCTGTAGACTTTTCTTTTTGGCAAACCAAATATTGCACTGTTTTCAGTGTGATCCAATTTTGTCTGGGCCCTGGGGACCTTTCCTTGCCAAATGCTCAGTCACTTGGACACGCAGTTTTGCTTTCAGGGCAAACAGATTTTTGAGAAATTTATGCAAGAGTGTGAGATCAGTTATCACTGAGAAGCACGATGTGTCGGGGTGCTGTGTGTCTTGTATAATGCTTGGATGAGCTGGGAGCACTTTAAACTTCTGGAATATGGCGATCCAGTTACTGTTCAATTTTTAATCAATTAACCATTTTAAGCTCCCAGGAACAACAACAACAAAAAAGGTAAATGCTGAAATTATCATGGCACTCCTCCCACTAAAATCTTGTAATCTCAAGTGGTGTGTGTAATAAATAAAGGCTAAGGATCTCCTCCTCTTTACTTCTAGAAATGTTCAACCTTTTTTTTTTTTTTTAGCTGAATCTGGTGCATCGAATAATGAAAGAAGTTTGGAAGAGATACCGGCTTCATTCCTGCATCTTCTGCTTGTGAGCAAGTCGTTTCTTAAAAGTTTTCAGCCTGCCTTTTAAAATACGGGCATAATAATTTTGGTCTTCAGCAGTACTTGCCTGAGCAGTCAGTCATACTGACGTTCACAGTAAGCACTCTCACTGATTCTTTTAATGATCCTCTTGGTCTTATCAAAGTCAACGTGAATATGAATCGTGCAGGCAGTTTTATGGCTGGAGCTCAAAGCTGCTGAATTCACAGAGCTCTCCTGCTGGGGAGCGGGCGTTGAGCACGTATGAAAACCAGGTCACTTACACCAGCATTCAAAATATTTCACCTGCTGCTGTTGATACCAGGTACTGCTGAGAGACTTGCAAATGTTCAGTAATGGGAGAAGGAGAAAGGGGGCATCACAGAGCCTTTGTGATTGACCATATTACCAGGAGAGCGGGGGGATTTCAGGTTCCTAATGCGTTGCTATTTTTATTAAATAGCGATGAGAGAGGAAGTGCAGCAGAGTTTGCCGTGTTCCACATCATGAGTCGAATTCTAGAAGCCACAAATGGCATGTGCATGCCTTTACCTCCTGGTGAGTCCTGTGTTTTACTGTTTTAATCCCTGTGTGAAGCAAGCCGTGCTATGAATTCCTCCCAGGAGAGCTCTAGCTGCCTGTGTGCCAGCTTTGCTTTGACAGTATTTAAATCTATTCAAGACAGTTACACATAGCTTGGTCCAAGTGAAACGAAACAAAACTGGCTAGTTACTACAGAGACAAAACATCAGAGGTGTACTTCTCCATTTTCAGCTTCCAGCGGAGCGCTTGGGCACAGCCCTACCTCAGAACTAAGATTTAAACTTTTTTCACAATTATTTTTTTTTTTTTAGGTGAACTGGACTTAAATGTCAAGAGCTACAAGGGAAAATCCTATCTGGGAGCAAAACCTGGGTGTTTTTTCTTATGTTGCTCTGTTATTTTTCAATTTTTATCCTGAAAGGCTTGTCCCCAGCCTTGCTGGAGGAGTTGATCTTGACAGTAGACATCAGTTTCCTAGAGCTCCTCCCGATCACTTTGTCTTTTCAAGGCACTGGTTTATTTTTTTAGGGGAAGGCTTGTTAACACTGAATGTTTAGATTTTCTGTGGCTGAATTTGCCAAGGCAGACAGGGAATTTACAGCCACACTCTAGATTTAGACTGGATTTTAATCCTTTTAAGGATTAAAAGGATTAATCCTTCTAATGGCTCTTACAGAACGATTGAGCTTGCTGTCATGTTGTTAGCTGTAAGACCAAGGCCTAGCTGTAACTGCAGAATGGCAGAAGCTGATGGGAGGGTGTTCTGAATGTGATCAGAAGAAAACACCCTCCTGTCTGTTTCTGCTTTGTGCTTCTGTTTGAACCTTCTAGTTTGCATCTTCTGATCTGTCTTCAATCTGTGAAGCTGGTTTTTGGTGTGGTTTTGGTGTACCTCAAACTTCAACTGTGTAGGGGCAAATGCTGCCATGTGATGGTGTCCTGCGGTGCAAGACCATCAGCTGGCTGATGCTCAGTGGGGAACTCGAGTCTTAATGCAGCCTGTGGGAATGTGTGGGTGGCAGCCACATACAGAGCGTGGTGAGGCCTCAGATTTTGATTAACCGGGAGGAAAGGAGATAAAAGACAAATTAGTGGCATGATTTGGATATAAGCCAACAGCTTGGAGATATTTAATGCATGAAATGGCTGTTGTCAGGCCCCTCAGCTTTCTTCTTCCTGGCGGGGTTGTTGTCGAGAGGGCTTAGAGGATGCCTACGTGACTTTTGATAAACTGATTTCCTCACTAGCTCAAAGTGGTTAGAAGTTAGGGGAGTGTTGGCTTTAGCTAGAGTAATGCTAGTCATTAATACAAAGTTTTGGAAAAGAAAAGTTCCCAACGAGCTTACCTCTCTCATAGGTTTTCACACTCTGCACTTGGGGCTTGGCGTTCGATGTCTCCCTCTTCACACTCTCTTACACTATATCGACAACGGAGTTCTGCATTTGACAGAAACTTGTGTCAGGAAACTGCTGAAAGGTACGGTGAGTTTGTCATGGGGAGCGATGTCCTGGCAGGCTTTCAGACTCAGACACGGGACATACTGCCCAGGGCACTCGGCTCTTCTGCCAGCGTGCTGTTACAGTTAGGGTATAGCTGAGGATGTTGCTCAGCTGAGAGGAGAAAATTTGGACTCATACTATATCATACTATGTGACTGAGCATTATTGAAGCAGACAGAATATCTTCGGGGAGAATTTGAGCTTGCCACTTTTTAGAAAAGTGAATGCTAATGATCACACTGGAATTGGGGGCAGGGGGGAAGTTCTGTGATTATCCTTGGAAGTGTACACTTGCATGTAAGGATGTTAGTTTGCTCACTGGTGTCATCTTTTGTTTTAATTAAGTTTGGGACAAGGCAGTCTTGGTACTGAGATTAACAAATAGGTAGAAACTCTGTGCTGGGAAGGAAAAATTCAAAATAAGCAAACAAAAACCTACCTGACCCAGCATCCCAGTATTTTTAGTAGATCATGAGTTTGTGTATTTTGAATGTGATGTATTCTAATTATCGTTATGGTACCTAAAGACAGGAATTAAAACCAGTCTGTCTGAACCTGTGTAGTCGTGAGGAATAGATCCTGTGCTGTTTGTGCCTTTTGCTCTCAGCAGGAACTGAGCAGCTTGTTTCCACAGAGGGGGCACTGGGAATCATTGAGGTCTGAGGCTTAGGAATGAAATGGGGAGTGGGACAAATTAGCAGTTGTAGGCACAGTTAATATTACACACGCATTAATCAACTTGTCTAGGTAAGAAGGAAGGAAGAGAGAACTATAGCGTGTTTCCTGAGCTGCAGGAGCACTGCGATATGAGTCTCCATGCATTTCATCACAGCTGCAGCCATGTTCTCTTGTAATGTACTGCTTGCTTCTCCTGTGTTAAGAGAAAGGACACAGTGTTTGTATTAGTCTGTGCCTGGTTTTGATAAGTTAATATTAAAAATGTGGGCAGATCTACTTAGTCAAAATGTGTTTGAATTACTGTACAAATTATTACCAAAAATGGTGAAATTATATACAAATATACAGGAAAAACATTTCTATAATCTGTATAAATGTAAATAACTCTCCTACGAACCCTTGGGTAAAACTAAAATTTTCATTTTGTTATGGAGATACTTCTTGAGAATGTCTTCAGTGGAAATCAGAAGTTTTAGTTGTGTGTTTACCACCAAAGAGATTGGCTTTCTTTTTCCTTTTGCTTGTAGATCTGGATGACACGGAGAAGAATGAAAAGCTGAAGTTCAGTATTGTGACGAGACTTCCCGAGGTACCTTTGGACATTATTTCTTGGAATTTGGGAATGCTACAAAATTCCTCCCTGTGCATAGGATCAAGCCAACAGAAGACTTAGCTGCCATTCAAGCAGGGCATAGAAATAACCCAAACCTCCAAAGTTTCTCCATCTGCTGCTCGTAACTTGTAGGGTACCCTGGTAACTTAAATCATAAATCTGTCTGTAGTGTTTTGCAGTGACCCTGCAAGAATCAAATTGACAAGACGGGTGCTGTTCTGCTGAGTACTCATCTGCATAAAGCAATAAGAGTTTTGAGGGGTTTAGAGGATTTCTGGGTTATTTATTTATTTTTTAGTATCCACAAACGTTTTCTCACTTGTGACCTCTTCATCTGTATTTGGTTTATTCATTTTATCAAATATGTTTAAAAGCTGGTAGAGTAAAAGCTGTAAAATCTGATCCCACCACAACCCTGCGGTGATGTAACT
Organism: Anas platyrhynchos; assembly: GCF_047663525.1. Lineage (NCBI taxonomy): Eukaryota > Metazoa > Chordata > Aves > Anseriformes > Anatidae > Anas > Anas platyrhynchos. The sequence continues at coordinate 12,991,522 of NC_092587.1, forward strand.
ACAAGATTTCCCCCTCAGTGAAATCCCTCAGCTCGCTCATGCAGCACGTGACTTGCTAGGCACATGCTGGAACTTGCTGTCGGTGCTTCTTTGAAGGTTACAGCAGAAGAGGAGATTGCCTCTCTCTTTTCCCTTTTTGCTGTTAGCGCACAGCACTGCAGAGGAAGTGCAACATCTGTGAGCAGAGAAAAACCAGGGATCCCCCTCTGGGAGTGCCTTTCCATAGAACAGGCTTTTCTCAACATAAACTGCTCATTGTTTGTTCATTATGGACTCGTACGTACGGTCCAAATGGCCAAAAGTGCTGCTGCAGTTTTCCCCTAACAAGGGCTTCTTTATTTGGCAGCAGTTTTGAGAAGGGGTAGGGAAGGAGGACTCCACAACATGTGCTTTGTCCTCTCTCTTGTTTTGGGCCTGGGTTAGCGAGTTGAGGTCATGTGGGGCCTCTGAGCTGTCAGCCCCAGGCCTGGTGGGTGGGGAACACCATTGAACCGAGCTGAGTGCTGTAGGGAACATGTACTGCCAGCTACACACAGTAGGCTCAGTGCCTTATTGTGTCTATTTAGAGCTTTGGGAAAAAATGCAGAGAATAGTTTGTTTGCCCAAAAGGACACTTAGGGGTGATTCGGACTATTTTGAGTTCAGGTTACGTTCACTAGATGACTTCAGAAGCAAGTATTTAAGCAACATTGAAACCCTTCAGAATTTCCTAAATGAACTCTTTCAGTGGTCTGTGTTTCATTACATTGAAAGTGAGAGAGAAATGGATCTAGACTGGGAGAACAGCGGGCGGAGCCAATCTCACAGCGTTCCTATTTGCTTGCTTTTTGCTTAGGATTGGAAACTTTGGGACACTTTGAACACCTTTTGCCTTTGGGAATGTGAATCAATTCTACCGTTTCCCAGGACAGTGTCCTAAATAACAGGATGTAAAATCTGTTCCTAGTGTCTCCTTGTTGGCATTCTGCTTTTGTAGGCTTCCTTCCACTGAGCCTGAGAGAAGCCCTGTTCTGACCAGAGCATTAATAAACGGGGTGGCTTTGCTATTCTTTGGGAGAAGAATGAATCTAAACCAGAGTCCGTGTAAGGCATAAAAGGTCATTTTAAGCCTCAGTTGATGCTTAAGTACACGTGCAAAGTTGGGCAGAGTTGATGGGGCAGAATGGTTGACTGAAACTTGCTGAGTAGCTGGGATTTGATTTTTATTTTTATTTTTTTTTCCCCATGTTCTGGGAGCACGTTGTAAGCTCTTAGCTACTGGCTCCGAAATGGTGGCTCTGTGGGTAAACACAACGACATCTTACCTTCTGTCATCAGTGTGTAAAAGCAAATTTGTCTGTATTAAAGCCTGGATTTTTTGATTTTTTTTTCTCCTTTTTTCCCTCTTAAGTTTCCACAGTAATGTTTTATGTTCTCAATTTTTGGTTTTTGCTTACTAGGCTCTTGGTCAAAAGGTCCGTCAGTTCTGGAATCATCCAATAAATGCGAATTTAATCGCACGGAAATATGTGAAACTTCTGCTTGAGAAGCTAGGGAGTAGGCAGGTAAGAGCACATAAGCCCCGTTTTCTTTTCTTTATCTTTTTGCTCTGACAGCGTTGAGATTCCTGACCTTGCTGTCAACCATACCACACTGAAGGTAATGCTGAAACTTGGTACTGTGCAACTGTGTGAACTAATCTGAAATGTTCTCCCTCACAGTGTAGCAGGCCTATCTCCGAGAGACGCCCGGTGCCTGTAGAGTTTTTGCCACTTAACTACCTGACTAACATGCTGGCAGAGATAGAGAATCAAGGTAACTTGAATTCTTTGGAATTCAACTACTTTGGAAGACCAGTAAGTGTTACTCTTCGCTCACACTCAGCTATATCTTGACAATACAGATATAGCTGAGTTGTAAAGCTCCAGTGCTGTCTGGACATGCAGTTTGGGTTTCTTTCTGCTGATGGGAATTGTCAGAGCACTTGATCACTGTGCATCTTCTCATCCAAATCCTCTACGTGTTGAATCCAGTTGGCAAACTGGCTCACGGAGTGGTAGGAGGTGTTACTCTGTGCCCGAATGGGGAGAAGGGCTCGTGTGTTATGTACGCAGTGTGGTAGCTAAAGCCCTGCTGCTCAGCCAGTAAGCAGGGGCAGCCGCAGTCAGATCTTCCACCTCAGGGGAGAGTACTCAGATCACTCGGGTGGGAGGTGCTCTGAAGTAACAGGCATCTCAGAGCAGTACCTTTTGGTGACATAAGATTCAGATTGGTTAGGGCACTTGCTTCACACAAGGAAACCTAAGTATCCAGAGATTTTGAATTCCACTGAAAAAGCAAGTTGCAGAAAGGAAGCATTATGCTGTGTAGTGTGATTGGCCGTGCCTTTACCAGTAAACAAATTAAAGTCATGATAAGGACCCAAGTGCTAAAATAGAATTGCGTGTGTATGGACGTCATCCCAGTTAGGAAGGAAAAAGGAGCTAAACCATGTAGATGCATATGAGAATGTGCTCTGATCTGTTTTATGTACTACATTGGACTACAAACATTGCCAGTGTGCCTAAATCTTGTTTTTGATCTTCAACGTAGAATTTGTATGGAAATCCCTAGCAGCCTCCAGTCAAGGTCCAGCTTTCCTCCATATGGGGTATTGTGTACTTGTATCCCACTAACAGGAAAATTTCTGTCATGGGTGAGCATCCAGGCAACTGCATTGAAAACTGCTGGTGTTTTGTGTAAACAAAACCACAGTTCCACCTAACCCTTGCATTTGGTTATTGTAGGCCAAGATATTTAATAGACTGTGTGTTCTTGTACATGAAGTCCCAGTTCTACAAATGCTAACTTGCTTATTGTGTTCTCCTAGGTGTGCATCCATATGAAAAACAAGATCATGTTAATGTAAGGTTTGTGGAGGAAGCAGCACTGAAACATACCATGATGCTTCTGGGCCTCAAATATTCCTGAAGTAGCTTTCAACCGCACGTTAACTGTGGGACTCATAGAAGTTTTTCACACAGAAGTGTGCAACCCGTTGTTTGTTGTTTGTTCTTTTTTCTTTTTTTTTTAATGTAAATGTCATGTTTGCCAAATAATCTGCAGGTTTGGGTAGCCAGCATTACTGACAGAACCTACTCAAAGTAGCATTTGGTCCAATGTATTAAGGCTGAAATTACTGACTTCTAGAGAAATCCTAGAGAAATGCACCTGACACAAACCCAGGTTTCCAGTATGTCTGTGGTTTTCGGTCTGAAGCCCTCAAGTAAGGGGACCCCTTGTGGGTATCAGAACATGCTGTGGAAATTGGTGTTAAAATAGTTGACAGTAATAAGAAAGACAATGCTGAAAAAGGTAATCCAGTTGTATAGTAAGAAGTTGACCACTCTTTCTCATTGAGATTAATAAGAGTGTTTCCTGGTGTGGTTTTGTAAAATAGGTAAGGATAACAAATGAGAAATGAGTCTTTGTATATAAGGCATCCATAATGGTGTATTTGTTCCTTGGGGTGGTGAGGTTGGGCTTCTGCCTCTGGAATTGGATTCTAAAATACTTGTTTTTTATAATTAGGACAAAACGTAATCTCCTTAAAATGTGTGTGATGGGGTTTGTTGTTGTTTTTTTTAAGATATATATAATATATTAAATGTAATACAGGACAAGAAAAAAACTTGTCGGAAACTTTCCTTCACAGCAGCTTGGACAGAATTCTATGTGATTCTTTCCTTCTAACTTTTGGTGTTACAGTTCAAACCTCAGCTTCAAAAAGAACTGATGGAGGTTTTCTCCTCTTCTTCAAATTTTTTTATACATAACTGACCCAGGTTTGGGTTGTCTTTTTTTGTTGTTTTGTTTTAGTTTTGAACTGTGACATTAATTTCAAGGAGTAATAGTGGTTTGGTATGCAGGGAAAATCTTCAATTCCCACATGTGGGATTTCTGCAGTCTGCATTGGACTGAAAAACAACTGGATCACAGTTTCAGACTGTTGAACTAGTGAAATGCATTGACAATTCAATAGATTTTGGAGGTTTTCACTACATCCTCTGATACATACTCTGGGCAGTTTCCACTTCACTATTCCTTACCAGTTGAATGAAAAGATCCAGTTCTCAGAAGGGTTCAGTACACACTTGTGTCTCAGCAAGTTTATGGTCATTCCCTTGTTGCCATTACTGGAGAAATGTTACAGCTTTCTCAGTAACTGCATGGAGGGAAGGAATACTTTTATCAAAACAATTATTTTTTTCTGTCAATCCCAGACTGCAGAAAGCTCTGATAGTGTGTTTGTATAAGATGTGGGAGCTTTGTTCATGTGATATTAATAACCAGGGAAGACTTTCTAGGCTTTTTTAATGAAATGTACTATAAGAAATAGTCAGATGCAATAAAATTTCACCTGGAAACTAAAGTATTGTGATAATTGGTTATTTTTCTTAACATTTTAAAATACTGCACTACATTTGGCATACCAGGCTCCTCCTAGCCATAAGGAAGGAACTTGTATCCCTGACTGTCTAGCCATGCTTCTGGCACTAAGTACTACTTTGTAGTATGGAATTTGGCTAAACACTAAGGGACATTCCTTCAATGTAGTGTAAATGCTGTTGATTTGTGAGATTCAACCATTGGTAATGGCCTCTCCTGCTCCGGATGCTGTCTTTTCAGATTTCAATTGGCTTTACAATTGGTTTTCTGAAGTGTCTCATATTTGAACCAGGTTCACTTGGCTTGAAAGGAGCCAGGGCACCGTAGGGCCGTGGCAATGGGAGGCTGTATTCATCGTTCGGGATGTAGGCAGTTGGGCGCTGTTCTGCTGTTGTGTGGACACAGCCAGGCACTGCAGCTTGTTCCTCTTCTGCAGCCTGCTGGGAAAAAAAACAAAACACATCTTGTTCACATGGTGCTTACGTGCTTTAAAAATGCCATCAGTACTCTTCTGAGCTCAAATACAGAATGCCCAACAGGGAAATACTGTTAGTCTAATCCTTAGGAAACAGGTGAGTATTAGTTGTTTGTTGAAAAGAAGCATGATTTATTGACCGTGTAGATGGGAGCTTGTCCTTTTAATAAATATTGTATAGTCTGAACATGTTGTGTCTTTATTATTGAGAAGATGAGTTAAATGAACATATAAAAAATGTAGAAAGATGCAGAAATTGCAAATATGCAAAATATGCAAAAATGCAGATGTCGAAATATGTAGAATATGTAGAAGTATCTCAGGAACAAGATAGTAGTTCTGATGCTTCAAAACCTAGGCTGTATTTATGCTGACAGCAGCTGTTCCTGTAACTGTTACTGCAACAAGCTCTGGTCCACAGTACCGAAAGGAAACTGAGTCATAGCAGGAGGAGAAGTTAATGACAAAGGGTTCTTATTCTAAACCAGTTTTACCACAGCAATTTTGCATGACTTTGGGTTCTTTAAATGTATGCGCTGTGTATTCCTCCCCCAGCTATGTGCTCCTGTCAGATTTCCTCGGAGTGATCAAATGAAGGATCCATACAGCAGAGCTCACTTCCTACCTGCAGGAGTTCCCTCAGTTATAGACATCTCAGTTGTCTGTGACTTTTTCTTCTCTGGGAGCTTTCTGCTCAGGGGTTGGCAGTCTCAACTAAAGAGGTCCTAACTGCAGCCAGCAGGGTAGAACTGGAATCACTATTTGATCTGCTGCCCAATCTGATTTCTTGCTACTTCTGCTGTTCACTGCATCTTGATATGTGGAGGATGCCAAACTTAGTTCTGAACCTCAAGCCCTACCTTTTGTGGCTTTACATCAAACTGAAAGCAGTACTTCACTGATGTCCCAAAACATTGTCACATAAATCACTTCAATGAATGAAAACAGATCTTCCTTTGAGTGTAATATATTCTCTCATTAAAGTTTGGTGACCGGTTCTAAGTGGTGTGCCAGGCTGTAGGTGTAGTTGCACAGATCCACAGGGTGCTGCTTCTGTAGTTGCCTGTCTGTGCCATCATCCCCACCAGCCCCTGGAGCTCTGTGGCTGTCAGCACACAGCTATGTAGGGAGCTAACAGCTCTGCCAGAAAGATGAGCAGTGAAGGAGGAGAAACTGAAGACCCAACTGTGACAGAGCAAAAACTTACTCTAGCTCTGGCTTCAGCTGCTTCTTTATACACCTTCTCATTGCGTAAAATCTTCAACCATTCAATTTCTGTCTCCTTGGGCGGAGGAAGGCCTTGGTCTATCCTTGCTGAAACAGTCATCAAAAATTGTTCTTTGTCTCTCATTTCCTGCTGGAGTTTAATGGCAAGGGCTTGCTTCATGGATAACTCTGCAACAAGAGCCATCATCTTCTGGGTTCTGTCTTTAATCTTCTTCTGTAATTCACTTATCTGGAATAAGTGACAATTTTATTTTAGGTCTTCCCTTTAGATGCTGGATATGACACTTCAGTAAGTACAAGGTACATGAAAACAAGTCCAACTTGACTCTGTTTCCAAAAAGCCCCAGTTCTATACTTAAAAATAACTTTGAAACTGTGTGTGTGTGTTTCCTGTGTACACTCTGAACCATAGAAACCTGCAGCATAAAAAGTCCCAGTTACTCCAGTACAAGTTACGAGAAAATGTGTGTGTAATTATAATCTGCCCTTTTCAGCTGAATGCCAAAACTTCCATTTATCTCAAAGGCAGAGAGAAAAACCTAGATTCTGATTGAGCTTGTGCACAATTAACTTTTTATTGAGAGGTGTAAGAAATCTGATCCCTACAAGATAATTCAGTGACAATGTGGGCACAGCTGTGCTGTGGGGTAAGTTATCCTTAAGCAGGGTGACAGAAAAGGAACAAGATGTGAATCCTTGATTTGGATTGGAGGTGAGTTTAAATTAAAAAACAAACAAAACAAACAAAAACTCAGAATATTCTTAAATCTTTTTAAGATTTAAAACTGAATTTAAGATTAAAACTGAACTTTTGTCACACTGCCATTTTTACAGTAACTTATTAGCCAGTGGCCATAATTTTCCAAAGACAAACATCAGCCATGTTATTTCCCTTTCTGTAGAAAATGAAAGATTTGCTCTGAAGATGTTTTGATTTAAGCATATCCCAGTGCCAAACCTACCAACTAAGAAAAAAGTCAACCCTGGCCTTGTTTTACATCAATTATGTCACTTTTTCATTGAGCTCTGCTCTATTTTTCGTTAAGGAGGTGGGGGTGAGATGATTTTGCTCCTTCCCAAATAATGCTACTGGCAGCTAAAAGGCAGTATCTATAATTATATAAAAGTAACTGCACTGAAAATTATATTTCTTTCCTATGTGGTTCTCCTTATTTAAATAACAAAAACTGTGAGCCACGTGTCACATTTATCTTTTTTGCATTGGAGGCAATATGGGACTTATCTGGCTTTTCCTTTTTTTTTTTGTTTTTGTTTTTGTTCACTGTTTGTGTTTGTTATGGAAAGACAGTTCAGTAAACATTCGAGAGGAGGATTCTTCCAAGTTTGCAAGCATTCAACCTGAGAAATAACTGACATGTTTTGGTGCAACATCTATTTATGATGCAACTTTCTTTCTAAAAGAAACATTCCCAGTGCTGTTGCTAGGCCCATGTTACTGTTATTACCAAATGTCTAATTTTTTATGGATAACGTATGATTTGCCTATCAATAATCCCAGCCGCTAGTTTTGTAATTTGCAAGCGAGTCATCTGCCCTCTTGCCCAGCTATTTTGTTTCACGTAGGCCAGCAAGCAGAGCGTGCAATCCCCTTCTTACCCTTGTGGCTAAGAGCAGCGTGTCCTGCTGCCTGCTCCCTGCTGTGGTGCGGATCCTGGCTGTTAGCCGGGAAACGTGGTCATAGAGGAAATCCATCTCCAGCAGCCTCTCCTCTTTCTGCACCAGCTCTACCTCTATCTGCAGCGAGAAGGAGTACACACAACACGGGTAAATGGCAGGGGAAGGTGCAGCAGGAGCTGTTCTTGGGGTTGGTTGGAAAGAGTTGACAGCTCCTGAACTAATACCGGCAAACAGTCGTGTTCTTCACCAGCACTTTTCCCCAAATTTTCACCCTTTCTACCCCCTACCAGGCAAAAACTTAAGGTTGTTCTCAGTCTTCCAGATTTTCCGTGTCTGCCTGGGCCCTTTAGGTGGGCTGGGGATTACACTGACAATATTACTGCCTCGCCATGATTTTCCCAAGAGCAAGTAATTTTTTTTCAAAGATTTTTTGAAGTATCAAAACCAGGTGTGTGGCCCTTTGCCTGGCCTGGGTGCCGTTTAGGGAACGGGCTATTTTGTGTCTCCTTGTTGTAGTGGAACCAAAGCAGTAAAGCCAACCCCTGATAAGGGTGTTGTGTTTTATCCTAATTTGTGTGGATTGTAAGAGGGCAGCGGGACTGCCTCCGTGTCACAGTGTGGGGGCTGTGGTGGGGCAGCTCAGCGCCACTTGCAGAGGTTGGACAGCTTCACTCATCAGTTCATTATTTTGCATTTACTGTCCTCTGCCCCCTTTTCCATGTTAACCCTTGAGTGCATTTGGAGGGGCTGTGAAGTGCCGATGATGTGAATTAACCAGCCAAGGCAGGGTGATGCTAAGCCAGGTGCTCTGCACAGAGCCTCCCAGCCTCTGCTGGGAGAAGTCAAAATCCCCCACAGCCATTTTTCTTGGGAAGCAGGCACGGGGCTGCAGTTCCTGCTAACCAGTCATAAATATAGTAATTCCTCTTACAGAATGCTTATTTTAGAAATGAAAAAGATTTGCTTTTTCTAAGTAAGGTCAAAGTAAGAGCAATTGGGCAGTAAAAAGAGGTGCTACCTGTTCAATCTTCTTTCGCAGTTCGGGTGGCGATGGGTCCGTCCCTCCCAAGTCTCGCTTTCTGCTCTCATTCGTAGGGTCAGCAAGGATTGCCTCCATCTGTTTAATCCTGTCCTTGCACTGGGAATACTAGCAAACAAAAAGCCACAGCGGTTATTGGTGCAGACTGGAGGCAAAAAGCCCCGTTATTACTCTGTGAGGGGAGGTGGCAGGTCCTGGTGTGTCTGATTTCCTGCAGTTTGCTGTGTGGTTTGCAAACGAAGCAGATGGGGCACACGGCTCTCAGCCACGCTCGCTGGCTGTGCCCGGTCTTGGAAGCAAGGCTCTGGCCTTGGGGGAGCATTTGGGATGCAGAATGATGCTGCTCAGACACTGAAAACGTCTCCCTATGAAACCAGAGGTGGATGGTGGAGATACAGCGTTCTTACCTGTTGCTAATGAACAGGAATTTACCTTCCGAACATCTTTGGAAGGTTAGGAAAGGGCAGCCCTGGGGGGAGCTGATACCTTCTTCAGCTTCTGCTGGGTGGCCTAGATGAAAGCTGCAGCTGGTTTGTCCCAAACTACGTCCTTTGGGCTGTGCCAGGGCTGTGCTGAGAGCTGCCCTCTGTGGCTGCTGCCTGCGGTTGGGAGGGCAGCTTGGTTGCTGGGGGGGGCACAGGCAGCATATGCTCTGCCCAGAGGAGGGAGGAAAGCCCCAGGGAAGGTTGTGGGCCCTCAAGGCCAGGCTGGATGGGGCTTTGGGCAACCTGGGCTGGTGGGAGCTGTCCCTGCCCATGGCAGGGGGTGGGACTGGGTGGTTTTTAAGGTCCCTTCCAACCCAAACCATTCTGGGATTCTGACTCTCACTGGTGCCTGCTTCCTTCTCCCACCCCAGTCCCTGCCACCTGCTGCCCTGCACTCAGCCCAGCCCCACGGGTGCCACCAGGACACGTGGCAGCATCTGCTGGGCTGGCAGCCTGGGCATCCTGAAGGTCTCATGCCTGGAGGCTTCCAGGTTTTCTCTGCTCGAGTGCCTGGATGCGTATCCTGTCGTGACTCGGCGGTGACACCGAGTGCTGGGAGCTGTGACCCGAAGCACAGGTGTTCCCTGACCCTTCTGACGTGAGAAGCTCCCACGGAAAGCCACTTCCCAGAATACACAGATGGAAATCCATGTTCTTCCCTGAAAGTGTCCGGACTTTCAGGACTGACGATGGTTTTTGTGCATGTTGATGCACACCTGGCCGTCTGTCAGCACCTTGTCACACCACCGGGACACGAACCCTGCGACTTGCTATAAATGCTATCCTCCAGCTACAGGGGATGACACAGAAATAGTGGTCACTGGCTCTGAAATCTATGAAGGGTCACCAGGAATACAGAGTAAATGTTTAGCTGTTGCTACAGGGAAAAATTCGTGTTTAACAGCCAAAGGAAAGCTGATGGGTAGCCACGTGTGGTGAGGGAGCAGCAGCAGGGTGCTTGCTCTAAACACTGCTGGCAAAGTGGCATCGTGCAGATCCTTCTTTTTGTCTAAAAGCCAACAGTAAAAACCTTAAATAACTACAGTTTCCTCATCAAATCGTGATTTGGCTTAAAATGTATGCCAGTCAGTATGCAACTGGTTTCAGGGTACTGCAAAATTTATTCTTGCTTATTCTTTAATAAGCAGCTAAAACCCAAGCCCAACAGCACACAGAGAATTACAAGCGGAAGAATGGGAGAACAGGATGAGCACAAACAAGAGGATGCAGTGATGCTGCCAGGTATTTTGTATCTAGGGACAAATTGCTCAAACACTAATTCAGCTGCAAACACCTTGTCGGAGGCAGTGTACCCGTAACGAGAGCAGGGACAGCTCAGCGGGTCACATTTTCCAGGACTGAAAGGTTACTCTAGGGAAGAGGGACTAGTGCAGAACAAACACTGTCCAGGAAAACAGGAAAACAAAAATCTGTGAGGGGTTTCCTGTTAAATACTGGACTTACTTTCAAATGCAGAAGGAATTGGGGTTGATTAAATGAAGACTAACCCAAACGCAAGCAAAGCACATTTGGTGTGAACCATGATATTATGTGTCTGCTTAAGTAACGTGACAGGAGGTACCTTTATTTTCTCCTAAGTTGTGTCATTTTCCTTGGACAGTACTTCAGCTAAGCTCTAAGAGATTCTAAGTCTTAAAGCCCCCCAAAAGGCCACCCTTCTTTCCTGGAGAGCATTTGAGGGCATAGGAAAAGGCTGTAGAAGAGAGGCTTGCTGTGCTTGATTGGAAACAGTCAAAACAGGAGGAATTGCTGAAGAATAAAGAGGCAAGAGGAAGCAAGTACCAGATAAAGGGCTGCTCTGAGAAAGTGGAGGGGTTGGTGCTTCTTCTGGAAAGCTCAGAGGAGGCAGGCGAGGTGCCTAGAGCACTAGAATAGGGCAAATGTCACCTGTTTTTAAAAATGGGGGGAAATGGAGGTACAGAATTATAGATAACATTGATAACTTCACTTTCTGATGAATACATTTGGAACAAGTCATTCAGCTTCCTTTGTAAATAGCTAAAAAATAAAAAGGGTGTGGACATTGGCCAGCCCAGTCATGCTAAACCAGTCCAATTACCTACTGTGAAAATGTAATGGGTATGTGGATGAGAAATGGTAGGTATCATGCAGCTTGGTTTTTACAGAGCTTCAATACTGTTTTATATGATATTCTCATGAACAAGCTGTGGAAATGGTCTTGATGAAGACATAAGGTAAGTGCTACATCAGTAGTAGAGGTAAACTGAGAGAGACTGCAAATATTTTGGAGGAGATGATTCAAACCCCAAATGATCTGAAAAAAGGTTTGAATAAATGAAGTTATCTCAAATGACACATGCAAGGTGCTGCATGTAAGCTGTATGAATGCAGAATCCAGGCCATCTGATTAGACACCTTAAAACTGTGGCCTGGTAGTTAGGTACTCTTGCAGGGTGAACTTGAATCAAGATGTGCTGCTGCAAGAAAAGCTACTGCCATACCTGGGTACATAAGCAGAATTACAACCAGCCAGTTGTCTGAATGAATCCTTCCACTCTCAGCCACTGCTATTAGACACTGTGTGTCAAGGAAAAAAATAATAAAATAGAAAAAGAAGACAGAAAAGAAGAACCTAAACCACATTAGCTGTAAGGGCTGATGGAAAGGAGTGGAGTTGTGTAACCTAACAAAAGGATGGGAGAGGAGCATGATTAACTTTATTCCATAAACATGAAATGCTGCTGCAGGGAGGAAAAGAATGATCCATTTGTCATGCCCCTGGTGGATGGAAGAAAAAAAATCAATAGGCTTACATTGCAGCAAGAAAGCATCAGGCTAAAGGTTAAGAAAATCTTTCCTCTGTTAAGGATGTCCTGGGACAGCTTGCCCGGGGAACTGCAGTTTCCATCAGCAGGGGTTTGAAAGACCAACTCAGCTCTCTCAGGAAGAGCAGAAAACCCCACGCAGGAGCAGCAGCAGAAGCAGGATTGCCTCAATAAACCTCTCACCTCTCCACGAGCCCTGGTTTCCTGTGACTGATAATGTGGTCTGTAGATTTTCATGGGGCGGTATTAAAGCCTGGATACATTTTTATGCCAAATGCCTCTCTGAGATTGTCAGTACATTAGCTCAGCTCTGAGGCATGAAGGTGCCACCTAGAGCACCCTGCCAGCTCAGTGGCTCTGCTTGTTGGACTAATTAATGATTGGTGCCAAGTATTTCTCGCTGATGCGTGAAGGCAGGCTGGTTTTCATGGGTCATTTCAGCCAGCAGGAACAGTCCCTTCATGTGCGGTCAAAATTAAAAGGTAACACAGTTTTAAGCCCAGGGAAAACCACCTCGGAATCTCACCAGGTACTCCTTGTGTCAGATGAAGTACTTTGAAATATTTCTAATGCTTTACATTGATGTTAACAAAAATAGCTGCTCACATTATTAGCACTGGCTGAGAACAGCTCTGATATTTTATTAGATACAATCTATTCACCAGCATCCCATTCTTTTGTGGAAATGAGCAGCCTTTGGTGGAAAGTGTAAGAGTGGAACATCCATGAGCTTGATGATTAAGCAGCTCATGTGGAATACAGGAGACCCAGATGAAATTTTTGTTCTAGACTCACACAGCCGCCATCTGTGCTTTTCCACTCTCCATTTCTATCAGATGCAAACAAACAGCAAATATTGAAATATTTTCTAATTTGTGATGCTGAAGCTGGTTTTCATTTCAGGTCCCTTTATATTTGAAGTATTACCATATATGAAATTATATCTGTTGTTGGAAGATCATTCAGCAAGCAACACCAGAAAGCTTAATTTACCACTGGACTGAGTAAAAAGAAAGAAGTTCTGGGGAAATGTGAAGATTGGGAAATGCAGGAAAGGAGAAAAACAATACAGAAAAGATGAAAAAGCTTAGAAAGTACTCAAGATTTAAGGAGACAGGAAGGGTAGGAAAGGGGGAAAAGAAAATTTAAGAAGAGCAGGTACAGAATTTGTCCTGCTTAATTCAGATAGCCTGAACTGTACATGTACATGTATTTCAAATGTCGATGCCTTCTGAAGTACCCTTCCTACATCATTCAAAGTTTCCTATGCAATCAAAGGGAAGAGGTAGGCGTCTCCAGGATAAAGACCTCCCAAGAGGAATGTTTTGCTTGACACATAAGGTTATCGGCATCTCCTCTGTAGGCAAGGACACCTAACTCTTTCCACTAATAACCAGACCGTATCCATTTATTTGGATGATTTGTCCTGTGGGCTCCTACCATGAGCTTAAAGTTGGAGCAGCTGGTGACAACTCTTCAGGTTTCAGCTTGGCATCAGAGGTTGGATTCACAGACAAGACAAGTGATTTAGGTCTGTATTGAGCACACCAAGTCAGAGTTTTGTGCAAATGAGTGTTATAGTAAAATGCTTGGCACATTGTAACAGAACTGAGTTGGATTTCAACATGGGGCCAAAGCTGTAATCTGGACAGAAATTAGTGAGCTGAAGTTTGCAGCCAACACCAGAATTCAGCTTTGGGCTTATGGCTTTTATTTGAATCATGGAGATAAAGCCAAATGGATTGAAACTGTTTCTCACTAGACATAATGGCTACTGCCAGCAGGAGGAACAGCACTAACGCTAGAATGGCTGAGTACAAGGAGATGGCTGTGTTCATGGCCACTTTGAACCATGTAACACGGCTTCAGTAACCACAGTAAAAAGCTGAGACCCAATAGTTTGATTAATCACGGTTGTGATTATTGTTCAGTGACAAATCTTTGACTTGGGAACATTTATGAGACTACTCTGTGCCTCCCAACACTATTTTCCTACTTTTTAATTTTATGCTGTTATTGCAAAAAGATGTAAAGAGTCTGTATCAGCAGCTTCTCTTTAACTGTGACTTCACACAAACAATCATCATAAAGGAGAAAGTTTCAGGAATTCAGAACACAATAATCAAAGTTTCACTGCTGACTCTCAGTTCACAGAAACTATCTGCCTGTCGTTGCTGCATTTGACTCTGTGACTCTCAGCCTCATTCTAAGTCCTACCTTTAAACATCTCTTATTTTCTTCAGTCTATCACATGGTTTTCATATCTTCTCTATTCATCATTGAAATCTGTAATTGCACTGTACAGTTTGGGGAATGATTTGTGTAAGGTATTATAGAAAATTTTATTATTTTAGCAGAGCATATAATTTCTTTAAAAGACCAAACGTAACAGAATAGTGCAAGCACTATTTAACAGTGAGTCACAGCTCCCATCAAGCAATTACGGATGGCAATGGTACACCATACTTTATTATTTTGTGCAGGCACTAGCTGAGTATATATGGAAAAAATTACCATCTGGAGATAAGGTCAAAAGTAAATGAGCCATTTCAGAAAGCAAGGAAAGAATGTCCAGAACAATGACGAACACTGCAGTTTGTTAATTGTTTAATGTCATGTTGTAACTAGAACTAAAACTTACACTGTTTTTGTGTAGAAGAAAATGTACGTGGCATCACTGTGGGCTGCAGTTTCCAGAGTAGGCTCACAGTCAAGTGTGAATTGAGTTATTATTTCAGGAATTTGAAGACCTAAGTATATCCCCGTCCTTCCATCTACCCCCATCAATACAGTTTTAACAAATTTTATCTCCATTCCCATTTTTTCCCCATGACTACTCTTCTCCAGTTTAGTCATGTTGACATTTACAGCTATGGGGAGGACCAGCTGAGATTCCACAGCCAGGCAGTGTTTGGTATGTGCAAGGCAAAGTGTCAGAGTCATAAGCTAGAAACTCACAAATTTGATGTTAAAAGCATGCAGCAGTGCTTTGTTTTAAAATACAGAATAATTCAAACAAACAGAAAGGTAAAGGTTTCTTTCCCACCAACCTGTATCTGAAGTACCACCAAATCTGCATCCAGGGCTTTCTTTGTTGGTAGTGCTTTAAACAAAAATTCAATCTGTCTCTTCTTCTCAGCTACCTTCATCTTCAGAAAACTGATCTTTTCATCCATAGCTTGCATCTCAATATCTCCATTTCTACACAATATCTCTTGCATGTTTATTTTTTCATACAAAATGCATACCTCTTCTTCTCGACTTTTGAGCAGAAGACCACTGCAATAAGCCCAAAATGAAAAGGTAAGACTTAAAAATTTTTGACTCATATTCAATGTATTCCATTTGAGAACATAACTGGCAAGCTTGGAAGATGATAGTAATAATCTAGGAAAATGTACCAAATGTGCTTTAAATAGAGAACAAAATAATTACAATGTGAAAACTGGAGAACACACAATTGCAAAGGTTACCCTGGTGTTTCATATGATTTTTAAAGCTCTTCTGGCTTCCCTCAGCATTCCTTTTAAAGTGGATTAACAGGATCAGAGAGTTCTACAACTGTATTTTTATACAAGAAACGTACACAAAGATCAAAAAGAGCAGAAGGCTACAAGCTCTCCAGGCATTCAGTAGATTAGATTCTGTAACAGTTCTGAAGAACAATTGTCTTCATCCATGGAGGAACAACAAACACCTGGATAATGCACAGTAGCACTGGCACTGCAGTGAGGTGGGCTGTTTATGAAGCACTGGAGTAAGGCAGCCCTGTAGTATTCCTAATTAGACTTGCTCATAAGTTGAAAAATATTGTTGACTGATGAATTTCAAAATTACACATTTTATTACATTAAATTTACACGTATACCTCTCATTTTTTTGCTGAATAGCCCTTTCGTATTTTTTGCGTAGCTGCACAATTTCCTCTTCAATGCGGGAGATAATATTGGTAAGTCTGTCAAGATCCAGAAGCTGTTGCTTTTTCTTTTCTTTCATCTCATCCATGACTTGTTCAAGTTTGGAGTAATCAGTTTTGAGACTGTCTTTAATTGCTACATTACTTGTATTCTTCAGATATTGTCTCTGCAGTATTCTTTAACGCAACAGAAAAGCAGGAAAGTTTTTAGTCCTTTTAAATTGAAAGTAATTTCAGCTATTAAAAACAGAGCTTAAACTAAATCCTAAAATACACAAAGGGTCTTCTATGTCACTCTGCTTGGCAGACACACTACAAGAGGTAGAAAGTCCCTTTGAGAACAGCTTCTCTGTATGAGTTCTTTCCAGCTTGAACTGATCTGGATTACAACCCAGCTAAGTGCTTGAAATGGAGCCCTGCACCACAGCTCTGTCCTTTACTGGGTAGCCCAAGGGGCCACAAGGAATAAAGTTCAAGAGTAGAAGTATAAACTATGATGCAAATTCTCCGTGTGTAGAAAACCTGTCCTTCTCTCCATTTTAGGAGCAATATTTAAATAAGGTCTCTGAGTTTATAGCACACTGCAACACAAGAACAAACATTATCAATCAATGAGAAACAAAACAATCACAACATCAGATCAGTGACAAGATCCTATTACAGATCCCTAAAAATGAAGAAAGGAACACATTATTTCAAGAGACCCTGCTAGCCTTTGGATGATGGTCCCTTGCTCTAAAGACAGCTTCTTGTTGCCACATGGGTCATTTATTTGCTAACAAGGAACTTAGACTTTCTGCATTTAATCTGTGGTAAGCATCATTTCTTGAGCAAGACACTACTTTAGCTACACGGGGAAAATATTAATGTCAAAGTATGAAAGAGGTAGTGAAAGAAGAAGCATTGTCTCCTGATAAAATACAGAACTGCAAATGAAATGTCCCGCTTCCCACCCTTGGTTCCAGCATTAAGCTGCTGAATTACTCCATGCAAAGTTGTGAGCTTCTTTCTGGTTCATTTTGCCTGTATGCATAACACTTTCCAGGTCCAGAGGGTATTACTGTATTGAATTAAACCTTTGTAAAGCAAGTTTGAGAGTGAAAGAATGGCAGTATTGCAGAAATGCAACGTATTATGAAATAGTTTATGAAGAGCCTTTATCTTTTTGGACTGATGCTCTGTCCTCTAAATTGTGTAGCTTGCAGTTAAGTCAGGGATACCATGATACTAAAGTATATTACTGGGATTAGAAATATTTCCCATAGGGTACAAAATTAGTGATAATTCATTACCTTTAGCTACTTTTAAATCCAGGTTTGCAGAAATCAAAATGTCTGTTGGGTGTCTACTGGAGTATGGTCCAGTGCACAACAATGAGTTATTTTGGATGTCTAGACAATATATATATCCGTCTTTTTAGCATTTCTTCTCCTTTCAGCAGGAATTTATTGGGAAGACCTCAACAATCTTAGCACAAAATGTCAGCTTGTGCATTTCAACAAAATGACTTAAATCAGTGAAGTGCCACTTCTTCTCTCTCTTCCTCCAGCATGACTTTGAAATAAAGCTACATGCAGATTCAAAATATATTTTGGGTGAGTGTACCCTGAACACATTCTTAGGTCTGGTTCTGCAATTTTTTGTTGGCACCAGAAAACAAAGTTTGGGGCAAAACAAATTTTTGTGCTGCTCTGCATACACAATTAACTCTTTGCTAGCTTCCTGCTTTCCCAGCTTCCAGTTTCAGAGACATTGTCATTCCGTCTGTATAGCACCAAGCAGAGTATCATCACTAGGATGACAAAAAGACTGCAAAAGGGCATCTCCACTAAACAGTGATCCAGGAAAAAAATAAAATAGAATCACACCCCAACTGTGAATTGTTAAGGTGATAAGAAATTGGAGAGAATTATGTAAGGGTGTCGCAACATTTCTAAGTTTGGATCAGGTTTTAAAAATCAGGATAATGGCTTTCAAGGAAGAAATAGGTGTAGTGGAACTGGATTATCTCTTAAGGTTTTCTGTAATTCTTTCCTATTTTTATAATTGTGAGCTATAGCTTAGTTAAAACTCACCTTTCTTTGGTTATCACAGTATTCCTTAAAGTTTCTATTTTATTTTCTATCAATTTTACCCGGTTTCTAAGTTCAGTTACTTTCTGCTGAGCAATATGTGCCAAATTTATACATTTATTCCTTTCGTTTTGGATTACATCACATATTTTAGTAAATCCTTTGAGTCTGAAGAAAAGACAAGTGTATAAGAATTAATTATTGTAAGTTAATGCACACATTATCTCAATAAAAATGCTTTAAAAGGCATTATTTTATTAAATGTATCATTATTATTTTCTTACTGTTTTTGGATTTTTCTTTTTGTCTTTTTATACACTTCTATTTCAAGATCCTTTCTTTTTATTTCTTTAAGACTATTTTGGAGTTGTATCTGAAATGTAAAATAGAATTCAGTAAGCACTTCAGAATTTTCTAATCTAAAAATCTAATGTTTTTAGATTTTTCAAAGAAATATCTTCAAAGAAGTGACTGAAACAGCTACTCCTATTAGATGAGGAAAAGACAGTGAGGCAGAATTGTTCCAAGAACTTGTTCTAATTATAATGAAATACTTTTACTGTAACATTAAAGAGCAAAGTCTATGTATACTAATCTTACAATGACTGTTGTTAATGTAGATAACGGATTTGATGCTGCATCTTAAAATGATTTCTGGAGTTCTATTGTATCTGTTAATTAGCCACTCCATCACAATATAATTGTCTGGCATATGCACCACTGAAATTGTACCTTGAATTTCTGGTGCACTTCCTTTTTCACTTTATTTATTTATTATTTTTTTCCTTCCTTTTAAACAATTACAGATTCAAGTAGAATGACACACATTTTGTTAGGGCTCTTACCTTTTGATTTCAGTTCTGTTTGGTCCTTAATAGTCTAGGTCATTACCCTTTAGTGGACAGGCCTTCTCTCACCTCCCACTGATACGAGGAGGTTGTACTGGCATTAGGAAAAGCTGGTGGATCTTGGGTTGCTATCCTGGGCAACCTGTGTTAACTTATTTTCTTTATGATTTAGCCTGTTTATGGACTTATTTTTAACAAATGTGTAAAGCCTGACATGCTCCTTTGACTTTATTTCTGTAGACAGTCAAATATTCCCAAAGTGCTATAGGGGCAGCTTATCTGATTTATTTTAATACAGACATACATTGTGAAAGTGTAACCAGTTTGTTCCTGGTATTTAGTGCAGACTGTGCAAAATCATAGACCATGCATAATACTATAATGTCAGCAAACCCAGTGACTATTCAGAAAAAAAAGTTTTCTTTCCCTCTTCCTTCAAATTAATAGAATGACTTAAACCTTGAAGCGTATCAGGAAAATAAAAATTGGCACCTGGCCTTGGAATAAGTAGCAGGTCTATTATCTTCTAATGTCCACATATTTGCACAATAAAACACACGGTTGTTGTACTTCTGAGAATCTCAGCTATCTGCTTTTCTGCCTCTTTATTTCAGAATTATTTATTTTATTCTTTAGAAAGAAAACCTCCTTTCAAACACCTTGTTTCAATTGTGTTGTGATATTGCAGCACACTGCTGCACTGCACCATGAATTGCCACTAAAACAAGAGAACTGAGAGCTTCCTGCCTGGTGGTGGAACTTTGAAGAGGGAAATGAGAGTCTGTAATGTTCCCCTCACCAGTAATTTAATTTCTCCTTATACCAGCTTTTACTTTAGAATATTCTTCTAATTATATGAGATACAATTTTTTACCTGGGCTTTCTGAACTTCCCTACATTTTTGCTCCTTCTCTTCAACTTTGAGCAATGTCAGATGTGCAAGTCTGGATAACTCATTCCTGTATTTTTCCTGCTCTTTGAAAAGCTGTCTCTCTTCAGTGATACATTCGTCTAATGTGCGGGCATCCGTATCTGATATCATTTCCTGAAGAAAAGCAAATTCAGTTCCTTATGGATTTATGCGATAGTGTTGACAAAACTGAAGTTTGAAACACTTTGGGTTTACCTGCAAAGTGCACATATATATGGACTACATGGATTTAAATATGAATATGTAATAAAACTTCCTTAAAGATACCAGCTGAAATGTTATACATAATCCCTTAGCAACAAGTTAAAATATTTTATCACCTAGGAAGTTTCTCTTCCTCAATCTAGCAGGTCTTTCAGCTATTAAATAGAAAAGTAACAAAACTAGACTATGCAGCGATCTTCACTACAACAGGTTTGGAAAACAAGTTTTACATGAAGAATCTCAAAGAGATCTCCTTAAATCAAGATGGGAGGATAAGTGGATCAGAGTCTGTTGTAGCCATAAAGTGAATAGAAGTCTGATAACAGACTTCCCAAATTAGAAGTCAAACATAACAAAATCCAGTGACTGAAAGCTAAAGCTAGACAAACTCAGATGATAAAAAGCACACATTTTTAACACAGATTAACCACCAAAACAATTTAGCAGGAACTGTGGTTGTCTCTCCCACACTGGCAATTTTAAAATCAAGACTTGGACTTTTTCTAAGGTTAAATGATCAGAACAGTTATTTGTGTAATCTTTGAATCCACTTACATCCCTCTATAATCTTTAAATAAGCCTATTTCCAGGCTTCACCAAGAATATAGAGAGCATTACTGACTACTGTGGTCCATTAAAAACATATCCCATATACAAATAGTGATATAGAAATGCCTATGTATTCAAAACCAAGCTGAATTCCACCTGAAAAACCTAATTAAGAGGGCACAAAATAAAAATGTATATGAGGGTAAGAAGATAAGAGAATATGATCTTAAGAAAAAAATGTCTGAAATATATTGTTTGTTATAAAGTCATCTGTATAGTGGCAAGTACTAATACTCTTACAGTTGAAGAATCTGCATTTCCACAGTGTATTTGACCATGGTCAGTATTGACAGGCATCTACAAATGTATTAGAAGTTGTCACTTCCCATGTCAAGGGATTTGGAACTAGATGGTCCTTAAGGTCCCTTCCAACACAAACCATGATTCTATGAAATGATAAAACTATGAAAATGAAAAATTTAGTTTAAATTTAATTTAGCAATTCTGAGTTGTCCTTGTTTTAACAATATACTGTGCCATACCCAAAGAAAATTTACATGCATCATATTTCTAGCTGCAGTATAGTTAATGATAGTCAGAAGGACTTAAACTAGAAAAAAAATGTTTTCTACCTTCCAATATGTGACCAGTAACACTGAAAAATGTTTTCTAAATATGACAAGCAACCAGTCTTTAAAACTGAAGAAAATACTCTTTTCTTTTCTCACCAGAAAGACGCAGCTAGAAATGCTCATTATTTTTTCTTTATTCCCTTTATTCTCATAGCTGTAAAGCAACTGTTACAGTGAGTAAGTATGAGAAAGCAGAACACATCACCTGTTCAGCTAAACTTCTCTTGTTCATTTCAATCTCCTTCTGCAGTTCTCGTCTTCTTTCTAATAGTACTTCATTACTTTTAGGGATAGCTTCTGCCTACAAAAATAAATCACACATTCTGTATGATGCCAACAAAAGGTGTGAAAAATGTAAAATGCAGAAAATCTGTTTCAATTACTTACATACATTATGAAATGATTTTTTTTTTCTTTTTCTGGTTTGTGATAGTACCTAATCCAAGAGTTATCGGTTGTTGAGTAGAGCTCCTCAGCAATACTTGCAAGTTGTTCAAGCTTTTCTATTCAGAATTTAACTGTAAGGATTGAACCTCAAAAAGCCCAATTTAAGTAACTGAATGTACACTTGTTATTCTTTTCAGCAACTAAGCCACAAATAAAAAAAAATATATATCAGAAAAACCAATTACATAAATATGTTAACTCTGATCTTGCTAAAGGAAGAAAATACCAATAATTTTAATGAGGTTGTTATTTCATGCCTGTGTCATTTTTAATATGTGTATATTTTTCCTCCTTAGCCTTTAGAAAGTCCAAACAAGTAACATGGTTATGTGCTACATATTTTTTTTGTACAATATGGGAGAATCTGTTTATTATAAAATTGAAATGAAATGTGTAAGGGAAGAAATTATTTTCTGATTAAAATACATCTCAACAATCCCACTACAACTGTTTGCATTCGTTACCACTTCTGCTGTGAGAAAGGCTGGGGTGGCCGTAAACAGACATTTCCACATTTCCATGATTGGATTCAAGAGATGCCATCGGGTTCGAGTCTAAATGTAGAAAGCTCATACAAACATCTTTAATCCATTAAGGACTCTCGTCCTTAGACATCAGACAGGACTAAACTTAGGCAATTTTGGCTGTCCTTGCATTGTGTTGCTAGATGAAAGCACGTCCATGGAGGGAGAGGAACAGCAGCCCTGCTCTGGGGCTGGTGGCAGCCAGGGCCGCCAGTTCTCTTTCACACAGAATGTCGACGTTTAGCAATAGCTGACCTTTCACAACTTAACAAGAAGAAAAACACATTTGAAGGAAGTGTTCGTGTAATTTCCTTATTCTACACAAAGTCATTCTGCACTTGTGCAGACAATTGAAGAGAAATTGGGGGCAACACACTGATGTACTGCTGTTTCTGCAGCATTTATATTAGCAATTAATTCCAGTGAAAATTTCACTTGAAATCACACTGAATAAATGCAATTTATGCAACCTGGCTTATATCAGTCAAACAGGCACTTGAACCACTTGAATAATAAAATATTTTAAATTCTGTGCTCCCAAGTCTTCTAAATGAAAATTATCTCAAGACAGCAGATGCAAAGTAGAATTAAGCTGGCTGCTCCAGACTTTCTTACTCCAATATTGCATTTGAACTACCATGCTGCAGGGCAGAGATGTTTTCACATTTGCTCTTCTAAAAGAGCAAAGAGAATTAGAGAACAGGGTTGGTGGGCTAAAAAGACTATATTTTCCTGGCCTGGTCATGCTCTGGTACTATCCTGTAACTTCTGGAGTAAGACATTGCTTGTAACTACACTTTTATCTCTTAGCAGCATTCCCTTTCCCTCGCTCCTCCTAATGCTGCAACTGGCAAGACCCATACAAGCCTGCAGAATAACCTGGCGTAGCTCTGAGGGAATCCTTTCAATGCAACTTAAAATTTATGATCCCATTACAGGTCTCCAGCCCTTTCACACAGTGTAAAGCGGTTGGGTTGGGATCTCGCCCAAGACAGTGAACTTTAACCACAGCTGTCAGTGAGTTATGGCATTTGGTTTTAACATTACATGTCTCTGAACAATTGTGATTCTTCCTCCAGGAATATTTCTTCAATAGGAACACAGGGAAAAAAAATAATAAAAAATCTCAGATTCTCTAAGCTGATACTGAACAAAATCTCCATATGAGCTTTAATATCAAAGTCTGGAATATAAGCATGCCCAGCATGCCCTTTAATCAACAGTTCAGGAAACTCAGTTTAAAATTTTTTTGTCTGATTATATAGAGCTTCTCCCCTCCCCAGGTAGGCTGGAATTACCAGGTGATTAATACACGTGTGAATTCAGGAGGAAATTTCATCTTTGTCTGAATATCCCCTATTCAGACAGTAAAAACAATTTTACAGTGATGTAAATAAGACTTTTTTTTTCCTGCCTGAATTGCTTAGAATGATAAAAAAAAATGCAGTGACACAATATCAAATTAGGAAACATTAACCCCTTATGCTTCTAAATCAGATAATTGATAAATAATTCTCCTGGGGAAAAAATATATTTACTTGACTATGTAAGATGAATTTTATAAGATTGACTTTCAATATAGGAAGGGATATAGAAAAAAAAGCTTAAGAAAGAAGGACTAGAAGAATCAGTGATGAGAGAAAAAGAATATGAAAAAGTTGTAAACATTTTTTTTTTTTTTAAGAAAGAAAGGGAAGAACAGAAGGAAGGAATTGTTTCAAATGGATAAACAGAATGAAACTGCTCTTTAAAAGCAGAATAAATAAAACAGGAAAGAGTAAATCAATATGAAAAGAGTAATGTGTGAAATAGTAATGTAGGAGAGAACTGAGAAAAGTGAAATTTGAGTGGAAATTAAATAGGAAATTATATCATTTAATACCAAATTTACATAGGGCTTGTTTCCTGCCCCCAAGAATAATGTTAAATGCATTATAAATTATTTAGAACACTGTGCAAGCAATCTTCAAATTTGAAAAAGATGAAGCTTTTTGTCACCTGATGTAAGACCCAGGATTCATGCAATACTTAGCTTTATTTGCCAGATACAAAATTCTCTGGTGCCAATAGGCAAGCTACTGTACTATGTCACGTATAAAATGACCATAATCACTCAGTATTTTAAAGGAAGACATGGTGCCACAGTGCCAATAATCTCCCAGGTCTCTTTGATTAGGATGCTCCCAGCCTAAATTCCATTCTTCACGAATAGCTCAATATAGCTTGATGCAGTAGTTTTGTTACAGCTGTAAAACCTTGAGCCTCCTTAGTTGTAGCAACACTTGTGGTACATTTCTGTGCATAGAACACAGAAAAGACACACACTTGGAACAATTTTCTCTTCTTCTGTCTGTTAGGACCAGTCAAAAGATTTCATAGATGGATTTCCTGTAAGAAAATTTGGAATTCTTATGATAAATATGTTCATACAGACCTCTGTTTTGAGTCTCCTGTGCTGTGATTTATCTTGTTCCAAAGACTCATTAATCACATTCAGCTGTAACTCCATCTTCTTTAATTTTCTCAGTTCTCTATCTTTCAGTGTTTGCTTGTGAATGAGAGTATCATGTTTTTGTTTTTTCTCCAAAATACATTTTTTTAAATTATATTCCAGAAGTTCTCTATATTGGATACACAGAGAATTTTAGAAACAGGTAACTTGAGCAAGACATATGAATCAGGCATGATCATTTTAATGGGGTTTGAGTACTGCATTAATTATCTATGAGTAGCAAGATCAAGTTATAAACTGCTGTCACTGGTTGCTTTAAAATAAGCAGGTAACTTTTTGATAGCTTTAATCAATGATAACATTCTTAATTACATCAATGAGGTTTCACAGCCTGTTCAATCTACATCTGCTAAAAAAATCTATAGAAAATAAATTATAACTGGAAGAAAACACTTTTTTTTTTTTTTAGTATGAGGCCATTAGTATGGCTTCACTTGGACATTTCAACTTACTGTGCCACTATCAAACACAAGATTTCAAAGGCAAAAACATTGCTGTTGAGGGTATGACATCTTCCTTTGCAAAGAAGGAATAATGTGAAGCTTGAAATCAATCTAAAAGTTTATTTTACTGTACTAAGTATATCTAAGCTCATAATTTCAAGCGAATATGAAAGATACGTGGCCAGTTCCCACTGAAATTCAGGCGTGTGTGGGTCAGAAATTTGCAATGCTCATCTGAAAATGAGAATACTGATTATTTGTTTAATTAATTTGCTTAGTTTACTTTCTGTGGGCTACACAGAAAAAAAAAAAAAAAAAAAAGAAAAAAAGAAAGAAAAAAGCATCTTCACTGGAGAGAGAAACTCTCTCTTTGCCCTTTCAGAGCAAAACCTAGAGTCTCACTCTCCCAGGATTTTATCAAATACTTATGCCTTTTAACTTTTTCTTCAAGCCATATCCTAGATTCCAGCAGTTTATATAAACATTTCTGAAGTGAAAACCAAGCCTGATAATTTCTAGTCTGTGCTGATTGCAACATAAAACTTGAAAGCCTAAGCAATGCAACAGAGAAAAGATCTTTCAGAACACAGAAGTGCTCACTCACACTCCACTGCTTAGGTCTACTGCTCTAACCTGTCTGCTAGGATTGCTGATTCCTTCTCTCTGCCAATTTCTAACAATCTTGTCAGAGCAACACATTCTTGTTTTTTGCTTTCTAGCAAAGCTTGTTTTCCGTCCAATTCCTTCATTACATCTTCTCTTTCTTGCAAAATCTCTTCCATCCTTTTTTCAGTGGCTTTTAGAGTATTGTTTAACTCCTGTATTTGGTTATGAAGGGTTTGTTTCTTCTTCTCTGCATCACTGTGGATATATTTTAACAAAACAGTAGAAGTTCACATTTCTACATGTGTAGTTAAATGTGAAAATGAAAGTTGTAAGTTTTCATGAACACACAAAAGTGTTTCAGTGCCACAGCTATCTACTTGATATGTTCAAAACCAGATTACATACACTGAAAATTGGCATTGAAAGTGCCAATACAGTTCAACAATAAAAGTGCCATGAGACTGACAGGTGGCTTAGCACATTGACAGTATTATAAAGAGTTAACAGACTTCTGTCAGCATGACTAGGTGCAGGGTTGTGACACTCCTAAACACGATTCCCAAGGCTGGAAGCTCTGGCGAGTTCATTCTGTGATATCACTTAAGGAGAAAGACTCATTTAAATACCCCATTAATAATCTACATGATGCACCCACTCTTCAAAACTGTTTTCCTCCAGCTCTGTAGGGAAAACTTCTTAGATTTATTACAGCACAGTTACATTAAGCAGAGTACTGAGGAGAAAGTTAAAGAAAACCATTACATAAATTTGAGAACTGAGAAACTTAACATTGTCAAGTAATTACTGTATTACAAACTGGGACTGCAAGCAGGAGACACAAAACCTTCTGTGTAACTAAAAGGGCACAAAAAGCACTGTTCAGCTGGATGGCAATTTGACTGCCAGCATCTGGGAGTGACCTGGCTGACATTGCACAGCAACAATTAGATTTTACAGATGCAGAAAGCAGCACGTCATGCTCCGATGGAGGACAAAACAGCTACATGAAAATAGAGAAATGAAAGGCTAGAGACTGGCTTATATTTCTGAGCTGAAATATTTGACACCAGAATTCATGATGGGAGCTCACAGTAAAACACACCTGAAAAAAAAACTGCTGCATAAGCACTGAGGGAAAAGGGTTATTTTGCTCAGACCAGGCTGTCAGCTGTGAAAACTGCTGCAGTTTCACTGATGCCAACAGAGATAAATTAACATGCTGTCACTGAGGCCTAGAATATCTAAAAAAGGTTAATTGCTAGATTACACAGTATACATAGTATAGCATTATTATCTGTTAAAACCTAGTAAGTAGATCTGATACATATTATTGCAGTGCAGTAGAGTGGGTAAGCAATTTTCAACTAAGCTTTGTTCTAAATTGTTCCTCATTGTACTTAAATTCTGTAGAACCACAGAACGCTTGGGTTGGAAGGGACCTTAAAGGTCTTCTAGCCCAAATCCACCACCATGGGCCTGGACACCTTCCACTAGAAGAAGGTATTTAATCATAAATTGCTTCACTGCATCACTGCATATGCTATATATATATGTATATAGTAGATATATATATATAGTGTATATATATATATGTATATATATGTATATATTTTTTTTGTACAGTGCATGGATTTTAACTGGATTATAAATGATTTTGAAAATGTTGATCTTAATTTTAACCAACTGTATGCTAAAGTCTCAATAACAAATGGATGAAAATAAGTAATGCATATATATTTAATTTTTTTATGGAAAACATACATTTTTTTCCATTTTATCTTCTCAGTTTCTTTTCCAAGTTGTGCTGGAACACCAAGGATCTTAACTAGCTCATCCTGGCAACAAAACAGAAAGGTTAGGTTAATAGTCTCAAAATCTGGTGTGATTTCACAGAATTAATATTCCCATTGAACTGCTGTGAAACTAGGCAAGAAATGTATTTACAAATTACTTGAGCTTGACCCAGGGAATAGTAGCTGCTACTGTGGAAATTAAACATTATGGTATTTACCATGTCATTATGTGTGCAAAACAAAAAATACATTTGAATATTCTTAATATGCTGGCATATGTTATTAATACCATGGAAAGGAAAGTTGCAAAGACCTGGGTGCATATTTTTAAGTCTCTTGGATCTGAGCATGTATTAGAGCAGCATTCAATAACACAGCATAGCAAATACGGCATTCTGAAAACAATTTGTTATTATCAAAACCAGGATTTTCATTATTTCCTGAAGGAATAATAGTGAAAATAGCACAGCAGCATGTTTCATGATTATTGAAAAATGATGAAATAAGTACATTTAGTGATTTGCAATGACAACATCCAGGAGATTCACTACTCCCTTGCACAAATGCATGTACCTGTATACACATATGCACACACACACACAGAGATATAATTAATTTTGTGTTACTTTTAAATTATCCTGGTTCTCTAGGAGCTTTTCCACTTCTTTCTTGTCTATTAACATCAGGTTTTGCTTGGATAAAATGTCTTCCTTCATTGCATTAACTTCTGCTTTTCTTTGAATTACTTCTTTGCTGAGCTCGTCACAATTTTCTTTCAACTTTTTAATTCTCTTATCTGCTTCCTTTAAAAATTAAGTAGAAGATCAGGTTATTATTTTCCCTTTTACAGTTGCAGGTTTGTGCTATTAGAAAATTCATTGGCATTGAATTATGATAACTTTTTTTTACAACAAGGTATGAAATATGATTAATAATGAGCAGAATTTTATTTCCAACAAACACAAATGAATTTATCAGGATTTCTGTCTGCAAATGAATTTTCCATACTCACCTCCTAGAACCTGCAGCTATCCATTTACTGAATACAGTAGAAAATATTGTTGAGTAAACTTAAGAATATCTTTTATGAATCAGGTATGCACTGCTTGCCCTAGAGTTACCAAACCGGAATGATATACCGTTAATTTTTCTATGTAATTGAAAGAACTCCAGAGCTACACACTGTAAAAATATTTTCATTGATGTTTTAATACACTAGTTGACAACACAAAACATATCTTTTCCCATGTTTCATACTTACACTTTGTTTTGGAATTCTTTCATATTCTTTTTCCAGAAGTGTTTTCTCTTCTTGCAAACTACAAGAAAATCAAAGCAGAGCTAAATATATTAGTAATATATCAAACAATAGAAAAAGTATTGAAGCCAATCTTGCATTAGATTAAAATATATGGTGATCACCCTCAGGAACAATTTAAAGGTGTCCAAACTTAGAGAAAGATTGCTGAACAGTAGCTGGAACTATGAAAGATAGACCACACATGCTTTTTTTTTTTTTTCTTTTTTTCTTTTTCTACATTTTTGAACCTGATGTTTCTTAGTTTTACCACCTTCTACAGGGGTTCCTCCTTCACCCTTGTGCTTATGCTAACAAAATATAAGGGGTCAGAAGGCACACTACGCCCACAGGTCCTCCCAGCCGCAGAACACAGCATTTTAATTTGGAGCTGAGGCAAAAGGAAAGAGTAGGTGGGTTATAAATATCCACAGAGACATCACACATCAAAGGAAGTGCAGTTGCTGGTAAGAAACTTTCTTTCTTTGACTGTTCACATACACTTTCATGCTGTAAACAACTGTAAGTAAAGATCATTGAATCTAAATGGGCTCTCGTGACAAAAAACAATGTCCTGAAAATTGACAGGGGTTGTAGACTAAGGCAACTGGATGTAATAGAAAGCTAAATAGAATAGCCAAGGTGATCTTAACCTATGTAGTCAATGCTACAGTCCAAAAACTCACAAAGAGCAAGCACTGAATCAGATGGACAACACAGAGGAAATAAAGGCACAGAGTAGATTTTTGTAGTTTGTTTTACAGCATGTATGTATATGTGTTTGGTCAGACTGCAGGCATGCCTCTATCAAGACTGCTAAGCCTAAAAACAATTTTGAATGTCAGTGTTTGAACACGCACAGAGTGAATGAGTGTAAAAAAAGACTTTCAAAGAAAAAAAAAAAAGATTTAGATCGGTCTTCTTCCCCCCTACCCCAAATATTATTAAAAGAATTGTAAAACAAAGTTTTATTGCAAAGACTACTGTAACTTCAGAAATTGCACAGAAGAGTGCAGACAGACACAGGAGTGTTTTGCAGGTATACAGTGCAAGTCCAAGTGAGTAGAAGGAAACATCAGGTGGTTTCTTTGCTGCAGTGGGGCTCAGGAGCTACTCCTTTAGTGTAGCTTTGTTTATAGACAACATTGGATCAAACTGAGATGAAGTTGAGCCACTTTGAATCAGTGATAGCAGCTTTGGTTCTGTGCACTATACAGCTGAGTCCTGTGTTGGAATGCTATGCTGGTCAAACACAATATTTTCACTTACCAACAGGTTGTCTAAGCATATTAATAAGTTAATAAGGACAATTTGTATCCAAAACACATTTCAGCAGGATTCCTAGCAGGACTCCTTGGGACTGGCATAATCACATTAATGAATGTCCACTCTGCACAAACACCCATAGCTTTCTGACTGCCACAAAAACTGATTAAATAAGTCATGCTCAAACTGATTAAAGAGCTCATCATCGGCCTGTGTTGTGCCCTCTTTAGTATCACGCCAGATGATCAAAAGAGCAATCCTAAAAATTAGGAGGAGAACATAGCTGACACTGTTTTTCTTTTGTCACATTCCTCACTCATGAGGACAGATTCCTGTGGAGCCATTCCAACTTCACCACAAAGACTCTGCCATCCATCAAAAGTAAAATGATTTGAACACCTCATTTTCTGTGACGTGAACAAAGGCAACAGGGAACTGCAAGCACCAAGCGAAGTTGCCTTAAGAGTGAGCAGACCAACAGAAAACATTGATAAACAGGGATAAAAAGAAAATGGAGCCAAAAGAAAGGAAAGGGTAAAAGAAGAGAGGAGAAGGGAGGAGAGGAGAGGAGAGGAGAGGAGAGGAGAGGAGAGGAGAGGAGAGGAGAGGAGAGGAGAGGAGAGGAGAGGAGAGGAGAGGAGAGGAGAGGAGAGGAGAGGAGAGGAGAGGAGAGGAGAGGAGAGGAGAGGAGAGGAGAGGAGAGGAGAGGAGAGGAGAGGAGAGGAGAGGAGAGGAGAGGAGAGGAGAGGAGAGGAGAGGAGAGGAGAGGAGAGGAGAGGAGAGGAGAGGAGAGGAGAGGAGAGATCTTTTTAGGTAATAATTTTAAAAATGTGAACATTTAAATCATTTACTATATTAATTTTTCATACTTTGCATTCACTTTCATGGATTGCTTTTTACATTTTATTTTGTTTAAACTCGTGGTTTCTCCCCGACATTTTTTTTTCCTGTTTTGCAAAATAGTTTAGTTTCAAAAAATTGCTTTCATTAGATGCCATTTACCTTCTTACCTTTTAAAAGATGCAATTAAGGCATAAAATGAATGTTTCAAAATGTTACTAATGGAGTTTATCTTACTTTTCTTAGGGCATGGTCTCATGAAGTGTTATGAATCAGTTTAATAGGTTACCACTAATAAATATGGAGCATCTCAACTCTCGCTCCCTGGTTCTTTTCTCAGCTTTTGGCCACAAAACCCTCATGCCAGCTCCAGAGTTCCTAGGGGACTACTCTGTGAGCCAAAGTAACTCATCAGAACAGCAGAGAAATCAACAAATAATAAACTTTTTTTTTTTTTCCTACTTTCAGGGAGTATAAAAGTCTCTCAGAGTTCAAGTAGCTTACTGGCGAGTACCAGACAGGGCAGTGGAGCAGGAGAGGAGCATACACCTGGGGGCAGAAGAGGAGTATTTGCTAATGTTTTTCACTTTGCTTTACTTATTTTCATGAAGTTTAATAGCAGTACTGTACATGAAAAGCTATCATGGATGCAGATGTAATGAGCTAAGAAAAAAGCATGAGGCATATTGGGTCATTAATGAAAATACATTCCAGACGTCTCTCTGACAGATGTTTGCTCACAGATGCAAACTGCCACAGAAATAAAGTTGTCACAGAAATTAAGAAATATGGTGGTAGTTGTCAACAGAGGTCCATTTCAGTTCCTCAGCTAGCAAAGAACCAGAACCTTCCTACCATTATGGATCCCATCACACAGGAAAATGAACTCCCTCAGCTACCCTTCCACAGGTGGGAGTGCTGAGGAACCCACAGAAGTTGCTCAGCACCTCGCAGCTAAAATCTAGTGACCACAAGGACAAGATATCACAGCTGACAAGCTGCCAGCATGGCATTCCTGTAAGGCTCTTAACTCTGCTTAGTTTGTATGTGCTGGGAATGCAGACACAAGACTAGTTGATAGCAAGTTCAATTGTAACCTGATTTACTTATTACTTCTAGTTCTTTACTAAATAAACTATGGATACAAATTTAGTTTTTCATTTTGTAATTACTGAATGACTAATCCAGAAATAATTGCAAACATTGAAACAATTTTCCATATTTGTAATGCTTGTACAAGGACTAAGTCAGTTTTGCAATGTTGACTTGCCTGCAATAGCACACAGGACTTCATGAATAGCTATTTTGCTACCTGGATAAATGACTGTGAGGGCTGTAGGTTAGACTGGGGGGTTGAAAGAAAATTGTTCTCAAGAATGAGGCACCCTTAGCCTCATCTATAATCCCATTACAGATAATTTTATTTCAAGTTAATAGCTTACTTTTTAAAATATACTTTATTTGTTTACTTTAACTCCCACAGGCACTACAATGAAAAATTTAGTGAAATTAAAAATTTCCTCAAACTAGAACACATCCTTGCTGACCACATTGATCCTTTTTTTGTTCTCTTGCTGATCTGATTTTTCAGAGTATATTTGTACTGAGTGAGGTACCTCAGTCCCAGTTATATGAAGAAGCTTCAAGGGTTTGAATGCAATTGAACCATAACTGAATTGGGATTGTTATTTTTTCTCTTTGCTACATTTGCCCAATATTATTTGAGAGGAAGAGTAATTCTGGAGTCAGCTCTGGGTCTGGGGTAGTGGTCCAAACTTTATAATGTCAGCAAAATCTTTTCCAGCTGTTATTTGCTTCCTGTGCTTGGCGCATAAGCCCCATACAACAGTGAAACAGAGCAGGAGTATAAGCTGGAAGAAGAGCCACATGTCTTTGTTGGAAGGATGTTGCACCCCTGCAGGCACCTTCAGAAAGGATCCCCAACAGCTAAAGCACTTCAGAGCTGCTTCTGAATAGCTCATGCACTTATTTTTATGCTATGAAATGTCACAATATTTCTGAAAATGTGCTGATGTGACAGTGCTGCAAACAATTTAAATAATTTTATTAAACGATAAAGAATTAGAACAAAAAAATAGCACCTTCAGCTGTTGAAAAGTGTACCTGATCTGGAAAAAAATGTTTACAGAGGAAAGCGAATAAGAAATGCAACATGGAAGAAAGAACATAGAAAAGTAAGGGGCAAACAAAATCACTTTGCCTATGTTATGGTATATCTTCATGATTCTTGAAGAGAAAAAGCCAAGTTTACTGTTGTCAGTTTTGAATCTGAATGGACAAAGGTTACTGAATGACATTAGCTATCAGAGAAAGTAAAGGGAGGCAGGACATAAAGACAGCAGGGAATAGAGAAATGCTTCCAAGAAAGAAGGGATTAGAGAAACAGGGAAATTGAAGGTCTGCAGAGGCTCTTTCTCAGCTGTATTTCTGAGCAGACAAGATCTTAGCCAAGACTAAAAAAAAGATAAAGGAATAGATAAGAGATGTGGATATTCCCTTCAAAAACTTTTCCCCTTCAAGTTTCCTGCCTGGTATACAGCAGAAGGTAAATAAGCAGTATGTTTGTTTTTGGGCTAAACAGCCATTAGTCATAATTCCCAAAGAGAAGTTTTCTTGCAAGTGCCAAGCACATCTGGGACTGTTGTCCAACACAGTTGGACAACGAGGGAAACTGTGCTCCAGAGAGATCAAGGGTCAAGAACATGGGATTCCATCCTTCCCAGAAATGAAGGGAACCTAGCAGCTAACTTACAGTATCTTTGATGAGGTTTGCCCTCAGTCTGTGACACTGCCCATGCACATATATATCTCAAGACATAATTTTACTATGTGGACAACCAGACGTATAGCTCTTCATTTCACATTGATGTTACTCTTAGATCACCTGCTATGGTGAACTCTAAAAAAAAACAACAGGGACCAGAACTCTATTCTGGACCCTGATTTTCACTATATTTTACAGGCACCAACCCATCGTTTCTTTACAAACATGTGTTAACATCCATTTTCTGTTTTTCTTCATAGCTTGTTTCTCATTTCCACACTTACATTCTTGTTACTTGCCAGAGCAGAGAGGGATGTTAGTGTTGGAGTAGGGTAGAATGAATAGGATTGGCAGCATACATATCTATGTGGCTCAGCGGGAGAAAGGAGACGCTCAAGGAAGAAGGATCAGCTGAGGATTCCTAAATACAGAGGAATGCATTTGGCTGATGAAGTCCTTGCCTCACAAACTGCCAGGGGCTGTGATTTTGGTTGCTCTTAGATACTGCGCCATATGGACTTCTGGTCAGACTGTACAGATGGTTTTGATCTCATGCAATACATAAAACCAAACAGAGGAAGTTTCTTATTAAAGTGAAACTTTCTTTTTTTTTTTTTTTTTTTTTTTTTTTTTTCCACACTATTGCTGACCCTAAATAGTATATTTTTAATCCACACTTTTAATCCACTATTTTAAATTCAGATATATGAATCAATGCAATGAATGTTCAAGGGTAGTAGAAGCAATACCTAACCTGTGTTTCTGTAGAAATCTCCCTTTCACTAGAGGTAGAAAATAGAGTATGAGTAAATATCCCCTAAACATACAAAACGCCATAATTGTTTGGATAAGTAATGCAAAATTATTGAAAATATTTGTAATGTAAAAAAGGAAATGGGTAAAAAGCATGATATTTTGAAAAAAATGTTTTTGGACTGCTTGTAAATTTCAATAAATTCTGTATTTAGTAATTATTTCAGGAAATCTCATGATGTTTAGCTATCTCATAAAAAACTGTAATTTTTTCCAGATGATTCCTCTATTGCTCCCAGTCCCAATTTGCTTCCTTCTCAAGTTTCTTTCTCTCTTAGAGCAAACATTTGGCTCTAACAAAAAAAAAAAAAAAAATCAAGAAAGAACTGCCAGAAAAATTTGCTCTATGCAGTTTGTACAGTGCCCTTCCTCTCCTTGAAGAAAAATAATTTTAACTGCTGAGTTGCTGAGATTATTTATTTGTGTTTAGCTACCAACTAAATTGTTTTGAAGATGGCCAAAAATATAAGAACCCCACAAAATGAAAATATGAGTTCATCTCTGTAGGTACATATTTTTAAAATAGCACTGTCTACCATTTTACCATAGAAGCTTCAAGCACAATACACTCATATACACAGATTATTAAAATGTAAATAATATCAAGCTTATTCTGGACTTTTGCCTATTTATAGAAATGTCAAGTATTCATACCTTTCAAAGAAAATTTCTCATTTTTCAGATATGAAATTATACAAATACTTCTCCTCCTGTAAATAATTGAATAGAAAAACCTGAATAAAGTGTGCTTCTGATGTTTAAAATAGTGTTGGGCCCATTTATGACATTGTTTCCATTAAATGCCAGTCGCCAGGTCTCTGAGTCTCTGAGACAATTCATATTGAAGGTGTCCTAGACTAGAATTGTTGCCGTAATTTTTGCCTACCTAAATTTTAATCATACAATGCAATAAATCTTAAACAGTATTTCAAAGGACACCAAGGCACCTTCTAAAATTAAAATTATCTACAAACCACACTATAAATCACACTTCAGAGTAATTTTATTTATCACTAAAATGTTGTGGTTACTACGGCAAATTCGTGGCAATTTGCTTTATAATAACTGTCAAGAAATGTATCCATGTAAGATGGCGAGGAGACTGAATAAGAGGTTATGTTATTATCTTTCTACATAAACTATACTTAAAATAAGTGGAGATTGACCATTATCACCTACCATTTCACTCTAAACTGAATTTCATACTCTCTTTCTTTAATAGCATTGTATTCATTTTGGCAACTAAGAAGTTGTTGTCTTATTCGGCAAACTTCACTGGAAGATTCTTCAGGGAACTGTTCTGCTTTTTCCAGTTCATGTTGCTGTTGTTCCAGGTTTTCACTAAGACGTTTGGCTTCCTGCAATAGCTGGATCTCAGATTTCTGTAAGCTACATTAAATAGAAAAATTTAGAACTGGTCAATAAGAAGCACAAGCTTAGTATTTGTATTTCCTTACCTATCTATAATGTTTAAATAAAGGTTTTGAAGATGAGACTGGATTGAGCCTTGAGTAATCTGGTTTGATCTCATAGTTGTCCCTCTCTTGAAGAGGAGGTTGGACTAGAGACCTCCTGAAGTCTGTTCAAACCTGAATTATTCTATGAACCCATGAGAACAGTGGAATATTATGTGATTTTTTTTTTTTTTCCTGCGTATGTAGTGTTGGTGTGGGATTAATCCCATCTAATTTTAACCAGATGCAAGGTTAGTTAGTCTATGTTACTTGTCTAGCACACCCTAGTATCAGTGAAGAGACAGCATTTCAGGTAAATACACCCAAGTCAGATCTGAATCAGTGTGGTGGCCAAAAAAAGTGAGGTATTCACCAGAACAGGGCCCATGTGGGCTATACAACACCTCTGGGCTATACAACATCTCCAAGCTCTAAGCAAACACCTGGACACTGACTCAGCGCTGAACTGCACCTTGCTATCACCGGAGTGTCACTGGTAGCTGAAGTAGCTCTTAAGGATACCCAAGCTGCAGTTACATTTGTGGTCTCTGTGGAAATGTATGATAATACTTGTAGAATTGATCAATTATCTGATCTCACTTGCTTCTCCAAAGTCTGGATTAATAGAAACAAATTGTAATAGCCTTTCAATGCTAAAAGACTGGTATTGATAATATGTTTAGGAGCCTTTGTGGTGACAGCTGAGTAATTGATCTTAAAGGCTGTTATTAAAATACATTGGTAATTATGGAAGAGTTTTAAGGGGAAATGCAACATGAAAATTCTTATACAATGCAAAACATATAAACCTAGTCTTCATGCTACAAAAATCATTGTATATAACTTCTCAATATTGTCACATATATAAGTTTTATATAATGGCCTGTTACAAATGATGTGGAAGAATAAAGAACTCTATCACTTACCCTTTATTGATTAAAAATATAAATAATTTATTATTATTTTTTTAATTTTTAGCATATTTTTTAAATCAAAGGAATTTATAATCTCCAATATTGAGAATCTCTAGCAATTTCTAACTCAAAGATGACATTTCACAGAATCAGAATCACAGAATTATCTAGGTTGGAAGAGACCTCAAAATCATCGAGTCCAACCTCTGACCTAACACTAACAAGTCCTCCACTAAACCTAATCGTTAAGTTCAACATTTAAACGTCTTTTAAAGACCTCCAGGGATGGTGACTCAACCACTTCCCTGGGCAGCCCATTCCAATGCCTAACAACCCTCTTGGTAAAGAAGCTCTTCTTAATATCCAACCTAAAACTCCCCTGGCACAACTTTAGCCCTTTCTCCCTCGTCCTGTCACCAGGCACGTGGGAGAATAGACCAACCCCCACCTCACTACAGCCTTTTTTAATGTACTTATAAAGAGTGATAAGGTTGCCCCTGAGCCTCCTCTTCTCCAGGCTGAACAAGCCCAGCTCCTTCAGCCGCTCCTCGTAGGACTTGTTCTCCAGGCCCCTCACCAGCTTTGTCGTCCTTCTCTGGACTCGCTCAAGCACCTCGATGTCCTTCATGTAGTGAGGGGCCCAAAACTGAACACAGTGCTCAAGGTGCGGCCTCAACAGAGCTGAGTACAGGGGGACAATCACTTCCCTAGACCTGCTGGCCACACTGGCACACACATTTGTGAGCATATTACAAGCTAAGCAAGAACAAATTATATATCACAACAAAGAACAGGGCTAACATGGTAAATAAAAAAAATAATAGAAAACTAACTATACTGCACAAACATAGCTGAAATAACATAGGAGGAAAAAAAATTGCTCTGTGTAACATTTCTACTTAGATAGCCACTTCCTTTTTTAAAACAGAGAATAAGAAAACCACAGACTTGAACAGGATACAAGAGCGTGTCTTTATCACGAACAAAGAACTTCATGTGCTGATGTATTTACATAAATTTTTAATAGAAAAATAAATTGAGATATATAATAGTTTGATCTTACTTACATAAGTCCAAAATAATGAATCTGAACTGGGGAGAAAATATAATTGGACACAATAATACACACTCATTTAAAATGTATTCTTAAATAAAACTAAAATTTTACATAAAATTTCATAAAGGTAAGTTCAATAAAAACAAAATACTTATGATTTACTTTTTTCAAGGTAATAAAAAGTTAAAAAAAAAAAAAAAAAAAAAAAAAAGTGCTGAATCTGGACCAGACCTTGTTCACTGTAGTTGCCAACAGCATTTTTTCATGTGAAGATTTAAATTCCGATGAAGAAATAACTGGAAATATACACAATGTGCACAAATAGAATCCCATGAGTGCAGAAATATGCTTGCTGAGTCTGATGTGGCAGCTTTGGGATTTATGAAGTGATTAAAAATTTCACTGAAGATAAGGCTTAAAAAGGCTTAAAAAGATAAGACTCCCAAACTGTCAATGAACTATCATTACCTGACTTTCTTACAGATTGGTGCATGAGAATATTCATAGTAGGTTCCTAAACCCAGATGATAAACATGAAATTCATAATTGGGCCTCATGACTGTATGTGACTAAACAAGTTTTCAGGGATGAGCTCAGGTACTTGAGCTTCACGTGCAGCCCCACTTCAAAGAGGATGGGTGAGACGGCACCAGAAAGGGAGCACAGCCTGTTCCCAGAACTTCAGTAGTGCAGCAAACACAAGTTCAGAAACATATAACAGCTTGAAGCCGTGTCAAAGATGTTATCTGCCAGGTGACATCTCTCAGCTTTCCAGAATGCTGAATTAAGCAAATCTGAAAGGACTATTTATCACTATAGGTAAAGGACCACACTGTAACTGTGCGCTCTAGCAACAGCCTTAAAAGTGATCTGCACACATACTAATTGCATTCATCATGTTAGATAAATCCATACCAGAGAGAACAGTTACAATAGTCTGGTGGAACTGTCACGAGGATCTACACTTTTTAGCAAAAGGTCCTTCACTGAGAGGGTGGTTGGGTTCCTGGAGAGGTGGTTTATGACCTATGCCTGTTACTGTTTAAGAGGCATTTGAACAATGTCCTCAATAATATGCTTTAATGTTTGGTTAGCCCTGAAACAGTCAAGCAGATGATCTTTGAAGGTCCCTTCCAACTGAACTACTCTACTCTACTCTACTCTATGCTACGCTACTCTATGCTACTCTACTCTAATTTCCAGTCTGAACTTCCCCTGACACAGCTTCATGCTATTCCCTTGGGTGCTATCGCTGAGACTGACTAAAAGAAAAAACACACATGACTTGAAGACCTGCTCATCCAGCATAATTTCTTTCCACATGTCATTGTAACAACACTGGTACACAGAAGACATTCTGCATTGCAGACTAAATAGGGAAGAAACAAAATTTAACCGTAATAGGTGGGAAAAAAAAAAAAAAAAAAAAAGAAAAAGCTATTGCTCCACAGAATTGTACTGCATATTTAAAGGTGAAGAAATAAAAATTTAAAATTGTATTGATTCTTTTGAGTGTTTGATTATAGGAAAAGAACAAATGCTTTATAAATTATCACAAAGGGTCATGCTCAGTACAGGCTGAAAAGAACATAATGTGAGTTATGAGTGCACTAGGATCTTTTAGTGTTTTTCCTGCTCTTCATAACTGACTTTTTCCAAGGTTGGGCAGGGCTTCAGATGACTGAGACCAACAGCATAAACATATATTGAATCCATCATCAGAACTTTGTTTTAGGCAATGGAAAACAACAATAATAAAAAACAGATGCTTACAGATGTCTGTTTAAGGAGGCAGTGTGTGGACCCTTTCTCTTTCTATTGAGTGTTAGTGGACTTTAGATACTGAGTTAGATGTGGATGTCTACAGATGTCAACATGTTGAGAAATGAATCCCATCTTTAATGTCTGAAAAGTCCTCAAAATATGCATCTGTGGGAATTATCATTCGTGTTAATTCATGTGTGCTTTTTTTCACTTTAACATATGGCTACATCAATGTTAAAGAGTGCTACACAATGCTCTCTGACTTTTGTGTAGAAGTATGGCAGTTATGTACTACTGTGAGAAACACAGACAGAATGAGATATGTAATCTGTCATCTAATATTTTCATGCTTTTTGTGAATAGTGTTTACAGTAGTTATATGTATGAGAGAAAAGATGGTAAAGTCTTGTTTTCTCTCGGGCCCTATGCCACTTATAATACACACAAAGAAACTATTTATATAGAAGAATGTTCTATATAAAGGAATTCTATACAAATACACAAAATAAAATAAGTAGCAACATGATTGTATTTTTTCGAGCCAAAGACTGAAAAATTACACTGGCTAAAAGTAAATCAAGATCAGCAGCTACTGGAGTCCTCCTTCAACTCCATGAATACTGGTGTAGTAGAAAACTTCTCAATCAACTAGTCCCAAATCCACATAATGTTTTTAGCTCTGAGCTAAATTTACGTTTTCTAAGGAGTTGAACTGGTTTAGAGTGCTGGTTTAATTTTCACTTCTCCAAAACATTTGCCATGCACTAATCTGAACAAAGTCAGATGACTTTTTGCACAGCCAGGGCCGTATTCTAGATCCCCATTTTATGGGGATGAAACTAGAAGAGTTGGTCAACCTTAAGGAAAACTGGGTTTTCAGGATCAAAATTTACAGTTGCAAATATGAATTACAAATATTGCAATATTGCTGCTCTGTCTGTGAGATGCCATTCAGTACAGTGCAACTGTACCATCTTGTCCCTCTTTTCCTTCCACTCCCACAAGACCTGCTCAAGCCTGGCACAGAGCACGATCCCTTCTCTTGTCTCCTCTCTAGCAAGCACCAGAGCAGGGCAGACTCACAACTACCACACTGAATTTCAGAGTTTGAATCATATTTTGAAGCTTCAGGTTATAACCTTTCAAATTTCTTACCAGACCTGTCTGATATGACTGTGAATATCCTCAAACCTATTTAGCTGTGAAAATAGTCTTATTTTCCTTCTTAAAAATAGGCCTTTATCTTCTTCAAAACTCTCTAATATGTTGGCTCAGCAGGTTCAAGTCTTGTCATGTTACAATTCTGGCCACATAATCTTCAAATGTATCTTTATTTTAAACTTATGTATTATTTACTTCAGTTTGTACTTCCTTCCATTGCCATTATTCTTACGTTTATATTAAAAACAAAGATATTATATACGAGCATTTATAAACCCCAGATTATCTTGAATCTTTGTGTTGAAC
This sequence comes from Anas platyrhynchos, assembly GCF_047663525.1. Taxonomy (NCBI): domain Eukaryota; kingdom Metazoa; phylum Chordata; class Aves; order Anseriformes; family Anatidae; genus Anas; species Anas platyrhynchos. The sequence continues at coordinate 13,032,734 of NC_092587.1, forward strand.
AATATTGTATTTCTCCTCTTTCACACTGTAAGAAATCACTGCAAGAAAATCTTAAGTAAGAATTAGGCCTCAACATTATCAGAAAATTACTTAAAAAATTTAATGTTTTGGCTATGCAAAGTCTAAACAAAGGCAGAGTGTAAGTTGTAAAATCAAAAATTCACAAAGAAGCAGGAGAAGATCTTTAGAAATCTGTAAATATTGTACCTTATCACAGTCTCATGCAGCAGGGTGTACTTTGCCTTCAGCTCAGCTACTTTGGAGCCTGAGAGTTTTCCAGCAGAAAATAGCTATGGAAGGGAAACAGACAGTTATGAAATCTTCTAAGCACTAATGTTTTCATTATGCTGCAACTTTTTATAACTATAGCTGGCTGTCTTTTTGTTTATTGAGTCTTTGGTAACATACCAAATTGAACACACAGATGAAAAGAATTTTATTTCTATAATAATTCAAAGCATAAATAAAATAATATAAAGAACATGACTGTCAACTACAGTGCTACCTGCACCAAATTTTCTTCTCTGAGCTTCTGTCTATATTAACATTTCACGATAATTCTGTCTTGACTTTGAACTCAAGCTCTAAAGTCACCTATTGCCCACATTGCTTCCCTGGGCTTGGTAGATACCAGCTGGCTTGTATAGGTGAAACTGAGGCTCAAAGCCTGTTTCCTGAATACCTAGGAGAAACTGTCCGTAACCAGTTCTACAGTCAGGAAGCAGAACTCAAGTGAATATGCCAAAGGAAGTATATATTTTGTTTATTGCTGTTTGATTTATTTATTCTAAGATTCCCTGCAAATTATTTCAGGATAGCAAGGACGATCCCTATTTTCTGCAGGCCTGAGAAAAGAAAAGCAGAGCTGGTTTTCATTTGTTTGAATGAGATTAAAGATAAGCAACTCTCAGATATTTATTTTGGCATCGTTTATGAGTTAAAGATGCTGTTCACTTAAGTTCATATTACTAACTAGCTCTGCTGTGAGAAAGAAAATATTACCCTGTCTTGACCCAGTTATTTCTTAGCCTCGTGTGGAAGTGCCATTTTCCTTTTCCCATGCTCACCTTATTTATACCTCTGACTTCCAGTTCTTCTTACTGCTTAGCATCTCACTGCAGACATAGGCCATGCTTGACAATGTTTTCATAGAAATAAACTTACTTGTCCTTGAATGTGTGTCTTTTCCTTTATATAAGTTTTCTGCACATCATAACACTTAATGTCATGGTTCTGTTCAAAGCTAAAAACTCCAAACTACTAGGGCTGGTCCTACATAGTCTTGAAAACCACGTAAAACAGGCTGTATGAACTGCATAACCAGCATGTCAAAATGGGGCAATGTTTGTGAAAAGTATCACCATACAGTTCCCATTACTGTAACTTTATCTAGAGAACCATTAGAAAACCAGCAGTGGTCTACTCTGATCCAAGGATTTGTTACTGAAGCCCAGCACAGTGTTTTGTCCAAGATTATTGGGAAGGCAGAAGAGAAAGAACAGAGGAGAAGAGACAAAGGCTCAAGGAGAATTAATCAGTTGTGGAAGAAGGGAGGAAAAGTGTGAGCCAACTGCAGAAAAAATTTATTTGTGGTCATAAAACAGGATGAGGTATGATGTCCCTGATTTATGGATATGCACTGCCTTCAAGCCTACTTTTCCCACTTATGCAATAGTGGGAATCTGTAAATTAAGTGAAACTCAGAAGCTATGTTAGCTGAAACAATTCACTGAGTGCCTAGAAAGGTAATAGCAGTTGTGAATACTTCCTTTACACATTTCTATCATGCTGATGAACAGTAGATTTCCAGTCCCTGAATGACAACAGGTACCCAATTGGACCTGAAATTAAGGTTGTGCACAGTAAGTAGAGAATGAACAACAGTTGTTTTGCGAACTATACTGAAGACAAACTTCTTTTAGAGCCATTACTCAATGGACAATATAAAGGACAGAGTCCATGTTGCTTGCCATCAGGAGGTAATGAAACATCCCATTTCCAGCTGTGATGACTTTGGTTCCTACTATCTAGAATCGAAATAGGGCCAAGAAATTGCCTGTCCCTCTATCTGCTGAAAAGGCTACCTGCAACCCTGAAATAAAGCTCCTTTTGTGGCCATGAATGTCCTCCAGCCCAATGGCAACGGCAGGAGCAGGCAATAAGGAGGATGAAAGGCTCAGGCAGAAAGATTTTATTTTTGGTATATAGTGCATGATCATGCAGGGTGTACACACTGTACTAACCTGTTGTTAGTACAAGATTTTATAGAAAAATATATAATAGCTGGGAAACAGCAAAGTAGTTCTGCCAGCTGTAGGTGGATGCCACTGGCATAAACAAGGATGAATTAAGTTCTAATACAGAATCACAGAATTTCTAGGTTGGAAGAGACCTCAAGATCATTGAGTCCAACCTCTAACCTAACACTAACAATCCCCTCTAAACCATATCCCTAAGCTCTACATCTAAACGTCTTTTGAAGACTTCCAGTGATGGTGACTCCACCACCTCCCTGGGCAGCCTGTTCCAACATCCAATAACCCTTTCTGTAAAGAAGTTCTTCCTAACATCCAACCTAAAACTCCCCTGGCGCAACTTAAGCCCATTCCCCCTCGTCCTGTCACCAGGCTCGTGGGAGAACAGGCCAACCCCCACCTCTCTACAGCCTCCTTTGAGGTACCTGTAGAGAATGATAAGGTCGCCCCTGAGCCTCCTTTCTCCAGGCTGAACAAGCCCAGCTCCCTCAGCCGCTCCTCATAGGACTTGTTCTCCAGGCCCCTCACCAGCTTCGTCGCCTTTCTCTGGACCCGCTCAAGCACCTCCATGTCCTTCTTGTAGCGAGGGGCCCAAAACTGAACACAGTACCCAAGGTGCGGCCTCACCAGAGCTGAGTACAGGGGGACGATCACTTCCCTAGCCCTGCTGGTCACACTGTTTCTTATGCAAGCCAGGATGCTGTTGGCTTTCTTGGCCCCCTGAGCACACTGCTGGCTCATATTCAGCCGACTATCAACCATCGCTCCCAGGTCCTTCTCTGCCTGGCAGCTCTCCAACCACTCATCTCCCAGCCTGTAGCTCTGCTTGGGGTTATTGCGCCCCAGGTGCAGGACCTGGCACTTGGCCTTGTTAAACTTCATGCAATTGACCTCAGCCCATCGGTGCAGCCTATCCAGATCCTCCTGCAGAGCCTTCCTACCCTCGAGCAGATCGACACACGCACCTAACTTGGTGTCATCTGCAAACTTACTGAAGGTGCACTCAATGGCCTTGTCCAGATCATCGAAGAAGATATTAAATGTGAAGATACCTTAATGCAAATGCTGAAACCCAAACATAAGTATGGATAGAGTCCCAAAAAGACAGTACAGCCCCTTTGTATCTAAATGCACCTCTTCTTGGACCAGCTTTTATGCTCTTACCTGCTTTAGGATCAGATTTTCACTGTGTTTCCAGCAATTAAAGTGAGACACCTAAGTTATACATCCATTAATTTGCTAGTCTGACTAAACACCTGTAATTCTTTCTTTAGAAACTTGTGACAAATGCCATCAAATGACAGACAGCCTACTTAAAACAAGGAGTTTCACTTAAAAGACAGGAAAAAAATAAGCAAAAAAGATACCATTTAAATATACAAAACACTCACCTAAATCTATCCTTCATTACAGACCTTTATTCCTGTGCTCAGGAATAGCACAAAGCCAGGTTGCCTTCATTTAACCAGCAGAATTTTAGGAAGTCAACTAACTTTTTACTGAGTCTTTCTACCAAACTTCCTCTTTCTCAGGAAATATATTATCCCTGTTAAATCTCCTCATTTGTGCACAAATACAAATGACTGTGCATTTCAGTGCTTTTTCATCACATGCATTGCTAAATTGGGGGTTTACCCAATGACAAGACATTTCATGGCTTTAACTTCACTTGAAAATGATCTTGCATTCAGGCAAAGTTCAAGTTAAAAGTAACTGTTCAGATACTATTCTAGCATTTTTTTTTCCATATAGCTTATTCTCAAGAATATTTTACTTTTTATTACATAGTATGGAAACAAACACATTTGGCCTTCTTGGCTTGTAATCATAGACCTTGCATATCATCTGTCTGTGGGGACACACTTCTGCCCCTGACATTCCATTCCAGGTCATCTCCTCACATATCTTTTCTATATTTTTTTTTACAAGGACAAACATCTTATGATGGAGAACAATATAATCCACTAACTATCTCTTTAGTCATCAGAATAGCATGTGGAAAACTATAATTTAAGGGCAAAGATCCATAAGAAATGTTTGCTCAGGAGGATAATTTTTTTACTTATATAAACTGACTTAAATAGGGATACTTGCAAGAGTGAGAGTTATTTCCTTAGCTAAAGGCTGAAACATTGAATCTCACCATATAACCTTTAAATCAAAATATATATAAATTTGTCTTTTGTTTTTGTTTATGTTAATTTGGCTTTAGAAGAAGCTGTTGAAATCAGAAATGAAATCATGTCATTAACTTCATGTGTCTGTGCTTACAATGGATTTTGTCCTGAACAGTTGATGTCCTGAACAGTTGATAGGATATAATAAGTATTCTATTTCTACTCTTTAAAAAAAATATCTGGTAAGGCTAATACAATTAACAACAACAATCAGACTGATTTAGCTGAAACTTAAGGCTCTGAACTGATTAGTCAGTGCACAGCTGTAAGAACTATATTGTAAACAAATCCAGAACAATTTTAACAAAACTGAAAGATTCCTTTACTTCTCATACTCCATTGATTTGTACTAGGAATGGTTACTTATCTCTACATAAAACTGAAGAAGAAAAATCTACTATTTTTAACTTTAAAGATTGCACAGATAACACAACTGTGGAAGGAAAGAAGCCAATATTAATATACATACATCAATATGAAAGAACTTTGTGTAGTATCTTGCAAGAAAGAAGTTTGCAACAGGCTCTGTAATTCCTAGCTGAATGACATTTGTGTGTTTGTGTGTGAGGGAAAAACATGTATCCCTGTATCCATACTTTCTAGACTTTACCTGAAAATACCACCATGAATCCTGATGGGCTTTTATCTGCCTGTTAATTTTGTGCAAGTAGTCCTCCTTTTGTTGGCTCACAGACCTACTCTATTCTGAAATCAGGGACGTAGGTAACATCTCTGATAGGACCTGTAAAGCACTATAGTGTATGGTAGTAGTTATACCTAAGTCAAGACTTACGCTGGTGTAAACACTAAAAAATCAAGTGGGAATATGAAACCCACATATTGAATTTATGGATGTCAGTTGCTTCTCTAAACTGCAGGTTTTGCACTTGGATCTCAGAGAAGTATATAAAAATTCTTGTAACCAGATGCCATAATATAAAACATTTGTACAGCTTTATTACTCAGGTTCAACAGTAGATTTATTTAAGTATCACAAGCTAAATTGGAACTGGAATTCATAAATATTTCTTTTTACCTCTATTTCTGAATGTTCATGATAGATGAGTCATACTTTCCTTTAAGAGTCTGTCTAATGTGAATTAGGCTTACCTTTGCCTTTATGGTCATAAAAGGCATGCTTTTATGCTTGATAAGTAACACATTAATTCTTAAAAGGCACTAGAGACAAAGCACAAAGTTTTATTTCTCTATAGCCAACTGATGTTGGCTATGGACACAGATATAGATATTTCTCTTTACTAGCCATGTCATGGTAAAAAATAACAACAAAACAGAATACTAACATAAGTTAAATAGACAAGTACATACAAATCCTGAGTATACACACACTTTATTCCATTGATCTGCATCTACACTCAGATTCAAGAGGACCTAATACATTTATTTTGATCAGTAAGAACTGAGATAGGTGATCTGACATATTGCCATAGCAGTGTAAATGAAGAATAGCTCAGCTATGTAATTAAAATCTGGATCTGACATTGATTTGATGGTTGTAATTTTTTAAAAATGGTTGTGCCTACTATATCTATCAGTGGTTAAATAAAATCTATATTATTTCCATGATATCCATTAAAAAAGCACATACAGTCATTAACACAACCATGTTTTAAAATGAAACATAATGCAAGTTAATTTTTAAAAAATATTTGAAATGGATTAAGTGAATACTCAGTTCCCTGATGCTTTTCACCTCATCCAGAATAATTTTGATCTTGTGGGCAAATTTTTATATAAAATGATTAACAAAGCTTAGCAGTACATATGACTGAATTACATTATCAAAAGATTGAGTTTCAACAAAGAAATTACAGTTTCTCACATTTCATCCTGATGGCAAAATAAAGTTAATCACTAGTTTAAGTGATTTAAGTGGTAGTCCACCTTACAATGATTCTGGTCTAGTAGCATTTGTAAAGAAATACCTCAAATGTTAGCATTTCAAAGATAAAAGCACCTTTAATATAGCCAGAAAGGAACACAGATTCTAATATAAGAAGGTCTTAATGATAGTTTGGAATTGCCTGACTAGCACTCAATAAATGGCCATAAACGCACAATCTCCAAAGATAAAAAAGACACTGTGGGTTAAAACATACTGTGGTTGAAGTGATGTATGATAACAGCTGTGTCCATAAAATATAAGGAAAATAAAAGTAAAGAGAGATAAATTTATACTACAAGTTAAAGAATATATTCAATAGATGAAGTTAACCAAAGAAATCAAATAAAGCATCAGTAATCAACGGAGCTAGAAATAATAGTGATTTTAAAGAAATTTTAGAAAAAGTAAAAGCCGTGATTCAGGTGTATGTGTACTGCAACACCAATATAGTAAATTCTAAATTGAAGTTGTAGAAAAGGCAAAAATGTCCAATAATTACTTTTTTTTATGCTTGAAAAATAGCAGAGAGAGATCTATACCTCCCAGCTCATCACTAGAACAGGCAGAATGCTATTTGTAGAGAAGGATGTAAGGATGCTAAATTTAAATGACATGAAAGATGTGAAGATGCTAAAAGTAAACCTTTTCAAATCAGTCAGTCGGGTCAGAGACTAATGTTTCTAAAAGGAATAAGCTAAAGAGCTCTCTGAGCATTATGCATAACTGAAGGCACTACATATGACAGGAATTCACATCTGAAAACAATTTTTCTACTCCTCTGAAGAATTCTAAACCAAGTTCATAACTGGAGTGTAAAAAGTCATATGGACAAATAGTCCTAAATAAATCAATTCAATATTTATAATTTATAATTTATGTAATATCATATGAAATAATAAAGTACAATAATCAATAAATATAAATTGTAAATTATTAATAATAAATATGAACATTAAGTAATAAATACCATGTGTAAAATTAATAGATATATATGACGGAAGTCTGTATGGAAGTAGAAGTCCTTTACAAGGTATTTAATGCCCCAGATGTTCAGAAGAGAACATCAATGTCTTGTATAAATGTCTTTATTAAAGTCCCCAGATTCCTGTGAAGCCTAGCGCCAAGAGCGTTGCCAAGATTATTCAAAACAAAACAAGAGAAAAACATCACAAAATGGTCCATCTTGCACTAATTCCTAATAACTGCAACATGGAAATTCAATGTAGGAAACAGAAAATATTACCAACTTGCTTTATTAATGGCTAAAATACTCGAGTTTAAACAATGTATGTTTGAATAATATCTGGATTAATTAAAAAACAACAACAACAACAAAAACACACACACAAAAAAAAAAAAAAACAAACCACAAAACAGTATACGTTGGTAGCAATGACTGTAGGTTAGTATTAGAGTTTCCAGGTTTCGATGTTAGGGAAATAAGCTTACAAGTTAGTTCAAAGGAAGGTATCATTAGTTACTTTATTTATGTGTTCCTCAGTGATAAAATAGCCAACAGTATTTCCATATAAACATTTCTAACTGAAGGTTTTGTTCATTTTATATGGGTTTGCTGCATCTGCATTAGCAATTTTTCTATTTAAAAAAAAATCTGCACACAAGACTAAGGTCCCATGTTTAAACAGTTCATTCCTCTACCCCAAGATGCACTCATAGTTTGCTTGTAAGGCCTCCCATTGCTGGGGTAATTAAAAGGGTAGTTCAATTTAGTCAAACTATTGGTCTATATTAAAAACAAGGGAAAGAACAAGTTTGAAACTGGAGTAGAGAGATGGAAAAAAAGAGCTTGTGAATGACAATTGAAGATGCTTTTTTTCAGTCCTGTGTTAGTGCTCTGGAAAGAATTGAGATCACTTGGTTATACTGGCAATGGTAAATCTCAAGTCTGGAGTTTGGCGTATTGTCAGGTAAATATTCTGAAATTGTTGAGTCTTCCAATCCCCATTTACGTCAATTATAGAGACCATATTTTGCTTTTCTCAGCTTTTCTTTCTCATTTTACAATTAACTGGGACCCCATATATTTTTAAACATACTCTAAATTGTTAGATCATCTGGGTAAACTAAAATAAATTTTCCTTATCTAAATGGAGAATTATTGGAAAGTTGGACAAAGATTTGGCTGCAAGTAGATGGTTGCTTGGAAACATCTTTCTGCTTTTTTCCCTGTACTCCCATAAATGTAATTACATAAAAAGTATGAAAGCATGTATCTGATTACTGGATTTACTTGTAACTTTCCTTTTTAGGTTTTCTGTTAATTTTATAGTATTGTTACCCTCTACTTTGCTTTAGCTCTATTTAATTGATTAACTTGTTCCATTCCATTGTGCATAATTTTCTAACTTTGTTACATTTTTGCATGTTACCTCACTATCTGAAGCTTTGATTTTCTCCCAGAAAAACAATACAAAACAAATTTCTTTCCTTCAATCAGTACCTCCAATTTCCTTCAGTTTTCTTCAGTCACTTCAATCTAGTACTACATAATCATATCATATGATAAAGACTGTGGAAAAAGATTTTGCTGAAAAGGGCAGGAACCCTTTAGGTCCAGTAATCTGTTAGTAAAACAGAAGAATACTTATGCTTAAATAACAAAAAATACTGCTTAAATGGCTGTTCTGTACCCCTGAATAGCTTCACCAAGTGTCCCTAACAGCAGCAAGTTCATATTTACTGTCTAATAGCTTCTTGTCAGAAGAACATCTCTTGCAGAAAATTCCAAGACAAAGTTAACGCAGTCTGAGGTTACATACAGTCTTTGCAGGATCCCAGGGAGCTCTTGCATAACCTTTCAGCTTGACTTCAGGTCCACTAGCCTCTGGACAAAGGATCACAATATTTTTTCTGTCACAGGAAAATGGTTATAGATGAGATGTTGATAAGAAAAATATGTCAGAATAGGCATGGGAATTAAAATCATGGAAGCAAGAGGACCCACCTTGTACCTAAGGTGCTCTTCCATGTGATCAAAACTAGAGAAGTCCATCCCTAAACACCTCCCCACTAGTATTTTTTCTATTTTAACAGATTATATTAAATGCTTTTTGGCAGTCTGCTCAAAGCAATACACCAAATAACTCATCTATAATTTCAAAACAATTTTTCTGTAACTCCAATATCATATAAGAACTATAAGAACTTCTGACTTTTCTGGTTTTGAATTTCAAGGCATTTTAAACTGCTTTCAGAATTCTCTAGAAATGAATGAAAATAAGCCAAATGTTAAGCCTAAAAAGATTATGTAATCTGAATATTTATTTGAATATCTATCTCATGTGTTTTAGAAAAAAATGCATCAAGAAAAGAACAGAAGATAAATATAGCCATCACCAAGACAATAGTGATTAATATCAACTACTCATAATTATTAAGAAAGTGAAAAATTTGAAGGCTTCCTAGAAAAGACTTAATTTCAGCATTCTCTAAAACCTCTGCATTTCAGCGAAATGATGGAGCCAACACATGTTTCTAATAATGCTTGTACATGTTGCAGAATAACTAAAGTGAATTCTAAGCTTTAGTGGGGTGATACCACTTTCCACCTCTTCATTCTGAGCTGTAGGTTTAGTTACAGCAAGACGTTGTGACTTCACTTGCTGTTATTTTAATGCATAGAATAATCCAATATTTATATATTTATTTATTTATTTAATTTCAAACATCAAATAGTCTCCTCAAACAAGTATTTTGTCTCATAATAGCAGACAATAAAAAAAATATCCAGAGATTAATATATTTTATAGTTTGTGTATATACAGGATTTAAGTGTAGTATTAACCACTTGGCAAATGCTTCATCTTGCCAGTCTGCTGTGTGAGGTTTGGAATTTTTTCTCTCTGTTGTTTATTTGAAGAGCTTTTCTTGCCTCCTTTGGATAATATTTAAATGCTTAAACACTAAGGGAAGAAAAAAGGATAAATGTTCCACTTTGAACAGAAAGCTCTGTATCTCTGTCAAACTCCCCATTTAGTCCACAATGTTTGGACATTTACTATATTGCTTAAGTGTTTCTTAGAGTGGAGAGAAAGCAGCAGTGTCTCCCACTGACTTTTTAGGGGTTATGTTGATATCACAGGAGGGAATAGGTACAAGCACGCTGAACCCATGCTATGACTCTTGGTTTTTATCCATATGTCTATCAGTTTCCAGATAATCCATTTCCTTCCTTAGAAGAAATGAGCTAGGGATATTTGCTGGAGTTTGGCTTGTCTGTGTTTGATACCTCCAAATTATCTAGACATAAACTTGGACCTATGACAATGCACTAAGTGAACTGAAGCTTCTCCTCAGGTTCAGTCCAAAGCTCAGAACATGTTCATAACAGAGCTTGCACTTGTACTAAATTGTGCAGAATGGAGCTCAGCTTGAACATGCACCACTGTCTACACAGAAAAAGTAAAGGCTCTAGCTCCTTAGCATCACTGTTGCCATCAGCTAAAACTATGGGTGATATGTTAACAAGAGGAAGAAAAAATATGGTATAACAACTTGGTTTCTAAATGGCTAAATAGAATAGTTTACATTGTTCTTGGTTTCCGACTGACACTTTCCACGACTTCTCATTAATTCTGAAGATCATGTCCTGGATACTTCAAGATGGGGCATCCAAAAATGAAGGAACAACAATGAAAAAACTATACGGGTAGTAATTTTCACCTTTGTAGCAATACATTTATCCTAAAAACACAAAACTGCCCTAAAAACTATCACTCCAGATGTCAGAGAATGCAACATTTGTAAAGTCTTCTGTGACAATTTCACCTGATTTCCTAAAAAAATGCACAGGACAATTTTTACTTTCCCCAACATTTTCGCCACAGGTTTCGATGTATGCACCTGAGTACCACAAGACGATTCCTCAGAATATAAAACACACTGCTGGAATCATGTGCTAAGAAAATTTACGTCAATGTTGGAAAAGAATTTCTCACTTGGGCATTCTTTTGTAACATAAGGTCAAGATCAAATCCTTTTTAAATCATACTACTTTAGAAAACAGTTTTCCATGTAAAGGAAACAGTGCAACATCCAATTTGGCCATACAAGGTAGGTTCTCTCCACATATACTCCAGGCCATTTGTAAAGTTTAAATGTTAAGGAATGAAAGCAATTGTTTTAATCTTTTTATTTTGTTTGTATTTTCTACTCTGTGCAGAGCTGTTAAATGTATGTATTTAAGTCATACTTTGCACTTTCCAGAATGTTTGTTTACATAGTTTTTATTATGTAGTCATGCAATAAATAAACTCCAAGTAATAAAGGAGAGGCGTAGAATCCTAGGAAAAGTAAGGCTGGGAGGAACCACTGGATGCCATTTAGTCCAACATCCTGTTCAAAGCAGGGTTTGCTTCAAAGTTCGAAAAGCTCCATTTTTAACTTCCTAATGTTTTCCATGGTCATAATTTCCAATCCAAACACTTCAAACTATTTTTCTATTATCTCCTAACACTTTTTCTATTATCTCCTAACACTTTTAACAAGGTAACACATACATTTGTATAAAATCACATTTTTGTGTAAATCTCATTTCACTTATAATTGCTATTTTTGCGGGAACAAAAAAAAAAGAAAAATTTTCTAAGCTATTTTAATTTGGAAGCTGAAATAATGCAAGTATTTTTATTTGAAAACTGAAATAATGCAAAAAGATTTTTTTTTGTATGTCATGAAGTGATTCACAAATTTGGACCTCTTTCCTATTCCAGGAAAACCTAAAGTGTCTTGAATAAGAAGATAGTTTTTAAGTATAGCATATCATTATTTCACAAAGTGAGAGGCATAAAATTTATGATTCCTTGAAGTTTGTCATCTAAAGGAAAGTGGCTTGATTACATTGGTTCCAAATTAAAAAGACAGTAACTCAGTTACTGTCAAGCACTCAGTTAAAGTCAAGCACTAAAAAGATGAACCTGAAAAATGATTAATAGCTACTCACTCTGTTTTGACATGGAGTCTTTTATACCAACAGACCACTGATAGTCTCAGTCTACTATGAAGTATTTCACATGGAAAAGCTATATGAAGATGATGCTACATAAACCAGACATCAGTGAGTGTGGGGGTAAAGCAAAGGCGTACATGGAATACGTTACTGTACCCAGTTACAGCAGATAAAGCATTCTATTGCCCTATATGGGATTTCTACAGTTTTGCTATTTTAATCATGGATGGATCAGTCAGACATCCTTTAATGAAAAATAAACTGCTGAAAAGACTTCTAAAGCTAAAAAATTATAACTAGGAAAAATAATATCATGAGTTCTCTCCCCAGGCATAATTCATAACAGTAATTTGTACCCCAGTTCATGGGAGAAAGAAGTCTCTGCATGGAAAATGTCAAAATCAGCCACCATAGAGATGATACAATGGGTCAGAAAACATTGTCTCTAGCAGTCAGTTGTGTCTTGCATGGCTCAGGAAAAGGGGGGATACAAGACGAGTAAGGTAGGCATTTCAGAGAAGGAGACAGCTTTCTTGTTTGCTTGTCCATAAATCTTGAAAGGAGCATACCGAGCATCCAGTACAGTCGCACACCAGCTGGTTTTATTGGAGCAGGGTTTTGCAAGAATCAATAAGGAATTTTCCTGAGAAGACAGCTGGGAGAGGCTTTTGTCTTTGCTGTCATCACTCTTAGAGTGCATTCTAGTTTATTTTCCCCACATACTCGACTAACTATGAGGTCTTCCATGGCTATAGATAGATAAAAATAGTCAGCAGTAAATTCTAGGTTTTCAGCAGGCAGTTCTGCTGATGTTGTGGAAGAATAAAGATATAGGAAATTAGTTTCATGGATCTCTTTCTTTACAAATATGGTCCTTGCCTTAACAGAAGGAGTAATATTCTCTGGCCAAATGAATTTGGTAAGATGTACTACATTTACATTTGTTTATATAAATATGATTTCTACTGCTTATACTGTCTGCCAGTGTCATCTTTTTGCCTGTAATCAGAATTCATACCTAAAGTAAAGACCAATTTAATTAGGTAAGGGAACATATATTGCTACTAGATTTCTGTAATCTGTATCTGAATAATATCAAGATATATAATATCAGTAATAATATATAATATCAATAATATTCAATAAAGAGCAATATCAAATGGAATAGGACTGCATGCCTGCCTTTTTGTGCTCTGATTTGTCCTCCTAGACACATGAAGGAGTTGAACAGGCAGTAATGGGATCTAGCAGGCTACATAAAGAGTGCTTTCATAAAGAATGACTACTGTATTAATAAAGAAAGCAATTAATCAAAAAGAATCTTAAAACAGAATGTGTTTCTAGTAGAGAGTTCTGGCATATATCCCACATTGTGAGAAAAACTGAAGATGAATCTATCTAATTTTCATCCTCTTTCCCAATATTCTGCATCCACAGAACCACTGAGGTCTAAAAACCCTATACAAATATTACTGCAGAAGTTGATTCTTAATACATCTCACCTCTGTCACCAAAGTGATTTATGTGAATGAGCTCACACATGCTTCAGGTTTGTTCATATCTACCATTCAAATTGCTTAAATAAACCCCAATATTTTGTAGCCACTCTGCTGTAGGAAATGCCAACTCCCAGCATAATGCCAGAATCAGATGGGAAGCTGTAGTGTTTAAAGTGTCTTAGTCACCAGTTAAGTGAACATCTGTCCGCAGTCTTAACTTTTTTGTTTTCTGTTTGACCTACATTCCATGATATGCCAGAAAGAAAAAAAAAAAAAAAAAAGAAAAAAAAAGAAAAAAAAAAAACTTGCTCTAAAAAATCATGGGAAATGGTTTGTTCTGAGTTTGATAAACGTTGAATAAACAGTCCTAAGACAAGTTTGTTAAACCAAAATATATTACTTCTTTAACCTTGCAACCACTGGGTAGCTCTGGGAACAGAATTAAAATCTTCAATAGAATTTGAGAGTATCATAAGCTCTTGGTTGTTTTCTTTATCTTTAGGAAAATATGTCTGTAAGATGAAGGTCTCTTTTCAGTCAGAAAAAGTTTCTTTCTCCACGGAAGGAAAAACAAATTCTTAAAGAGAAGACTAAAGGAGACTAAAAGCTACAAGAAGAAGACCTTTAACCAATGAAAAAACTTTGGCAGAAGATTCTCATTTGTGGTCATCAGATGTTATTCAGTTAGACCCTTTCACAATTGGGGAAAAAAAGTGTTAAAGCTTGTTTTTTGGGGTTTTGTGATTACTTAACCACTTGAAGTTGTAAGCATTATACAGAACTCCTTAGGGTTCTAGGAAATCCCCATCTGAGAAGAAATATGTTGTTTACAAATAAACTCTCCAGTTCTCAGTTTTGATCTGGTCCTTATTTCTGCTATTATTTATTTTTGCCATTAGTTAAGCTACATCAGCATATTACTGTGTAAGATTGCTCAGTGGCCCTTCTAAGGTCAAGGACTTGTGAAAATCTCAGTTTGGAAAGTTTGCTTCATTTATCCCAAGGAAGAGCAGAGGCACTGGGCACAAAAAAAAAAAAAAAAAAAGGCTGTGGCATACTGCTTTGAAGAAAGAACAGAAGCGAGCCAAATTGCTGGGAATGGACATTCCCTGACAGAATGGGAAGAAAGACTGGTCCTCAATTAAGACTTCTCCATATGCAAGAAGCATGTGGATACTTGATGAAGAAATGAGTCCTTCAGGCTCCAAACAGACTGCTGGTGGCATAGCAGCAGAACATCAGGTTAATAACAAAACGAGGACAATAGCAGAGCATCTCGAGATTACAAAAATCTTATCTAAAGGAAGTAAAGATCCCAGAACAAAGGGATATAAGGGAGCAAGGAATAAATGTCTGAAGACAAAGATGTTTGAAAGGCTTAGACACCCCACGTTACTATCAGAACTCTCTTTTCTTTGGCATTCAGCATAGCTAGAAATTTCTGCCCTTCCTGAAGTCACTCAGTCCTGACGATACCTTCAATGCAGCACAATAATTATATAACAATACGTGACATGCATTTAAACATTCCAAGGCAACTCATAAGATGTGGTCTACAAAATATAATAATTATTAATTTTATGGATACAAAAGTTTGTCCAATCCTAGGTCCCACAGCAGACAGCAGAGCTCATTGTAAACTGAATGAACAACAGCGTGTATGGGGAATATGGTTTCCCAAATAAAAAGGATTTAGGAACTCTATTGTATTTCTAAAGCTCCTCAGAAAAGGCTGGTATAGCTTTCCTCAGTTTGGCAATAGCAGCCATACAGGGGAACAAGGCTCTGTAAATACCTGATACAAAAACATAGCTTGCTATCAAGCAGATGAAAATGTAAACACTTTATTCACAAATTAAAATCGTGCATTTCATCAACTGCTAGAAACATTTCAGTTTCATTTCCATTTAATGCGTTTTTAGCAAAATCAAAGTGATGTCAGTGCTTTACACCTGCATTGCAGTCCAGGGCTGACCTTTCACCTCATTGCTGGGGAGCTGCGGGAAGAGAGATTCAAAACCCATTTCCCAAGAAAGTGCCCAAACCACAGTAATATGGAGGCATCTGAAGGAATTGTTGTAGGAGGTTAGACAAGTAGTTGTTTGGTTTTTTTTCTTTTTGCCAAGCCTCCCTCCTGTATTATCAGTATTTGCCTGTGTTCTCTATAAAAACTAGTAACATTCCAGAGATCATGAATTTTAGAGTATGTGTAACTAATGTCTGTTTAATGTTTAATCTGTAGTATGCATAATTTCAAATAGAATTTAGGGAAGTAGATCATTCAGATTGCACTAATTAAAGAACTAGTGTAAATACCCTTTACTCATTCAAGTTATTTAACCTTTGATGGAGCTATGAATGCACAAAAACATGTCTATTCAGCTCTATTTTTTGGCAGATGGAAAAAGACCTAAATCATAAAAACCATGTAGGAACCACATGAGAATGGTAAAGGTGGCTGTAGAACAGAAATGAGGAAGTAGATGAAAGCTGTCACCTACGGCTAAGGTATTCTGGCTGGTTTGGTTAGTCATGCAAAGTACATGATTAACTCTTGCAGCTGATAGAAGGCACAATAAAAAGGAAGGAAAGTAGGGGCTGAAAATCAGGAGTACAGAGAAGAACGCTGGGCCCATTGGAGCACTTTCCTAACTCCCAGCTAGGCTTTAGATCTAGAATTTTGGGCATGATTCAGAGAAGCAGGTTTTGCACTGGGTTTTCTGGACAACTAATCCAAGAGTTAAGATACCAAGCATTGAGGAGGGGGGATTAAGTTCCCTTACATTCACTTCAAAATGTTCAATAACCAGTTCAAAGAATCAGATAACAATTAATATCAATTTTGTTGTCCCATAGAGTTCATGAATATTCCTGATAGCTTTTCTAAACAGTGGTAGGCAGAACAGGGAGAAGAAAGAGCTGCTCATCCTCTTAGTGACTATCCTGAAAAATAGAAGCAAAACTATATGAATTTCAGTATGCTTTGGGATTAAAATCAGTTTCATGTACACATTTATTTAATTTTATTAAAAAAAAAATAAGTTTAGAACGAAGGGGACTCAATGTGAGTGAAGCTATTGTTCTGATAAACCTCAGACTGGGAAAGGGGTTGATTTTCACCTTCTCCACCTGCTGTGGTAAAACTAGAGTCCGGTTTTCAAAACCAATTTTAGAAACTCAAATGTTAAGAAACAGATGTTAGAAAACAATTATAACACAGAGTTAAGTAATTTCCCCAAAAAGAAAGTCCATGTACAAGAAGAAATTAAGTAAAACTGCATAAATGATCGGTACACATGCATTTCATCATTTTGCCTACATACACAAGTTCTGAGTCAGGAATAATCACTGAAACATGCTACTTCTGCCAAGCACTACCTACTTTGCTCTGCTATTAATATCACTTGTGATGCAAGCACTCCCACCCATTTCTGAGAACAGTGCAGGCAGTCTGATAACTCACAGGCTTCAAGCTGCCCTTATAAAGTTGTTCCACTTTTGCATACTTCCTCATAGTGCTAGTTTCTCTGCGAAGATGAAGCTGCTTGTTTACTTAGTCTTGCTTAAGACAGCTCTCCTGGCTTTAACAAATGTCTTTGCAGCTGCTTTAGAAGATGAAAAGGATGCTAAAGAAGGAAAAATTACTGGTTCTTGTCCTATAAAGCTCAAAACTAATGGGGATTGTGATGAAGGAGAGGATTGTCCATACCAGATAAATCTGCCTCCAATGACTATCCAGCTACCCAAACAATTCAGACTGATTGAGAAAACTCTCAAAGAAGTACAGACCCTGAAAGAAGCAGTAAACAAGCTGAAGAAGTGTTGCCAAGATTGCAAGCTGCAGGCAGATGACAACCAAGAAAGAGACAGGAGTAATGAATTCCTGCCACCTAATGCAGAGACTCCAGCAGAAAACAGTGAAATGCAAGACAACAGGGTAAAGGAACTGCAAAGCAAAGTGAACAAAATGGCAACCAGCTTAAAAAATGCAAAGAACCAGATTCAGACCCTGCAGGGTCGTATAGAGAAGATGAGTCTCCTGAATATGAACAATGTGGAGCATTATGTTGACAGCAAAGTTGCTAATTTGACGTTTGTTGTGAACAGTCTTGATAACAAATGTTCTTCGAAGTGCCCAGCAATGCAACCGAGACCTGGTATGTAATCTGTTAATTCTTAATGCCTGCATAAGCTTTCTGTGAACGTTACAAATATTAGGTAAAAGAATTTAAATGTATTTTAAGCAAATCGCTGTGCTTTTAATTTCACAAGATAAGCATTTGCCCTTTCACTGTTCATACTTCTGTACAAGATTTCAGCTGCCACTAGAGGGTTACTGAGAGCTGCAGGTGTTCAGTTCCTCCTAGGACTGGACCTTATTGTGGCACTTAAAACACAAATTATTAGAGGACTTTTTTGGGTTTGTTTGTTTTTAATTTCAATAAGATAACATGAAAAACAAAGACTTTATTCTACACCCTTGATTAAGGATATCAAACATCAGTGAATTAGATATATTTTCTCCTTGGATGGCAAGGGGCAATTTTATTCTTTAGGTATGCCTTATAGAACTGCATATTTTTATTCAAGTGAAATCACAGGTATTCTGAAATGGTCTGCAAGTCATTATTAGATATCAAGATAATCAAGCAAAAAGTTTAGTTTTTAAGGGATGGATAACGCAATTTTTTTTTTTTTTTTTACTATCACAGTTAAAATCTGAAAGGCTTGGCTAAAAAAGCTTATTGACAGTACCTCTCGAGTGGGTAATATGTACACCATCATCTCCCTGCTAAACAGTTAGTACAAATCCAGCATATGTACAGCATAAAGTAGAAAACAGGTGTTTTCACTGACAAACTTTTTCTTTTGAATTTTACCTGTCCTAATTAAAATCAAGAAATTGAACAAATAATTTCTTTCCAATGTTATTTGCTATTAAAGGATAGCAATAGATATCATACATATGAAGACAGAGGGCTCTACAAAGCAGAGAAAGATCAGAAGGCATTATAGTTTTTAAGCCTCTGTTGCTTAGCATTCAAATTTAAAATAAAACTGCTCTTCTGTCTACCCATACTGAAAACTGAAGGCTCTGCAGATGGCAGAGGGTATGTACAGCTGAAATTCTTCAAAGTGTGAAAAGAGCAAATGAATAATAATACAGGTAGTGCTTATACTGTATCAACAATCAGCTTCAATCAGATATAAATCAGTATAAATTCAGTTATATATCTCTAATTCAGATATAAAATATTCACAGAAAGAATGAATGGTGTCTGCTATACTGATGATGGGCAATGAATCAAATTCATGCACAGTGTTTCAGGATGAACTAAATTCATTTAAGATATGTCTCATATTTTTACTGAAATGTTGGGTACTGTACATAGCATATGATAAAGTAGATGTTCCTTATGTTTAAGAGCAACTGATGTCTAATAGTGTTTGTAGCAACAATATACAAACCATGACAACTAGCAAGGATAACAGCTACATTTTTTCCCATATAGGAGGAGCCATTCCTGCTTCTACTGAAAGTAATAGCAAAACTTTAGTCAAATAGGAGTTGAATTGAATTATAAAATGCATGTTAGCAGAAATGAATATTCCCTGTCAATATCTGCTCTGAAACTTAGTCCACAAAAGATCTTACACAAAGTACAATAGATTCTCATTTAATTGACTGAAGACTTAGATTTTGTTTTTAAGCCTCTGATTACTATACTTTATGCTTCCATAGATGGCCAATCTTCTGTAGCAGCAAACAAGGAATCCTGAGTCTTAACCCCTGCTGTAGCCTGAGAATGCTTCTCCCTTTCAAGAAGTAGTTCAATTGTTTAACTTCTTCTGGAAAAAGTATGCAATTGAAGTCTGCAAATGAGCATGCTTATCGATTCAAATCTACAACAGAAAGGAACATTGTCAAAATGTTTTCAGCTCAACTCAGAACTTCTGAGAGCTCTCTATCATTTATTTAGGAACACAGAATTATACTACAATGCATTCTCAAAGCTGTTGAACACAATGTTCAACATTGTGTTCAAGACACAATGAGTTAGGGAATCAAAAATGACAAAAAAGATTTTGACTCTACAGGAAACACCTGGGAGTATTTTTCTTTGGAATAAAACAGTGCTCTGATGAGGGGAAAAAAACTGTGTTAATGATAGATGCTAAACCTTTTTCCTTACTTTAAAGCCAGCAATGCCACATGCACAGGAAAGCTCATCACTTTTCTAGCTGCATCTTTCTAGGAATCATGGTATTACTATAATAGATAAGACAGTTCTACCACTTTTTCCTGCTTCCTAAAGTATTGTAAAATTAAAACATGAGAAATTCCTAATGATGTAATGTTCTGTATCAAATGGCAGCTTCTGAAAAACAGCCGGCTTAAAGTCATTCACCTGTGAACAAGGTTTTCCTCTTACATACTGCTAAATGAAGATTTGAATTACAGACAGAGCAAGATGGTATATATTGAAATACAATATATATATGTAAAATAAAATAAAATAAAATAAAATAAAATAAAATAAAATAAAATAAAATAAAATAAAGGAGTGAGAATGTAAACAGTAAACATTAGAAATATGGACTGAAAACATTAGTCTGGAGTTATAGGATTTAAGGAAAGGTTGAAGAAAAGGAGAAAAGAGAAAGCAGACAAAGTGCCCCTCTACTAGACAGTTTTGATAGAAAAAAAAAAAAAAAGTAATTTAAATGGTTTCTGGACAGCCATCAGATGCAAAGATCTTAGGTGGTATCTATAACAGAGTAGTAAACCTTATGCAAAAAAAAAGGTTGTCCCTTGAATTTAAATTGCCATAACACTATTTCCCAACTAGAAGTGTCTCCAATCCATAAGGCTGAACACATGCTTATACCTCTTTCAAACAGCTTTCTTGGGTTTGACTCATTAAATATAATAAAGGCAAATACAAGTCCAAAATGATGGTAATGTAATGCACAACTTTAATTAATATCTGACTTTTCTTACTTAACAAAAACTTCAGAAGTAATGCATTTGGTAAGAAAAAGAGCCTATTCAAAGCACAGATAACAGCACTGAGTCAGACTGCACTGCCTTTAATATGCTCTGTAGGCTACATTAGTCTGGATAAAAATTATGCTTTTTTAAAAAATTGACACTGTTTATTCTAACACTCTCTGTTTTTCCACCAGTTATGCAAATAATGCAGAGAGACTGTGCAGATCTTTATACAGCAGGCAAAAAGCATAACGGGATCTACTACATTACTCCTGACCCCAGAAACAACAGCTTCCAAGTTTATTGTGACATGGAAACACAAGGAGGCGGCTGGACGGTGCTGCAGCGGCGTCAGGACGGTAGCACCAACTTTAACAGAACATGGAATGACTACAAAAATGGCTTTGGAAACCTCAGCAGGGAGTTTTGGCTGGGGAATGACAAAATTCACCTCCTGACAAAGAGCCAGGAAATGCAACTGAGAATTGAACTTGAAGATTTCAATGGTATCAGAGAGTACGCTAAATATGAACATTTCTATGTGGCCAATGAGTACCTGAAGTACCGTCTAAGCGTTCACGGCTATAGCGGCACGGCAGGAGATGCCCTTCACTACAGCAGGCATTACAACCATGATCAGAAGTTCTTCACAACTCCTGACAAGGACAATGACAGGTATGCCTCAGGAAACTGTGGGGCATACTACAGCTCTGGCTGGTGGTTCGACGCATGCCTGTCTGCCAACCTCAATGGCAAGTACTACCACAAGAAGTACAAAGGTGTTCGCAATGGGATCTTCTGGGGTACATGGCATGGTGTTTCGGATGATACTCACAGTGGATATAGGCAAGCCTTTAAATCAGTAAAAATCATGATCAGACCAAAAAGCTTTGTGCCTTAATTCTATACCTTCTCTTAATTAGTTTGCTTTGGATTGCACTCAAGATGATACTTACTCAGTGTTATACTCAGAATTCATATATTCAGTTATGTTTGTTGTAACATAGTTCTAGACAACATATTTCCATGGTGTTTCCCATGTAATTATCAAAGACAGCATGAATGATTCTGAACAGTTGTTGCTAAAACTTAGCATAGGTTAAGTCTTGGTATTGTTTTATAAATGTTCTAAACATTGCTTTTGGTGCTTTTACTGTATGTGATACATGAGATTTTTAAATAGTCTTCAGCAAGTTGTGTCTGAATGAACATCTGCATTTTTACCTGAATATAACTCAGAGGAATATCTGAAAACATAAAAATTTATTAAACACTTAGCATGAAACTTTGTACCTCTGATACCACCCAACATTTTGTATCATCTATCCTTCACAACTTCGAAGATATACTATGAGAATGTCAATATAAATTAGGAAAAGTGCAATATAATATTATTTTTAAAATATTAGGGAACAGACGGCCACATAGTTTGCTCAAAGACAAAAAAAAAAAAAAAAAGCTTTGAATAAAACTTAGAAAATGAAGATGATTCCTCAAATCTTATTCCATTTATCAAAGATTATTTAAACAAGTTGGTGAAAGAATTGGGTAAAAGTAAGTGGAAATAATGCATAGAGCACGTAATGAAAGGCGACCTTCTTGCTCATTTCAATTCCTCTGTTCAAGCTCAATGTCCTTTTCATCATTTGTGGGAGATAGGAACTGTTACATAGCTTATCACAGATTTACGTAGGTAGGTGGACAGGTAGGTAGAAGACGTATCAAGAAGAATACAAGTCTTTGTATTAATGCCTCTAAGCACATACCAAAAAAAAAAAAGACTTTTAGGAAAAAAAAAAAATATATATATCTTTTAGGTAAGCAAAATGTTATAAGATGGCTCCTGTAGAGACTCAAGCTCTTATTTACATAGTTCTCACTCTATGTACCATTAGACCTTAAATTATATGTAAGATGATAAATAATTTGTAACACAAGAAGATTGTGTTCTCCCCTTTTTCTGAGCACCCCTTTTGTAATCAAAGAAACTTGAGTAATCCATTGGCCATTACAAACAGAAAAGAGAATAAGTGAAGGAATATTTTCTTCTAAAATAAAAACAAAAGAAGCTTAATCAACTTTTTATATACTTCAAGAAGTGCAATTTAAAGACACTGTTATTATGGCTCACATTGTAGATAGAGAGCACAAACGTGCCTATACTTACCTATTGCCTACACCAGAAAAGCCATGTCTCTATAATCACAGTGATTAACATTCTGAGAGGAGATGCAAATTTTCTTAGCAAGAGGTATTTAGCTAATGCTATGTAGCCCGTACCAATTTTGAGATGCAGACAAACAATTCAGAGACTCCATTTCTTTACCAGTAGAAGTATGGTCCTTGTTGGCATAGTCTTTTTGGTTAAAAGAGATATTTATTGGCAATGATAAGCAACAGATCTGTGCCAACAAAACTATAAGCACACACCTGACTGAATACTTTACAAGTAAGACCTTTACTGTTTTTAACATGATAACCAAAACTATCATGGTTATACGTGATGGGAATGAGAAACAGTGGCAATTTCTAGATTATAGAATATTAATATATGTATTTTAAGGGAGTAAATATTTTGAAGGAAGTGAAATTTGGTTTTATACATTTCAATTATAAGATTAATGGAAGATTTAATTTCAAAATGTATAATCTTTGCTTGAAGACATTGTGAAGTATAGAATATTTATTTTAGAATAAAACCAACAACAACAAAAAACAACTTACAAAGTATTAGTTAGAAGAGCAAA
Source organism: Anas platyrhynchos (assembly GCF_047663525.1). Lineage (NCBI taxonomy): Eukaryota > Metazoa > Chordata > Aves > Anseriformes > Anatidae > Anas > Anas platyrhynchos. Next base: position 13,056,280 of record NC_092587.1, read on the forward strand.
TATTTGATTGCATATGATTACATTTAATCATTTTGCATGAAATGCACAATTTGCTCCCATTCATTATATGGTAACTAGATAAGCATGACTTACAGTATCTATAAGCTTCTACTTGAAAATGTCTTTTTCCTGCTAATTTGCTGGAAGGGAACCTATTCATTTTTTATTTTTATTTTGCTTAAAGAAAACTTTGTAAAAAATAAATTTTAACAGAATAAGCAAATGTGACTAATATCACCTACAAAACCCTTGACCAACCTCTCAAAGAGAAAAAAAAAAAAAAAAGGAAGAAAAAGAAAAAAATAATAAAAAAAAATGTAAAGCTTTGTAAAGCCATTGTAATGTTGTTACACAAACCTGCATACTACCTGCCTGGAACTGTTGTAGCTGAATCTCCATCAATGTGTACTAGTTTTACAAAGTGTAACTCCATGTATTTTCTGCAAACATTATTTTGTTTTTACTTATTGTAAATAAAATTGTCACATTGTTAAAGCTGTACTGCTGTCATAGATTTTTACGAAAGAAAGTTCTATGAAGTCTATGAAGAAAATTCTCATAAATTGTTCATTGATTTTCTGTAAAACATAAAGCAGTAAGAAAACACGGGTATAGTGGATATACATATATAATATGAAATATATAAAACTTAAATGACCAAAACCATCTATGTGATGTGAGAGTTATGGAATTGCTAGTTACAATAGCTCTTAGCTGAAGCAGACTTCAGCTGTCAAATAAAACAAAGACTGAAATTTCAGACACCTTTTTAAGAGTATTCATATTTTGGAAGAGACAAACATATTTGCCCGATCAAGAGTTTACACAACCTGTATCTTTAGCATGAGAGAGGAGAAACAACTCACATGTTTTTTACATTACACAAAAGCTCTCAGATAACATGCAGTTTTCATCAATATGTGAATAGAAATAACAACAACAACCCAAATTAAATATACGATTTTATATACAAACCAAAGCACTTGGTCTCTGCTTGAAGCTTACTAATTCAAAACATGCTTTTTAATGTACTGAAAACATCTATGTAACAAAGATGATCATATGGCAGTACTTGTGGTTTTGATCTTGTTAATACTTAAACTGTGAATTTTAGTAAAGAAGATTACTAACAGTTGGTTTGCTAGCAAAATTCCTATGGATTGCTTCCAAAAAGTGAAACACAAATCCATCTGCTCAATGTGATAAGCCAAGCAGACTGTAATGTCTTGGCTTTCCATGCATTATTTAAACAAACAAACAAAAAAAATCAGAAAAAAAACCAACACCACAAAACAAAAACAGAGAACTGAAAATAAGATTTGAAAGCATTTTCTGTTGTTGTTTTTTTTTTGTTTGTTGTTGTTTATATATATATATATATATTTATATCCTTTGTATGCAAATATGTCTCCTTCAAGTATTTTTTTTTTTTTAATTATTATTATTTTTACTGGGGGGATGGAGGGAAGGCAACAATGCAGTCAGCTCAGATATCTATTTAAGAGTTATGGAAAACAGCTAGTTTGACACTGCAGTGGAAAATAAATTACCCTTTTTTTGATTATTTTTAAAAGAAATTAAGGTGGTTCTCAAACCCACACCCAGAATATTATGTTTATGACCTAAACTAAAATCAAGCAAAATTTTCTATGACACATAAGTCATAGAAAAATCAATACAGCAAGGGTGTTTAAGTATTCAAAAAGAAAGGAGATAAGAACTAAATGCATAAATACTGGCCTACCAAAAAAAAAAAAAAAAAGGAAAAAGAAAAAAAAAAAAAAAGAGATTTAAAATATTTTCATCAATGTATTCTCTCCTCTTTTTCCAAGAGATAAAGGAAAAAATATGTGTTATACATGGGCCTGAAGACATTGACATAACTGTCAAAGACAAACAGCTGACCAATACCATCCACAGGCCCTGATAAATGCAAGCATTCCACCTGCCAAACTGATAGGTTACATTCACAGCTTTCATTAAACTTTTATGGAGTTCTAATACTTCTGCCAGAAGTGAACTTGGCCTTCAGCCTCAATGTTAAGCAGAAACAGAAAACAATGCTACAATATGATGTGTCAAATCTACCACTCACACAAGTCAGGAGAATAGGATATGAATCTATATTATTTTTTAAGTTCTTGTTCACCTTTATTTTCTGATCACAGTAAGAGAAGAATTCATTTGGAAAATAATCAATAACTGGATAAAAATATCCCCTATTACCTATTATTATTATGTTTACACTATCAAGTCAAAACAGAGGTCTAATTAATGGTACAGTTCTACCCAAACAGTATGCCAACATTCAGAATTACACAGGGGAAAAAATAACTGTGTTTTAACTGCTGTTTTCTAAGCAATTACACAGAGTTGATGACTTGTACGGAGATGTATAATCCACCCTAAGAAACAGAAATTGTCATCCCTCTGTGTGGACAAAAGCCCCTTTGCTTACATCTGCAGTTTAGCCTCCATATGCTAAACCAAAAGATAACAGATTCTTCTTAGCACAGATCTTTAAGGTTGTGTTCATTAAGGAGTACATGAATACAGGTTTTTGGAATAAAAAAAACTTTTACTGTTCAATGAGCATTGCTCTGGCTTCCTCACCACACCATTGTGCTGGCAGAACCGCTGTAAGAAACAGCTGGATATATGCACAAGGTTGCCCTGGTTCGCAACATCAGGTCTCATATAGGTATTTTGAGTGAGAAAAAGGGGAAAGAAGGAGATAGTTTTGGAACATAAGACAATAATATGCTTGTCTTTTTAAGGCTTGTGAGTCTCAGAAATTTCTGAGGAAAGGCCAAAGCAGAAGACACTGCAATTACAGGTTATTCCTTCTCCTGGCCTCACTGCCTTCAGGGGCCGTTTCCTTTGTGTGGCACAAGATCTGCACTTGATAGCATAGAAGAAACAACACATTGTAAATAGTGTTTGCTTTCAAACATACTTTTTAGAAATCAAAAGAAATGCTACTTGCTTTATGATAACTTCAATATATCCAACAGACTCCTGGCTTGGTTTTTGCTCAATTTCGCCTTGTAAAAAGAACTTCTCAAAAGGAAGAGCATATTACATTGGGTCTGTTCTCCCTCCTGCTGGTTAAAGACATCTGCAAATTCATCCCACTCCTTTACAGCTTCTAACAGGAATTACGACCAATTAGAACAATAGAGTTTCCCATCACAAACGTTAATCAGATTTTAACATCCATTATGCAAAATATTGCTCATTTGCTGAAAGCTTTAAAAAAAACAACACACAGACTCTAGCTTACAGCCACATTATCATCCCTAGCTCACTTTCCAAGTGACCATATCAACAAAGTAAAAAATGTTTATTTAATTAGCAGTTAGATTCCTGTGGGTGGAAGCAACATCTGTCTTTCCTGTCTGTGCCAGCATATTAATACAGCTTTTCTTGTCATGCCAGGACACTTTGAAGCATGTAACGTGGAGTGTGCCAGGATCAGCTTAAGTTTGAAAATGTTGTTTGCATTCAACAGCTGTGTTAAGATTTTCACATCTTTGTTAGAACCCATACATGTTTGGAGTGTACTGAAGCAAATTAGCCACTGCTATGGTTACCAAAAAAAAAAAATCGATATTGGTCTACCAAGCTAACTTTTGTCTAAAAAAATTGAAGCTGTTTACATCTACTTTTTAACCTAAGTTAGGAGAGAATTAAAAAACAGCAAAAAGTAAAATAAAATAAAATTTTATTTTTTGCTTCTTAGCAAATAAAATAAAATAAAATAAAATGCTATATTTTCTAGAGTGGCATTGTCAAATGTCAGAATGCCATTGAAGAAATATATGAACTACTGGTTATTAATATTCCTATCTGAAAGCTGTAGCCAACCTTCATATAATAGTGGAGATGAGAGAAAAATGAAAAGTACCTTTTGCTCCTAAAACCACAGTCAAGCACTGAACACATGCATCATTTCACGGCCAGCTCTTCTAGCTAACAGCCCCACATGAATCAGTTTCAGATCAGCAGAAGTGAAACATGCTTGACATGTTTCTGTATTGTCACTATTGTTGTCTTTGGTAAGCACAGAGACTTTGCTCTAGGTTTCCTGTAGAACCAAGATTCTGGTTAATGTTTTTTTAATAGCAGCTCTTCACTTTTGGTAGTAATGGGTAAGAGGTTCGTTAACCTTAGAAAGACTCCAAGATTCAAAACAGTGATGAAAAGTATTCTTTGGTCACTAACTGAGAGTGTGGTAAGAGACTTTCTGCTTCCCAATGGGTGGTGGCAATAGGATGCTTGGACACTGCCAAAAAGAAATGTAGTGTGACAGTGACAATTTCCATCAAAAAAGCAGTGTAAATGGAAGATTTGATGCTGGCTTCAAATTGATTGCACAGTACATTTTATTTTTGTAGGATACAGAGTGCACCAGTCTGCATTAGACCACTCAGAGAAATCTCACAAAGGAGTTCATTCTTCTGCAAGTTCAGATTTAGCACATAAAGGGACCGTGTTCATTAGCAGAAATGGGTTGCTCTGGTACCTTCCAAACAAGGTACTTCCAAACAAGTTCACTGCATTTGGCAAATAGTAACACACTTTTTATTCAGAAGTGAAGCATTTTACAAAACGAATATCTCCCTAGAAGTGTCCACTATGAAGACATGCATGATAAATATTGTAGAATACTTTTTCTTGTATTTTTTTTAACAGAGGTACACATTTCAGAGAACTAAGAAATATCTTTCTAAGCCAAGAACGTGCCAACAAAAGGAAGATAAAGAAAAAGCACACCATAGAAGAGCTCAGACATCATTCTTGATTAAAACCTAACAAGAACTGCTGACATTATACTAAGTGAAAAAGGTCTCAAACTAGGGGAGCTACCCTCCCACCATTTGATTTCTCTCTTTTTTTTTTTTTTTCTTTCCAGAAAAAGAGGAGATTGTATCTAATTGAAAATCATTAACACCATGCTGACTGATTTATTTCTAATGGTGGATGCTAGAAGACAACAGGATATGAGACAAACAAGATAAGGAATTCAATCAGAAGTGTTAGAGCAAAAGTCTTTATTCCGAGTACACAACAACTAAGGCTAAAAGAAGTGGAAAGTTCATTTTGTGAATATATGACAGTCCTCTAACCAACAGCAGTGGAAGTATTGAGCTAGGTTGATGTCATCTTGGTAATACATGTAAATAAAAACACTGGTGAAAAGAAGCAAGTCATGATGGACTGAGTGGCTTTTGTTCAAACCTCTATCCAGTTTTTAATATTTTAACCACCCCCTACAGCTAAAGAGGGTTACTGTGTGTTACTAAAAAGGAAGGAGAGAGAGGTCTGCATGTTTGCCTTTTTGCAACTATCTGCTATTTACATGAGAAAAACAAGACTGGTTTGACTGGAAGGTGTCCTGCCAGAGAGACTATAACCATGCTCAGATAAGTCTTAAAATATCTAAAGGTGTCCATTCTGATGAGTATTTGCTGCAGAAATGAGCAGCCAGTAAACCAGAGAAAATATAATACGATTCAGTTTCTGTGGAAAAAAAAATTGAAAGCTGTTCCAAAAAACTAAAGCAAATATCAGTGCAGCAACCTCTATAGTGACCAAAGTCATATATTTATCTCTGAATCATGTATTAAGTTCAACAAAGGAAAACAAAAATATGGCAGTGAAAGAGAAGAAATGTGATAAGGGATGAAAAGTCCAACTGACTCATGTAGCACAAGTACTAACTGTTAAAAAGTATGGTAAGAATGAATGAGTCAACTAGTTCCCCTTTAAAAAATGACAAAATGGCCAAAAGAGCTCATTATGAAATCCTATGTAAATCGCTTACTTTGGTTTTCCACAGCAAATTTTTCCCAAGTTGGGAACAACTACTAATACTAAAGTTACCTTATATTTCTCTCAATAGTTTTCAATGTTATCTGAGTTAAACAAGTTGGCCTTAAATTTGACATGCAGAATAACCTCTTAGGAAAGATGTTTTGGGAAAAATAATCAGCCAAATGATCTGAGTGTTTCCTAGAATGAGGCTAGAATAATAATAATTTTCCCATGATTAAAAATAAGGAAAACAAAGTAGAAATAGAATATATACTTTGGAATATTACTATACCATTTAGTTTTATTTTACTTTGGGAGGGGTGAGGGCATCTTATACCAGGTGCATGCTTCTTGTTGGTATATCAAAAATTCCAACACACCTGAAAATCTTTAGAGAAAGTACATGAATACCTGGAAAACAAAGTATTCCCCAAAGTGCAGATTCCATACTTGCAGTAAATAGGAGGATTTCTGTAAGGTCAGTTGTCTTTGACGTTTTTACTGCTCTGGACTTTTAAAGAAGAGATTAATGTTTTAAAGAACAAATTAGACAAATATCTGCTGAGAATTTACCCCAGTGTAAATTGGAATCTCTATATTCTTAATGTCCCTTCTGGCATTTAATGTTGAGGATTCCATTCAATATCCTGAATTGTAAAACATTTCAATTAATCTACAAGCTTCCTTATAAAAGAAAATTCTGTAAAACAAGCTGAGTTCCAGAAGGTTTCTTCTATTGTCATCAGCGATTCACTGATGGAGCCACTTAGCTGCGGTTTTTCATGTAGTTATCAAGTCTTTTTAAATTTGTGAGGCAATAACCTCTATACCTAACATGCTACAAAAAAACAAGATCTCTGTAAGTCCATGCCCCTTAAAGCCATGACCACTGACAGAAATAACATGGATATCCCTTAAGCACACCATCTCCAGCAAGAAATATATGCTCTGCTTATACTTCACAAAACTAAGTTATATGAATTGAGTTCATATAACTTAGAATAAAAATTAGAGAAGAAATAGGGAAGCTCCAGATAGCCTATGGTAACTATTAACAATGAAATACACATTTCAGGCTAATTGTTTTTAACACAATATGCACTGCTATAGATAGAGAAAGATAGGGTGCATGGTACCTCATCTAAGCACTGAAATGCAGGACTCGCTGTTACATCAGTTGATCCCTCATCTTGGGCATAAACAGTTGGAGCTAGTGCACAGATGGGTTGCTCCTCCTTGATTTCCAATTCTGTGTCACTAGAACTGGAATCTTCACCAGCCTGACTCATTTTTTGAAGCTCTAGGAAGTAAGAGAATACCAAAACTCAGTTAATTAGATCCTGGGATACACGTGACTGTGTAAGATAAACATGTAATGTAAAGAACACAACATCAACATGGGAGACCCACATTCAAACAATGAAAGCCAGAATGCAAGCAATCTGTCTGGGTCCACAATCATAACTGCATGAAAGACTTCTTAAGAGTCAGCATTATCCCTCCATCATTGTCAACTGTTGACTATGCTACCTTTATGTAAATATTTGAGAACACAAAAAAAAAAAACAATATTTCTTAAAGAGCAGGCTTTGAATAACAGAATCAGGTTGGAAAACACTTCTGAGGTTATCTAATCCTCTCTCCTGCTCAGAGCAGGGCTAACTTCAAATCTAAATCCAGATCCTTAGGGCTTTGACTAACAAAGTGTTGAAAATCTCTGGAGATCCCAACTGTTGCCTTCAGGTAGATGCTTATAAAGGAAATGTCCAGGTGGATGGTGGTGGATCTTCTCTCTGCCATCTCCATAGGACTAATGAACGAATGTGCTTTCTCTTTTCTCCACCCAGCATAAACCCACCCTTTAAGTTGTCCCCTGACCTTGCAGGCAGCAAATACATAGGAAGGGAGCCCCTTCACAGAACACAGAGGTCTTGAGAACAAGACAGTCTAACTTTTGTGAGCAGTATCATTAAAATTATTTGTGTTTCTAAGTCATTGCATTGTCAAACTTAGAAAGACAAATAAATAAACAAATAGACCAAAAACCAGCACCACCAACAAAAAACAACAAAACAAACCAACCAAACAAACAAAAAACACATGCAAAATAAGAAAACATGGAATAATATCTGAGAACAGAAGGTAGAGAAATACTGGAAAAAATAATTATCCTAAGATCTCTTCATGTCAGAGTTCTTATGTAGCACACTAACATTTCAGTTATGGAGCAAGTCGCATTTTTAGCATCCATGGCCTGTGCTAAAATAATATGACCTTGAGAAATATCCAAGTGAACTGACTACTCGAGGAAAATCTTACAGGACTGAAGTAGTATTTTGATCTCTAGAGTGTGGTAGGATCTGGTTTTTGTTTGTTTGGTTGGTTGTTGTAGTTGTGTTCTTTTTCCAAAAGACAGAGTGCTAAAAGAGGCTAACATGAAGATTTTATAAACATAGCTTTAGTATAAACTTTATCCCAAATTAGAGAAAACAGTTCAAGAACAAATACATAGAGAGAGAAATAGAAGAAAGTTGGAATAAGAGTTTTTGAAAAAGATAACTCCTACAATTATGTCTGGGCAAATCCCACCTTCACAGCTCTCCTGAGGAATAGAAATCTCCAAGACCCCTGCACTTAGAACAGCTAGACCAAGGGCATTTACTTCTGAGCAAGGTGAGACCTAATGAGAAGTTACTATAACTTTATGTAATTTCATTTTGTGGTTATGATCCCAGATCAGTACTTCAGGACTATGTTCTGAGGCATCAATTGTCAGAACTGTCTGAGGCACGTGCAAATGCAAAGCCAGAACAGGGAATGGGAGGTTGAATATGAGGGACACGATGCTCCTGGCACCTTGATCGGACACAGCAAGGTCAGTCAGGTCCATACTTGTCCTGATATCAAATATTAATAGCTGACAAAAACATCTTCTGATGTAACAGTATCTTAAAGAGTTTTTTATATTCAGAATTTTAAAATATTGACCTTTTGCATGAAGGTGGCACAAAACCAGACAAATGTTTTAGGAGAAAGTTGTATGAGATACAGAATGTCCAGAATCAATAAACATCTTACAAAAGGAAGAGAAGGGATGGAGAACCCCTCTAGCACGCAGAAGTCTAGCCATGACATACTGAGATAGGGAAGCAAGTATGTTTGTAGAGCAAAACACAGAGTAAAGTGAAGACAGGGCATATATGGAGGAATTCAAGCATTTCTTCCCAAATTCACGACAGTGAATTCAGTGAATTCACTACTTAGAATGCCAATAGTTTAGTTCAAAATTTTGGGAGAAAGATTGCTGATGGCTGCAAGTGTTCACCTGACTCTATTGGATCTTTCTAGAGTAACTATTATCCAAAGTAACTACTATGCAGAGAACATTGTATGCTGCTGTAGTACAGTCACAATAAAACTCCTATCAGCTGCCAAAATGTAGGACTTAAATAATATTATCTTGACAGCATTCAGCCATTCACATAGCATATGGGGAAACTTTTCTCCTTTAAAAAAAAAAAAAATTAATCATAAATCAAACAGAATCAAAATTAAAACGATAATAAAATCAAGGAAGGTTTTTGTGACTATGGCAATAGTATATAGAGGGCTTCTCCAATGAAACAACCAGAGTCATTTTATGTTCCCAAACCAGAAATCTGATGGTTCAGAAAAATGTGATTTCTTTATACATCTGTGGTGGGAAAATGGATTAAAAAAATGTTGTGCTGTGCATAGCCACCTTTTGAAAAATCAGTTGTCTGTAAAGGTAGTGAAACTTGTACTGAAGTTTATGTTGGAATTTCTTCAAGAACAGTTTGACTTGTAGAGAGATTTCAGCAGCTGTATTTGCTTATGGAAAAAAAAAAAAAAAAAAAGCAATTTCATGATCTCTCCTGAAGGAGTCAAAACATTGTGAAACAACTGCAAACACCACAGAGGCCAAGAAATAAACTCTGAAGCACTGTACGTAAGCATGTATACACTATTGCTAAAAGAGAGTTGTTTTTCACCAATAAAAGTGCTGAAATTTTTAGAATATGCATTTCATGTTCATGTCTGCTGCTGGTGCTTTTGTGACTGAATATATTGGAAGAATTTAGGAAGTGGGAAAAGTACAAGTGAAACTCTAAACAGAGAGATGCCAAAAATTGAGAGCTTCATCATGTAGGCATTTTTGTTCATACTTGTATGAGAACCAGACTTGATGCAAATCAAACATTTGCAGTTGATGCAAGATAACACTTCTTCAGAGAACGGTAGTACAAAAAAGTCTTTGCTAGAGACTCCAATTTGCTGGGCAGAAAGAAAATAAAAACAATCTCCTGGATATATACAAGTTTAAAACATAATGATAAGACACAAATACAGACACATCAAACAGAGGAGAAAAATTAGCCTTAGCTAGTGTGATAAGCACTAAGAGGGAAGGGAACGGAGTTGCCTTTTCAAAATATTAGGAAGTGGTACTGTAACAAAAGATATGCAAAGTTTAGCATTCTTCAATTACCTACTACGGAATTAAATTTAAAATCTAACTTACAGAAAATCATATATGTAAAATTCAAAAAGCAAAGTGGGAAAATTATATTTTTGTAGTATGTGATAAAAGGTTTAATTCAAATAGAAATGAAAGCTCGAATTACTTATAAATATTCAGAATAGTTCAATAAACATGGATGTTCTCAAACTCTAGAACTGCAAATAATACCAAGGCCTTGGAATTACAAGTCCATTTTAGAACCCAGGTCAAATCACACTGAGAACTGTCTTGTGAAACAGCTTCAGGACAGCAATAACAAAAGTCCAGAATCAGATTCCCAAGATGAATTCCAGCACCTTTATTTCAGTACCTTTCCAGCAAACAGCAGCAGGGTCATGCTTAGCTGCATTGGCTCTTTCCAGTATGACAATTGCAAAAAAAATCGTAAAATTAATAAAATTGCATTCTGAACATGAAGAGATACAGCTCTGTGTATGCAGGTGGATCAGCTAGACTAATTAAGAAGACACAGAACTTGTAATAGTCTCTGTTGAGGGAAGTACACTTCAAGCAATTGACTTCATTAACATACAGCGATGAATCCATTAAGCCTTATCTTAATTCCTTGCATTTACTAAATGAATTAGAAAAAGATTCTAGTTCAGAAAAGTGTCAGTAAGATTTTGATATTAGTTACCCAGTCTTACCCTTCAAGCCCAACCAGAATGTGATTTTTTAATTTTAAGCACAATGAAAAAAATACATAAAGCACACTATTTTTCTCTAAGCCATTGTTACAGGAATAAAGATATGATTTCATTGTTAGAGTAACATCAAATTGTTTATGTTGTTATTGCTGGAGACAAAACCTGTTGTACGATGAAGAGAATATGTTATATTAATGCCTTTTAAACTGTTTTATGAAAACTTGTATATATGAATGTATATTCAAGTTCATTTATACTTCCAATCTGATAATTTCTGAGACTCTGAGGTCTGTGAAATGAATTAAAACAATGAGCAGTTATTTGTACAACTAGGCTAACTCCAGTGGACATACAGATGCAGCTTATTACTAATATTGGATGTAGGTTCACAGATGGATTTATAGATGTACATTATACATTGACATGTGTGCTACTTTCCTTCATTATGAAAATTTAATTTCTTAAGCTATTCCCTCACTCATTCTTTGCTGCCACACAAAACTGATATTTCATTTAAACCAGGTTAGTTAAATTGGTATAGACTGGCATGTAAATGTTCCAACCTACCAAAGGCTATTTTTGTTTAATACAAGAACACAAGTCTAAGGTTTAGACAAGTTTAGATGAACAGGTGCAAAGTGAAACTAGGTTGAACTGAGGCCATAGACATGGATCCCCTTCCACAGCCAGCTGCTGGATGTTGTGCACCTTTCCCTTCTTTTGCAGGGGGGTTCCTTCCTTCTCTCTCACCACTGATCTTGAGAGGAATGGCCATAGGATTCGTTTCTCAGGTAAAATCAGCTAAGGAAGCCTGAATATTTTCAAATCAATGATATGAGCCTAATTGGCTAATTTTGCTAGAAGTCAGCCACATTCCCATCTGTCCTGCTCAGAGAGGCAGAGGCAGCACCCAGAGCAGGAGACAATGAACAGAACAGACGAGCTACTGGGCATGACACAGGGTATCTATCCACATTTTTATGCTGTTTCCTTTTGCACATAGACCTTAACAAATAAACGTGACTCTGAAAGCAAAACAGCTGACTGAGTGCTTTACACTGAATGAGTAAGAAAAAAGGTACACAATTCAGCTGGAACATCCAAACATTGAAACCTGGAAAGACCCAAAGCCAACACTGGGTGCCTGGGGGCAGGCAGAAGAATCCTTCAGTCACAGAATAGTGATGCTTCCCCAAACTCATCCACTCTCCCCTTAAACTCATGCAAAACGTTCAGTATCTACAAAATCTAAGGGAATGGAGTCTCTCACCTCACCCCTGCGTGACGTGAATAATCAGTTCTTTCTGCTTGCTTTGAATCACCTGGTTCTTTTACTGCATGAGTCACTGAACAATCTCAACCTTTCTGTGCCACTAGGCGTTTTCTAGCACTGTCTCTTCATTTGGTAACCCTTTCTGTAGGCTGAAGAATCCAACCTACCTGCTGTTACCGATATGAAAGCCCTTCCCTGCCTCCTACTGTCCCTGTGATCTTTTCCATTTTTTCCATATCTTCTTCAAAGAGAAGGAAAGAGACAAGATCTGCAGATGTTATTGGTAACAATAACATCTGTGTACCGTGGGTTTATTCAATAGCCAATTGATGTTCTTTTTATCCCCTAAGATCTTATTTCTTAATGCTTGTTTCCTGAAGTTGAAGTTTACAGTCTGGTAAATAGCAGGACCTCTGCTTTAACTGGGCAGAGCTAGTGCTTCAGCATGAAGGGCTGAGCCCTTAAAACACAAAGCTATGTCAACATTAAGTGATAGCTGAAATTAAAACTACATAGTATACAATAGGGTATTATACCTGTGTAATTCAGAGTGATTAGACTGTACAGTTCCATAGACAACTATTTTGGGGAAATGGCAGCACCCTGCGTACCTAAATTGCTTAACGATTTCTGTTGTGAATACCCTTGTTTCTGTTTGTTTTCAACTCCCTGCTGTTTGAGATGGAATCACCCTGAGCCCCCCACAGACGTTAGCTGCTGGAGTTAGATATGGCTAAGATAAGGAGGACTTGAATGGTGAGGTTTGTCACTTCCCTTTTCACTTGGTTTCCATGCGGAACTTACTTTCCTCAGAAAATATCTGGTAGTGTGACAAACAAAAAAACAACCCTGAAATCCAAACCCCTGTGTGTTCCAGAGACAGCCTCTCTTTGCCACCCCTGAGCAGAAACTGTTACCATCACTACACACCCACTAGATTACAGAGGAAAACAAACAAAAAAGCTTTGCCTACCCACCAAGCCCAACAGATGACTTATTAAGAAATAAGAAACTTCAGGGAAGGAGTTCAGAAAGATGCTGAGAAATCTAAATTGCCAGCTATGACAAATGGATTAAAAAAAAAAAGTCATAAAAACATTTCACAGTAGAATTGCATAGGAATTTTTAATAAACTTTAAAACAAAACAAAACAACTATATCCTGACACTAAAATTCTTAAGCTTTATGTGAAGGAACACTGATAAGCAGCTAGCCCTGTGTGTGGTAAACTTTGCTCAAACACTTTCTGTTAACTTGATCTGTTAACTTCATTTTTTTTTTTTTTTTGAGTGTTCCTTTGGGGACCTAGGAGTTGGACTCGATGGTCCTTTTGGATCCCTTCCAACTTGGATATTCTATGATTCTATGATTAACATGAAGTGTTCTTGCAGGTAGGAAACTCAGAACAAGCATAACATCAGCAAGAATACCCCTACAGGGTATAATCAACTGGAAATCAATCAAGAGCATGAAAATAAAACTGAATCAACATTATAGCCAAAATATAGACGGCATAAGTAAAACTTTAAAAACCTTAAGTTTAGTTTATATGAAGAAAGAACTCTTCCTAGCAGTTCCTCTTTTTCAGGGTGTTTTATTTTTTTTCAGTATTTATAAATACATTTTGAAGGACGTTTAGGTACCTAGCATGTATCTAATGCAGAGAAGGAGGAAAAAAAAAAAAAAAAAAAAAAGGAAGGCAGAACAAAACTGCGCTGCACTTAGCCAGGGTTTTGAACTCTTCTGGTCCCCGCGGCAGCGAAGGGGACTCGCGGGGCCGGCTGCCACCCGGCGGCAGCGCCTTGTCAGCGCCTTGTAGAGCCTTGCAAAGCCTTGTAGTGCCTTGCAGTTTTGTAGAGCCTTGTAGTGTATTGTAGAGCCTTGCAAAGCCTTGTAGTGTATTGCAGAGCTTTGCAGAGCCTTGTAGTGCCTGGCAGAGCTTTGCAGAGCCTTGTAGCACCTTGCACTGCTGGCTCACTGCTGCTGCCTCAGCAGCTTGTGCAGCGAACAGGTAGATTCAGTATTCGGGCTCAACAGCAAAAAATCCTTAATATATATATATATATATATATATTTATGTATGTATATGTGTATTTCAAAAATCAACTATTTCTAAAGACCTGGAAAAATTCACGTCTATCCCTCGTCTCATCCCAAGGTATTTCATGGTTCATTTTTCACTCTCCAGAATCCCATTCCTCCGCACTGAGCCAGCGTACAGCAGACAGGCCCTTTTTGGGTTTCATTTGATGATTCTTGAGGCTGAGCAATGCAAAGCAAAGCAGTGAGTGAAGCGGAGAGCTCTGCCGGTCAGCACGAGGCCTTACCGAGCCTTCCACTGAGGAAATGACCGCCGGACAAGGAGCGCCAGGGCCGCCTTCCTCCCCTTGGGCTCACAAATACGCAACCTGTGAGATAGAGACAGAGACAGACGTGAGGGCAACGGGACAGAAGGAGCTGGGTGAGCACATGCCCTATTGGGTGGCTTGTAGGGTTATTTGGGGGGAAAAACACCCCCCACACACAAAATGGCCCCATGGGGTGTAAAAGGGAGGGCCCAACAGACATCCCCGGGTTTCATTAGCTGTTGTGGTGTGGCAGCCTCTTTCTGTGCCCCCCCTCAGTGCTCGGGGGCACGGCCCAGCCCTGACCCCACAGAACTCCCCAGACCTCCCTTTATTTAAAAAAAACCCTGTACAACAGCACCGCGGGCTGGGGGGAGCACAGAAAGCTTTTAGCTGAACCCAGGGGCTCCCCCCTCATCTACAAGCCGCAGAGAACCGTTGTTTTTAAGGTGATTTATTTATGGAGGGCTCGACAAATGTGGTGCCCCCCCCCCCCAACCCCTGAGGCGGCCGCAGCCCCCCCCACCCCCCCCCCGCCTCACCTGCGCTCCCCGCCCCGCCCCTCCCGCCGCGTCCCCGTCCCCATGGCAACGCGAGCCCGCCTCCCCCCCTCCCCTCCCTTCCCATTGGCTCCAGCGCCGCCCAATAGCGACCGAAGGCGAGCCCTCCCCTCCCGCCCCTTTCCCCCCCCGCCGCCCAATGGGAACACCCGGGTAGTTCCGGCGAACTACGACTCCCAGGAGCCTCCGCGATGGAGGCTCTCTTGGCATCACGTGACCTTGGCGGGGAAGGGACAGTGGAGGAGGAGGAGGGGGAGGAGGAAGGGGGGGGCTCCGCCATGAGGGCGCTGCGGGCGGGCTGCCGCTGGTGGCCCCGCGCCTGGAGCAGCTCCTCCGCCGCTCCCGGCGGCTCCCGCAAGCCCTTGAAGGAATGGGAGCTGGCGGTCGGCCCGCGGGGGAGGCTGCGGGTGCGGCTGCCCTGCGAGGTGAGCGTGCGGCCGCTGGAGCCGCGGAGGAGCCCCGGCTCCGAGCGCCGGCTGCTGGTCACCGTCCGCGGCGACAGGCGGGACCCGGAGCGCGTCCGGGTGCGCTACGACGAGGAGCTGCAGCTCGCCGCCATCGCCGCCGACGGAGTGGGCAGCGGGGCCGCCGTGGAGGTCCGGGCGCCGGCTCAGTTCGGTGGGTGCTGGGTGCCCCTGCGGGGTATTTGGGGAGCCTGAGGGTGGGGGTGGCTGCGTGGCCCTTCTCGGGGTTAAAATAACCTGGAAGGAGCCGTAGCATAAGAGATGAAATGCCAAGGGCAGCTCTTCTTCCTAGTGCGAGGCGCACATCATCGCTTTGCCACAAGGGGAAAGGCTGGGCAAGGCTTCTCGTACAGACAAACCACTTCTGGGAGCCACCACAGCCGCTGGTACCAACAAACACCAACCTACAAACCCTTCCTGAGGGCCACCATCACCGCTGGTAACAGCAGACATCCCAACCGAAGTGCTGATGGTGGCCATAAGTTTAGGGATGGCAAAGGGTGAGCTTGCTGGGATAATTCCCCTTGGTGAGCTTAGGGAGCTGTTGAGCCTGGGTTTTGGTGGTTGATGTTGTACCCCCCATCCTGCTGCTTTATTTCTTCTGATGCTCTGCTGCAGCTGTGCTATGAGATGTGGTGAATAATCCCATCCAATTTACACTTAATGTGTGTCATCTGTGAGGTTCTTGGACCACCGCGTTATGTTTTCTCGGTTACTGCTTTTCCTAACTGCTACAGTAAAGGCATTCTGAGCCTTTCATCTTTTTACTTATATCTGGTTTGTCTCATTTAGGACAGCCATACTGATTCATGCTATGAATCCAACTAGCTTGCTCTCCTGTCTCCAGCAGCAGGCATAAATGGATGCTCAGGGAAGGAAGAGTAAGAACAGGACAAACAGCCAAGCGTGCTGTCAGCTGTTTTCAGCTTGGGCATCTTCTGGGCCTGGTATAGCTCAGATACTCAGTGGATTTCTCTTCCAAATGCTTGCCCATTTACACGTGTGAACAGCGCCATGGTAAAAGCTTGCTGGCAAACTCCATGCCTTTTGGCAAAGAATGCCCTGAGGTGTACTGTCCATTGAACTGCTATTTTCTTGCACAAGTGTGCAGTGTTCCAAGATCTTCTGCAATTTGACAGTTTTAATAATTCTGAATAATTTAACTGGTGAAAAGTTTTCAACCTTGCTATTCGTACTGATTTCTGAGTTCCCAAAGTGTTGGAGATGATGCATAATTTATAGTTAAAAGTCAGAAAGCAATCCAGGACTTTGTCAAAGACTTCTGAAAGTCCAAGTTTGTTTGGGAGCAGATCAAATGTTATCAGTGTATTCGTTGCCTCTTTCACCAAACAGTAGTAGTGTCATGAGGCAGGAGTGTTCCTTCTTGTAGATTCAAGTCTTCCCTAAGAGTTATCTATCTGCTACGTTCTTATTTTCTTGGCTTTTTCTGGTTGGTTTTCTTTTTCCTGCTTGGCACGTACAAAGATGACATTGGCCTCTCTGTAGCTTACTAATAGATTTCATCCCAGGATTACAAACAGTCAAAACAAAACCTATCATTCCATTCATAACCCTTCACTTCTCTGACAGCACTTGTCTGTTTATTGTAGTCCTTTAACAGCAATTTTATACTTTGTTTTCTAAAGGGTATTTGAGTGACTATTTTGCTACTTCATACTTGTTACTCTTTTTTTGCGGGATGCTGGAAGAGAGTTCATTGTGTTTAGGCCTGGAAAATCTCAGCCTTCATAAAGAGCTTGAATGTGGAGAACCTCCCTCAAGGCCTTAGTAATGAATTCTAATAGAAATAATTCATTTAGCCTTTGTCATGTTTTGAGGTTATATTCTTATTATACATTGAAC
The DNA here is from genome assembly GCF_047663525.1 of Anas platyrhynchos. Lineage (NCBI taxonomy): Eukaryota > Metazoa > Chordata > Aves > Anseriformes > Anatidae > Anas > Anas platyrhynchos. The sequence continues at coordinate 13,073,792 of NC_092587.1, forward strand.
ATCAACTAACTCAGCAGACAGTCCCAGTCTTCTTCCTCCTGACACTCTTGAGATTGGCTTTATTGGCTTATAGGTTTTTAAGCAAGTCATTCCACTTAGTTTTGGGATAAGATCACACAATTTGGGTACCGTGTGCAGTCTGTGGATTATAGTCACCTTCTACTACCTGGTAATTGTTACACCATAATTAGCACAATGTTAGTATTGTCTCTTTGTGCTCTTATCTAGACGTATCCAGATATAAATCTCTTGATGTAAATATTTTTTATACTTAGTGAAGCTATTTGCCCATAAGGTTCCACTTCAGCTCTGGCATGTATTTTGGAATCTCTGAGTAGTAGCTTGTTTTTGGGTTGTTCCTTTTCCTGTGGTAGGAAAGAAATGTCCATTAAACATCAGTGCACAAGATCTCACTCCTTGGAAAATGCATCTCAGACTACAAATAGTATCATAGAAGGATCTGGACTCAAACAAGCATACAATCCAAATCACAGGAATGCTTTGATTAGAAAAGGCCCTTAAGATCATGAAGTCCAACAATGCTGTAAGCATTCCTCTCTGAACACTGTGGCTTTTCTCTGGCCTTCCTTGCCCACGTGAGGGTGTTGGCCCTGTTCTGTTTAGACTGTTTTATCTCAGCATTTTTCTGTCACCAGACTGTAAGAAATTGAGAAGTCGATGTGAATGTCCTTACGGTATTCTAGCTAGTTTCCTTTTTAGAAGTGAAAGCGTTTCATAACAGCTTTTGCAATTCAGGTTGGAACTTATCCAGGAAGCTTTAAGTTGGTTAAAACTCCACAGAACCTGATGAACATTTGCAGGAGGTGCTGGATGAGAAGTTTAAATACACACCTTAAACCAGAGGCAACTGGAGTTAACCCTACTGGGCTGACTGCCGAAGGACCCTCTGTTTCTGTTCCAGTGGCTAGTCTTGTGCTGTGCATAGTCTTTCAATATCCTACTCACTCTGACCATCCTCTGACACATTTTACCTTCACAGATGATAGATACTGATGAATTGCTCTTAAATCTAGCAGATTTTTTTATTTATTTTACTTCAGGTTGTATACATCTTAGCTGTTTATTCCTGGACAGGGATGGTGTGGGCATATAACTGTAGGTTGTGAGTCTGCTCATCACGTGAAGGGAATCCCACTTGGCATCTAGAACAGCATGTGCTGACTAACCCTGGAACCAGCTAGTTCTTGTTAGTGTATGTTGACTAACTCCTTGGGTAAAGCAAAATGAGGTCTGGCATAACCAGAATTTGAGAATCATCCTTCTTTTCTGCCTATGTAGTTCTTTTGTTTAGTTTTAGTAGGTATGTATTGTTATAATTATAGGGTAATTCACGTTTGATAGGGGCCTCAGGAGTTTTCTAGTTCCAGGTTTTGAAAACCTCCAGGGATGAAGACTCTACAACCTCCTTTAACAGACAGTTCCAATGCTCTTCTGTATTATACCCTGGGGAAGGGAACAGCAAAGTCGTGTAGGAGAACCATCAAGTCTGAAGCAGTGGCCAAGCTTCCCTGAGTAGAATACCAAAATTCTGTCCCCTCAAGCATTCCAGGCCTAGGCCAATTTAAGAAGCCAGTGGTGTATTTTTGTTTGGTTGTTTTTTTTTTTTGTCTGGTTGTTCTGGTGCCAGCTCTCTCCTTGTTAGAACTTAACTATTCCACATGAGCCTTATGTAAAGCCCATAAGATCACTTTCATCTTTGTTTAAATACTGTAGATTCTTTCAGACTTAACTAGGCAAGCTGAAGGCATGTTTGGGTCTTGAAAGCTGCTGTGACTCACCAATATCATAAAATTATGTTATCACTTAAAGATTTTTTCATCCTACTTCTGAGGGGAGAACCCAGGATCCTGGGAATACTTGTTTCTGCTTTTTGTTCTTTTGTAAATGTACTGGAAAACGGATACATTTTCAACAGTGTATTTTCTTAAGTCTTAACATATTAACTGAGTTAAGAAACAACATCACTGGTCTCTATTCCTGAACAGGACAGCCTCAGAGCAGCAAATACAGTAATCTGCTGCCCTCAGTAAATAGGACTGAATTATCTTAACAAGTATGGTCATGTACTGGTAAGCTTCCCATACGAGCAGAGAATTGGATCATCATGAAGTATTTCTAGTGGTTCAGTGCTAATGAGTCACTTTGAAACATGCTGATAACCTATTTATTTTAAATATTATAGGTTAAGGTGGTATTTCTGGAGTGCCTCTGCCTACAGTCTCATACCACAGGTCTTTTTATTCCCGTACACATTTATTTTCAATGCAAGTCCTCTGCACCTTAAAGATCTTTATGCATTCTTCAAGCCTTGTGTGGCTGAAATTGGCTGCAGCCCTCAGCTTTGCCAAGGAGAAATCAGACCATTTGCAGAGCTTTGGCACTGAAATGGATTGTACCCTATTCCTCCTTTTTTGTCGACTTTCTGTTAGCAGTATTATCCAGCTCTTAGCCTGCCTCTTCTGGGAGTCACTTATTCTTGCATCAGGAAGCCTGTTCACATGACAGGCATTCCTTGTCCACTAACTCTTCCTCAATAAGGCCAGCAATACTGTGACTCTGGAATGTGTGTTTCCAGGCCAGAAATGCTGTGTTTCTTAACAGCATGCACGTGAATTCATGGACTTCTGCATCCTGTTTTGGCACAGATCTTTGGTACATCTGGGAGTACATTGCTAATCTACTTTTCATATAATGGCTGTAATGTACCAAGCAGGATCAGAAGTTTTTGTTGTTTTTACTCTTAGCAAATTCTCATTAAGCTGGTATCATGGTTGAACTGACTGTTCTTAAGCCTCCTCTTTTTTTTTTTCTTGACAGAAGTAACAAGAGCTAGAAGCTGCCATGCTGATGGAATTTAAAGGCTTGCACAAGCAAACTGCCTTTGTGTCTTATCTGAAAGCAAGGTAGCAAAAGCCTTGGATATAGGCTCTCCCGATGACCATGCAGTTTTCCAGTGGGTGAACTGAGCAGTTTTGAGCAAGACAGCTTGTATTTCAGAAACAATACTATTTTCTTTTTCAAACTCTCCAGGTTTATGCTGTACAGGGACATGCTGTTTCAGGCTCAGATGTGTGTGTCTCTATCAGTGTCTTTCTGCGAACTGCATTTAAACAATCCAACTACTTCCCAGGAAAGAAAACACTTTGGAAATGTCTTGCCTACACATCTCAACAAGTTAAAAGCCTGCAGATCAGAATTGATCAAATTGAAATAGCTCTCATACCACTCTGATATTTTTAGTCTGGTGAAACTACCTCAGCTTTGCCAATATAAACATTGTTATGCTGGCCCTCCAGCCTCTGTTAGTCACCAATCCCTTCTCAGCATCCTTTTGTGCTTTTACATGCCTCAATTTAAGAATTTAAGAAATGTGCTGTCAGGTAAAGTCTTGGTCACACTATCACTTTCTTGGGGATCCATGCATCTCCCTCTTTCTCTGTGAGGAGGCTAAGAAAACAATATGTATAAACAAAAGAATTTGTGGGAAACTTGCTTCTCCAGACCAGTTCTTCTGGCATCCTTTTCTTATAGAATTGGTGCCCCACAAATACTGTTTGCATCCTTCACTAAACTTAGCCTTTAGGTGACTGCAGCAAGAAGGTAGCAGTCGTGAAGCAAAGAAATCAAATGTTTTACCTGTCTCCTGCTGTACTGAATTTTCCTGTTTTGTCAGGTGACAAAACCTTCCTTTGCTGTGAGTTGGTGTTGTGTCTCTCTGTCTGCAAGCTGCCCTCAGTGTGGTTCCAGTGCCTGGTCTGAGCGGCAGTGTACCAGATGATCTTCAGCCTTTGCTGTTTCATGGGTCTCACTTGAGGTTTCTTGTTGGGGCAGAGCCTGTTCTATGCACTCTGATTCTTCTCCATCTCTTTGAATGTTACTGGTCACCTTAGCAGATGGTAAAGATAAAGGGAGGGATTTCGTAGTTGCTTAAATAAAGTGTTTGTTTGTTTGTTTGTTTTACTAGATTACTCCCTTCTCCCTTCCCCCTGGTCTTTAGCATGTGGTAAGCTCCCTGAATCTCCTCTAGCACTAATTACTTGCTTCTTGCAACATATAAAAGGATGTAATAGGTGTCATTTAATATTCTTCCATTCCTGCATTCTTTTTCTGATTCCTTTCCATAAGAAAGGACAAAACTTTTTCTTTCCTCTCTTGGTTTTACCTTTTACCTGTGTCTATGGTGGTCATTAAAATAAATGGTTATTCCTGCAATCAGAATCCCCAGATTGCACCTTCTCACACATCTCCCTGGGCCTTTGAGCTCATCCCTGAGTTTAAGTAGCAGAAAAATGTTTGTGCTGATCCCGCATGAGCCCATAAATTACTCACTTGATAGGCACATTATCTACAAGACCCAGTGAGTTTCTTCATGGCAGCCTGTGAACAATACTAAGGTGAGGTGATTCAGACTGCAAACAGTTACTCAAGCTCCTTCATGCCCGGAGGGTAAGTCAGGCCTTCCAGCAGACTAGGGAAGAATGGTGTATGCAAGGTTCTGAACCTTTTTTTGTGTTATGCTGCTTGCTGGCTGAAGCAACATAGGTCTAAGCAAGGTGAGCTCTAACTTAATACAAACATATCTCCTGGAATGGAGTTCTGCTACTCCTTATGGTTTCAAACAACTTGTCAGCTTTCCCACCCCAAAACCCATGATAGGGTAGAATTGTTAATACATATGGTGACTAAGGTAGTTGTGTGGTGGAGTGTAGGAATGGTTTAAAAAAAATAATTCACTAAAGGACTGTACCTTGTCAGATGTAAGCAGATGATAATTAATCGTACAGCATTTATCCTACCGCATGTAGTTACTCTATTGTAATCAAGTACTACGTTAAACAGATCTGACCTTATTGTTCTGTTGCTAATTCTCTTTTAATTCTAGATTTGGATATCAAAACATCAGGGACTGGCTGTGTGAAGATTCAGAAAATTGAATGCAGTAACTGCAAAATAGAAACCGAGAAGGGGACTAGTGTCTTGCAGTCAATAAAGGTACAACAAACATTTCTTTATTCCATTAGTGTTTTAAAAGGGACTGTGCGATGGAATGTGGCATAAAAAATAAAATACTGGGTGCCAGTTCTAGAGATTAAAAACCCTTTGGTATTTCTAATTGTTACTATGTGTGTAGTACCTTGCCTTTCTTACTGCATACAATTATGATACAAGGTCAATAGCCATAAGTAACATGAAGTAGGAAGTCCAGGCACCTTTGATAGCTGAAGAAAGCAGAAACAGTGGTGCTGCTGTGTGTGTGTGCGCACGAGAAAAATAAAGTCTGGGAATTCCTTTCTCTGAACAGCAAACTAATAGTTATGTTTGCTCGTTTGGGACTATGAAGTGCTTCACAGCATGCATTATCTCTTTCTTTAACCAGAAATTTTTTTCTTAATTCTGATGTATCAGTGCTATTGACAAACTCGTTAGATTAATGTGTAACTTGAAATTGAAATTACATGTCCTAAGTACCCAACTGAAAATACTGATAAATACTGTATATGACAGGGTCATGACCTTGTTTTTTTGATCTTAAGACTTCAGGTTTCCTGACACATTCTTTTGTGGGCATAATGAAAGAATAAGTACCTTAGGTGCTGTTTGGAATAAATTTCACTTAATTAACATTGTACGTGCAGCAATTAGTATAAACTCAAAAGATTTTTTTGTTTCTTTTCTAAAGCGTTTCTGAGATATAGAAAACCTTTCAACATTTTTCATTACTGTGATAAGAGAGGATTATATAGTATGCACGGGGAAACTCAGCTTACTGGGAAATTTAACAGAAAAAATTAACGTAGAGTCAGGTTTACTCCATGTTCAGTGACCTACAAACAATCTGTATTGTCCAGATTCTGTGTAGTTGAACATAACTTCTTGTCAGATTTTTTGTTACTTTTTAACAATACTGTATGTTACAGATGTTGTGAAACTGGTTAAAAATGAGGACTCTATATTAATAACAGTAAGTGAAAATTTGAGAAATTGCATAATATGAGAAAAAGCAATTTTAGCCAGCATTATTGACAGTAATCACAGGATGCCATCTCAACTGGCAAAATTTTTTTGTGATGTCATGGAGAAAGTTGTCTTCCCTCAAAATCCTAACTAACCTGGTGGCCGTCTTTTCTCAGATACTTGAAAGATAAGAGACTTTTGAAATTTAACATTTTGGCATTCAGAATATATTTTCATTTACATCTCCAAGCAATTTGGAAGAGAAGAAGGTTATGAGGAGTAGTCAGCATGGATTCACTAAGGGGAAATTGTGCTTGACGAACCTCATTGCCTTCTATGATGGCATCACCAGCTGGGTAGATGGGGGGAGGACAGTGAATGTCATCTGCCTTGACTTTAGCAAGGCTTTCCAATACTGTCTCCCATGACATCCTGCTAGCAAAGCTGAGAAAGTGTGGGATAGGTGAGTGGACAGCAAGGTGGGTTGAGAACTGGCTGACTGGCCAAACTCAGAGGGTGGTGATCGGCAGCGCAGAGTCTGTCCGGAGACCTGGGACTAGCCATGTTCCCCAGGGGTCAGTGCTGGGTCTGGTCTTGTTCTACATCTTCATTGATGACCTTGATGAGGGAAGAGTGTCCACCCTCAGCAAGTACACCAGTGATGCAAAGCTGGGAGGAGTGGCTGACATGTCAGAAGGCTGTGCTGCTGCTGCCATTCAGCGAGACCTGGACAGGCTGGAGGGATGGGCAGGAAGAAACCAAATGAAGTTTAACAAGTGTAGAGTCCTGCACCTGGGAAGGAACAATTGCATATATCAGTACAGGCTGGGGGATGACCTGCTGGAGAGGAGCTCTGCAGAGAAGGACCTGGGGGTTCTGGTGGACAGGTTGACCATGAGCCAGCAGTGTGCCCTGGGGGCCAAGAGGGCCAATGGGACCCTACTGTGCATTAAAGAAAGGGAGTGTGGCCAGCAGGTCAAGAGAGGTGATCCACTCCCTCTACTCTGCCCTGATCAGGCCTCACGTAGGGTGTGGCATCCAGTTCTGGACTGCCCAGCACAAAAAAGACAGGGATCTCCTGGAAAGAGTCCAGTGGAGGGCCACAAAGATGATATGGGGCCTGGAGCATCTCCTCTATGAGGAAAGGCTGAGAGACCTGGGTCTGTTCAGCCTGGAGAAAAGAAGACTGAGAGAGGATCTTTTTGATGTTTACATGTATCTTAAGTGTGGGAGACAAAGGGATTTGGCCAACCTCTTTTCAGTGGTTTGTGGGGACAGGACAAGAGGCAATGGCCACAAAATGGATGACAGGAAGTTCTGCACCAACATGTGAAAGAACTTCTTCATGGCCAGGGTGAAGGAGCATTGGAACAGGCTGCCCAGGGCGGTTGTGGAGTCTGTAGGACCTGAAACCCTGATCATGTCATCAGCTATGCAGCCAATCATTCACCTGATTTGTACATTGTCTCCTCCTTGGGTCCCAGTCTCCAAGTGGGAGGAGCAAGGAGAGCACTGCTTGTGCTCCCCATCCTTTCAACATCTTTCAAAGGGATATAAGGTCCCTTTTGATGTTTTGTAGTTTCCTTGTTGCAACCTCACTCTTCCCTACATGAGAGGGTAGAAATGGGTGGCAGTCCTGTGGCTTAACCGAACTTGGTAGCCTCTGTGATGTGGACGCAAGAGAGAATGTCTGGGCGGCAGATGGGTGCTTCAGTGCCTCTCAGAGTGCAGTCTCCAATCACCAACCCCGTTTGTGCTTTTTTTGTGGCACTGGTTCTTATGTTCTTATATATATGTGGTTTGCTGGTCCATGTTTATACTGTTACCCTTTCCTGGGGCTTGTTTTTATTATATTCTCTCTCTTTTTTTTTTTTTTTAATCTTTTCCCCCAGAGCATCGTACCTATTGCATAGGGCTATTTCAGGGGCAAGGGGAAGATTCCTCCTCCTGCTCCAAGCAGAGATGACGGTCTAGTTTCCCTTGTCTGTGTGGTGGTTTTACCATGCTAGGCAGCTGAACTCCACCACAACCACTCTCTCACTCCCCTCCTCAGAAGAGGAGGGGAAGAAGTAAAGGAAAGAACAACGCAGGGTTGAGTTGAGGATAATTTTAATTAAAGGGGAAAATAATTATTATTAAGGAAAGATTATTATTAAACAATTTAACTAAAGGGAAAACGGAGAAGGGAGAGGGGAAGGGAAAAAAGTTGCAACCACCGTTGGGAAGGACCATTGGAACAGAGCGGTGAGGGTCTCTCCCTGCGCCAACTGCCATGCCACACCCTGACCGCCCCTTCTGGCTGCTGAGTTTTCTAGGGGCTGCCTTTGTATGGCTGGGGAGGGGGCACTGCTGGCTCTGTCCATGCCCCCTCAGCTGCCTCGAGTGGCCTCAATGCTGGAAAAAAGAAGCCTTGCCCACCTCCATCCCCCTCTCCGCCACAGAAGGTGTCAGTCCCGGAGCCGATCGCCTCAACGAGTGGCTGCAAAATGGCGGCGACGCCTGAGGTAAATGGCCTGCCGCTGCTGGCTCTGCCTTGTCAGCCTCCCTCACGAGAGATGCCAGGCTCTGGCGCTCAATCCCGTGCTCTCCTGCAGAAGGTGTCTGCCCCTGAGTCTATCACCTCAGATTGTTGATGATATTAATGGCCTTGATTTTGGAAGCAGCACAAGGTACTGTGCTTTTCAGTTGGTGCAACGCTTCCTTCATCTGTGCCCTGTGAAAGGGCTGGTCCAGATAGCCTTTTTCACACGTCTTCACAAACACAGTTTATCTGCATCTGAGAAACTGGTGACAGAAAATACACATGTTTAGAGACCAGAAAGAAGAGACTGCCTTCAACAGAGAAGGAAAAGCAGAAGTGTTTATCAAGTTCTACTTGCATTTGTGTTTGTCACATTATAGAAATACTTTTTGAATGACAGGTTGTACATAATACAACTTTATGTGCTCTTGATGGCAAAGCTCCATCTTTTCCACCGTTTTCACAGGTGGCAACTACATTTTTAAATGCAACTACACCGTGAAAATAGAAATTTAGACAGTATGGTGGACTGGTGTCTAATTTTAAAAAATTCTAAATTTGCACTGGAAGATACCTCTAGCTAAAAGCCAGCACAACTTTTACCCTGTTAGAAATGATGTTGACTTGTACCTTTACATAGCATATATAGTGTCCTGTGCAACAGTTGATACCGTGATGTACTAGCACCGCATATAAGGCATAGAGGAGTGGTTCTCCAATTGACTGAGACATGTAGGCTCGAAGGTCCAAATACTCAGAATATTTAACCTCCTGAAAAATGCATTTAATTGCCCAGGCTTGGAGTTTATTGGGGTCTTTGAATTAACCTAATACATGAATTCTAATACAAGAATTAAACTGCAGAAACAGAACCTCAACACCATGCTCATGATTTGTGGGCCTATTCCTCTGGGCTGTAAATCGAGCCTTTGTTATCCAGAATTTTGTCTTTACAAGGCAAGCATTTGCGTGTGTTTTCAGACAACTATTAGATTGTTTCTAGCAGCTCAGCATGTATTTGAAGTTATCACCTTATGCCAAACTCTTCTCTGTGTACCAACATCTAAACCTGTTTCTTAAGTCCCACTGACGTCAATGAATGTGCTTAGCTGAGGAAGGAGGCACTGAACAACTTGGGACAATGTCCCAAGCCCTGTTTGTATCCAGAGTAACTTGTTCTCTGTGAGAAACCAGTGCACAAAACCTTCACTTTACAGCGGGATTTAGTGCAACATGTAACAGTTTTCCATATTTCTGCCACTGTCGTTGAGACATCACAGAAGTATGAACGTGAAACCCCATTAATTACCACATTCAAAAAACACTGTATAGGACGTAATTCTAAAACCATTGTTATGCACTGCCAAATGAGAGCAGCTATCAGGATCTTGCGAAACAGCAGGAGCATCCGCAGAACATCAGGATCTTGCCGTACCAAGTAGTACTGGAGTAAGAGCCAAAGCAGATAAGGATCTGCATCTCGGTATACCTGCCGAATGATATAATTGTTACTTGATAAAGTGACTTCTTATGTTTGAAAGGCTTCCACTGGGTTTTCTTTGCAGGTCATTCCACAGCTTCTCTGGTGCTGTTTGATACTGGGGGCTGAGTAGTACTTGAGGTCTCCTAAAGACAAACACAAAGAATTGACTAATTAACAGTAATCTGGATTTTTGTTTCTGCCTGTGAAAGGCTTTCACAAATCAAATCTACTTTAAGTGGTGTAACCCCGAACAGTGCCTTTATGGCAGTGTACCGTGATGATTTAGCAGGTTACAAGCACCACAAGGAACCCTATGTTCCAAGAACTCTGAATGGTCAAAGTTAGGTGAGGCTCCAGAAGGATGAATCGGAGTATGATGTACACGCACAAGCTGTGTCTGCATAACAGCTGAGAGAGCCACATGGCATGAGGTGTAGAGTTAACATCCTAGCAAGTTGAAAACGGGGTGCAAATTTTTTGGAAGAATTTTTAAAGAATTAAGAAAATAACGAGACATTGGTATCTTACATTTGCAAAGCAGTTGCTGCTGCCTGCCTAGTATACAGCAGCCTGATAAAGCGTGATTTTTTCCTTCAATGAGACATTCTCCTGGAAGTCCAGCAGTGTGTTGCCTGTCTTGGGGGAGTTCTCTTCTGGTAGTCCTCTTACACGTTTGTGACCACCTACTGCAACTACAAACATCATAGTTGGGGAGAGGGAGATGGGTGCATGCGTTTCAAATCTTGAAAGAAAAGCAGTAGGTGAAATGAACAGTATTGCCAACTTTTTAGCAACTATGTCATATTTTTACTTTAGAACACATAAAGTACAGAGTGTTCGATTTGTGGAAATGAGAAAGCCACAATTAAATTTAGCACATCGTTAACAAAGCAACACGTCACCAAACCCAAGCTATTTTAACCAAACTAGAAATTGAAGTTACTACTTTGTCATAATTGATAAATGCTACCCATATTTTTGATATCACATTTGTAGATTTGGGTTGTCTTCATCAAAAGGTATCTCCTCAATACCCAGAACACCATTCTGTTGTATTTTGTTTAAAAAGTATTTAACGGGCTTTGGTCACTCCTCCATAATACAAAAGACAAAATGGAGAAAGCTGGAAAGCTTGTTTTGCATTTATAAGTACACCACATTCTCTTGTAGGGGGGCATGGGGGTTGCCCTGATTATATGACTGTGGTTGGCTTTTGTCACATCAGAGATGGAGTGCATTGAACTCGAGAAAGCGAGAAATGAGATCAAAGTAGTACGGCTAACCTTCAGCATTGCTGTTCTGTCTGTTTTCTGTTAACATTTTCTCAAAGATTGCTCTTCCCCTTTTCATGCTGGACTCCACCATAGAAATGTGTGAATGGCTCCCAGGCTGACTTGTCAATGTCAGTGGCAGTGAGCTTCTCCCACTTCCCTGTTGGAAGACATCGAGGGGATGCGAGTTAGAAGCTACTGGTGGGAGACAGATAAGGTTTTAAGGGGGCAGAAAAGATATGAGGAGGCAGTACATTGGAAGGGGTGCTGTTCTGGCAGTAGTGTTCTCCAGAATGCTCTAAGGTAAATTTCTGTGGCACTGCAGGTTGCAAATTGTGAATTCGTGTGCTACTTAGCTGATAGTTTAGCATACCAACAGGTATGGCAGTATCTTGCACTTTCCATGTGCTATGGTCTCCTTGTAAAACAAGGTTATTTGGCATAGTTGAACATGCTTTCCTCATATTTCCAAAAGCACTAGAAGCACAAATGGGATATTGTGGGAATCATTTTCAATTGCAGAACCTTTCTGCACTCATCTTCCTGCCACCTAGGGTATCAAAGTGTCTCTTCAGCTCCTTCACGGTGATGGAGAAGGGCTCAATCTGGTAAGCGCCGCCCAGGGGCTCCTCCTTGAATCCATCTGCCCTCCTGCTGTCTGCTGGGTCTTTCTCCACAGTGCTGCCATGGCTGCTTTCCACGGGTGCCAGGGGCCATGGGGCTGGTGGGAGTTGGAGCACTAGGCTGGGTCTCGGAGCAATTGCAGACTCCCACCTCTCCTTGAGGAGTTTCACAGAGCCCTTTTGCGGGGTCGAGTCTGACAACTCCATCATGCCCTGCCAATGCAGTAGGTATGTGATGGCATAGTTTGTACTTCAGACTGAGCTTCTGTCTGCATTGTTGGGTTATTTGGACTTGTTTGCTTGCTTTGTTTTGAGACAAATATTTAACCAGGATTTGAGTTGTCTGCAGTATTTTACTGGGGAGGAAGAAGCACAGGAGAAGAATTAGGTTTCTGCAATCCAAGGGTATTTGTGAAGGAAATTCTGTTGTGACATCTACACTTGTCAGCAGTGAATTTGAATTTAGACCTAAAGCTGGCCTTAAGCCACATCCCTACCTGCTCATGGTCACTTACATCACTACAGCTTGCTTATAGCAATTCATTCTTAAATAAAATACTTAATGAAGACTGCATGTCTGAAACTGTCAGTAACTTGAATTGTTTCCTGGGCTTTACCAAAAAAAAAAAAAAAGGAAGAAAAATGGGGGAATAAGAAAAAATAGAGATTTGGAGTTGGGCTTCAATGGCCTTTCATTTCACACCACCTTTGCTGACTGTACTGTTTAACTTTTGGTGGCCACTTGTAAAGTTGTCTCATTTCAATGAAGGGGAGAGCAAAGTATGTACATTATGAAAGAAGGACCAACATGTTGCCCACAAGGGCTGTAACTCATTCAAGCCAGTGTGTTTTCCAAACCACTGCAGCCCAGCCCCCAGGACCCAGAGGAAGGGACAGCACAAAAAGCATCTGAGCCCTTAGTTTATGGCTGTGCTGGGAAGGGAGGCAGGGGCATGCAAGAAAGAGGACTGGAAGCCACTTCAGTTCTTCCATCAATCTGGTGACTAATATTAACTGGCCGTGTTACTGGAGGAGCTTTTCTCCGCTAAAGACTCCCCGAATGTGCACATGAGAGCTAACTGCATGCTTCTGACACTGTCACTTGAAGAGGTTGCAGTTTCTTCTGCAGGTAAGCAGAGCTTCAAGTATCTGCAGCATTTCTTTTTTTTTTTTTCCTTTTGCCCCCTTCATTCCTATATACCCCATGAACAGTATCAAGCTTCATGCTAGACAACCTATGTCCAAAAAAATGCATGAACTTGTCTATTTGTAAGGAGCTAATATTACTGCTGGGCTCTTCTCAGTTGAGTTTTCCTCTTGTGACACTGCTGTACTCATTATGTGCCTGTTTAAAGGAAGGCAAATTTAAACATTCTCTAATTCACTGGTCTTATTTGACTAACAAACGTGAAGCTTGATTGACAGTTCACAGTATACAGCTGAGAAAATCCTCATCCTACCTCATCTGTCACAGTCGCACTTCCAAGAAGTGAAGACCGCAGGAAGAGGCACCGCCACCTTTTAACCTGCCTGTTTGCATTATGGGCACACAGTCAGTCTGCATTTCCAGGTTAATGTCTCCATCTGTGGGCATACGGAAACCAAGTCAGCATCTTGGCTTTTCTTACCCAAAAAGATTGTCCAGAGACACCCCAGGGCAGAATCTGTTGTTGGTACATAACCTCTCCCAGAAAAAACTTGCTGTCCTTAGGGACAAGTTCTTGGGCAGACCGTTGTGGTAGATGATAAAAGCTTCCAAATAGAGAGAGCATTGGTTTTTCATTTTCATTCTCCACTACTTCGATAACTTCAAATTCTCTCTTAGAGCTAAATAGTAAAGTGTTTGAACACCTCTGGCATGCCATGCTTGGTTTTCTTTCATTTTTGAATGTTCATGGTTTTGTGTGTGTTTGGTTTTGATACTTAAGGGAATCATCAAAATGTTGGGTAATTTACCCTTGGGGGCATTCTCTCTTCCTGTAGTATGAAGGAGATTTCTGACTTTCAGGCAACAGCTCTTTGGCCAACAAAACTTTTGAAAGACTCTCTAATAGGCCAACCCCTTCTTTCTGAATGGGAAATTAAGGGAGAAATCCAAGCATCTCCCCTACGAGGAAAGGCTGAGAGACCTGGGTCTGTTCAGCCTTGAGAAAAGAAGACTGAGAGGGGATCTTATCCATGTTTACATGTATCTTAAGTGTGGGAGACAGGGATTTGGCCTACCTCTTTTCAGTGGTTTGTGGGGACAGGGCAAGGGGCAATGGCCACAAAATGGATAACAGGAAGTTCTGCACCAACATGTGAAAGAACTTCTTCATGGTGAGGATGATGGAGCACAGGAACAGGCTGCCCAGGGAGGTTGTGGAGTTTCCTTCTCTGGAGATATTCAAGGCCCGTCTGGACGCCTACCTGGACAGCCTGCTCTAAGGAACCTGCTTTGGCAGGGGGTTGGACCTGATGATTTATTGAGGTCCTTTCCAACCCCTACAGTTCTGTGATTCTGTGATAGTTCTACTATCCATGAGACTTCAAGCAGCAATGAAGTGATGCTCACTAATGAACTGAAAAGAAGGCTGCAGAGTAGCCAGGATAAGGCTTCTGCGACCAGCTCCCCTGTGATTTCAGTATAGTTTAGAAGACCTTGATGTTGCTTCTTTCTTTTCTGTCAACTCATGGAGCCTTGTTTGATTCAGAAAATAAGGAAAATGTCAGGAAAATTACAAGTATAAAGGATGATCCATCCTTGTGGTGGTTTTACTCAGGTGGGCAGCTAAGTTCAACCACAGCCACTCTCTCACTCCCCCTCTTCAAAGGGAAAGGGGGGAGAAAATACAATGCAAAGGGCTCATGGGTTGAGATAAGGACAGGGAGATCATTCAACAATTATTGTGATGGGCAAACAGACTCAGAGTAAGGAGATAGTAAGATTTATGGCCTATTACTAACAAGCTAGAGAAGTGAGAAACAAAGGAAAGAAACCAAAAACGCCTTACCCCAATCCACACTCTTCCACCTCCTCCCCCCGAGCGGCACAGGGGAATGGGGGTTGCGGTCAGTCTGTAGCACTTCGTCTCCGTTGTTCTTTCTGAGTCACTCTCGTCCCCTGCTCCAACATGGAGTCACTTCCACGGGATGCCGTCCTTTCCAGGATGACCCTGTGTGGGCTGCCCACAGGCAGCAGCTCTTCAAGAACTGCTCCCACACGGCTCCATACCACGGGGTCCATGCCTCGGGAGCAAACTGCTCCTGCACGGGCAGCAGCTCCCCCTAGAGCCCTGCTCCTGCGTGGGCTCCTCTCCAGCGGCTGCAGCTCCGGCCCGGGGCCTGCTCCTGCGGGGGCTCTGCATGGGTCACAGCCTTCTCCAGGCCACATCCACCTGCTCCACCGGAGGCTCCTCCACCCATGGGGGGGCTGCAGCGTGGAGATCTGCTCCATGTGGGACCCATGGGCTGCAGGGGGACAGCCTGCTCCACCAGGGGCCTCCCCACAGGCCGCAGGAGACTTCTGCTCTGGCACCTGGAGCACATCTCCCCCTCCTTCTTCACTGACCTTGCTGCCCGCAAGGCTGTTTCTCACTCCTCTCACTTTCCCAGCTGCTGTGTAGTGGCATTTTTTTTTTTTCCTTTCTTAAATCTGCTCGCCCAGAGGTGCAAACAACATCACTTATTTGCTTGGCTCTGGCCAGCATCAGGGCCCTTACCTAACATGGGGCAGCTTCTAGATTCTTCTCATAGAATCCACCCCTATGGCTGCCTGCTACCAAAACTTTGCCACATAAACCCACTACAATCCTTTATGTGTCTGCTATGCTGGTGGAAGCTTCTTTGCTCCCTTAAGCCCCAAATGAAGCCCCAGGTTCCCTTGTCCCAGAAGGTAGAAAGCATTTAAAATGTAAAGAATCAAGAAAGAACTGCAGATTTCAGTTAAAATACTTACTAAATAAACCTTCAGTAGATTATAAGGTTCTGGCTGCTCTTTAATACACTGAAAGCATTACCTAAAGTATTCTTTGAATTGTGGGTGGTTATTGATCATCTCTGTGCTTGTGACTGTAAATGTTTCAACATATAGTTTCAACATATAGTACTTCAACCTAGTACTAAAGTCCACCACTAACTACAGAAGACATTTTACCACTCTTCTTGGTTTCATTGGTTATCAAAAAAAATATTTTTATTTAATAATTACATTATTTCTTTTAGCTGTGCAATCAGATTTTAGACCAACCTGGTCTTGAATAAGCACTGCAGTTCTAATAAGATAGCTGTAGCCCAATTTTCTAGTACGGTTTTAGGAGTTATGTTCTGTAGTGAGAAACAGAATTACTAATTTCTTGTGTTTTCTTCCCAAGCTTCTGAAAACGTTTCAGACTAGATTCTTTTAGTACAGCACAAGAGCTGGCTGTCCTATACAAATAGTGTTATGAAACGATGTCACCCTCCCTTGGATGGATTGAGGAACTGTTTGTTGCTTGACTGTCATGCTATTGACAGCAAAGCAGGAGACCTTTTCTTTAGAGAAGAGAGCAAAAGATCAATGATCAATGACTTTATTTTTAAATAAAACAAAATCTGGTCGTGGGAGTTTGAAAGGTCTTGATGTTTTTTATGAACTGTGTGATGTCTTTATAGAAAACCTAGAAGTTTGCCATCTACTTTTCTTAAGCATATGTGTAATTGGCCAGAAAAGATTATGGTTTTTTGTTTGTTTGCTTTGTAAATGGATATTTCACTACTACTTTTGGTGTGGTAGGCGTTTTTCAGCCAGTGTGAGATTTGCAAGGAGTTGGTAATTTTTGTATTTTCCAAAATACAGTTATGACTTCTAAGTCATCTTTGGAGATTTTTTCCAAATGGAAAATTTTTGGAAATTATTTCCAAATTCTTTATTGAGAAAGTAGTGCTTCCTATTCTTAATCTCTTTCCTGCTGTTTATTACAACTCATCAGCTTAGTGGTGAGAATAAAACCAGGGAGACTCTTTAGTTTTGTTTCTATGTTGAGCGATTACTTCTCACTCCTTGACTATGCCGGTTGTAATAAGAATTTCCAGATGTCTTGCATGCAGTCACTGGAAGATCTACCAGGCATCCTTGCCACAGACCATGTCTGAGCCTGATTTGTCAAAGTTCTGCACCATTGTCCTTTCTTTTTTGAAATGAACATTTTTTTTTCATCTCTCCTTTAATAGCCATCGTAACCTTGACAGCCTTTTACCTCTTCCTTGTTCAGACCTCTCTCCCTTGCTAGCAGAAGCCCTATGACAAATTACTGCTTTTTTTCCCTTTCACCTAGGGAAAAAACGTTCTTAATGAAAAAGCCATTTGATCATTCTAGCTTGTTTTCTGCCCCAGCAAATCCTGCTGTTGGATGTCTCCATTGATAACTTCCCATAAATGCCTGATTTTAAGAGGATGGGTAGATTCTAGTAAGTTGGGTGACAGGGACATGTTCCCAAAGCTTTATCTATCCCCAAAATGATAGAAATGATAGGGGACATGGAAAAGATGAGGAAATAAGTGATACAGTTAGTGGTTTTATTTTTAATTAATTATCTGGCCAACCTGGTAAGTAATTGCTATACTAATTCTTCTGAAGTTGCATGTTCCTGTATCTTTCTTACAATGGTACCTACATGAAACATCTAATTTAACTTCACTATCAGAAGAATTTTTGTACTGCCATGTTTACTGTATATGGAGAGGATCATCTGTTATATACAAATCTAACAGAACAACTGGGTGGCTTACAGCCTTTGAAAGCTCTGAAATACTACTGTAGTGCCAAGTAAGGGCTGTGCCATTTTATTCTGTAGAATCCCGTTAAGTGAAGAGGTAAAAGCAAGATTTGGGTTCATCATGATTAAGAAACACTGGTCTGGAGTTTTTCCTGTCTTATGAAACCCTACAAAACTTCTGATTCTTTGTATTTCGTCAAAAAATGCATAGAAACAGTAAGAATCCATGTTTACCATATTGGAAAATTTGACTTTATTTTATTTTATTTATTTTATTTTATTTTATTTTATTTTATTTTATTTTATTTTATTTTATTTTATTTTATTTTATTTTATTTTATTTTATTTTATTTTATTTTATTTTTGCCATTTGATAAGGGCTAGTGAATGCAAATTATTATGTCTTATCCAGGCAGGTGTTACTTACCTAAGTATCTTGAAAAACTGATAGGCTTGATTGTCAAATCTAACTTGTTTTATAGTTGTGATTGTTCTAACCATGTGAATTTTAAACTCTTTTTTCAGAGCCATAAAATTGACATACGAACGAAAGGTGGCAAAGTAATTGGTCTTGGAACACTTTGTGGAAATACAGATATTCATGCAACAGAGAAGGGTGTAAGTAAGAATTGACACTTCCTCTCTAGTGACTTGTTCAGCTTGCCTGTTGCAAAAAGACTACATTTTGAAGAACATGTGCTGAGGAATACTTAATGACCCTCATTGGTTGATTGTCATTTCACTTTTAACTTACGTTTGTCTAAATACCCTATTTTATATTATGCTTAGTTTGGATTAGACAGAAAAAGGAGTAACGAGCAAGTGATTGTTCTGTCGGCACTGAGGTTGGGCTAGCTGTTACAACTCATCAGCTTTAATTATTAGACCCTCACAAGGGTCCTGAGCTTTTTACTTGGCTGATGTCTAGACACCTAGATTCTGTAGTAGGCACCTGAGTTTATTTCAGTATCTTATGAATAGTGAGTGACCTGATACTTGCACATGCTTCCTAACTCCAGTTTTATGTAGTAAGAATTAAGAATAGAAAGTTTCATATATTTGTTTGCAGCTGAGGAAATGCAGTAATCAATCACATGTAATCCTGCTGAGATGCAGTGAGAATAACCATGAGCAGAAAGTTTTAGAGAAGTAGCTTGCCTTTTTCAGCAGGTGGCAGTATGAGACAAGCCTCGTGCTATGCTAATCTGGTTTTGTTTCTTAACGTGAGTTGTCAATTCTCCATTATTTAGGATAGTGCAGTTAGGATCCTTTACATAAGAGTAGTTTTCACACCCAGTCTGGTTCTTAGGCTCAATTTGAATGTTCAGTCATAATACCCATGCATCTGGTTGCATTAGGTAGGGTTCATTCAGTCAGAAGTATTGATACATGAACATGTGGAGGCAAGGCTGGAAGTAGCTTGGATGCATGCAGAAGGCTGTCAAAATCACTAACTACCCTTAAAACCAGCAGCACTGGGAAGAAGCAGAAAGAGTTCTTGTAGCTCTCACTAGCCAAAGATAGAACTGAGACCAGGCTGTTAAGTTCCAGTAGTCCGGAATTGCCTCTGCAGAGTGCCATTTAGTGCTATTGCATGCCTTGTAGATTGGGCTCTGAGATTATATGGTGACTTGTGTAGAGTCAGCCGTGAGCTGTTTTTAACTTCCTGTTGAAAATTAAGTAACTCGCCATTGGATTTTCCAAAAGCTGTGAACATTACCTGCATTTCTTTGCAGTGGATGCTAGCCGTCCTTTTTGTGTACAAAGGAGCCCTGAGGCTGCTGTAGCTGAGCTATTTATTGCTATTTCTTTATGAACATTATTTCATCCCAACAAGACCTCCTAGCGTAAAGCAGAGTGGGTAATGTTTGACATGCTCTCATGCCACAGTTGGACCATCAGTACTGGCCGATTATTAGTTCCTTTGGGCCTTTTTACTAGTTAGGGGAGTTGGGATCCATCCTAAGCCACTAGCGATCACAGAAAATAAAAGAGCAGAGATAATTTACAGCCTTCTTAATGCCTGTTATATCTTCCCGTAGAGGGCTTCCACTGGAAGGATTTGGAAATTGGAATCCTTGCTTTCTACCAGTGAAAAAGATTCAGTGCTATCTAGGGGGAGTGCTTTGACCACTGTGGATTCATGCTGTTTGCAACCTACTAGCATGGTGATCATCTTTAAATTAGACTTGGTGTTGCTTAGTCGTTTGTTCCAAAGTAGTTTGTTACACCAGTGGAGTCAAGGGAGTTTGTTTCAGATCCTGTCTTAGTGGTGCTGATCAAAATATGTATGGTAGAAAAATCATGAGATGTAGATGTACATGACAATGAGAAATGTAACGGTTTTGCTTTGAAATTTTAGAATCATTCAATTGTTGTTTTTTGTGGGTTTTTTTTTGGTGGTGTGTTTTTTTTCAGGCATGCTGTCCTTCTGAAGCAATAAAACTTCATGCAGATTAATCTGAAGTGCTTCTTTGTGATTATCAATATTTATACAGTATGTAGTACTGCTAGAAGCTAGTCTTATGGTTGCAAAACTGTAGGAATTCAAAGTGAGTAATTTTAACAGGAATTTGCAGCTATGGAACAGTTCTGGCTCACATTACTGCTCATTAGAAAAAAATGTGTAGTTAGAAAGGATAGTGTGAGACTTCTTTTCTCAATTGGCCACTTCTGTTAATCATCAGTTTGCCTTACATCTCCCCTGTGTGACCACCTGAGGTGTTTCTTCCATCAGATGTAGTCATCATTATGTAGTTATGGCTCTGTCAGCATTTCCAGCCCCCTCCTGGAGGTGGGGAAGGGAAGGATGTGGTAGAAGACACTAAAAATGTAGAAAATATTTTAAGGGTGTGAAAATGGAGAAGGTATTAGTAAAATGGTTGAACAGAATAACACACAGAAAAACAAAGCCAAGAAAAATAGAATGTGTGGAAGGAGTTGTTTTTGTCTTATTTAAACATAGCAAGGTGTTAGTTTTCATCTGGAAAGTACGGTCAGGTGTGAAATCAAGTCTGATTTGTGATGATGGACTGATCCTTTTTTTTTCTTTAAAGCATAAGAGTCTGCGGGAGCTTGAGCATGTGGTCAGAAACTGTAACTCCCAAGGCTTTACTCTGAAGGGAGGGAGTTTTCCCAGAAAAGCTGGTGACTTGACGGACAAAAATAATCAAATCTGTTTGACTGGGGAGTCATTAGCTAATCTGTGCCACAGGGACTTTTCTATATCACTTATTTAACAGAGCCAAACATCTATGTTCTGCCAAAAAAATCATAAAAGTTAAATAATTTGAGATTGAAAACATATTTCGTCTCAGCAGAAGAGCAACCCTATTTTTTCCTGCTTCCCCATCTAGAATATATTTTAGTCTTTTACTTGAGCAGTCTGACTCCTTAACTTGGGTTGTTCTGAAACAAATATCTATTATACTGGTAGTGGTTTTTATAGTCATTAGCTGACTCAATATTTCTTTTTATTGTGTACTGCGATGAATTTTCTTCTTCCTGCTGTGCATTTTTAAGAAAGGTACTTGTGTCTGGTAAATAAGATAAGTTGATCAGTGAGCTTGTTTTTAATAAGATGTCTCACTAGGTATTTATCTTAAATATTAATATAGTCAAAACCATAACATAGTAATAGATGTAGCTTTTTGCTTCAGGCTTTCATTTTCCTGCTCAAGAATGCCACTAGGCAGGCATTTTGTACCCAAACTGTATAGAATGTATATTTTTTTCCTTAAATCATGGCTAGCTCTTACTTTTGTCATGCTGATAGCAACAATAGCACTGCTTAAGTTGGCAGGGTGCACTGCAGGTTGCTTAAATACCTTCAGAAAAGGCTTAGATTATAGAGTCTAGAATGACAGTGGCTTTTATTTGTTGCCTTGGGTATATGCCACAGCAGTTTTACACTTTGTCAGAGTCAATGCTGGTGACTGAGGGAGTAGCAGAGTATTTGGTGTGAAACATTTCTAGGGCGGATGCAATCTAAATTTATGTTTTTTTTAAGGTCTCTGCTTGTTAGAATTTCATTAGAGATGTCAAAAATACAGAAAAAAATGAATTACTGTCACTTTCAGGAGCAACAGGTTGCTGTAGTTTCAAGTTGTTCTTTCCTAATATCATTGGTTTTGTTTAGTGTTGATGCTTAGGTTCTGTAGAATTATTTTGAGCAGCAGCATCTACAAGGATTGTAGGCATTGGTTGTTACATCTATAATTCTAGCACAGCATTTCCGATAACCAGATTTTCTTAAATATTAACAAAATATTTTACGTTATTTGAGAACTACTATGTATTCATTGTATCACATCAAAAGTCTTGAGGCAAGGGTCCCTTCTGTAACCTTTACTTAAGGTGTAAAGCTTAGTAAGTATGGATTGGTGAGGTCACAGTATAATTTGGCTACAATACAGTTGATGTCAAATGAGCCTCTTTAGCTAATCTTTTGCAACACATTTTTGCATGGAATCTGCAAGACTGGGTGCTGTTTGTCAGAATACCTCTTATATCATCCAGAACATGTTCTTGTATGTAGCATAACACTGGAAGGGGCAGCAGACTTAATTTTTGCATTAACTTTTTTCCCCACAGAATGACAATGTTAAAATAACAAAATGGATGTCAGTTGACATACGGTAGTTTGATCCTAGTAGGCCATATGTCATTTCATGTACCAATGATTTTGTGCAATTCACTTGAAGTCGATGTAAGCAAAGTAAAAACAGACAGAGTAGGGTTTAAGTCTGACCTGTCGCATGATTCCATCATAAATCAAGTTTAACTTAGTAAGAATAGAATTAAATTCACATGATAGTTGCACAAGAATGTGACTCGTTCTGTTTTGTTCAAGTAGACTTAAAATATGTCACATGACTCATTACTAATAAATAGGTTATCCCTGCTCTCTATCACCTTTACTTCCCAAATCTGTCCATAGTGCAGCACCCAAGTCTTATCCTTTCTTTCCATTTCTATTGGAAAGAAATAAAAATAGAGATCTTATCACTCATTTTTCAAGGCCTTATATAGTTTGGGACTTATGTCCAAGTGTAGAGGCCTGAATAACCAAGGTAATGAGAACAGTTACACTGATAGAAAGAGCAACTATGTGGGTTTTTTCATTGCAAACCTTCACCAAAACTATGTCTACAAAGTAAACCAATTAAAAATCTGCATATAAAGCTATATTTAACAAGAATGACAGTAGGTATTTTGATATATGGTGGCAGAAAATTGATAATCAACACTTTGTCATAATTTTGCATGACATTAGTTTTCATTATTAAAGCTATACTTTAATTTTCAAAATGATTTCTTTTTTTAAATTGAGTTTTTCTTTCATCCATTTGTGACTGGGTTTTTCACTGTTCTGATGGATGCAATAATTCACAGTAATGTTGTATAGAATTACTAATTTGTTGGTCTGAGCTCTTAAATGAAAAATGTTTTTGTCTTGTGTAGCTTTTAAGAACTTGATTCAGTTTGTTCTGCTTTCCATTTGTTCTGTCTCGTAATACTGTTACTTCCTTCTGCCTCTTCAAACCATGATGACAAGTTTTCCGTTATGTTTATTTAAGTTTATTTCTCTTAGAGTGTGAATATAGAGAAGCTGCAGGGGTCATCCATCAACATAACCACAGAAGATGGGCTGCTGAAAACTAAGT
The DNA here is from genome assembly GCF_047663525.1 of Anas platyrhynchos. Lineage (NCBI taxonomy): Eukaryota > Metazoa > Chordata > Aves > Anseriformes > Anatidae > Anas > Anas platyrhynchos. The sequence goes on from NC_092587.1 coordinate 13,097,068, forward strand.
ATCTCTATGCAGAGTCTTCATCTCTCTCATCAGTAACTGGTGATATTCTGCTGGGAAGTATTCATGGTAAGAGCTAGGTTAGGAAAATACTGCCAAAAATGGAGTTGCTTTAAAGGTATTAATAATATTCACAGTAACAAAAGCGCTGATGTTGTTAGTCTATCACTAAACAGTTAGCTATGCACAGTACGTGAACGAAACAATTCTATGTTTATTAGAGGTTGAGTTAAGGAGAGTTAATTTACCATATAGCATGTTGCATTTATCTTTTAAAATAATTTTATAAGTATGGTTATAAAATAGGAAAATGGTGTTTGTTATAGGAAAGAAACATACCAAACATACTAAAGATGTCAAAACATTTTTAAAATAAGCAGTAACAATTATACTAAAAAAAGTAGTAAACAGGCTCTGCACCACATGCTTTATTTTCCTCTTCAGAAAATCTTACAGCTTCTACTAAGACTTATGGTAGAACTTGGTTCCATCTCAAAGTTTTATGCACAAATTGTGTGTGTTGACAATAGTGTGGTGATGGTTTCTGTTCTTGGGGGAGGGAGGGAATCTCTCATCCATCCACCCTTTACTGCCCTTCATCTAGAACTAAAACTAATTAACTTGAATGTCTCAAGTTAATAGGAGTCAGGGTTGGAACCTGAGGTCTTCCTAATTTAACAAAATTCCCACTGAATTCTGTCAGTGCCATAAAGCGTTTGTGATTTTTACATTAAGTAAAACTGAAGATGTACAAACGTTGAAAATTACTTAAGTCAGTCCAAGTTCCAGATTTCTAGCTATGCACCTTATAAATAATAAGGTATATAGCAATTTTGTGTTATGTTGCTTCAGAAAGGATTTTTCATCTTTAAAGGAACAGCTCCATTGTCTATTCATAGTAAACACAAAACTGTTTTCTAAACCTGTTGGGTAAGGTTCACTTCAGCATGCCTTGGCAGAAGTAAGATATTTTTGTTGTATTTTTCTGACATGTAGGTTTTATTGCTACAGGTACTTCTAGCCAATAAGCTGCTTTTTTTTTTTTTCTTAACTTCAGACAGTTATAATGATTGTGTGGGGTGATCAGTTTGTGAGCACGTTCATGCCTCTGTGCACATCCAGAAGTTTTTTTAATCTTGGTACGAAAATGTAATAATAACAGCTGTTGTTAGTGACATACTTCTGTAGTAACGCATCATTTGTAATTTCACTAAAGAACAGTGTGAAAACAAGCACAATTGTATCCAAATTATACATTACTTCAGCGTTATTTTCATGGGCAGTCTACTAAATGGGTCTGGAATGCCTAACATTATTTTAACTGTTTCTTTTAAAAACAATTGGTCTATGTTTTTCACATGCTCACAGCTTCAATGAAGTCAAGGGAACACAAATTTTACAAACATGACTGAGTGCTGTTTTGTTGTTAAAACCTGGGCTGTGTAATCCTAGTTAGTGCCCAGGCTTTAGTGGAAACTTGGCTCTGGAAGGGCATGAACTGAATTTCGTCTTTCAGGTCCTGATTTTAAACCAACTCTGTGAAGAAACATTGGTTATTTTGTATTGTAGACCTTGCGCAATCCTATAGCATAGGTATTGTCTTCAATACTTATACTGCCTACTGCCTCAGATTATGTAGACATAAGCATGTAGTTAGAAGTAATTTTTTTTCTTTGCCATTGCAAAATACACAGCAGAAAAAAACACCAATACTGCCATGATACAAATCAGCTGTGGATTAAAGATTGTGGACAATGACTCTGGTCAGAGTTGCGGTCATTGGCTTAGTGTTCAAGTGGAGATCAGTAACGGGTGGTGTTCATCAGGGGGTTGGTATTGGGACTGGCACTGTTTAACATCTTTGTCAGTGACATGGGCAGTGGGATCAAGTGCTCCCTCACCAAGTCTGCCGATGGCACCAAGCTGTGTGGTGTGGCTGACACGCAGGAGGGAAGGGATGCCACCCAGAGGGACTGGGCAGGCCTGAGAGGTGGGCCTGTGCTACCTCATGAGGTTCAACAAGGCCAAGGGCAAGGTCCTGGAGCTGGGCTGGGGCAATCCCGAGCACAAACCCAGTCTGGGTGGAGAATGGATTGAGAGCAGCTCTGAGGAGAAGCCTCTGGGGGTGTTGGTGGATGAGAAGCTCAACATGAGCTGGCAATGTGTGCTTGCAGTCCAGAAAGCCAACTGTGTCCCGGGCTGCATCAACAGAAGCGTGGCCAGCAGGGCGAGGGAGGTGATTGTGCCCCTCTGCTCTGCTCTCGTGAGACCCCACCTGGAGCTCTGCGTTCATCTCTGGGGTCCCCAGCACAAGAAGGACATGAACCTGTGTGAGTCCAGAGGGGGACTGTGAAGATAATCAGAGGGCTGGAGCACATCTCCCGTGAACACAGGTGGAGAGAGTTGGGGTTCTTTTCTCTTGGGAAGAGAAAGATTTGGGAAGACCTTATAGTGGCCTTCCAGTACCTAATAGGGAGCTACAGGAAAGCTGGAGAGACGCTCTGTCAGGGAACGTAGTGATAGGACTAGGGGTAACTTAAAGGGGGGTAAGTTTAGATCTTTGGAAAAAAATCTTCACTCAGAGGGTGGTGAGGCCCTGGCACAGGCTGCCCAGAGAAGCTGTGGATGCCCCATCCCTGGAAGTGTTTGTTAAAGGCCAGGTTGGATGGGGCTTTGGGCAGCCTGGTCTGGTGGGAGGTGTTCCTGCAGGGGAGTTGGAGCTAGATGATGTCCCTTCCAACCCAAACCATTATATGATTCTATGATTTTGCAAGCAATTGTACCTAATGTAAAAGCTAAGTAACTCATATACTCAATAGGACAGCTAGATTGAAGTGTCGAGAAACATGTTGTTCCACCATATGTTTTGGATCTGAGGTCACTGTATTCCTAAAGATACCCCTTAGAAGGGGGGGTTACAATTTCTGTGGAAATATCAGTGAGTGCATGTGTTTTTTTCCTGTAGCTTTAGCCGTAGCTGAAGGGAAGGGAGCAAATGATCCCAGTTGAAAAGGTCTTGCAGGGCGACATAAAGGTAGAGAGAATATGCGTGTAGGTATTCTTACCTGCTCTTTTGCTTGCTTAATCAGAGCAACCCAGCCTCCTGAGATTCACTGAAGCAAACAAAAGGAACATAATGGAAATGTAAAGTGATGGCCTTATTTATACACTAAAAGCCATTGTTTGTCCCTGGGCTTATACTGACCCCAACTTGCAAAACTGTATTTTGAAATTCTGTGGATGTGTTAGATGACTCTTAAGAAGCATCAAATAGAAAGTAAACAACGCAAACAAAAAGCATTAAGATGCTGTTACCAATTTCCATTAAAACTATTAGATTTTGGACCTTATAGTATTGTGCTACAGTACTGAATTCAGTTGAATGTAATAATCAAGCTAGTAGTTACTCTTTCCTTCTTTGCTGTGGATGTATCCAGAAAATAAATGGTTATGTTAAATTCCAAGTTTTGGCCTACACGGAACAATTACTTGACCAAAAGTATGCTTCTGTGCACGGTTCATAGACAGAGCAGGTCACAATGCAGCAGGAAACTCCTATCTGCTTTGAAAGCAACTTTTGTTCTAGCTAAATGTTTGAAATGAGGCTATCATACTAATGTTTACCGTATGCAGTTTTAGTCATGTGTGCAATACGTTTGTGACTGATACGAATTTGATTTCTAAATGTTAAATGTTCTTCAAGGATCTGGTTAACAAAAAAAACTAAACAAACAACAACAAAAACACAGAAAAAGAACAGACCAGTAAATCTACAAGGCCCAAGAGGTATACTGAGACTGTGCATAATCTTTGGGAGTTTCTATTTGATAAAACCCTAGGCTTCTTGTAGATCGTACAAAAGTAAGTACTAGTAATGATAAGTAATGGTAATGATATAGTGAGCCTTTAAAAAAACAGGCTAATGGTGAGGCCAAACATCTTTCAAATTCATTGAAAAATGGCTTTGTTTCAACTCTGGTTATCAGATCATCTTATTATTATATGGTACATGCTTGAAATTTAAGACTATAAATTGAAGACCATTGATGACCAGTTTCTTTTCTAGCTTTTAGCCCACGGACTGCTAAGAAATACATAGCAGGTCATATAGAGTGGAATGCATTCTACTCTTCTGGCTGTTGGGTCTTATTTTAGGTCTTTTATACTTCAGGGGGGAAGATGGAGTGGTAGGAATGAACTGTCATGGCTTATTTTTTTTATTTAAAGCACTTTTTTTTTTTGAGGCAATTGCACATGTATAACATACATGGAAATGTGATAGCTTCTTCCAACTTTTAGACTGTTAACAGAAAAGCCACTGTGTTAAGTGTGCATCCCTCATCCTTCCAGGTTCTATTGATGCTATAGGTAAAGGGGAAGAGTGTGTATTTTGAGATTTAATGATATACCCAAGCCTGTTCAGAGTAATGCAAGGTCGGTAAGAGACCATTCTATATTTTATACCTTGTATGCTCTTTTGTTTGATGTTCTCCAGTCTGCCCAACACACAGAGATCTCTAGATTCAATGGAGAGTGTTGGCAGTGGTTTGTCACGTACTTAACAATAATAAGTTTGGAGAGAGTAGGTAATGTTCAGTGATTTTCATCACTGATATGTTCAGGCAATTTTCCAGAAAATAGCCTTTAAAGATAAAGGAAAAAGTCCCCCAGATTTGTGGAGGAGGGATATACACATATATTTATGTATACAAAAAAGGACAATAGGATCAGTAATAAAATATCTTTTATTAAAATTCTGTAATAATCCATAGTGCTGTTGCAGGCATCTGACCAAGTTTTGTTTGTTTGTTTGTTTTAAAAGAAGACCAACAATTAAATAAGAAAAGTGCTCAATTTGAGTCTCTGCTTTTCTCACCATCACACCCAGTCTGTGCCTTAAAGCTTTATTCAGAATATTTTTCTTGCCTAGAATTGCTTCTTTGTTTCCCACATGTGTTGAGATTTTTGTTTGTAAAGCAATAATAATGAAGCAATATAATTCATTTATATTGTTTCGGTTTTGCATGCAATGCAGATATACTACTGTAACTATAACAGCCTTGTATAGGATCACTGTATTTTAGTCTAAAATTTGAGAAACCAGTCAGAAATAATCCACTTTGAATGTTAAAATGTCCTTTTTTTTGTCTTAATAGGTAACACCAGCCTTCAGACCAAAACAGGGAGTATCACAGTAGGTAGGTCTTGTTTTCTTTCTAAGAAAAGGCTTCTTTCTCTCTCTTTTGTCACTCTTCCCTTCTCCTTTTTAAATTGAAATATTCAAAGGGAAAGTAAAAACCTGATTTTCTAATAATCCTCAGATGTTTGTCCTCACTTTTTCAGGAGTATCATTCATTGTTGTGTATTTGAAGGATATTTTCCAAACTTGGCTCTGACTTGGCTCTTCTGTAGTTATGCAACACCAATTCTAGCTTTCTACCATACCCCCTGGGCTTTAGCATTAGACTGAGTCTAACTATTTTCTTTTAGATTAAGTTAGGACAAAAGGACATGAGAAAATACTAAGTGTACATCAAATGCAATTACTTTGCCTTTAACCCAGTTCTCTTTTTTATTTTAATTATTAAATATGTTTAACTTTCATATCATGTAGTAATACTCATTGATGTTTTACATATTGTGAGGTAGAAAAAAAACTTGTAAGAGCTTAGTGTTTCCAAACCATAGTATTGATCACTGAGTTTTCCATTCAGAAAGAAAAGTAGCTTTTAAATCTTCTCTCAGCAATTGAGTTTTTATACAGTGGGATAACTGAGTTATCAATTAGATTATATATCGTACTATGACAGTATTAGGGCACCTTCTGTGTTGATGTACTGTAAATTGGTCAAGAAAGTGAGAAACTCAATTTCTGGTTATTTCTGTGGCATTAAACTGAAGTAATAGAGCTGTAGACAACACTCAGTGAATCTACCTTGAAGGATTTCCCCTTCTGTAAGTAAATTTGGTTATAGACCTCAATCTAAGACTTCTGTTAACAATAGTGACTACAGTCACTAACTAGGCATCTTGCAGGGACAAGATGTCCTGTCAGAACTCTTCTTATGTTTCTAAGCAATCTATATTAATATTCTTGGAAAATAAATGCAATGCACATTTTTATGAGTTAGTCATTAAACCACAGAATTAAATCAAGCTTGCTAGTCTGTTTTTCCTTCAGTTAAATAAACTCATAGACTATGAAGAGCGTTTGAACATTTCTTAACACAGGAGGTAGTTTTTTCCACCAACAGATGATGATTATTTTCCATTAATTAACCAGGTTCAGCTTAAACGTTAAGAAGCATGAACACTGAGAAGCATTGAACTGACTTTATTTTTCAGATTTCAATTCTGAAAATGTTAGTTACAGTTAATCTTTTCTTAAAGAGCATCAGCCCCTCCACGCTTTAATTTTGTATGGATTTTTCCAAAGGCTTTTTCCAAAAGACCTTTAAGATCCAGTGGTTCAGCTCCAAAAACTTGAAAATGTCAAGTTTTAAGTGAAAACTTTTCACATATGAGGAATTCATGCCACAAGGTGACTTGTTGGATTGCCAGAGAGCTGATGGGGATTTGCTGATAGCTGTAAGAACAGCTTAGGTCTTCTGTCTTCCTTAGCTCAATTTTCATAGGCATATAGTTACTTGTTTTACTGCAGGCAGAAATTTATCAATTAATTGAAAAATGCAACCATCACTATTCTATGATCTCTAGATTTTGAGGATGTATTTTTCTGAGAGATTTATTTACAATTCAAAACATAGTTGAGAATGCTGGATTTTCTTTCACAGTATTTGAGAGAAAGTACAACAAAAAATTGGGGGAAATTCTTGGATAATTCTGTATTAACAGGAAACCAATGCTCCTGGCTTTTGCTCTATAATGTACTGGGTATTTTTCGTTATTTGTAGAATAGTTCTATCTCATATATTTATTTTGCGATTACTTGTTTCTGTTTAAAAAAATAAATCTTTTTTTGAAGACCCTATCCAAACCTCAGCTTAATGTTAAGCATCTAACATATGATAGGGTTTCACACTGACATTGTTCAAATACTAAAGTAGGGATAACTCTTTTTGTCAATACCATGTACTTTGTTAGCTGCAGACAAATTGCTTTCCAACCTCATACTAAAAGCTTTCTACTTCTAACACATGTTTTGTGGATTTTGGATGGGTTCTTAATTTGAAACAACCAGACCTATTTTTACTTCTAGTTTACATTATTACTTAGGAAAGCAATTAGAAATCTGAATACTCTTACAAAAAACAGTGGAGTACTTTGTTCTTAGAGCTAATTTGATCTTTAAGTTTCTACTTGGCGCTTCTCCACTGGGTTGACTCCAGTTCACAAATGTCTCTCTTCTGTTAGGAGTCCTGGAACTGGATGCTGTGTTCTAGATGTAGTCTAACAGGTACTGAGTCAAGGGGAATAATCTCCTCTGTTGATGTACTGGCCATGCTCCAGTTAATGCTGTCAGGGATTCTGTTGGCTTCCTTTTCTGCCAGGGCACAGGGCTGGCTCGTGTTCAGTCCAGCCAAAACTTGTTTATTCCTCAACGTTGTTGTCATCGTCTGATTATTCTCTACTCTGCTGCCAAGCCAAATTTTACCCTACCAGCTCAAGATAAATAAATAAATAAATAAATAAATAAATCTTTATTGCTTACATTTTGCCCAAGGGAAACAACTTCTAGGTTTGGGTAAGAATGGCACTGATTTATGGGTAGCAGGGGCGTACTCGGGAAAGCACACAGACATCCACGAAAGTTCAGTTGTCTTTTTTCTTCCCCAAACAGATGCCAGTGTCAGTTTGAGGTATTCTGCTAACTTCTTCCTTCAAAAACCATGCTGGAGTACCAAAAGGCTTTTGTGACTTAAAATGACAGACTTGCTGTCTAAAATGAACTGAAACCTAGCAATTCAGAGCAAAGTTTCAACTCTTATCTGAGGACTATATTCAAATATCAAGTAGTTACTATCTAGGTTTTTGAGAAAATGAGGTGTCTAAGCCCATCTGTTGTGATTTGTAAGTGTTATCATAAGGCAGTTCTCTCGTACTGAGACAGAAGGCCTAAATTTTGAGAGAGCATTGATTGTGAAAAACAACATTTAGACATTCATAGAATCATAGGACGGCTTGGGTTGGAAGGGACCTTAAAGATCACTCAGATCCAACCCCCATGCATTGCGCAGGGATGCTATTTGTTGAAGATTGTCATTTTTTCTTAATGTAGCTAATCTTTAGACTTTCTATATAATACCTTTTTGCAAGATTACTCCATGAAAACTGAGTTCTGGGCATTTTTCATGTACTCCTTAGAGTGATATCAGCATCTTATTTCATGTGTCAAGTCTTTATCTTAGGCAAGGTATTGTTCTTAATGCTTAACAACTTTGTTGAGGACATCTTGCTTCACTGGTTTGTTTTGTTGTTGTTGGGTTGGTTGGTTTTTTTTTTGGTAGTAGGAAATACTTAAATAACTGAAGTTGCTCAAGAGTGCAACTCTTAAACAGATGGTCATCTGTTCTGTTTCCAGCAGAACAATTCATCCTTGTATTTCCCCTTGAGTTGTCAGTCCTAAGGAAACTGAATTTGAATTATGCACTCTTTCATGTTTTGGCTCTCAGTTACTCACATTAATCTCAGTTAATGGGCATGTATTTAAATATAAAAATATATTGCCTTACTTTTGTTCTGTCATAACTGTAAATTGTATGCTGTCTCTATCATTATTAAAGTTATGTATTTTGTCCTACCGGATTCTGTTATTTAATACAATTTCTCCTGTTGAAATATTTATTTGAATTTGCCTTTTTCAGTTACAGAAATTGTCTGCACTGTCCTGTTCTTCCTCCTTGCTTCTCATTTGTTTAAGTTAAAAAGATGCAAAACTTACACAGCATCTTTAATAGACTTTGCAGAAGTGACGGGCAACTTTAAGTCTCTTGGTATTATTTATACCTTATTTCATATGCAATTAATATTAGATATGAACATTAATTTATTAATATCTTATTAATATGTTAATATAATAAGATCCATATTAATAGATAATATAATATAATAATTATTATAGTATTAATGTATTATTAATGTAATAATAATGTATTGATACCGTAAATATTAATCTATTAATATCTAATTTCAAATTATTCCATAAGTCACATTCAGTTGTTTCTATAAAACATATTTCCTGTTGTTTCTGTAGATCAAAGCTGGGCATGCAGTTTAATGTCATCTTTAGTCTTTGGTTAATGCTGCCAAGGTTTGAAACTTGGCTGTAGTTTTTTCTTCCATTAAAATAAAAAACCTTTCTGTTCACTGTTGTACTATAGAAGTCAAAATCTGTCAAGTCATCCTCCCAAACAGTGTTCTCCAAGGGCATTCTACTTTGTCTCAAGGATTTTTATTGTTTTGCATTGTTTTTGTTTTTGTTGTTTTTTGTATTTTCCAGGTAAATCTGTGCCTCAGTGAACCTATACCTATTGCCATCTTCCTGCATCCTATTTTTTTTTTATACATTCTTCAGACAGAATCCAATCTCTCACAAATTTATGGTTCTATTATTTTCTTGAAGAATTGAAAATGGAAAAAAACAGCAAAAAATAAATCTTGTAGTGGGGCTACAAAAGGCATCTTTCCACTGTGAAGAACTTTACAGGAGCCACTTTCACATTTGAAGACTGGGAGTTAGGAAGGATTCACTAAATAAACATTAGTCTCTGTAAAGTACCATCAAGTGATGGTGTTGTACAGACTGCTAGCAGTTGTTCTCCCTGAAGAGGGTCACTGTTGTATCATAGGAGCTATTTTTTTCGCAGTGCAGAAAAAAGAACTAATAGTATGTTTGTTTAAAACAGAAGAATTAGAGGCTGGATATTTCCTGTATCAGTTGCCAACAAATCTCTGACAAAGTTATGTGGATATTCAGTGATTGGCTGTTAGTACATTTGACTGGGGGTATTTGCAAAAATAGCTGATATGGGAAATTGTCTATCTGCTGGGACCAGCATTTTTAATAAAAGGTTGATTTGTATAAACTTCACCTGTTCCAGTATGATTACCTGTTTGAATATTAGGAACATCCTTTTAAAAAGTTATCAGAAAATGTTTCATTGTGACTTACTTACCCAAGCAAAGCTTTTCCAGTTCATTAATTTAAATTGACAGAGTTAATTTGTTCTTTCAGCTATGGACCAGAACTTCTTTAACATAAAATCCTCTGAGATGGGAAATGCATTCACATCCAATTCTAGTTGTTCTTGTTGTTTTGTTTTGCTGGCCAAAGATGGTGTCAGTTTCTCAGCTGACCAAATGTGGATTGGCTACTTTTTCTCTTTTATTACATTAACCTCCCCCAAAAAATTCATTTTAGCTGAGGGATGATAATCCCTTTCCATGTTTCGACTGCTGAAATACACTGATCTTCCCCATCTGTGCTTGGGATCAGAAAAGCTCCAGATGAGTTTGTTTACGTACAGAAAGCTTTAATTAATGCTAGACATCCGTGTTATGATAAATCAAGCTTATTCTCCCATGAATATTTTCACTTTTAAAATAACAAGTTTCAGTCTGGTTTGATTTTTGTTGTTTTAGCGAGTTCTGAAAACTCAGCTGTGCTTCTTGTTCTATACACCCCCAGAAACTAAGAACATTCTCATTCAGTATTTCAAGATTTTTGGCTAATATTTTTGTTCCTAATAGTCTTTGTAGTAACGTGCTTCACTTTTGCTCATGTACATATGTAATTTTTCTTCGCTTCTCTACAGTTGCTTCACAAATTCTTTGCAGTTTTTATCAGCAATAAGTCTGTTCAGCAGTTAGAAAGGTAGCTGCCCAGGACCTCACTGTAATATTGTGGAAATCTGTGTGCTTACAACTGGAATAGGTTGCAAATTATTAAAGTCAACTTCTCAAGTATACAAATAATGCTTTTTTTAAGGGCTTCTATTTCTAGAAAAGGTTGTTCAGAAAGTTTTGTTGTCATAAAGTACAGCTAATAAGCTATAGAATAAAGTGTACGTCTGTTTATTCCAGGGCAAAGAATGCATGTTGATTCCCTATGTGCATTACATTACAGTGGTTATATCAGACATTTGTTTAAAATTCAGAGTTCTTCCGTGTAACCACATGTTAAACGCACAACTGCTTGTTGTTTGCATGTGGTAACTTTCCTGGGTAAAGTTTCCTCTGTACAAAGTCCAAACAAATGTACTCTTTTGGAAATTAAAATAAATCTTAAATGTTTCAGATTTTATGCTCAATCAGAATACAAAAGTGAATTTGTCCTTGTGGAAAGAAGTAGGCATTGTTATACTTGGGCAGAAAGAGCATTGTTGAGCTGCAGTAGATCCTACAAGTCCTGCAGGGGTTTGGCTTTGAGACCAGTGCATGCCATAATTCCAGATTGGGAAGATAAGTTTCACGGAGAAACCTGTTTTTCTGAGCAAAGTCTGACATTCAGTAAATGAGTAGAAGCATCAACTGCTTCAACATACAAAAATTGATAAAGTCAGTTCAAACAACAAAGGAAGATTCTAGCAAATATTTATTTAAACAGAGTGAACAACAGCACATTTTTAAATCAATGAATGATACACAAATCCCTTCTTTTTCTTTTTAGATTCATCGGATGGAAGTCTAAAAGCTTCTACACATCAAGGGTCAATAGATGTTTATGTCAGTCAACTAAGAGAAGTGGATCTGAAATCCCAGAAAGGTTAGCAAACTGCAACAAATACGTTTTTGTAGCAACTAATGATGTAAAAGAAAGATTAGAGATTTTTGTTCATCTGTCTAGAAAGTACAGTTTCATGATTCTTCATTACCTCGTTTCTTTACCTCGTTACTAGATACTTCTAGTAGAGTAAACTCTGTAAGGGACAATGATACTTAAAATGGATTACAGGATTTTTATATCTTTAATCCTTTATCTTGTCAGTCTGCCCAGCAGACTTCTGCAGAGTTAACTTGAATTACAGTCTTTGTCTTGAAAAAGTTTACTCTATGATACTAGTATGTATATTATTTATATATATATATGTATATCTTATATATGTGTACATAAGGGCAAACATCGCGCATTGTATTGCTTTTTCTTGCCTTTTCTTGATGAAATATCCAATTATTGAAATAGGCAGAAAAACAGAGATGAGAGTGTCTTACTCAACCATTCTTCCTTTTTGTTTTTTCCACATGATTACTTGCTGAAACTTTGCTTTCTAGTTAAAAGGTCACTCCTAAAGTTGGATTCATAGTTTTGCCATTCAGAAATTATGATATTGTAAATAACAAAGCCCTGAAGACATCTTATTTATCTTACTTTTGGAGAAAACAAACAAACAAACAACAACAACAACAAAAACTACAGCATTCTTGTGTTAATATGATGGTGTTTTAAAGGAATACGGTATTTGGTAGTTTCCTCTGGTTGTCTATGAGATAATCTTATGCCCTATTAAAATTTAGCAGTTAACCAGAAGGGAAATAATGAAGGAAATACATTGGAATCATATGTGCCATTCTTCTGCACATACTAAGGTGGTTCCATTGGTACAAATAAGTTTATTTTTGTATTATTTCTTAGATACATTTTGAATCACTAAGTTACGTCTCTTTAAATTAGTAGTAAAGAGGAATGTATTTAATAAAAGCTAATTCATGTTACTTTCAAAACATTGCCTGACATCTCTTCTGGCAGCACAGTTTAGTATAGGCAAAGTTGATAAAATTCTGTTTTCATTTACCCTGTAACTTTGGAGTAGCTGCTGACAGCTGCTGAGTAGAAAATGTCCAGTCTGTGATAAATTAGTTGCATGTGTTGGATTTTATGAGTCACATCACTGAGCTACTCTCCAAGGAGGACCTAAAGAAAAGACCTTTCCCCTTTCTTATCCTAAGGCTTCTGTGAATCCAGCAAAATTTAGGCCTAAATTCTACTGGCAGTTATTTCTTCTTCAGGAGTATTCCAGGCAATTGATTCGTCTGAATTTAAATTGCATAGTTAGGGTTGCTTTCTGACTGCTACACAATTATTACATCAGTTTTATCATCATGTTCTGTTTCAGCATTGGAGATATATTTAAAGAAATGTTTGTGATTTTCTACGGTGATTGTTGAAATTGGATAGAAGCTAAGAAGTGTCTACAGAGCTTATATTTTAAGTACTGCTTGGTTTTTGTTTCAATGTGTAGGATGCAACCTCCAAACATTGTGACTAATTCCAAGTATGACTAGCAGTGGTAGGTTGGGGGCCCAGGACTTGCCTTCAATCTGATGCATAGAAGCATGTATTTTGGGGAAGCAGATGTCAGAATTTCCATTTTTTTTGCTAGTGTTAACAGACTGTAAGTGGCATCCCATCGTTCCAGAGAAGCAATTCTTTTATAATGTGCTTGTATTGTACTGCGTGCTGGATTCATCATCAAATACCATGTCCATGCTCAGAGATGTCACTATGCAACTAGAAAATGAACCTAGAGTCATAATACTTGTTGAAGTCTGTTTTATTTGCTTCCCTTGGCAATCCCCACAATAAGGTCCTCTAGTGAGATCTAGTGAGATGCTAGGAGTGTATGTTAATTTTCATAGTGTCTGAAGAAATACTGTGATCCCATTTTATAAATGTGACATGCCTTCATTTGACATAACCAGGATAATGTATCTGTGTTTATCCTTTGACAGGAAAAAAAGTTAGTGTGTCTGAAGGCTCTTAAAAAATTGTGATTTACCTTATCTAAATAATTGCCTGTTTTGTGATTTGATCCCAACGTTGATCTAACTCGCTTTCATTTAAATTTATATCAGGTTCTATTACAGTCAAGGTACCTGCCTCTCTCAAAGCCTATTTAGAGTTGTCTGGAAGAAAAGTGGATGTGAGCTCAGAGATCCAGTTAAAAGATACACAAAGTGCCTCCAAAGATGATCACGTTACTTTAAGTGGTAAGGCTTACTAATCTTGGCTACCATTAAATGTCTGTTTGGCCTCAGTCAAAGACATCTACACTTTCGTTTGAGTTTATTGCTCTTGGCCTCTTCCTGTTTCATCTGTTTCAGCTTCACACATCTGCTTGTGGCATTGAACTCTCCATGTTACTACATGGCTCTTTTGTTTTGTTTGGTAAATGATTTGTGAATACAAACAACTGCTGCTCTAACAAAAATCTTAGAGCCAAATTCACCCTCAGCATTATTCCAGTGAATTCGTGAGAAGTAAGTCAAGGCTGAATTTGACCCATTGCTTTGTTGGCTCAAGCAATCACATATAATAAATCACCAGGGAATGTCTATTAAAATACAATTAAAATTGTTCTTCGTGCATCTCCATTTGGAGGTTGAATTAAAAGGTATATGTGGCATATTTAAAAATGTATGATGTGTTAAACAGAGTGGGTTAGTCTGAGAAGTGATGGGGGGGAGATAGCTGGGAGAAGAGCAGAAGTTGGAGTATGGAGGAATAGAGTACATGGAAAGGTGCCTGTGGTTCCTGGAAACATTATTCTAATGCATTTATTTCGAACATGTAAACCCCGAGTCTTGCTGTTTCCTGCTTCAGAAAACCATTGTCAGGGTGTGTATTTCTCTCCCTCCAGACCTGTCCATCCAGAATTTAAGGCTGTTAGTGTTACCAATTACTCACTTTGCTCAAGAGGCAATGTTAATGTAATGTCGGAAGGCTCCAGCTTTGTTTGTGGAAGTGTTATGTCAGTATGACCTGATATGATAACAGAGTGGGTGAAGCTTTGAGTTTTTCTTTGTTTTAAAGCTGTGAGAATATGTACAAAACTTCTTTTTTTCCCCCCATTTAAAAAGGTAATTCTTAAATCCTCAAAGTCAGGAAATACTAGAAATATATGTACATAACCTTAATATGTAACCTGCTTGTATGCAATAGTCTTGAAATGTATAGGCATATCTCTTCCTGCCTTGAACAGTAATTAGCATCCAAGTTTATTAGTGGTAATTAACTACAGCTTTTTAAAAACAATGGTTAAAACTCCTCAGGCTAGTAACCTGCAGAAGGGTCCCAGATTCCAGTCATGCTCTAGGTAACGAACAGCCTCAGCAGTAAAGCAACACAATTTCCAGTGAATGAGGACCACTGGCCGGTCATCTTGCTGCTCTGGCAATGCTAAAGATAAGATCAGTGTTTCAAATATACACAGATGAATGGCTTCTCTGGGTTCGTGATCCAGTCAGTGTTTATATAGCGCAGTCATCGCTGAAGTGGAAGCAATTTTTCAGCCTACCATACTGTATATAAATGATCCTGGCAGTTTAGGCCAAAAGCGGCTCCAAATTAGCTAACCCTCACATACACGGATCTCAAAGCCAAAATCAGCACCAGCATTTGGCCACTGATCATAGTTGGTTTTAAGAGGTTACAGCATTGTGCAAAAAAAACTATTACATGCAGATGAAAAATGATCAGAATACAGGTAAATGGAAAATAGACCCTGGGAGGAATTTTCTGCAGGATGCAATTCAGCTAAACTAGTGCTGGGCTGAAATGGCTTGTCTTCATTTTACACTAGGGATTTAGCTCTGTTGAGTGTTTTCTCTCATAATACAACCAATGATCAGATTCTCCTGCTCTTTTCTCTGCTCTATAAGAAGCAACAAACCTGAAGGGAGATGAATTATTTGGTTTTGGCACGTGCTTTGTTCCTTTTCTTACCCTTCTGGAAATAGCTCTTTGGCTTTCTTTGCCAAGTAAGTTAGTAATGTTCCTTTGACATGGCAAGGGAGAAGCTTCCTGCTTCTCCTTCTCTTTACTTTACCCAAAGGGACACTTACTCTTTCTGCAGCCAAGCACTTGCCCCTTCGTTCTCAACAATCACTTCTTAAAGGTGATATATAAGAATATTCTTCTACGAGTAGATGCTGAAATAATTAAAATAACTTTTAATACTCTTTCTATATCATAAAAACATTGTTTACTGTTTAAGTTTTAGCTACAGAGTCTATAGCGATCTTTGTTTAGCTGCAACTAAATAAACATATAATGGTGAGAGGGGAGGGGTTTTGCTGAGTGGGAAAAAAAAAAAACTTATTACGAGAGGCATGGCAGCTCAGATTTTTATGCTTCTGAGGTCAAAGGTTTGTTTAAAAATAGATGGCTTTTCAGAGACTGGCCAGTTCTCATGTGGGTAACACTGGAACTGGCTGCCTTCAGGAAGCTTTCTTTGCCTCTGGGAGTATCGTGTGAGAGGTTAGAGAGGAGGCTCTCCAGTGAGAGCGCTGTGGGTTGAGTGAATGTGCACCTCACTATCACCGGCTCCAGGAAGGCCTTCGCTCCTGCTCTTACTGCAGCAATCACCCATGTCCTCACCTTGCTTCAAGGCTCCCACTTCCACACTGAGTGAGGAAGGCAGCACGCTACAGTCCCCCAAGCAATGACATCCAGGGTTCTGCAAGATAGCCAAGGAAAAGATCTGGGTGTAATCAAAGCAAGAAGATGAGAGCCTGGAGTGAGAGCTTCAGAGGCAGAGTGATGAGACTGTGAAAAGGTGTTTTATTTTTTAGAAGAAAGAGTAAAGGGCTTGTCTGCAAAATTGGCATGCCTGTCAAAGAAGGGATAGAAGCAATGCCAGGGAGTTTATTCTTTTGCAAGGATAATCTGCAAGGATAAGGCATCTGTTTCCTTGACATCAGTAGGCACTCTTGTAGGGTGGTATAATGACAGTTACAAAACCAGATTTTTCATGCTAAGCACTGCTCCAGCTTCTATCTGTAAAACATTTCTTTGGCCATCTAGTTTGAGAGTATTTGAGTAATACCAGTAACTTCTGGTGGTAATCATGTTAAGACATTTCTTTTACATTCCTTGGTGGAAAGGGTAGGAAGAGAGGGTTCTTATGACAAGGTTCTGTAGCCTTCTCAAGCCCTTAAATCTTGCTGCTAAATGACTCTGCCTTACCTGTTTCTCCAGGTCTGCCTGTATTCTTATATCAGCTCATTTAAGAAGCCTGCACAGACCATTAACTATATCTGGAACTAAATATGGAATTAGGAATGGTAGCAAGCTGATAAGGGATTCTGTGATTTAAGCAGAAAAGGAGCGTAGAATCACAGGATGGTTGGAAGGGACCCTAAAGACCACCCAGTTCCACCCCCTGCCATGGGCAGGGACACCTCCCACCAGCCCAGGTTGCCCAAAGCCCCATCCAGCCTGGCCTTGGGCACCTCCAGGGATGGGGCATCCACAGCTTCTCTGGGCAGCCTGTGCCAGGGCCTCACCACCCTCAGAGTAAAGAATTTCTTCCTGATATCTAATCTAAACCTACCTTCTTATAATTTAAAGCTATTCGTCTTTGTTGTATCACTACATCCCCTGACGAAGAGTCCCAGCCCAGCTTTTTCCTATAGGCTCCCTTTAGGTACTGGAAGGCCACTAGAAGGTCTAAGCTTAGGAGACTCTTAAGGGTTACAAACATGTTAAAAGGAAAGATTAAAATTAAAAGTGAGTGATATGTAAATTCAAAGTGCAAAGGTAGAAACCTGTGCCTTGCCAAGGTAAGGAGTGTTTCAGTAGAAACATTGGTAAATGGGAAGAAAGAATGTTATACAGTTGCAAAAAAAATAAAATAAAAAATAGTGTATTAACAGAACTGTTCTGTAAAACTCAATCCCGTGGCTTTACGTGGCATTAGTAATACTTTGCTGGAATGAGTCCAGTTTGGAGTCCACTTTGAAAAGCATGTGGACAACTGCAGAAACTTTGAAGAAGAACAAATACTCAGAGGCCTAAAAACATGAGAATGAAAACCAGTCTTGTTTTCTTCTAAAGAAAATGAGATTGAGGGAGGGTGAACTTCTTCACTATGTAAGAAATTGCTGCAGAGGTGGGAAAAATGCATTGTTCTCTGCACACAGGTAATGTAACTAGAAATTGCAATTTGACCTTGCAGTAAAGAAGGCTTAGCTAAATAGTAAGATAAGCTTTATGGTAGTAATTGTAAGGGAAGTAACTGTCAGCAGAGGACGTAGTACTTGCAGTACTGCAGATTTTTGAAAAACAGCCCAGTCAAGCATGTCAGGTTAATTGGATCCTCTGGAAATTGCCTTCAGCCCTGCCTCCTCTTGTCCTAAGCTGATGTGGCCATCTGCTCCCACCTACTTTAAAGTATCTGCAAGGAAGGTTGTGAGGCATGTGGGTGGATAAATCTGGGGAGTAAATGATTGCAGCCAGTGGGCATGCAAACTTTGCTAGCTTGTGTGTTGACAGCTGTAAGTTCACTGGAAAAAGTCTTGCAGTCATTCCTTTGGATCCTTGTAGCTGATGGTATCAATTTCCAAATCTAACTGGAATATAATCCAGATTTACATGGTGTAAATCTTCTGTCTCTTGAGTGGTGCCAGCGACTCATCTGATTCCAGATCTTTTTGTACCCTTGGTCCCAGTTCCAGTGCCAGGTTCATACCCCGCAGCCACCTTTGACCTGATGCCATCCATCTACTTGGAGCCAAGTGAGCTTTTAACTTTGGTGTTTTCTTGCTCCATCTGGTTTTCGGTAGTTGCATGAGTCTCCTTGGTGAAAGTCCCACCATGTCACAGGTGCCGCTCAGTGACTGGATGTTTGTTTGTCTTTACAATAAACTTCCGAGAGGTTAGAAAACCACCCTCTTCATATCTTTCTGCTCTCTTTACAAAGAGGAAATGTATTTACTGTGAAGGTTTTTCTTCTCCCAAGTCAAGAAACATATCTGCTCCTTTATTTCAGCCAGCGTGACAACAGCTGCAGCAGTTTACAGGTTTCTTAGCTTTTCTTACTAATCCCACCAATCTACAGCACTAACACTTCACTGAGCCATATCCAAACAGTGTTTCTGTAAGCTATCTGGTGACCATGCACACGCACAATTAGGGCTCTCTCTTTCACATCAACTTATACTTTTCCTAAGTTGTCTGTCCTGGGGATGGGGAGGAATCTCCTGTTGTCTTCTCTACCCCTTTTTTTTCCTGTGAAAGTTTCCAGATACATGTTGCCTCTACTGTATGGGTTGAGCCATTGTCCAATTATTCCTTTAATCACTAGGAACTCATTAGGTGGCCTTCTTCCTTATACGCCTTTGGAGAGAGTGAGTCTGTCCAGATATCAGATCCCTTTGGAAAGGTGGGCATTGATACCACCATCCTATCTCTGACTCTTCAAGTTTCTCCAATAACTCTGTGCAAGTCTTTTCACCCTATCTAGTTCTCCAGGTAGCTGGTGGTGAGCGGCACCTTTCCACTCGCAAGCATCCACTCAGACATGCACTGACATAATAAGGGCTTTGCATCTGTAGGAGATTACATCTGGATTCTTCTCTGCACTGTCTGTGATTTAGACGGATTGTTTCGTACCTCAGTCTCCTTCAGCAGTAACTTCTCACGGCTCACAGAACGGCTCCTCATCCCGTGGTGCTGGGAGAGCTGCCTGTGAAGTGCTGGGGGCTCACCTTTGGGGTTGTTTTGAGGTTCAGCTTAGCCAATGTACAAGAAGAGAGCTGACTGCATGAGTGTTTTACACCGTGTACAAGGCTTTGTGGATGTATTTATTGCTTTTGGTATCAGAAATTCTGTAGCATTTAGGGTAACCTCTGCGTTTTTAGTTGCATGGATTAAACACAAACACAGTTGCAGGAGCAGTGAATATCGTGAAGCAAACACTTGCCTTTAAAAGGGAAATAACTGAAAGAGCTTGTATCAGCCCTCAGCTGCAACTTCAGGTTCTGAAACTTAACAGCTGCAAAAGCCTACCACTCCCTTTCCCCCCTCTGCAGCTGACTTGTCTCTGCTGCATTCAATCACAGCTCTGATCCAAGGCGTAACACTGCTTGCTGTTTTCTCATTGTTTTCTCTGTTCTCAAGGCGCTTCTTCAGAACTTTGCTTCTTTCCTAGAAGCATTTTTATTGAGTCTTTGCCAGTGGAATTGAGTGAGAAGAGCTTTGTTTTACAGTTTTACACTGTCCGTCTAAACACTGTCCCTTTGTGAAGCTTTGATCCTTAAATTATATCGCAAACAAACAAACAAACAAAAAAGGCTCTATCTGGAAATGATTACATTCCTTCAAGTCAAATAAGAAGTTAGTCCAAATTTTAAAAAATACATTAGATGAGACACTATCCTACAGATTTTTATTGGTTTCAGCTTACGTTTAATTCAATCTGTTCACAGCATTGTTGAGATAGATGCACCACAGTGTTGACAACACCACTGAACAGCATTTTAAATACTTCCCTTTTCCCAAGTCTTATACTAAAAAGTTGGCCACGTAGCATGCTGGTGCATCTACCTTTTCCCAATGCTGTTGTCTTGATTGGTGGGTTTTGAAATGAAATCCTTTCGTTTTGTACTCTCAATCCAAGAGTCGGTTGGCTTTTGTGATTTAATCACTCTAGCAAAGTCATCCTCAAAATCCTCTTATGTTCCCACAGTATGGGCAGTGAATATAGCTAGGACCAAATTGTGATCAAAGTCTCCAGCTAAGCCTTGTTGCTTGATTAGCGCCTCCTAGACAAAGCCATTTAAATATCTGAAGCTTGATTTGAACCTGCTACTGGCAATAGGATTAATAACCTTAAAATACTTTGAAGATCTGCATCCCTGGGGAATGGAACTTGATACTGAGCTTGCTGCAGGCGGTCTTATATTTTTGCATTCCCTTCACAGGCAAATCTCCAAAAGAAGCATAAGGAACAAAACATTTTTCTAAGTTCACGTAGCAAATACAAAATGAGAAACAGAGCTCAGACAACAACTGAGCATTGAAATGACTCGTTAATTTGTCTCTGTGTTTCTTCAAAACTCTTCTTTATCATTTTAACAAAAATGTATCAGGATGAAATGAACAGGGCTGATTCTGTGCATCAGTGTTTGTTCCTTCTGCAGAAGTGTGCATGGTGACAAGAACACGAGAGAGGGGAAACGAGTAGGACCAAGCACTCCAGTATGCACTTTATGAAAATACATCGTTGTCCTGCATTTGTTGTCTTCTCCCCTTAGAAAAATAACTGTGTTTTCAGTGCTCAACTGCTACGGGACCAGCAGACATTTTCCTTTGCCTTACTTTGTTCCTTCATATTTTTGACACCTGAAGGCTATTTCCTGTTTAAATTTCAGTCTGTTCTAATACTTTAAGGGCTAGAGACACTTGTGTTCATTTCTGTTCTCTATTCTCTGATCCGGTACTAGTAGAAATCACTGATTCAAAGCAGCTCTCTGGGCAATTGAATCATTGAATACAGCACACTTGTTCAACTTTCTGATGACCATCATAGATTTATTTTAAGTCCGTAGTTAGGTGGAGGATATAACTGTGGATTCTGCCTTCTAGATCCTACCTTTTGAGTAGGATGGATGTAGTAAATGTGTGGTGTGCTTGAGAACCTGCTACTTTGCTGTAGCCAGCAGTGCAGAAATTGTGCTGGGACATCTGCGTGGAGATCCTTGAAGGCGTGTTGCAGTCTGTCAGTAAAGGTTACAGAAATACTTCTTCATTCAATGGGCGAACTCAGTCAGTGTTGGACTCCTCTGAAAATCCAGTATTTCTAAACAGTGCCTCAGCCTGCTAGTGCATTGATGTGGGCTTGGCCCATAACCGGAAAGTAATCCCAGTTAGCAGTACCAAAAAGCTGAAATGCAATTGAAAAATTCTGGCACGTTGGCTTGAGTTGTGGAAACCAATGCGGTGATGTCAGTTGGAGTTTCGCCACTGGTTTTGACATGGCCAAAATTTTACTTCAGCTGTGTTACAGGTCAGAGCAGAGCATGTTTGTAAAGTAGTTTCAGAATCTGCCTTCCTGCCATCTCTCATGCTATTCCAGGCTCAAATTAGTTCTAAACTTAGAATTCGCTCAGGCACATGAACACTGAAATAATAATAAAAGATATTTTGTAAAAATAAACCAGAGTGAAGGTTGATCTTCTGATAAAGGTACCAATTTGGGACTTAAAAAATCTGTTTAATTCCCAATTTGGTCACAAATCTTTTGTATAATTTGGAAGGTCACTTAATCTCTCTTGGCCTCAATTTCTAAATTGTAAAACGAGGGTAAGTTGAACTTTCTCCTTTGTTACACAGTGAGTTTTTCCAAGTGTGACCTTGCTTGCTAAGTTTATATGAAACATATAAGAAGGCAGACAGCTCAGGGTTGTGGGGGTTTTTAAGCCATTAGCATAAGAAAGCAGTAATAGTAACACATCTAGTCATTTGGATCATCAGGGCCTACAGCGTCTCTTTTCCATGTTTACAACAGTGATGAAAACTTCAAATTACCTAACCAGAGCCACGTTTGATGTGGTTTTTATTATGGGCTAGGAAATATGTCTATGATATTGTATAATAGAAAAAAACACAGTAAAAAAATACTGTAATAACAAAATATAGGAAATGGGATGTATGCAAAGAACTATATCAAAAAGGAAGTGTCAGAAGCTCTGGTTAAATATACATAAATTCTACCAAAAAAGTTTTTAAAATATTTCCAGGGAGCTTGAAGATATGTGGTATGAAAGTGATACGTTTACTGAGTGCCAGAAGAAACTAAACAGAACTCTCTTTTCCAGGTCACATGAATCAAAGTAATGAAGCAGACAAGTGGATCAAGGCTGACACAGAAAGTGGCGAAGTACGTCTTAAAAGCCAAAGCTGGATCCAGTCTGTCAAGCTGAAGATTTCATAAAGGCAAAATAGCCAAAGCGATCAAATCAAGAAATTGTAAAGGAACATTTCTCTAAAACTAAGAAACATTGTTGATACGAATTCTTATAAGAGACAAACACTATTTAAAATGAGGGCTTTTTAAACTAAGATTTGCCTGTGACTGTGGCTGGTTGTTAACAGGTTTGGTTTACTTTTCCAGTCTTTTAGGAACTACACCATTTTACATATTCAGAATTTGTATATCCAAGTCAGTCTAAAAGCTGGTAACTTTCAAATAAAAGTTGGGGGCTATAAAAAAAAAAAAAAAAAAAAAACTTAAAACACCTGGTATTTGAAAATATGAAAATTTACTTTTAAGGTAATCTGCTCTGCAAGCTATATTACATATTTTAAAGATATATATCTTTCCTGTGGGACTTATATTGGTTTATGCAAAATGTGGAGAATTTTCTTCAACCAAATTGTGTATTTTGGATAGGATAAAACCACTTTCAGAGCTGTAATTTTTATTTGTTTTGTGTTTAACTCCTAAGCAGTTTCTGCCTTGTCAATGGGCACTTTATGTGTCAAACTACTTGTATGAAATGATGACACCAATTCCGTGTTGTCCTGAACCACTTGTGGATAGAATTAGCAAGTGTGGCTCTGTCTACCATTTGTCTATATAGAAAAACTTAAAAAATAAATTCTGAAAAGTGCAAGAGGTCTAGTTGATTTCAAGAAAGAACACTCCACTGCCAGGACTTCAGATAGATTTTTGAATATTCTCCTAAAATAAAAGCTATTATTGGAAGCTATTGGGCTAATTAATTTAATCTGTTTGCTACGTTTCCAGTAATTTACTGTCAGCCTTGCATGACCGGACTCTAAGCTCTTGGAGGCAGAAAGGCAGAGGTAGGCGAAGGAAGTCTGTGTGCCCTGCACAAGAGACCATTGTTTTTGTGGAGGATTTTGTGTTACTGTGATACAAGCACACAGTAAAATTAATGGAGCTTTTAAAAGCCTTTCCGTTTATGTAGGGCCTCTTGTAAAAGAAGTACTGAAGTTTGTGTTTTACAACCAAAATGCAGGAATACCTGCCAACTGAGTGGATGGAGAGTAGAAGAATTTAGAGTGTCAGCTCGGGTTTTAAATTGTATATATGTGTGTATGTACTTTAGATCATAATCAACATAAAATGAACTTCTCCTTTCCTATCGGATTCCAAAAGGGGAAGTTGCCCCTTGTTAATGTTCTGCAGAAGTAAAAGGCAGCATTTTTACTTTAATTAAGGGTGGTAAAAGATTCCACATTGTTTCCCTTTGTGTGTACTGTTTGCTTGGATGGGGTGGCCACTGTTGTCTATGGCAAATTTTATATATTTTTTAATATGCTAATATATAAAACAGTAATAATATAATTACTGAAAGCAATATAATATTACTAGTTATTACTAAAAAATATTATACTACTGTTAAAAATATATAAATTTAATAAATGTGTAAGACTTTTAGGTTTCGTGAACATTTTTTGAAACTATTACTTCCTGAGCATTGCAGCAGACAAAGTGAAAGAAGCACTCCTAAATTTATACTGTATTTGAAAATAAGTGTAGTAGATATTTCACAAAATTGAGTCAATGCAATGGTTTCATTATTCACCCAGAATACAAAGATTGTCAGCCTCAGCAATTAAGGTCTTATTTATTGGGACTGCTGCATCAGCTATTTAAGGGAAAACATAGTAGGAAAGCATGTTATTTCCTCCATGTTCAAAATTCAGCAAGATAATGCATTCATATTCTAAAACGTGCTGTAATTAAACATCAGGGTAGCCGGTTATTTCCTACAAGTTTAAATAAGCCATCAGAAAAAATGATGCTACCAGTGAAGCCACTCTGATTATATTCCTTCTAAGCTAATAAATGCTGAGGCCACTAGAACTTTAACATAAAATGCCAACAATGAGCTGAAGGAAGTTAAATGTTTGGAAGTTTCCACCAAAGACATTTGAATAATGCTTTATTTTGCTATAATGAGGTGAAACTATATCTAGACAAGGAAAGATTAGTGGGTTATCAGTAATCATGATTTGAAGAGCATATCCCATGTATGCTCATGGCCCATTTCAGGGGAAAACATGTTCTTACAGCTGGAGAAAGATTTGTTTGTAACACTTTTCTCATCTGTGCTCTTTTCCTTTGAAGCTCCTGGCTTTGTCAGCTGCCAGCTAGCCTGCAGTTCAAATCTGAAAATGTAACCATCAGCTGGCTTAGAGAGGTGAACTTGCAGCCTGAGAGGCCTTTGTAATAATTAGTGCTCTGGGTGTGCATGTGACTGTTGAAAAGTAGAACTGTGCTTAAAACTGTGTGTAAATGTGCACGTATAGTTGTGTATTAACAAATAGGCAGTCACTGTGCTTCCTTGTTCGAGAGCACTACTTGATGAGTGTGAAATTCTGTGGGAAGTCTGAGTGTTTATGTTCTGGAGAAGACCTTCCTGGCAAACGAGAACCCCAAGCACATACAGATTTATTTATTGCTTACTCTGCATGAGACTACAAAAACTTCTCCATATTGAAAGATGAAGACGGCTTGAACCAACATCTGAAAGTCAGTAACGCGTTTCAATGCAGCTGTCTTGCTTGAAGGCATACGTGCTGCAAGAAGGGTTCACAATGCATGCTTACTAATTCAATAAACAGTCTTTTATTAAAGGATGATTAATTTTAAGAAAAACACCTTGTTCTTTTCATGCTCTTGTGGGAAAATAAATAAATAAATAAATAAATAAATAAATAAAAACACAGCAACACCAACCTTGAGCTGTAGGTGTTGCGCGATTTCTTCATTTGGAAGAGTTTGTTTAGTCAGGCTCTGACTTGTGTTTTTTGGTGAAGGTGTTACCACCCCTGCCATACCCAAGCCGGGCAGGAGGATCAGCATCATTATATTCTTGTTTCTCCAACTTGGCTGTATATTTCAAGGCAGCTTGCCTGCAGCAAGTGTTTAAAACAATATATATGTCAAGGGGAAAAACATTTTTCAGAGGCTGTTCCTACAAAGAACATTAAAAGCTTCTTTGTCGTAACTGAAGCTCTCAGTATTGTAAGAGGTGTTGTGGAAACTAGGAAAGATGGTAGCTGGTTAAAGTCACAGAATAAATTGGGTTAGAAGGGGCCTGTGGAGACCACTTAGCCCTAGTGCTGCACGAACCAGCTCCAGCTAGACCAGGTGGGCACGGCTGTGCCAGCTGAGCCCTGAACATCTCCAGGGATGGAGATCGCACGGCCTCTCTGGGATCTTGTTCAAGTGTCTGACCAGCATACTGATTAAAAAATAGCTTTGTTGTGTGGAATCAGAGCACTCTGTATGCCAGCTTGTGTCTGTTACCTCTTATCCCAGCAGCGTGCACCTCTGAGAAGAGTCTCACCCTCTCCTCTTTTATGTATCCCCTGGTCCCGGAGTTGCAGGCAGCAGTAAGGCCTCTCCCACCCCATCCCTTCTCCTCATGGCTGAACAAACCAATTCTCCCGGGTGCTCGTTTCACACCCTGTGCTCCAGCCCTTTGACAGCCTTGGTGGCCCTCATCTGTGTTTGTTCCTGCTGACTGGAGCCTGCGATAGCTGATCCAGAAGAGGATTGCTTTTGGGGCCCCAAAGCATGTCCTGTGCCATGTCTCCCTGTCCTGCTCAGCTGTCGCCCATTTCCTAATTCTGTGACCCCTCTGATCTGCCCCAGCATTTTGTGGCCACTGCCCCCTTGCAGTGTTGTTAGAACACAGAAACAACGAACACAGAAATGGGGGAAAGTCAGGCCTGCTGAGTGACAGACCTTAACAATAAGTTCACGAGCAACCCTCCCCTCTCCCTCCTTTCCAGGCACCGTGTCTCCCTATCAGCCCAGCAGCTTCCATTGGCTCCCCTGAGCTGAAGAAACTCGACCCATCGCTTGCAGTCTTTTGAAAGCCTGTTTCTTTCCACCGCTTCTGCAACTTGGCTCTTGGCCTGCTCCCAGCTGCACAGAGCAGCCGCCCCCCAGCCTCCCTCCCCTCTGGCTCTTGCCTTGCTGCCTGCAGGCCAGAAAGCTCCCTGGGGCCGAGCACACGCATGTGCTGGCTGGGGAGGAGATGGCTCCACATCTCCCATCCTCTTCAGGAGACACAGCCTGGCCTGGTGTGTCACAGCCACTGCATGGTAGCCCTCCTCCCTCCTCAGATCATATGGTATATGGCCTATAGACTGCACTAGGAAAAAAAAGAATCCAAATGGAAGTGTCTGTTTTCTGGCAGTAATGTCACTACGATATCAGTAATATTATTATTTGTTGCTTTTCTAAGTAAAAACCAAGAAGGTGGTTACAAAAGAGCCAGACATACACAGCTGTCTTGCTTGCACCACCACATCAGGAAAGGGGAAGAGGTGAGGGTTGGAAAAGGAACACAATTAGTGAGGCAGGGAGGCCTCCTTTTCAACCACGGCAGGGTATTTTTTTAGGTAGAACACTGACACACTGTATTAGCCACATGAACACAAGGCTGGATCTGTTTTTATATTAGGGAGGCCTGTACTGTTGAGGAATGTGTGCACAAGTTATACGAGCTATAAGCTCTAAGCTATAAAATAAAAATCATCTCATCCAAGTCCAAATTCCTGTTTTTCATGGAAACTAATGTATAGTGCCTGTCTGAAGTATGTATAGGGAGAGCTGTTACAATTTTTTTGGAAACTTTTGCTGTCCCATGCCTGGAGCTACAGTTGATTAGTTTGCCAGAAACAGCCATTCGTTAATCATCAACACATGGCAAAATGCATTGTTTATTTAAGATACACCATACCATGATAGGGCCTGTCTATTTGTTTATATGGTATCTTAAATGAGCACACTGATGAATAAAAGCATTTCAGTAAGTAATTACAATTATCTTTAGAAGCAAGTATCACATGGTATAAGTCAGACAAAATTACTGGACCAAAACCATGGCTTGAGCAATATTGGAATAAGTAATTCAATCCTTACCCAAAGTTTCTGTCCCTTCACTGAGAGGGGTTAGCCAGGAAATACAGTTCTGCATCATGGTTTGACTTTTGAGCTGTTCCAAAATTCAGAAATGTTTGACTGTGTCTCTTATAATTAAAGCAGAGATTTAGAGGTTATAAGGTGAGGTTACAAATAAATAAATAAGTAAAAATCAAGAATGAAAAGTTTTGAAAAAGAAAACTCTAGACATGGACAAACTGTAAAAAAATGCATGAGAAACTAAGCTGCAGAAGCAAGTGGAGACAAGGCAGCTAGCAATAAAAGCAGCAAGCACCCTGCAAGCATCCTCCAGGTTACAAGAAGTGGTCAGATTACATACAATTTGGAGTATTCCGAGGTTCACGCCAGCTACTGTAGCTGAGCTATTTTAGAGTATACATTTCAAGTGCACATGAAAACTGAAACATGGCAGTCCAGGAGCTTCCATTTAGCAGAGAAGTTTCTGCCCATGTCACACCTGAAGGTCAATTTACAGTGCGTGAGAAGACAGTGCTATGATATTTTTGGTGGCTGTCTCAGAAGAAAACTTAAGAGTATTCTTATTACTTTACCAACTCATGTGTAGGCTGTCTTTATTTCTGGTTACCTGGGAGTTGGACTCCCAAATCCTTTGTGTCTTGAGACCTGAATATTGGAAAATATTTGCTCTTTCAAGAAAATAGTGTTCTTGCAATCTCCTTTCTAACCAACAGCAACCATCAAAAAACAAACCAAACCAAAACCAAAAATGAAAATGTTCTCCTAATGTCTAACATATTTTAGTCATTAAGAAGCAATATAATTTCCATTTAAGAGGCAAGAATTGTAAAAGTAATTGTTGATGAGTCATTTGTTAAAGAAGTAGTCATGAGTTTAAAAGAAACTGACTTCATATCAGTTCTGACAAAAAGAAGGAAGCATTTCATAATTTCAGCTTGTATCAGAAACAGTGTGACCAGCAGGGCTAGGGAGGTGATCGTCCCCCTGTACTCAGCTCTGGTGAGGCCGCACCTCGAGTACTGTGTTCAGTTTTGGGCCCCTCGCTACCAGAAGGACATCGAGGTGCTTGAGTGGGTCCAGAGAAGGGCAACGAAGCTGGTGAGGGGCCTGGAGAACAAATCCTACGAGGAGTGGCTGAGGGAGCTGGGCTTGTTCAGCCTGGAGAAAGGAGGCTCAGGGGCGACCTTATTGCTCTCTACAGATACCTTAAAGGAGGCTGTAGAGAGGTGGGGGTTGGCCTGTTCTCCCACGTGCCTGGTGACAGGACGAGGGGGAATGGGCTTAAGTTGCGCCAGGGGAGTTTTAGGTTAAATGTTAGGAAGAACTTCTTTACCGAAAGGGTTGTTAGACATTGGAACAGGCTGCCCAGGGAGGTGGTGGAGTCACCATCCCTGGAGGTCTTTAAAAGACGTTTAGATGTAGAGCTTAGGGATATGGTTTAGTGGGGACTGTTAGTGTTAGGTTAGAGGTTGGACTCAATGATCTTGAGGTCTCTTCCAACCTAGAAATTCTGTGATTCTGTAATTCTGTGATTTCCTTTTGATCTCAAAGAGCAGCTTTTGGTAAAACCAGCGTACCTGATATCCTTTTGGTTAGAAGCACTGCTCTGGCTAGCAAGGCCTTCTGATGGCAGTTTTGCACTCAATAAGGTTAATAGAGACCTACACCTTTCTCAGCTCTTCAGCTACCTTTAAATGGTACTTGGTGTTTTGAAGTTTAATGAGAATGTTACAATGAAGAGTGAAGTTTCTCTGAAGCTGTCAATGTGCTGCCTCTTGCAGGATTACTCTTAAGTGAATCACAACTGACACAGCCTTTTCCTACAGAAGCCACATTTTACAACATGGAGAGTTGGCTTTCTCTTCCTCTAATAGGAGAAATAAATTGCACCAGTATCAGTCCCACAGTTAGATTATCCATGATTATTTATGTCATTAATTAAAAGGCCATTAGCCTCTAGATACAGAAATATGCAGCAGGATTGTCAGTCCATAGGCCAATTTTTAAATTTAACATTTAAATAAACCTGGCACCAGGCTAGTATGCTGGCAAATATAAGCTCAAATGCTACCTGATACTGGAAAGAATGGACAATTTTTATGCTCATAACTATTTCCTATGAAGCTGCATTGGACTTAAACTTCAAGAACTTTGTGGTTACATATGTTTTTTATTTTAATCTAATGGTAAAAATGAAGGTTTGAAAAAGTATGTGACAGTACATGAGATATGCCTTGATACTTGCAAGGCTCATTCAATTAAGATGTCTGCTAGGACTGGTTAGTGTTTAATAATAAGCACTGGGGAATTCCTTTGGCAAAATAAAGTATACATGATTTACAGATTTTGCTATAAGATAGCAACTTCAAATTAAAAACATTTATTCTATTGCTAATTTAGAATCAAAGCCACTAGCATGTTTAGTTCTCCAGATTCATCTAATTTTTTAAAGAGATGTATCTTCCATCTCCTTGACTAGGGAACGAAATATCCCTGAAATGTATGTTTCTTGCCTGTAGTATATAAATTACACCTGAAAGCAGCTTTTTCCAATACATTCTGTGAATATCTAAGAATCTGAATAAGGCTTTAGGAGTTAGCCTGAAAACAGAGAATGAGGACCTGTTGTTCATTTTTGTGACAATCTGTTACTTACATTTCATGAATAAAAACATTCAGGTTGTGAATGAAATACATAGCTTTATAAAAGTACATTGTGACATGGAAGTGACAGCACTGTCATTGCTTTTGATGTCGTTACTTAAAATCTGCTGCAATATAACCAACAGCTTAGAATTGCTGCCATATTTTACTATGTTTTTGATGCAGTTATTGGCAGAAAGCAAATGTTTTATCTTCCCAATATTGACTTTGAACTACGATTAAAAAAGGTCTTTTAGCAACTGTGACACACACAGGATGTAGAATATATCTGAATCTCACTGTGAACTCCCTTCTATTTTCTGAATATCATTGCATTTGGTGGCAGTTGAAAAGCCACTCTGATCTTGACATAGTGCATTTTGCAGCCTGCCTAGGTCTAGGGAGGCTCTTCAGCTGTGTTAGAAAGAACAAGTAAAGAACCTTCTGTACTGAATTATTTTACATGGTTGAGCCACCTGACTCAAATTGCACAGGGTGTTTCATATCTCTGAACTTACAGGGCAAAGGATCAGAGCCTGAGGCTAGCAAGGAAAAGAACCAACCACCATCACATACCGGAAAATCAAGATTGAGAAAGTTGAGTTGGTAGTTTTTCTAGTTGTAAAAATCACAAAAAGGGGAAAGATAACACTGGGTGGAGATGTGTGTCTCAGGGCTGCTTTTTGTTTTGAAAAATCTGTGACTCTCTAGGGTTTTCTTTACAGTAAAAATAACCGATTGGGAAATTCCTTGGCCGGGACAGAAGAGTTTAATCAAGATGTTCAGAGACCCCATAGCATACAGGATTCAGGCAGAGGCACAATCTTGGATCATGCAAAATCCAAACTATTGCAAGTGAGTTTCTGAGAAATCAACTCAGCTCTTTGGTCATGGCACACCAATCAAATTGGAACTTGCTCAAACTTTCATTCCTATTACATCTCATTTCTACAGGAGGATGTATAAGCAACCAGAGCACAAAAAGGCTGCTTAGTGCTCTAAACAAAGATATAAAGGCACAGAAAAAGGAAATCAACAACAGTAATCTGGGATTAGAGAAAACCCCTTGAGGCTTAATATGAGAAAAACTGTAAGTCAGAAAGTTATTAGGAAGTTAAAAGTATTTTAATTATTTTTTTTTCATATGAAGAGTAGTACATTTAGAATTTTTTTTTTCAATTACTACTGACACTTTCCATAGCTAATACATAGCTAGCAATCTAATTAGAAGTAGATGTTTTGAGAAGGAAGTTCTAAAATGACACTAAGAAAGCTAGGCCAGAGAGAAAAGAAAAAAAAAAAAAAGAGGCCTGACAAGTAAAAAAAAAAAAAAGGTAATGAGAGCAGAATTGTCTGTGGTGAGGCAGAGGGAAATAAACCAAGGAGGGTTTGGAAAGCATGAAGCACATAAAATATCTTTTAAGTTGCTAAGCATCTGCATGAGTTTTGTAGTCTCTGAAGTGACTATTAAACCCTGGAATGATTTAGCAAGGAGTGCTCACTCTACAGTGGTCTTGTAAGCACTGTAAGAGTGGGGTTAGCATTCTCCTGGTGTAGATACCCTCACTATATAATCTAATGTACATATTTCTTACTCTTATTGAAGTATTAAAGCTTGATCAAGTTATATACTCAGAATTATCAATCCTCCTTAAACTTTAACTCTTTTCCAAACAGTTTCAGTACTGTTGGAGTGTCTGGCCACTGTGCAGCTAGGTGTAAGGTGACTGCTCTGTTATGCTCTTAAACACAACGGAAGGGTGATTGATCCGCATCTTGGAGACACAGAGCTGAAAACTCAAATCGAAAACTGACCAAAATGGACTCCGTGGGGAATCAAGAGTACAGGACCATTTACAACAGTGGAGAAATTGGACTGTTTTGTGGTAAATGACCTGTTTTTTCCAATTGTAGTATGTTTCACTTATACTTCATTAAACTGTGTTTATGATACCTTGACTCATTCGCTGTTTCCATGCTATATTTTGAACACATGTCCACAACAATGCTCAAATCTACTTCTGCCCTATACTGACAGTCAGTTGTTGGGAAATATACTCCCACAGGCTCCTACAAACTGAGTGAGCTCAAGTACTCAGCATGATGGCTGAGCATATTAGGCCCAGCCTGGTTTTCTCCCTCAGATTCCACATTTCTTTGTGTTGATACCCTGTGTCTGTATAAACTTCCCTAGCAGAACCTTTTGTGCCATAAAGACAGATGGTGTCCCTATTTCTCTTCACTTCTGGCTGACACTAGAGTATATAGATATCTACATGGAGCCATACAAATCCTAAGGCAGCAATGTGGACAGTCCCAAACCTCCCACACCCCCAGTTAAAGGAGCAAGATGAAGATGAAAGGAGCAAGAAGATGTCAATGAAGACAGACCGTATGTTTTTGGGTTTAAACCTAAATTAAGATTAGGAAATATCCTCTTACTTGGTAATATTTCTACAGTACAGCATCTTGAGAATCTGGAGTTGCTTTCGCCCTTTCCAATGACATTTCAGTGCTTTGTAAGATTAATGCAACTGGAGACATCCAAGAAATGGAGATAAAGGCAGGCTGTGGCCAAGTATTGGATACAGGTCTCAGTCATCTGTAAATGAAACAACAATGCACACAGAAGTTAGAAGATTATGGGACAGCTGGAAGAAAAAACAACATAGCACACAATTGGTGTTTGGTTGTGTCTGATTTGTGGGAAAATGATGTTTTAAAATAACCCTGTGGAAATAAAGTTTCTGGCGCAGCAGAATTCTGAATCTCTGCCAAAAGTTCTACAGGAACTGTCACTTAAATATCAGGAGCATATTAGATATCAGTTAAACATGTTTTCAGCACAGTTTAAAGTCCTACGGGATGCTTTTCACCTAGTCAGAGTAGTTTAACATTCCCAACATCATGATTTTGCATGTGGCACCTACAAAGGCCTTTAACCTTTCCAGGTATTGCATTGTTCTCACTGAACTATTAGGATGTGCTTAGAGTTTAGTTATACCAATTTTGTATCTCAGTTCCCCGTTACAAATGAGTCTCACAGCAAACACTAACATTTAGTTGTGTTTGTTTAGCTCTGAAGTAGAGCTGCTTAGTTTCACCTCACAGTTGCATTTTTCTAAAATTATATTCATAGCCATTAATGCTAGAAGACTTATTTGAGAAACATGTAAGACACTGAGTCTTCAAAGTGCAAAAGCACTCAGGCAAGTTATTTAAAAGCTCCACTGACCTTTGCGGGAACAGTCAGGAATAAACTAACACAGTTTAATAGCCTTGTTCAGTCAGGACCAAAAGTCAAGCAGGGACCTGCTAGAGATATTTAAAAGATACTTGATTAAAATCAGCATGTTTCTGACTCCAATGGAGTGGAATGGTGGAGGGAGAAGTGGGTTTCACTTGCACTAACAGCCAGTCACTGAGAATCTAAAATGAACAAGGAGGCATGACAAAGCCGGGACCTTGGTTTGTGGGACAAAAAAAATCCTATTTAGCTATGTTAAGATCCGAAATAGTCTAATAAATTTATCAAAAGATGAATATCCTAATATTCCTAATGAAATAAACAAAATTTTCTGACCGAAATCAGTATTCAGTATCAATGCATTTAAGAGAAATCTACATTCATCACACACTTAACTCTAATCCCTCCACAGGACTGAATTCATTTAGTTCCAGAATTCCAGAATTCCAGAATTCACCATCCATTGAACAGTATCTTCAGATATTTGTTATTTAAATACCTGGATCATTGAACCAGAGATTTATTGGTTTATTTTCAATTCTTGCTGTATTTTTTCATGGAGAGGAAATGTTTCCCACAGCAACTTCATTTTTTGAACCTGATTACTCTTGAAACAGGCTTATTCCTTGCATAAGACTGAGAATTGCCCTGCTGAATATTTTCAGCATTTGCTGAATGACTTGTCCCTGTCCTAGGTGGACAGAAGCATGACAAGGAGGCTCACTGCACTTTCCCTGAAGCCAGTGGGGTTTATTCAATGAAAATCAATTTGCCCCTGTAGATATGATTAAAGTGATAAGCTAGTCTAATGTTATAGTAACCTGCACAGCACATGCCCAAACACTCTTATCGGACATGCATTTCCACAGTGTGTTTTCCATATTCTCTTGCTAATTTTTTTTTTTTTTAAATCCAGTTGTTTTTGTGCTGTTGTTATATATGTGTATATATAGCTGATACTGCACAACATGACTGTCAGAAGCATTAACATATACCCTTTGGAAAAGGTTCATTCTTAGTTTAATCTTCTGAACATTTTTAAACAGTCTCTCAGTGGAAAATATTTTCTTATGTAGCAGCTGGATCCCCTCAGTTTATACTAGAGTTTGCCAAAGGATTTGAATCACCCATTAGTTTTAACACAGGTGTACCCAGCTCATTTTATGGAGTTGCAAGCTGGATTCAAGTCAAAAATTAAAAAAAAAAAAAAAAAAAAAAAAAAAAAAAAAAAAAAAGACTTGTAAACTTCTGTGTAGGTTTATTTTAAAAAGTTTTGAAGTTCTTTTCTGAATATGGTAGTTAACAAGTTAACAGATTGGATTTTAACCTTTTAAAGAAAAAGATACTACTTAGAAACAAAGTGTTGGAAGGGGATTACTAGGTCACTGAGTTTAATTCTTGTTCCAGTTTGAAGGAATAACAAAATATGATCCAGTTCATTCTCTTATTAAGAAGGGAATTAACATTACATGATACTTGGCCTCTATTCCAAACTATCCCAATTTCCAGCCTAAATGTATCCACTGATATTTTATGCTTTTTTTGTGTGTGATATGTCTATAAGGTACAATGGAAAGTGAGGTTTGCAAAAAATACCTAATTTAACTATGTTGTAACCATATACAACCTCTATTATTACTGTTATTATGAAAAAATAGCTTGATACCTATCAAAAAGCAATGGATATAGGAGAGTGAGACCCATACATAAAATAATTAATGGTGTACCATAGGTATCCATAAGATAACTAAGGGTTATTGACAGACCCAGAGCAACTTTCTTGGCCTACATCCTGGAGAGGGCATACAGTGTGTCCGTGAGGCATGTAACTGTGGTTCAGCAGCCAGTTTCTCCAGACTAGTTGCTGCTATGAACAGTTTCTGCTGCTATGAGCACTGTTTCATCTCTGGTTACAGAGCTTGCATTTATGCCAGCTTTTGAAAATGTATTCCTTAGGCATTTAGCTTTTCTTATGCATTATATTAAGAGGTTTGGCTGAGAGTTGAGCTAGGCAGAGTCTAATGGGGCTGGCTTTACCTGGGTTCAGAAACAACAACAAAGCATGAAAACACTAAGTGTTACTAAAACAAAGACACCATCTTTTGGAATCACCCAAAATAGCAGAAGCTGAGAATATCTGCAGGAAGCAGCACTAAAAGCCTTTCTCTCTTCACCCTCCCTGTGACATGAGCTCCTGGAGGGAGAGGCTTTTACCTGATCCAGCACCTTTATCTCCTAACTGTAACCATTAGAAGAACACCAAATACTCTAAAGAACTGAGTCTCAGAACTTTAGTCAGTTGAACTTAGGCTCTGATTTTAAAGTTAGATGAGTGCATTGTAGAACTGTGACAAGACATAGATTCCAGCAGGTCAGATTTTTAAATGAAATAAAATGTAATTCTTTGCAATAGCGATGCCAAAGTTACTGTCCCAGTTCTTACCTGTGGACACAAATACCTTTGGACAACAAGCTATGCTGACAGATGCTAGTGTGTGACAGTAAAATGCCAAATATTTCACAGCTTCATCTGTCAGTTGAGGGCAATTGGAGATGTGACATTATTCTAGGTGTTTTGTGCCCTTGCAGAACTCCTGAAAAGGCAACAAACAGAGCTGTCATTCTTTGTTAACATGCCTATTCTATTTTTCTCAATTTACAATACATTTATGTCAATCCTTTGATCCATTTCAGGCTCTTCAGTTGTTCTATGTACCCTTCATTAACAGTGAAGTCACTCAGCTGTAGGCTGTGAATTCCACTGGAAAAAGAAGAGCTGCATTAAGAGGCTATTTTCCATTGCTGATGCTGATATATTATACAGTCTGTTCATTAGAATAAAATTCTGCTCTATACTTCTAGTACAGCTCAGTGTGGAAACTTTTGCTTTAAGAAACTGCAGATTTGTGAACTCAAGAATAAAATAACCTAAACCAGTACTTCTTCACTTAATGGTGCCACGATATGAGTATACCAAAACATTTTGTGGCATTGGCTTCATTGAGAATCTCTTCTCTTCTATCATTTCCAGCCTAAAACATAGTAAGATAAATAATATTTGTCACAGAACTGGTCTTCCACATTTTTCTAATCTTGGCCTAAAGCTGACATAATTTGGAATATATTGGAATGAAAATTCTACCTCCACAAGTAATATCTCTAAAGGAGAAAGAAGGAAATATTTATATTGTGGATTGAATAAAAAAACCTGACTGCTTGAAGCTTTTCAAAACCTTTCTAGAATTAGTCCTGAGGTAAACAAACTAAGGACTACATGGATAAATACCATGTGTACGTGCAGACAGAGATGCACAAATACACTTACTGAGTTTTCATTGTGAAAAAGAGTCCATAGTAAGCAGACTATGGCCACTTTTTCTTTACATTAAGCAGGAATTCAGGCACTAAAATATAGCTGATCACTTGTAAATGTTAACTTTTTGATGACCAAAAGTTATGTGACTATATGTGATTTTCATAAGTCTTATGTTAACAGATACAAAGAAACTAGATCAAAGTCTGAAATTTGTTTTACAGGCCAACATTTTAGACATTTCATTTTTATCATAACTCAAGCTGTTTTGTTTTTGGTTTATTAGATATTTTTTTCTACCAATATAGCTGTACCAAGGTAGTGCTTCTTGGGCTTTGGGTTCTTTTATATCACAAAATATTTGAATGTGAATGTTTTAATGTAGGACTGGTTAGAATGAACAATTAAGAATTTATAAAAATTGGCTTTGTACCTCTTCTATTTCAATCCTCGCTTTACAGAGATTAACAGCAATACAATTTTTTTTTTTAAACGTGTGTGTTGCTGTGTTTGTTTGTTTGTTTGTTTGTGTGTGTGTGTGTGTGTATTTTTCTTTTTCTGTGTGTAAGAGAAATCAAAATACCTTCAGAATTAGCCTTAGCCATGATGACTTAATCACTACATTCTCAGCTAGGGTATGCAGCACAAGCTGAAGCCAAGATTTCAATGCCTGGGAGATATGTTTATCTTGTTTTTACTGGCATAGTTAGTCTACATACATATCTAAAACATCCTTCAAAGTTAGGTTCTGAATTTGCTCTTAAGTGCGATTTGCAAATAATGTGGGAGTAGACTTTAAGTTATATTTCACAAAGGAAATGTTGCTTTGTTTGCTTTCTTCATCTCTGGATCCCTGGCTATATGCCTATGATGAAAATACCCAAGATCTCCAAAAAAGCTGGTGAAGATATGAAATTTTTGCAAAACATTAAGGACACAACAAATAATTGAATAGTATAAGAAGGAAATGTGATTTTCTAACTTATTTTCACAATTTTAATTCTGCTTAAATAAGACCTGAAGGCACACAAGCATCAATGAAAATATGAAATATGAAAATGCTGCTCATAAAGTGAGCATTATCTGAGCTATGAATGAGATCCTATTTACAAAATATATGATCACATAATCATTTACATACTGCTGTAATACCTGCAAACAAGTAAATGAATTAACACTCTAAGATCAACATTTTTTTTTGCCATTTTACAACTTTCTGTATTTTACCTTAACAGTGTTATTAAAGACCTCTTAATATGCATTTTCTTCTCATATAATTTCAATATTCTTTATATAATCAAAGAATAACTAAGATGTACAGCATACAACGGGCCAACTTTCTACAGATTTTTCCATAAACTCATATCCTTTGATTTCACCTTTAAAGACGGACTTACCATTTTACTTTCTTATTAGTTATTTTCTTATCTTTTCTTCTTCCTGCCCTCCCTAGATCCATGACCACATGGTTTGTCCTACATCTTCGTGTTCTCACTTCTGATTCTTTCTTCATCAGAAAGTTCATATTCATATTGCAGTTGCAGAAAGTGCACTTCTTTTTCACATTCATTTTTTACTTTATGTACTGAGACGCTTACTGAAATAGCTTCTCAGGGATAAGCATAAGTGAATATTCTCCTCTGAAAGGAGCAGTGCTGGCTCTGCATCGACTTTCAGTGAGATACACAAGATGTACATACTTGGTCATTGTTTTGTGGGAACAAAACCATGGAACTTTACACTCATGAAAGGCCAGTCAGAATTATTCCTAAAGAAGCAAATTCTAATGGTCTGACATACACGTTGGGTAAGAAGATTCAATCCAGATGCATCCCTTGTGGTGCAGCAACAACTGACTCATTCTTATAATATACAGCTATAAAATGATGGATGTTGGAGTTTTGTAAGGAAAAAATGTAGAGGCTGAAGACTGGGATTACATGATGACAGTGCCTGTACCTGAAGCCTGACAATCTGAAAGTGTTTATGGGCAGAAAATTGATGCTGCTAAACAACATGATTTAAACATTTGTTACATGTGGTTACGAGCAATTCTCAGTTACAGAAAAAAAGCAGGATGTAAATACGATCTCTCTTCTTCTCAACAAAATTGATAGTTCTTTTTTTTCCATTGTAAAGTTATCAACCAATGCTTATTATATTGTTCTGAAACACAAAGCAGTAAATCAATGCAACTGTATTGAATCTATCAAACCTCCATAAGGACGTAGATAAACTTCAAGCGTATACACAACCTGTGGTAAGGAACAATACATTTTGGAGACAGTCGTCTCCTTTTCTTCATCTAAATCTTCAAACTAGATTCACTTCATGCCCCCTAGATAATGTATGGAACTAAACAGCGAAAAGTTGACCCCTATTCACCCTTTTCGTGCCACTTGCGATTGTACAGATCTCAAGCGCATATTCCCTCAGCCATCCCCTTTCCAGACCGCAGGTTCCTTGCTTACTGATTTGCTCCTTTTATGGAAAGTGTTCCATACATCTGATCATCCCTCCTGGCCCCTCTGAGTCTCTTCCAGTCTCCAGTGCAATGTTTTACCCATAAAAAGAATTCCAGTAACACAGAATAGCCAATTTTTGCAAA
Source organism: Anas platyrhynchos (assembly GCF_047663525.1). NCBI lineage: Eukaryota > Metazoa > Chordata > Aves > Anseriformes > Anatidae > Anas > Anas platyrhynchos. Next base: position 13,136,526 of record NC_092587.1, read on the forward strand.
ACAAGATAATGAATACTAATAAATCAGAATTTCATATGTAGTTACTGCTGTGATGATAGTATAAGGAAGATAAATATTTGGATGGCAAATCTCATTGTTGACTAATTAAAAAAGAAAGTCCATAAATCAGAAATACAAAATAATTTATCAGCATTGTAAATTGAGTTCAAATACTGTATTACTATTAATATTTCTATGAAATCACTAATTATTCAAAAGAGCTTTTTTACTGTGTAAGTTCAAAACTTATCATTGACATAAAAAATTGCCTTTGCTACAACTTCATTTTTTAGACTGTCTTTTTACAAATTAATTAATTTCCTACATGATTACTTCTTAAAGATTATTGACCCTGGAAAATGTCTAAACTTATAGGCTAATGTTAAGATCAGAATAGTAACCAATACATATTTATATTTTAGCCTAATCTTTTTTTTTTTTTTTTTAAAGAACTATATCTGGCTTTATATGGTCAACATCCAATATTTAAATTTCTAAACCAACGCATATAATAATCAAAAGAAAAACAGTGGGGAAAAAAATGAAGTTTAGTGAGATTCAATAGACATTCTGCTGTGAGTATGAGGTCTTTAGAACAAGAGGTCAGTATTTCAAATATCTAGCTGAAAATACATGTAGTCTAATTTCAAGTAGATTAATTTCATCATTACACATGATCAAATTATGCAGTTGATGTTTTCATAGGACATTTTAAAAGTGGAAAAGTGGTTGTGTTTTTGTTTTGTTTTGTTTTTTTAATAACACATAATTTGTGTTTTGTTTTGTTTTGTTTTCTATAAAATAGCTAAGAAATCTCTTCAATCTGGATGAGATTCTGTGATTCTGTGAGATGTGTGCTTTTCTTATTGAAATATATGTTATTTTTAAGGATTTATGCTGGTAAGAAAGATACTTTTAGAGTTACATTAAGATATATATTTGTGTCACTAAGAGACAATTGTGGGTAGGAATGGATCAGCAGCACAAGAAGAACCACACATAACAGGCTAAATGAAATTTATCTATTTCATTGAGCTAGTCACACTAAATCAACTAAACACGGCATTCAACAAATGGCAACAACAAAAAAAAAAACAACAGTAATTCAATTTTTAAATAAAAAAACAGTAATTCAATTTAAAAAAAGTACAGTTCAGTAGAAAGGCTCCTGTATAATCAATTTCATTCTATGCAGAGTGCAGAATTTGAGATTCATTATAATTTACAGAAGAAATTAAAAAAATGGAAAGGAATAAGAAGGGGAAAATGATTTCTAACAGTGAAAGTGTAGAATGCTGCAATGAAGAGTGAATGAAGAATGAAGAGTAAAATATTATCTGTTTTGGACATGGTTAAATTTACAAAATAGAGAAACGTCCAGGATACACCAAGAAACGAAGTTAAGTTTTACCTGAATCCCAGTATCACTGACATTTTTGCATTCTGCTAGAGAAAGTTGCTTTATTTTTCCATGACAGCCAAGGACTCTCAAACCCTAAAAAAAAAGCCAGAGAAAAAGTAACCTTAAAAATCAACATATGCAATTATATATAATTACATTTAGTATCCTAACATGGTCTAAAATATCCAAGGTTTGTATGTTAAACCTTCTACCTAAGAATTACAGCATCTTTTAATACATGCAAATAATAACTCTGCAGAATACTCTCACAGAACATTATCTACTTTTTACAAAGAAAAACAAGGATTGGAGATATTATATAAATGAGCTATCCAAAGTCACTCACTGAAATCCTTGTGGGAAATATAGCCTGGATTTCTTTCCTCCACCAAATGCTTCATTACATGACTGTTCTCAGATATTCAAAACAACTTTCTTATTGATTGCATTTTTTTTTAATCAAACTATAAATAATTATAATTATTGTCTAGTTATGCTCTGATTCTGAAGTGTCTCTTAAAAGGACTTTCCTGCATCCATTAGAATCCAACAGAATAGCATTACTTATTTTATCCGCCTTTGTCCATAAGAGCCTATAAATGCTAGGCTCTTATGTACGTCCTACTCTTCTGCAGAATGCATGTAGTTTACCCTCCTATTTTTTCTTGATGTACATACAAGAGTTAGGAATTCTTTGTAGAAAAAAATCAATAGCAAAAGCAAAAAATTACATTTTTTAACCTGTTCAGAAAGAAAGAAACTGGAGAAAAGTGGTATCTTAAAATTGCTGCCTTTAGGATTTTCTTATCAGTGAAGGTCTTATGACTAAAGCTATGCTTATACAACTTCTGAGTACAACAAGACAATACTTGAGATGTTTGAGTCACACTGATAGGTACATTCTACTTTAGAAGAAAAAAAAATATTCAGGAAAATAGGGAGGTGAAAACTTTGATATATTCCTATTTTAGGAATGCAAAAGGATCAGACAATGCTTTGCATTTTTACTGCTCATACCCCAGGAAACAGAACCATGTTCTTATCCTCAACTTTAATTTGAAGGAGAAATAAATGTTAATTTTGTAAAATATGTCTTGATATTCACAGCAGAGTAGTTGTGTGCTTTATATCATTAAACAAACTTTTCTTCAAGAAAAACAAAGTTATCACTTCATTCCATGTGGTTAATAAATTATCTACAATTAAGTAGTGAACAGCACTGCTCAGAGAGGAAATATCATACTGACAAAATAAGCACATTTAAGTAGTGTCTGGAATCCAGATGTGGACGCTGTAATGATAATACTGGGAGAGTGCGGCTGGAGTTCAAATTTTGAGAATTCCTGAAACCTCACAGGCTGAATAAAAACAGAAAATGGAACAATGAAAAAGATTTTCAATCCTAGCTGCTTATGAAAATAAATAAATTTGCATTTTTTTTTCTCAGCAGACACAGTTATATGCTGACCATTACTTACACCAGCTTCATGAAAATCTACAGATTTCAAATTTTTGTTGACCAAAATACTCCCATTCAAGAAAAAAAAATAATTGTCTACCTAATCCTCAAATGTGTTCATGTCAGAACAGGAATTCCTGACAGAAGAGACTCATAGTGTTAGGGTCAACCTTTAGAACATAGTTTTTTCATCCATTTCTCTTTACTTAAAAATGGTACAACTTTATGGTACTTGGTAATGAAATTATAACTTTTTTTTTTTTTCTTTTCCTACCTGACAACTAACACTGCTAATCTATAATGATTTCATGTGACTATACTGACACTGTGTCACAATAAAATTATTTTTACAATAAAAATCAAAGTCTCCTTTAAGGTGTTTCATTAATAGCACCAGATTTGAGAAGGCAAAGACTAAAGACACAGTATACAAGGAATGTCATTAGGAACTGTCAATCACACACAGAAACTACGAAACTTTGACATTTCCAAAAACGAACCTCTTCAAACAAGTTCAATGCAGGAAGCCTAATCCATAAGAATTATTTAACTATTAGTTTTTATTTTAACATATGTATAAAGTAGCCAGTTATCACTACTTTTGATAGAATTCCTGTTTTATGCAGCAGTATTCCCTGATAAACAACATCAGGGATTCCCATCTGAGATACTGACCTATTTCTGAGACTTGTCTTCTATACTAATTCTCCAGACATTTTTAAAAGATATGTCGAGAACAATGATAGTATCATCAGAACTCCTGGGAACATATACTAGCAAAACAGACACTACACAGCACATAGACTATGACACCTACTCTAAAGGTTTCCAAAATATCTCTAACATAAAGAAATCTCCCATGTATCTTGGATTAATTTTCAGTTGCCATAGTGAAAGGGAAGACTTTGTCTTGCATGTCTTGTATAGCATTTTTATTACTGTCTCCATTAAAAAAAATAATAATAATAAAAGAAATATTTTATTCTTCCACAACAGCTGCTTTTTTCATGCAACTGAACTTTACAGTTTTGTTCTGTTTCAGTTAATTCATTATGTGAGGCCTACATACATTTGCAGATCATTTATTATTATTTCACCACAGTTTTTGTAGATAAGAAAATAAGAATCTACCATACCAGATGGTGAGGGTCTTCACTTGCTAGAGACAAAAGTCATCTGAGGCTGTGGCATGCAAAACAAGAAAATCTTTATTATTTATATTTGCAAACTGCAACCCTATGCCTTTCAACTGCAGACTACAATGAATGTATCATCTCTTACTAACATGTGCTACATTATTTTCAGCTTCTGAGATTTCCATTCACGCATCTCTTGGTAACCCTAAAGGTCAGCATCTGTAAAGTATCTATGTCTTTATGTTCCAGAGATACACAGATGTCTCTTCCTGTTCATACCCCAAATCAAACAGACTGACCTCAAAGTGACTCCAATCCTGGAAGACAGCTCTTCTTAAAAGGTAACTCCCACTGTCCGTTTATGAGTGATTTTAAAATGACTCAGGTCATCCACTAAAATGCTTAGATTTCTGCACACAGTAGCCATGGTCTACCAGTTTCATGTATCAAACACTTAGTAGAAGGTGAGAATGTAACCCATATCTTGTGGTATCGTTTTCCTAATAATATATACGTGGGAGAACAATGTTCACTTTCAGATAGCAAACACCTTCCGGAAATTTTGTAAGTTCTTAAACAAATGTAGGTATATCATTTCCAATAGCTGAGCTAATATAAAGGTGGGTCAGACCTGCTTACCGGAACTATAAAGACATTTTTTAACTGCAGTGCAGAAATCTCCCTGTAGGACTGTGTATAACGTGTTCCATAAAACTTAATTTTTGTATCTAAACCCACTTGTGGCTAGACCAAATCAAAACTTATGAAATATGTTTCTTGATACTAAGTCCAGACGACAGGGCTTCCATTGTAGCAAAATATCCTGTAAAAGCACTGAGCCCAGTTTTCAGGTTTGCTGGATACCTTTAATTCCTACTAATTTTTGTTGGGAGTCAAAGTGTTAGCACATTAGGCACTGATTGTAGTGACTCTGTGCTAGTGTTTCCTATTTCTACACAGAATTAAGTTCCTAAGTCTTCAGGCCAAATCCTCTTTCTCTATTCCCCCAAGAAAACCGAACTGCTAACGTCTGATTCCAGAGCTTGCATGAATATGTTAACATGTCCTTCTCCCTGCCTTGGGGATGTGTTTTGTCACTTCCTTTCCTTTGTAAATCAAATGCAGCTAATTCATTTTCAGTCTGTTGCTGCTTATAGCTATCAGCCCCGGTAATACTTTTTCTCTTAATCTTTGCAAGGTTCTTCCTCAGTCCTACTGGTCTAATTTTTTAACAGACCAAGATGTAAAGCCAGGCTATAGATTCAAGACACGATAAATTCAGAATCCCACTGCAAAAAATAAAAAATAAAAAAATACACAGTGCAAAAACAAAACAAAACAACAACAACATCAACAACAAAAACTTCTACAACTGTGTAAAGCCAAAATGATTTTTCCCCATGATCTGTTTAGAATCTTATTATTAAAATATCAGTAGATATTTATGTTGCAGCCTGGCCTTCAGGACCAGCCAGGATCTGAAAATCATTAGTACAAACACATAAGAAAAGAAAGCAGAACTAATTGTTCATATATTCCCCGTAGCTTTAAAGAACAATTTTGCATTGGCAGCATACAAAGAATTTGTGACTGATATCTTGACTTGGTGCCACACACGATTCTTGCAGAGGCATACCAGTCAGAGGAGAGACTGGCACCTTAGGTTCATTGCAAGAGAGACTTCATGCATAACAGCCACTGAGGAAGAAACTGTGACAGAAAACTCCTTCTGACACTTCATATTTCCTTTTAATCTTTGATTTTAGAAGTGTACCAGAGTTCTTTCTATTTAAAATTGTTTTATCCATTTTTTTTAATATATTTCAGGCTATTTTTCTCTCTCTCCTTATTACACTGCATGTAACCTACTAAGTTTCCCTGTCAGAGCATATACTGGTTTGGTTGCTGGATGGTATACATATGTATATCTCAGGAGTCACCTTTAACAATTCCTTTTTTATTCCTTAATAGGCTTTTCCTGACGGTCTAAATCCTGTTTGGCTTAAGCCATTTTCTTCAAATGTCCCAATACTTCTAAATTTAATGTTTTGTTGTTGTTTTTTTTTTTTTTTTGTCCCAGTAGATGGGTGGTCCAGGCCGTGTGCATTAGCAGCTTGTGTCAGATTGAGGAGGAACACTACACAGCTGCACACTTTCAGACTCTCGGACTTGGAGCAAAGCTGCAAAGCTGTATCATATAGAACATCAGAGAAGGTTTAAGACATTTTATTAAAAATATGGAGAGCATGAGAACAAATCTTATAACTAAAACTGCTTCTGTAATTCATGGAAGAATTTCCACTGAGTCACTGGAACTGTGTTTATAAGAAAGACAACTAGGTTTGGGCCCTAAATGCCAGTGTTTCCAACTCAGTATAGGAGTATAAACACCTTGCATATATGGTAAATAATGTAAATATAAATAATTCAATATCTACAATATCTAAAATGATTTGTGATTACTGTATCATATATGAATTAGTGGAAATGTTTACAACACACACAATTTGAAACTGAGAAACCTATGGTCCCTATTCCAGGGTGTTTAGGAGAGCAAAAGGTGAAGGAAAACAATGAGAGATGGAAAAAAGAAGCATTCCCAAAGGCTTTAAAGGCATTTTTTTTCCAAGGAACTATACATTTTTGCATTGTCATTGTGTTGTTTGGTGTCAGTTTATTTATTTTTTGGTCTCTAACTAAGGTTGCAAATCATTTAATTGCTAAGTTTCTCTTTTAACTTGTTCATAACTGTAAGAAACTCATTTCTAGTATTTCTAGTACAAGAATGACAAAAACAGAACAACTGTCCCTCCCACTATTAAAAAAAAAAAAAAAAAAAAAAAGTTTTTTGAGACTTAGAAATATGTTATTACAAAAAAAAAAATCAATTTTGAATAAAGAAATATTTTCAGTAATGTAAAAAGATGAATAGAACTGAGAATTGTATATAGACTGTGTATGTATTCACGTTATTATTTTACTGATATTCTTTAAGGGAAAACCTATATGGAAGGATGATGGCTTATGCTTGTTTGAAGTGTTTATTACCTACATATCAGGAGGACATGAGAAACATAATGCTAATTTTAACATCCTGCCAAGAGAAAACAAGAATTAAACAAGATGGAGTTTCACTTTTTTAAAGAAGAGTAGGTATGATAAGGTAATACTTCAGGAACTGCTCAGCAATGCTCAGGAAACTGGCCCTAAAAACAGCTGAAAAAGATGCAAATCAGATGCTTCCTTTCTAGCATCATAATGGACACTAAGTCTTGTAAAAGAAATAAAGGTTTTCTTTAAAGTGTTTTCTTTCCTTTGAAGAGAGCACACTAAAATAACAGAGTGAATACATTAATACTTTAAATGGAAATGTGTTTTATTTTACTAAATGTTGAATATTTTATATGAATGTAGATTGTATGTTATATGAATCAAAGCCCTAGTGAGAAAAGGAGAGCAAAGTCTTTGGGATGCCACCAGTCCTTCATATTCATGAAGTTGTCATACTCTTCATAGGTTGATACTTGCTTTCATTAATGAATGGACTTTGACTTGGCAAGACATTTAAGCAGACATACAAACTTAAGCATGTGATGAAATTACTTGCTCTATCCTAGGTTCTGTTTAGAAGTTTGCCTAGACCTTGTTTCTGTATGCAGTACTCTCTGAGCATGACTTCCTATACCATACTGAAATCTGAATACATGCAGTGATTATTCTTATTCATTTTCCAGTCTTTCTATTGACTTAGTTTCAGGACAAGTATAGTAAATTTCTATGAACATGAGAGAAATTATCAGTGTATTTCTTATTAGCACTATGTTTTATCATTACTTTGAGTCTACAAAGAGTCTACAGTGTTTTCCTGTACTAACAAGTTCTCTTGTCAGGTACAATTCTAAGGGTCAATATATTTCTTCCAAATGCAAAAAATTCCCTGAATGAAAGAAAGGCTTCAACGGGGACATTTCTCTTATTGACACCAGAGAAACTACAGAAGAGGAAGGTAACAGCAACAGAAGAAAATAAGCTCCACTTTGATTAAGATCTTAAATGAGGCAGTTACACATGAGTTACAAATCTATAAGAAAATCTGACTACTGTATTTTTTCTCCCGTATCCTCCCCCTAAGTATATATCATCCTTATTACAGTACATTCTGCTCTATGTAGATGGGCAGAATGATTTTGCCATCATTTGAAAAACTAAAAGGAATCATCTCTTGTGTAATGCAGATCAATGTTGCATATTCTACACGTTTCACAAACCTAGACATCAAAACAAGAGATCTGCTGTGCAGGCTACAAGAAAGAATATGAGCCTTACAAGTCTCTTTATTAGCATACAAATAGTAGCTTTTTACAAAGCAGATTGCAAGATCTTTTTTTCGTAATATCATGTTTTAAGATTACAAGATCTATTTAAGATTTAATGTTTTAAATGTTTATATGTTATAACATTAGAAAACGCATGAGTGTCATAGACTTAAAGAAAGCAAACGGTGAAAACCATACCAGTTTCCTAGCTTGTACTAGCATTCAGATCAGAAATTACAGGGATGATAAATGGTCAATTTCCGAGTGAGTTTGTCTGTTTTGTGGGAAGGAGGAAACGGAATGTCTTAAAAATGCAGTGTAAGCAGAACAGCTTGGATTAGTGCCAAGGACAAGGGTTGTACTATGTGAAAATTAGAGTAAGAAGCAATACAGCACGTTAGAAGACTAATTGTGACCAGCAAAGAGAAAGAAAACATTTATGTTGAAACACTGTGGGACTGTAATTCTAGGAATCATAAATTACATTCAGATATAATATTGTGATATTTAAAATAACAACATTAAATTAAATTGTCATGGATTTCCCAGCCCTCTTTATTTGACTTAATATTTTATTTTATTTTATTTTATTTTATTTTATTTTATTTTATTTTATTTTATTTTATTTTATTTTATTTTATTTTATTTTATTTTATTTTATTTTATTTTTAAGTCTCCATAAAGAATACAACTATTTTAATTACTTTTGCACAAACTCTGTTAGAACAAAGCAATAAGGTTCTTGGTCAGAATTCTTCTTGAACAGCAGTTGAGTGAATATTCTTTATAGCGACAGTTTTCATCATGATATTTCTCTTAGATTTCTGTGTTCAGTGAAGAGTTTGCCCTAAAAGTAAAAGTAACAGCAGAACTGGCTCTAAACCCTACCCATGAGGCAAGACCTGCCAAGAACATCTTATGTGGAGGCCTGTTATGTTTAACCTGGCTCCTGCACTTGCTATGTTGCTTTCCAGAGTCTTAGCGACTTGACAGTTTGAAGATACCTTGTTAGTAATTCTTTCACTAGCAATTATTTTCTGGACCACAGTGTAGTTCTGTGACTCTGTTAGAGCTAACAATTTTCACCATAAATCTATTTAAAGGAAAATGTAATTTGTACAAATTCAGTATTTGAAAATACCAGTTTTTCATTATTCCTCAGGCCTAATTATATTGGAGAAAAAAAAAAAATCTGCTTAACATTTTTTACAGTTCAGTTTCAGAGACACCCAACCTCCTCTTTTCATCAGTTTCAGTTTCTCTTTCAAATCTGAGACCTGTCCAGTGTGAGAATTAACTTTTATGGGGTAGTGCCTATATATTGCCAAATATTGTATTACACAGTACTAAAATATGTTTTAATGATATTGCAACTCCACTGCTTCTTATCCATGTAGATTAAATGAATGGATTTTATTTTTTTCTGAAAGCTTAAATAGATAGCAAACAGATTGTTTATTATTTAATTATATACATATTATATGTATACATATATGTAATTACTACATATATATACTATATCTGAGATGTTGATTGCAGAGATATCAATGGACATCAGTGATGACATATTTCCCAAAGCTTCAATTCCAGCATCAGTAATATTTTCAGAATGACGTAGATTAAGGTAGGTCAGTTGATGACATCTAAATTAAATAATAATGTTAGATAATAAGTAAATAAATAAATAAATACGAAATGTTGGCTTTTCACTTCTGTTACAGAAATGTAGTATAACAAGAACATTTTTCTCATAACCCTTGCCAAGCTGTTTTTCAGGGGACCTATGGAAATAAACTCTCCATACCCATGAGATTATATCAGACTTTTGATATATGGCTTATGTAGGCACTTCCAGAGACTACACTCATAACGTTTTGCATTCCAAAGGTTTCAAACCATGAACAGCAATCAAATTAAATGAAAATATGGAAATCAAGGAGCTATATTACAAATTCATATATATATTAATGAGTTTGATGCTTGACTTTTCCCCATCTCCAAATCTCTCATGTCTTGCACAAGAACAACAAAGTTCACTGCAACTACAGAATTCAGTACTCTATGGCTGTGCCCACACCCACTTACACCAATGCATATAATAGTGCAAAGCAAATGTGGGCATCGCTAGGATCTGCAGTTCAGCACTCACGGAGCACACAAGCATGAATGAATTTTACCTCCTAAGTAAGCACAGTACGTAGTGTGTTCTTATAAGCAAAACAGAAGACCTAAGAAATGATTGCAAACAATGATTGCATCTACGCTCAGAGCCCTAGGGGTAACACTCCATCAATAAAACAGAGAAGGCATTCCCTAACTTACCAGCAAGCATTCTATAACTGTTTACATCTAATATTATGAAAGCGTAACAAGGGGCCTGCTGAGAAATCTAGTAATGAGTGGAAAGACTGACTCCGATCTTCTCTTGAGCTTTAAAAATTGTATTATGATTGCCAATACCAATACTCCTTCTGTGGAATGGGGAATGAAGAGGTTTAGCAATGGAGTGCTTTTTGTTTGTGCAGGCATGGGTATTTAGTGAGTTTTCAAAAATGTGACCTAAATGTAGTTTTGTCACTGACAACAACCACTTAAGTACTTTTTTCCCCCTAGAATTAAGACTCTCAGGTTTCCATATATTGATGATTTCCTCTTTGTTTAAATGGCTGTACACCTCCATCACTGATTTTAAAAGAGAAATGTAGGCAATATTCATAGAATGTATTTTTCCTGTTCTACGCAATTCAAAATTTAAATTAAATTAAGCAGTGTATATTGTAGATAAACAGAAATAAATACTGATTTTTTAAATACCTTTTTAAGCCTCCAAAATGTTAGAATAATTAATGGCATGATTAGAAGATGTTACTCTTTGTAGCTAAAAACCAGAACTTTCCGAGAAAAAGTCTATCGGAGATCATGAGAGCTTCCATCAGTTCTGTCTCTCAGATATGAAAGCATCTCAAAAGACAGAGCTTGGAAAAGATATCTAGGTATCAAAACCTGTTTAAACATTTCAGAGTAATATTTGTTATTGATATAATATTTGGTATTAAGGTATTAATATCTTTATTGATTTAAGAAAAAAAATATTTAAAGGAGAAATGATCTTCTAGGACAGAAGCAAAATACAGGGGTAGTACGTACATATGTATGTAGTAGCTATTCTGTATATATGTGCAGTGACTGAAGAGTTAACTACAACTATTTCTTGAATTATTTCACTTAATCAATTGCATGTCACACACACAACTCTCTAACTCATAATATACTAAAAGGTTATTAAGATTAGGTAAATGGAAAATCTTTCAGTCAACCTGAGAGGCTTGGAGTGTTGACTACAACTTGGGTAAGTGTTCGATACAGCTCATATCTTAGACACATTTAACATTACTTGTTCAATTAGCTCTCCAATACGTCCACAATACTTCAGAGAATCACAGATTATCCTGAGTTGGAAGAGACCCACAAGGATCATTGCGTCCAACTCCTGGATCCCCAAAGGACAACCCAAAAATCAGACCATGTGTCTGAGAGTGTTGTCCAAACACTTCTTGAACCGTGGCATGCTCAGTTCCTGCTAAAGTTCAAGATTTCTTCTGTGTTACCTGATGGACAAACAAGCAATCCCAGATTTCTCTAGGACAAAGTCATATTTTGGCTTGTACATTTTGTTGCAGAACAAACTGCAAATCCCAAAGTCTTAAAAAAAAAACATAGGTAAGAATAGTACTGCTGAGATAATTGTGCAGTGAACACATACTAAGTTTCTCCAGTCCAGCTGATGAACCATATAAAATTGTTAATGTTAATTAATGTTAAATGTTTAATGTTAAAATTGTTAATGTTAAAAGTTAATGTAATACAACAATTCTTTAACATTAGAGGTAGTAGACACACGTACAAACATACTCACTGCCCAAGAAACCATCTGGCCAACAGACTGGAAAATCCAGCCTTCTAAATGTTAATCCAGAAAATTCAGGCAGCTGTCCCATCTGCACAACTGAATTACCAACATGATGTCATGGCATTACTCTCCAGCACTTCTCAGTGCATCTATGCACGCAATGTTATCAGATTTTTACACAGCATCAGCAGGCACAAAGAGTACTTAGATACATACTAAAGCAGAACCCCTAAAACCTAACATGATGTCAGAAATGTTATGAGAAGCAGCAGTTCTGGCTTCTTTGTATTATGTATGTATTTTGATTTTGAAATACATGTAGCTTTTGCCTTCCCTTTTCCCACCCACTCCTGACACCATTACCATGCCACAAAATTGGGAACAAGAGTGCAACTTTAGAAGCTCTTCCTTTGCTATTTTTTTCTACTGATGCATGACACATCTGAAATGGAAAACAGTCTTCACACCAAATACATCCTTCCTCTACAACATAACATGCTATGTTGTCTTTGTAATTGTAAAAAAAAAAAAAAAAATAGTATTCACAAAAGTAAACAGTAGCTGAATTTTAAGACAGCTCTAGTTCTTGCATTGTCTTTGGTTATCATTTTCATCTTCTTTGAAGCCCTATTCCAGCATTGAAATACGCCATAACTTTTAAGTAATATTACTTCTACTGTTGATTATTTTGTTTGAACTGGAGTAATAATGAATGGTTTTTTGAAAACATGGTACAGGAAAAAAGAACTATATGTATATATTTTTTTAAATGTTAATATATTCATATTAATATGGCAAGAATGTATTTTTAGAACTGAAAGATATGCTAATAGGACTTATGATGAGCATAATTAACTTTACAAAATTCTTTTAGAATGTTTTACAGAAAAATGGGTGCAATATAGTACCATAAGCAGTCTGCTACACTCAGGACATGAATACACTTCGGCTGTGAAACCATCTGAAGACCAACATCTTTCATCTGGCAACAGGCAATATGAATAAGCCTGATGTATGGGCAGCATTTACTTATCAGCTTGAAACTCAAATCAGTAATTTGGTCATCTCCTTTTGAAAATATATAAAGATGTAAGTTACACATCTGACATACATTAGGGGCATACATCCAAATACCTACTAAAATCAGTTAACAGATTTTTACTGGTTCCAAAAGATGTAGATGAATTTTCAAAATCATTCTAATAATTTTGTGAAATATTATACTAACCTTCAATCCTGACCTTAACGAGTTTACATTCAGAAGGGCTTTAAAAGTTGGATCAGAAAGATGTGGAGAGTCAAGAATCACAACAGACATTATCTGTTGACATTTTTAAACCAGAGCCTTTGAAGGGAAAAAGGTGAAATAAAATATTCGTATACCTATGCTGTCATATAACAAAGGATCAGCAAACAGTCTGCACACAGTACTGAATGTTGCAATTTTGAATAGTTATAACCCATTCTAACAGTAACTTCTAAACTGTGAGCACTATATAAATAACTGAAATTCTCCATATATTTATTGTCTCTGGGCTGCTCAGTCTTGGGCATACAAAGTAGCTTCTTTAACATATAAATCCTGTGTAAAGGAGAGGACAGTTTCCCCTTAGCCACATGTTCTACAGATGTCATGGGTATGAACCACAAGAGAAAAGGTTGTCCTTGATATTCACATATAGTGATCTCACTATTTCCCAGAGTATTGAAATTGGGAGGATATCCCAGCAGTAATAAAAGGATGTGGTAAAACAGATTGTCAGTGCTAGTTAACATTAAAATGTCAAGCAATGCTACTCTACTGTAGAAGTTGAAAGTGTTTTGCATGAAGAGTTACGACACAAATAGCAATCTTGTGAAGCTCGGCCTCCAGCCTTGTACTACACGAGTCATTCACTTGGAAAACATACACAAAAGAACAGTCTGGCATGTACAATTAGGTACCAAGTAAGGCCTATGGGGACAAGTATCCAAAAGGAGGAAACTTCAAAGATGAAGTGTACTGGGAGGGACTCCAGCTGCTGCAGAAGCCTGATTTGCCAAGTCACGGGGAGCAGCAGTGTAAAGCACTGGGTTTGCTTAGGGTCTATGTGTTGTCTGACAGCAGACACCTTTAGCAGACCGGAGATAGTCACAGAAAAGAAAGCCAGAAGCTAAGCAGTAGCTACTGGTCCATCACACTACAGTATGGTGGCATTGCACTAGAAAATGCTTCTGGTTCTTGCACTTGCAACCTCTACCTTCTGTAGTACATTTGACTGCTCCCCACAACTACTTCTCAGTGGAAACAAGGGTCAAACCTGCTTTCCTTCCACTCTAACATTGAGCAAGGAATTTAATGCACTGGGTTTCCATCTCCTTTTGTTTATGCAAGCTTAACATTTTGGTTCTTTTTGTGTCTGAGGTTTGGTGTGTTTTGTTTTGTTTTAATTATTTTATTATTAGTATTTTTCTCCTTAACTATCTGACTCTTTCTTTAAGTTACAGTTAAGGCAGACTGCCTTTTCTTTTCTGGCAGAATGCCCCATCTTTTAACTTACAGCCAGGTTGGCTTGCTCTTTATGTTTTCTCAGGCTTGAAGCATTTGTGCAGGTCTCATGTCCACAAAGGTGGAATACAGTGTGACTCATGACACAAGTGACACCCTTACTACTGTGGATGCAAGTGGAGCATCAATGTTTTTTCTACAGTGGTCTGTAACAGTCTGCAGGCAACACACGGCGAAACAAATCCCATCAACTACCCTCTGTCAGCTGCTTGTATTCAAGGCAGGACTGTCACGGAGCAGCTGCTCTGAAAACAGCTATATTTCAAGAAATAGCTGAAGAAAGTAAGAGAGCAACACTTTAGGGGTGGAGGGGGCAGCCCAGTGCAGGGGCAAGATATGACTTCTAAACAGACTGTCAGGTAATAGAAAAATGGTCTTAAGTGTTATAAGAACCTGGTCTATTAATGACTCTTAGCTGTCAAATATCTATCATCAGACAGGGAAATAAAATAATCTGAGAAGAGTCTATTTCCAACAAGTAATCCTGGAGTTTGAATTCCCAGTTCTCAAATGTACAGGGTTACAAGAGAAGTCAGGTCCTGCAGTGGTCAGACATGGGCCTCATATCAGGATAGTAGTAATCTTGCACAAAGGTCTCCGGCTATGACTTGACCATCAGAGGCCATGGTAAAATGAAATGTGATCCTAGAAGAAACATTGAGGAAACAAGCCAAAGCTTCAAAAGATCATAAGAGCAAGTTTCTCAATGATAAGAACAAGAAGGCAACCAGAGGACTACACAGCCAAGAACTATTAGGCAGCAATATGCTGTTTCTTAAAAGATCTGAAGCTTAAAAGATCTGAAGTGGTGTGTTGTGTTGATACCTTCTCTTAAATGCATAAAGGAGCGAAAAGCGTGTGTATGTTTTTATGGATATCAGAAAAGGTTTCTCTTGTGAGGTACTCTAATTGTTATACAAACAAATTAAGGTAAGTTTCCTTCAGTAAGGTGCCTACAGTTAAGTGGAATTCCTGTTCTGAAAAGGATAACAACATCTAGCAGGTAATCAGATCAAACTCAACAATGTTTGGGGACAGAAGTAGCACGTCTGTTTCTGAAATTCAGTTAAGATTGCAAAATGTGAACTGTAGTCTAAAGGATTTTTAATCTTTTTGTCTGGAAAAACACTGTTTGCTTAACATAGCAATTTGATACCACAAATAGCAGCAATTTAGTGTTTTCCTCTATGCAAGCCAAAAACAATTATACTGAAGCAGATAATAATACCCTTGTACAGAACGTTTCAAATTTTTTCACTTAAACTGTTTTTAACTTAAAGCTGGATAACGGATCCCATGCATTCAGATAAGATTCAATTAAGTTAGTCAACATTTAGATGCTGTCGCAATATCATAGGTATTTGTCTTATTTTCATTTATTCCAATAAAAATAACATCTCAATGTTGAATTTCTTTACTAAAGGCCTTGTTGATTATCTATGAAACTTAAGACACTGTTGGAGATAAGGTGTAGGAGTACAAAATTTCATGCACATTTTAGTGAAACAATAAAAAGTTTCAGTGTTGTTGACTGTTACAGTGTTGTTGACAATAAAAAGTGAAACAACTTGGAGTTTCAGTGTTGTTGGAATGCTCACCAGAGTATCACCATTAGGACACATATGGAATTTAATACTGTATTCTTTTCTTTGGATAAATAAAATTCCTCTTTAACCTCTTTCTTCAAATGAACCATGAGGGAGGATGTTTTGAAGGTTATTATAAGATGCTATAAAATTTTGCAAAACAAACTTTTCCTGCATGACTCAGTAAGATAGTTTTATACATTTTTTTTTCATGTGTTAGAACAGAAGTCAATGCAATGATCCAATATAAAATATAAATCCTTGTCTGTGAGGAGTTCTCAGTCTGATATGTAAATGACTGGTTTATTGTTCTTTTCCTAACTGTATGTTAATATGCTGACATCTAAAATTAAACTATACCAAAACAAACACGGAGCAAACCACAAGTAAAGATATGCCCCCACAGATTTAAAAAATGTAGTGAAATGATTAAATGTTTGTAAGAATGACAAAATCCATTTAATCTTTTTATATAGTTTCTTAATTACAAAGAATAGGAAAACATAATTTTGATTCAGTTTTTGGCTTATTTCTTATCACATACAGTACTGCTTTAAATTCTTTCTTTCTCCCCCTGAACAGATTGTTTCTGTGGAATCCACCCTTCAGGAGAGAACACTCAGCAGCACAGAAGTGATTTTTAAGAAGCATTTTTCTGTGATTCCAGTATTGTCAAACAACACATTGTCAATGCAGAAACTAGAAAATAAGTGTTCCACATTGTGGAAGTACTCTTGTGGTCTGCAAGGGACTATATTTTTTTTTTTTTTCAAATTTGCCAAGGATGATAAATAAATTGTGACAAACTTTCAGATGTTTGGCTTATTGCACTGATGGCTTGCCTCCACATGTTATTTTTCTTTTAGTATTCCACTGTCCAAAAAAGCATATGTTAACATACTCCTGAACTATCACCTTTTTAAATTACAGAATAGTGCATGTGTACCTTACCCTACCGTTACACAAGTTTGTAGTCAAGGAAAATAAACAATGAGTCTTCTTTGATAATTAACACAGCTCAGATTTTCTTCTCAAGTACTGGTCCCTCTTCCTGCTTGATATGTCTGAAGATGCCAGAAGTTGACAGTAGCTGCCAGAATGAGAATTCTCCCAAGTCAGAGCAGGAGGAACTCAGATGGTGAAAACTGGTGAAGCCTATATGTCTGCCAACAGCTTCTCTGACATCCCCACAAGCACTGCAACACTTCAAGAAATGAACAGGTCAAATTTATTTTTCCCCAGTGCCTTGTGATCTCTTAGCCAGCTGTTGTTAACTTCAGCAATTGATAGGCTGCTCTAAAATATTTTGAGCCAGAATAGTTCATCTGGAAATCAGTAAGCCATAGACCTTGGCATCAAGAAAAAGGTCAATTTCTTTGAAAATCTCCATCTTTCTAATTTAACTGGAAACACCTCCCACCAAACTTTTCTAGTTGTATAATCTCAATGTAAAATAACATGCAATTCCTATATATTCTTTATTTTTTCAGTTTTGTTGTCTTAATAGCAGAAAATATTCCATCTCTACCATTCAGCTTCAGAAGTAGGACAAACAAATCGGGATTTTTTGATACTTTGAGATTGTCGATGATGTCCTAGGACACCTTTTGAAGAGGACACAAGGAAATCTCTACTTTTTATAAGAATAACATGAAACTATTCAACAAGACCAGAAGATGTGTGCTTGATTTCCACTCTTCTGCCCACCTAGGCTTTAACAAGTTTTTTTAATGCTTGTATTCAAGTTGCTGCCTGTAAAACCATTAGCATAATCACCCATAATCACCCATTTTACAGATGGGCTTTCTAAATAGATGTTCAAGATCTATAGCAGTAATAAGAACTCATATAAAAAGATTAAAATGAAGGGGAAAAAAAAAAAAAAAACAAAAAACAGGCTTCTACAGAATATGTATTCTGGTTATAGAATACTCTTTAACATCATTTATATGCTTATACTATAGTATCACTACATTTTTCTAACTCTGAAATGTTAGAAATGTTAACCATACATACAGTAGTTCCCTTTGGTTTACTTCATCCAGTGAGGGAAAAAAAAATAAATCTGCCCTATTAAAATGCTTTCTGCAACACTGATGCAATTTGACGCTCCTCTTGGTTTTAACAGTTTACTTAAGTGCTCAGTTATGATCATTAAACACTGTTCCAGAATCAGAGGGAAACCCAAAATGGAGGAAGCTGTGGAATGCCTTTCAGAGCTCTCAAATACACTGGTAAGCAAATCCACTTCATTCCACTGGAAAGGGGAAGCCCGTGGTTTTCCTAGTTTGATGATGATCACTCACTCTTCTCTGACTGCAGTTAGATCATGCTTTCTAGAGACAGATCCTTACACTTCATGATTACACTTCTTAAACAAGCGGGAATTTTGCTTTTTTGAATAAATAACCAATTACTGGTATTTTGAAGAGGTAGATAGTTCTTAGCTCTAACCTCAGCCCTCATTTCAAATTTCATGTTATCACTGTGCAATACTTCCCATAGTCTCAGTGTGATTGTCAGAAACGAGACAGACACTCAGAGCAAGAAGAATGCTTGAAGAAGAACAAGACTTGTTATATCTGCTTTCATCCTTGGTTCTGGAAAGTTTTTGTGAAACGGGAAGCTAAACCATTACTCCATTACCCTAATTTCTTTATCATTTTGCAAGTAATTTTTGGTTTGGAGAATCCTCTCAGTGTATGCAGGGATATACATAAGAGTCTTTATTAACACACTGCAGACTTTCACTACATTACAGTTTAGTATTACATATACTTTTGTAGCACATTTCAAGATATAAAATAATACACCTTAAAAAAAAAAAAAAAGGCACTAGTTTTAGTTACGGACACTACTTCAATCTATATTTTAAATCATTATAAAATAGTGAGGGAAGTTCACTTTTGAATTAATTTCCTTTTCAGGAACTCAAGTGAAAATTTATATTTTTCCAATGCACAGTGTCTTTTATTTCTTTATACCTTAGCAAAAACTGCATTTCCAAACCTCCTGATTTAAAATCCTAACTAATCATAACATAGAATTAGTCTATTTATGGCTACAAAAAGCAAGCCTTGTTCTCATTATGCAGTAAGTACTAGCTGTTTGTGGATCTGACACTTTGTTGGACGTGATCCAAACCTATAGTGCTATTATTCCTCAGTAAAATTTAAACAGCTGTAGTCATGTAATTCAAAACCCTGGAAGCCTGCTGCAGTGCTTGTTCTGCTTCAGTATACCATGAATGCAGGATGCAGCCAGTCATATAAAGGATTCTCTCCTTCACAGAATGAAAGAAAGACGTGAAGTACAAACCTGAATGCAACCTGAAAGGTCCAAACAGATGAGCTTGTGACATCCTCTTCCAGAGCCCAGGTACTGTAAACCTTTGTCTGTGATTTTTTTGCAGGGAGCTAAACTCAGATACTGCAAACTGGGAAACCTCCTTTTCAAAATTAAAAGAGTGAGAGAGAGTGCAGCTTATTACAAGAATATATTACAGAATGAAAGAATATAAAATACTATAGCTAAAATATTCTGGAAAGTACTGTAGGAAATGCTGTTATACATTAAATAGAATTTGCTTCTTGCTGAAGTTTTAAAGATTCTTTTGTTTTTCTGCTGCACTTTTTCCTCTGCTCCATGAATTGCATATTAGTGGGGAATAGCACTATCATACAGCATATTTCACCGTATCAAAACAATATCATTTTAAAGTTATCTCAACTGCAAAACCATCCTTTTTTAATTAACTGTGATTTTTGTGTGCATACTTTGAAAATGAATAGACTTCTCAGTGTAAGCTTGGTGGACTCTTTGCCATTGATTTTACAAGCAGTGCCTGGTGGAAATGAAAACCAGAGCTCTATCAAAGGACGTTAACAACACAAATGTACACTTAGAGCTTCTCTGCTCATATAATTATTTAGAAGAGTACTATTAAAAGAATCTGAAAAGTTAAAAGAGATACAAAAGTGAATTAAGTGCCTATATCTCATATTTTTCAATGTTTTCTAAAGTTCTAATCAGTTCTTTTGGAAAATATTTCCTTATACTAAATGTTAGCTAAAAGAAAGCAAACTGTATAAATGGAAAATGTTAATCTACAGCACGCTGTAAAAGCTAAGAATCTATACTCAGAATATATTTAAGTTTCCTTCTGCAGACTTGGTTTGTAGCATACTGAAAACTATTTATTTTACTGAACTAAATTTCTAACTGGAATAAATAACTATTGCCACAAGCACCACAAATGAAAACATACAGAAAATCAGAGCCTAGAAATAGGACCCACTGCTCTGGTAGACATTTAGTCTACATTTGCAGTTCTGCAAGTCAGCAAAAAGTCATTTTGAAGAAGGACAGGAACACCCACTGAGGAACTGACTACTTAAGGAGTGGCATAAATTTTCAGAACTGACTTTATATTTTCAATATAGAGTGGGGAAACATGCTGTCTTGAACTGAACAGGGAAAAAAAAAAGAGGGAGAGAGAGAGAGGAAGCTGGAAAACAATGTTATCTGTAAAAATGATAATACAAAAATATTACAAATGAAATGTAAGATTACATTTTATGAAAAAAAAAAAGAAAATAAGACAGAAAAAAAAAAAAACACAACAGAATATGAGGTCGTGCATTTGTATTTTTTTACTAAATAGAAATATTTATTTCACATTAAGTACAGAAATATAAGTATGCTTCTTGAGAGAAGCTTGTCTTTTTGCATTTTAGGGACATATGCCACAGAGTTGAGTGGAGAAAATCAAACTCTGAGAGAGTACACTTCCAAACACATCTAAGAAAACAGATAATAAAATAGTAGAATTTTATTAACTGGCAGTTTAAAAACTTTTAAAACTATATGTTGCCACAAGGTTGCACAACTTAAGGTACAGAGAAGCCTTTCTTATTGCATTTTGAATGCTGTTCAAAACTTTCTAGTACTCTTGAAGAGACACTGATTTTCCTTGCAGGTCATATGACCCATTTTTATGACCTGAGACTTTTAATACATGACTTGTATTAACTTCTGCCATTTTTAAAGTGACAGGTTTCTTAGAACTTAAGTTCGAGCAAGTAGACTTGTTTTAAAATAAATCCTTGTTTTGTGTTACAGCTGAATTCTTCAGTAATTGTGTCATATTGGCTCTTTTGATTAATTTGGCATTAGCAGTCTCAGGATCATTGTTTTAAATGCAATCTGATAAAATCACCTTCTCACACATTCCAAATAGACGATATTCATGTCTACCATATGCAAAAGAACTTTTCAGAGGGAAACTGTACCTGATGACTCATGTTGTTTAATACAGAGGTTAAAATTTTTGTGTGGAAACATAGGAGAGAATCAAAAATGGAGTGCTTTCACCACTTTCAGACTACACTTGTTCATTGTTCCAATAATGGACATTTGATATACAATAGCAAGCTTCATGTACAATACTACAAAATACAATACTGCCACTTTTAAGAACTTTGTACTAGTTACCTTATTAAACAGGACCTATGGTGAGATGTGTTTTTTGACATGGCACATGAATTGTTTATGAATTGTGTCTGCTATGAAAGTCTTCACAGGGCAGTGAATTTTTTAACTTCCTTGTAATCTCAGAAACAGTGATCTTTCATTTTTGCCCCAAAATTGTCAATAAAAAGACTAGTATCTTATACTTTTATACCAGGAACATAATGTGTGGCTGGAAAAGCTTACTATTACTGAGGTACATGTTAATTGCAAAATATATACCAGTATTTTACCAGAGAAGAATTTTCCTTTTTATTTCAAATATTTTATCACATTGAAAGCTTCATCTACTCTGGAGAATGTTTCCTTGCTGAAATGTGATTTACATATCAAATAAAATACATGGATCTGACTTTTGGTGGTAACAGAATACTTAGGTAACCAGAATAACATAGGCTAGGATTACATATAGAACGGCTGTTCCAAACATCAGTAAAACTGTGTGATAATTTAGAAAGACAAAATATTAGCCAACATGGAGAAAACACAGATTATGATGAGAATAAAACTGATGAAGAGGAGACTGGCAGGACTAGAGACACACAACAGAAAACTTTGTTGAAGCATATGTTAGTAATCTGAGAATACTGCATTATAGACTGAGAGGAACAAAAATATATTATGCAAATACAAAAGAAAAACAGATTTCTAGACTCTATGGACTTTGAAAGGAGAACATTAGTTTTCCTCACAGAAAAGAGAAAAAATCTTCAGCTATCTTCAAAATCTATACACTGCTTTGTGGAGGCCATTATCCTGGGTCATCAAGCTTCTTTTCCTTTATGGCAGCCTTTAATGCAGCAAGCAATCTTTAACCAACCAAGCAATCTTTCAGCTTCATAGAAGAATATATCTAAGCAGGAAAGGCAGAACTCTGTAACCAATCATCCAAATAAGATTTTAGAATAACTTTTTTTTTTTTTTTTCTCCCAGCTGGCACACAAGTACTTATCTCACACAATACACTTATCAACAATCCTTTCTAGCAAAAATCCATTTTTATGACCATACCTTCATACAAACTTTTTACACCATCAATAATAACTGGACATGCCATAGAAATTTTTTGACTAGCATGTTCTATTTAAAGTTTCTGTAGAACTCTGTGAAATATATAGAGTAGGCTGGCATATATTGTTAATTAAACTAGTATTAGAGGATAGGCGTATTAGCATTACATTGTGGTAGGTATCTGCTGCAGACTGCTTGATCAAGAAAGCAGATGGAACCATCTTTGGACAGCTGGAGGAAGCCTTACTCATGAGAGACTTAAACCCCTCTGAAACTTTCTGGGAGAACATGTCTGGTTGCAAACAATCTAAACACTTCTGCAGTGTGTTGAAGACAATTTCTTGATCCAGATGACTGATGAACAGTCCAGAGGTGATGTTCTGCTACACTGACTTCACAAATAAAAAATTAAAAAATTGTCCAGGACGTGAAGAACTGGAGTGGTCTTGGTTACTGCAACCATGAAAAAGAGGAGCTTAAAATCCTGAGAGAAGACAGCAAGACAAATTATGAGAGAAAGCCTAAGCTTGAGAGCAAATCTTGACTTTTTCAATGGTCTACTTGAAAGGATCTCATGGTAATTGGATCTCAGTGCCACGGAGGGCAAAAGGAGAGCCCAGGAGAGCTGGATGACCTTTAAGGCCAAGGTACATAATGGCTTTTTTACCTCAGTTTTAATCCTGAGGCATGCCTTCAGGCCTGCCAGAAGCCTTGTAGAAGAGTCAGGGAGTGAAGCAATGCCCCCAATAGAAGATACTATCAGTGAGCACTTAAGGAAGTAAGACCAGGTGAGATGCATGAGTACTAAGAAAGTTGGCTCCTGTCACTGTGTGATGGTTTCATACCAATGGATAGCTAAACTTCACCACAACCATTCTCTCATTCCCCCTCCTCAAAGGAAGATGGGAAGAAAATAAGATGGAAAAGGAATCAAGGGTTGAGATAAAGACAAGGAGATCACTCGTCAATTACTGTCATGGGCAAAACAGACTCAAAGTAGGGAGATTAATATGAATTATTGCTAAACAGCCTAGAGCAGTGAGAAACTAAAAGCAAACTAAAAACACTTTCTATGTCCTCCCCCTGAGTGATACAGAGACATGGGGAATGGGGGTTGTGGTCAGTCAGTGACGCTTTGTCTGCTGCTCCTTCATGGTCACTCTATTCCCCTGCTCCAGCATGGGGTCCTTCCCACATGCCATCCTTCTCAAAGTGATCCTACATGGACTTCCTACAGATTGCAGCTCTTCAATAACTGCTTCAATATGGGTTTGTACCATGGGATTCATCCTTCAAGAATGGACTGCTCCAAAATGGGTCCCCCATGGGCAGCAGCTCCTGCCAGACCTCCTGTTCCTGCATGGGCTCATCACCATGGGCCGCAGCCTCCTCCTGGCCAAATCTACCTGCTCCACCAGAGGCTTCTCCACAGGCTGCAGTATGGAGATCTGCTCTGTCATGGCTCCCTGGCTCAGCTGGCAGTGGCCAGTGGCACATCCCTTTTGGAACTGGCTGGAGCTGGCTCTGATCTGACATGGGGCAGATGCTGGGATCTGCTCACAGAGGACACCCTTGCAGCCCCCCAGTTACCGAAACCTTGCCACATAAACCCAATATAGGGTGAGAGGCCTCACTCATCATTTTTGAAAGGTCTAAGTAAGCAGAGAAAAATCCCAGATGACTGGAGGAAAGGAAATGTCACATCCACCATCAGGAAGAGGAAGAAGGATCTAGGAAACTACAGCGAGTCGGCCTCCCCTAAGTCCCTAGGAAGGTTATGTAGCAAACGATCCTTGAAGCCATGCCCAAACACATGAAGTATAAAAAGGTGATAGGGAACAGCCAGCGTGAATTTACCAAGGATACATCATTATTCACTGAGGTAATAGCTCTCTGTGATGAAATGACCGGATCTTCAGATAAGGTGAAAACAGCAGCTTCTGTTTATCCTGACTACAGCAAGGTCTTCAATGCAGTATCCTTTATAGCCAAAGAAATAAAACATAAGCTGGATAAGTGGACTTCAAAGTGAGTTAATTTTTTTCTGGATTACAAACCAAAGGATTGTCACTAATGGTAATAAATTCCATTGGTGGCTTGTGACAACTAGCATTCCTCCAGGGTCAATATTTCTTTAGTAATGATCTAGATGACAGAACAGAGTGCATTTCTCAGCAAATTCACAAAAGACACCAAACTGGGGGAGTGTCAATATATGGGAGAGTAGGATCACTATTCAGAGAGATTTAGTCTGGAAAAATAGGAGGACAGAAACCTCATGAAATGCAAAAAAGACAAATGAAAAGTCCCACATCTGGGATGGAATAATCCTATGAAATAGGCTAGGCACAGACTGGATATAAAGCAGAACTGGACTATCAAACCTATGCACCTGAGAATCCTGGTCAATAGTAATTTCAATGTAAATCAACAGCGTGCTCTCATGAAAAAGGTGGCCAACTACATAATATTAGCACATATATGTGCTAATACCTACTAGGCTGTATTAGCAGGAGTCTAATCAGCAAGTCAAGGGAAGTAATTATTCTCCTCTATTTGACAGAGGTTGTGAGAACTGATGGTTTCATAAGAAACAAGAACAGAACTGTCTCTTGTGAGACAGCACCCTTTGGGGCTCCCCAGTACAAGAAGATATTGGCATTCTCTGGCAAGTCCAGTGGAGGTCCTCCAATATTGTTAGAGGCACATGATGTACAAGGAGAGTCTTAGAAAATTTGTTTTGTTTAGCCTGAAGAAGTGACTGTTAAGGGAGAGATCTTATTGCTCTCTGTAACTATCTAATGGGAGTATAGAAAACACAAAAAGAGATTCTTTTTGAAAGTGTAAGGACAAGAGACTGAAGACACTTTACAACATAGTATATTCTGGTTAGATACTAGGATTTTTTTTTTCACCATGAGGGAGGCCAAAATCAGAGCACTTTGCCCAGAGAGGTTGTGGAATCTCTGTCCTTGGAGATACTCAGAACTGCACTAGAAAAGGTGCTGTGACCTAACTTAGTTGGATCTACCTTGGTTGGGTGGTTGAACTAGAAGATTTCCAGAGGTCCCTTTCAACCTAACTGAGTCTATGACTAGTCCAGAATGAAGTTCTCAATACACACTATGTTGCTGCTAATAATCAGAAGGCTAAAAATATTATCAAATGGTTAATCATTTGAATTTTTCTCCTGAGATGACCACAGTGAAGTCCACCTGTCCAATCACAATTGGAAGTGAAAGGATGTAGCGCATACTGTGAAAAAAGCATATACTTTCAGGTGGTCATATTAGACTGACCACTTGTTCTGTCATGCTCCAATTGTTATATGTCTCTTGTCTAAAGTTAGTTGAGGTACATATACATGATCCACAATATCACTCTGCCTTGAAAGAGGACACAGAAATTTTTTCCATATCTTTTCCCCTTTTATTTCCTCCTTTTTTTTTTTTTTTAAAGCTTAAAATCAGTCATGAAAAACCTGGCAGATCAGTAAGATACTTGTGACAGACTTCATAGAAAAGAAGAAAGCTGGATGAAAAGAGAGAATCAGCAGCTCATGAAATTAAGTATTATATTTAATTATGGCAATAAAGACCTGAAGCTGCTGCAATAAAAGCTGAAGAGATTTTAATAGGTCATCTTAGTCCAAACCTCCAGTGGAGATAGAAAAATAAGCCTAAGCAATCTTTGACAGATGTTTGCCAAGTCTATTCTTGGAAAACCTATGTTTGAGATTCTTTTTATGTGGTAGTCTTGTGTCTGGTGGATGTTTGCATAGCGATTATTGTATCAATGATATCCATCACATAACCAAATATGCAATACTATTATAAGAACCTTCTTTTCAATTCAGAAATCATAACAAAAAACACATATATACATTATGGAATGAAATTACACTTAGGAAGTTGAAATTTATCATTTTTTTATTTAAAACCTAAATGATTATATTTAAATATTTAGCATTTACATTTAAATATTTAAATATTTAAATTTGAATGTTAATTTAGCTTCAAAATCTAAAGAAACACATTTCTTTCCTTGCAAATATTGTTAAGTACCTCTTACCTCACAATTTCATCAGTTCACCAATTTCACCAGTCCTTTGAGTTTGCCAAAATATGATATTCTGAAGATTTTTATGGTTATTTCCCTATTTTATGCCCATTCATTCTTTTCATTTTTTCCTTTTTCTTTTTTCTTTTTTTTTTTTCTTCTTCCTGGAAGAGTTCTTAGAATTTTAATATGATGCATTACTACATAATAATTGGGTAAGAAGCTACTGCCTTATTAAACCTAATTAAAATTCTAACAATATTCTGAAGAGTCTTCTATATTCTATAACAAGCTAAACATCTGATGTAATCCAGGAATACATTTAATATCAGTGAAAAAGAGAGAAAGAGACTTTTTAAATAAGGTTTGCACTTTTTTTCTGCTCTATGTGGAAACATGCTGAACCGAATTATATCTGGGAGATGCTTAATAGCTATGTTATGTGTATTCAGATGTGAATTGCATATAATCAGCAAGTTTTAAGACCATACCAAAAGGAGCGTTTTGAACATCTCTTCACATGGTCTATGTAATAGGATAGTTGGATAGTCTAAGACAAACAATATAATATTAGGATATCATCTACTGTCAAATTTTGCTACTTGTTGAAAATTTTGTTCTTTTCAATACTTCAAAAGAATACTTGGGTATATTTAATCAGTGGAATGCTGATTCACCAGCTTCATCTGCAATAATTAGTAAAATGGGCATGGAGTATCACATGGTACAGCTAAAGTCATAGCTAAAAGTCATAGCTAAATGTTTTTCCTCCAAATACACAGGGTCACAGGGTAAAGTCATTTACAGCTCATACTGAGAACAAATCTTAGTCCTTGCTATCTGAACTAGGTCCAGGCATCACATAGGAACATACTTGCTGGTATGTATCAAATACATATTGGCAAAATGATGTAATACTGAAAATATTGAAGGAAACTTTGAAGGAAAAAGAATGGACAAAACATATAATGGTCATTACACTTAGACACCTTTCACATAAAGGCTCTCACAAATACCTAGAAATTTAGCGAGACATATTGAGAACCCGGGGTGTACTAACAGATGAAGCAATAAAGAATTTAGAAATAATGTAGGATTAAAATATCGTAGCTGACAACTCCAAACTTAAAATAAGCGAGAACCTCCCAAGAGACTGGTGAAATTTTGAAGCCTTTTTATTAAACTTCATTCACATTGAACATAAGTTTCCCCTAGCAATGTATAAAATAAATGAGAACTTCTCTGATTACCTCTGAATACTAAAAAGCTCTGTTTTCAAATAGAACTAATTAGTTAAGAACATGACACTTTTTACTTAAAATCAGTGAGATTCGTGTACCCAAATAACAAAAGCACTTTAAAAAAAAAAAAAAAATCCTTCTCACTATGAAATAGATTTGTGAAGAAAGTTTCTATTACTTGCATTTAGTCCCTGGCATTCAGAAAGAATTAAGTCTTGCAAATTCTTACATTCACCTAAAAAAAATCTTTTGAAAGTTTAAAAGTTCAAATTCTCAGAACTTGGAAAACAGCCATGGAAACATAAGAATTCTTATCACAGATTCAGTCCATTTAGGTCAATATCCTAGTAGAAACTATTGCCATATCAGATTACTGAACAGAAAACATGCACACACACACACACACACACACACACAAATAAATAAATAAATAAAACAACCTAGAATACATAGCTGAAGTTGTCCAGAGGAAACGTCTCTTCTTATACTCTTTCAACTAATTGCTGGCTTAGCTTTCTGTCTGCTTTCTGTCTTATGTTAACAAAAGATGAGAAAGCAACCTAATTAAGCAATTTGGTGTTAGGAAATGACAGAATTAAGTTTTCTACAGAAATTATCAGTTCCCTTAGTACATATTGTGATACCATAATTTGATTGCATACATGAAATTGTTTTTTCCATCTGAGAGTAGAGGTGCAGCAACCAGACAAAATGTAGGAAATGCCTTACTAATTATCTGCAAGTATGGAATTTCAGAGAATTTTGATATCTCTTCTGTGTAAATATAATGTGTACATATAATTTTTGGAAACTACAACTTTTCAGAGATTTTTGCAATTTTAATACAATAAAGAAAAGTAGATGTCTGACACTAGAAACAGCCCTCCCACAACCACTCTCTTTGCCCAATTTTAAGTCTATCCTCAAAGGTAATGATGCAAAAACTCCTGTTAAACACATAATATTTTGCCTTAGTCTTATCTTCAAAAACAACTAATTTGTCTTAACTGAAATGAAAACAAAAAGTAAACCTGATAGAGATATCTACTATGGAAAATGTAGTATGAAAGGTTTATATAGTTAAAAGAAATGCATAAAAATCTTAAAAATATATATATTCACCTGGCAAGCCAAATACATGTTTTCAATTGCAGTCAAGGATTAGTCCAACAGTAGGTCTGTACATTATTTTACTATTGGAACTATGACTTCATTGGCATCCTGTTACACTGTGTAACTCAATGCATTTTTGAAGAGTAGGACCTTGATCCCTCAGGATCCCTGAGAGCGATTGCATAACTCCAAAGAATCTAAGCAATGAAAAATATCATTAAGGCTGCTAAGCCACAGAAACAACACACATCTTATATTATTCTTGCCCTAAAACTAAATGAGACATAGTTATCAACCTGTAAATGCTACTGAGAGAGTTGCACATTTTGGTATTATTGCTGACTATAATTTAGTTTTCAGGCAGGATATAAGACTAGTAATAAATGCCAATTAAGACCCAGGAGATGGAAAGGAAAGGGAAAGAATATTTTCATAATTATTTATTACTTTTCCTTCTCCAAGTTGTATTTTTTCTATTTCCAAGCTCTCCTGGTAGAGTGAGTGTTCACATTACCAGAATGGTGAACAGTTCAAAACAACACAGAGGATCACAGTTATGACTGAAGTTATTAAAACACATGATCAAATTACACTGAGTAGCACATAACTGCCAAAAAGTAACAAAATTTCATTTTTTCATGTAAGGAGTAAAGTCATCCCTGCAATGCACTCTATGAATTAACTGAATCTCAATGCAGATAGAATCTGGCAACTACAGGAACAAAATGGAAAAAACAATCAACAGATTTTCAAAGTTATTAAAAGTTAAGTAAATATTGACAACTGGCCACATGGATTGGAGGGATATAATAACATGCACAGACAGGACTGTTCCATTTGTATGATAAGTTAGAACTACATAAACACTGGGAACGCTCTACAGTCCTGATGTGATTTAAACTGATCTATTAATTTGCTTAAACATCATAGATTGCTTTGCTTTCAGAGGGGTTTTACCTAATATTAGCTGATTTATTATGCAACTTTTCTTCCAGATGAAGAGAAGGTTTTTTGAGGCCAGAACAGCTGATTTTCAGAAATAGAATATTTCTCCAATGATCTGCATTTAAGATTGCATTCATTGCACCTTCTTAAGTGATAAGGTCAAGAAAAAAATAAATAAATAAATAAAAATTTGAGCTTAATGCAAAGATGTCCACAGTCATAGGAAAAAAAAAAAAAAAAAAAAAAAGAATTAAGAATTCCAAAAAATTAAGAATTAAAAAAAATAAATAAATAAAAAAATCAGAAGGAATGATGGTGACCAACAAAAACTACGAAATATATGAGATGAAAAGTCAGATAATTTAAAAACTTCAGGGGTTAAAATGTTTCTGAGGAAACAACCATGTGGCCAAAATGACTGGGCAAGGGGCACTGCATAGGAGCACTGCAAAAAATTGAGGAGTAAACATAGGCTAGAATCTTACTAACAATACGAGGGCAATTTTGGACATGGTTGCATGAAGTAGTCCTTGTCTTCCCCTAAGAATAATCACCAGTGATTGTGTTTGGCTTCCCTGGAAATGCAAAAGCTCCTGGCTAACTCCTCTACACTCTGCCTCCTCAGGTAGGCAGACCAGGGAGTGGTTTGAAGCAGGCCACTGCCAGGACCTGCAGGTCCCCTTTGCACCATCTGCCTTCAGAAGACATACAATAACCTCAGATGCTTTTGAAAAAGACTGTATTTGGGTCCTTCTCAGAGCAGTCTAGCCAACTTTGTCTATCTGACATGGACCATGAGAGACACCCGGTAGTAGCAAAGCTAGTTAGGATAAAATGGGACTCAACCTCAAAAGCAACAACTCAAAAACAAATGAACTTTAAAGTCTCCGGTTTGATAGGAACACTCAATGACTTTACCTGGCTCTTTATGTGTTCCAGTAGGTCAACACCTGGCAAGCTGGAAAATATCAGCCTCAAGCTCCTCTCTCAAGCTTATCTTCCAAGATGAACTTAATACAAAGAAGATTCAGCCTGATGGCATTTTCCTAAACATGAGACTCTTCTAACAAAATCAGGTAGAAAGTGGTCTCCACAGTTTGCCATGTTTTATCAAAATGAATGACATTAGACCACAGACAGTAAAACAAACAAAAAAAATGAGATAGGACATTACATTTTCAAAATATTTGTGAAGCTCCAAGTAGTGTAATGATTGGGTAATTGACTGAAAGTTGCACATTATGTACAAGCCTCCATGAAAAGGCCTGTTTCATCTGTTCTAACATTTAATTTTTCTTCCAACACAGGGATTCCTCGCACCTCAGCTGTGCCTCCTCAAATCTGAACAACACTGTTTGAAACAACCAAAAACTTTAACTTACGTTCCAGTTGTCACAAACACTAACTGGTGCTAGCTGAATGTCAGGATGCAAGTAATTACTATTATAGTACTTCTACTTCTTTGTAAAGCATCTGACTTTAGGAAGACGAGGAGTAGGAATTTGAGAAACAATGAACGGGAAAGAACCTCAAGGAAAACATCTAGCACTGTTAAGCGCAATGCCCTAGGCCTACCATGTGATTTATACACTTATCTTCATGAGAAATACTTAGACTGTCAGGAAAGAAAACTGATTTTTGTGGCACCTGATTGGCCTGAGGATTTGAAACACATGCTGCTAGCAAGAAACAGGATTCGTAAATTGAAGAACAATATGTTTTCTAAGTATAAAGTATTGAAAAGTCTGGATTTACAGCAGAATGATATATCAAAAATTGAGAGCCAGGCTTTCTTTGGTTTGAATAAACTTACCACACTCTTACTCCAGCATAACCAAATCAAGACTTTATCTGAGGAGATTTTTATTTATATGCCCAATCTAAACTACCTACGTCTTTATGATAATCCCTGGCATTGCAACTGCGAACTAGAAACTCTTGTTACAATGCTACAGGTTCCAACAAACAGGAATTTGGGAAATTATGCCAAGTGTGTGCACCCAATAGAACTGAAAAATCAGAAGCTAAAACAGATAAAAGCTGGACAGCTATGTAGTGAAGAGGACAGACAGGACCCTAAGAACATAAAACAGGAGAAGCCTGTCAAACCAGAATTTGATTCCTCTTTGTGCCACATCTATGTATTTCCTGTACCAACTCTGAACTGCAAGAGGAAAGGTTTGTATCATTCTTTTTAACTGAATGAATTATTTTCATATTCTATCTCCCTTGCTACTTTTCTTCATATATTATTTACAGCAAACTAATATAGTACCAATATTATCTTGACTTACTTTAACTAATACTTTTAATTACTTTTCTCTCTTTTCTACTGCAAATATATTTCTCACAAATATTCTTTAATGCTCATTGCACAGCAAAAATCAACAGGAATGAAATTAAGCCCCTGCTTAAGTTATTAAAGCACCAGCACCTCACCTGTCTGATTCTACAACCATAAGCATACTCATCAGTCATATTACAGCTGTCCCAAAATTTTTGTACTGATAAAAAGAAGCACAGAGTGTATTTTCTTCTTTCCCATGTACAAACACAAAGATAGCAAGAATGACAAAAGGGAACTGTGAAACAGGACTGGAGCAGCCAGCTGTGCTTACAATCCCCAAAGGAACCTAATTGCAAAGAAGAGCCATTGCAACCTCATATATTCTGAGCAAGATTTCTTCTACTGTGGGAAGAAATTGCATGCTTCTCTTCAAAAAGAAATACCTCCACTGTGTTCTTTCTCCCAGTACAAACATTTCAAGGCTGAAGTGCCTTCAAGAAATGTTTTTCAGACACTTGGATCCATTCCATTCCCAAATGCATCTCAGGCTCCATAGTTAAGCCCTAAGGGCAAACCAGCTGGGGCATTTATCAACACAAAAATGCACATTTATTCATGCTTTGTATTTCTCATATTTTATGCCACATTGAAACAAAGCAAAGAACAAAACAATTCAGAAGAGAGTTGTTCTTCAACATTATAAAATCTGAAATAAAATGTATTGCAAGGAGTAGCCCAAACTGGGAGGATTTTCTCACAACTTCTGCAAATTATATCCTATAATACTAGATCACTGTTTTGCCTACTTGTATCATTCAGCACGTTTTCTACTCCTCTATTTGTCCTTACTCTTGAACTTTAATGCCAAAGAGAAGCTCAGAAGTCAATATAAGGATACAATACCTAAATATAAAGCATTAATCACTTTAATATTTGATTATATGGGTTGTCTGTTATGTATGTCATAAAAAAGTCTTGATGCTTTTATTTTTTTCTCGCTGCTAAATTCCTTTTGCTATGCAGCTACCACATCTTTTTATTAATGAGTTATGCTTTTCTATTGGCTAACATTCATTAATTTCTTAATATTCACCTACCTTTCCTTGTAGGTAAGATCTTATTTATCCTTCATAGGATCCTAATTACATCATCATTGACTCATGTACCCAGTAAACAGTGCATCTGTACAGAAAAATGATATATAATATAAATGCTGATATAAGACTGAGTTTCCAGCTCTTCCCATTTAGTTGTATAGAAGAGATAAGTTGACTACATTAACAATACTCAAAAACTTTTGCCAAGATAAATGTTACTTTAAAATAAATAAATAAATAAATAAATAGATCATAGAAACCTTCAATGTGGTCTGATCTTCATGGGAGTTTCATAGGAGTTTCATAGTATTAAAAATAAAATAAAATAAAATAAAATAAAATAAAATAAAATAAATAAAATAAAATAAAATAAAATAAAATAAAATAAAATAAAATAAAATAAAATAAAATAAAATAAAAAAAAAAACGAAGAAAAAGGAAAAGGATTACTGTCTTTACTGTCTTCTCTAGTGATAACCAATGAATAAATAGTTACTTCAACAGCCACAGGAGTGTACGAGAGGGTACAGGGACTCCCTTCTTCAGGTCAAGAGCTAACTATATCACTCCTGGACTTCTGGAATGTCTAGCATGCACACACTAAGTCCAATTGTAGGAAGTATCAGATCTACTGTGCATATGCTTGACAGCTGGATGCACATATCCCATGGAAATTTGGGTTTTCTGAACATATGGCAGTCTTTGATGAAAGCATTGTACTTTTTGTCCCTGCATATGATTAGTGTGCAGCAGATGCACAATTTCAACGGAATTTTCATCAGAAATAGGAATATAATGCACTCAAAATCCTGAGAAAACATAAAAATTCCTGTAAATCCACATGGGCAAGATTTCAGAGTAGAAAGCAGGGTATAATATCTGCCAGATCTGTAAGATGAGAGAAAAGATTATAACCCGTTATTCAATGATGGGGATGGAATGACCAGCAGTATAGCAATACTATGGATCTCTAAGGAGACTTGAGAAAGTCTGCACTTTGTCCCTCAGGACCCCAGTTAATGCCAGAAAGCTCATGGAGCAGACATCTGAAAAATAAATATAACTATATGTATGTCCACCTTTTTAAGAACTTCTTATTCATATCTCATCAGATCAGTGATATGTCAGAACAGTCAGTGCTTCAAAACTGAAGTATTCTATGTCTTTGGTCATTAAAGAGGAAAAAAAGAAAAGAAAAAAAAAAAAAAAAGAAAGAAAAAAAGAAAAAAAAAAGAGAAAAAAAAAAAAAAAGAAAGAAAGAAGCCCCAAAAGTTGGATGCAAAAGTACTTTCTGCTTGCTTTTCCGCAAAGTAGTTTGAAAAAAATCTGCTTTCCAGTACAGCAAAACTCTCCAAGTTTCTGAATTCAAGCATTATTTGCATTCATTTTCGTGATAAATAGGCACTGAAACTGACATCTGCACAAGCAGGAAACACTCCAAACAAAGCAGATTGGAGCATTTATAATGTTTACATATTTATAAAACATGTATTTATCATACCAATCCTCTAGTAAAATTCAAATATAAGGCAAGAAGTCTCTGATGTGTTGCTTTAGTCTCTAGAATGACTGATGCATTAGATGTCTTCAGAAACTCAGAAGTATCAATTTCAGCACAGATCCAGGAACCATCCTTTTTACTGTAATAACAGCCCAAGATTAGAACATTTAGTAGACAAAAACCATGAAGATTAGGTTTGTTAATCTTATCCTGAGAAGATTCAAACGACAGTTGCATTTCTCAACAATGTGCCCATACTACTCATAAAGAAGCTATTATTTCTCTAACTCTTTCAAAAAAAAAAAAACAAACACCATGAGGGTATGTATGTAGATGAGAGAGAGGTGCTTGGCTACTCTGGTAATGCCAATAATTCAAGTAGGATAAAGAAGTAAATAGACAGAATGCTTAGAAATGCTGCCTGGACATATAATAAGTATGAGTATAGAAACAAAATGCAAAGTATTAAATATTATTTTAAGTACTACAAAATTATAATTCTAGAAGTACAGCTACATATTTAACTAAATATTATAATAACTGACATTTATTGCTGATAAAATTTAGATATTTTGCCTTTTGGCAACAGAAAACAAACGATGTAAGACCGTACACAATAGTTAGATTATGGAAGATGTGCACATACCAATGTACCTTTATTTACATAGTTACTGTCTTTTTTCTTTTTTTAATCTAAATGATCGAGCATTTCACACATACCTTTCCTTAGTATAGTATGAATACTACACTACCTACCCCATTCCTATGCAAATGGATAGTATAGTTCTATTAAAATAAAAATGTAAAACACAGAAAGATGCTTTACTATAAGCACTAATGAAGACAGCAACTTTTATATGAAATGTAAAGATGAAAATGAAAAAAAGCAATAGAAGTCAGAGGAAGAAAAATCATCTTAAATCTTGACACACGTATTGGGAAAAAAAAAAAAAAAAAAAAAAAAAAAGTGAAAGAAACCAAGAAATAAAGCTAGACTGAGCTCTGTGTGGAATGCAACTGTGACACCTAAGCAGCAAGGATTATCTGTAGCTAACACGAGTTATGTCTTTTCCTTTTTTTTTTTTTTTTTAAGATTTAAAGAAAGTTCCAGGTAACATACCTCCAGATATAGTTAAACTTGATTTGTCCAACAACAAAATTAGACAACTAAGATCCAAAGAATTTGAAGATGTCAGTGAACTGAAGGTATTAAACCTAAACAGTAATGGAATAGCTTACATTGATCCTGGTAAGAATATTTTTAAATATTCTTTAAAAAGTTATTTGTGTTTTATTAATTATAAACTTTGGTATTGTCTTTGTCATATACAAACATGGGGAGAAAAAACATGGGGATTTAAAAATTCAGAAGTTAGTGCAAATTTAACCTTTTGTAGCAAACTCATAAAAGTTTGCACTGAAATGTGTTAATTGTGGAAGTCAGTGAAGAGAGATTGTTTTTAGCTGCTATTTCTTAACAGTAAGCCAACCAAGTGCAAAAATAGAATTTCACTGACTGAATGCTAATCATTTACCAAAATGCCAAATAATTGAATGCCTTTAAGTATCTGTGCCAAATCTAAAAAGTTATCATATAATGAGGCTTCTATTAAATAATATTGGAGAGAAAATTATAGAGAAACCAGAAGTATTTAAACTATTTTGGATTAAAAATCACTATATATAATTACTCTTAAGTTATGTATTATTACAACTCGTGTCCCTGTTTAGCAATTTGTTTATTGCCTGTGTGTATTTGTTTTTTAATTCTGAAAGCAGTCACAAAGAAGGAGAGATAGAATGAAGGAAGCAATAAGATCCTTCTCTATTAGTATTTTAGAAGTTAAATAGTCGGAGAAAGTGGTAATATCAGTAAAATGAGGTTTATGAGGTTTAACATTATACATAGTCAACTTATTTAAATTAAGCCTTCTGCCATGCAATGAAACTGAGTATACTTGCAAAAAGTATGAACTGCTCTCTGAAATATGACTCAGGATTGTTATTACAAAGATCCATGTTTATTTTCTTCTGATTCTTAAAATATTCATTTTAAAGACTCTGTATATACATGCATACACAAATGCATACATACATATAAAAACTACTGGACCTTCACTTTGTCTAACATGTAACCAGCTATATTTCTATTTCTGCAATAACGGTAGAATTTTATGTGCAAATCAAGTATCCATTTACCTCCTCCATCCCTATACTACACACATGCATATTCATACACGTTTTGTAACTTTATCGGCAGTACAACTCCCCTAATGTTGGCATATTCAGAACAAATGTCAATACTCAGGGCACAAGCCATATTCTAAAGTTCAGTGTTTGAGAAGTATTTTTTGTAGCCTTTAGCAATATTTATATATACTTAACATATATAACTATGAAGAAGTTATTTTCTGTTGCAAATAAGCACATTTTCTCTAATTCATATTAATAAATTATCTCTCTGTTGATTAGCTGCTTTCTCAGGACTCAACAACTTAGAGGAGCTGGACCTATCAAACAACAGCTTGCAGAATTTTGAATATGGAGTACTAGAGGATCTTTACTTTCTGAAAGTACTATGGCTGAGAGAGAATCCTTGGAGATGTGATTACAACATTCATTATCTTTTCTACTGGCTGAAGCATCACTATAATGTTCACTACAATGGCTTAGAATGCAAAATGCCTGAGGAATACAAAGGATGGTCTGTTGGAAAATATGTTCGAAGTTACTACGAGGAGTGTCCAAAAGACAAGCTGCCCGTTTATCCAGAAACTTTTGATTTGGACAAAGATGATGAGGAATGGGAAAGACAAAAAGGACAAACAGTTCAAACAGCAAAAAAGCACAGTGTAATTGTCACTGTGATAGGCAAATAAGGGAATCCTTTTTTTTTTTTTTTTTAAGACATTCAAATATTTGATACTCTGTCAAAAAAAAAAAAAAAACAATATGCTGTTTACATTTTTTGTTAATTATATTGATTGTTGTAAGACTATTTTTCCTACAAAGATTTCTGTTTAGTGCAGTTAATAAGTACAGAATGGCATTACTTATACATCATCCTTCAATGGTTAATTGTTTCTGATTATTTGTTCTGCACATTCTTGTGAAATAGTTTGTCAGATATTCAAAACTATGCAGTAGAAATGGATAGACACAAATGTAGATATGTGGTGGGGAGGAGCAGTGTATAAACATTATGCATGAACACAGTTGACATGGAACTTGCTGCAGGATTGTGACCAAGACACCTCTTTCTTGAATGTATCACCAGGTCTTTATATTTATCAGTTTCCTGAAATATTCCCAGAAAACATTTCTAAGATTTTTGTATAAGCTTCCTGTTGTTTTATTGTATATGAAAACTCAAAATGAAGACTAACCTTAAATACAGCTCTAGAAAAACAGGAATGGCAGTTGTTATACTGATCAGGATTCACGCCCCGAAGTTGGGTTCTACTTGCTGATTTGCCAATGTTCCTGTTCAATCTTAAGTGAATGCTCAGCCTCTTCCAAACCTGAGCTGCATGAAAAAAGGAATAGCTGAAACACAGCTGACTCCCAAGATACAGTTCCAGTTTTGCTTGTATTGGCTTTGTTTGCCTTTTGCAATAGGCAGTGCTGAAGTCTTTCCAGGAGGCATTTTAGGTTGTCGTGTCAGCTTGACACAGATTACATGATATCACTTCTAGGTCAAGAGGAACACATGAAGACTGCTGCAGTCTGCATCCCATATGCTGGTGCCCATCCCAGCTGAAGGTAAGAACGTTTTTGAGTAAAAGTGTTGGATATTCTGAAATTTCACCCTTCCCCCAACTCATTTGTAAAATGCACATTATAGTATCTCTGTATCAAACTGGTGTCTATGTGAATATATATTCATAAAACCATGTGACTATTCTAATACAGAGCCATATAGCCACCTTAGCTAACTAGCCAGTAGCTCTAAAGACAAAATTAATTTCTACCAACTAAATGTTCCTTTACAAAAAGAAAAACAAACAAACAAAAAAAAAACTTTTTTTCTGAATGACTATCATTGGCATTTACATAATACTTCTGATTTTTTAATGTCTGCACCATATAATATTGAACTAGACCTAGTATCTGTTAAAGATAGATATTATCAACCCTTTGTCACACATGGAAAGGATAAGTAACTCCCCAAGTTTATATGGCAGACAAATTGGAGATGCTGGATTAAAGCTTCAATATTCCCCATTCAAGCCCTAGGTCAAGATCTTACTCTTTTATAAGTAAGAAATATGTGAGTGCAGGATAGAGATTCAGGGCCAAAATTTTACATATCTGTTGGCTATCATGGAAGAAGTTCTGGAACACACCAGGGAGAAAACTTGCTTCTTTACAGCTCTGCACACAATTATAGTGTTTGCAGATTCCTCCAGTGCTCCGGCCACAATCCCAAAAGGTCACATATTTTATTTTAGAAGTGTAATACAAAGCACTCAGTACTGTTATGCTAGCATGAAATAAAAGCACGGCATGAAAGAAAAACTCGGAAAATATTAAAGGTCGTAGAAATACCAAAGGATTCTTAAGTAAAAACATATTACATATATTAATATTACAGGAATGGCAGTCATTACACTGATCAGGATTCAAACACAAAAATTGGGTTCTACTTGCTGATTTACCATTGTTCTTGTTCAGTCTTGAGTGAATACTCAGCCTCTGCCTGTAATATATTACATTAATATATTAATGATGCCTGTAATATATTACATATATTAACATACATTAACTGTATTCCTTCACATTCTCCATTATTCACATCATGAGTCTATCTAATGGCAGTTTACTGATAAACTGAATAATTAAGCCATTCCATCTGCATAACCTTTTAAAAACTTAATTGGAAATACAATAACATATTACTTATCCCTGTTCCTGGGAATATCTTAAGCATTATCTTAATTATTAAAGGGTAATCCTGAGAAGTTGGAGCACTGAAGAAATTCCCATTTGGCCAGTAATATTCACTAGATGGGATACTTTCTAGAAACTTTTAAAAATGCCAGAAGGAAAAAAAAATCTATCGTGGGTAGTAGCCTGCCTTAACTGAATTAGTCCTCCTCCTCTCAAATTCTGGAGGATTTTTTCAGTACAGAAGGGAACCACTGAGAATCACTGAAAAGGACAGACAATGGAATCAGAGCAGAACATCTGTTACTAGCGGTACAGGCAACAACAAAAAAAGCTGAGTAGGAAAAAATGAGTTTATAAACCACGTTAGGATAATTTCTGCACAGAGTCAGTGTTAAGAAAAAGAAAATAGCTTGAGGTAGACCAAAGTCAGGGTAGGAAAGACAATTCTGGGAAAGATCATAGGAGGAAAGCTGGGTGGGAGTTCTCTGATCTCTGGTCAGCAGGAGGTTAGGAGTTGGAAAAGCAGTGGAATAAAGCTGAGGAACACAAACAGTGGCCTAATTGTTGGAAATAACAAGTTCAACAGCCCTTGGGATTCCTAAACAGATCACAAAGTGTCCCTCTGGATGAAGACTACTACCTGCAGGCAGCAGTGATAAATAGGAGAACAATCAGTCAGGGTTCTCAAACACATGGCACCAGAAGATGTTGCATCTGCTGAAAGTTCAAGGGGATGATCAGCTGAACTTGCTGCCTGTACCTAACTGCACAAGATCTTTGCTGATACCTTTCAAGTGTATAATGCGTAAGTGAAGGAAATATCAGCACAGACATGCCAAAGGATCATGGTTCAACATCTATCCAGCAATAAGGGTTTCTAGTGCAGACCTGTGAAATCATTGTCATCTCAGAAGCTCAAGGATAATAATAAAGGAAGACCCATTCAATTACATGAAAATGAAATTCGAATACTTTGAGTAGACCTATCTAGACTTCTGAGATCAGAAGGGAAAAAGACTTCTTGCAGTCAAGAAGAATGGACCAAAGTGTTGGATGCTGGACTTATCTTTGCTATTACTCTCCTCAGATGGCTTCTGGAGCATTCCAGGAGTAACTAGAATCTGTATGCTTTTAACTACAATCCACTGCGGAAACAGAAAGAGATAATAAAGGGAGAAGGAGAGGGAGAGGCCCTGGAAAAAACAGCAGAAAAACACTAAGGTTTTCCTTATGTTGGCATTTTCAGACACCCATACTGAGGAAGTGGCAAGAGAGACAGTAATTCCAGTAACAGTTGATTTTAAAAAACAGCATTACAGGCTTATTTTCTATTTCTCTGAGCTTCTCTGAAACCTACTGTAAACTAAAGTACACCCCCCATGAAGTCCCACAGCCACAAACCACAATTTAATCTCAAGATTTCTTTGTCTCTGAACTGTTTAGTCACAAAGGCTCCAGGAGCACTTCGAAGTCCAAAAGAAACTCAGGGTCTTCCGCTTCCTTTGCATGCTTTTTAAGTTATTTACTTTAGTAATTTGTCTCTTAATTTCCCATCTTCCTCTTTCCATACCCATGAAATAATTGTATGACAGTGCTGCTTATTTTCGTGTTATGCAGTGTGTACCAGGAGCCTTGTCTTAAGGGAACAACCACAATACTCTATAGCAGCAGTGACTCTCCCACACAATACACATTAAAGATTATTTTGCATCACCTTTGACCATGACAGGGTGCAAGAAAAATGAATAGCCATGTCGGTACTGTGACCACTAATGGGGATAAAGCACTTCAAATCCCTCTGAGGAAATCTTAGCTCCAGCAGTAGGAATATGAATGGCAATTTTTAAATGCAATTCCCAGTCACACATGGAGGTGAAACGATTCTCTAAGACTGCTGAGTGGGTGGAGTAATACCACAAGCAGCTGAGCTGTAATCCATGAATCTCATGTACTCATTTTTCTTTGGCACAATAACACATTCATTTGCCAAAGACAGTATGAGCTGGAATCATATATCATTTGTATGTAGAAGTTAAACAATAACTACTGTTTCATGCATACTCTACATACCACTGTTGCTCTACATAAAAACAATGTTTAGAAATTTCAGCTAATAATTTACAAACAAAAAAAAATATTAACAAGATTACCAAGTCAAACAGACCTAAAAAGCAGCTAACATCATTGCTGTTTTACCATTAACAATAAAAACACATTGCCAAAATCTGTGTAATCTTGGATTTCTTTGGAAAGATGAGGTCAGAACTGTAGCTCAGGGAAGTTCCAGTGGAAAGGTTCATAACATCTGTAGCCTGTAACTGAACAGACAGTTCAAGGCAGTTTGTTAGCTGAAGAAGTGTCAAAAGAAGTGAATTTCAATATGATTTTCAATCACTAAAAGATGAGAGAGAAATGGTTTGGCACCAAATGTAAGCCACCAACATGAACTTCAAAAGAACAACATAAGCAGACTATCCAATTGATATCAATGTTTTGTTAACAGGAGAAATATGTTATTACTCTAAATAGCAATAGTACACCGATATAAATGTGTTTCATTCTTAAAAGGAATTCCTGGGTGTCTTCAAAGTTAAAAGACAGAGCTTCTGAAAATCTCTGTTTCTGAAAATCTCATGTTTCTGAAAATCTCCTGTGGACCATCACACAATTCACCATAATACATGTAAGTTTAAAATAAATAGCACTGAATAGGTGGAAATAAATATAATCTTTGATTTTGAACCTAATGAAGATTATCAACAAAAATTGAAAATACATAGATTGTAGATACCAAGATTGAACTTAGTGTCTTTGATATGTAAGATAAATGGAAATGGATGACAACCAACATACTGATATTCCAACAGATACAACACACATACTGATACTTAGTTAAGTATCAGTACTTACTAAGTTAAATTATTTTAACTAGATATGAATCATTTAAACCACATAATAGAAAAGAGAGCACATATGCTACACCAGCTTTCTTTATGGGGTTTTAGCTCGGAGGAGTGCTGTTTTTATTTCAGGCCTTTATCTTCAAACCACATCTTGGACCTTTACAGCTACAACAAGGTCATTTCTGCAATGGTTTATAACTATAACTTGAACTCTCTTTTTCTTTCTTTCTTTCTTTCTTTTTCTTTCTTCCTTCCTTCCTTTCTTTCTTTCTTTCTTTCTTTCTTTCTTTCTTTCTTTCTTTCTTTCTTTCTTTCTTTCTTTCTTTCTTTCTTTCTTTCTTTCTTTCTTTCTTTCTTTCTTTCTTTCTTTCTTTCTTTCTTTCTTTCTTTCTTTCTTTCTTTCTTTCTTTCTTTCTTTCTTTCTTTCTTTCTTTCTTTCTTTTTCTTTCTTTCTTTTTCTTTCTTTCTTTCTTTCTTTCTTTCTTTCTTTCTTTCTTTCTTTCTTTCTTTCTTTCTTTCTTTCTTTCTTTCTTTCTTTCTTTCTTTCTTTCTTTCTTTCTTTCTCTTCCTCTCTTCCTCTCTTCCTCTCTTCCTCTCTTCCTCTCTTCCTCTCTTCCTCTCTTTCTGAAATTGTATATCGTGCTTCTCATCTGCAATTATCATAGACATAAATTCTGATCCTTTTTCCCAACCAGCTGCACAAGAAAAACACCTGCAGGAGATGGTTTACTTTCCCCCTATTCCAAATGTTTTTGTCTGAAGTTTTTATCTGACCAACAATCTAGCAGTCAGTTCTGTCTTTTAGCCTTCTTTCATGGTAGAATGATTCTTTCCTGTCTATAGCTGTCATCTGCCTTTTCTATCCAATCTCGCATTTGCTCATATTGATACAGCTCCAGTAAAACAATACTTGGTTCCTCTGATTCTATTCAGCTCTCCGATGAAACTCCCATACTTACATAGTTACGCTCTTGAGACTGGCCCTGTGTAACACCCGTTTTATGAAGTGGTTCATATTAAGAGACATTATTCCAAAAAAATAATTGTTTCTTACATTCATTCTAAGTGTAGATATTACATATAGAAGCTCCAAAGAGATTTCATCTACAAACAACCAGTATATCAGTAGACTTTATGCAGAGTACTAGTAACATTTAACATAGCTGGATTTGTCCAACCCACAATTTTAAAAAATGATTAATTGTGTGTTAGCCTTGTAGCATGCAAGCTAGCAGCACTGAATTCTCAACAGCAGAACATCATTAAAAACATCTTATCCAATATTTCCACACAAAACCAGTGCAAATTGTAGTAGTATATATGAAAGATAAATAGCATGATAAATGTAATGCCACACAATTTTAGATTTTATATCACACACACATTATTAACAAGATCACAGCATCCTAAAATAGCAATAGAATAACAGAAGTTCTGTTATTCTTTTAATGAAAACATATTTTAAAATAAAGATTTCTCTTCTTTATGACAACCTGACAACCATTAAATTAGTTCCCAGA
This sequence comes from Anas platyrhynchos, assembly GCF_047663525.1. Taxonomy (NCBI): domain Eukaryota; kingdom Metazoa; phylum Chordata; class Aves; order Anseriformes; family Anatidae; genus Anas; species Anas platyrhynchos. The sequence continues at coordinate 13,180,979 of NC_092587.1, forward strand.
ATTTCATGTAAGCAAAGTATGAAACTATGTTTTTAACTGTCCCAGAGCAATCAGAAGTTATAGACAAAATTTAAAAGAATATATTATTGTAGAATACAAATTAAAATGTTTTCCAGAAGAAACTCTGGACAGCAAATGTTAGAATGTAGGTCATGTCACACAATAAACGTTAATATGGTTTAGTTTTGTCCTCAAATACATAAGGAAAAGAAAGAATGTAACATAAAAGACTGTAACATAAAAGGCTGTAACATTACTAAGTACAGCCCCCAGAATGGGATAGACGTGGCTGAGTATGATTCATTTTGGCTTGGTGGCTTTATGACCTGCCAAAGTTCATTGTAATATTAAATTAAATTATTTTTCAAAATAATTTGCATACTGATATCATTGAAAATGTTATTCTATCTTCTGATTTAAAAGCCAAGACCACGATCAAATATTTTTTTTTTATTCTTGGCCATTTGCTCTTTTCCGTCACCACTCTAGAGAGCAAATTGTTCTCACCCATAATTACACAACCACTTTCAGTGTGTTTTGGTTTGTTTTAGGAATTGTTATATGCTGCATCAAAAATTTATGGTATGTATTATTTGATTTAATGATATAAGCATTGTAGTCTAAAAACATAAGAATACACTTTTTACTTGGAAAATAAGAAGTTTTTCCTTTTCTTTTTAATACATTTGCATTCAATTAAAGTGCAGACTAGAAAATAATCAATTGGCAACATTCTCCTAATTGAAAAACATGGAATAAAAGCTGCAATAATAATCAAAAACATTTATTGGGATTTTTCCCAGTTGTAGCAGACATTTTTTTTTTTTACATGAAACCGCTGTTTTAACAGTATTCATAACAAAATGGCAGAATAGCAGTTAAGGATGCAGGTAATTCCTAATAAATCAAGCACACTTTCACAGCTAGTACCACACCTTAATACTGATCATAAAGGCTTTTATTTTTCCTACACACTCACTTGCTTGGCAGAGCTATCAGCTGCATTGGGAAAAAGATTACTGACCTGAAACTATTGCAAAATGCTGTAACGAAGGGAGTTAACCTCTGAGCACCCAGTCACATGTACTTCCACATGTATCATCAGGAAGGACTAAGATGTTTTTCCATATCCAAAGGGATTTGCTTTTGGGAGCAGAATCAAGTACCTGTTACTTGTGCTAAAGTTTGAACATCACATTAATAGCTTGGACTACTCTGGGGTTCTGTTACTTTGACAAGATTACATCTAGAGATGTAGAGCAGACAAAATTTGCCTAGATCTTAAACTGTCAGAAGCACAGTATACTGTGAACATTACACAGCCACAACCCCAAAAGACTTTCAGAAATTACTATCTCTCACTGAAACCACTCAAAGGAGGAACTCTCACCATACAATTCCAGTGTTGTCCTCCAATAACAGCTCCCGTAGGAAGACCCAGAATTGTTTTACTCTGTAAGCAGAGTAGGAAGAATTAAAAAATAATAAGGATATACTTAAATGATCCAAACCTGTTTCTAAACTATTGATGGTTGTGATGTTCGTCTTTCAAAGCTGATGATACTCACATATTTTAGAAGTCTGTTAAACTGGTCTTACACTGCAAATGTTAATTATTTTTAAAATAGCCATTCTCCATGGATTGGTTTTCAGGCAGCAAAATATATTATCTGAACAGACACCATGACTGTTTTTGATTTATTTTGGATGACTGGCAGGCAAGCATTTTTCCAGTTCTACAAGGTGCAAAGGGTTTAGAATTGGGTAGTATAGATCTTCATGCATCTGTTTTTCATTTCTTTGTGGGGGAAAAGCAGTCATTTCTTTGGAGAACCAAAACTTCCCATGAACTGCATTTCCTGACCTTGACTTTAAGTCAATGCAGTTATCATCCAAATTTTGGAATAAAATACAGCAGGGGGTTGTGCTGCCATCCAGAGGGAAGCTGACAGTCTGGAGAAGTGGGCTGATAGGAACTTCATGAAGAGGAGAAGGAGAAGAAACAAGGAGAATGAACAACCTCAAGCACCAGGACATGCTGGGGGCGACCCAGCTGGAAACAGCTCTACAAAAAAAAAAAAAGACCTTGAAGCACTGGTGCAGTAAATGACACATATTCATCTATCAGAAAAAAAAAAAAAAAAACTATTGTCAAATTAAATACTTCGTAGTATTCTTCTTAACTTCTCTGAATAATAAAAAGTGTGCTGTATTATGGTAGAAAAAAAAAATGTTAAAGCTATGTTCTAAATGCACTGTTATCACTAAGCGTCATTCTGAAACATTAAATGATTCTGACAACATATCATTCCAAAAAATATCTTGTCCTGATAAGTAAAGATAGATACAACAATCTCAGGCCAAAAGTAAATGACATTTGATGAGCATCTTACATAGCTCCTCACCTGACATTTTTATGGCCACATGCCAAACAGTATTTCTGTCAAAAGAGTACTAATATTTCAAATTAGAAAAGACTCAATAACCAAAATAAAGGAAAAAATGATAAAATTTAATGCCTTGGCTATAGAAGAAAATATGCCTTATATTACAATCATCTGAAAATATAAGATGCATTTAAGACTGAAAAACTAAGACCATTTTAACTAAGATTATTTACATACTAAAAACTCCCATAACTCTAATCATTTGCAGAACTGAAGTACTATATGATATGCTGAAATATAGATAAATATCTGATATGAACCCCAACACTTAAAATGTGCAGTTGTAAATATGAAAAAGAAACCACCTGAAAGAAACACGATTAATAAGGTCCCACAACATTTCTCCGAAAGCAACTTTTATATAAGGAAAATTTTATGCCTGTATTGTAATTACTTTCATAACTTCACAATAATACATCAGTGGCAACTTTATCTGGTAGCTGGCTAATACCAAGAAAACAAAAAGAACTTTCTAATTTTATCCCACAACCTATCACTCGAGAGAAAAAATTCCTTTTAATATACCTTTTCAAAGTGCTCAGCACTTAAGATATGTACCTCAACAATAAGATGTAGAATCATAGAATCATAGAATATCCTGAGTTGGAAGGGACCCTTAAGGATCATCAAGTCCAACTCTTGACACTGCACAGGTCTACCCAAAAGTTCAGACCATGTGACTAAGTGCACAGTCCAATCTCTTCTTAAATTCAGTCAGGCTCGGTGCAGTGACCACTTCCCTGGGGAGCCTGTTCCAGTGTGCAACCACCCTCTCTGTGAAGAACCCCCTCCTGATGTCAAGCCTAAACTTCCCCTGCCTCAGCTTAACCCCGTTCCCGCGGGTCCTGTCGCTGGTGTTAATGGAGAAAAGGTCTCCTGCCTCTCGACACCCCCTTACGAGGAAGTTGTAGACTGCAATGAGGTCTCCCCTCAGCCTCCTCTTCTCCAGGCTGAACAGGCCCAGTGCCCTCAGCCGTTCCTCGTACGTCTTCCCCTCCAGGCCTTTCACCATCTTCGTAGCCCTCCTCTGGACACTCTCCAACAGTTTCATGTCCTTTTTATACTGTGGTGCCCAGAACTGCACACAGTACTCGAGGTGAGGCCGCACCAGCGCAGAGTAGAGCGGAACAATCACCTCCCTCGACCTACTAGCGATGCCGTGCTTGATGCACCCCAGGACACGGTTGGCCCTCCTGGCTGCCAGGGCACACTGCCGGCTCATATTCAACTTGCTGTCTACCACGACCCCCAGATCCCTCTCTTCTAGGCTGCTCTCCAGCGTCTCATCGCCCAGTCTGTACGTGCAGCCGGGGTTTCCCCGTCCCAGGTGCAGGACCCGGCACTTGCTCTTATTGAACTTCATGCGGTTGGCGATCGCCCAGCTCTCCAACCTATCCAGATCCCTCTGCAAGGCCTTTCCACCCTCATTCGAGTCCACAACTCCTCCAAGTTTGGTGTCATCAGCAAACTTGCTCAAAATACCTTCTATTCCTACATCCAGATCATTTATAAAAATATTGAAAAGTACCGGCCCTAAAATGGAGCCTTGAGGGACTCCACTAGTGACCGCCCGCCAGCCTGACGCAGCGCCATTCACCATAACCCTTTGGGCCCTGCCCGTTAGCCAATTGCTCACCCATCGTATGATGTTTTTATTTAGCTGTATGGTGGACATTTTGTCCAGTAGGATCCTATGGGAAACCATGTCAAAAGCCTTGCTGAAGTCCAAAAAAATCACATCAGCTGGTTTCCCTTGGTCTACCATACGGGTGATCTTATCATAAAAGGAAATCAGGTTAGTTAGGCAGGACCTACCCTTCACAAACCCATGCTGGCTGGGACCAATGACTGCTTTGTCCCCCAGGTGCGCCTCAATACGTTCGAGAACCATCTTCTCCATGATTTTACCAGGCACTGACGTGAGACTGACAGGCCTGTAATTGCTAGGGTCTTCTTTCTGACCCTTCTTGAAAATCGGCACAACATTTGCCAGCTTCCAGTCTACCGGGACCTCTCCAGACTCCCAGGATCATTGAAAAATAATTGAGAGAGGTTCCGCGATGACGTCCGCCAGCTCCTTCAGCACCCGGGGATGAATCCCATCCGGACCCATGGACTTGTAGGGATCCAGGTGGAGTAGCAAATCCCGCACACGTTCAGGGTCGGTTGGGAGTTTGTCATCCCCACCGTCCCGGTCCTCCAGCTCAGGGCACCTTGGGTCCCGAAGCCCATCATCGGCATTGAAGACAGAGGCAAAGAAGGCGTTAAGCGTCTCTGCTTTGCCTATGTCATCGTCTGTGAGAAGACCTTCCCTATCAAGGAGCGGCCCTATGTATTCTTTAGTTCTCCTTCTTCCATTCACATATCTAAAAAAAACCTTTTTATTTTCTCTCACAGACACAGCCAGCTTCAACTCTAGGTGTGCTTTAGCCACACGAATTTTCTTCCTACAAATACGAACAGCATCCCTGTATTCTTTCCATGACACCTGGCCCTCCTTCCAGTAGCGAAACACTCTCTGTTTCCGCCTACTCTCCATAAGAATGTTCCTGGTCAGCCACGCCGGCCTCCTGCCCCGCCTGCCTGACTTGCGATATTTAGGAATTGCCTGATCTTGTGCTTCTAGGAGGCATCGCTTAAAGAATGACCAGCACTGGTGGACATCGAGGCCTTCAAGAGCAGCTTCCCAGGGGACCTTGCTGACTAGTTCCCTGAGCAGCCTGAAGTCCGCCTTCCCCATATCTAGGGATGAGGTTTTGGTGGCACTTTTCCTTCTGTCACCGTAAATTTTGAACTCAACCACTTCATGGTCACTATGACCGAGGCAGCCACCAATCACCACATCTCCCACCAGACCCTCTCTGTTTTCTAGCAACAGGTCTAGGAGGGCACCTTTCCTAGTTGGCTCCGTTAGCACCTGCACCAAGAAGTTATCATCTAGGTGCTTCATGAACCTCCTGGACTTGCTCGTGTCAGCCGTGTGGCACTCCCAGTTAACGTCTGGCAAGTTGAAGTCCCCCATGTCATAGTGAAAATACTCCAAAGATGACAGTGTGTTTTACAGAATAGTATTTCCATATTATTTCCATATTATTTAATTTTTCATGCAATAATAAACACAATAAAAGATTGTTTTTCATTACATCAGTGTATGAAGTATAATTTGAAATATGCTTTAGAAAAATGCAGGCATGCCCTGGACAGAGTTCACTCAAAGTATATGGGCATAAGAGAAACCTTGAATCAAATAGTGGTTTACATGTTGTACTCAATTGCAAAAGTAAGGAAAGTATTGCAAATTTTGTTTCACCTCTGTTAACCAACATAGCTAAGTGAAGAAAGAGTGACTACTCACTTAAGCATAGAGTGTGTTGATTATTAAAGTGCAAGTTATTCTGGTTATACTGAAATTTGTTTTCTATTAAATAAGTCACTAAGAAATGTGAGTCAAAAAGGGAATTTTTAAAAAAAGGATTTGCTTCACTAAATAAAATATTTCTTCTTTAAGAGAAACTTCTGTCATACCTATATTCTGTGCAGCTCTACTGAAATGAACAGAATTGAAAAATCTGTTATCAACCAGATATCAACCAGAACCTTTTTTTTTTTTTTTTTTTTTTTTTACAACAGAGACTAAGTTCAATGAAAAGAAACACAGAAAAATACCAAGAGTATTTTACCAAAATTTTAAAAGATTTTCAAAATATAAAAAACTATACAAAGGCTCTACTTTCTTCAGCTTGGAAAAGAAAAAAACTGAAATATCACTGATAATGTATCTTTTACTTAATACTAGCATTTAACTGGGTAGACAATGCATTCAAGCAGTTGGCCTAATCCTAACCCTCAAAATATGTTGTTGTTCCACAAGCAGTCCATGCTCACTACATATCAATTGCTTAAAACTATTTTTAAAATTGTTATTTCTAGTTTTATGTTTTTATTCTAGAATCCCATGAGTTCTTTCTACAGCCACACTAATTTTAAAGACATTTATGTGGTTCAGAGTGCATTAGGTTCTTACAAAGTTTTTTTTAAGCTAAAGAAATGTGTAGCCCCTTTTCAATAGCATATTCCTTCTGTATGCCCCATGCCTTTGAAGACTTACATCCCATGATAATTACAGCTGGAACCATCACAGGCTTATCTAACCAAAAATCTGTTTAATTTGGAACTATGGATTATTTCCTTAACTACAAAACTCAATCTAATTTAAAGCTCATTAGAATTTTGACACAGCTCTCAAAAACAAGTATTTGAAGAAATTGTACTGTATGACTTTTATTGACTGTATTATCATCTGTAGGACATAGTTTCCCAGTAGAAGAACAAAAGTGAAGCTTTTGATTTGACACATTAGGTAGTAGCCTTTTGAATTTTCAGCTCTGAAATGGCCAGCTGAACCCTTCATTTCATGCAAAGTCAAGACCACAGTAACCAACTTTAAAGCAGAGCAATCATTTTCTGTCTGTAATTCAACAGAGTACTGTTTTACTAGTGACGTTCTTAGGAAACTTTATCATAAAAAATGACATTTACAAAGCACATTATTTCCAGATGACTTTGAAGATAGATTTTATCCCAGCAGCAAATAGAAACCAACAGACATTTTTTTGCATGGGTCCAGAAGAGAAAGTTGCAATAAATGATAGTATACTAATGAAGATATGTACCAAAACAACCTGTGATTTTGAAACAAGCCACTGCCAAATACATCTGCAGTGCTAGAGATAAAAATAAAGTCTCCTTACAAGGTCCAAAACTTTGAGAAATCTGGGCATGCTCTATTTGCCAGAGGCTGTGAATGCTCAGACACAGATTCTGTAGTAGATACCAAAATGGAACAAAGATTTAAAGTGGTCTTGAAAACAGCAGGATCTGAAAAATCTTAATATGAATTAAAACTGCTGAGATCTAACATCAAAATTCACCAACTATGGCTCTCCTTGGCTCAGTTTCCTCCTCTGCTGGAGCTTTTCTACTGCTTTTTAGGATGACGTCCTAACCAATGACCAGAGGCTGGGGGAGACAGCACCCAGAAACAATCTCCTGTTGAAGGAGATTCTATCTAGACACTGGATCTACCAAAACATGAGGGCTTATGGAGGCAAGAAATTAAAAAAATTAAAGCTCTCCCTTTCTGCAGCAAAGGGTTATAAACACTTAGCTAGTGGAAACTGTTGCCAGTAAACACCAGAGCTGTTTCTGTACTTATTGTACTGAATAAAAAGTGACAGCTCAGGAAAGGGTAACTAGGTGACAGACACACAGATTTGCACTTCTCTGGATTAACAGAGCTGTATTTTTTAAATACAAATTGGAAGCATTTAAATTAGAAGGATTTGGTGTTCTTTCTCCCTAGCAGCAATAATTCCCAAAGTTTCTGGATGGCTCCCTTCTTTGCTGTTCTAACTTTTGTTTCCTTTGCACTTTACATATAAATAAAGCCATTACTTTTTGGCTTAACTCCAAAGATCCACACCTCTAGCTTCCTGTTCTTCTTTGTGTGCCCTAAAAAGCACAACCTCACACTTCCAAACCAGTTCCATGCACACCTGTCTGGAACGTCCCCAAATCCTTGCATTAGTAGTGTCTTATTGTGTTTATGCCGGTCCTTAAACAAAACAACACAAGAGAATCAGCTCACATCCCCTGTGGCCTGACTTTGTTTGGGTGAGTTCTATCATAAAAATATATTACAGCTGTGCTCCCATGCATCCCAGCAGCCACAGCACGTCCCACTACAGCCCAGTTTACCTCACCACTGAGAACTGTTTCATCAGTGGATCCCAATAAGCTTAGGTTTGATGCATTGTAGTTCAATGAGCACTTTACACCAGCAAAATATGCAGCCTTGAGATTTTAGATATTTAAGCAATTGCAGAAATAATTCCTCTTCCTATGATGACATCTTTATATATGGATCACAGATATAGGGTTTAAAACTTGTGTGGATTATGAACGTTTCTTTTTCTTTTTTTCTTATTCTTTATTATTTCTTATTCAAAATCAGTATAATTCTCACTTTCTACTTGATTCTCCTCATAAATGTACATAAAATTATACACTATGCTGGGACCAATGTCTAGGCTGGCAACTACCTTGCTTTTCACATCCAAACCTCAGAGTTGGAATTGCACTGGAAATGGAAAACATCAATGTTTTCTGCTAAGCCACTGAGGTAACACTTGCCATTATAGTTGATTTATACAGGCTATAAAAATAATTTTATACATAAACAGAAGGTAAATTTTATTTCTTATATTTTTATAGCTGCTTTGTAGCCTTTTTCAATAGGTATGGCTACATACCCCACAATAGCTGTCACTCTTTGATACATTATATATGAATTCTAGCTTGTGTCCATACATTTTATGTATGTATGATCTGAGTCTTTGCAGCAGCAGCACCCGCAAATAACCAAGTGACCTCTACCACTCCTTCTTTCCCTTCTCAAATACTGATAATCCCAGAAAACTAAGTAAATAAAAAGCACAGATCACAAACTTATCCTCTCAAAAGAACTACAGACATTGTAAGATAGCTATTTCTTATTTGAGCTATTGATGACAATGACTTTATTTCTCAGGTGAGGTGCAGTTCACAGACCAAAAACACTAAATCATAGAATCATAGAATGTCTTGGGTTGGAAGATCATCTTATTGAAGATCACCTTAAAGATTATCTAATTCCAACCCCCTGCCATGGGCAGGGACAACTCCCACTAGACCAACATGGGCCCAAAGCCCCATCCAGCTGGCCTTGAACACTTCCAGGGATGGGGCATCCACAGCTTCACTATATTTTGAGTCCATGATTTGGATGTCAGAAAAGATTAAGAAAAAAGAAACAGTGAAATTGATCAGTGAAATCAAATACTATATATATATATATCTTCAAATACTATATATATATAAATTTGAAGAAATTGAGTTTCCGTTGGTCTAGGGAAAAAAAAATGCAATACTACAGTTGTCCCTCTATATCTAAAAATGTTGCAAGTGCAATGGAAAAAAAAAAATGTTCCTCATAGACACTGAAAGAAAGACAAGAGAAGATAAATACAATTTTCTGAAATAAAAAAAAAATAAAAAAGTCATCATTCAAGCTTGCTTTTTGTCAGTTAACCTTATAAAAGTCTGCTATAATCTACAAAGTGTGCTCAGAGACCCTTCTTGATAGAGACTTTTAAGAACACACAGCTGTTTAAGTAGCTTAATTAAAAAGTAGCTTATATTATCCTGTATCATGGACAGCTGATTAGCATGACATGTAGTCTATCAAAAGAAGGATTAAAAAGGAAATTTTGAAATATTAAATACACATTATAGAATCACTTATCTACTACTTTTAATGAACAGTTGTCTTGAAGTTCGACTGGAATAAACCAAATGATTATAAAGGTACATTTAAGACCTGTTTTTGTTTGAGAAAAATACCAGTGTGTCTTAAATCCAGCAAGAGATGCAATGTAGACAGTTTGTTCTCTATGTTTGAATCGTGCTCAAACATTATGTATTTTAGGGAATCTACGGTACGATATTATTTAATTATACAATTTAATAAGTTTACACTTTAATTAAGTTTAAGTTTTAAGTTTACACTTTAATTTGAGCCATACATGGCTATTTAAGTTCAAACCCACAGCTATAAGTTGTGGCCTGTTCTTTACTTTTACCTTATTTGTGTCTGAGTGGACTCATGTTGATAAAGAGTCCATGTTCACAGTTGCTGCTGTGTGGAGACATGAAAAAAAAAATTCATACCTGCAGGATCTGTGGAACACAAAGTCTCAGGCAGAGTGAACAAAGCATTTATTTCTTCTGTCTTCTGACACTTTTTTTTTTATTTTGATCTTCACTCAACCTGCCATGAAGAATTCCCTCTAACTGAAGCCAATACTGTGACTCTGATCCCTTCTGTTTTATCCCCATCACTGTACACTTTACTTCCCAGGACACTGTACTGACACACTCCACACTGTACTTCTGACATATACTCCACAATCCTAAGACCTCTCAAGTCTGCTTTGCATCAGCATCACTGATCTTTAGAAAGGAGTACCAGCACCATCTCTCCTAGCAATGCAGGGAACCACTGCCTTGCAGCATTCATGGCACCAAGTTGCCCCAGGTCAACCAATGAATGGCAACCCGCAATACACCCAAGCAAAAGGCTAAAGTGTTGGAGTAAGCATATTTAATTTATACACCATAATTTTCTTATACATAACATGTATTTTTGTCTTATGTAAAACAGATATGTAGACTTACATGTCATTTTTTCCTTGTAAATCTGAACCCACATGCTCCACTTCTCTATAATTATTAAGATTTGGACATTATAATGGACTATTGCTAGAACCATCTTCTGCTCTGCCTTTTTTCTTTTGTTCTTTCTTAGCAGATTGTATTTTATCCATCCTCTGATTTTTAAAACAGAATGAATAATTTAATATGGCTCCCACCCTGAATGAAGTAAAAATCTACAAAACTGCAATTTGCTTTGAAACACAAAGTAGTCAAGCTCATCAATATAGATTTCTGAATCAAAATGCTGTTTGTTAATTCATTTGAATAAAATACACATTGCTAGTTACTGATTTTAATAAATTTTCTACTTTTTCTTAATACTCTACATTATCAAACAATAAAAACCTGTTTGCTTTCACCAAAATATATTCCTGCTGCTGTCAGATACACTTTAATGTGTGGATCTGTATTTATGGAGGGACTTTTGAGTATTTACACAAATAAATTTAAAAATGCTAGATGCGTGCATTCGCTTAACTGGTCCCCTGAACTGGGACCATGTAAATGTTATTTACATCTTCTTTCCAATCCAATTAAACTTAATAAAATAGTATAAAAACTCAATTTATATCTTAACAATTTTAAGCTTTGGTAAAAATTCCATTTCTCTTCTATATGAAGCAGTAAGATGTAATTAGATTTAGAATAAAAAATACTTTTCATTTGACTCATAGGTCAATGACACATTAAAATATAGTAACTCTCCTTATCTGATTTGCTGAAAAGACTATGGAATAAATTAGACCTTACAAGACTACTTGCATTTGCCAACATCTCTCTTATTTTGGATTAAAAATAAATATATAATTTCATTTAATATAATTGGAGCAATAATGAATGGAATATTCTATGGTTCCAGTCCAACTTCTATGATAATTAAACAAAACTATTAGCTCAGACGATCTTCAAAATGTTGCTGAATCTTCAAAATGTTGCTGAAAAATGTTGCTGAAAAGGAAAAAGGAATAATTGTCCATGTCCTTGGTATATACCAGAAATATATACTATTTCCAGTAGAGAAGATTATGAAGTAATGGAATAAACTGACTACAGAGATTTTCATGTCTTCAATATTTGCAATTCTTAAGATTACTAAAATCACTAATTAGTGATTCATGTCAAAACAAATATCATCATAGTTTTTTCTCTTCACTCATGGACTAGAATTTGTAATCTCATATCACATATTTATAATATTTATAATAATATTTATAATATTTATAACAACTTTAATTGAAACACACCTCAACACATCTGTATGTGAAAGTTAAAGCAGGAGGAGAAAATCAATTTCACATGAGCTGCACCAACAGCTGAACATGCTTCAGAAAAGGGTAAGAACATACAATCTTACAATATTCAAATCTAATGCAAAACTCTAAATCCTATTTTCTGTAGAGTAAGAGAAAAATACATATACACGCTTTTTCTCTTTTGTCAGCTACAGACAAATCATAAAATAATCAAGATTTATTTTTTTATTATTTTTTTTTCTTAACAGTGGGCAAAAAGTCTGAGAAAAAAAAAAAAAACACTCCCTGTAAAACACATTAAAAAAAAAAAAATAGATGGCATTTGTAGCCTGTACTAGTTGCATATATTTTGATAAGCATATTTTAGTGGCCAAAGCTTGCTTCCATTTAAGCCAATCTCTACTCTCTAAGAGTCCAGTGTAAGCAGAATTAAATACTCAGTCTCTTTTATCTTGTGATGTGATGACTTCACTTACAAGACTGAAAGACCACACAAGGAAGAGAAAAAATGATACAATTAATGATTTATCCATGGTTTGACTGCAAGGAAGTTATAACAAGTAACACTACCTCAGTTTAACTACCACATAAGTAAAGGTTTTTGAGGAACATTAAGCAGAAGTCATATTCTTTATGTATTCTTTAGGCAATATATATAGATAGATAGATAAATATCAAAAGAAAAGGATTTGCAATGTTTTTAGAAAGTACCTCCAATGTCAGTCTTACTGTATTTGCAGTATTGCATGCCATTAATATTTATATTCAACATGCAGTCTACACAACAAATGCTGTGGCACCAGCATTTTGAAGTCCAAGTTCAATATTATAAGCCACATAACATACACACAATTTAATACATACCATAATACAGAACCTATTCCCTTTAACGTTATTTCTCTGACCTTTTCCTCTAAAAATGTAAGCGGGTCTTCTGGATGCAAAGCAATTACACCACAAAGCAGAAAACAAAGCAGAACCAGCAAAAAGAAACTGCAAATTAATATATTTGTGTTAACAGTAAAGTATCTGAATATGAAAATATTAAAATAAATCCAAGATTACCAGCTTCTTTTAAAATATTGTAAAATAGAGGCATTTATTCTTATCACTAACCTTTAATTTCATTTATATTTTAAATTGAATATTGCATGCATCATCATATTTCAGTTGCTAGACTTCAAAGCACAAAGTTCAGGAGAGTAATAAAATATGGGGTATTTCTGTAACTACTCCTACTAATAATTTCATTTTAAATGTGCATAAAAAAAGAATATTTGTGAAATTGGATACTTTTATTTTTTAATACAAGGAAAAATACACACACATACAGAGAATTTAAAGCAAGATTAACTCTGTGCAGCTAAGAATATGTTGAATTGGGAAGCATGACCAGAAATCAATTTTGTAACAAATATTGAAAACAAAACAAGGTTTATATTAAGATTTCCTTTTCAAGATTGTTACCACACTACTTTACATTACATTTTGGGAATAATGCACAATAACTGATTAACTATTTTTCTCACTTGTATTTAGCTGTCTTCAGCTAAAGGATGTAGTTCATTTATTTTGGGGTTGTGAGCTCACATACAGGAAGAACTGCTAAATTATATTGATTTTTAAAAGCATATGGGCGAAGTCTGGTTATTTAAATGAATATTTAATGGAAATGATAAATTAGAAGGTTGTTTTCCAGGTAAAAATTTCAGAACATGACTGTGTATTTTTAATGAAACACCAACCTACATTAATGCAAAAGATTTTATCCTGGGACACGTTGTTATGCTTATATTTCCCTCTGTTGGTTACCAAGAAACTAGCTTTTAATAGTTATCACAAAGCCAAAACCTGAGTTTTTAGATTTTCTTCCAGCCCTAACACTTAGAAAACTACTTTTCTTTGTCTCAACCCACTTTTCACTACTGTCATTCTCCATGGTTCAGCTGGATGGTACTAAATCTCCATGTCCAAATTTTACCATTCAGTCTGGTCTAGTCTCTGTAATCTCATCACCAAAATTCTGACTATGCAATCTCACTATCCAGTTACAGCTAATTTTCCCAAACCATTTATTTTTACATATGCACTCTGGGAGAAGAAATACTTCATTTTCCAACATCCATACTGATTCTGACATTCTATTACTTAATACAACTGATCTATATAAGTATAAAACTAAATATTAAAAACAGGAAATATCCAGAGCAATTGCTACATATTTGATGGATAAAGTCAGTGCAGGAATGTAACGACTTACTGTACAAATTCAAATGATTTCTGACTTTGCAGAGCAGTTTGGGGTAAGAGATCACTGAGAGTTGGAACATGGATGCACAGTAACAGACCTTTTTGGCCATGAGTATGTGTTGTATTTTTACATGCCTACAAGTTAAGGTTACTAATAAAAAGGCAAAGCAAAATATGCACAGACACAATGAAAGGCAACTATCTTCAATTTACACACCTTGAATATTTAATAATACAAATTAACACACTAACATCTATTAACATCTATTCAGGGCTCTTAATAAAAGTTTAATTTTCAAGGTATATCTCAGTGGTGGATTATATTAAAAAATATTATTAATCTAACACATGGTTGTAATTCATGACAAATAATACCATTTTAAATAATATGCAGGCAGCTATACAGCATTCTTCGCAAGTTCTCCTGTGGATAGATTTTCCAAAGCCAATCCTAAGGTTGTTCAGCTACTCCCTCTCCTGGATCAAGCCAGGATCTGTCTGCCATATGAATCCCAATTTTTATTATTATGAGCTTTACTTATTTTCTTTTCTTTATAACTTTTCGAAAGAACACAAGCAATTATATATATATATATATATACATGTGTGTGTGTATATATATATATACATATATTTTACATTGGAAGTTGTGAAAGATCTAACACACAGAAAATCCAAAATATCCAACAATACACTGTACTGCAAGGCCTCTGTTTAACTTATTTGAGAATTTGTTTATAAAACCTAGGTAAGGAAAGGAATTGTAGCACCTTGTCTTGCAATTCTCATTCAGGTAGTCTTCAGTAATAATTGAGCCAGATGTGAAATTAAAAATAAAAATATTCCAAATCTGCACGTCTGGCTATTTCAATTAGACTTCTACACTCTTTCCAGCAACTGCTAACTATTCACAACCTAGAAAATTTACTTATCCATAAGACTGAAAAAATAAAACAAAAGAATATTCATGCATCAAATGTTAGTTACTTATCAATAAAATCCCCAGCTCATCAACTACATAGTAATCATAGGGCAAGAGCAAGTGTCAGATTCTGCACCTGGGAAGGGGCAACCCTGGCCATATGTACAGGCTGGGGGACAAGCGGTGGGAGATCAGCCCCACAGAAAGGGATCTGGGGGTTTTAGTCAACTGCAAGCTGAACATGAGCCAGCAGCGTGCCCTGGCAGCCAAGAAGGGCAACCATGCACTGAGGTGTATCAAGCACAGCACTGCTAGCTGGTCAAGGGAAGGGATTGTCCCGCTTTGCTCTTCCCTGGTGTGGCTTCACCTCGAGTACTGTGTGCAGTTTGGGGCACCACAGTACACAAAGGATGTGAAACTATTGGAAACTGTCCAGAGAAGGGCTGCAAAGATGGTGAAGGGTCTAGAGGACAAGATATACGAGGAGCAGCTGAGGTCCCTTGGTTTGCTCAGCCCAGAGCAGAGCAGGCTGAGGGGAGGCCTCATGGCGGCCTGCAGCTCCCTCACGAGGGGAGCGGAGGGGCAGGCGCTGAGCTCTGCTCTCTGGGGACAGCGACAGGACCCAAGGGAACGGCATGGAGCTGGGACAGGGGAGGGTCAGGCTGGGGGTTAGGGAAAGGTTCTGCACCCAGAGGGTGGTCGGGCACTGGGACAGGCTCCCCAGGGCAGTGGGCACAGCACCGAGCCTGATGGAGTTCAAGGAGCATTTGGACAACACTCAGACGCAAGGTCCAATTTTTGGGTGGTCCTCTGTGGAGCCAGGAGTTAGACTCGATGATCCTGGTGGGCCCCTTCCAACTCAGGATATTCCGTGATTCTATGAATTCTTCTTAAAGAAATCAAAAAAACTGCTGCAGTACACTTATCAGTAGCTATCTTTCTATGAAGAGCTATCTTTCTTTGTCAGCAATGTGACAAAGGTCACCTGTTGTTTAAAAGTTCACAAAGAAAAAGTTAAAATTGTGTAGCATTCAATTTAATGCTACACAGCTTAGTAATGGAAGAATCATTCTAAACCCCCTTTCAGCATGCTTTTAGAGCTGTTAAAAATAAATTCATACCTACATATGTAAATATATTCCTACTTCTTATTCATGTGTGAAATAGAAAGTTATTAAGAGTCAGCAGCTGAACAAAAATACCTGATATCCAAGAAGCTTTACAAACTCTTTAGCTGTGACACTTTTTTGCCATTGAAATGACCTCAGTACAGAGAACAATAGCTTTGTTAACAGACATTGCAACAGTAACTTCCATTTATTTTCAACACAAAAAATAATATGACAGGATGGCATGGGTGATGACTGTCAGCTGTGCCTTAGAAAACACTCTCTAAGATGACAAAGGAACATCTACATGTATGTCTTGTCTGTAATGTTTTCCAAAGCAAAAGAACTTTTCAGTTTCAAGATCTGTGTTCTATGCCTAAGGAAAAACAAACAAACAAACAAACAAACAAAAAAAAAACAAAGAAACAAACAACAACAACAAAAACAAATAATCTAAATGCAACAGATTCATTTTTACCAACAGTTCTTAAACGGTCATATATTTTCTTTGTTTTCTCTTACTTCTAGTCCAGGACAAAATCAACACAACTTCTTCATAGTAGTTTATTAGAGATACAGCAAGTTTTAATCTTTATGATTCTCCAAAATCCCATAAGCTATCAAGAATCAGTAGATGCCAGTGTGGTTTAACTGGCAGCTCCTGTTGTTTTCTTGCAAACCTTCATAATCTGCAGTGCTTTTCCAAAAACACCTGTTAAAATGAAGAGGCTGTATCCTTTCAAATTTTGAAAAATGAACTACTGAAGTTCCACAACAAACTTTTTGTGTGCGTGTGTGTGAAGATTGGTTAAAAGCCCTTGACCTTTGTTGCTTTTGGTGTGTTGTGACTACCACAACTCCTGCTCACCAGTAATGACCTTACAGTGTCTGTGTGTTTTTAATGTCCATTTGCATTTCTTACATCCATTTGTTGACTCACCAACTGCTTAGAAGGCACTTGGGCAGAGAACATCTTTTGCTATATGTACAGCACCAAGCACAACATAATATCCCGTCATTACCAAGGTTTCTAAGCCTTACAATGATGTTGACTAACATACTAAGTAGTAGTGTGTGAGCTCAATGTAAAAATAAATAATATATATATACATAAATTTTGTTATTTTGGTTTGTTGGTACAAATGTGTTAGGTCCTGTCCTCATACTCGCAGTGCTGATGACATGCTGTTCATCACATATTCAAATTACTCTACTGTTTACATTTTAGATCTACCATGACACCTTACTTAAATGTCAGCGCAGGATTATAATTACTTCACGTCTACCTGCAATAGGAGAATACATTGTAACCAGATGCACTTTAGCAAAGACAGTAAAAGCTTGCATCCCTGGGATGAGTTCCAGCAAGCCTACAGTGGATTACCACTGATAACTACCAAAAAAAAATGATGCAAAAATGTAACAAAACAGTTGTCAGCTCTATCTCTTTGGGAGACTCAGGAAGTCTGGTCTTCTGCTTCTGCTATTCCTGAAAGCAGAAGACAAGAAAAGAGGAGAGTGTGTGAAACACAGTGAGGCCAGGACTGGCTGTGACCTTCAGTTTTCCACTAATCCTGACTAGAAAGCCTGATTACTGTCAAAGGCTTTTCTATTCCAGTCATAATCCTTGAACTTCCCATTCTTCTTCCTAATAGCTTAGCAATTTATCCTTCATTGCAAAATTAAACCAGGTCATATGGCAGAAAAATATTGAGCGAGTTCTGCATGCAAATTTAATTTTAACATTGCATGAACACAGCTACTCATAGCAGTGAAAGTCATCATCATATATATACTATTTGCAGGATTATAGTTTACCTAACTTTTTATGGCTATATTTTAAAAGTAAATCTGGATGGGATCTGAAAGAGAGAGATCACACAGGAATGAAAGAATCAGACGCAGCAGGGAATCTCAAATTATTTGGACACAATTATTTGGACTCCAGCTGTGTCTGGACCATGTTCAAACCACAACCTAATCCTAAAATGACTTACGCAAATGTCTGTTTTAGAACTCCATATCCTTCTTAATTTTGAGAATATTTACATAAATGTTCATGGATCTCAGTTTAGCTTTGATGTTCCTTAATATAGGAAGCAGTATCATTTAATTTATCTTTGTACCGAGCATACTGTAACCTCATAAAGAAATTAAAATATAATAAAATGACAAATTAAAAATATGACTGGGCATCAGTGAGCACCAATATCTAAGAAAAAAAAAAAAAAAAAAAAAAAAAGATGAAAAGACCTGACAGAGGCTAATTTTATAACTGGCTCTTTCCCTTAAGAAATTCCCTTTAATCTGAACCTGAGTTCTGTCATTTTTAGTTTATTAATGCCACTACTGCTATAAAGGTATTTATAACTTTTGCTTGGAAATGTAAAATACAGCTATTTTTGAAGTGCTGAATCAAGAAATACGCCATATGCATGATACATCTTATGTTCTTCTGAGCTTAAAACAAAATAAAATAAATAAATAAATAAAGAATGATCAAGAGAAGGATTCTCTTGAGAGGTACTCAGTCTGCTTGGTGTGCTGCTCCATAATTATTCTAATTGGCTCAGGATTTTTTATTAGTGTTTCCATGGAAATCCTGGCTGTAATAGCTGCTTCCAAGTGGGGTCTATTTTTGGTACCTGAAGTATCAGGATGACTCTTAAACTGTTTTTTTTTTTTTGTATTGTCGTTGTTTAAGGAAGCTGCAAAAGGGCTGCTGCAGATTTTGAACTAGACAGAGGTGAAATTGGCATAGGTAAAAAGGGAAGAAACCAAAGAAATACAGAGAATAGGGAAGAATGCTGAAGCTGGAAATACAAACTGTTTCCTCTGTAGCTCTTCGTGTTGTGACATGGTTTTACACCCTAATGTTTCATGGAAATGTATTTCCTCCTGTGTCAATACCACCAACACCCAAAACGTGGCACAATACCATTTTTGACAGGCCATAAAAAACGCAAACAGCGCGCAGCGCTCAGCAAGAAGGAAAGCACGCAGGCGCTGAGCACTTTCCTCCTGAAATCTAAAAGCATTTCCATAACCAAACCCCAAAAAATTAATCAAATCTCGGAGGGTGCCCAAGCAGCTCGGTGCTCCCTTCCCTCCGAGCTGAGGGGGAAGCTCAGGGTCCCGCTTTCCCCGGGGCCCGGCTCGGCCGCGGAGCTGAGGCAATGCCGCCGCCATTACTCGAGGCAGGCCCCGAGGTGCTGAGGGGCGCCATGGCCGCGGGCCCTGTGGGGCTGGGGGCGCCATGGCCGGGGCTGCCCCGCTCGGTGTCTGAAGTAAAAGGAGTAAAAGGAGTAAAAGGAGTAAAAGGAGTAAAAGGAGTAAAAGGAGTAAAAGGAGTAAAAGGAGTAAAAGGAGTAAAAGGAGTAAAAGGAGTAAAAGGAACGCCGGCAGGGAGAGGGGGCGGCCAGCAGCACCCCCGGGGCGCATATTTTCAAACGCGTTTATTTCTAATGCGTTGGGTGTATTTTGTTAAGACTTTATTAGGTTTGTTTTTAGTGGTCTCTGTAAATAGACGCATAGTTAAGAATAAAAATAACAGTAATAAAAAAGTGCGTTCTCCTTTTTCTCCCAAGTCTCTCGCAAAGGCTCTTCGCGGCTGCTGGGCGCCGCTAAAGCCGAAGCTGCGCTGAGGTACGGCAATGCCCGGCTCCCATCAGCTCCCTTCACCTTCTCCATCTCCCTCAGCTCCCTCCACCTCCCTCAGCCCCCTCGGCTCCCCCCGGCTGCGGGGCGGTGCCGGATGGGGCGGCTGCTTCCGCGGCCGGGGCGATGGGGGAGCGGCGGGGGGCGGCGGTGAGGGCGGCGGCGGCCGGGCTGGTGCTGGGGGCCGCCGCCTGCTACTGCCTGTGGCGGCGGGCGGCGGGAGGGGGCCGCCGGCGGGGGCCGCCCTCAGGTGAGGCGGGGAGGGGATGGCGGCAGCGCCGGGGGCTCGTCTGGGAGAGGCCCCGAGCCGCGGGGAGAAGCCGCCGTGTGTGGCGGGGTGTGGGCTTGTTATTTAAAAAAAAAAGCACAACAGCCCTCAAATATATGCATTTTTAATTCCCCTAAAGCTTATATATCCAATCGGCGTATCAACTTAACAGGTTTCTACGCAGTTGTGGTGTTGGAGCTGTGTGCCCCCATAACTCAAAGCCAAGCAAAAGCGGGCCTGAAGGAACGTGCAATGTGAAAATGCAGATAAGAACCAATTTAGTTGGTTTCCCTAGCTAGCTGTTGGGTTATCGTAATTTGCTTTGGTTTTATTTATTTATTTATTTTAAATCAAGGAATGTGATGGTGTTTGCCTGAGGAAGTGCTGGCAGCAAATATGAGAACCTGCGAAGGATTTCTTAGCTTCCAAAAGTCATTTCCAGCCATCCGTGACTAGTCCGATAGTCACAGATCGGGTCTTCAAGCAGTTCAGCTACCTAAATAGTTCTGCCTCCAACCTGGCTAATAATGGTCCTTGCTGTCATTAGTGTCACAGTTTTATGAAAGCCAGGTACTTCACAGCATCATTCAGATGGAGAAGTGGCCTTCCTTAGCCAAGCGACTGCACTCCATGAACAGCAGCATTCTTAACATTTTGGCTGTTACTTCATCAAAGAACCTCAGCTTACTGGCAAAATATCATTAGCGTAATTTCTGGAAATAGTAGTCCTCAAATCCGAAGTTTTATTCTCTTTTCCCACAGTGTTCAGACAGATCTCCGTGTTTCATTTCAGGGAACATTAGAAAAAAATTAGCATGTTTGGTGAATAATCCTTATAATTTTGAATGGGAGGTTTGCTGTTGGTTAACCAAAGAGTAATGTACACCAAGCTCTGTTTACATATTCCTTTTATTCTTTTTATCATTTCTACTTTGAAAAGAAGTAGCCATGGGATTCAGGAAAAAGGATGGGAGTCCTGCTGTGGTAAAACAGAATCTTTTTGCTATGATATGGTGGTTGGGTACAATCAAACTCAGAACAATATGTACTATAACTAAGAGCTAAGGCTCAGCTTGGTAAAAAAAAGCATTCAGTGGTAACTGTGAAATGTCTGAAACTTGGTATTAAGTATTTCATTTAATTTTTAAACAGTGACAGACAAAAGTCCTCCAGAGTCACCCCATACCATGGATGCGGATGCTCTACAGAAACTTATTCATTTGCTCCAGGCCACAGATGATCCATTAATTCAAGAGCAAGCTTTAATCACTCTCAGCAACAGTGCCGCCTTCTCTGTAAATCAAGTAAGTATTGTTTTGTAGGAAACAATGGTGTTTCAATTCCAGTCGGTATGGAAAATGAAAGGTGCTGTTTTGCTCAAGAGTGACACAAGACTGAGAGCTAGGTTGTCCTGTGTTCTAAAATCCATTTTATGTCTATGCCTTTATTTCCTGCTAGTACAAAGAATGTAATTTACCAGCCTCAGAAGATTTATCTAAGCTCAATCTTTGTACAAATTACATTTATACAACTTTGTCTGTACGGCGTTCCATGTTTTCAAAGTACTGTAAATATCTTTATATCTTCTGTTACTTACAGTTGTGTAATGTTAATTAAAGGGTTGAATTTGAGACAATTTCAGGATCTGATCTGAAATCTACTGAGATTAATTTAATGTAGGTTTTTTATGTTTATAAAGTTGCATGCCATTTGCATCTTAGTAGCTTCCCAACTAAGTCTCTTCAATTCAATCGGGAATATGATGCAGAAGAGCTTTGAGATGGATGCACATTTTCATGTCTTTGTAAAGGCTTAACCTCCAGGGTTGCCCCCACACACACTCCTTTTTTTTTTTTCTTTTTTTATGGAACTTATGACAGCTGTCTATTCTGGCTGCTTAAAACTCTTTTCCTAGTAGAAATATCTCAGAACACCATAACTGAATCAAGACCCATTTCCATTTTCTTGAAAACAGTGAATTGGTCTTTTGGTGATTTAATGACTTCTACATGAGAAAAAAAAAAAAGTGTAAGGGAAAAGAAAGACAAAGTTTTATAATTTCTACTTCTAATAATATAAAGCTTGAAACTCTCTTCTGATTGGACAGGACTTTTACGTTCAGTTGAGACATGTTCATAAATGACCTGTTCATTGTCTCAACTATTCTATAAACTTGATATGCAATAATTAGCTTTGATCGTCTATAATCTGAGATGCTTTAAGCATTCTTTGCACCAAATTTTAGAAGTAAAGGCATTATGCCATTGCCAAATAACATCAAATAATACTTTGACCCTAAGCAGGACTATTGGTAATTTCAATGGAAGCAATATACTCAAAGGGCAGCTTGGTGATTGCACATCTTTTTAACAAGCTGTACCAAATCCTTCTCCAATTTAGCACAAGCAAAGCATAACAGGTATTTTTCCAACATCTTTAGGAGCTGTCTTATTTTTGCAAGCTCTTCAAAATTCTATTATTTTCTGAGCAGCTTTTCAGAAGGATGTATAGTATTGATGTCTGTGAAATGAGATTACTTTCCAAAATGTTTTTGATACTGTAAGCTGGTAAGAGTTTCAAAATAAATGCCATGCATAGTTTGTTTTTGTATGGGATGATAACATAAAGAAATAACAAACTGCTAACACTCTTTTAAAAAAGTAGTCTGTCATGTGGAAGTCATTAACACATTCCATGTAGATTAAACAGAAACTTTGAGTAAAGCCTTCATCATTTAATTTAAAAATTGTAGTAATCTTATTATGTGTCTTTTATATTTCAGGATATAATTCGAAATCTGGATGGCCTTTCTGTTATTGGAGGGATGCTCTCGGACTGTGTTCCCAAAGTTACAGAAAAAGCACTAAATGCACTTAATAATTTGAGTATGAATATTAAAAATCAGGAAGAGATACAGGTAAGTTTTTTACAGGGGAAAAAAATAAGAGTAATTGAGTCATAGAAAATAGTACAGGGCTTTCAACATATTTATTAAATACAGGGAAGGATGCTAAAATCTTTTGAGGTTAGTCATATAAGACGTCAGATCTGGATGATCTGTGTATCCTAAGGCCAAATGGATAACTTAAAAATGCATCATAACACTGGCAATTACTTCTTTTGAAAAGAAAAAAAAAAAAGACACGAAAGTAGACAGCCTGTGTTTAGCTTTCACCAAATGCCACTGAACAGAGATTGTGCTGTTAATTTATAGTGAAATTATGTGAGGCAAGATGATTTCCAAATACGTCTAGAACATCAGTAACAGTTGCTTATTAAGATGGGTAGCAGGCTGAGCCTAGTGTGATGCTTAGGGAAAGGAACTGGAGAAGAAAATGGGAATTGATCCCTTGGGTTTGTCTGCAATACATTTTTCTGTGTGATATTTTAATCTTAAAAGAAGAAGCTGTAATAATGGCAACAAGTCCTGTTGGTAGATACCAAAGATGGTATGGATGGAACAGGACCAGACATAAAAAAAAAAAGCAGCCACTTTTGACATTATCTGATTGAGAAGTGTCCAAGTTTACATGCAGGTTGGAAGACTTTTGGTATTTTTGTCATTAGCTTGATAAAAAGACATCTTGACTGTATGTGGTCATTTGCAGCACCTTTAGTGCTGAGTACCTTTTTTTTTGAAGTGGTGCTTGCCAATTGAAAACATTAATGTAGGCATATAGGTAGAAAACAACTCCTTTGATAAAGTAGAAGTATTTTTTTTTCTTAGTTAGGGTTCCAAGATTCATTGTGTGCTGTCATCCAGAAGAATCTAGGTAAATAATAGTTGCAGGTGTCAGTTGTCATCGTTGTTCTTGAGGAGCACGCCAGTGAATGGGCCACGTGGGTGGAAGAAGGGATGTCATTCCAAGACTTACCATTAGCTTGATCTCAATGTTTAAGAACCTTAGTTGCTTTAAGTCACTTTTGAAACAACTCCTTAAAGCAAATATGCCACTTCTAGAATGGAGTCAAAACAATTTGGGTTTTCAGAGTAATTTATGCTTCAGGGAAGTTATTTAGCATGTCTGTACTGTCTGCTTCTATCAGGCCAACAGAGTATCTGTGTGTATTAAAAACAAACCAAAGCAAAGTCCTTGTTTCCAAGTGCCTTGATCAGATTCTGTATTGTGTTCACTTTAGGCTACTGTTGCTAGACCAATGATACTATTTGTGAATAGAAAATGTGCTTGTATTAAAAAGGAGCCTTCCCTTTTTCCCTAGGTATATATTGAACAAGTTTGTAAGAATGTTGAATCAGCCCCTCTGAATTCTGATCTGCAGCTCGCTGGGCTCAGGTTGTTGACAAATATGTCTGTTACCAGTGACTACCACCATAAGATGATAAACCAGATCCCATGCCTTCTTCGTGTGCTTTCGGAAGGATCTGAAAGAACACAGGTAATGAGTACTATATTGTTACAAACCAGTTATGAAGCTGTTTTACTAGCCTCCTTTCTACTGTTTTTGTTATATGGCTTAGACTGTGCTTAGAAAATCAAATATTCCTTGATGATACATAAAATCTGTAAAATGTGGATCAGTATTACTTTCTCTATGTAGATCCAGGAATAGGGGTGAGAAGGAAGAGCATCTCGATAGTGCATTCACCGGGATAGAGCTGTAGCAAACAAGCGCTGTGTGCACTGTGTTGTTGCTCTATGCCTTTGCTCCAGCAACTCTAGAATTCTTTTCTGCTTCCTAAACATTGCAATTGCATCACAGAGCAAGGAGGATCTATCTACATGTGAAAGACTTCACTGATGCACAAATCTCTGGAGAAACATGCCAAGCTGTGATAACCTAAGATCTCCATTTCCTTTCTTTACGGTTGTTACATCTCTTGCAACTGAGTGGCTGCAATGGGAAATTATTTGTGATTCTGTGCTGATTTGGGAATTATTGCCAGAAGTATTGAAAGAAAAAAGTTTCAAAGGAGGACTTCAAATGTTGAGCTTCTCATCCACCAACACCCCCAGAGGCTTCTCCTCAGAGCTGCTCTCAATCCATTCTCCACCCAGCCTGTGTTTGTGCTTGGGATTGCCCCAGCCCAGCTCCAGGACCTTGCCCTTGGCCTTGTTGAACCTCATGAGGTAGCACAGGCCCACCTCTCAGGCCTGCCCAGTCCCTCTGGGTGGCATCCCTTCCCTC
Organism: Anas platyrhynchos; assembly: GCF_047663525.1. Classification (NCBI taxonomy): domain Eukaryota; kingdom Metazoa; phylum Chordata; class Aves; order Anseriformes; family Anatidae; genus Anas; species Anas platyrhynchos. The sequence goes on from NC_092587.1 coordinate 13,206,346, forward strand.
CTGCATGTCGGCCGCACCACACAGCTTGGTGTCATCGGCAGACCTGGTGAGGGTGCACTCGATCCCACTGTCCGTGTTGCTGACAAAGATGTTAAATGGTGCTGGTCCTGATACTGACCCCTGAGGAACTCCTTTTGTCACTGGTCTCCACCTGGACATTGAGCCACTGACTGCAACTGTTTGAGTGCAGCCATCCAGCCAACTCCTTATGCACGGAGCGGTCTGTCCGTCAAATCCATGTCTCTCTAATTTAGAGACAAGGATTTTACACGTAATGATCTTTAGGAACAGTGTTTTAGTCCATCTTGTGAAAAAACACAGATGCATAAGTAAATGAGTAAGTCAGTACTTGTGGCTTGTTGAGAACACATTTCTTTAGGAACAATCCCATCTCTCAGTACAATGGAAAAAATAAACTGGATTTGCTGAGTATTAGACTTTAGTAGCTTGCTTTTTTTTTTTCTCTGCATCCTACTCTTTATCTGCTTATTCTTTAGATTTTATCTTTTTTCACTGTCATCTCCTGCTTCTAAAATACTAAGAAAGTACCAGACCTGTATTTAAGAATTGCATAAAACTGTGTTACAATTGAGTTGATTCATCTAATTTGCTGATGTAATCGTGTGAAAGCTAAAGTCCTGAGTAAAGGCAAATTCTATAGTCTCTCATCTTTTTTTTTTTTTTTTTTTTTTTAAAAAAAAAAAAAAAGGTAAGCCAGTAGAGAATATATTGGAGTCGTTGCAGTCTGGTGACAATATTAAAAGCAGCAGCTTGACTGCATGAGTGTATCCTTCCTTTAGTGAAAATTTGTGTTCAAAGACTCTAAGAAAAAAGGAATTATGAAAAATCAGAGGATAGTGGACTATAGTAAAATATAGCAGGGCAAGTTAGGGGCAGACAAAAGTGCTAAAGAAGATAAGGAAGCACTAATTTCTGCTCTCACCCATTCTGGTTTTAGAGCTTGCAATGAGTTTGTATGCTCCTCATTTCAGATCCAAGTTTTGAAAGTACTTGTGAACTTATCTGCAAACCCAGCCATGACAAGACATTTTCTCAGAGCTCAGGTAAGGTTCTTGTTATTTCACTTTTTTTTTTTTTTAAACATTTACATATGTATATGTGTGTAGATCTGTAAATGAATTAGAAGAATTTAAATATTACAAATACATATGCAATTCCAGAGCAAAATTTTAGCAAGTACCTTATTAAAATTAATAGTTAGATGTATACGGTCTTTTACAGCTTAGCCTCCTAGATTGCAGTGTATTACAGATTATATTAATTGCAGACTGTATTTCTTGCAAATGGAGAGTCACAGAATGTAGACGTTTTAAAGCATTTGGTCACATTTCATGTGCAACATTCCAAATCACAAAGTGGTTTGGGTTGGAAGGGACCTTAAAGATCACCCAGTTTCATCCCCTGCCATAGGCAGGGACACCTCCCACCAGACCAGGTTGCCCAAAGCCCCATCCGGCCTGGCCTTGGACACCTCCACAGATGGGGCATCCACAGCTTCTCTGGGCAGCCTGGCCCAGCGCCTCACCACCCTCAGAGTAGAGAATTTCTTCCTTACATCAAACCTAAATCTACCCTCTTTTAGTTTAAAGCCAAATAATTAGTGACAACTTAAATACTGTTCTTACTTTTCACCAACGGGATAGTACTGTGAACTTTTTAAAGTAATATACAAAGTATCCTGATGAGTTTCAAAAACAAGCTCAAAATATCCTTTCCAGACATGCAGTCAGTATATAGATTTCTGATAGGGTACGAAGTTCAAATATAACCAGTACTGTAGATCATTGTTTTCAACAGCTGTTTCAATAGCTAACGGCCTGTACCAAATAAAATCAAATTCCACTGAAATCCCCACCTCCTTTCTCAAATGCATCCATAAATCTTTGTCTCTAAGCGCTATAAATAAGCTTTCTTTGTGCATTACTTATGTCTCCATGGAGAACTTTTATCTGATACTTGCTACTTGGCATACAGGTTTATTTCAGTTACATCTTTTCCTCACAGCAAAACAAAGATCCATGACTGGAACACTTACACATCCTCCTTCTCCTCTCCAAATAAGTTCCTTAAAATGTGCAATAGCTAATTTAAAAACCAAACTTTTGTTTTTGAGATATCTGCTGCCAGAAGCAGAGCTAATCTAGATATTACCAGATTTTCATGACTAAGACAAATTTAGGGTAGCTTAATGTTCAGTTTTCTGTTAAAAGTGTATATTTTCCTGTTCTATCAGATACATTAACATACAAACATTCAGATCACCACAGAGGGCAAACCCAGCACTATTTAGAAGAAAAGCAGACCCTCTTACAGATGGGAATTTTCTAGACAACTGTATTTTGGAGATTGAAAGTACAAAGCATTGATCAGCCTGTGATACACACACAAGCCAGTCTTTTCTAAAGAGGAAACATGCATGCTGTGCAGCGTATGGAGTTCTGGTTTACATAGCTTCCATTTAGGTGCAGGTCTTTTTTTCCCCAATGTTTTAAAGTTAATGTTAAGTACATGTAACTAAATCCCTGACTATTAAGTATGGATTCTTTATTTAATATCCTAGATGCCATCACTGCTGTTACTTTTTGACAACTGCATGAACAAAGATATTCTGCTTAGAGCCCTGGTGTTTGCAGCAAATTTGAAAAAGAATGTGAACAATGAAGGTGGCTCGATGATTCAGGACCAATACAGTGAAGATTCAGTTTTCTCTATACTCTGCAGGGATTCTACCCCATTTGCTCAGAAGCTGGCATCTTTATGGCATCACCCTGATCCAGAAGTGAAAGAGCAAGTTGTGAGAATATTAACACGATAGTAATTTTAAGAAGTGACTGACAAAAATATCTAATCTTAAGATTAGATGTAAAAGAGTACTGAATAGGCATAAATCAGTTATTACAAAAGAGATGGAAATATACTTAATAGAGAGAGCATACCAGATGTCTTATAAGAGATAAAGCAGAAAGTTATTGGCACTGAGAAGCCACTATCCAGGTGGTACATGTAAACAGAGGGAGGCACAGTTTAAAGCAGGAATGTTTTTATATACAGAGTGAATATTTAAATGGATGAATAAAGTCAATCTAAATATTCTCAATGTCATATTTTATGCCTTAGATATTTACAGCTATTGAATATCTTGAGAATGATACATCAAAGATTCAGGACTTCAGTTCAGGCATTTACATTTTACTACTCTGATATCTATTAAGAAGCTACAGGCAAATCTTAGAAAATCTTAAACAAAAACAGTGCCAAACTACCACTGACTTCCTGCAGAAATAGTATTTTCAATGAAAATTATAGATTAAAATTATCCAACGCTTTTTTTTTTACCTTAACTGCAGAGAATGCTAAGCATATAAAAATGTAGTATGAAAATATATCCATCCCATTTAGCTAAACTGCAGTGCAGTTAACTGCAACATGGAATGTTTCCATACTTGAACAAAATCATACGGATTTTTATCTCCCTTAAGCAATAACTCTAAAGGAAAGCATACATATTTTTCAAAATACTTTATTTTGAGCCAGATTATCTGCACCTCTGCTTTACTATCGTCATTAGAGAAGTGTCATGCACATTTTTACAAAAGCTTCCTGTTCAGGAGAAGCCCTAAAGCCTGCTTGGAGAGACTCAATGGGAGCTCATGGAGAGCTCTATTCCATTCATCAGCATCACTGGAACATCAGGTGCTTCTGTTGAGTTAGCCACCATAAATTTTCAGTCACTTCTGCAGCATCAATTCAAAACGAAATGGAATACATCTAAACGTCGTAAAGGAAACTGAAGGAAGTTTCACTGATAAACACAGAACATGTAGTAAACACTTTACATTAAAACAAGACTACTGAAACTTCCAGAACACCAAACCATGGAGAAAATAGTGTCAGATGTATAGGCTGGAAAACTTAGAAGAACTGTGTTACCTACATCATTACCAGATGCTTCATCTTTTTAAGTTAATACATACACTCCGCTGTTAATAATATTTTTTTCTGTATATTCAGTAGATACTTTATTTTCTGTAGACACCTGTCTTCAAATAGAATGGCAAGAAAAATATGCCAAGATCAATAAACAGGTAAAGCTATATATATATATATATATATATAAATAAAATCTACTTTGTTTATATGTAGTTTTTAACTCAACAGGAATAACAGAAGTGGAAGTTGGCATGATTCCCACTCCAGAACTCTGACAATCACTGCATTTAGAGTGAACTTCCCTTTTTCCTTCCCACTGGTCTAAAAAAACACTGTTCATTTTGCAATATGCAAATTACAGTACAATCACATAATGTTTTGCCATATTTTGAAGATTTTTTTCCTGCTTCTGTATTTAACAGAGTAGTAGGTCAGACACTGCGAATTTTATCTCACTTTTTTCTTCTGAGACAAGAAGAAATTAGTCTGTTCCAGGTGTATCTGATTTTATATACATATGTTTTCTTAGCCTCACCAATGGAGATGTCTAGATGTCCCTCTCCATGTTCTTCAACCTAAAAATAAGTTTTTCATGTATCATCTTTTTGATAAAGTTGTTTGTCCACTACCAAAGGAAAAGAATTCAAATGGCCATTGTCCTCCCTATTTAAAATACATAAAAACTTTCTGCAGCATTGCCTCAATCTTTTTTTTCCTGGCCTAGGAAGAGCTATTTTTAAACCTTTTCTTCACAGAACAATACTACTGAGATGTTTTGAAACAATGCAAGACTCTCCAATGTGTCTTCATAAAACTGTCTTAATTTTTCATCCCCTGCTCCATACCCCATATGGAATCTTACCAGCACCAAACAAAACATAGCAGTCACTGTTCTGCATACAAGTGCTGTGAACGAATGCATCTAAAACAAAACATTCCATTACTGACATACAAGGCTCTGGTCCTTATAATTCAGTACTCCACGTTTCTGCGTAGCTATAACAGGTACTGCCTGTTTTAGTTTCATTTTCTCTTTCTAAAATGCAGAATTTTACAAAATACAGGCTATCGATTTTGAAAACTGAAAGAACAATTTGAGTTTTAACCATGTCCTACAAAATACTCATAACATCCTGCAGCTTTGTCTCCTCCACAATATTATGTGTAATATACATCACATTATCCTACCCATTACTGAAGCTGTTGTTTAAATGTAAGGCCCAACACAGATGCCATCTGAAATGTCCTCCCCTTAATCAACACTGAACTAACAGCAGTAGTTTTAAAATGGTTTTGAATCATCTAGATATTCTGGTGATAACATTCCTAGAAGAAATACCTTTTCAAATAAAGAAATACTGATTTTCGTTAGACATGAATTACACTAAAGGAATATGAGCTACTTTTTCTCACAAATATTTTAATCATCTGTTACAGAACCCTTCCTCATAATGAACTTGAACTAATTGATCTTTATCTCCTTTTTCTTTCTTTGTTGGTATTTTATTTACTTATTTATTTATTAAGACTTATAGGACTTCCCAGCACAGGTTTTAAAAAGGCTAACTGTTAACAATTAAAGATCATTTCAGTTTGCTCCTAGCAGAAAGTCTCATTGACTGGTTTTAATTTACCAGTTTTAATTTTAAAAACTGATCTTCATGGACTGGGAATGCAAAATGTAATGCACGAGAGCAAAAAAAAAAAAAAAGACCCATATATTCCATAGATGAGAAAAATCATGAACAATTGATTTATTTTCCAATGAATTATGAAGGCGAATAACAACCTTTTTATTTTTTGGCAACAATATGCTTTAATCCTGTAAATGAGCATGGCAATTTGATACAGATACATTTAGCCAAGTATTACAATAGTAAGTAATTTTGTAGTCTCTCATTCAACTTTAAAATTATAGGGAAGCTATAAGGAAAAATTACCGCAGCCCTTGCTTCAGACTTCTCACTTAAAAAAAAGTACTTAATAATAGGCTGAGTCAATGCAAAGACAAGCGCCATAAAGTGACTCTTTCATCTCATATACTGCGTTTGACAAAAAAGTTATTTTAGACGCATTCAGGCCTAACTTAAAGACACTGACAAAACAGTATTAGGGTGCAGATATTCTGGCCACCAGTAAGTATCTACACATTAATGTTGCATTATTAAGTGCTCTCTCGCTCTTTCTCTTAAAGGCACAGTTCTTTAAATCATTTTAAAATTCAGCTTTTGTGGTTCCTCAGTAAATGAAAGTGTAGAAGCACTCAGTAAAATAATTATTTTACTGTGCTTGTGCTTTACCAACACAGCTGTACTGGGAGACTCCCCACATAACACAGAGTGAAGCTATCAAGAAACAGGGCGTAATTTTAAAATTAATGACTAACAATTGGGAGTTTACATTTTGACAATGAATAATTCAAGTCAGCCATTAATTATAAGACTACGTCCTGCTCTGAGGCTATTATTGCTGTTACAGGTAAGATGAAGAGTTGAAAAAAAAACAAAAAAACTGTACAGTGTACATCAGTGATGTATGTGAGCCTAAAATTCCAAGTTATACCCAGACAATACCTTGTATATTAACCAGAACACCACTCAACATTTGTAAACAATTTAACTAGTAAAATCAATTTAACAACAAAAAAAAGTGTAATTGTAAAATGAACTTTATATGCAAGCTTTACTTAAGAAGCTGACAAACCTGAAACCTAGAACTCAAATTCACTCAATCTGCTTTGTAAGTACATCAAATTAACATTTGTGATATTAATTTCTAGTTCAAATCAAACAAGGCTTACGAGGAACTGTTACTGGTTCATTACTCAGACCCATCGTTTGTGCTCAAGTCCCGTGATTCTCCATGGCTTAAGACAAAGAAGTCTTCTTTTTTCAAGCCATATCTTTCAAGAGCTTCATTCAGTTTAACTGGAGGATCCAAATAATACTGGAAAAGAGCAATATGAGAAAAAAAAAAAAAAAAACAATTGAGGCATATGGTAGAAAAAAAGAAAAAGAAGTATCACCACTCTAGAACACTGGCTTACATTTTAAATACTACCCCCAAAAAATCGGGGAACATATTTGTCAAATTGAACAAAAATGTTTGGTGTAATTTTTAGTTTTTAAACAGTAAGAATGCTGATCTACATTCTTCAAGTAAGTAGTAAGACGCAACTTATCCAAAATTCAGTCTTCAATGTAATTACAGAATCACAGAATTTCTAGGTTGGAAGAGACCTCAAGATCATCAAGTCCAATCTCTGACCTAACACTAACAGTCCCCAGTAAACCATATCCGTAAGCTCTTATTAGATTAAATTAGATTTCTTAAAAGCAGAAACATGGTCATTAGTTATTCTTAGCACAGAGGAGGAAGTAGTAACAGGCAGTAGATGGCGCTTTCTTGCGTTAGTAAAACAAACTTGTCAGTTTTAGCGTGCCATTTCAATATTGTTCCTCTTAAGTTACTTCATTGTGTTTGTTATATTTCAAAAAAGGCATCATAAGGGAGAATCATCCTTTTTTTTTTTTTTTCCTAAATAGCTAATTTGTATCTCAAGTGCTAATGACACAGCTTGTTACAAGTATCATGGATAGAAAACATTATAACTACAAACATTTTGCCTCAGGTGAACATACTTAGTTTCAGAACAAAGTTACCATGTTGCCTGGTGCAAATGTTGCAAAGAAAGTTGAAAAAGAGCTACCAGACAAGGTGTAAAGTATATGTAGATGCTTCCCTTTCACCATATTTTTATTTTGTCACTGTTAAGGTAACTGCTTATTAGAAATGGGGAGACGGGGCAGGGGAAAATCAGCAACAATTCACGATAACCTATTTTTTCCATATTTTTGCCAGTAAAAGAAGCTATTATTTAACTATGAATCAAAAATAGCACTCAATTTCTTTACTAGACAGTCATAATTAATAAATACTGTATTGAACTAAGGGCACTCAGTGCTTATGTGATGCACTGCTGAGTTTGCTTCTATTATTGCACAGATATCCCTACCTACAACGTTCATTATTCACACTACAGGATATGTTCTAGTTATTTAAACCTCCATACAATCATCCTATTTTTTCAGAAATTTGCCCTTTTTTTTTTTCTGCCTTCATGTTCTAAAATTACTGGTAATGGTATCACATCTACTTAATTTTCCATGTGGAATGCTTAGACCCAAAAGGTTGTAGGAATCTATACTGAATTAATTTCTTTTTCGTTTTCAGATGAAAGGATAGAGGAGCTGTTGTAAGAATCAATCTATTGATTGATCAAAACCTAAAGGTTCAGATTTTAGGGCACACGTGAAGTTATTGAAATGTTTGACTAAAGTGTAATTTTCTTGGCTACTTCAGTCTTTCTCTGCACCGTATGTTTTGCATTTTAGTATTTACTTGCTAACCTTATACCATATACAAAGCAGGAAGGTGGGCAAATAAAAAAAGTGTGCAATTGTACTTTACTGGAGATCTATTACCTATATTTACTTTCTCTAAATCAGCAGGACTACAGTTGTAACTATTTCTGTGCATCTGGTTCCTTCATCAACAAAGAAGGGACGTTAAATGTGCTGCTAGCAGCATTCCCAATGTGTTCCTCTGTCTCATGGACTTTTCCATCAGAAAGAAATTCAACCTTAAAAAATATTTTTTGGTAAAGTTACAAAATGCTAATGAATCTCCAGATGTTTCAATAACTCTGTTCTTTAAAATTAATCTTAACCATGGAAACATGATATTCAGTTATGAAAATGTTGGAGTTGTTTTAACTTTAGTACCTATAGGAACAACTTTTCACTTCTATAATGTCACATTTTAGGTATATACTACATATCTGTAAATGTAAACTGCATGAACAAAGTTTCATTAATGATCACGTAATCAAGAAATCTGAAATCATATACAGTGCTCAAATGTACCTCATTTGCTAAAGCAAAGGTTCCCCAGTGAATTGCTACAGACTTCTTTGCTTGAACATCAATATGAATTCTTACAGCTTCTTCAGGATCCACATGCTGGTGTTTCATAAACCACCTACCAAAACACAAAGTACATTTTTTGTGTCACATAATTAAGTGCCAGATTTCTTCTTAACTTGCATTAAGTTGCAAGGAGTCTTAAAAAAAATACACCTGCCTAATCAAAAAGTTATAGAGTATACATGCCTGAAGAATATCCAGAGAACTCAAAATTGACAAGCTGGAATATACCAACGTACCCACAGAACAACAGCTCATGTATTTTACTCCCCTTTTCAAAAAGTTTTTCTTACCTATATTTTTAATAGTATTAATACATATTATTGGTACCTGGAGGCAGTAAGACAATAGATTTAAATTGTATTTAATTTTATTCTAGTATTCCTTATCAAAAAGTACATGTTTCAGAAGACAAACGAAGGGAATGGTAGTAAATCAGAGGAGATTTAAAAAAAAAAAAAAAAAAAAAAGATTTGTACACTTTGTTCTGACTCCTATCTTCCTTTCCCAGCCTATACATGCTTTGCCTCCAGCACTGTATGAATGTTATCACCTAAAAGTCTAGATACCCCATGATAAGTAGGATATAGATTCCTGAACAAATAGATCTGAAACAACAGATTAATCTCTGTCTCCAGCTAAGTTGTAAAAGCAGCATAAGGACTGAAGCAAGGGAAAAACACACCAAGCTGCATGCATCTAAATGATGTGGGTTGTGTGATGCTATTTAACAGAAAAGGCCACAAAGTAATTCCAGATTTTTACTCAACATTTTCATGGAAGGAAGTCAGCTGATTCACCCTTGCTGTACTTAGTACTGAAGAATAAAACCTCTGAGAACACCACATGTACACAGGCAAGCAAACTAGACATTTTAACTCCATCTTCTGATTGCCTCACTGGTTTTGGTTGGTTGGTTTTAGAAGGGGAGGTCATTCAGCAATTTTTTTTTCTTATTTTGATCAAACTTAAGATTTTCATACCTTGGCTCATAAGCTCCAATGGGGATGGCTGCGAGATCAAAAGGTCCAAACCTTTTACCTATCTGTTCAAAAGCAACACAGTAGCCGGTGTCTCCTGAAAAGAAAAACCTATTCCAAGGTCCCAAGACAGACCAGCTGCCCCATAGAACCTTGTTGTCATCTGTCACAGTCCTTTTGCACCAATGCTGCGAAGGGGTGAAGACAAAAGTTACGGCGTCATGGCCAGGGACACAGTTCTCTTCCCACCAGTCCAGTTCAATCACATTCTCACAGCCGCATCGCTGCATCCAGTCTAAGAGCCCCAGGGGCACAAACCAGCGCAGCTCATTGCCGAAGCGTTCGTTTAAACTTTTTACACTGTTGTAGTCCAAGTGATCGTAATGGGTGTGGCTGATCACCACCGCATCTATTTTGGGGAGCTGGTCAACTGTGCACGGAGGTCCTCGGAAGCGCTTGGGACCCATCAGCTGCACTGGGGAAGCCCTCTGGCTGAAGATGGGGTCAGTAAGAAATACGATTTCATCCATTTCCACCAGAACTGAGGCGTGTCCCAGCCACGTCACTCGCATGCCAGTTCCCGTCTTTCCAACAAGTTCCGGGTTTTGAACAAAGTAAGGTTTTAAAACTGGAAGCTCTTTATCGAGTTCCTAGCAAAAAAGAATATAATATGCATGAGATATCTGAAAACGTAGTTGGCTGTAGAATAAAAGCTTCATATAAGGCACCAATCATTACAGTCAAGACTCATTTTGTTTATATTTTAAGCAACCTCAGAACTGCCGTACAGATGCCTTTTTAATGGGTGTTTTCCCAGCAACTTCCTCCTAAAATCACCTTTGATTTTGTCACATTTTCACTTCTCTCTCAAGAGAGAGGAGAGAGCTCAAGAGTATTCCATCAGGCCAAGAGACCTACCAAGAGAAAGCATGTTTGAAAGCGTTACAGTGAAAGCCCTGCAAAGCTCAGCTTGTGCAACTAAGTGATGCCTCCCCAAGCCCTAGCACAAATAAGTCACACAACCAGGGATAAAAGAATACAATGTTCCCAAAAATATTTGCCAAAGCTCTGTTCTACCAGCCTGTAGCAGACCCTCTCCCCCCACTATGTATGGAAGGACCACCTGGAGGTTATCCTCACTTCATATTGATAGTTTTTACAGTTCTGTCTTCATATCTGCCAGTAATTTACTGAATATTAGCACAGCACTGAGACTCAGATCTCATTTTTAAGATGGTCCTTTAGGCACTTAGCTATGCTTTTCAAGGAGTTTTACTGAAACTTTCTAAGTAATTAAAATTTAATTATTACTGAATAAATCACTGTACCGATCTGCCTGTAGGTTCGGGATGCAGCCCCGTGAATGACCTACATCAACCAAAATCCATACTCCCGTGTAACAAAGTTAATGAAACCTTCCCCCACCTGCCCTCTTGTTCCAGCAGGAATGCTTACACAGTTCTCAGATCTGACACCTCAGAGAACTAAATCAGCTGAATATTAATCCAGAGGAGGGAAAAAAAGCTTTCGGCTTGATCAGCTTCCAAATTTGACACCACACAGCCTCAAAAGTGCTGTAGTCAGCACAAAGGAGGCCACGGCTGTATGTTTTCTACTGAAACTGATCATCAAACCACCACTCCGTTCTCTTTGAACAAAAGTTATGTTCTTCACTGCAGTTTGGTTGAAACGCGAATGGAAAAAGCTTTATACGTAGTAAATAGGGGGGTTTCTATTAAAAAAAAGGTCCTCTCAGAGTTCCTGACCATCTCCATCTCTGTTGTACGGTAGCTACAGCTCTCCTCCCAGATCGCTGTGCTCTGCACTCCTCACATTACTTGAGTAGAATTTTCCTTTATTAGGTGACTTCTGACAACTCCTCTCTCCCTTCTAACCACTCATGTCCCAACACTTCTGGTTCCTACCCACATTCTCCCTGTCTTCGTTGTTGCTTTCATTCTCTGCCTCCAGCATAGCAGATAAACACTATCAGATAGATAGCTCAGACAGAGTCAGCCTCCTGCTCCCTTGAAAGCTCAGCTGATACTGTGACAGCTTAGGAGTCTAGGATTTCCTTTGCTAAAACAGTCCTGGTAGCTTCAGGGAAGTTACTTACTCTGCAATATTTTATTGATTTCGAGGGCATATGTCGGGGTGGATAGTGAAATCTTACTGTAAGTAATGAAATATTCATGAAATTGCTTTTTCTGAGAGCTAATGGACAAGACGTGTGTCTCCTGGAAAACGTTTCATTACAGTCTCCAAAAAAAAAAAAAAAAAAAAAAGAGGCATATACTTACCGTATAGAGAACCTCTAAAGCTGACTGGTTAGTGTAATACAATCATTTAATTCATACAACAATGAACAAAGTATGATTAGTAGACTGAGAAAAGCTGTCACTTCTCTAGGAAAAAAATAAAGTGATGTTTCATTCTAAGTACACAGCAGTGCCATACTACTCAAGAATGGAAATCAGGTCAACACATGAAATTGTGTGGTTAAGTCCATAAAACAGATTATGTCAAGAAAATTAAACACAGATATGAAATTTAATAATTCTCACAATGCATTTTATATCAGTAAGTGCATTTTTCATGGCAAACATTCTTTTCATGTACTTGTTTTTAAAGTCAGACTATAAATTATTTTGCACTGAAAGTCGGAAAAGTTCACTGTGTCCTCACACTTTTGCATCACAACTATACCCACAAAAGACAAACTCTTAGGAAAGAGCTAAATTTTGCTATTTCAGGTAAGACAGCTCAATCATTCTATGTCTCAAATAAGAAGGCAACTGCTTGGCTCTCGCACCAAATGAGTAAAAGAAGTCATTCTACTTATTGGCTACACTATTTTTGGCAAACAAAATTTTCTGGCCAGTACTAGGAGTGCCTGACAGAGTGTTTATACTAAGCAAGGAGTTGCTTATGTACAATGATTTCTCACTCCTCCTGAAGAAAGGAAGGTGAGACTCAGTTCCAAGACCCAACATGTCTCCTCAGGGCCAGCTTCAGCTTCAACCAGTGGCAAAGGGGACAGGTAGTAAGATTAGTTGCCACATGACAGTTCAATGAGATTACATGTTTAGTATGTGTTCACTGAGATGCAGCTTATGTTTCACTGAGAAATGGTGAACAACATGGACCACATCCTTAAGATCAGTCATAGGAAAAAAACAGAGGAGCATTTTCAGGGTTTGTTCCTAAGAAGAAGAAACAAAAAAAAAAGTTTCCTGATAACCAAAGACTTTCTTGGTTCAGAACCTGGATTGAAAGCCTACTTTTAAAGCAGTGAGCACTCGCTATTCAATTTAGAAGATCTCAAACTGAACCACAAGTTCTACTGGCAGTATACTTCATATGAAACTCTTAAAACTTGTACAACAGGATAATGAACAAAATACATAAACTTAAAGAATCTTTGGCCTGCTATAGTACATTTTGTTCTCTGACAGACTGACCAGAAGCATTAATGCCACAGGAATTACAGTAGAATTTTGAAACATGATATCAATTTCAAGTCAGCTACCAACAGAAGGAAACGTGCCTAATGCTGTCTTGTCTTTATCACTGGTAGAATACGAAAACTTGCCCTACTGTGCCATGTTGTGTCTCCCACCCCCAGATCTTTCCTTCCTAATGCAAAGGAAGGAGAAACACATGACTGGCTTTGGTAAAACTTGCTAATTAGCTTAGGATTTTTGGCACTTAGTTCATGCTGGAATACCACTGGATTTTTACAGAAATAAGAGCATTCTCCATTGTTGATCCAACAGCTAATACTTCAGAGGCACTTCAATGGCACTGGAAAAAAAAAGCTTTTAATAAAACCTGTATTAAAAGTACAAAAAGGTTATGTATTCCAGATAATGATAGAGGCTTATTGTGAAGACATGATTATAATACATACAGCTTTTACCCACTGAACTACCTGGATAATTTTTATTTTTATTTTTCTGAAGAAACATATGCAAAGCATTTGGTACAGATAAACTGAACCTGCCCAGTATAGCAGCACACTCAAAAGTGGAAACTAGAGCAGGAATCTCTTGTAAGGATATGTTATCTACCAGTGCTAAATAAAGTATGGAGCCCTTAGTTTGAATTTTAAACAAGCTCAGAAGTGCTTTACAGCTTGATTTAGGTGTGGAGCAAACGTAACTGGAACAAGCATCAAAATGGCTGAGGATCCAAGAAGTGCATTTCATTGATCCCTATCTAGGTTCTTCTGTTTCTGATTTACTTCACTGAGCTACTGAATAATTGCAGGCACTTAATTCAACAATTTCAGATGCAAAGCAATAAAATTAGTCCAAAATGAATTCCAGTTGGGTCAGAGAGAGAGCACTTTACAACTGGTAGAGTGCAGATTTCTTTGTAATCATCCTTTATTGCAGGGATAACCAGTAAATTAAAGAGGAGCGCTGCAGTTCTCCACTGCCATCAAAGCTGCATGTTCTGCAGTCTGCACTACACCTGAGCACTGCCTACTAGGTAGCTCAGTCACTAAACAGTTTCTGACCAGTGCTGACAAGATCTGCAGCGATGATTATAGGCACCGTACACACACAGAATAGGGCAGCAGTCAAAGGCAACTGGGAAGAATTTTATGTGAATTTTACATAAATGTGGCTGAAGTATCGTAATGCAACACGCTATCTGGAAAGCTGTACACACTGCGATACAACTGCTGTTATTACAAGGTACAGATAATGTACAGAAGCACAACACCAAATTTAAACTGGTACATTGTTGGAATGGATCTCAAGACCGAAATAGGTTTGTTGGGCTTTTTTTCCTGAAGTCAATTATTACTACAGAACAACTACAGCCAGGATTAATTCTCCCTTAAATATGCTGTGTCACATTTCCTTAAAGAAATACCCAAATTTTTCACCCTTGTGTTAGTAAATAACAACTTTCCTGCTAGTAAAGTTGATCAAATTACTTCCTTCACAGGTAATTCATATATGATAAAAATAAAAACGTAAGCTCTTGCTAAATACTGCCTGGGAGATTATAGCTTACACTAGCTTTCTTGGATGCTTAAAAGCATTATTAACTCTTGTTGGTTCAAAAATGTTTTCTCTGGTTGTGTACCCTTTAGCACAGCTCTTCTGCACTGCAAGACAACACATTAGAAAATAAACTGAGAAGTAATCCTGTCAAAACTGGAGCCATCCAACCAATGGTTTTCCAACATCCATTACTCTTCATGGAAAAGAAGCAGCTTTCAGAGGTTGCTTCTCCCACCTCCTCTTTTTTAGACCTTCTTTATATACACATTTGACAGAAGCAATACACAAAGAACAAAAAATAGTGTTTCCCAGTAGGCTGGCACTGTACCTTTAATATTTCAGTACAAATACTTGCTCAGATTAGTTTTAATATATACATTTTTTTCTCTTGATACACTGAAACAGAAAAAACATCTCCATAAGCAAGACAGCTACTATTTAATATATATAAATTTACAGAAAAAAAAAGATTATCTAAATGGCAGTATGAAAAGGATATTTAAAATCAAACATGTCACAGCTTTTGTCTGATATGTTTGTTATATGATTCAGAAGGCAATGCCTATTAAAAATTAAACAGTTTATCTGTTTAAGTAGTTTATGATTGAGCTAGGAGATCATTTTTGTTGTTTTTGTAAAAATAAACTGACCTGGATAAATCAAAGGTTGGGGAACTAACTGGAAGTCAAAAAAAATGAAAAGGCAGAAAGGATCATCCCGCTTTTGGAAAAGAATAAAGAAAGCAATTCCAAAAATCAGAAAGACAACACCAAGGAGAGTCTCCAAAAATTGTCTAAAAGGCATTAGTTAGGAATTATCATGTTTTATCAATTACAGAAGAGGTAAGAGCAATCTAGATCAAGACCAGAATAAATAAATACTTACCTGTTTTGAACTTGGCACATTGCTGTTATCTTTTTCCATGAGGCACCATTTCAAAACATTTGGCAAGGTTGGTGACTTCCATGTTGGCCATGGGTTGACAAATCTCCCATCTTTGCCTCTCTTTGATTTAGTTACATCTTCTTCTAACCTGTAATCCAGCCTGAAGCTTTTCCTGGAGGTCCTGGAGGAATCGCTGCCCCTGGATCCTCGATCTGCATTCTGAGGTTTCCTCACTGCTTCCTTAGGGTACTGGCTGCCTGCAGACGGCTCTTCTGTTTTCCTCTCCATATCCTTTTGAGGAGAACTAAAATACATTTTTAAATTAATCAATCTTTTCTTAGATTAATGTCAACATTCATAAGACTGAATCTTCTCACACATTAGAAACAAGCCTGCCCTACTCATTTTATGATCTACTGTATTTTTCTTATTTTTCTTTTAGAACATTTGCTGTTACACAAAAGCCTTCAAAAACATGCTGTGGCAAGTAGACAGGAGATCTCTTTGTAGTGCAGGCAGAATTTTACTCCCTGGTATGCACAGCTTCAGATACTAACACTATTATCTACCAATTGCAAGACCGAAGGGGGAGGGGATCCTTACTATTCTTCCAAAATGTAAATTAAGTTCCTCCTGAAGCTTATGACATTCAGTGCCCGATGTAATACAATCCCACAAACATGTCCAAGAGACACTGAACTATATAGTGCCTTAGGACTTGCCCATACAGTGACTTTACTTTGCAGTAAGAGCAGCAGTCTCATGTAGCATTAACATGTTACTTCTGCCTACACAACGCATCACAATGTATACAGACATCCAAGAACACAGAAGATGTTTGGTCCTATTTCCTATCTTGTCCAAAACCAAGGTAAAGCTTATTGGAGTAACAGTGAAATTAACTGCTTCAAAGACAAGTTTGATACAAGTTTCACTGAACTGATGAGCAAAAGGCCACAAAAGCTTGGAACATCTCAAAATCATGTCTGCGATGCCTGTTCTTAGTTCCATTTTGAAATGAAAAAAAAAAATAGGAAAATAACTGAGAAAAGTTTATTTCTCTGAATTTCTCACAAATTTGGGGCATTTCGTAGGACACTTTGAACTCAGTAGTCAGTCTCTTATTCCAAACCATACTTCAGTGTTGGACAGCTTGGGAATATGGAGTCCCATTGATCTCATTCAAAGGTAAAGAAAACAAATACCCCTACTTTATTTTAAAAGTTGCTGAAGCAATTCAGTCAAAGAAAAATGGTTCCGTTTCTACATTTACGTTCATCATTTCAGTGTTCTGACAATACTTAAAAAACAGGTTGCTATTTTAAGAAGTGCTCACCTTTCAGGTACTTGCATCTCTACCTGATTAAAACCAGAAGATGCCTAGTAATGAACAGACAGCATGATATGCTGCTTAGATGCAGAAAGGTTTTTTAAAATTAGAAATTGTGAACTTTGTCCTGTGGAAAGTTCTCTACCACACGGTTTAGACTAGCCACCATTTCATTAACTCAGCTATTCCAACTCTTGCTGGTATACTTGCATATAAAGCACAGGTCCGATGTACCAAAGTCAGTCCATTCATACAACATTTTCAGGAAACAGAATTGAATGAAGCCCACAGTTTGCTTTGAAATTTCTTAAATGTGGTATTTTCTAAGTAGCTGGCTAGGCAGAACTCACTGTGCTGCTCCTAAGTTCATAATTACAGAAAAAAAAAAAATAGATTGTTACTGCAGCATTACAGCTGGGCTTTTACAGGCAGAAAAGCTGTGTTACCAAGGCAAACACAAATGCATTTACTGGAGATGCTCTGACTCCAAATGCAAAGCTCTTCCCTGCTATTTCTGCAGGGATCAGTTAATAAACAGCAAGTGGGAACACACGTCACTTGTGAACGCAGGACAATTGTTCAGTCAACACTGAGAAAGCATTCCTGGTAACACGTTTGAGAAGTAATACTCTCGGTCATAACCTTGTTTTAACAAAATTGCTTTTTTCCCAGTTTCCCTGCAGTTTTACTGAAACGACTCCATTATCCATTTCCTATTTAGCTATAATATACAACATCTGCATCAGAACATGAACTGTACCTGTTGATACTCCTGAGCTGTTTTCTCTATTCCATAAAATATTTACTGGAACCAGCCTTCAATGGAACAGCCACCCAAGTTGCTCTATGCTGTTTTTCACACACATAAGGGGTAATTAAAAGAATCAGTGGCACAAAAAGGCAGATGGAATATGAAAAAAAAAAAAAAGAATAAAAAAATTTTAAGGGATATATTAACTGTTCCTTTAACTCAAGAATGTCTCATGTGGCATTCCTCAAAGAGCATCTTCAGTGCCAAGTCCTCTTATTAATTTAGCAAAGCACGCAGACACAGCATAGAACATCTACTCTTCTAGAAAGCATCATGAAAACAAATCACAAAAGTTTAACCAGATAGGTACTTAATTCCAGGAAATTCTTCTGTTAACATCTCAGATGTCTGATTTTTAAATATATATGACTACTGTAATTATTGTTCCTACAAGCCATTTTATATTAGAGAGCAAAGTGCCTAAGGTTTTATTTTTAAGCTTCTGTTTATCTATTCATTCATCTCTAAAATAGGTGAATTCTGCCTTTGCTTACATTTTTATAAAAACCTTTGATCTTATTCTGAAAGTATAAGCCTCTAGGGGAAGTAGGGATCAACTCCACTGATTAAACAAAGACAATGCCAAAGCATTTAAGGCACTGCAGGTATCTGTCTGCCAACATATTTTCCACATGATGCACATACATTACTTTCATTAGTATTCCATAAGCAACCGAAGGGAGAAAAGACCTCAGCACTCACAGAATACTTTAAACTCTTTTACATGCATAAGAAAAGGACAAATTTACAAACTAGCAACTGACAAAGTATTCCTGATGAACTGCAGGTTCCTTTGAAGTCTCACCGATTCACTTCTGTTTCATTTAAACTGGTAAAACGTATCCAAGACTATTCATGCAATACAGTAAAAAGAAAACTGATTTTTCTTATTAAAAAGTGGTTGACTCATTTTGAGAAAGCCAGGATGTTTCAATCATTAGCTTAAAATAAAACTCAACCAGTTATTAGTTTAAAGAGATCCTTACCCCTTTTTTTGCAAAAGAAAGCCTCTTTCAAGGAGATTCAGCAGCTATATTTTAAATATTAAAAACTACCCAACAGGAACGAGCTGATATTTCATCCAGCTTTTCTGAGTTCCTCCCCAAGAAAAATAACAGTTTGGCAAAGAGCTTCCAATAATATTTGAAAAATACATTTAAGCACCGGATCGCCAGCCAAATTATGACCAGCAGAGGTACTAAAACCCAACTGGACAAGAATTGTGTTGGCTTGTGGGGGCAGAGGGAGACAGCAGGAAGGGGCCACGTCCTCGGTGGATATTTGTTATCACAAGGCTCCACCAGACATCTTTATTTTCCACACTTTTAAATAAAGGGGAGAAGTCCTACTCTACTTTGAGGCACTAAACTGATCTGTTAACATTGGAAAAGACCCTTTGGGATGAGGCGATGTACCCACAAAAAGGGCAAGTGGATCACCACTGCTCCTAAGAGGGGCTCAGCCAGAAGGCAATGCCACCATCCCCGCGCTGGGAGATGCTTTTCTGCTTCAGCTGCAGGCAGAGAAGGAAACGTACCGATGCAGAGGAACTGCCGAACGAGCCCATTATTCATGCCAAACCCACTGTGCCAGAAGGTACACTAGACAGAAGGGAAGCACAGCCCTGTTTGATGAATAGGACGAAGCCTAACATGAATCAAAACGGAGAGCTCACACAACTGGTTTTCCAGCACCAGGTGCTAAGGGGCCCCTGCGAATCCACAAAGCAAGAATGAAGTTGTAGATCAGGCAGGACACGGCGAGGAAAACCCCTGCTTTATGTTCTGGCAAGCAGGTTCGTTCCTGGAAATAGGATGAAGTTTTTAGGACAGTAGGTTTGGGGTCGATTGTTTATTTTAGCATTGTTTATCTAACTGAGAACTTGGATACAAGTATTTTGGCTTTAAGTCTTTGCTTAGGAAAATCATTACAAGTTTATTTAAACATTTTAATACTTCCTCCTATCTGTTCCAAAAGAAGATCGAACACAGGATACATAAAATTTACAAGCACCACCATCATTAAAATTTCTGTTGTCAAGTGCTCACTGCAGAGCTTCCAGCTCTGCAGTATTTTAACTTCATCAGTAGAAGAGCATCAACACAGAACCTGGTGTCCAAGTCCTCACCTTTTCCACTCAGTCTTTACCAGCCACTACTCAATATACAAAATGGATATAATTCTTCCTCCTAAGGATAACAGCCATTCACAGTCACTAACTGTAAACTTTGCTGGAACAAATTTATCATTTTCTAACTAGAAACATGGTCCTTATTGAACAAATTCATAAGAGAAAGTTTAGGAAAGGGTTACTATGAAACTATGGTTTATCAGAACCCACCGAGATCCACAGAACCTCATACCTACCTTGCAAACATCCCACATATTTCAGATACCCTTATTATTATTATTCAGATATCCTTATTACTCTGGTTTTGAAGCAATGAGTTTGGTTTATTTCTAATTGCTGCCTCTATCTATAGACTACATCCAGGATTTAGGTGATGCAGCGTGCAGCCCAAAGGGATACCTGAATACTGCTACCCAACTCACAGATTTTCTTACAATATGCATGTGTTTTATGGCTGCCAAAAGCACACTTCTGGCTTGGAACTAAAATAAATAAATAAAAGGGTTTCAGCTAAAAGGTAAGGTATTTGCAAACACTAGGGAGCACATGAGTAATTTTTTTTTTAAAAAAGCCCCCTGCACACTCAACTATCAAACCACTGCCAGTTAAATTTTGGCAGTACTTTTATTTTTCCTTCAGGTCAGAAATTGTCTGCATTAATTAGTGAACAGTTTGAGAGCGGAAAATTCTAAATGCATTTAAACTTTTACTGTGAAGTACTTCAGGCTGTCCAAACCAGTTGCAACAACAGTTATTCCTGATGCCCTCTCAGTCTTAGGATTTCACACACAGAAGCTCTCAAGCCTGGAACTAGCTGATCTGCAAATACTTTTATTATTTGAGATTTCCAATTAAAAGCTACAAGCACGAACAAGCGCTACAGAAATTTTCATTCTAATTATTTGATATTTTAACAGCCAGCTACGGATTCCATGGGGCATCCTATTTTCTATGATATTTTTCACAATCTCCCCAAATCCATGTTAGTACAGCCTTCTTCTATCCTTGGTTGCACCCATTTTGTATCACAGCTATAGGCTGCCAGCTGCCCCCTCTTTGCTCCTACAGGTCTGTAAGAATCCCGACCCCACAGCAGCTGTGTGCTGTTAAAGATGAACAACTGAGTTGATAACAGAAGCAGAAGTAGCCCTCTCTATAAACCCCTTAGAATTAGGGCAAATCTTCAGCCAGTCCTATCTAGTTTCAAGAATCAACAGTACAAAGGTTTATTTATTCGTAACAGAGAGAGAAATTCGAGTTGTAAATAAAGCAAATATGAGGCATTTTACAACAGCTGCAGCACTGAAGCCACCACCAGCAGCCAACCCACCTGTGCCCTTGCTGCTCCCCTAGGCTTGCCAGAACAAACGTGTGTCCACATGGTGAACTCAGCCAAGAGACTGATCAAGCTGATAGTCCCTCCTTACCTGCCTTCTCCCTGGAGAAGCGCTTATATTCACCTGGATCACTGTGTAACCATGCAAGCATTTATACCAACAAGCTGGCTGGGATAGGGGAGGGTGCTAAACCACCAGGAAGTTATTCCCAGTGATTAGGAGTGCCTATCAGCTACACCCTGCTGTGCCCTTGGACACAAATGCAAACGTGCGTTAGTCGGGTCCACGGTAGCCCCTGGGGCCAGCTATTTCTCAGCCTGGTGGTCAGCTCGGACGTCAGACGGACTGCAGGAGGATGTCTCCTCCTAGAGCTGAGGCAATGCATACCGGCTCTCCCTGTGCTTCCAGCGCCCAGCTGGCTAACCAGCCCCATCCTCCACGGCTGCTTTAAAGCCCCAACATGCTGGGGACTTGCATTTAGTAGTACAGAAGACTTGAGCTACACGCATATTCTGCTTAGCTTGTGGCACTACACGACAGTCACTGTCTACAGGGGCCACGCGTACTAACAGAGCTGACAGACCCAGCATCCAGTGCCCGTACCTTTACATACCCATTAAAGCAAGTTGTTTCCTTCTCTAGCCTCATCTTTCACTGCAGGCTTGCATCCAGGTTTCCAAAATCTGGCACACGGCCCTCGCATTTAAAAGCGCAGCCTGGTCTATCATTATGGTTAAGCACAAGAGCGGTGGGTGTATTGCTGTGCTATTCTGGAGGCAGTCGCAGAAGGAAAGCAGGAGTCCACTTGCCCTACACCAGAACATAAGAGCACTTTACTGTCCTCCCTCTACACAACCAATCTCATACAGCCACTTAATGCATAGGGAGGAACGCGGGAAACACTTCTGGAGCTGGGATTTAAAGTTTTCTTACCTGCTCTGCTACGCAGGACTCCAGCTGACCACATACGGAAATGAGGTTTGTGCATTGCAGACATGCTGTGGCACACGGGACAATTACTGCATCGTGACTCAAATGCAGACAATTTCTAAAGTCAACAAAAAAAATACCAGAAGCTAGCCCATGCACACAGCTGAGCACTGATAACCCTTGGATTCAGACAGCAAGGATAATCTCCATGGATGGCCCCTCGCACTCGCAAGGGATTCCAGAAAAGCTCCCCTAAAGGAGCAAGGGCACAGCTGGAGCCATCCAGCTCCGGCACCAGGACCCCAGCGGCAGCGCCCTGGCACCAGCCCTGCTCTAAGAGCTGCTCATGCAGATGAGCAGTTCATTAGTTTTAGTTGCTCTCCTGACGTGAATAGAGTTAATCATAGACACAAACCCTGCCAGGACGGGGCTTACTGTTAGAAGAAACAATCAAATGTTGAGGTTCAGCATTTATAAGCACGCTTCAGCCACCCTCACGTGTTAACAGGCTGAGCGTCTTAGTTTTAGCACTTCAAGCTATTTTCTGATGCTAAAGCTGTTAGCACAGGTTTTTCTTAACTAAAATGAAGTTTTAAAATACAACAAGCTTACACTCTGGCTTGAGGGTAGAGGTCTCCTGCCTAACATCTTCTGTCAATTAGACAGGACTAAGGATAAGTGACACTCCCCTACCACGCTCACTGAGAGGAAGGCTCCACACGAACATGCAGTGGCATAAATCTGACTTTGTTCATGGCACACGGCCACAGAGTAAGAGCTGTTCTTACAAAAGTGCCCAGAAGTCCCGTCAAAACCTTCACCCATAGGATCCACGTGGCAAAGCAGGATCCAAAGCAGTTCATATATATCCAGCTCTGGCATTTTTATGTCTGTAACTCCACAGTTGCTATCTCTAACCCATTTACTAAGGCTTTTAATTTTCTTTTTCTCTCCAAGCCAGAAAGGAACAAGCTGCAATGCAAACTTTCTCTAGACTCACACTACAAATAATCCTTTAAAATCCCACAAAGCTTCAGTTATTCAGGAAGCGCAGCAACGCCCAAGCATTAAACTAGTCTTTATTTTTAAGTTAATAGTCACACATTTTTTGTTTATATGCATATTTAAGTGCTCCTCTACTTAATTCCCTCTCTTCAGTTCAAAGTCCAAACACATGGGACCCAATGTGATTTCTTTGCAATATAAAAATATTTCCCTAAGTTATTTTTTTCTGTCTTTCACACTTAGTTTTCAACATGTGCTTAATTTTTGCTTGTCCAAATAACATTCTTTCTCTGTGTATATATACACACACATTCCCCCCAGACATACGGCTTTTTACAGAACTGTAACATTCGACCTCAAACGTATTGAAATCCAAATAAAACATTTCCACATCATTTAATATAAGGAAATTCAAGTTTTTCCTTACTGAAAAAAAATAGTTTTTCCTTGAACGTGACTGTTCAAAGACCATCTTGCACATGAGTTAAGCTACGAGGCGATCAGCCTTCCCAAATATAATGTGTGAATCCTCAAAACTTCATGCTAGAAAGACAGAAAGCTGTCATACAGCACCCTGTAAGTTCTTCAACTGGAGCACAGCCATCAAAGGAAATTACAAGTGGTGGAACACCAGACACAGCAGAACACAAACACAGAAGGAAATTAGAACCATCACAACACATCAGCATTTTTCCTGACAACTCCTTTTCCTATCCATGACCAGCCTTTTACTCCATCCCCACAAGTACAGGTTATGATGCTTCTCCACGTACTCTCAATGAAATGCAAAGTGCTTTAGTTGTTAGTCAACAGCAAGAGAGTTGAAGTTGTTTGTTCATTTGTTTTCCCCTTATGAAGGAGTCAAGGCATCTTTCCAACATAAATGTGAGCCATCTACTAATTTTCAAGGCACCATCCTAAGTACGTAGGTGTTTCCAGGAGACAAAATGTTTAATTTAAAAACACCTAAATACATACACACAAACAACTTGTTATTGTGGCAATAACAAGTTATCAGGAACAGCTGAACCTCAATGAAACCTTCCCTCAAAAACCAGGCCACAGCATGGGAGACTTCACACTAAACAATTGAAGTTATTTCCAAACATTCTAAGCAATAAAAAAATAAAATATTATGATAAAGCTTACTCAGCAGATAGCACCCCCAGCTACAACTGCGATAACAGATCCTACACAAAACAAATCTCTTGATACGCATCCACAGCCTTCTCCCTTACCAGCTGACTTTTTGCTTGCACACCACCACACAAACCTTATTTTTCACAATAGGGTCACGACGGCAGCCAAGTGTTTTCATGGTGTCACTTGGTAACGTCCAATTCTCTTTGCTGAACAGCTTTGTAGGATGGATCTGTTTGGGTGCAGTCTCATGCTATTCAAACCTATGTTGTACCTTCTTTACATAGCTGCCAATTACATGCAGACGGTAAATAACGTGATCATTAATTCCAAACCAAGTACAACATCTGCTTTACAGAGAAATCCTTGTTATTCAAAGCCTCTAGCTGTGCTTAGAGGCAAGATGACCAAGTGATTTACCATGGCCCAGCTCTGAGCATATTGGAAAGAGGACCCTGATTACAGCCCTAGCCAACATGCCGCAAGCTACAAAGGTACAGCAGTTGAGTGAAAAATTAAATTGAAATCACGAATGGATTTACAGATGTGACCAAAAGAAAAAAACTCACAGCAGGTGTTATACATAAAGGCACTAATTAATACAGCAGCATTAGCATTTTCATCACCACAGATAAAACAATCGCTTTCCTCTTTGCAGAACAGAATTTAAAAGCTATTTCTGGTTTGAGAATTAGCAGATCTAGTTCAACCTCGGGCTTGAAAGACCGACAAAATAGTATTTTTCTGCTGAGGTAATCCCTCCGATCTACTTAGTCTATACTAAGGAAGAAAACAATAATATTGGAACGCTTCCTTTTAAACAGGGCACAGGTCTCTTTTGATCTGGGCTAAGCTGAAGCCCAATTAGCCGGCACTTGTATTTCAGCAGTTTCCCTTCCATCCCTTCCTCCTCTCCTGGGCAATCCTCTCCATCACACTGCAGAAACCAGACCAGGCTTCCCAGTCTTTAGGCATTCAAAGTTCCCATTACCTTTTTATAATAGATATTTCAATTTCAGACCATTTCAGGCATTACTGCAGGAACCCTTGAAGTAATTTTTGAAGTAGTAAGTAGTGTTTTTATATATATATATATATTATTAATGCTTGTTTTTTTTTTTGTTTTTTTTTCAGAATTTAATTAGCAAAATGAATCAGGCTTTATTAACTGAGAGAATAGCTACTACAAATTAAAGAAAAATATACAACCATTTTCACGAGTCTTCTGCCAAAAATAGAAGCAATAGCTACTACTTATTTCCCTTTTATCTTAGATTTTTGATGTTGCTTTGGTCAGTGTAGCTTGAAAAATAAAACAGGAAGACACAAGTACAAACTACTTTCCTTTAGAAGAAAACCTGAAAACTTGCAAATGGAAAAAAAATCACGATCATCACTGGAAAAACCATTTCCACTGAGGCTTAACACAAACATTACTGCACGAAGTCAAGACGTGCAACAAATGCTTCCCCTAAATCCTTACTAGAGATAATTGCCCATCACTGAGATTATAGCTGAACTAATTACACCAAGTTACTTCGTTAATACCTTCCACTTCACATTTACACCGTGCAATGGATGAAAAACCCTGGCCAGCACCACCTGCCCCTGCCTCCCGTAGCGAGCACAGGGCTCCCGAGCCGCCCGCCCCGCGGAGCGCCCTGCTCCATTATATAACGCGCCGCTGCAGCATATCCCACCGGCCCCTTAGGGGAAACTACAGCACCACCGCTTTTATCCCAATAAAAGTGGGGTTTTCTCCTTCCAGCCTCCCTTTCCTCAGCGCCGGCGGAGGGCAGGCGCTGGGGGTGCCGCTGCCCTCAGCATCCCCTCAGGGAGCTCCCGCGCCACCGAGCCGGGGCTGAGGCAGGCTCCGATGGCCGGGGACCCCTTAACTTTTCCCTTCCCCGGTACCGTAATTTCAGCCCTCCCGGGAGCAGGTGGGGTCGGGCAGGTGCTTCCCCCACACGACCACAGGAGTCCCGGCTCCCCCCCTGCCCTCAGGAGCGCGGCGCTCACCTCCCGTGCTGCTGCCCCTGAAGAGCCCCGTCCTCCTCCTCCTTCTCCTCCATGGTGCCGCTCCACCCCCTCGGCGGCGGCTCCGCGACTCTCCAAGAGGAGGAGGAGGAGGAGGAGAAGGGCTGCGGCTTCCCACCTGACCAGCACGCCGCCCAGGGCAGCGCGCCGAGCTGCAGGCAGCCGCTCCGCAGCGCCCGGCTCCTCGCCATGGCCCGGGCCGCTCCCCGCGGCGCTCACAAAATGGCGGCGGGGGGGGACCGGGGCTGAGGGGGGTCGGCATGGCCGGGCAGGGGCAAGGGGTGGTCGGGCACTGCTGTCCTGCGGTCCCGTTAGGGGTGTGAGCGTGCTCTTAACCACCTGGTGCTGCGCTGAAAAGTTTCCTGAACTGGGTTTTGTGAAGAGCTAGGAGGAATGACACTGCTGCTGGAGGGAAGCAACCCTCGCTAGGTCATGTACCGCCAGAGCAAAGCCACCCAGGCAGCCTGCCTTACTCTCACAGAGCAGTTCTCAGGCCCCTGCATTGCCCTCGTTCTTTCCTTCACTGTTAGGAAGTTCAAACTCATGCCAGAGCTTCTTTGCACAGGGGATTAAGACTGTTTCCTCACCCCTGCCTACACCTGTGAACAGCTCACACCTGATTCCAGCTGGGGACTGAGGGATTTTGAGGAACCCAGTCCAGAGCAGTGAGGGTCTCAGAGAAATAAATGCCTAATTTTAAAATCTCTCCTTATCTTCTTGAGCACGTGGAAGGTAAATGGAAGATGAAGGATAAAGCTATGAGTGTGTGTTATAAAGAAGTGGTATACAGCAGCAATATGAACTCAAGGCCTCTCTGGAGTTTAGATAATACCTTTATACGTGTGTTACCTTGAATCACAGGAATTGGCGGTGAGATTGTCAGGAAATCTTATGCAAGGATAGATACTGAGGTCTAAAGGCCCTGGAAGGTGCGAAACAGGAGCCTTACTTTTCTTGTCATTAATAGGTCATTCTCTTAATGTCTGTGTGGTAGAGGGAGGATAATACTACCAAGTTAGAGGAAAAGAGGAAAACAAGTATGTAGTGGTTACCTATGGTCAAGCAGATTTGCTTCCTTTAGCAGTGGAAAAATCCCAATTCATTTCTTCTGTATCTTCTCACCTGACTGTTCCTGATGGTTTCACCTACCAGTATGCCTAACACTAAGTAGGCTTTGTAGTAGTTATGAGCTGTAGACATACTACATTAAACAGAAAGCTATGTGTATTTAAGTTATTTGTACTGTTGCTTTATAGAATCTAAGGCAGACTAAATGAGTTGGATGATAATCCTCCATAGGTCGGATCCAATGCTCTCCATAGGTCGGATCAATCCCCATTAACAGGAACAATTAGTGCCTACACATAGAAACTTGAGTAAGTCACCAGGTGAGTGCCTTCAGACTGGTAGTAACTAATTGCCAACAGCAGCGGATTTAGGATGCTTATTCTGCAGGTCAGCTGTGTATCTCCCTGTAGGCAGAGTTGCCTGCACATGTCATTTGGAAGTAGTTTATAAGCCACCAGTGCTACATAAGCCACACTTAAGGAGGCTTTGTTTTAGTAAATGCATTTTGTCTGTACTACAAATACAGCTGTCAGCATTTGGGGGCTGTAAGTAAAAACAACCAGTGTATGTGTACCATGCAGTTTTTAATTTGAAAGGGAAATATCTTTTTTTTATTTTCTGATATAATGACTGGTGCAGAATTATATGGTTGTTAAATAATTTCTGAAAGCTAGAAGTCTATATCCTGTATGAATTACCTACTCTGCCACACCAGTCTGCACAACATGAGAAAATTCAAGTTCAGAGGTATTCCTCAGAAGACCTAGAGTTTTCAATTAGTTTCCTGTTTCAGTATTCCCATGAGCCAACTAAGATCTCAGTCTGGTCCTGCTGCTTTGGTAGGTTTTGATCTTTCACTGTCTCATGTGTGTACACACACACTTAAATGGAGGAAAAGTCCCAATGGGATGTTTATGCGCAAAATGTTGTGTAAACCCAAACCCAGAACAGATCTCTGTCTGACTTGTAACATACCACAGACATGCTAATATGCTTAAAGGACTGACGCTGCAGAAGTTGGAGGCCTTAAGTAACTAACAGATGGGAAGGTTCCATCCATCTGTGAATGAGGTAAGAATTTTTATTTGACACCTAGTCTGAAGGAACTTTCATAATTTTATTTTCTTGAGTGACATGCATTCCTGGTAATTTTACTGCTCGGACTGGCTCTATATATGTCCCCTATATGTGAAAATTAAAAAGGTTTGGAAGCCTCTTTGTACTGCAGAGAGGCACAGATAGTGAGTAATATCAATCAAACATTATTCTTGGGTTAGTGCATTTTATCTTCTCACAGGCAAATTCAACAGCTGAAACAGAATCCATTTTTATTGAGGAAGTTTTTAGGGAATATAATTTCTTTAGCTGTTTGGAAGGAGATATTCCTTAACATAGCTTAATCAGCTTAATGCAACAACCTGTATCTTAATTAGAATCACACAGTCGGTATTTCATGAATTGTATCTGCAGTGGTGTATTTGCCTTGGAGATAATGTGTGCATTAATCGTGAGCAAGACAGCTCAACTAACTTGATTATAAAGCTTCTCTTGATTAGGTGTTTGACCTATACAACAGAAGTTTATCAATATTTTGTTTAGATCTCAAAAGTGTAGAATTAATATTTTATTCATAGAGTGCAATTTAGTTAGTTGACATAAGCTGTGTCAGAGTAAGATACTTTCTTGGGCAGTAACTGAAGCACAATCTGAAGTAGGAAAAAAAACCTAAAATTCTAATAGTTAAATATTTTTATAGCTTTACACCTGATCTGTCTTAGCTTAATTGTGAAAATCCTCCAAGATGATAAAATAAAAAATGTTCTGTCATCTCTTGCTCAACCTTAGAATACCAAGTCATCAAACCCCTTCAGACTTAGGCTTGCTATGCAATGTTTACCCTTACTGTGTGGATGTAGTTTATAGCAGCAAAAAAAGCACACTTGCTGGAACACTCTGTGCTGGGTCTCTGAGTGAAATAAACAAACCAAGAGAAGACATTTTTCACCACCCAGATAGTGCCTATACTAACGTTTTTATTGCATAGAAATGTTACACCAAAATAAAATCTGCTTGGTAGTGAAAGCCTCTGTAAAATTGGCCCATACTGGGACAGAATCAAAAATCTAACCTAGCCCTTCTAATTGTAGTGTGGAAAGGAAACCATTCTTATGGTATCCACACTGTTTAGAAGTCAAAGAAAAGTTATTTGGCATCTGTTGCAGGCAGAGGCAAGCAGATTTTCAAAACATGTTGGATGCCAAATTCCCCTGTGAAAGAGGGTTGAAAAATAGGCTAATATTCTCACTGGACTTCAAGATGCATTACTGTTTTAGAAAGTCATTCTAACTGCACACTACTCCCCATGCATCAGAAACCCCATGGCTGAAGCACGGTCCAGTAACTAGAAAGAAAAATGGCTCAAGACTCATCAGTGCACACGGGTTTGACAGAAGAGCCTATTTAAGTTTAAATTACAGCTTTAAATTGCCATAGATATAAAACTGATGTAGAATCAATATCTAGTTCTTAATGAAGTAACTGTAAAGGGCACATTTACCACTACAAATCCAAACTTCTTGCATGATAAAGAGTTTGACAGTCTTTGGGACTACAGAGGAGGAACTTAGTGAACTCCAGTAGAAAACAATAATAATAATAATAATAACACTGCATCTAAACATTGTGTGAAATTCTGTCTAATGACAAGCAGGTATCTCTAACTTCTACTTAGGGGACATAACTGGGAGAAGACAACAGCCAGAGCCATTTAGGCTGTGTCTGTACTAGTAACGGGCCAGGAGCATTCTCCAGCCCTGAAGCCAAATCGTACAATACATGCATTTTCATACTGGTAATCTTTCCTAGCCCTGGAGAGCAGGTGGCTTTATCAGAATTGCTGCTGAAAGTGTTCCCTGGCCCATACTAATCCCTGAGCCATGCTTGGGCACTATCTGGGAGAATAGCCAGATTAGCTGAAAGGAGCCAAAACACAGGTTGTTAAGCCTTGGTAGTGATTCAATAATTACTAGTGATAATGTAGTGGTGTTCAAGGTCCACGCCCTCGTTTTACTGGAACACATCTCACCTTAGACAATGCTTCCTTTTGCAATTTAACCATGTATCTCAGGGGAGCGATGTGACTGCTGCTAGAGGGAAGCAACCTTCACCGGGTCAGGTACCGCTGGAGCAAAGCCACCCAGGCAGCCTGCCTTACTCTCACGGAGCAGTTCTCAGGCCCCTGCATTGCCCTCGTTCTTTCCTTCACTGTTAGGAAGTTCAAACTCATGCCAGAGCTTCTTTGCACAGGGGATTAAGACTGTTTCCTCACCCCTGCCTACACCTGTGAACAGCTCACACCTGATTCCAGCTGGGGACTGAGGGATTTTGAGGAACCCAGTCCAGAGCAGTGAGGGTCTCAGAGAAATAAATGCCTAATTTTAAAATCTCTCCTTATCTTCTTGAGCACGTGGAAGGTAAATGGAAGATGAAGGATAAAGCTATGAGTGTGTGTTATAAAGAAGTGGTATACAGCAGCAATATGAACTCAAGGCCTCTCTGGAGTTTAGATAATACCTTTATACGTGTGTTACCTTGAATCACAGGAATTGGCGGTGAGATTGTCAGGAAATCTTATGCAAGGATAGATACTGAGGTCTAAAGGCCCTGGAAGGTGAGAAACAGGATCCTTACTTTTCTTGTCATTAATAGGTCATTCTCTTAACCTCTGTAAGGTAGAGGGAGGATAATGCCACCAAGATATCTTGTTCTGAAGGAGGAAAACAAGGAAGTAATGGTCAAGCAGATTTGCTGCCTTTAGCAGTGGAAAAATCCCAGTTCATTTCTTCTGTATCTTCTCACCTGACTTTTCCTGATGGTTTCACCTCCTCCAAGGCCTCCTTCGCGTTAGACGTACTAGCAGTAGTTATGACTGTGGTGGTTTTACTCAGGTGGGCAGCCGAGCTCCACCACAGCCGCTCTCTCACTCCCCTCCTCAAAGAGGAATGGGGAGAAAATATGTGAAAGGGGCTCAAGGATTGAGATAAGGACGAGAAAATCACGCAATAATTAGTGTAACGGGCAAACCAGACTCAGCATAAGAAGACAGATAGTAAGATTTATTGCTCATTACTAACAAGCTAGAGAAGTGAGAAACAAAGGAAAGAAACCAAAAGCACCTCCCCCCCATCCACCCTCTTCCACCTCCTTCCCCCGAGCGGCGCAGGGGAACGGGGGAATGGGGGTTATGGTCAGTCTACAGCACTTCTTCTCTGCCGCTCCTTCTCGGTCACTCTCGTCCCCTGTGCTGTGGGGTCCCACCCACAGGATGCAGTCCTTGACGAACTGATCCGGCGTGGGCTTCCCACAGGCAGCAGCTCTTCCAGAACTGCTCCAGATATGGGTCCGTACCACGGGGTCCATCCCTCAGGAGAAAACTGCTCCAACCTGGCTCCCCTACGGGCAGCAGCTCCTGCCAGATCACCTGCTCCTGCGTGGGCTCCTCTCCACGGGCTACAGGTCCGGCCCAGAATCTGCTCCGGCAGGGGTCTTCCACAGGCGGCAGCCTCCATCGGTGCAGGGCCACCTGCTCCACCGTGGTCTCCTCCACGGGCTGCAGCGTGGAACCCTGCTCCACCGTGGTACTCCATGGGCTGCAGGGGGACATCCTGCTTCACCATGGTCCTCACCACAGGCCGCAGGGGACTTCTGCTCCGGCGCCTGGAGCACCTCTCCCCCTCCTTCTACACTGACCTTGGCACCTGCAAGGCTGTTTCTCACTCCCTTGACTCTCCCGGCTGCTGTGTGGCGCAGCATTTTTTCCCTGTCTTAAATATGCTCTCACAGAGGCGCAAAACAACATCGCTTATTGGCTCAGATCTGGAAAACAATGGGGCCCTTCCCAAACATGGGGCGGCTTCTAGATCTTTCTCACAGAAACCACCCTATGGCCCCCTGCTACCAAAACCTTGCCATGTAAACCCACTACAATGACCTGCAGTCATACTTTAATAAACACAAATCTGTATGAATTGAAGTTTTGCCCTCTTTGACCAGAACATATCTGGCCTTAGACAACACCTGATTTTGCAACTGAACCATGTATCCCAGGGGAAATTAAAACAAGTTACATTTGTTTCCAAAATCAGTGAAGCTTGGCAACCTCATTGTGAACACACATTACCATGAGATGATGCTGTTACACTCAGTACCTCGTAATGAATTGTAATATTGCATCACGTTTTGCAGAAATACTATGATTAAAATTTATTTAGGAAATTCAATTACAGGGTCTAAAAGGCCCGATCAGATTCAGTTTCCTCTGTGAGGGGCACTCGGCAGAAAGAGCAATCCTTGTCCTTTTGTGATTGAATTTTAAACTGGGTCAAGATGCAGTAACAAGTTTAATAAACAGGCAGAAAGGATTCAGCATGTACCAGGGAGGGAAATGAAAAGAACAATAAGAATATATAGGGTAGCTCCTAACATGGTTAAGTTAGGAGCATGAATTAGAAATTGTAAAGCATTGTGCTGTTTTCACAGTAGGCAAGATGATGACAAACTGATTTGTGTCTACACGCACTACTGAAAGGGGTCCCTGTAATATTCATTTTAGACTCACACTATAATGGATTGAGCCTGCAAGTGTCTTTTATTTAAGGGAATATTTCTTACATATAGTGCCATGGCTTGAATGTGAATGTTGGCAGTTGCTAAACTCATAACCATACCCTCTAGTTTCATTCCTTAAGTGACCAGATCACTGTCTGTACATATAATGAACCTTATGTTGCACTTATGTCTTCACAGGTCCTTCCTTTCCTTCTTCTCTCCATGTGGCTGTAAGAAATATTTGCCCCTAAGTCTGTGCTTTGTTCACCAGAGGGCAAGTGGGTTAATATGAGGTAGATATTTGTCATCTGACAACCCTCATCAGCAGAGGAGCAAAGGGTCCGGGTCCTTAAGATGGTCTGGCTGCCTTTATGGCTCTGAACGTGGGAGAAAAATCCATCCTGCTTGGTTAGCATATGGCCAGCCTGCAAATTAGGAGGGCTAGCTGCACAGGAAGAGCTACAAAGCACTTGGAGAGGGACAAGATAAGGTGTGTAGAAAGGGAAGGAGGCATGGTATAAGAATGTGGAAGAATATACTCTTACATACTTCATGGTGGAAATACACTGGAAGGGGTGTTCCAGGCTGCATACATCTGCAGAAGGAATATCTAGACTGCCTGAAGAGGATGCTAAAAGGGTGCATAGGTTGGGTTTTCAGCAGCAGCATCCTAAATAGATTGCTCTCCTAGTGATTTCGGGGTTGCACCAAGACAGTGAA
This sequence comes from Anas platyrhynchos, assembly GCF_047663525.1. Classification (NCBI taxonomy): domain Eukaryota; kingdom Metazoa; phylum Chordata; class Aves; order Anseriformes; family Anatidae; genus Anas; species Anas platyrhynchos. The sequence continues at coordinate 13,240,281 of NC_092587.1, forward strand.
GAGCTGATCTTGGGAGTGTGACCAGTCAGTTCATCTCTTTATTCTACGTGATTTACAAGAGCTGCCTATAAAGCTACAGAGCATTAAAACTCTTCTTTCTCGTGTCTGAACCTAACACCTTTCAAGCCTTACAGACAGGCTATGTTGGAGGCTTGTAGACATTTATTTTCTACTAGTGACATATTTCTAGGAGCCTGGGATTGGAGCGACTTTGAAATCATTGTCTGTCTTGTTTTTGAGTACAGAGCTGGTGTAATGCCTCTGACAACAATGCAGAATAAAACCAGTGATGGTCATGGAAGAGCTGGAGCCCCCCTTACAGACTTTTACAGCACTTACAGAAAGACAACAGAAACATGGAGTTGCGCAGAAGCAGGCTCTTTCAGAAAGAATGAAACTTGGGAAGCTGGGTTTTCTGTTTGATTTTAGACTTTGTTCTGTAGTTTCAGCCTCCCAATGCAATAACCTGAGCCCACCTCTCCCTGTTCTGCTTGGGCAAGAGACAGCGGAGCTGTGGCTAATCCAGTTAGCCGTATGCACAAGCTGGCTGGCCAGCACATGTGCCCACTGTCATCTGGCTCATGCTAAGCACAATACACTGCTGTTTTCCACCTACTTTTTCCATACTCAGGGATTAGTTTGTGTCTCGTTCCACTGTCCAGCTACCGACATTGGAGAAAATAATAGGAATTTAAATAGCTGTGGCTGTATTAGACCTACTTTTGAGGTGCCCTGTTGCATGTTTTGAAGCCTTGGTCACTTGACTGAGCAGAACAGATGCCTTTGGATCGTTGTTTAGATCCCATCAAACACAAATTTTTTAATGCTTGCATTCTGTGAAAACCAGGCTGCATGGAAAAAGACAGATATGAAGAAATCCCAGGTTTCTTCACAGTAAGAATTGGAATGTAGCTGAGCTGTCTGCCTTTACTAGGAGACAAGGGAATGCTCTGATTTCCTAATCCACAGAAAGCCCTTCAAATTGCTGTCCTTTCGAGGATTAAAATCAGCTAATGCTGGCAGTAGTGTAACTGAGAACTTCTGTGTAATTCAGAATAAGTTAGTTTTTAAATAACAATGAAAAAAATAAAAAACAAGAAAAAATAATGACTTTTTAGGTTTGGTAAGTTTAATGTAGGCGAAACAGTCATGAATTAGAAAGAAGGTGTGTAACAGTGAGAAAAGTCAAAGCTTCCTTGAGATTGCTTGTGAAGGACCATCCTTTTTCTTGCCTGTCCAAACTGTTTTGCAGCTTTATTATAGATGCATCATAGAAATAAGGATTAGAAGAGGCTTCAAGAAATCCTGTACCAAACCACTACGTTCAGCGAGGCTCTTTCGGATAACTGGAGCGTTATAATTGTCAGCACCCCACACGGGCATGCTGTGTGCTACAGGAAGATGCTTTCAGCTGCTGCTATGGCACTGATGGAAGCTGCTGGGCTCCCAAGGCTGATCCCAGTACCGACACCTCCCTACTGAAATGAGGCTGAATCCTCATCTTCACGTCTTCATCCACAGCTCCCGTGGGGAGAGGGAAAGGAAACTGCATTGATTTTAACAGCTGGCTTTGAACAGAGGAGAGGGTTATAAATAAATGTAAATGAAGAATGAGGGCATGCGACTAGAGCCAGGAAGGTCGTGTTTCGGTGTGCCAACAGATGAGCAATGCTGAGTGGCATTTGAGAAAATGTCACTCTGAATGTGTAGACACGATGATGATGTCAAAAGCAGCTCCTTTGAATTGGGATTCGGGAGGATCCTCTATTTAAATCCTGTCTGAGCTACTGACAGGCTGCATGACCTTCCAGAGCTCCGTGGGTCAAATGGGTCCTCGCTGCAACTAAATAGACTACAAAGGATTTATTCTGGGACTGAACTTGATTTCTCAGACATCAGTCAACACAGCTGGTTCACTGGGTGGCAGAAAGAAAAAACCCATAGATGTCACTGGAAAACACGCATCTGAATGGAACCTTTTAGTGCTTGCAAAACTAGAACAGAACCACACAATTGTTTCCTAAAATGCATAAATAATTGTTGATGGTGCTTTATTGGCAATAAACTCTGTGAAGGTAACTTAAGGCTTTTTTCCCAAGGTAATTAGTAGTGTCATTTTCTTTTCCAAAAGGGTTGTGATTATTCTGTATGTTGCTTATAACTTTAAAGATGATTGATGCTTCTTTACATATTCTGGCATAATTTTTTTTCTTTAAAAAAAATCACAATTGACTTAGGAATACAGCACAGGGCTGCACAAAGGTAAGCTTCTTCCATTGAAAATACTTTTGGAATCAGATTAAAAAATAATGGTGGTAATTAATGAAAGAATTTTTATTAAAAATAGTTAAACCACATAAGCAGAGGATAAAACTATCTGTAAAATGGAAGCAAAGATTGCTTCTAAATTGGAAGCTTTCTGCTTCTTCACATGGAAGCTTTTAGAAACCACAAATTTATGGATTTGGGGGTAGAAATATCAAGTGATTTGCTTCTTTGTGGAAAATGGAGTGAGGGAGTGGTGTTCTCTTACTGATGTTTAACTCCACTATTTATGTTTAATCATAAAAGTAGTGGAAATTTCAAGTGCTATTCCCCCTAGTTTCACCAAGCTGGGTTCTGGTCGTGTTTTCAAGGCTTGCTGAAAGGAAACTAAATGCTAATGTCAGAGCACCTGTGTCACTGGGAGAACTTGGGGAGTTTAGAGTGTGTAAACTGACAGAGACAATAGTGGTTTACAGGGCAACAGTAAGAGATGTTTCCAACAAAGGAAAAAAATACATAAAGGGTTCTTGTCCCTGCCATTCCTGTCATCTAAGCAAAATGAGTAGTTATAAACAAAGTTTTTGTTTGTTTGTTTGTTTAATCCCAACTGCTCCTGTGATTTAAGTTAGGTATTTACAAAACATAAAATCAAATGACCTCAATAAATATAACTTTCCAGCTCCATGTACATTTCACTGCTCTTCCACCAGAAATGTCCTAGTTCTAGATAAAGCAATACTGAGATTTAACAGGTAGGAGAAAATAAATGTTTAACTTAGAAAAAACGTGGAGAGGTGACACTGGTACATTTTTTTACTTCTTTTTCAGGCCAATTAAATAGTGGGGACAATGGAGTTACAGACTCCAGACATGATTTCATGATTTTAAAAAAGATTCAAAGGGTTTTCCAGTTCATCCTCTTGCTTCAGAGCAGAATCAACTCTATCTAATCAGCTCCTGGCAGATATTTGTTTAACCTGACCTTGAAAATTTGCAGTGATGATGATTCTTCAAACCTCCCCTCAGCAAGCTGCCGCATAACATTCCTTTCAGTTCAAAAGCATTTTGTAAAAAAAACAACCTAAGTCTTCAAGCAGCAATTTAAGGCTGTCACTTCTTGCTGGATCTGTAGGCATGAAGAACAGTTTATATCTCCTTTGCAACTAGTTTATGTGTATGAGAACTGCTATCATATCTTCCCTCAGTCATTTACTGCTAGACTAAACAAATGAATTCTTCCAATCTTACCTCATGGGTCCCATTTTGTATAGCTCTGAAAATTACATGGCTCAATTACATGGCTCTACCCTGGCTTGTTATTGGTCTTTCTTTGAGTGAGGTGCCCTAAAGTGCACGTTGTACTCCAGCCAAGGTCTTATCAGCACTGATTAAAACTTCATGTGTCTTTTATACTAGCTGTTTCCACACCCCATTGTGATGGCTGCAATAGTACCTGATGTCACACAAAGCTGTGACAGTGCTGGATTTTCAGTTTATGGTGCAGTGCCACACCTAGACACTTATCTGAGGGGCATACTGCCTGCCAGTAACACTTCGTTATCTTACTTCATCATCTTTCTCTGCAGCTAATTATTCTTAAAAACAATATCTCACATCCTTCCATTGTGAGCAGCTTCCTATTCCTTCCAGACCATTTCTCTGGTTTGTTACTTTTTTTTTTTTTCTTTGATTTTCCTGATCCTAGGCTTCACAGTTCCTGCAATTTCTGTTCAAGGGTCATTAAAATTTAGTGAATATCCTTTCTGCTTTGTAACCAAAGCCCCAAATTCAAACACTGAACAGTGCCAGGCACAGGCCAGGCTTTTTCAGAGCCCTGTTTGCCAGGTTCTCCCAGCTGCCAGAGGGTGCTGGGTGATGCCTTTTTCAGGACCGTCTGCCACCCACCTTACAACACAATCACCTTACAGCAACTTGGGCTGGAGCAGCAGCAGCAGCAAGACAAGAACACAAGATTCTGAATAAGCTGAAACTCTTTGCAATGCTTTGACTTCCCTCCCCTATGTAACTGGCAGGGGACCAATATTTGGTTGCCTTCAGGACAAGTACCTTTGTTATATGACTAAAATCCTGCTACCCCCCAAAAGTGGCAGGGCACATGTTCACCCTACGATGTGCACAGAATCACATATATATAATCACAGATAAAATAATGGTCAAGGTTGGCAGGGACCTCTGAAGATCACCCAGTCCAACCCCGCTGCCGAGCAGGATCACCTAGAGCAAATTGCACAGGATGGCATCCAGGCAGCTTTTGATTATCTCCAGAGAAGGAGACTCCACAATCTCCCTGGGGAACCTGTCCCAGTGCTCTGTCACCCTCACAGTGAAGAAGTGTACCCTCATACTCAGCTGGAACCTTCTGTGCTTCAGTTTGTGCCCATTGCCTCTCGTCCTTTCACTAGGCACAACTGAAAAGAGGCTGGTTCCATTTTCTTGACACCCTGCTTTTTTGGTTTCTCCTTTCTTCCCATTTGTCTGTTTGGTCATTTTCTTTCGTACTACACTGAAACACTCCTTAGAGATGGAATGAAGCAGATATTTCAGAGAACTAGTAGAGAATGGTTAAGTGAGTTACATCAGGCTGACACAATTTAGAGCATTTACATGTAATTTTTTTCTCATCTTTACCTGTTCTTTCCATTTCCTACCTGCCAGTCTCATTCCCCTCTTCTCTAACTTCCAGACCAAAGCAATGTGTAACACACAAGCATTTACTGAAGTCAAAGCAAGGAAGTAAATAAAGGTGTAAAAAACCAACCAAACAAAAAAGTAAAAGAAATTACAATAAGTAATAAGAGAGATGATTGTGGACGAGGGTTTCAGTCAAAGATTTAGTTGAACCAGTGGTAGAGATGAAGACTGGCATTTTTCATATGCACATTAGAAGAGGATAAAAAGATGATATGGGCTTCACACTAAGAAATGAATCACCATCTTAGACATGATTCACTGTAGTTTTTCATGATGCTTCCTATATCTTAAACAGATATTTTGACCTGGATATTTTGGCCTGGAATGCTAAAACACCCATATAAGGGGCAACACAGAATGATCAGTACCTTCCGCATAGTCCTTAAGGAAAGAAACAGCTGAGCCTCAAATATAAACTGTGCTGAGGACCATGCCATGCCAATGGTCCTCTGCCTTTTACAGGACAATAATTCATTCTCTGCTGGCAGATTCAGGTCTCTGGGACTTCACAACATGATGACAGAATCATAATGGCATTTCTTCCGGAATTATATCTTCTGTTTTGCATAAATTAGATTTGTTAATGGAGGGATGAAACAGAGAATTCCTTTTGTCTGCAATGACCGTGGAAGAATGGCTACACAAAGCTATGTCTCACCTAACCAAAGGCAGGGAAAATAAATCCAAACCCAACATTTTCCCTGGATTAAAATGCCTTGTTAGTGTATATAGTCTGACTTGGAGTAACTAGGAGTCTGTGGTAGGATGTACTGGATGAAAATCTGTGACTGTATTGATACATAATTTTGGCACAGACCTCATGGTTAGAATCGTCTTTTCTGTATTTAAATCTGTAAAAGTTTGTAATGGAAGAAGTCAGCATGGGTTTCAGATGCTGATAGGTACATGGCAGCAGGAGCCTAATAAATATGTGACACTAGCCAAAGCTGAAGTATTCTAAATTAGCTAAAAGGCAACTGCACATATTAAAACAAAATAAAATATTAAAATAAAATAAAGTGAATTTACATTACATTACATTGGGGTTTAATAGAAAGTGAATCAATAATTTGGGAACTGGGAAAGTTATGATCTACTTGTGTCAGCCACCATCTTGTGCAAGTCGTCTGCTTAAAGGCAGGTACTTTGAATTAAATTGGAGCATCTCATTGACCGTGCTGAACTTTGATTCAGGCCTTTACAATCTTTGCCTGTAGAGACCAGACAGTGAATCTTAACTATGCACATAGCTCCTGGTGCCTTGTTGCAAAGTGGGTAGATGAATTTTCCTTATTCAAATATAAATGATTTGGGGAAGATTATATGTAGGAAATGAGAGCGAGTCCATACATCTCTGAGAAATTTGTGAGGACATTATATGGATTAAATAAAAATTGAACGTAAATGCTACATACGCCTCCTTTTATTCAACCAGAGTCTGCTGAAAACCTTGAAAAATAATGAAAACAAATAGTTTCAAGAAGCTTTGGGGGAGTTTAGAGTTTCTCAATGAATTCCTTGTTATCATGCTGTATCTATAATTATACTAAAAAGTACTCCTAATGCTTAACTTGTAATTCATAAAGAAAAGATAAGATTTAAATAATTCCACTGGTAAAAAGCCAAGACCAGAAAATGCAGAATACCATTTGGAAAAAAAAAAAAAAAAAAAAAAAAAAAGAGGACAGTCAAAAGGAAAAGCTGTGAGATTTGTGCACTGTGCAGCTGGCAGCACATTTCTGAAGCTTTCTGATTTTACTTTATTTTTTATACAACAAGTATTCTGAACAAATGTTTCAGAATACAGTGAATATGTTGCATAGTACAGAAAGAAGAACCTGCATTATCAAACTAGCAGGATGACTGAAAGCCATAGTCAGAAACACATGAGATTACGGCTAATGCTTAAAATAGTGCAACCACCGTACAATGTCATCAGTGACTAAACCAGCTAGAGACCAACAGCCCAGCCTTTGGTTCTGTTGAATCTACTTAGAAGTTGTTACTTGGATTCCTGCTCCAAACCTCCTCTTGTTTGACATACTGCAGCTTAGCTGCCACGAAGACTATGCCGTGTTTGAAAATCCTTCCTAGGTAGATCTCTTAAGCCTCTCGTGTTAACCCAGTTCTTCCTTACCTACATAGTTAATTGGGATTTTTCAAAGCAAGAAACACGTTTCAGAGGCACACAGGTACTCTCATACCTCCCAGTCACCATCTCAAGTTCCAAAGGTAGAAGGAAACATGTGCTTAAGGCATGCTGGATCTTTACATGTGTATGTCAATTCAGATATGTCCTGGACACTTTAAACTTTCTGCTTGTCTACAGAATGACTCGGTAACGTGCATGCACTAAAATTCTTGCATTGCAAACCTGACAAATTTCTGAGCATATCTGGCTAAACTGCATGGCTTTTGTGAAGAAGATGGAAGGTATTCTGAAGAATCACAGTGCCCATAAAATACAGAGCAAACCTGTGCATTAGTAGATGTTTGGCAGCCTGCTCAGAGTTCCTGTTCTGCCCTGGCTGCCAAACATCTGGAAGTTACTAGAAAAATTCTAGGGAAGAAAATGACCAGCAAAAGCAGCCATCTCCCACAAGACGTGGTAGGCCTGGCACTGTGGGCTATAATAGGACTGGAGAAAGGCATCTATATGGGACAAGGGAGCATGGTAGGTAAGAGAAGCTCCAGAATGTATTTATTTTTCAGAGAATCATAAAAAAGGACAGTAAATCTGCAGTCAGTGTGCAAAAAGAACTTCAGTGACATGTACTAATAAGCTCAGTGTGATTGTTTACTTGAAATTTAAAAATTCAAATAACTTCAGTGAGTTAGCTGCTTGATTGTGTGAGCAGAAATATCCACCCAATATTATCCCACATTCCCAAACTCCTTCTGCTGGCTTCTCAGGTTATAACGCCCCCAAGTTCCTCTTTACCAGGTATCTGTCAACACTTCTAGCTTTTCTCTTGGTAACTTCTACAGCGTAGTTAATTGGTTCACTAAATAAATAAATAAATAAATGATACAGTTGCTACTCAGTCTTTAGTCACCCTAAGTAACACAGAGAATACTCAAGTGATTGTTTTATTTTTATTTTACTAATGACAAGAACTCAGTATTTAAATTTAAGTAAAGGTGCTGCAGAATTTCCAGGTCATTGCGTGTTGCTGGAGGCCCTTGCAGAATATAAGTTCAACTTGCTGTGCCCTCGAGTGAATGCATTTATAATCTGTATAACATCCTCTAAAAATTCCATAAAATATATGGATCTGATCTTTAGATGAGGGAAGCCTGGGATGCGCTACTAGCCTGAGGCTCAGGATAAGATTTGTTTTGCCCAAAGGCAGCTGCCTTGAAGTTGGGTATCTTCATCTGCTGAGCTATTCATTAGTTTCTCCACATTCGCTGGGAGAGGTAAGTGCCACCAGGAGACATTTTTGCGTAACCGTCCTAAGAGAGGTGTCCAGAATACAACGGATAACCACATTTTGGAGGTGCCTTGCTTCTGTCCACTGGCTATTGAGAGAGTGTGAAGGTTTGCAGAGCTGAAGTTAGGTGTGATGAATGATATCACCTAGTAGGTGCAGGGCAGCCCTACAGTGCAGAACGATGAATGGAAATTCAAATTCAGCTAGCCCATGATGGCATCACAGACCTCAGAGGGTCATCATGGAAATCAGCCCAGGTGATAAAACTGGCAAAGAAGCTGGATAGAGCTGTAAAGCTGTATACTTGTATACATTGCTTCTGCTGTTAAACTGCAACAGGGAACAGGTAGCTAACCAAAACCTGCCTTGGATCAATTACTGTTTGGGGTAAGTCTCTAGCTGTGTTTGCTAATGCTTTCTTAAGCATTACTGAGATTACAGAGATTAAAGATTGAGAAAAGAGTATAAGAGAGGGGATAAAAGAGAAAATTCAGTTATCTGGATATTAAATAGCATGTGACTGTACATTTGTTATGCTATAAGCTGTGAAGAGTAGCATTAACAGCATTTTTGATAAAAAATGTAGATTTTGAAAAGCTACTTTCCTTCTGCAGTTCCTTAAGATTCTCGCAGCATTGTTACCTGAACGATGTCTGGGCAGAGAAGGAATGAATGGCAGAAACATAGAATGGTGGCTATACTGTCTGCTTGGCCAGGTGCCGAATTCAAATATTATCAGCAATTATATTAATTTCAGTTTCACTAAGTGCATTAATTTCTATTGAATTATACTAAGGATTTGGGTTTCCTTTTAATTACTTTCTGGAGAAAACATTTTATTAAAGTGACCTTTTCTTAAAATGAGCAAAAAGTTTAAATAAATTATGGAGTTTTGGGAAGCTGAAATTTAATTAACTGGAGGATAGTCTATAGGTAATAATGACAAAAATAATCATCTAGATGCCAGTGAGCAGCTGAAATGAAAACCATATAACACAGTGTCCACAAAGCTTGATTTATATTCTCAAACCAGCTTTAGTCACACACACAAAAAGCCTCTCCAAGAAAGTATCATTTCTTCAGCCTATGTTTTCAGGCTCGTTTGAATTCTGCTGGCTTGGCTAAGCTAAAGGCAATTCCTGGCAGCAGTATTTAAGCATATTCATTAAGTGCAATACTATATCATTGCTTTAAAAACATAGTGGATTGTAAATAAACAGTGAACATGATGACTCCACAAAAGCAAACACGGCACTAAACAGTCGTTTAGCTGCAGGCAATTTCAATTGTTAATGCTTTTACTGGGTGCTGGTTTCAGCAGTTTTGAAGGTCTTTCTCCTAGCAGTGCTGTTCTGACGTCGGGTTGCTGTTGCCTGGTGCCTGGGGTTGAATCAATCTGTATGTAAGTCGGGAGAGTGCTTCCAGACTACTCCTATAGTAACCCAGTCGTGGCAGTGGGTCTTGCTGACAGGAACTTTCACTTAATTTTGGAATAAATATTTTATCCGTTCAATTGAAATAAAATCCCTTTGATGTGATCATGCTTTGCTCTTATCAAGACTGTCGTTCTAGTGCGCTGTTAGAGCAGTGCTGGTTTCAAAGGATGGGGTTCAGCCCCCGTAGGTAGGAATATGCAGATTTCTGATTTACATCACTTTCACTGCTACTGCATTTTTATTTTCATTTTTTAATATAAAGTGGAAATATTACTCTGTGAGCAACCAGACAGATATAGGGGCTCTGGAAGCAGCTGAATCTTTTTTTTTTTTTCTTTTTTTTTTCATATTGTGTATTTGTAACAATCTCCCCAGTGTGGGTTCTTTCTAAAATTCTGTGTGAGCTCATACCACAGCCTTCTCCTCAGCTGCAGCTTGCTGGCCACTCCTTTTCATGAAACATAGGAATGGCATTATCTTTGAGTACTCTGTGTTGAGTTTGGTTGCTATTGTACAGTAAAGAGCACGGAAACTTCATTTCCTCAGAAAACAAGTTGAAATTGTATAATTCAGACTGTGTTTTACTACAGGCTTTGGTGCAGTTCCTAACCAGTTTGGAAGGTAAAGCCTACTTAAAAAACAAAAGTGCCGTACTGTTTATGAGGAATGCTAATCCGAAATAGCTACTTAGTGTAAAATGCAAAGCTCCTCATACTCAGGGTGAAATCTGTAGTCTGGATTTGAAGGAACCAGATTGTCACCCTGAGAATCTCACCTACATCTTCTACCCATTTTGTAAAGCTACATGGCAGCCTGAACTGCTCGTGTGTTATGTTGATGAATGCAGGATAAATTACAAGGACATTGTTTATACAGAACTCCCCTCTGCTAATCCCGGCCCTTCTACTTCATTGTTGCCGGAGACTGGATGCATAAGCACTATGAAGAAAGGTCTAATTTTCTCCATCTCATAGTGGCAGAAAATACTGTTTACCTAAACCAGAGGGATATTGTGAGCATTCTTTGTTATAATAGCCTGCTTTTAAATAATCTACCTCTAAAAAGAGATTGTTAAAAACAGTTAAAAAATAGTGTTTTGGAGGAGTTTAGCAAATAATATTTATATATTCATCTCGTACTGCTAGAGCAATGGTATTTGTTTTATTTTGTTGCATTTTCAGCTGAATAACAACGTTTCTTGATTTGAAGTTGCATCGCTGTAATGACCTTTGCTGAATGCTAAATTTTAGATTGCATTTACATATGAGACACTGCTATTTTGTTAAGTAGGAGACATATTATGAGGATAATCAGTTTATCTTAAGCTGTAATTCTATGTCTAGCAAGGATTCAAATTTCTAGGATGGCTAATGGCTTAGTGAAGTCTGGTAAAATGTCTTTGAGATAAATCCCAGCATAATGAGATCAGTTAGATCTAACTGTAAAATGGAAGGGAAGATTAATTTTAACTTTCAAACACACAGTTTGGTGCTTTGCTTTTTTATTTTACAGCTTGACAGAGATATATTTGAAATAGGGAATCCTGGAACTGGATGGATCTTTTGAATATGCATAAACTAAAAAGGGAGAAACTAATCTTAAGAAGAAAAAAAAAGCAACTAGCTTCATGTAGGGATAGATTTTCTATTCCCCAGAAACTAATTTGCCTTCAATGTAAATTCTCTGGTAAAAGGCTGTGCCTACATTGCAGATACAAAATGCTTGTGACATAGGTTATGTGGGTACTAAAATAGTATGGGCAGCAAAACAACAGTAAAAACAAAACAAGTTTCCACTTTTATTTTTAAATATATTCACTATGCTGTGCTTTTGTTTTTAGTATTTTCATGCAGTTCCAGTCCTAGAGATACAAACTGGATGGGCCCTTCTGCAGAATCAAAGCTTCTGTTTAAGCACACAGAATATGCCGTGGCAGTGAAAACTTTTTGGTCAGTCAGAATATTTTCATTCTCAATTGCTAAGGGAATAAGAACTTGCCCCCCCCCCCCCCCCCCAAAAAAAAAAATATTCCAGAAAACAACAACAACAACAAAAACTAATATATTTTAATATGGTAACTTTTCTGAAATTGTCCCATGTTTTGGAGTCTGACGATGTACGTAATTGTGAATAACCTCCTCAAACTTTTGCTTCTGAGACAACTCTGGAGCTACTAGCAATCATCACTGTTTTTTTTTTCAACTCCTAGTACTTTTGTCACCTAAAATCTACATTAAAATTAATATTTCAGGGGGGAGAGAACACCATTTCTGACAGCTCTTGTGAACTGACTCTGAATAATAGGATCTTGGCAGTTATAGAAGGTAACTCATACTGAGCAGAAAGATCCTCAGTTCTCACTTTACTTGAAGCTCAACATGCAAACAGAGCCCTGGCCAAGAGACAGAGTGACTGAGGACACTAGTCAACCCCAAGCACTGAGCTCATTCAGAATCTGGCTGCATATATTAAAAAGCAAAACACAGGAGGCACAAAAGGCAGACACTGAAGGAATTGGGGAGAAGTTGATACTACATCTAGAGTCCAAGATCCAGGTGCATTTCTGTTTCTTCAGGTCATCTACCCACAGCTCAGCTTTCTCTTTCTTTCTGGAGCAGAGCAAGACAGCAGTAGAAAAGCTCTGTAGTGTCTGTACTGAGGCAGAGGTTGTCACAACTACTGAGCTGCTGTCTGAGGCGGGGGGGAGATCCTGAGTTTGGAAAGTAGTACCAAAACCTAGTGCTTCCCTCATTGAGTGTTGTACAGATTTTATTTATTTATTTATTTAGAAATAGCATTTTGTTTCCACGTGTGTTGCATTTAACACAGAGGGACTCAGACCCTCTGTGGTATTTCACCTCTCATCTCACCTCATTTTTGAGGGAGTATTTGATTAGCCATTAAAAATCACTTATCTCCAGCAGAAAAAAAAAAAAAAAATTGAACAGGAAGTGGAGACTGACAGCACTGCTTTCTGCATGACTCTGCATGTTTATCTAATTCACACACTCAAAGCATGCCCAGGAACGATCTTTGGCACTGCAGTGAGATTCCCTGTACCAGTACAAGGCTAAAACACTTCCCAGCCCTCGTTTGGCTCTGGTACCACTCCTGCAAGCCGTGCCTGGCACTGAGCAGCCAGAGCACATGGGACTGCTCGCAGGGCTGCTCCCTGCCAGCTGGCCTTGGCAGAGCATCGTGTTTATTGGTGCAGATGAAGCTGTCCTATTCCTAGCAGTCCGGTCTTTTGGGTACATTCCATACGTCCAGAATACTTCATAAAACAAGACTTTAGATTATTATCTAAATAACTGGATTTCCCTTGTGAGCTTCATTCTGTCTAATGGAAAATGATGGGAAATGCTGAAGTGGCCTATCCTAACTGAATCCCACATGGCAACAGGAGGCTCAGCAAACCTCAGCAGGTGTAAAGCTCTACCCACAGCAGAGCACAGACTGACTAGTAAAACACACAGCTTTGAATGTAGTGAAGCTGACAGCGGTCTTTTAGGAAGAAAACTGACTTTCCTCAACTGTCTTGTTCTGGGAGTAGCATTAGAAGAGCAGAGTGCTTGTCACTTAGGCCTATTTTGTGGCAGTTTACAATTAACCATTAGTTTGAAGGCTGTTTGCTGGCACTTCCCACCGAAAACACGAATTGCAGGGGGAGCCGCGCTCCTGAAGAGAGCACCAACTCGCCCACTCCCCAGGGCTACCCCCCTCAGCCGCCGGGACCCCCGCGAGGGCTAGAAAAAGGGCAGACAGAGACGAGGAGACAGCTTTTAATTGTTTTAATCTCTTAATTTATTGAGGACAAAGCAAGGGACAGCGACAGGGTGGACACATGACCAGTGACAGCTGCGGAAGTATCGGCGCTGCCTGAGGGGAGCGCTGAGGGGAGCGCTGAGGGGAGCGCTGAGGGGAGCCTGCGCAGCTCCCGCCGGAAGCGCCCGGCCACCACACAAAATGGCGGCGCCTACAGCTCGCTTAGCAGTGCGGCGGCTCTTCCTGCCCTGGCGTCCTCGCCTTTTGCGATCGCCCGGCCCGGGGAACCGGGTAGGCGGCGGGGCGAGGACGGGGGGGATCCACGGAGGGCCCCAGCGTCTCGGTGGCTGCCCGCGCTGGCGCTCGGGAGGCCGCGATGGGGGCGGCGGGGGGGTGGTGGTCTTGCTGGAGGCGGCGCGGTGCACGCTGGGAATTGTAGTCCTAGCGGGGGGGCAGTGCGTGCGGCTGCCGCTGAGCATGGCGGGAGCTGTAGTCCTCGCCCGGCTGAGGGGAGGCGGGAGGGGGGCGGCTGCCCCCTCATGGGGACCGGGCAGCGCCGGGCTGAGGGGTGCCGAGCCCCAGGGCTTGCTGCAGACTCCAGTCAATAAATAAATAAACAACACCAAAAGCCACCCTCCCCTGAGCAAACGGGTCTGACTCCATAGCTGCCCCTGTTTTGAATCACAGGACCATTAAAGTTGGAGAAGCCCTCCGAGATCACCGGGTCCAACCACCCCCTACCACCAATGCCACCACTAACCCATGTCCCCAAGCACCACGTCCAACCTCTCCTTGAACACCCCCAGGAACGGTGACTCCACCACCTCCCTGGGCAACCCGTCCCAGTGCCTGACTGCTCTTTCTGAGCAGAAATGGCTCCTCATTGCCAGCCTGAACCTCCCCTGGCACAACTCGAGGCCATTCCCTCTGGTCCTGTCACCAGTTCCCTGTGAGAAGAGGCCGACCCCCAGCTCCCCACACCTTCCTTTCAGGTAGCTACAAAGAGCAATAAGGCCTGCCCTGAGCCTCCTCTGCTCCAGAATAAACACCCCCAGTTTGCAGTCCTTGACATAATTCCTTGCATTGGATCTCCATTCACATTAGAAAA